>NC_057345.1:38617500-39867500 GCF_016509475.1 Prionailurus bengalensis | reverse complement strand
GTTTACCCCTCGCTGCTTTCAGAATTTTCTCTTTATCCTTGTATTTTGCCAGTTTCACTATGATATGTCGTGCAGAAGATCGATTCAAGTTACGTCTGAAGGGAGTTCTCTGTGCCTCTTGGATTTCAATGCCTTTTTCCTTCCCCAGTTCAGGGAAGTTCTCAGCTATTATTTCTTCAAGTACCCCTTCAGCCCCTTTCCCTCTCTCTTCCTCCTCTGGGATACCAATTATGCGTATATTATTTCTTTTTAGTGTATCACTTAGTTCTCTAATTTTCCCCTCATACTCCTGGATTTTTTTATCTCTCTTTTTCTCAGCTTCCTCTTTTTCCATAACTTTATCTTCTAGTTCACCTATTCTCTCCTCTGCCTCTTCAAGCCGAGCTGTGGTGGTTTCCATTTTGTTATGCATTTCGTTTAAAGCGTTTTTCAGCTCCTCGTGACTGTTCCTTAGTCCCTTGATCTCTGTAGCAAGAGATTCTCTGCTGTCCTGTATACTGTTTTCAAGCCCAGCGATTAATTTTATGACTATTATTCTAAATTCACTTTCTGTTATGTTATTTAAGTCCTTTTTGATCAGCTCATTAGCTGTTGTTATTTCCTGGAGATTCTTCTGAGGGGAATTCTTCCGCTTGGTCATTTTGGATAGTCCCTGGCGTGGTGAGGACCTGCAGGGCACTTCCCCTGTGCTGTGGTGTATAACTGGAGTTCGTGGGCGGGGCCGCAATCGGACCTGATGTCTGCCCCCAGCCCACCGCTGGGGCCACAGTCAGACTGGTGTGTGCCTTCTCTTCCCCTCTCCTAAGGGTGGGATTCACTGTGGGGTGGTGTGGCTCGTCTGGGCTACTTGCACCCTGCCAGGCTTGTGATGCTGGGGATCTGGCGTATTAGCTGGGGTGGGTAGGCAAGGTGCTCGGGGGCAGGAGGGGCAGGCTTAGATGGCTTCTCCTTAGGTGATCCACTTCAGGAGGGGCCCTGTGGCAGCGGGAGGGAGTCAGATCCGCTGCCGGAGGTTTGGCTCCGCAGAAGCTCAGAGTTGGGTGTTTGCGCGGAGCAAGCAATTTCCCTGGCAGGAACCGGTTCCCTTTGGGATTTCGGCTGGGGGATGGGCGGGGGAGATGGCGCTGGTGAGCGCCTTTGTTCCCCACCAAACTGAGCTCTGTTGTCAGGGGGCTCAGCAGCTCTCCCTCTGGTTGTCCTCCAGCCTTCCCGCTTTCCGAGCAGAGCTGTTAACTTATGACCTCCCAGACGCTTAGTCGCGCTTGCTGTCGGAACACAGTCTGTCAGGCCCCTCCGCTTTTGCAAGCCAGACTCGGGGGCTCTGCTTGGCCGGCGAGCCGCCCCTCCGCCCCGGCTCCCTCCCGCCAGTCCGTGGAGCACGCACCGCCTCGCCGCCCTTCCTACCCTCTTCCGTGGGCCTCTCGTCTGCGTTTGGCTCCGGCGACTCTGTTCTGCTAATCCTCTGGCGGTTTTCTGGGTTATTTAGGCAGGTGTAGATGGAATCTAAGTGATCAGTAGGACGTGTGGTGAGCCCAGCGTCCTCCTAAGCCGCCATCTTGCCACCCCATCTATTGTATTATTTCTTAAGGTACATGCTACATCTATAGATCTACATGTTTCTTTGTTTTTCCCTCCATAAAATATGTTCATAAGTTTTATTGCTAAATATTTGTTATCTATTTAGCATTTTATAAAGGCATGCAAATAATAACATGATTATATTTAGGTAGTTATTTCCTTAAACCTCAATTGTTTTATTTTTTATTTTCTCTCTTTCTAACATCTTTAAGTAGGAAAATTCATTGTGTTAGTCTGGCTCTATGTTTGGAGGCAAATATTTTATACACTACAATAAGGGTGTTTTATAGTGTGTAATTTAACTGGATGCTGCTTATTCAGTGTTTACTTCAAAGAAAAGACTTCTACTAAGACATTCTTTATGGATTTAAATTCAAATTGTTCCCTTCCTTTCTGAATCCTCCCTTATACTTTATAAGTTTGCATCTTTTATTATTTTTTTAAATACACTTCTCTGAAATACACGTATCTTAATAATGATGATGATTATGGTAATGATAATGATGATAGTAATAATAACCAGCTACTTACTGAGTAAATTCTATGTTCTAGGTGATTTACATATATTTTCTGTAACCTTTATAACATAAGACTCTAAGCAAACAGACTTAGAGGTTACGTTAAATTATTGAACAAAGGTTGTATTGCATATGTATCTGCATTAGGTGGATGCAGCCTCAAATCTATGTTGATTTGAAATCCAAATTCTTACTACTAATTCATGCTGCCTTAACTAAATGTGGGGGCATTATATGAATGAAGAGACTGGATTCCAAAATATGGGTAAAACAGCTATTTGGCTGAACATTAAAATGCACAGAAGTCAAGAAATTTAAAATTATTGTTCTATAACTACTATTCCATTATTCCATGCCAACTTGGATTGTTTTGTACTAATGTAAATGCCATTATTTTTAATTACTTTATATACACGCGTTATGTAATTAAGATATGATTTTTCTGAGAACAAATAACTGCATCTCCTGCCTCCTGTATTCAAATGATCAACCAATGAACTGAATTAACATTATGGACTGTAGTTTCATCCTATTCCCTTTTTGGTCTTTGTGTCAGTGCATGTATGTTTTGTGGTATCTTGCTTTCTTTTACTATTTGGTCTTATTATATCACAACTGTTTATTTTAGTAAATTGTAAATGTTAAATGTGCTCTTTATTTATTTTTATTTTAATCATTTAATTTCCCTCCACATTTTTAAAATTAATTAACAGCAGTCATGTCAAAGCAAGTAGACTATCTGATTAAGATACTAATGTATGATACTAATGTATTACTCATGTAATACACACTGCCCTTGTCCAGCAACTTCACATCTTAAAGATATTACACATTTATGCCCTCATTTAAGATCAACATGTTATTGTCAGGATTTGTTAACAAGCATAGAAAAAGAAACACACAAAAAACCTCATGGTTCATTCAGTAAGTGTCTATACCAATGTATATGACTATATCTCACTTCAAATATTAGCAGTAGTGTCCATGATAAAATCTAAATAGTGTTTCAGGTAAATGGGGTTGTTAGTTTGACACTTCTTACTGCTCCTTGAATCATAGTTTTTATCGAATGCCACAATCTATCTTTGTGGTTTTTTTTTTCAATTCAAGTTTTTATTTAAATTCCAGTTAGTTACCATATAGTTTAATATTAGTTTCAGGAATGGAATTTAGTACTTCATCACTTACGTACAACACCCAGTGCTCACCACAATAAGTGCCCTCCTTAATACCCATCACCCATCATCCATTTAACCCATTCCTCTACCCACCTCCCCTCCAACAACCCTCAGTTCTCTGTAGTTAAGAGTCTGTTCTGTGGTTTGCCTCCCTCTCTCCCTCTCTCTTTTTTGCTGTTTCCTTTTGATGAATTTAAAATATATCATGTATTCCCTGTGCTCTCAACAGACATATAAAAACTAATATTCAATATTGAACTCAAATTTAGCTCCTAAATTTGTGTTTAGTAATTCAGTGAATATTTATAGATTACTGACATTGTGCCAAGAATTGTGTCATATCTGAGGTGGAGAGAGAGAAAGTAGTGATAAAAAGATAAGGAATTAGATTCTTCTGATGAGAAACCACAATAACTATGGGTAAAAAGACACATATAGTTAATGATAAAAAGGTATTAATGCTACAGCAAAGGTATAAATAAGATGCTATGGGCACAGAGAGGAACAATGACTTTGGGAAAGTCAGGTAAGACTTCCCAGAGGAGATGATATTGTATGTAGGTCCTTAGAGTGAGTAGGATTTATCCACAAGGAAAAACAAGGATATGTATATGTCCAGGCATAGGGAAAACACAGTAGAGTTCTAATGTTTTCATTTGTGTGTAGAATCACTATAAACACAACTGCTACCAATATTAACTGATACAGGAGTGTTATATTAGTGAATCAAATAACAGTGCGTGACAATGCTACTGGTGACATTATTTCCTAAAATGGTGATACTTCTGGTTAAAATTATGAACAAAAATTATAATCCTTTCTTGGTTTACATGGTAGTTCTTGAAAAAAAAATCAGTATTTATAAAAGCCATACAAAGTGTGTATAACAGCATTAAGTTCTAAACTCACATAATTATAAATAGGATTTTTACGTATATTAGTGCCTGTATAGGAGATTTGAAAGTTGTACTGGACTCTCCTCTACTTTACAATACATCTAGCTGGTCTCTACCAACCAAATGACATCAGTGCTCTTTCACCATTTTGAAAACAAAGAAAAACCTCAATAGATGTCCAAAATGCCCTCTAAGAATACTCCTCAATTGATAATCATCTCAACAGAATAATTATAGCAATAGAACTACTAAAAATTCTTAAGGAAGTGGAGAATAATGTATAAACTATTTCTTTATCTTTCCTAGCAGAGTGTCAATAGATACCGTTTGATGTTCAGAAATTAATTCTAATATTGTGCTAGTTTTTGTCTGTTTGGTCCATCTGGTCTTTGTTCCTTTTATCCTTTTTTTGTTTTCTGCCTTCTTTTGGATTGATTGGCTATTTTTTAAAATTTTATTTTACCTTCACTTTTGACTAGTATATGATCTTTTCTTTGGTGTTTGGCTTTTCAGTATACATCTTTAAATTATTATAGTTCATCTACTTTCAAACAATATTATACAGCTTTTTATTTAGTTCAAGAAACTGAAAACAGCATACTTCCAATTGCTCCCTCCCATCTTTTGTGCTACTTCTGCTATATATTTGGCTTCTACACGTGGTGTAATCTCATAATAAATTGCTACTATTTTTTCTTTATAGTCATTTATCTTTTGGAGTATTAAAGATGAGAATGTTTGTATTTACCTTCATTATCACTTCTGGAGTCCTTCATTTCTTTGTGTGGATCTTAGTTTGTATGTGTTATCATTTTCTTATGGCCAGAAGAACTTTCTTTAACATTTCTTACAATATCAGACTGCTGATAATGAATTTTCTCATCTCCTGTTTTCCTCAAAATACTTGCATTATGGTCTTAATTTTTTAAAAAATGTTTATTTATTTATTTTGAGGGGGTAGAGAGAGAAACTGAGAGAGAGAGAGAAAGAGAGAGAGAGAGAATGAGCACGATCGGGGGAGGGGCAGAGAACAGGAGAGAGAGAATCCCAAGAGAGACCCACACTGTCAGTGCAGAGTACAACACAGGACTCAGTCCCACTATCAGTGAGATGATGACCCGAGGTGAAATCAAGAGTCAACTAACTGAGTCACCCAGGTGCCCCTGGCCTTAATTTTTTTAAAGGTATTTTTCTTTCAGTAATTTAAAGATGTCATTCTTTTGATTTCTGGCTTGCACAGTTTTTTATGAGTAGTGTATTGTAATTTTTTATCGCATGTAATTTGTATTTTCACGTATGATCTATCAAGTTTTAAAATAAATATTTTCTTTGATGCTTCTTGGGTCAGTAGCTCAATATTTTTAATTAACTGTGGAAAATCTTAGGTGTTATCTCTTCAAGTATTCTGCTCCATTCTCTCTCATCTTCTTCTAGAATTTTAGTTATACATATGTTAGATTATTTGGTATTATTCTGCAACTTTTGGATGCTGTGTTTTTTCTTTTTTCTTTTTCTTTTCTTTATTGTCTTTGTATTTATGTTCAGCTTATTTCTATTCTGTTGAGCTAGGGTTCAGTAATTATTTCCTCATCAGTGTCAAGATTACTGATGAGTACACTGAAGAAAGTCTTCATCTCTGTTACTGTGTTTTTTAGTTTTAGCATGTCCTTTGGCTCATTATTGTAGTTTCCATCTCTCTGCTGAAATTCTCCATTTTTTTCATGCATTTTGTCCTCCTTTTCCACCAGAGGCTTTAGCATGTCAGTCTTAGTTATTTTAATTCATTGTCTGATAATTCCAATGTTTAGTCATTTTTTTTTTAATTTTTATTTTTGAGAGAGAGACAGAACATGAGCAGGAGAGGGGCAGTGACAGAGGGAGACACGGACTCTGAAGCAGGCTCCAGGCTCTGAGCTGTCAACAGAGAGCCTGACACAGGGCTTAAACCCACCAACAGTGAGATCATGACCTGAGCCAAAGTTGGACACTAACTGAAGGAGCCACCCAGGTGCCCCTAGTCATTTCTGAGTCTACTTCTATATATTGCTCTTTATAGAGAGTAGATTGTTTTTTCTTGATTTTTTGTATGTTCCACAATTTTTTTATTGCATACTTGACTCCCAGTATAGAACAGTAGACAATGATGTAAAAACTGTTTGTCTCTGGAAATGGATACACCTCATCTCATAGGTCATTTGTTTGAGGGCTAGGTTATTCTCATCAAGAATTAAGCTGGGTTAAGTTTCATTGTTGCTGTGGTTATCTTAAATTTATCATTGACTTTAAATTCTTCTAGCGTTACTTTTTTTTAACATTTTAATTTCTTTATTTATTTTTAAAATTACAAAATTTTAACATTCCAGTATAATTAATATACAATGTTTTACAATATAGTGTTTCAACAATTCTATACTTTACTCAGTGCTCATCATCATGAAGTGTACTTTTAATCCCCTTCACCTATTTCACCCATCCCCCCAACCCATCAACACGCTGGTAACCATCATTTTGTTCTCTGTATTTAAAAGTCTGTTTGTTTGTCTCTTTTTGCCTTTTCTGATGTGTTTAGTTCCTGAAATTCCACATGAATGAAATCATATGGTATTTGTCTTTCTCTGACTTATTTTTCTTGGCATTATATACTCTAGATCCATCCATGTTGTTGCAAATGGTAAGATTTCATTTTTTTTTTATGGAGAATAATATCCCTTTATATATATCACATCTTTTTTATCCATTCATCTGTTGGTAGACACTGGGTTGCTTCCATAATTTGGCTATTAAAAATAATGCTGCAACAAACATAGGGCTATACATATATTTTTGAATTTGTGTTTTCATATTCTTTGGGAAAATACCCAGTAGAGGGATTACTGGATCATAGGGTAGTTCTAGTTTTAAGTTTTTGAGGAATCTTCATATTGTTTTCCGTACTGGCCATACCATTGTATATATATATATTTTTTTTTAATTTAATTTTTTTTCAATATATGAAATTTATTGTCAAATTGGTTTCCATACAACACCCAGTGCTCATCCCAAAAGATGCCCTCTTCAATACCCATCACACACCCTCCCTTCCCTCCCACCCCCCATCAACCCTCAGTTTGTTCTCAGTTTTTAAGCGTCTCTTATGCTTTTGCTCTCTCCCACTCTAACCTCTTTTTTTTTCCCTTCCCCTCCCCCAGAAACCCCATGGGTTTCTGTTAAGTTTCTCAGGATCCACATAGAGTGAAAACATATGGTATCTGTCTTTCTCTGTATGGCTTATTTCACTTAGCACATAACACTATCCAGTCCATCCACGTTGCTACAAAGCAAGAGGGTTCCCGTTTCTCCACATCCTTGCCAGCTTCTATAGTCTCCTGATTTGTTCATTTTGGGCACTCTGACTGGCGTGAGGTGATATCTGAGTGTGGTTTTGATTTGTATTTCCCTGATGAGGAGCGACGTTGAGCATCTTTTCATGTGCCTGTTGGCTATCCGGATGTCTTCTTTAGAGAAGTGTCTATTCATGTTTTCTGCCCATTTCTTCACTGGATTATTTGTATTTCGGATGTGGAGTTTGGTGAGCTCTTTATAGATTTTGGATACTAGCCCTTTGTCCGATATGTCATTTGCGAATATCTTTTCCCGTTCCATTGCCTTTTAGTTGTGTTGATTGTTTCCTTTGCTGTGCAGAAGCTTTTTATCTTCATGAGGTCCCAATAGTTCATTTTTGCTTTTCATTCCCTTGCCTTTGGGGATGTGTCAAGTAAGAAACTGCTGCGGCTGAGGTCATAGAGGTGTTTTCCTGCTTTCTCTTCTAGGGTTTTGATGGTTTCCTGTGTCACATTCAGGTCCTTTATCCATTTTGAGTTTATTTTTGTGAATGGTGTGAGAAAGTGGTCTAGTTTCAACCTTCTGCATGTTACTGTCCAGTTCTCCCAGCACCATTTGTTAAAGAGACTGTCTTTTTTCCATTGGATGTTCTTTCCTGCTTTGTCAAAGTTGAGTTGGCCATACTTTTGTGGGTCTAGTTCTGGGGTTTCTATTCTATTCCATTGGTCTATGTGTCTGTTTTTGTGCCAATACCATGCTGTCTTGATGATGACAGCTTTGTAGTAGAGGCTAAAGTCTGGGATTGTGATGCCTCCTGCTTTGGTCTTCTTCTTCAAAATTACTTTGGCTGTTTGGGGCCTTTTGTGGTTCCATATGAATTTTAGGATTGCTTGTTCTAGTTTCGAGAAGAACGCTGGTACAATTTTGATTGGGATTGCATTCAATGTGTAGATAGCTTTGGGTAGTATTGACATTTTGACAATATTTATTTTTCCAATCCATGAGCAGGGAATGTCTTTCCATTTCTTTAAATCTTCTTCAATTTCCTTCAGAAGCTTTCTATAGTTTTCAGCATACAGATCTTGTACATTTTGGTTAGATTTATCCCTAGGTAGTTTATGCTTCTTGGTGCAATTGTGAATGGGATCAGTTTCTTTATTTGCCTTTCTGTTGCTTCATTATTACTGTATAAGAATGCAACTGATTTCTGTACATTGATTTTGTATCCTGCAACTTTGCTGAATTCATGTATCAGTTCTAGCAGACTTTTGGTGGAGTCTGTCGGATTTTCCATGTATAATATGTCATCTGCAAAAAGTGAAAGCTTAACTTCATCTTTGCCAATTTTGATGCCTTTGATTTCCTTTTGTTGTCTGATTGCTGATGCTAGCACTTCCAACACTATTTTAAAACAACAGCGGTGAGAGTGGACATCCCTGTCGTGTTTCTGATCTCAGAGGGAAAGCTTTCAGTTTTTCCCCTTAGAGGATGATGTTAGCTGTGGGCTTTTCATAAATGGCTTTTATGATGTTTAAGTATGTTCCTTCTATCCCGACTTTCTCGAGGGTTTTTATTAAGAAAGGATGCTGAATTTTGTCAAATGCTTTTTCTACATCGATTGACAGGATCATATGGTTCTTATCTTTTCTTTTATTAATGTAATGTATCACGGTGATTGATTTGCGAATGTTGAACAAGCCCTGCATCCCAGGAATGAATCCCACTTAATCATGGTGAATAATTCTTTTTATATGCTGTTGAATTTGATTTGCTAGTATCATGTTGAGAATTTTTGCATCCATATTCATCAGGGATATTTGCCTGTAGTTCTCTTTTTCCGCTGGGTTTCTGTCTGGTTTAGGAATCAAAGTAATACTGGCTTCATAGAATGAGTGTGGAAGTTTTCCTTCCCTTTCTATTTTTTGGAATAGCTTGAGAAGGATAGATATTATCTCTGCTTTAAACGTCTGGTAGAACTCCCCTGGGAAGCCATCTGGTCCTGGACTCTTATTTGTTGGGAGATTTTTTTTTTTCAACGTTTATTTATTTTTGGGACAGAGAGAGACAGAGCATGAACGGGGGAGGGGCAGAGAGAGAGGGAGACACAGAATCGGAAACAGGCTCCAGGCTCTGAGCCATCAGCCCAGAGCCTGACGCGGGGCTCGAACTCACGGGCCGCGAGATCGTGACCTGGCTGAAGTCGGACGCTTAACCGACTGAGCCACCCAGGCGCCCCTGTTGGGAGATTTTTGATAACTGATTCAATTTCTTTGCTGGTTATGGGTCTGTTCAAGCTTTCTATTTCCTCCTGATTGAGTTTTGTAAGTGTGTGGGTGTTTAGGAATTTGTCTATTTCTTCCCGGTTGTCCAGTTTTTTGGCATATCATTTTTCATAGTATTCCCTGATAATTGCTTGTATTTCTGAGGGATTGGTTGTATTAATTCCGTTTTCACTCGGGGCGCCTGGGTGGCTCAGTCGGTTAAGCGGCCGACTTCAGCCAGGTCACGATCTCGCGTTCCGTGAGTTCGAGCCCCGCGTCAGGCTATGGGCTGATGGCTCGGAGCCTGGAGCCTGTTTCCGATTCTGTGTCTCCCTCTCTCTCTGCCCCTCCCCCGTTCATGCTCTGTCTCTCTCTGTCCCAAAAATAAATAAACGTTGAAAAAAAAAATTAAAAAAAAAATTCCGTTTTCACTCATGATTTTTTCTATTTGTGTCATCTCCCTTTTGTTTTTGGGAAACCTGGCTAGAGGTTTATCAATTTTGTATATTTTTTCCAAAGAACCAACTCTTGGTTTCATTGATCTGCTCTGCATTTTTTTTAGATTCTATATTGTTTATTTCTGCTCTGATCTTTATTATTTGTCTTCTTCAGCTGGGTTTAAGCTGTCTTTGCTGTTCTGCTTCTATTTCCCTTAGGTGTTTTGTTAGATTTTGTATTTGGGATTTTTCTTGATTCTTGAGATAGGCCTGGAATGCAATGTATTTTCCTCTCAGGACTACCTTCGCTGCATCCCAAAGCGTTTGGATTGTTGTATTTTCATTTTCGTTTGTTTCCGTCTATTTTTGAATTTCTTCTCTAATTGCCTGGTTGACCCATTCATTCTTTTGTAGGGTGTTCTTTAACCTCCATGCTTTTGGAGGTTTTCCAGACTTTTTCCTGTGGTTGATTTCAAGCTTCATAGCATTGTGGTCTGAAAGTATGCATGGTATGATTTTGATTCTTGTATACTTATGAAGGGCTGTTTTGTGACCCAGTATGTGATCTATCTTGGAGAATGTTCCATGTGCACTCGAGAAGAAAGTATCTTCTGTTGCTTTGGCATGCAGAGTTCTAAATATATCTGTCAAGTCCATCTGATCCAATGTATCATTCAAGGCCCTTGTTTCTTTATTGACCATGTGTCTAGATGATCTATCAATTTCTGTAAGTGGAGTGTTAAAGTCCCCTGCAATTACCACATTCTTATCAATAAGGTTGCTTATGTTTATGAGTAATTGTTTTATATATTTGGGGGCTCTGGTATTCGGTGCATAGACATTTATAATTGTTAGCTCTTCCTGATGGATAGACCCTGTAATCATTATATAATGCCCTTCTTCATCTCTTGTTACAGCCTTTAATTTAAAGTCTAGTTTGTCTGATGTAAGTAAGTGGCTACTCCAGCTTTCTTTTGGCTTCCAGTAGCATGATAAATAGTTCTCCATCCCCTCACTCTCAATCTAAAGGTGTCGTCAGGTCTAAAATGAGTCTCTTGTAGACAGCAAATAGATGGGTCTTGTTTTATTATCCATTCTGATACCTATGTGTTTTGGTTGGCACATTTAGTCCATTTATGCTCAGTATTATTATAGAAAGATATGGGTTTGGAGTCATTGTGATGTCTGTAGGTTTTATGCTTGTAGCGATGTCTCTGGTACTCTGTCTCACAGGATCCCCCTTAGGATCTCTTGTAGGGCTGGTTTAGTGGTGACGAATTCCTTCAGGTTTTGTTTGTTTGGGAAGACCTTTATCTCTCTTTCTATTCTAAATGACAGATTTGCTGGATAAAGGATTCTCGGCTGCATATTTTTTCTGTTCATCACATTGAAGATTTCCTGACATTCCTTTCCGGCCTGCCAAGTTTCAGTAGAGAGACTGGTCACGAGTCTTATCGGTCTCCCTTTATATGTTAGAGCACATTTATCCCTAGCTGCTTTCAGAATTTTCTCTTTATCCTTGTAATTTGCCAGTTTCACTATGATATGTCATACAGAAGATGGATTCAAGTTACGTCTGAAGGGAGTTCTCTGTGCCTCTTGGATTTCAATGCCTTTTGTCCTTCCCCAGATCAGGGAAGTTCTCAGCTATTATTTATTCAAGTACACCTTCAGCACTTTTCCCTCTCTCTTCCTCCTCTGGGATACCAATTATGCGTAGATTATTTCTCTTTAGTGCATCACTTAGTTCTCTAATTTTCCTCTCATACTCCTGGATTTTTTAATCTCTCTTTTTCTCAGCTTCTTCTTTTTCCATAATTTTATCTTCTAATTCACCTATTCTCTCCTCTTCCTCTTCAATCCGAGGTGTGGTCGTTTCCATTTTATTTTGCAGCTCATTGATAGCATTTTTTAGCTCCTCCTCCTCCTCCTGGCTGTTCCTTACTACCTTGTTCTCTGTAGCAATAGATTGTCTGCTGTCCTCTATACTGTTTTCAAGCCCAGCGATTAATCTTATGACTATTATTCTAAATTCACTTTCTGTTATATTGTTTAAATCATTTTTGATCAGTTCGTTAACTGTCGCTATTTCCTGGAGATTCTTTTGAGGGGAATTCTTCTGTTTCGTCATTTTGGATAGTCCCTGGAGTGTTGTGGAACTGTAGGGCACTTCCCCTGTGCTGTCTTGAATAACTTGCATTGGTGGGTGGGGCTGCAGTCAGATCTGATGTCTGCCCCCAGCCCACCACTGTGGCCACAGTCAGACTGGTGTGTACCTTCTCTTCCCCTCTCCTAGGGGTGGGATTCACTGTGGGGTGGCATGCCCCGTCTGGGCTACTTGCACACTTCCAGTCTTGTGGTGCTGGGAATCTGGCGTATTAGTTGGGGTGGATAGGGAAGGTGCACAGGGGCGGGAGGGGCAGGGTCAGCTCCTTATCCTTTGGTGATCTGCTTAGGGAGGGGCCCTGCGGCACCAGGAGGCAGTAAGACCCGCTGCCGCTGCCGGAGGGATGGATCCGCAGAAGCACGGTGTTTGGTGTTTGTGCAGTGCAAGCAAGTTCCCTGACAGGAACTGGTTCCCTTTGGGATTTTGGCTGGGGGATGGGCGAGGGAGATGGTGCTGGCGAGTTCCTTTGTTCCCCGCCAAGCTGAGCTCTGTGGTCCGGGGCTTAACAACTCTCCCTCCCGTTGTCCTCCAGCCCTCCCACGCTCTCTGAGCAGAGCTGTTAACTTATAACCTTCCAGATGTTAAGTTCCGCTTGCTGACAGAACACCCTCCATCCGGCCCCTCCGCTTTTGTAAGCCAGACTCGGGGGCTCTGCTTTGCTGGTGGGCTGCCCCTCTGCCCTGGCTCCCTCCCACCAGTCCCTGTAGCGCGCACTGCCTCTCCACCCTTCTTACCCTCTTCCGTGGGCCTCTCTTCTGCACTTGCCTCCGGAGAATCTGTTCTGCTAGGCTTCTGGCAGTTTTCTGGGTTATTTAGGCAGATGTGGGTGGAATTTTAGTGATCAACAGGACACGGTGAGCCCAGCGTTCTCACATGCTGCCATCTTCCCCTGAATCTCAACCATCTCTGTTGGTCATTCCTGACGCCATGCCCAGCATCTCTCCGCAGTGGGCTGTTGTCCCTCTGCACTTTGGCTGCCAGCACTGCTCCGACCACCGTCTGCTCCCTCGTGCTTCGGCCAGCTGCTGGCAGGCTGCACCATTGTATATTCTTACCAACAGTGCACGATGGTTCCTTTTTCTCCTAATCATCATGAACACTGTTTTCTTGTGTTTTTGATTTAACCATTTTGACAGGTGTGAGGTGATATTTCATTGTGGTTTTCATTGCATTTTCCTGATGATGAGTGATGTTGGTCATCTTTTCATGTGTCTGGTGGCTATTTTTATGTCTTTGGAGAAATTTCTGCTCATGTCTTGTGACCATTTTTAAAATATTAAATATAATTTATTGTCAAATTGGTTTCCATACAACACCCAGTGTTCATCCCAACAGGTGCCCTCCTCAATGCCCATTACCCACTTTCCCCTCTCCCCCACCCCCATCAACCCTCAGTTCTCAGTATTTTCTTTTAATTTTTAAAAAATTTTTTTAACGTTTATTTATTTTTGAGACAGAGAGAGACAGACCATGAACGGGGGAGGGGCAGAGAGAGAGGGAGACACAGAATCGGAAGCAGGCTCCGGGCTCTGAGCCATCAGCCCAGAGCCCGACGCGGGGCTCGAACTCACGGACCGCGAGATTGTGACCTGAGCTGAAGTCAGACGCTTAACCGACTGAGCCACCCAGGCGCCCCCCCCCCTTTTTTTTTAAATTTTCTAACGTGTTCTCAGTATTTAAGAGTCTCTTATGGTTTGCCTCCCTCCCTCTCTGTAACTTTTTTTCCCCCTTCCCCTCTCCCATGGTCTTCTGTTAAGTTTCCCAGGATTTGTGGCCATTTTTTTAAATTGGATTGTTTTTTGGGTGTTGAGTTTTATAAATTCTTTATATATTTTGGATACTAATCCTTTATCACATGTTATTTTCCAACATCTTTACCCACTCAGTTATGCTGTCTTTTAGTTCAGTTTTTTTATGTTTTTATTTTGATGTAGTCCCAATAGTTTCTTTTGGCTTTATTTCCTTTGCTTGAGGAGATATACCTAGAAAAATGTTGCATGGATGATGTCAGAGATATTACGCTCTGTGTTCTCTTCTAGGATTTTTATGGTTTTAGGTCTCACACTTAGGTCCTAAATCCATTTTGAGTTTTAATTTTGTGTATGGTGTAAGAAAGTGGTTCAGTTTCATTCTTTTGCATGGAGTTGTCCAGTTTTCCTAACACAATTTGTTGAAGAGACTGTCTTTTTCCCATTGCATATTCTTGCCTCCTTTGTTGAAGATTAATTCACCAAATAATCATGAATTTATTTCTGGCTGGCTGTTCTAGTCTCTTGATCTATGTGTCTGTTTTTGTACCAGTATCTGATTCTTTTGATTACTACAGCTTTTCAGTATATCTTGAAATCTGGGATTGTGATACCTCCAGTTTTGTTTTCCTTTTTCAAGATTACTTTGGCTGTTCAGGGTGTTTTGTGGTTCCATACAAATTTTAGGATTATTTGTTCTAGTTTTGTGAGAAATGTTGTTAGTATTTTGGTAGGGATTGCGTTAAATATGTAGACTGCTTTGGGTAGTGTGGAGATTTTACCAATTCTTGTTTTTCCAAATGGAATATCTTTCCATTTGTTTGTATCATCTTCAGCTTTTTATCAGTGTGTTATGGTTTTCAGAATATAGATCTTACATCTCCTTAGTCAAGTTCATTACTGGGTATTTTATTACTTTTGGTACAATTGTCAATTCAAATTTTTTAAAATTTCTCTTTGTGCTATTTTATTATTGTTATATAGAAATCCAAGAAGATTTCTGTATATTGATTTAGATTTCTATATATTGATTTTGTATCAATATGTAATCAAGTGTTTTTTGGTAGAGTCTTTAGGGTTACTTTATTCCTGATGAACAGGGCTAGAGAGATTGAGAATTTTTCCCCAGTCATCTGCTCCACCCTAAACTTTGGTCCTTTCCTGGTTACACCTGCTACAGAGAGGGTTTATTTCTGTGGATTTGTCTCATCTCTAGAAGTAGATTACTATAGTTTTTAGTGCTTGCTATCTTGGTATTGAGGAAGCAAGAATATATCTGTTGTCTTGGTCTTTCTTAGGTCTTAGGCGGGTCCTACATGCTCTGGTCTTGTGGTGATTTTTTTCAATGATTCCATCTCTCTTCCCTCTTTCATCTATGCTTTGAATCATTGATGGGTCTTGTGTGAGATAGTCTTGTCTTCCTCTCCTTCAGGTATAGAGGATATTTTCTTTTGCTGCTCCTCCTCCTATTTTGGAATCTTATTCATGCATGGGGTTTTAAGGTTTGACCTTTCTCCCCCAGTGGCTTTTTTTCCCCATAAGGGAAAAGGATACTGGGGGGGGCTTCATGCCTCTTTTTTAAAAAAATTTTTTAACGTTTATTCATTTATCAGAGACAGACAGCACAAGCAGGGTAGGGGCAGAGAGAGAGGGAAACACAGAATTGAAGCAGGCTCCAGGCTCTGAGCTGTCAGCACAGAGCCTGACGCCGGGCTCAAACTCACAAGCTGTGAGATCATGACCTGAGCCAAAGTTGGACGCCCAACCAACTGAGCCACCCAGATGCCCCTATGCCTCTTTTATAAGAGAAGTCCCTCCCCTTCTCCAGTCCTGCATTACAGTGAGAGGCATTTTCTAGTTTTCTGCCCTGTCCTCAATCTTTCTCCTAAACACCTGATAAAAGGCATGTATAGGAGAGACTGCTAGTGGTTGTGAATTCTCTTTGTGTCTATGTCTCTGTGAGGTTCTACACTGTCATTTTTCCTATACTTGACTTTTAGTAGTTAAAAATAATTAGGCCTCATTCTGTTTACTCACTGGTATGACACCTACCAGTTCTTTCTCCTGTGCTCTGAGTCCTCACTTTCCTTGGACATCAGATTATTGCTGCCTTGTAATCTCTGTTTCTGTAGAATTTTTTAAAGTTATGATTTTGTTCTTTGTTGGGATATGTATTTTTAAGGTATAAGGTATGATTTTTCCAACTTTCTACATCTTAGGTGGAAGTTAAACTTCTAAATTAAAAAAAAAATTAAAGTTCCTTTTAGGAAATATAACTTCTATGTTAATTCATTGGTTCTCAGCTTATTTCTGGTTATGGAATGCTAGGAAGTTATAATGCTAGTTATAGTACCATTGCTTTATTTGAATTAAAATTATTAAATATTTCTGACAATTTAAATATATTTGCCATTTATTAAATACCTGATGCAATTTAATGAGCATCTTTTGGATTTCAGTTGTCATGCTAGATATTTTCATACCTAATTCTCATAAACACCATTTTGAAGAATGGCTTTTGCTTTTCTTTTATTATGGATGAGAAAAACTGAGGCTTAAAGGAATTAAGTTGATTGCTTTGTATCACAAAGAATTAATGTTGTAGAAGTGAGACTTCAGACTTTAGTTTCTGATTTCAAAATGTTTCTTGTTTCTACACTACACCACTATTGTAGTTCATTTCTTACTGTCTGGATAAGTAATAAATGATAGGGGACAGGGAAAAATAATAATAAAAATTTTGTTGGGCTTCTGTTACTAGATATGTTTTGTTTTATGTTAAACATGAGCCTTTTTTTAAAATAGGCAATGATATGGGAAATGAAGATGCCATCGGAGGGAATGTGAGCAAATATACGGTGCTTCCATCTGGATACTGTGGACAGCCCAAGAAAGGACATCTTATCTTTGATGCTTGTTTTGAAAGTGGTAAGTGTATTAAAGACCTTAGCTTTTGAATTTGTCTTCGGTTGTTTCAAAATACAGTTCATCTGGCCATTCACTGTGATTCAACCCATTTAATATTTCATCATAATGAAACAGGTTATCAGAAAAAAAAATAAATTTTTAAAGACTTAAATTGGAAATAACTTGAAAATGAAATGCTGTGTTTTTGTTGATATGTGATCAATGGTATAATGTTAATAATAATGATCATTGATAGAGCACCTTATATTTTATAAAATACTTTTTCAGATATTAATTTTTGGGGGATAAAACTGACAAATTGATTATATGATCAATCATTAATTATTGAATGTTTATCATGTATTTGGTTCTGTGTGACATGCTCATAGAACTTAGTCTTTGTCAGAGAGAAGGTCTGCCTATAAAGAAATGATTCGGTAACAGATTCAGTTGAACACAAACAAAACAGCAAAAGTAATATTATATCATAATCATCAAATTCTGTGGTTATTCTGAATGGGAAGATCAAAACTTGATTGTAAATTCCTATCCAGTAGGGAATGGATCTTGTTAACGTTTTTGTGCCCTGAGCCTCATACTCTGTATAGCACATATTAGGTACTCAGAATATGTTGAAAATACTAATGAGAAAGGTAAACATAATTTTGTTTTATAAGTATTAATTATTTTTTATTTTGAATAATGTGTGTGTGCTGGCGCGCGCGTGTGTGTGATTGTTTGTAGGGGCATGGCAGTTTAGTTACATGACACTTCTCTCAACCCTAAGAACATTGGTTGTTTATATCAACAGTTGAAAACTTGTTTATTCAAGCTTTTGCTCTTTGTTTATTCCATGCTATTTTAGTTTGCTAGGGCTGCCATAACAAAGAACAACCAACTGTGTGGCTTAAACAACAGAAATTTATTATCTCACCATCCTGGAGGATGAATGTCTTGAGATCAGTGTGTCAGTAGGGTTGTTTCCTTGTAAGGGTTATGAAGAAGAATATACTCCATTCCTTTTTTTCTAGCTTCTGGTGGTTTGTTAGCAGTCTTTGGTGTTCTTTGGCTTGTAGAATCATCACCCCAATCCCTGCCTTCATCTTTATTTGGCATTCTCCCTGTGTGCTTGTTTTTTTCTAAATATTCCTTCTGTATAAGGATGCCAGTCATATTGGATCAGGGGCCACTCTGATGACTATATTTTAACTTGATTATCTTTGTAGAGACCCTATTTCCTTTTAAGGTCACATTCTGAGGTACTGGGTGTTAAGACTTTAACATGAATTTGGGGGGCACATAATTCAACCTATAAGATAGTACTGTAGTGTTCTTCCATTCAGACAACACTGTCCACATAGTTAAGAACAGTTTCCCTGAAGTTTGCATTTTGCCTTGTCTGGGATATATTTGGTGCTTAGAAAATATCTTTTGAATTCTTTTTACCTCAGTTAAAGACTTGAAGGCTCTTTATAATAACAGCAGCTCTCTAAGGGTCAAAATTATCCTCATTTTAAAGATTATGTGTTGTTTTGGTTTACCTAAAGTATGAAATAATCCAGATTTCTTTCAGTATTTTCCTTTAACTTAGTCATATTTTTCCACCCTTTACTGAAAAGTTCAGTAGCAGAAATTACCCAACGTGACCACATAGTAACCAAATTAATAATGTATGTTTCTCCAAAAGTGTATGAATAGTTGGTTTGTGTCAACTGAATTTGTGCAAGTGGTGCATAAGCCTTGCAGTAATAGTAGAGTGGTTAAGTGGACATGCTCTGGTGTCAGGCTAAAGTTTAAATTCTCACTTGAAAACTAAGCCATAGTTTCCTCATCATTTAATGGAGAATGATGCCTACTTTATGTCTAAAAGCAAAAATATATATATATTTCATTATTTAAAAAATTAAAACATCTTACCAAAATGGAAACAAAATAATAACAATATTTAAAAAATAGGTAAATGAGAAAATCTCAGAAAGGGAAAATACCAAAAGAAAATTCAGCTGGATGAGTATATAAAATACATGCTATGAGTTCCCATAAATTTGCTATAGGTAGACAATAAATTTAACTGAAGGTTTTCTGGTAACCAGCATCAAGAGAAAAACAATATCCATTAGATAAAAATAAACCAAATATTGAAATCTTATAGAAATTCCTCCTATTGGGCTTCCTAAAGCAGACACTGAGATGTGATGAATAGCATTCTCAACAATATACCTGTGGTATTTACAACAATGTATTTCATAGGTGTATGTTTTGTAATATCCTTCATTGTGGTCTGGGGTCCTAATGCTAAAGGGCATCTTAGTGAAAGCAATTCAGTTGGCACTTGAAACAATTTGTTTGACATATGCAGCTTTCATCTGATCTAATTTAAATTAAGGGATTTATTTTAGACTATTTAAAACAGGGAAGTTAGGGGTTTTCTCTTATGTGCTCACTCTGAGCTACTGACTGTGGATGCCTCACGTGTTGTGTTGTGAAAAGGATTCTGTAGGTGTAGACTTTTGAAGGAGTAAGGTGATTAATTGATTCAATGATTGGGAGGTATTGTTTCATGTGGATGGAATATATTGATAGGCCCCATAGGTATGTTTTTTTTTCTGAGTTGTGGAATATGTAAAGTGCCTAGTATATTGCCTGGCCCTGAACTGGTGGGTTGTCTGTTTTTCTAAATGAGAAAGAAGTTCTGCAGTTCAAATATGAACTTTCCAATGAAACCCTGCTCTGTTTTTTTCCATACCCCCCTTAGTATAAGTAATATTTCCCTTGGAAAAACAGAAGACCACTATAAATTTATCTTTCTATGGATATCTGACACTTTTCATGATTTTTAAAAACTTTGTTCTCTTCCACTGCACTATAACCTGCTCAGGACAGAATCTGAGTCTGATTAAGCAGGGGCTCTCCCACAGAACCAAGCTGAGTACTTACAAAATTAAGCACTAAATTAATACTATTTTTAATTGATGAATGAAGTAATTCGAGCAATAGAAAGATAGGGAGAAATTAACTTTCTTACAGCTTTCATGAAAAAAATATCATATTTAATTGCTTATTATTCCCCAGTCTACCAACTTCTCTCAAGTCTTCATATGTGTGCAGGTACTGTTTTCTCTGTGACCTAGATCCCTTTATCTTCCTGGTAAAATGTTAATTCAGATTCAGTCCAGCATTTCTTCCTCTGAGAAACAGTACCTCTCAGACAAGTTTGGCTGTCTCTACCTCTATATTTACAGGCACCTTGTAGGCTCTTACATGATAGTCTTTACTGAATTGCAGTCATTTCATTGTTTCTTTTTCCTTATGATTGAAACCTTGAAGTCAGGGATGGTTTCTTATTAGTTTTGGTTCTCCAGTGCCTAGTGTACTAACAGTCATATAACAAGGAGATTAATAAATGTGTGAATAACTGAGAGAGGACAGATAGTGAACAAAATGGTTTTTGTAAAGTGAGATTTTAAGATTAATAAAAATATTTTTATGTTTAGATAAAAATATATTAATAGCAGCAAAAATATTAAGAAGGAAAACAAAAAAATTAATTACTTGGTGCTTATCAGACATTATGATAAGTGATGTACATAGTTTATTTCATTTAATACTCACTGAAACTTTCTGAGGTATTATATATCTCTTGTAGGTGAGGAAACTAAAGCTCAGAGATGTAAAGTTATTTCCCTTGAATTGCATGATTGACAAGATGTATAGATGAATTTGAAAATGAGGGTTTCCTGGCTCCAAAGGCCATACTTTTAACCATTGCATATACACATTACCTTATTATAGGCTAGTTTATGACATATGAATAATATATATATGTGTGTGTGTGTGTGTATATATATATATATATATAGCCTATAAGCCTATATATATATATATATATAAGCCTATATATATGTGTATATGTGTATATATATATGTGTGTGTATATATATATATCCATCCTATAAGATAAGACATACAGGTTTTGTGATAAGAAAAATAAAAAATTGTCTACTTATTTTAAAATAAGCCATCCAAAGGGCACCTGGGTGGCTCAGTCACTTGAGTGTCCAACTCCTGATTTCAGCTCAGGTCATGATCCCAGGGTCGTGAATCAAGTGCCATGTTGGACACTGTGCTGAGCATGGAGACTGCTTGGGATTCTCTCTGTCTCCTGCCCCTCTCCCCTGCTTGTGTGCGCTCTCACTCTAAAAAAATTAAAATAAGCCATCCAAATAAACACTATTTGGTTGCCAATAGTACTGTTGTTTTATGATTGACATGAATACATGTATACTGAATATGAGAAGAACAATATAATTTATACTACAAATTAGCCTCAGAGACTTAATATAATATTTAAATTACTGTGTCTTGAAAGAGGGTCAGTAAAAGAAAGACATGGTTCAGTTGTTTATATACCATTTCAAGACGATGGAAATAAAAACTTAAAACTTTTATTTTTAATTTCTATGATGGAATTTTATTATATTTATTTGTGTAATCTTTAAAAATTACTGTTTCCTTTTGAAAGAAAATAGTTTTTATTCTTGGCACAGTATGAAAATGTGCCATGACTACAATAGAAATCAGGGGTTTTAGGTTAATATCTCACTTTTTTTTAGGTATGCAAATGGTTGATATACTTTTTCTTTTTACCTTTTGAGGAATAATTGACAAATATAATTATAGATATTTAAAGTGTCCAATGGGATGGTTTGATATATATACATGTATATAAAATATTCTATATATAATATAGAATAATTACCAAGATTTAGCTAATTAACACATCAATGTCCTCACATGATTAACACAGATAACTTTTCTTTGTGTTAAAAATCCTTAAGATCTACTTTTATCAACTTTCAAATATACCATACTGTATTATTAATTACCATAATCATGGTTTATATTAGATCCTCAAAACTTATTCATATAATTGAAAATTTGTATCTTTTTAGTTATATCACCCCATTTCCTCCTTCCCCCAGTCTCTGGCAACTTTTCTATTTCCTGTACAACTGACTTTATTGCAAAATTATTGAAAATAGCCAAGATATGGAAACAACATAAATATCCTTCCATATGTGAAATGGGCACAGAAAATGTGACATGCATGCACGCACACACACACACACACACACACACACACAGGTACAGAGGAATGTTATTCAGCTATTAAAGAGAGTAAATCCTATTTGTGACAATGTGAGTAAATCTAGAAGGCACTATGTTAACTAAATTTTTTTACAATGACATTATAATATAATGCCAAACACACCGGTTTTGGTTTCAGACAGAACTGGTTTCATATATTAACTTTTACTCATCTATAAAATTAGGAAAACATATCTATATTATAGAATATTATTATGCTAAGTAGTATAATATATAAAAGAGACAGTACAATATATGGCTATCAACTTCAGGTTATAATTCTGGCACATGTATATCATTCCAAGAGTGCCAAAATGTGCCAGGTACTTTTGTGGGTATATTTATAGTGTTATTACCAATCCTTAGAACAACCCTACAACATAGGACCCTTAGATTAGGTTACCCCAGGATCATACACTGAGATAAGGACTTAGGTAAAGATTGTATATTTTGATGGAGATCTCAAGAGGGAGATGCTCTGGGTAATTCTTGCTTTTCTGGGCATATAGTATTCTTGGTCATTCTAGTGTAAGTTCTTTAGGCTTGGAAAATCTAGGCAATCTAAGATTGTTCTGGGTGTTAATAAGAAGGGCCAGAATTAGAAGAATATTTAGAGATTTTAAGTTAACAACATTCTCCTTTGGCATCAGGAGTTAACTTTGTAGTTGTGGGAAGAACAATGTGTGGAGTCAGTTGACCTGGCTTTGAATCCTAGCCTGATTTGGTCCTGGGAATTACTTTATGTCTTTGAACCCCATTCTATCAGTCTAAAAATGGAGAAAATACTTTACAAGGTTTAAAAAAAATGGCTAATTATAGTTATCATTTATCAAATGCGTAATGTGTCCCAGTCTTTGAATAAGGAGCTTGACATGTATCACCTGTAACAGGGCGCCTGGGTGGCTCAGTTGGTTAAGCGTCTGGCTTTGGCTCAGGTCATGATCTCATGGTTTGGGAGTTCAAGCCCTGCATCGTTCTCTGTGCTGACAGCTCAGAGCCTGGAGCCTGCTTCAGATTCTGTGTCTCCCTCTCGCTCTGCCCCTCCCCTGCTCGTGCTCTGTCTGTCTCTGTCTCTCAAAGATAAATAAACATTAAAAAAAAAAAGAAAGAAAAAAACATGTATCACCTATAATACTTATCTTTTCAGGACTTTCTAGACTAGGTTAGGATCCCATCTGTACAGACCCATTGCAGTCTATATACTTTCCAGTCTACTAGAAGTACTTGTCTAAATGTCTGAAGTTTGTAAGCTCTGTAGGAGCTCTTGGTTACCACCATATATCATGCTTAGTCCAGAGCCTGGTACATAATAGGTGTTCAATAAATGTATATGAAATAAATACAATTATCACAACAATTCTTCAGAGTAAGTATTATTAATGCTGATTCACAGGTAAAGAAAATCAGGCTTAGAGAGGATAAACATATGTTAAAATTAAACTGTTTTTAAGAGGTAGAGCCAGGATTTGTATCTGGGCCTGCCTCATAATAGTAAATGGTCAGACACAGGCATTTTGTGAAGCTCACAACATACTTTTACATACTTTATCTCATTGAATCCTCATATCTTTTGAGGTAGGTATTATTATTCTGTCTTAAAGATGAAGAAGTAGAGGCCTAGAGACGTTAAATAATTTGCCTATGACTCTACAGTTAACTAATCAAGTATCAGACTGGGGTTTGAACTCAATTTAGATATGATTAAAATAACAATAGTATTAAATATGAATATAGAATTTACTGTCATGCAAATTTCTAAGTGTTTGACATAAGTAATGCATTTAATTCTCATATCAAACCTGTGAGGTAGCTTCTATTATTATTATTTTCATTTAACAGGTAAGGAAACAGACACTAAGAGGTTAGATAATTTTGCCAAGGTCACTCTGCTGCTAGTTTGTGGACCTGGGGTTCAGACCCAGTTGGCCTCACTCCAGAATTTGTGCTTGTAACCATTTGTGCTATGTCGGGTCATAATTTATATAAAAGCTTATCTCAGTATCAAGCATTTAGCAATAGTTCCAATATTTTTAAATTTTGCATTTAGGTCTTTATAATTTCTGAGGAAAACAAGATTGTTGTAACTTAAAGTTAAAAATATGATACTCAGTTTCCTAAATTAAAGAATGAAGTGATGTAGCAGAAAAATAGATTAGCAGAAAAATTGATCACTCCATACCAAGGGCTTATGACCATTAACCTTTAAATTAAGAAAGGTTCTCTTGCAGAAAATTATGTTGAGAGACATTTACAAATATTTAAAAATCAAATCATATAGTATATGAGGCCTAGGTTTATAGCCTCTCTAAGAAAAAAATAGTGAATTTTCTGTTTGTAGAATCTGCCCCTTCTTCATTCTCACAGAAATTAGATAAACTTCTCTGTTTAAGGAAGAAGAGTTTTAAAGTTGTGTGTTATTATAATTATGATAGAGCTCTTGATTTACATTGTTTGAGGGATGTGGTAGAATCTTACTTTTTATTTTCTATGAATATACCAATCAGCAGATATGTTTTATACCCCGTGGGAGGAATACAACCCACAGTTCCTCGCTTAAAGGAGTTAAGTGGGAGAGACTGATAGAGGCTGTGATTTTTTTTTTAATTTTAATGTTTATTTATTTTTGAGAGAGAGAGAGAAAGAGAGTCAGAGCCCAAGGTGGGGAGGGGCAGAGAGAGGGAGACACAGAATCCAAAGCAGGTTCCAGGCTCTCAGCTGTCAGCACATTGCCTGACATGGGGCTTGAACTCACGATCCTTGAGATCATTACCCAAGCCGATGTTGGATGCATATCTGACTGAGCCACCCAGGTTCCCCTGACAGAGGCTGTGATTAAGTTGATGACAAAATTTATTGTCTAAGGCAAATATTTTTGTCCAGAACAAGTGCTAACCTGGAAGGGATGCTGGGACAAATGGCATACCCTGGGGCCTGTCAGAGGCTAACCATGATGTGTAGTACCTCTAGTTCTAATTGGGGTAAGTACTGTGTAATGAGAAAGCATATCAAAAGCATGTCTTTTTCAGTAGGGTATCGTAGGATGGTGGGGTGGCAAATTGGCAGACTTCTTAGAAGAGGCTCCAATGAGCTGAGTATTAAAGGATTAGTAAGAATTATCCTGATAAATTTTAGCAATGGGAAAAACTACCCGGTTCTTATGATATCCAGAAAGACCCAAATGCAAGAGTGATAATGGCACTCTGCTACCAGAGTGAAATGGCAAACTATAACTAACTCTCAGAAATGAAGAGTATTCCTAAGAGTAAGGGCTCACTAAAACTTTTTAAATAATTAATTTAACAAAAAATAATTTAATTAATTTATTTCTAATATATATGTAATGTCTCATTCTTTTCTTCATTCTTAAAGAAATAAATGTGCTTTACCAGAGCACATATTGTAATGACACCATCCATGTGTCTATATCCCGAACTTGACTTGAATGGGTCTCTCTGCTGGTTGCTCTCCTCCTCTCCACAACCTCATTCTGTGTCTATCTCTGCCCTGTGGACCCTCCTGATTTATATGTATTGCTGCATTGCTTGCTTTGCTAATCCAAAGTTTTGGCCTTGACAAGTGAGTTTAGTCTTTTGTCCCTACTGGAATTTTTCCCATAAAGATGATAGTAAGAGAAAATATTAGGCAGTGCACTCTGTTTTCTCTCTGCTTGTTATTAAATGAATGATTATAAAATCTTGCAACCTTTTCAGCCCCACAACTTCAGCCCTAGACTTCATCCTCAGTAGGTTTGCTGGACTTGTATGGAAGCTTTCTGACTGGATTCTGAAGTTTATCCCCAACTCTTTCTGGTCCATCCTGCACAATGCTACCAAAGCTGAAATGCAAATCATTGGATTATACTACTTTATTGTTGAAATCTTTCATGACTCCCTGTTGTCCTTAGGATAAAATACAAATGCTTTTATCTGACAATGTCTTTAACATAAGATCTGATAAAAATTTGCTTCATATTGATATTATCATTTTATGCCAGAATATGCCCCCTTCAAGGCCATTATCTCTTTCAGGGGAAAAATTAGCATATTTAGGAGAAAACAGCATGGTTATGAAATATAAAGTGTTTTACTGTGTCTAGAAATTCTGTTGGAGAAATATTGGCAGCTATGAAACTATAGATGAATAATTTAATTCTGTTATTTCTGACTCATAATTGAAACAAAGCTGAACTTCTATTATTGTAGGGTTTTCTTTTTAAAAAAATTTTTTTTCAACATTTATTTATTTTTGGGACAGAGAGAGACAGAGCATGAATGGGGGAGGGACAGAGAGAGAGGGAGACACAGAATCGGAAACAGGCTCCAGGCTCTGAGCCATCAGCCCAGAGCCCGACGCGGGGCTCGAACTCACGGACCGCGAGATCGTGACCTGGCTGAAGTCGGACGCTTAACCGACTGCGCCACCCAGGCACCCCGAAAAAATTTTTTTAATGTTTATTTATTTTAGAAAGAGAGAGAGAGAGAAGGGGAAGGGCAGAGAGAGAGAGGGAGATACAGAATCTGAAGCAGGCTCGGGGCTCAGAGCTGTCAGCATAGAGCCTGACGTGGGGCTCGAACTCACCAATTGGGAGATCATGACCTGACCTGAAGTCAGATGCTTAACCGACTGAACCACACAGGCGCCCTGGGTTTTCATTTGTTTTTTAAATTTCTGACCCCTTTACTGAATTATATATGCATATATATGGCTATGTATCTACATGTATGTTTTTCTCTTTCCTATTTTCTCTACTTCACTTTAAGGAAGAAGTCAAACATTTCATTCCCAAATAACTTTCCTCTAAGTATGATGACATTTCCAATAGTAACAGTCCTGAAACAAAGGGCCTTGGAAACAACAGTTGAAGAAGTATGAACTATGTTTAATAAAATCTTATTGCACTTATCTTCAGCTGCTCTTTTTAAATCATCTGAGACAGTGTTTTGAAGGGGACTTCCAATACACATAAAACACCCCTCCTATGCTTTAGTTGTAAAATAACTACCAAAAAAGGGAACATGTCACTTGATTAAATGTGGTTGATTGAGTTTGTTTATAGCCCTCTTCTTTCCAAGATTTAAGACACTACTTGAATGATTATATGTGTGTAATAGTTTAAAATCTAAACATAAATACTTTTTCAAGTGATAACCACATGATACACTTAAAATTGGAATATTTAAAAATTTTATATTATTATTGCTTTCCATTTGCAAACAAATTTAAAATTACATTAATTAGCAAAACTAGAATGTTGTCTGTGGTTTTATGCTTTAATGTTTATAAAATAGTTCTACTTTTGATAGTGTATTGCAGTATTGAAAAATCCATACAAATTGTGGGTTTCATACAGGTTTCAGATAGACTTGCCTTCTGAAGCTATGAGGATATTTTGTGCAGGCTACCTGTTTGCAGTTTGTTTGATTTATCATCCTTTCCCCATTTTTCTCTGTATTGCAGGGGCCAACGTCTTGATATTTGCACTTCCCGGGCTCCCTTATCATCTGGATTCTGACTAGGTTCAGCTTATAGGAAATTGTAGGAGGAGATTGAAGGGCAGGTAGAAAGGAGAAGCCTGGGTATTTCTCCCTCATTGTATCTTGGGCAGCATGTCCAGCAGTGGCTATATTTCCTTTATGGTTTTGCCAGACAGCCCCTTCCTTGTGATCCCAATTTTGTTCAATTGCTGTACTTTGAGCAGAGCCTCAGTGCATCCTTATGACAGGCATGACAATATCTTACGGGGTTGTTGTATGGATTGGAATTGCCAGAAGCATAGCAGATAGTCAGTGGTCAGTAGTGAAAGCCTAGAAAGGGAAGTGATTCATTTTGTGTGTATAGATGGGGTGGGATGGGGTGGGAGGAGGGTGGGAGACAATTGAGGAAGACATTTTAAAAGAGGTAATATAGGAATTATACTTTAATACTCTGCATGGAATGTTTTTTCAGAAAGCATGGTTTTTTTTCATTCATTTCAGTTCTTTTTTGTTTTTTTTTGCTCAAATGTCTCTGTGACCCTGTGTAAAATTTCAACTCTTATTTCCTGACATTTCCTAATCCCCTATCTGCTTTATTTTTTCTTCTTAGTACTTACCACCATCTAATATAATATACATTTTATTATTTATATTTTTTATTTATTGTCTCCTCCAGTAAAATATAAACTAGGAAGGTAGGAATTTTTCTTTCATACCCTGATGCCTAGAACAATGGCTGGCACATGATAGGTGCTCAATAAATACTTGTTAAGGGACACCTGGGTGGCTCAGTCAATTGAGCATCTGACTCTTGATTTTGGCTCAGGACATGATATCACCATTCATGGGATTGAGCCCTACATTGGGCTGTCAGCATGGGGCCTGCTTGGGATTCTCTCTCTCCCTGTCTCTCTGCCCTTCCTGGGCTTGTGCATGTGCTCACTTGCTCTCTCTCTCTCTCAACAAAACAAAACAAAACAAAACAAAACAAAACAAAACAAAACAAAAAAGCAAAAAAACCCAAAACCAAACAAACAACCTTAAAAAAATTTGTTGAAAGAATTAGTTTGAGAATGAGTAGAAATTCACCAGATGAAATTAGTTACATATGCATTTATTGTATTTTCTCAACTATTGACCTCAAATTATAGAATACAAAGTTGAAGAATTTAGCATGACTGTATTGATATATAGAAACAAACACATATCCAGCAACCTTATTTTTTGAGACTATTACTGATAACTTGGGTGGGATGGTGGGAAAACTTTCAATAGTTAAAATAGTTATAAAATACATGCACTAATGTTCATGCACCTTACTTCTCAAAGGAGATACTTAGCATTTATTTCTTCTTGTTTAGACACAGTTTTAACTATATTGATTATATGGGTTTGCAGCTCTGGAAATTTGTAGGTAGGGTGGAACTTGAGGAGATAGAAATAATCTTTGTGTGAAATCAAAGTTGACAAGCTTACAGAAGGGAGGAGGCAGAAAATATAAAAGTAAACAAGAATATTTAAGTATATAACTTTAATAGATCTATTCTTTATCATAAAGGTAAGATTAAATTATGTACAATGTGATTTTAGAAAGATTTCCAGTAAAAATAACAATGTCTCTATATAGCTATTAACATCTTTTTCCTTTCAGTCTGGTTTGCATCCTCACGGTTCCAGCAAGATAGTTCTCTGAAAGGTTGCCAGAGATTTTAGTCATGTAATTTGGTGGTCTCTCTTAGCTCTTGATTCCTGTGTAGCAAATGATATTTCTAATGATCACCCTTACTTTTTGACATTTTTTCTTCCCTGGCAGCATTGACTCTTTCATCCTCATTCACCTGCCTCCTCTCTGACGTACCAGTCTTGTTTTCATCCACATGTGACCATTAAGGCATTCTCCAAGGTTCAGATTACTTATCTTTTAATCTTTATAAATCTTGAGTATCCTATCTAATAACTCATCATCCATCCATCCATTGAGAATTATTATTATGCTTATTAAATTTCCTGAATCCATTCATTTCTTTCTATCTGCCTCCTTCATTCAAACCATCAACATCTGTCAGAACTATTGTTCTTCTTGTTTCCTTCCATACATCTTCCCCAACCCCCATTATCCATTCTCAGCACAGCATGTAGAGTGACCCTTTACATTTTTTTTTTTCAACGTTTATTTATTTTTGGGACAGAGAGAGACAGAGCATGAATGGGGGAGGGGCAGAGAGAGAGGGAGACACAGAATCGGAAACAGGCTCCAGGCTCTGAGCCATCCGCCCAGAGCCTGACGCGGGGCTCGAACTCACGGACCGCGAGATCGTGACCTGGCTGAAGTCGGACGCTTAACCGACTGCGCCACCCAGGCGCCCCTAGAGTGACCCTTTAAAATTTTTTTAATGTTTATTCATTTTTTTGATAGAGAGAGATAGAGTGTGAGTGGGGGAGGGCCAGAGAGAGAGGGAGACAGAATCTGAAGTAGGCTCCAGGCTCTGAACTGATAGCACAGAGCCCAGCGCATGGCTCAAACTCACAGACCATGAGATCATGACCTGAGCTGAAGTCGGATGCTTAACCTAGGCACCCCTAGAGTGATCCTTTTAAAACTCACATCTAAGCGTATTCCTGTCATATTTAAAGCATTCCAAATGTATGGCCAACATTCCAAATGTATGGCCAACTCATCTTTGACAGGGCAGGAAAGAATATCCAATGGAAAAAAGACAGTCTCTTTAACAAATGGTGCTGGGAGAACTGGACAGCAACATGCAGAAGAATGAAAGTAGACCACTTTCTTACACCATTCACAGAAATAAACTCAAAATGGATGAAGGGCCTGAATGTGAGACAGGAAACCATCAAAACCCTAGAGGAGAAAGCAGAAATAAACTTCTCTGATCTCAGCTGCAGCAATTTTTTACTTGACACATCTCCAGAGGCAAGAGAATTAAAAGCAAAAATGAACTATTGGGACCTCATCAAGATAAAAAGCTTTTGCACTACAAAGGAAACAATCAACAAAACTAAAAGGCAACTGATGGAATAGGAAAAGATATTTGCAAATGACATTCAGACAAAGGGCTAGTATCCAAAATCTATAAAGAACTTACCAAACTCCACACCCAAAAAACAAATAATCCAGTGAAGAAATGGGCAGAAGACATGAATAGCCACTTCTCTAAAGAAGACATCCAGATGGCCAATAGGCGCATGAAAAGATGCTCAATGTCGCTTCTCATCAGGGAAATACAAATCAAAACCACACTGAGACACCACCTCACGCCGGTCAGAGTGGCTAAAATGAACAAATCAGGAGACTATAGGTGCTGGCGAGGATGTGGAGAAACGGGAACCCTCTTGCACTGTTAGTGGGAATGCAAACTGGTGCAGCCACTCTGGAAAACAGTGTGGAGGTTCCTCAAAAAATTGAAAATAGATCTACCCCATGACCCAGCAATAGCACTGCTAGGAATTTACCCAAGGGATACAGGAGTGCTGATGCATAGGGGCACTTATACCCCAATTTTATAGCAGCACTTTCAACACTAGCCAAATTATGGAAAGAGCCTAAACATCCACCAACTGATGAATGGATAAAGAAGATGCGGTTTATATGTGCAATGGAATAGTGCTTGGCACTGAGAAAGAATGAAATCATGCCTTTTGCAGCAACGTGTATGGAATTGGAGTGTATTATGCTAAGTGAAATAAGTCAGTCAGAGAAAGACAGACATCATATGTTTTGGAACTTGAGAAACTTAACAGAAGACCATGGGAGAAAGAAAGGGAAAAAATAGTTTCAAACAGCGGTGGGGGGAGGCAATCCATAAGAGACTCTTAAATACAGACAATAAACTGAGGGTTGCTGGGGGGGGGAGGGGAAAATGGATGATCAGCATTGAGGAAGGATGAGCATTGGGTGTTGTATATAAGTGATGACCCATGGGAATCTACTCCCAAAACCAAGAGCACACTCTACACACTGTATGTTAGCTAATTTGACAATAAATTATATTAACAAAAAATAACACTAGCATTTTTTGCAGAGCTAGAACAAACAATCTTAAATATTTTTTGGAACCACAGAGGGCCTTGAATAGTTAAAGCAATCCTAGAAAAGAAAAATAAAAGTGGAGGCATGACAGTTTTGGTTTTTGAGGTATGATATAAATCTGTAGTCATCAAGACAGTATGGTCCTGGCACAAAAACAGACATATAGGTCAATGGAACAGGATTAAAGACCCAGAAGTGGATCCACAATTATATGGTCAACTCATCTTTGACAAAGTAGGAAACAATATCCAATGGAAAAAAGGTTCTTCAACTAAGGGTTTTGGGAATACTGGACAGCAAAATACAGAAGAATGAAACTATATCACTTTCTTACACCATACACAAAAATAAATTCAAAATGGATGGAAGACGTGAATGTGAGACAAAAACCATCAAATCCTAGAGAACACAGGCAGCAACTTCTTTGATCTCTGCCAGGGCAACTTATTACCAGCCATGTCGCTGAAAGTAAGAAAAACAAAAGGAAATATGACTATTGGAACTTTTATCTAGATAAAAAGCTTCTGCACAGTGAAGGAAACAATCAACAAAACTAAATGGTAGCCTTTGCAATGGGAAAAGGTATTTGCAAGGACATACCTGATAAAGGGTTATTATCCAAGATCTATAAAGAACTTCCTAAGCTAAATGCCCAAAAAACAAGTAATCCAGTTAAGAAATGGACAGAAGATATGAATAGATACTTTTCCAAACAAGACATCCAGGTGTCTAATGACATATGAAAGGATGCTCACCATCACTCATCACTAGGGAAATACAAATCCAAACCATGATGAGATACCACTTTACACCTGTCAGAATGACTAAAATTAACCACACAGGAAACAACAGGTGTTGGCAAGGATGTGGAGAAAGAGAACCCTTTTGCACTGTTGATGGTAATTCAAACTGATGCAGCAACTTTGGAGAACAGTATGGAAGTTCCTCAAAAACCTAAAAATAAAAAATACCCTACAATTCATAAACTGCATTATTAGGTTTTACCTGAAGGTTTCTAAAATACAGATTCAAAGATGTACATATGCCCTGATGTTTATAGTAGCATTATCAACAATAGCCAAACTATGGAGAGAATCCATACACATACACACACTCAATTAAACATTACTCAGCCATCAAAAATAATGAAATATTGCCATTTGCAACCTTGTGGATAGAGCTAGAATGTATTATGCTAAATGAAATCAGTCAATCAGAGAAAGACAAATACCATATAATTTCACTCAGATGTGGAATTAGAGAATTTAGAAACAGAAGAGATGAACATATTGAAGAAAGGTAAAGAAACCACAAGATACTCTTAATGATACAGAACAAACTGAGGGCTAATGGAGGGAGGTGAGTGGGAGATGGGCTAGATGGGTGATGGGTATTAATGAGGGCATTGTGATGAGCATTCGGTGTTGTGTGTAATGAGGAATCATTGAATTCTATTTCTGAAACTAATATTTCACTATGTGTTAACTAAAATTAATAATAAAAAATAAAAAACTTAAAAATAAGACTAATGTAAAACAACAAAATTGCAGTATATATGTAACTATCAATAATTTCTTTAAATGTAAATGGACTGAATGCCCCAATCAAAAGACATACGGTGATGGAACAGATTAAAAAAAACAAGACCCATGTATATGCTGCTTTCAGCAGACTCATTTCAGACCTAAGGACACACACAGACTGAAAGTGAATGGATGTAAAAAGATATTCCATGCAGATGGATCAGGGAGGAACAAATGCCAGAACAGTAATATTTATATCACACAAGATAGATTTTAAAACAAAGACTGTTTTAACCAAAGCAAGAGACAAAGAAAGACAGACATAATTATAAAAGGATTAATTCAATGAAAAGGTATAACAAATGCGAACATCTATGCATCCAACATAGGCACACCTAATACACAATGTTAATATTAACTGACCTAAAGGGAAAAATAGAGGGTAATACAGTAATAATAGGGGCCTTTAAAAATTTTTATTTATTTATTTATTTTTAGTATAATTGACACATAATGTTGCATTAGTTTCAGGTGCGTGACAGTGATTTGACAAGTTTATACATTATGCTATGCTCACCACATGTGTATCTACTCTCTGTCACCATTGCTTCCTGCCTTTTGGCTAAGATTAAGTGTAGTATCTGTTCTTAGTTTAATAGTAGGGGGCTATAACACTCCCCGGACATCAATGGATAGATCATCCAGAGAGAAAATGTATAAGGGAGAATTGGCTTTGAATGATACATTAGAACAAATGGAGTTAACAGATACATATACAGAGCATTCCATCTAAAAAACAGAATACACATTCCTTTTGAGGACACATGAAACATTCTGCAAGATATGTTAGGCCACAAAACAAGTCTTAATCAATTTAAGAGATCGAAATATCAAGCATCTTTTCTGATCACAATACTATGAAGTTAGCAAACAGTAACAAGAAAGAAACTGGAAAAAACACAAATACATGGATAGTAAACAACATGGTACTAAATAACCAATAAGTGAACTAAGAAATATAAGGCAATTAAAAAAAATTACATGGAGACAAATGAAAATAGAAACACAATAGCCCAAAATCTTTGGGATGTAGCAAAAGTAGTCCTAGGAGGGAGGTTTGTAGTCATACAGGCTTATCTGAAGAAACAAAGTCTCAAAGAATATAACCTTACACCTAAAGGAACTAGAAAAATATGAACAAACAAAGCCCCAATTTATTAGTAGGAAGTAAATAATGAAGATTAAAGCAGAAATAAATAGGGGCGCCTGGGTGGCTCAGTCAGTTAAGCGGCAGACTTCGGCTCAGGTCATGATCTCGCGGTCCGTGAGTTCCAGTCCTGCCTCGGGCTCTGTGCTGACAGCTCAGAGCCTGGAGCCTGTTTCGGATTCTGTGTCTCCCTCTCTCTGACCCTCCCCCATTCATGCTCTGTCTCTCTCTGTCTCAAAAGTAAATAAATGTTAAAAAATTTTTAAAAGCAGAAATAAATAGAAAAAAAATCAATGAAACCAAGATCTGATTCTTTGAAAAGATAAACTTAATTGATAAATAGCCAGACTCATAAAAAAAAAACAAAAAACAAAAAACAAGAGGACTCAAGTAAAATCTGAATGAAAGAGAAATAACAACTGATCCACAGAAATATAAAGAATTATAAGAGAATATTATAAAAAATTATATGCCAAAAAATTGGACAAACTAGAAGAATTGGATAAATTTCTAGAAACATGCAATCTTTAAAACTAATCAAGAAGTACAAAAATGTAAACAGATTGATTACTCATAATGAAATTGAGGTTGTTATCAAAAAACTCCCAATGAATAAAAATCTAGCATCTGATGGCTTAACAGGTGAATTCTGCCAAAGATTTAAAGAAGAGTTAATACCTACCCTTCTCAAACTATTCCACAAAATAGAAGAGGAAAGAAAACTTCCAAATTCATTCTACAAGGCAAGCATTACCCGTATATTAAAACCAGACAGAGGAATTACAAAAATAAAAAACTCTAAGTCAATATCTCTGATGAACATAGATGCAAAAATCCTCAAGAAAATGTTATAAAACCAAAATCAATAATATATTAAACAGATCATTCACCACAATCAAGTTCGATTTATCACAGGATTGCAAAGATGGTTCAATAGGCACAAATCAATGAATGTGATACACCAGATTAACAAGAGGAAGTATAAAAACCCGATGATCATCTCAGTAGATTCAGAAAAAGCATTTGACAAGTATAATATTCATTAATCATACAACCTCTCACCAAAGTGAGTTTAGAGGAATTAATTATACCTCAACATAATAAAGGCCATATATGACAAAGTCACAGCTAACATAATACTTAATGGTGAAAAACAGATTTTCTTTTAAAATCTGGAACACGATAAAGATATCCACTCTCACCATTTTGATTGAACATAATACAGGAAGTCCTACCCACAGCAACCAGTAAAAGGCATACAATTGGTAAGGAAGAATTAAAAGTTTCATTATTTTCAGATGATATGATACTATATATAGAAAAGCCTAATGGCTCCACCAAAAAACTACTGGAACTAATAAATTCAGTAAAGTTATAGGATGCCAAATTAATATACATAAATCTGTTGAATTTTTAAACTCTAATAACAAAGTAACAGAAAGAGAAACTAAGAAACACCCCCATTTATAATTGCATTAAAAAGGATAAAATACCTAGAAATAAACTTAACGAAGGAAATGAAATAACTATACTGTGATATTAATAGGATATTAATAATAGATAGTAGTAATAGTAGGATAATAATAGTAATAATAGTAGGATATTAATAATAGAAATTGAAGATGATACAAACAATGGAAAGATATACCACTCGTGATTGTAAGAATTAATATTGTTACAGAGTCCATACTCCCTAAAGCAATCTACAAGTTCAGTGTAATCCCTATCAATATACCAATAGCATTTTTCATAGAAGTAGAACAAATAATCCTAAAATTTCTATGGAACCACAAAAGACCCTGACTAGCAAAAGCAGTCTTGAGAAAGAAGAACAAAGCTTTAGATAATCACAATCCTAGATTTCAAGCTATTCTACAAAGCTATAGTAATCAAAACTGTATAATAATGGCACAAAATAGACACAAAGACCAATGGAACAGAAGAGAGAGCCCAGAAATATACCCACATTTCTATGGCCAATTAATCTATGACAAAGGCAAGAATATATGATGGGAAAAAGACAGTCTCATTAATGAACAGTGCTGGGAAAACTGGACAAGTTATGCAAAAGAATGAAACTGGATCACTTTCTTACACCATACACAAAAATAAACTCACATTGGATTAAAGACCTAAATGTGAGACCTGAAACCAAACATTCTAGGCAGTAATTTTTTTGACATTGGTTATAGCAACATTTTTCTAGAATTGTCTCCTCAGGCAAGGTAAAGAAAAGCAAAAACAAACTATTGGTACTGCATCAAAATAAAAAGCTTTTGCACAGTGAAGGACACCATCAACAAAAAAAAGGCAATGTGTACAGCAGTGCTATCAATGACAACCAAATTATGGAAAGAGCCCAAATGTGCATTGACGATTAATGTATAAAGAAGATGTAAGAACTCACCATGTTCCCCTTGTTTGACCTTAGGTCTGAAGGAAAATAACAACCAGAACAGCAAGACCAAGTGGAAAAACTAACAATTCCTAATATTTATATAGTGTTTTGTAGTTAACAAAGTGTTTTCCGTTCTCTTATGGTCTTTCATAAATTTTGGACAAAATGGAGGGTAAGCATTTTATTCCTACCTTTGGAAAAGGAAATTCAGGTTCATAAAAGTTAAGTGACATCCTTAATTGCATAGAACTAATAAGTGGCAGAATCTGGAGGCAACCCATGTCTATCAGACCTGAAAGCCTGTGCTCATATATCTTAGTTCCTGGTTACTCAACATTGATCCATTTGCTTGCTGGCTTAGTCATGACAACCTGAGCATTTCCAAGTTGGAGTACAAGCAAATAAGCAGTCTTATGTCCTATATTAGCTCACAGGAAAGCAATTTGAGACCCGTTGAATGGAGTAAATGGAATGTACCTACTACCACTTTGGGAAGCTTTAACTCACTCCCCATTTGGGGTTTGAACATCTAATCTGGGAAGGCTGATTGGATGTAACATACCATATGTTGTTCCTCATGGATGGAAGTAGATAATTGGAGTATCTAGCAGTTAATGTAGAAAGGGTGACATTTGTGGATTTGGAGAACTTAGTCCTTTAGGAATGGTCAAGAAAATATCATGGGTTTGAAATTGACAATGAAGTATATGTTTAAAGAAGCATTTTGGCCTGTTTGTATGTTGTAGCTATAGATCTTAGTTCATATGTTCAGCAAGAAATACCAAATTATTTTAGTTTATTTAAATCAATCCATCTCATTGGGATTTGGGGAAATTTAGTTTCCCGTCATCATTGACGGTCTATGTCTTTCACTCCCATTACATAATATGCCAAGAGGTGTATGTGATACTTAGTCAATGAGATGAGGGCTTCTGATTTTCACATGTCTGGGCACATGACATCCTTATCATCCAATCTCATGTAGCTCCTTGAAGGTGGAATGCTTCACTGCAAGCAGGGAATGGGGATCTTCATGGAGGCCTTTGCCTAGATATAGAGCCCTAGTGCCCAGAGTTCTTCTTCCCTAGGTGCCCTCCACCACCATCCTTTGCTGAGGACTGCCCAGGAGTACCTCTTCCTATCACCACTCATGGGATCCTTGATTTCTATAACTATTTCAATGTGTGGGATTGTTTCCTTCCTTTCTCTGTTTTCAGTGGAAGTCTCCTTTTCTACTAGCATAATCCTGGGTAATGTGAGGAAGAGAAATGTTAGAGGCTACTTTTGCCTTTTTACTATCATATGAACCTCCTCTGAGGCATGAGATCTCAAAGGGCTTGGAGAAGAATTTGTATGGTTTGTGTGTGTGTGTTTCTGTTTGTATAGGAGGGGTTTGTGTCTAATGTGGAGTATCCTAAACAAAACACCAAAACAACTCAACATGTCAGTGAATTATCTTATGAAACAATTTGCTGTCTGTGACTCCCCCCCGCCCCCCCATTCACAGATTGCTATTGCCTAGGAATCAGAAGACCTGGAACTTCTTATGTATGTAGCCTTGGGCAACTCACTTAACTTCTGAGTGTGTGATCTAATCACTAAAATGGAGTAAGGAAGCCTGTCCTGCCTAGTTGACAATATTGCTATTACATGCAAATGATAGAAGATAGGGAAATATTCTGTAAGCTGTTAATATACTATAAAATATAAGAACTTTTGGTTTTGTGAATTTGTGGGAAGAGAGATATTTCTCACTATGGTTTTAAAGTAACAAAAAACCCCTTGGAATGATCATAAATAGTTTCCACTCACATTGTATTACGAAAGCATGTCATATGGCCATGTCTATTTTCAGGAGGGCAAAAAGTGGAATTCTCCCCATGTGTTTTTATGTGTTAGGGAAATATTGAGCATCTATTACATGTGAGGCACTATGTAAGAAACATTACTTACCTTATCTTTAATTCTAAGAATGTTATGAAATAGGCAGTATTTTAGGTGAGGACGCTGAGGGCCAAAATTTAGGTAATTTAGTAAAAAATAAAACCAGGATATGACCTTCATCTGACTCAACGGCCTGGGTTCTTTCCATTGGATCACATACTTCCTTTTTTTCTGCAGTTTTGTTAGCCACAGATGACTTGTAATGGAAGATTTAAGTTTAGGTTAGTAATTATCAGTTAGTCAAAAATAACTGATATTTATTGGGCATTAGGAACCCCAAGCTCACATCCGGGTCTTGTTTTTCTCATTCTTTTTTATGAAGGGATTTGGGGCCTGTACTTTGGGAGTTGATAGATGACTCTAAAGTAGTGTGAAAGTTTATTTTTCAACTTGACTGGGCCATGGAATGCCCAGACATTTGGTAAAACATTATTCTGGGTGTGTCTATGAAGGTTTTTCTGGATAAGATTAACATTTAAATTGGTAAACTGAATAAAGCAGGTTGCTCTCCCTAATGTGGGATGGCCTTATGTAATCAATTAAAAGCCTCAATAGAACAAAAAGGCTGAACCTTCCCTTAGTGAGGGGAAATTTCTTACCTGAGTGCCTTGAGCTGGGAGGGACATCAGTATTTTTCTGTGTTCAGCTGAACCGAAATATTGGCTGTTCCTAGGTTTTGAGATATGGCATTTGACTGGAACTACACCATTGTCTCTTGTGGACTCTGGTTTGCCAATTTCGGATCTTGGGACTTGTTACCCTCCATAGTAGTATGAGCCAATTCTTCATAATAAATCTCTTTGTACACGCACACACACACGCACGCACACATGCACACCCCTTATGGTTCTCTTTCTGTGGAGAACCCTAATATAGGCACAAACAACTCTTGAAATTGTGTGATTATGAAATCAGCAGTAACAACGAGGAGCTGATGTTTATGGAAGAGGTTCAGACTCCATTCTTTTTTCAGGCAACATTTTATCAAAGATCCTTAATGGAATCTTTACATTAACATTTACATGTTGTCTTATTATATGTGTATTAAGTGGTTGTTACCAGTAGGATGACAATTGACAACAGATTTAATAAAACAACATTTTTTCCTGAAAATACTGACTGCCAGTATGGACCAATGTCATTGCATTTCAGACAACATTTGGCTTACCTTCCTAAAACAAATCACAAAAAATTAAGAACAGAAAGATTGATTCTTTTCCAAGTTTTATATTTTCTTCTGACAACTATTCTGCAACCTCAGGCATAGATTAATGAATGGAGTATGCACAAAGTGATATCAGCTCACATATATGACATTACTCAGATGTCTCCAACTCCGGAAAAAGCATGTGAATGATTTATGGAATTGATATTAATCTCTTTCCAGTAAATGCATTACTTCAAATACATGGGAAATTGATGTTACTACTCTAACGCCAAATTAATTTCTTTCTTGCTGGATCAGCATTGTAAATGGAATTAGATGTTAACCTTTTATACATCTAAACAGGGTAAAATATGGGAGGCAATTTTATAAGTAAAATTTGGATGCTCATTTCTGAAGGGAAGGGTATGTATTTTTCTTCTTTGTGTGCTTTCTTCCTGAAATTTGTGGATCCTGGGATATTGGATCATATTTAAAGTATAACTTAATATAATTTAGGAATAGAATAATTATAATTGAATCTGAATATTTAACACAGGACTATAAATAACAGTATAGCAAATGAGAATTACATATTATTAAAGATACCCCAAATTCTAAAGATTAAGACTATTTTTCAAGGGAAATTTTATCCAAGAATTATTAGTCACTCATAAATATTTTTAATCCATATGTAGGCATAAAGGAGACTAGAAAATTATCAGGCTAGCCTCTTCCTCATTTCATATATGCCTGGGCCAGTTTGGTCTTGAGTTTGTTTTCTCTTTATTTTCCCTGTGTTTCCAGCTTGTTGCTTTCGTTGCCATACTGTTGATTTTGGCCTGCTAAACATTATCTAATGAGCACAATCTTATATTTCAATTCTAAATTATCAGAAGGAAAATGTTATTGGCTCAGTTGCGTCTGGTCAGTTTTGGTTAAAGAGGGTAGTCTTGGGTCTGTAGGGCTGCCTTTTAAGGGCAATGGGTAGGACAGACTCTCTAGAAAGGGGCTGTAGGTAGAGGGGAAGTGATAGATATATCTTAAATAGTTAGGTTTGCTGGGCTGCAGTGTTTGTTTTTTTTTCCAGCCTGACAGTTTTCTGATTTTGTGGACCAAGTGCCATGCATACCTTTTCTCTTCCTGGCTCCTTGCCTTTCATCACAATATGCCTCAGTTCTTAGCCAGTCTTGAGCAGAGCATAATGTCTGTGAGTGGTATCAGAGTTGCTGCCAAATAGCAACTATGTGCTGTCTTGCTATCTGATGTGCAAGAGACCAAACCTGGTTTGGTCTATAAACCAGACCCAGTTTACAAGTTGCAGTATTTCTTGCATTATTTCCATTGCTATAGTCTGCAGAACTGGGTTCTTTCTTGATAACTAGTTTTTTTTTGTGCTACAGTTATACCAAGCTTAGAATACTAGAATTATTATCTCTTTAAGTCTGGGGTATTGCCTTGAACCATTGTCTTCTTGATAGGAATCTAGGCGAGGTGGCTTAATTTTCACCATGTCTATATCCAGATTTTCTTTTCCCAATAACTAGCTGAGATCCAGATGTGAATAGACAGGTTTCCCTGGGCGACTAAGTGGCAGTTATGCTTGGTCTACATTACTGCCTGCACAGATAGACCTTTTGGAACCCTTTTCACCTGAAATCATGGCTGAATATTTTTAGGTTTTTGAGTACTGTACATCGGAGCCCCTGGCTTTCCTCTCTAGAATCACTGTCTTCTGACCTAGCTCTGAATCCTGAAAGCATACTTTAAATGTGACAGTGTGACTCTAGTTGCATCTATAAAGTGGTACAGGTGAGTGTTAGGGATGGTAGTAATAAAAATTTGGTGAAAGTTTGTCTTACCTACATCTCAATATTGTTGTACCATTTGTTTCCGTAGAGAATTTTGGTCTAGGATTTCTGCTCTTTATTCCCTATTACAGGTGACTTTTGGTAACACAGCACCAAGATATCCTTTCAATGGTTTTGTTTTTGTTGGTCCTGTATTGTATGTTGGTCCTGTATTTATTTTGTTGGTCCTGTACACTTGCCAGGCAGTGGAGGAAGGTATGGGATGGGAAGAGGAAAAGATATATATATATCTGACCTGGTCCTTGTTCTCAGAAAAACTTAAATCCCAGTGAAGGATGTAGTGCATATGTATCAGTAATACCAGGAAGTAAATCAAGCAAGGGACAGAAGGATTGGATACTTACTCATTAATTACCCAAATATTTATTGAGTGTCCACTATGCTTGGTTCTGTTCTAGGCAGTGGAGACTCAAAAGTAAGTAAGATTGGGTTCATACTGTCAAGGAGCTCATAGTTTGATGGGGAATTCAGGTAACTGCACCAAAAAGCCACAGGGGCTGATAGTATTCAAGTCACCATCATTTCTCATCTGACTGCTCTTTAAATACACTGTGCAGGCTCTCACCTCAGGGCCTTTGCACTCTGCTGCCTGGAATGCTGTGCCCCCAAGATACTTACATGGTACATCCTTTGCTTCATTTGGGTCTCTGATACAATGTCATCATATCAGGGAAGTCTTTCCTGGCTCTATAACTAGTACAGTACTCTCTTTTCATCTCTCCCATTCCTCTTAGCTCATTTTATTTTTGTTCTTAGCACTTACATCACCAGGTTTGTTATATAATTATTTTTAAATTTGATTATTATGTCTCTGCCTCTAGAAAAATTTAAGCTCTATGAGAAAAGGATTGTGTCTATATTATTGAGTGCTTTATATATGTAGCATGCTGTCTTAGACAGAATGAGCGTTCAAAAAATACTAGTTCACCAAGTAAAGGAATTAATGAATTAATGAGTCAAGTACTAGTGAGTAGAATCTGTATAGGGTATGATAGAGTTACCAAGATGGGAGTGGTTATTTTTACCTGTAGGCAAGGGGTGGTGTCAGAATATGTGATTTGAGAATGGAAGGGGATAAGGGTAGACAATTTTGTCATGTGGCATAGTTCGTGATTGAATATTCCAGACTTTATAGTAGGCGAATATGTCTTTTTTAAAAATCTTTGTTTATTTTTGAGAGAGAGAGAAGGAGAGAGTCTGAGAGGGGGAGAAACGGAGAGAGAGGGAGACAAAAAATCTGAAGCAGGCTCCAGGTTCTGAGCTGACAGCACAGAGCCCATGCGGGGCTTGAACTCACAAACTGTGAGGTCATGACCTGAGCTGAAGTCAGAAGCTTAACTGACTGAGCCACCCAGGCACCCCATTATGGGAGTATGTCTTAATCAGGAGTTGCTTTTAAATCCTATCCTAATGATGTGACATTCTAATAAATTTTCTATACTAATAAATTTTCAATTTAATTTTTTCTGTATATTCATATACTTTTTAATGGCTTCTGCCTACTAGTGAGTAGTCATGAGCTTTTCTGCTGGGTTGTGGGTTTCTTGGGGTAGACAGGGATCAGGGTTTATTCATGTATGATCTGACTCTGACACAGTGGCTGAGAATTATTTTGCCAGTAGTAGCTTTTTTTTTTTTTTTAATAAAAATTAATTATAGTTCCCTTGGAGCTGGAGCATTCTGTGATTCTCCCCTAGCCTGATACTTCACCAACTGTTGTTTAAGATTCTTACAGGGGCGCCTGGGTGGCTCAGTAGGTTGAGTGTCCCAGTTATGCTTAGGTCATGATCTCACGGTTAGTGGGTTTGAGCCCCATGTTGGGCTCTGTGCTGACAACTCAGAGCCTGGAGCCTGCTTCAGATTCTGTGTCTCCCTCTCTCTCTGCCCCTACCCCGCTCATGCTCTGTTTCTCTCTGTTTCTCAAAAATAACTGTTAAAAAAAAGTTAAAAAAGATTCTTGCAGATAATGCACTTTTTTATAGTTCTGGCTTCTTTCCCATATATTTCATCTAGGATATTCATATATCTACTTCTCTCATTGCACTATAATGATTTATTTACATGTTGGTCCTTCCATTAGATTTTCAGCTATTGTTGGACAATTAGACTTTATCTCTAATCTTAGACTCTTATCTCTTATCTTAGACTCTCTTTCCTGTAGTGTAGCTTGGTATAGTATCTGTCACATAGTTGCTCTCCAGTAAATGTGGAATGAGTGAATAGTAAATTAATTAGTCTAAGGGTAGAAAATTAATATTTATCAAGGAAGCCCAGGAAAAAGAGAAAAGATGATTTGTGTAACAAGATTTAAGTGATACATTTTAAACACCTTAGTGACTATTTCATGCGCAGATACTTCAATAGTTCCCTAATATCAACATCCCTGCAATAAGCATTTAGCCCAGTGCTCCTTTCCTTAATGTGAGTGTTCATAGGTTATGTGGAGACACCTGTGAATGAACTTGTAGTCTTTTCTTCCTAGCCTTGAACTTGCATGTCAGTGTTCCTTAGGTGGAAAAAATGGTGATGAATGCATCTGTTTCACTGCATGAAGATATATTTAGTGTATCATTATCAATGTCATAACTGTCTGTTCCCAAATGTACACATTCATGCATATAGCCTTGTGGTTCCTGCTCTTAACAGCCCCAGAGTATAGGTGCTAGTAACAATCATGCTTAGAGGCACTCCTATGTATATTTCTCCTTCCTGTTCTATCTTAGATGTAATACTATGCCCAAATAATCTGAATTTAGCAAATGTGAATTATGAGTGTTTTAGCAGTACCCCAGAAAGGGAATGATTGTAATTGAAGCAACACAATGGGTGTATTCCTTCAATGTCTATGTCTATAGGTTCCAGTTTTTCTTTTTCTTTTTTTAATGTTTATTTTTGAGAGAGAGGGGGGGAGGAGAGAGAGAGAGAGAGAGAGAGAGAGAGAGAGAGAATAAGCAAGGGAGGGGCAGAGAGAGGGGGAGACACAGAATTTGAAGCAGTCTCCAGGTTCTGATCTGTCAGCACAGAACCCGACTTGGGGCTCGAACTCACAAGCTATGAGATCATGACCTGAGCCAAAGTCGAACACTTAACCAACGGAGCCGTCCAGGTGCCCCAAGTGTTTAATTTTTCTTAAGAATTTCATTTTCCTCTTCGAGACTTCACTCAAAAGATATTTATTAACTATTAATTATGTGCAGCGTTTGCTTCTGTACAATATTTAAATACTTAGCAGCAATCAGGGTGCCTGGGTGGCTCAGTCAGTTAAGTGACTGACTTCTGCCCAGGTCATGATCTTATGGTTCGTGAGTTCGAGCTTTGCATCAGGCTCTGTGCCGACAGCTTGGAGCCTGGAGCCTGGTTTGGATTCTGTGTCTCCTTCTCTCTCTGTCCCTCCCCAGCTCATGCTCGCACTCTGTCTCTGTCAAAAATAAACTAAAAAAAATACTTAGCAGCAACCACAACAAAGAGCCAATATATATTTTTTGGACACAATATATACTTTTGTGCCCAGCACTGTGACGTGTAACATGGTGGAGGCAGTGTGGTATAAGGGAAAGAACACATATTCTGGAATCAGATCTGGATTCTGAATTACCTTTGCTTTTTTGCTAACTCCATGTTTTAACAAAGTGTATGGATTTCATAGTGTTCTACCTTCTTTTTTCCTACCATGATTTCTTAGTTCAGGCTGCTAGGACTATTGCAGTAATTTCCAAATTTACCTTTCTTCCTCAAGCCTCTGTCTTTTCCATATATTGTATATATTTTCATGCAATTCATTTTCCTGAAGCATAATTTGAATCACATTACTGCCTACTTAAAAATTTTAACTTCCCAGTTCACTTAGAATGAAATAAAGTTTCTTCAACATGGTATTTGAGACCCTTTAGTATGGACTCAGCCTTTATTTCTAGTCTTCCTTTGCTTCATTCCACTCTATTTACTCAGTGCTTTAGTCTCTGTATATTAAATGTACTTTTTTCTATAGTTTTTCTCATTATTCTCTTCTCTTGGAAAGGCCCCTGACTCTATATCCTTTCTTAATCCCCCACCATCACCAAATTTTCACCCTTTGATAAAACAGTGTATTTTTTAAAACCTATGTCAAATGTAATCTCATCTACAAGAGCTTTCCTGAAATTTATGATGTCTTTCTTTACTAAACCAATTGTTTGAGCTTCTCTGATACCATATCATATCTGCTTTGTAGTTTAGGTGCTGTTTTCCAGAATGTAATGAACTATTTAATGGCATAAATTATTTTTACTCCTCTTTTTTTAAATGTTTTTTTTTTTATTTTTGAGAGAGAGCAAGAGGAGGAGGGGCAGGGAGAGGGGGACAGAGGATCCTAAGTGGGCTCTAGGCTGACAATAGTCAGCCCAATGTGATGCTAGAACTCATGAACTGCGAGATCATGACCTGAGCTGAAGTTGGACGCTCAACCGACTGAGCCACCCAGGTGCCCCTAACTCCTCTTTTTAATCTCCTGATAGACTTGAAATAGAATCTGGTACAGAATACTAAATTATAGAGTAGAAGGAGCTTTGGAGTCAGTCAGACTTGACTTCAGATTATATCTCTGCTACTTACTGGTTGCATATGTGGCTTTGTACGAGGTACTTAGGTGAGCCTCGATTTCCTCACCTGGAAGGAAGACTTACACCTTACAGAGGGGTAAATGATAAAGATCAAATGATATAAAATATATAAAGCATTTGAAACATAATAGATTTCATATTGAATGGTTGTTGAGTTAGAAAAAAACTATTTATGGAATTGAAGTAGCCAATGGGAAACAAAAATAATTAATATGGGATGGGAAGGTATATTTGGAGAGCTAATGTATTTGATACATCTGAATTTGAGCAATTAGTGGGGTTTATATAGCAATTTTTCTACTGTCTTAAATTTAGGCAGAGGGGTTTCATTATAACTTTCCAATATCCGTCACTTGAGATGGACAAGGCTGATTGACAGAATGTTCATTGCATTCTGTCAAGTTGTAAATACTTCTTCTCATGTTTTTTTCTGTGTCATATTTAGAGAATTTGAAGCTGGTGTTAATTTCACACTTATTATATGACATTATTTGGGATGAAATAAACTATCTGATTAGAGTAGATAGGTATTATGGAATGTTTATGGAAAGGGGGAAAGCTCTTTCTGTACTTTGGTTTATGTACCTGAGAGTTCAGAGTTCTGATACAATATTTCTGCCAAATCTTGATAGAGACTGCATTTTAACAGCACTGTTGTTATCTAAAACATCATTTTTAAATTTTTTAAAAATTTTTTATTTATTTTTGAGACAGAGCATGAGCAGGGGAGGGCAGAGAGAGAGGGAGACACAGAATCTGAAGCAGTCTCCAGGCTCTGAGCTGTCAGGACAGAGTCTGATGGGGGGCTCAAACAGACTGTGAGATCGTGACCTGAGCTGAAGTCAGATGCCTAACCGACTGAGCCACCCAGGCGCCCCTAAAACATCATTTTTGATTTTCTAAGAATTTCATTGGATATTATTAAGAAAGTATTTTTAGCATGTTTCCTATGCAGCTGAAAACCTATTGCAATAAATATATAATGTTCAGTAGTAATATTCCATTGTGAACATATAACTGTTCATATTTACAATGATTGATTATCTCCCAAGTGCTTAATTGCCTACCAGGTTCAGATTTTTCCATGTTAATTTTGATTTAGTGTTTTTTTATTTCTGAAAGAAAATAGGGAACAAACCATATATTATCATGGCATGTTTTTTTTTTTCAGAAGCTATTGAGAATTTCAGAATCTATAACAATGAAATAATGTGAAGGTAAATTAGCATAATATACAAGGGGATTTCATAACCTAGCAAACTTCTATAGACTTGCTAACTTGAATCATCGCTATGTGCAAATTATCTGTATAATGATGTCACAAACAAATTAGTGCCTACCATGGTAGGAAAAAAACATTTTTTTCTGATATCTTCAACATGTTTTTTTCTCCTAATATTTATAAGTATTTAGGAGTAGTAAGTTGTCCTATGCAAGATGTGTGGCATGCTTAAACTACTAATTCATTGCTTGAATTTTGAATCCCAAAGGGCAGAACAGAAATATGAAAGGAATGCCACGCATATATGTATACACTATTTTTTTTAATTAAAAAAATTTTTTTTAAACATTTATTTATTTTTGAGACAGAGAGAGACAGAGAATGAGCAGGGGAGGGTCAGAGAGAGAGGGAGACACAGAATCCAAAACAGGCTCCAGGCTCTGAGCTCTCAGCCCAGAGCCCAATGCAGGGCTCGAACTCACGGACCACGAGATCATGACCTGAGCCGAAGTCGGACGCCCAACCGACTGAGCCACCCAGGCGCCCCTAATTTTTTTTTTAAGAGAGAGAGCGAGTGCACACAAGTTGGGGAGGAGCAGAGAGAGAGGGAGACACAAGAATCTGAAGCTGGCTCCTGGCTCTGAGCTGTCAGCACAGAGCCTGATGGGGGACTCAAACTCACTAACTGTGAGATAGATCATGACCTGAGCTGACGTCTGAAAGATGGTGGCAGAGTATAATGCTAAGCCATATAAGTCAGTTGGAGATAGGCAAATATCATATGATCGCTCATATGTGAAATTTAAGAAACAAATAAGCAAAGGGAGAAAAAAGAGAGAAAGAGAGAGACAAACCAAGAAACAGACTCTTAATTAGAGAACAAACTGATGGTTATTAAAGGGGAAGTGGTTGGGGGGATGGGTGAGATAAGTGAGAGGGATTAAGGAGTGCACTTGTCATGGTGAGTACCCGGTGATATATGGAATTGTTGACTCACTAAATTGTACACCTAAAATTAATATTACACTGTATGTTAACTAATTGGAATTTAAATAAAAACTTAAAAAAATTTAAAAAATAATTGCATTTTGCCCCACAACTCTATCAATTACTGCTTTTCTCTCTTCCCTTGTACAGAAAAAAAAACTAGAGTTGTCTGCCTCTACTTCTGGCCTATTAAATCAGGCTTTCAGTATCATACCCTTCCCTCCAAATTGTCCTTTGCAAGGTCATTAAGGACTTTAGTTGCTAAATCTCAGTTCATATTCTCATAGTTCTGTTAGTAGGATTTGACCCATTTGGACTACTCCCATTCTTTACTCTTAGACATATTTCTCTTTTTAGCTTCAACGATACATACCAACTCCCCAGTTATTTCACCCCCGCCCGTTAGTGGCCACTTCCGTACATTGATTGGTTACAACTCATTTCTTTACCTTCTTTGTTTTTTTAAGTTTATTTACTTTGAGAGACAGAGATAATGTGAGCAGGGGAGAGGTAGAGAGAGAGAGGGAGAGAGAATCCCAAGCAGGCTCTGCACTCACAGTGCAGGACTTGATCTTACAAAGTGCGAGATCATGACCTGAGTGGAAAATCAAGAGTCCAATCCATAACTGACTGAGCCACCCAGGCGCCCCCAGTTCTTTACCTTCTAAACACTAGAATGTTTCAGGGCAAGGTTCCTAAACCTTTTCTCTTTGCTACCTACAGTTACTCCCTTTGATTTCTCTTCAGATGGGTTTACATATTACTTACACACTGACTTATATCTCTAGTACAGACCTCTCCCGTGTACTTTAGATTCATATATTCACCAAGAATGAGCCCAGATGAACCACTGGCCAATCCATGCAATTGGAGGAAATAATATATGCTGTTGTTTTAAACCATAGAGTTTTGTTGTAGTTTGGTATGCTGCTATGTATACACTAATTTAAGGGTTGACTTCATCATCCTAAAAGCAAATGTAATGTGTGAAAACTGTGATTTTCAAAATTGTTTATTACAGAATGTATTGATAGATTCCAAGCTTCACAGGGAATAGAGATGCTTGTTGTTTCATGAAAATGCAAATTATTTATCCATTTTCCCCTAAAAGAATTCATTATCCATGATGCATAATAATAGGAAATAAAAATAACAATTATGTTGTCTCCATGCATGCAGACAAAAGAGTTACTCTAGTTAGTCCAACACTACAATTAATGAATAAGGTGGAATCCAAATTTATGAATCACTCAGTAAGTTCAGTCGTTGATAATTTAACAAAACTATTAGTGTTTTTTAAAATAAACGCAATGTATTGAATACATTTTTTTGTCATTAATCTGGGCCATTATGATGTGAATTACTTGCATATAGGTAAAATTATACTTCATAATAAACATTGAATATACTTAACTAAATAATTTTAATTTACTTACTATTCTTTTTTAATCATGCATTGTATACTAAGAGAAAGACTTATACTAACACATTGACTATTTTCTCATCAGAGAGGAAAAACTGCTTTTAAAATTGTACTTCAATATAAAAGACTGTTATGATTTCAAATTTGGAGTATCTTTTATAAGAAACTGTAGATAAATTGCCAAATTTTAACTGTTAAGTAAAAAAAACCCTCTGCTATGTAAGGCTTATCAACACATTTTAGAGATTAGCAACATGTCCTAGTTGAAGAGCAGTCCGAAGGTACAGTTTTCTAGTGTGAATTTAAGCCGTCAACACTTTTAACTTTTTTTTAAGTGTATTTATTTATTTATTTTGAGAGAGAGACAGAGAGAGAGACAGACAGACAGAGCATGTGTGTGAGCAGGGGAAGGGCAGAGAGAGAGGGAGAGAGAATGCTAAATAGGCTCCACGCTGTGAGCATGTAGCCTAACATAGGGTTCGATCTCATGAACTGCGTGATCATGACCTGAGCCAAAATCAAGAGTTGGACACTTAACCAATTGAGGCACCCAGGTGACACTCCTTAATTTCTTTAATTTTTTTAATTTAAATTTTAATTGGTTAACATACAGTGCAATATTGGTTTCAGAAGTAGAATTCAGTGATTCATCACTTGCATACAATACCCAGTGTTCATCACAGCAAGTGCCCTCCTTAATACCCATCATCCATCTAGCCCATCTCCCACCCACCTTCCTCCATCAATCCTCAGTTCGTTCTCTATTGTTAAGAGTGTCTTGTGGTTTGTTTCCCTTTCTTCTTTTCCCCCACTTTCCCATATGTTCATGTTTGTTTCTTAAATTCCACATCTGAGTGAAATTATATGGTATTTGTTTTTCTCTGATTGTGTTATTTCACTTAGCAACCTCCATGAGGTTGCAAATGGCATGATTTCATTTTTTTGATGGCTGAATAATATTCCATTGTATATGTATACCATATCTTCTTTATCCATTCATCTTTTGATGGAAATTTGGGCTCTCTCCATATTTTGGCTATTGTTGATAATGCTGTTATAAACATTGAGATGCATGTATGCCTTTGAATCTGTATTTTTGTATCCTTTGGGTAAAAATAGTGCAATTTCTGGATTGTGGGTTAGTTCTATTTTTATGTTTTTGAGAAACCTCCATGCTATTCTCCAAAGTGGCTGTAACAGTTTGCATTCCTACCAACAGTGCAAGAGGATTACCTTTCTCTGCCATCCTAGCTAACACCTGTTGTTTCTTGTGTTGTTAATTTTAGCCATACTGACAGTTGTGAGGTGGTATCTCATCATGGTTTGGATTTGTATTTCCTTGATGATGAGTGATGTTGAGCATTCCTTCATGTGTCTGTTAGCCATCTGGATGTCTTGTTTGGAAAAGTATCTATTCATGTATTCTGCCCATTTCTTAACTACGTTGTTTTTTGGATGTTGAGTTTGATAAGTTTTTTATAAGTTTTGGATATGAACACTTTATCAGATATGTCCTTGCAAATACCTTCTCCCATTCCAAAGGCTGCCTTTTAGTTTTGTTGATTGTTTACTTTGCTGTGCAGAAGCTTTTTATCTTGATAAAGTCCCTATAGGTTTCCTTTTGTTTCCTTTGCCTTCCGCGATGTGTCTAGTAAGAGTTTTCTGTGGCTGAGGTCAAACAGGTCACTGCCTATGTGCCCCTCTAGGACTTTGATGGTTTCCTGTCTCACATTTAGGTCTTTCATCCATTTTGAATTTATTTCCGTGAATGATGGAAGAATGTGGCCCAGTTTCATTCTTTTGCATATTGTTTTCCGGTTTTCCACACACCATTTGTTGAAGAGACTTTTTCCCATTGGATATTCTTTCCTGCTTTATCGAAAATGAATTGACCATATAGTTGTAGGTTTATTTGTAGGTTTCCTATTCTGTTCCATTGATCTATGTGTCTGTTTTTGTGCTAGTACCATATTGTCCTGATGTCTACAGCTTTGTAATATAGCTTCAAATCTGGAATTGTGATGCCTCCAATTTTGTTTTTCTTTTTCGATATCTCACTTTCATAATCTGGGTCTTTGGTGGTTCTATACAAATTTTAGAATTTTTTGATCTAGTTCTGCGAAGAATACTGGTGGTATTTTGATAGGGATTGCATTAAATGTGTAGATTGCTTTGGGTAGTACAGACATTTCAACAGTGTTTGTTCTTCCAATCCATAAGCATGGATTGTTTTTCCATTTTTTTGTGTGTGTCCCCTTCAATTTTTAAAATAAGTTTTCTATACTTTTCAGAGTACAGATTTTTTTACTTCTTTAGTTATATTTATTCCTAGGTATCTTACTGTTTTTGTTGCAGTTGTAAAAGGGATTGATTCCTTGATGTATTTTTCTGCTCCTTCATTATTAGCTTATAGAAATGCAACAGATTTCTGCATGTTGATTTTATATCCTGTGACTTTGCTGAATTCATGTGTTAGTTTTAGCAATTTTTTGGTGGAGTTTTTCAGGTTTTCTATGTAAAGTGTTATGTCATCTGTAAACAGTGAAAGTTTGACTTCTTCCTCACTGATTTGTATGCTTTTTATTTCTTTTGGTTGTCGGATTGCTGAGGCTAAGACTTCCAGTACTATGTTAAATACTAATGGTGAGAGTGGGCTTCCTTGTCCTGTTCCTAACTGTAGAGTGATGGCTCTTAGTTTTTTCCTGTTGAGGATATTAGTTGTGGGTCTTTCATGTGTGGCCTTTATGGTGTTGAGGTATGTTCCATCTATTCCTACTTTGCTGAGGATATTTTTCAAGAATCATTGCTGTGTTTTATCAAATACTTGTTCTGCATCTATTGACAGGATCATATGATTCCTACCCTTTCCTTTATTACTGTGGTGTATCACATGGATTGATTTGTGAATATTGAACCAGACCTGCAGCCCAGTAGTAAATCCCACCGGATCATAGTGAATAATTCTTTTAATGTACTGTTGAATTTAATTTGCTAATATCTTGTTGAGAATTTTTACATCTAGTTTCATCAGGGATATTGGCCTGTAATTCTCCTTGTTAGTGGGATCTTTGGTTTTGGAATCAAGGTAATGCTGGCTTTGTTGAATGAGTTTGGAAGCTTTCCTTCCGAATTTGGAACAATTGGAGAAAAGTAGATATTAACTTTTCTTTATTTCTTAAAGAATTTTTTTAAAGTTTTATTTGGAGAAGGAGAGTAAGCAGGGTAGGGACAGAGAGAGGGGGAGAGAGAGAATCCCAAGTAGGTTCCACAGTGTCTCTGCAGAGCCATATATGGGGCTCAAACTCACAAACCGTGAGATAATGACCTGAGCTGAAATCAAGAGCTGGACACTTAACCAACTGAGCCTTCCAGATGTCCCATGTTTTCTTTAAATGTCTGGTAAAATTCTCCTGGGAAGCCATCTGGCTCTTGACTCTTGTTTGTTTGGAGATTTTTGAGTACTGATTCAATTTCCTTGATGGTTATGGGTGTGTTCAAATTTTCCATTTCTTCCTGTTTCAGTTTTGGTAGTTTATATGTTTCTAGGAATTTGTCCATTTCTTCCAGATTGCCCATTTTATAGGTGTATAATTGCTTGTAATATTCTCTTATTATTGTTTGTATTTCTGCTGTTTGGTTGTGATCTCTCCTGTTCCATCTTTGATTTTATTTATTTAGGTCCTTCCTTTTTATTTTTGATCACACTGACTAGGGGTTTATCAATTTTGTTAATTCTTTCAAAGAATCAGCTTCTGGTTTCATTGATCTGTTCTACTGTTTTTTGTTTGTTTGTTTATTGTTATTTGTTTTTTGTTTTGATAGCATTGATTTGTGCTCTAATCTTTGTTATTTCCTGTCTTCTGCTGTTTTTGGGTTTTATTTGCTGTTCTTTTTCCAGCTCTTTAAGGTGTAAGGTTAGGTTGTGTATCTGAGACCTTTCTTCCTTCTTGAAGAAGGCCTGGATTCCTGTATACATCCCTCTTATGACTGCCTTTGCTGTGTCCAGAGGTTTGGGGCTGTGTGTTTTCATTTTCATTGGCTTCCATGTATTTTTAAATTTCCTCTTTAACTTCTTAGTTAGCCCATGCATTCTTTAGTAGGATGTTCTTCAGTCTCCAGGTATTTATCTTCCACATTTTTTCTTGTGGTTGATTTCAAGTTTCATAGCATTGTGGTCTGAAAACATACATTGTATGATCTCGATCTTTTTGTACTTGTTGAGGACTGATTTGTGACCCAGTATGTGATCTATTCTGGAGAACGTTCCATGTGCACTGAAGAAGAATGTGTATTCTTCTGCTTTAGGATGAAATATTCTGAATATATGTTAAGTCCATCTGATCCAGTGTGTCATTCAAAGCCATTGTTTCCTTGTTGATTTTTTTGATTAGATGATCTGTCCATTGCTGTGAGTGGGGTGTTGAAGTCTCCTACTATTATGGTATTAGTATAGATAAGTTTCTTTACGTTTGTGATTAATTGATTTACATATTTGGGTGCTTGCACATTTGGCGCATAAATGTTTACAATTGTTAGGTCTTCTTGGTGGATAGATCCCTTGATTATGATATAATGCCCTTCTGCATCTCTTGATACAGTCTTTATTTTAAAGTCTAGATTGTCTGATATAAGTATGGCTACTCTGGCTTTCTTTTGTTGACCATTAGCATGATAGATGTTTCTCCATTCCCTTACTTTCAATCTGAAGGTGTTTTTAGGTCTAAAGTGGGTGTCTTGTAACAGCATATAGATGGATCTTGTTTTCTTATCCATTCTGTTACCCTATGTCTTTTGATTGGGGTGTTTAGTCCATTGATATTTAGATTGAGTACTGAAAGATATGAATTTATTTCCATTATGTTGCCTGTAAAGTTGGAGTTTCTGGTAGTGTTCTCTGGTCTTTTCTAGTCTTTGTTGCTTTTCGTCTTTTTATTTTCCCATCTTTTCTCCCCTCAGAGAGTCCCCCTTAACATTTCTTGCAGGGCTGGTTTATTGGTCACAAACTCCTTTAATTTTTGTTTGTCTGGGAAACTTTTAATCTCTCCTTCTATTTTGAATGACAGCCTTGCTGGATAAAGAGTTCTTGGCTGCATATTTTTTCGATTCAACACATTGAATACATCCTGCCACTCCTTTCTGGCCTGTCAAGTTTCTGTGGATAGGTCTGCTGCAATCCTGATCTGTCTTCCCTTGTAGGTTAAGGAATTTTTTCCCCTTGCTGTTTTCATGATTCTTTCCTTGCCTGAGTATTTTGTGAATTTGACTATGATATGCCTTGTTGATGGTTGGTTTTTGTTGAATCTAATGGTAGTCCTCTGTGCTTCCTGGATTTTGATGTCTGTGTCTTTCCCCAGGTTAGGAACGTTTTCTGCTCTGATTTGCTCACATCACCCTTCTACCCATTTTTCTCGCTCTTCATCTTCTGGGGACCCCTGTGATTCTGATGTTGTTCCTTTTTAGTGACTAACTGATTTCTCTAATTGTTATATCGTGCTCTTTTGCCTTAGTCTTTTCTTTTTTTCTGCTTTATTGTTCTCCATAAGTTTGTCCTCTACATCACTGATTAGCTGTTCTGCTTCATCCATCCTTGCAGCCATGGCATCCATTCAAAACTGCAGCTCAGTTATAGCATTTTTTATTTCATCCTCATTAGCTTTTACTTTTTATCTCTGCAGATAGGGATTCTAATCTATTTTCAACCCCAGCCAGTATTATTATCGTGATTCTAAATTCTGGTTCAGACATCTTGCTTGTATTCGTGTTAAGTCCCTGGCTGTCATTTCTTCCTGTTCTTTCTTTTGGAGTGATTTCCTTCATTTTATCGTTTTGAAGGAAGAAAAGGAATTAATAAGGTAAAAAAATTAAAATTAAAAAATTAAAACAACACAAAAAAATAAAGGATGCTAGATCCTAGGTGTGTTTTGGTCTCTTGAAAGGAACTTGATAGATTAGAGAAAAAAGGGAAAGATAAGGAAAAAAAAGAAAAAGGAAAATGTTCGAAAATTTGAAAAAATGAATATAATGAAATAGAATAAAATGAAATGATGTAAGTAAAATAGAATTTGAAAAATTACAAAAAAGTAAAAAATATAGTAGAAAAAAGTTAAAGAAAAATATTTTTAATAAAAAGGTAAAATAAAAATAAATTTTTTCTCTTTCTGTATTCAAGAACAAGAAAAGAAAAAGAAAAAAAATTGAATAGAGGGACCAACGAACAGACTGAAGTAGTATTGAAATTACATCGTTTTCCCCTAGAAGTCAAACTATGAAGCGCTTTATAGTCAGTAAATTAAGCAGGTGGAGAGACTTGTGGTATTCCTGAAGAGCCACTTGGCCCAGTTGGGCGGGGCTTAGTGTAATGGCTCTGTTGTCCACTCCATGAAGCTGCTTAGCTTACTGGTGTGGATTCTTGTGGTGCTTGTAGGTGTGTATGTGCATGTGCGGGAGGTGTGAGCACGGCAACACCCAGCTACCCAGTCTCTAGTATCAGAACTCTGTTCTCCTCGATCAGTAATCGTGCACCTGTCCTTCGTCTCTGGTGTCTGTCCACTCCCCACTTTTACACTGTCTGTGACCAAGCCGTCAGGTTGCTAGGTGGCACCTCCCTCCTGAGTTTTATCTCCGATCAGCTGTTTTTTCTGACCCCTCACTTCTAAGGGACTGTAGCAGGGGACCAGCTCTGACCCTCTTCAGGAGGGTCTTACCGAGCAATGGCCGGGTGCTAGCTGCACCCAGGAATGTTCGCAGGACGTGCAGCTGCCAATGACCAGAGACTGTGGCTGGGTGCCAGTCCGCCCCAGAAAAAGTTCACCTGATCATGTAGCAGCAGCTTCTCAGGGATTATGGTAAATGACAACATACAACTGGCACCAGATTCCCCATTTAATGTCCTTGTTACAGCACTAGTGAATGTTGTTCTCCAGGGTCCATTGGGACCTTTGCCAGCAGGGTGGGCACACAGCCTCTACCAAATGTTCTACCAGCAGGGGAACCGCCTCTCCCTGTGTGCCCCGAGAACCCCTTGGATCTCCCTCTCTGCTCCTGCGGATTTGTCCATCCCACTAGAGCACCACCAGCTATTGAGATGCAGAGTTTCAGACTCTGTGCTCCCCCTGTTGATAGAGTCTTAATGGAATTTAAACCCTCTCCTTTCTCCTTTCTCCCTTTTTTGTTCAGTACCTTTCTCTCCAGTTGCTTTCAGATGGGGGGGGGATGCTTTCCCGTGCTCTTCTCCCCTTCTCTGTCCTCTCTCCAGAAGCAAAAACAGCTCCTTCCCTCTGCAGCTTCTCCCTCCCCCAGTTCACCTCTCTGCAGCATGTACCTGCTGAGTTCTGTGGTTCAGGTTGTGCAGTAGTTGTGTTAATTCTCAAATCAGTTTTCTAAGTGTGCAGGATGGTTTAGTCTTGATCTGGCTGTATTTCAGGGAGGAGAGATGCAAAAAAAAAATAATTTCATGCTGTTCTGCCATCTTGACCCCTCCCCCTGCTGCATTTTTTCTTAAGGGCGTGGCTGGGATACAATACTAAATGTCCTAAAGGATCAGATCCCTTGCAGAACCACCCCTCTTCTCTGGAGTAGAGCCTCTCCACAGTGTGTCTGATATCCTTTATCTCTGAAAAATGCTCTCATACATGAGTAGTGTGCAGAATCTATAGTGTAGCACTGCGAAAAGCAGCAATAAGGTCATATCCCCTCTGGGTGTGCCTCTGTCTCTTGCTCCTTAAAGTCCTTTTGTTGGTGCCTACGTGGTGTTTTGTACTTGGAGAGTTATTATATCCTTTTCCAAAAAAGTACTCCAGGAAGGGGAATGTTTCCTTCCAGTGCGCCCCAGAGACTCCCTACACCACTATGCAGTCAGCGTCAGTTTCCTCCTTTTGCCCAGAGTTGTGTATGCACCACAACTCTGCTCTGGAGAAAATTGAACAGTTCAAAAGCCCCAGAGTTTGAGTTCCACATGCTGTTGGCAAAAAACAAAACAAAATAAAACAAGACGAAAAATACCCTGTGACACTCAGTACTTCTTGCTCCCCAGTCTGTGGTTCTGAGAGGTTTTTCTCTTGTGCAAGTCCAATGCTGCACTCTTTGAACCCCTCTCTCTTTCTTTCCCTTTTGTCTGTGCACAAGAAGGGTTCCTTCCCCTCTGCAGCACTGCTATTTTACTCTTTCCTAATTCACGTCCATGCATCTGGCACTTGCCACGCTATCACCCTTCTGCACAGATTGATTTCCTGGTTGTTTCACCAAGTACTGTATACAACACAGCTGTATTTCAGTGATGAGGAATGTCCACGTCTGTCATCTTAACTCCTCCCAGCTTTAATTTCTTTTAATAGCAGTATATTTTTCCTCAAAAGCAACATTAAAACAAATACAGTATAGGAAATGTTAATTATCAAATCTATCAGATCTTTTAGTTGACATGAAGTTAGAAAAACTGGGTTTATTAAGATAGTACAATTATTGAAACCTGGCCATAATAATTATAATTAGAGCAACTATTTCCATTTGTAAAATACTATAGCCTCATCTTTCAATGGGTTTTCAAATTATTTATCTTATTTTATTATGTCAGTTATGCTTTGAAGCAAATGCCAGATTATCATCATCATCGTTTTCACTCCCATTTTAGACATAAGGAAATTGTAGTTCAAGTAAGTAGAGTGAATTTCCCAAGATCATACAGCTGGCAAGTAGCAGACCTGGGAGTAGGATTTCAAATTATTGTATATTTTTTTTAAAGTTTACTTACTTTGAGTTAGAGAGAGAGAGAGAGAGCGCGCTAAGGGAGAGGGGCAGAGAGAGAGGGTGAAAGAGAACCTTAAGTAGGCTTCATGCTCAGTGTAGCTGGATGCAGGGCTTGATCTCACAACTATGAGATCGTGACCTGAGCTAAAATCAAGAGTTGGTTGCTCAACCCACTGAGCCACCCAGGCTCTCTAGGATTTAAAATTCCTACAAATCTCTGTTTAATTAATATGAGTGAATAATCAAAGTATTTATTAAGTGTCTTAGAAATTAAAATACAAAAATATCTTTTAAGAGGAATAGAGAATATTATTTACATTTTCCTATTCCAGTTGATGGGTTATAAGTCCTTCCTAAACTGTAGAGGCATAGTAGAGAGACTGAAATCTATCATTCTGACTCAAAAGCCAATATTTTTTGTACTACTGTTATGGAATCAGGTTGCAATGCTGGAGGAAAAACCAAGCAGCACTCAGAGACCTTGGTGGATTGGAAATTTATTTAACACCAGTGGGCTCAGAGGAGACCATTTCTCCAAAGATCTGAGCCCTGAATGTGAGCGGGAAGAGTAATTTATAGTTATCAGCCTCCATATTTGTGAGGGGGGTGGTGTGGTTTTCACATGCACAGCAAACAAAGGAAGAACCTGGAGGAGGGGTCTCTAAGCTAGAGACGAGAGTTTGTTTTAGTCCAATCAGCCATCTTTGGTGTACTTTATCCACTTCTCTAACACTACAAAAAATTGCCTCTCAGCATTTTACATGTATCTCATTTCATGTTTCCTTGTTTTGTTACTTGTTTTAACTCATGTATTCTTTGTTACATTGTAGTTTTCTTAAAGACAGAAATCATATTATACCCTCTTATTACACCCTCCTGATCCTTTACTTCCTTGTACCTAACAGTATCTTGCATAGGCTTCAGTAATGCTTGCTGCAAAGAAATGAAACCTGTTATGGTATTCTTTAAGGAGACTAAGACATATTCTGTGCAAATCTAATCTATCCCCACACATTTATTTCAAACTATTTATTATATATGTAAATATGCACCCACCGTATTCTAGTCTAAGTTTGTGTTTAGAGGTAGTGAATCAGACAGACTTAGGTTAAAAGCTAGCTCTGACACTTATTGAATGATCTTGGGCATGTTGCTTATCCTCTTGGAGCCACTTCTTTTTCAGCTTCATGAGAGTAATAATCTAAAACCTACCTTTAGGGAATGAAATTAGATAATGTGCATAAATAACTTTGCCTTATGTTTATGTGTTATATTCTTGCTAGCCATTAGTTTCTTTAATAATCTTGTTCTTAACCATCACTTAAAATTCCCTAGTGAAAAGATAATAGATATGACTTAAGTCTGAATGATTTTGTTTCCCATTGTATTTATTGTTGTTTTACCATTATTTTCAGATATGACTTTCCAGAGTATGAGGTGTAAAATTGGTGTCAGGAGTGGTGTGTAGAATAGATTTTTCTGTGAGCCTGGCCTTGGTGCTAAAATTGTTTGTCTTTCCAAAGAAGGGCATTCATGAAACCTTGGACTACAGGCATAAATTAAATGCATCAGGCAGATATTGTTGATCTCAAGCACAGGATTTCTTTGAGAGGGTTTAAACTACTGTACTACAATTCTGAGATTTATGTATTTCACAAAGTTTCCCAAAGCTGAGTCTGGATTTCTCTATGTGATTTACAACCTTGGCTTCTACAGCTTCTGATGACATTTTATTTTCCCATAGTGAAGCAGGGCTAATTATTAGAGTGACAAAGGAAGTCATATATTTTAAAGCTTTCTGTGTGGCCAAAAGGTGCTCTTAATGAAAATTAACTTTAGTGAGACATTTGCAATGCACACGCTGCACCACTGATACAGTAATTCATTTTATACCCTTCTGAGAATCTAAATTCATTGTTTCATGGAACCATTTTTTTTGGTATCTTAGCCTAATGGATAGTACATGATATACTAGAATTCTCTATTTCAGAACTATTTTTTGACATTCTTATTTTCTTCGCTACCAAAGTAAAGATAGGTAGGTATGTTTTTGAAGGATTAATATGAATTATCATTTTATCTGCAACCAAACATTTAAATATCCGTTGACATTTTCTGTGGGAGATTAACATTTAATTTATAAAAAAGCTGGAAAATCTTTGAAATAAGGTAAAATGCTTCCTCAGTTTGTAAAATGAAATGACAAATATTTAGTGTGAAGACCTTTGAATGTAATATTGTAACTGTCATATAAAATACTCTTTGGTTGCATTCAAAATGTCAGTATTGAATTATCAGTCTAAACCACATAAAGGAAGTAATCAGAAGTTAAATAAGAAGAACTTAACCATTAAATGTATTAACACTTTAATAGATGTCTCACAGAAAAGCATTTGGCCTGCAGTTGAATTCCTCAACAATTGAACTAGACCATGAAATTATAAAAATGAGATATTAATTTTTTTTGTAAAAATAAATTTACAAGATTGGATTTTAAATTCTATTAAAAATGTGTGTAACTAGAGAAGTTTAAATGCATGTATTAGAGTAAATTAAGCATTTTGGCAATAAATTTTATATCATTGTAAAAAGTATCAAGGTAACTACTTACTAGTATTATCAGTTGTTTACTTTTGTCGAGCACTTAGAATGTGCCAACCTTTGTTTTTGGCATTTTACATTGCTTAAGTCATTAAGCAGACCTTTGATGCTGTTTTTGTTGTTTTCATTTTTTTTAAACATTTATTTATTTTTGAAAGAAAGAGAATGTGAATGGGAGAGGGAGAAGGGCAGAGAGAAAGGGAGACACAGAATCTGAAGCAGCCTCCAGGCTCTGAGCTGTCAGCAAAAAGCCTGATGTGTGACTTGAACTCACGAGCGGTGAGATACTGACCTGAGCTGAAGTCGGACGCTTCACTGAGTAAGTCACACAGGTGCCCCTTGTTTTCATTCTTAATGATAAAGAATAAAATAACATCTCCTCATAACATAATGTAAGTACAACCGAACCTTCATTTCCATTTTCTAATTACTTAATATGATTATGGATCAGATTCTTTTGTTGTTTCTTTAGCCACATGACATTTTTACCATTTTATTGATAAAGAGCACTGCCAAGAGTTGGGAGTGACAGGAAAATTTATTTCATTTCATTTATTTTTACTTTTTTTTGGAAACTTTAAAAAAGATAATTAAATGTATACTGTTTTACCCCTTGATAATGACTCACAAAATAACAAATGTAATCTTTCAGTTATTCTAGGTACAGTTACAGTCTTGGCTCCTAAAAACATTAATCTTTTGAGGTTCAGAATAATTTTAAATAATATCAGAAGAGAAATAAATGAATTTTAAGATATTACAGTTCTGTCATCTATTTGTGCAACTTTAACATAAGATCATTTAGGAACTTTCTTTATCAAAACTCAGAATGTAATAAGGGCAAGCCAAATATTTAAAATTTTGAACGTCACTTTTAAATGTTAAAATAGGGGTGCCTGGGTGGCTCAGTCGGTTGAGCATCTGACTTCGGCTCAGGTCATGATCTTGCAGTTTGTGAGTTTGAGCCCCACGTTGGGCTCTGTGCTGACAGCTCAGAGCCTGAAGCCTGCTTCAGATTCTGTGTCTCTCCATCTCTTGGCCCCTCCCCTGCTCATGCACTGTGTCTCTCTGTCTCTCAATAATAAATAAACGTTAAAATTTTTTTTTAATAAAAAAAATAAATGTTAAAATAGTAATATGTACTCATTATTTGCAAAGAGTAGAAAATATAGTGAAACAAATAAGATAATTTGTGATTTAAATCCTTAATTTTACCACCTAGAAATAAATTCTGTTAACCTGTGCATTTCTTTTGATTTCTAGAAAAACTCAGAAATGCAATTGTTTATAGCATGGTTGAGGTTATTTATAAAGAGTGAAATTTTTCTTGTGCTTTTCACTTTCCATTATATCATGCACATTTTAAGTCATTTAAGTATTTCAAAAGATAATTTAAATAACCCATGTGACAGAATATTATGCAGTGATTGGAATTATTTAGTGATTTCCCTATTGTTGACGATTTAGTAGCTAATGTTGTTATTATGAATAGTGCACTTATACATTTTTATGTTAATTTCTCCTTATTTCGTGAGGATACTGTACTTAACAGTGAAATTAAAGTTTCAAAGGATCTGGATCTTTTTTTGAAGCCCTTAAAGTCTACTGTTAATTGCTTTTCAGAAAGATTGTGCTAATTTAAGCTTCTTAAAAAGTGTGGGAAAGTCACCCTATACTTACCAATATTGAGAATAATCACTGTAGCAACCTTTCCTTATTCTTGTAGGCAAAAAATGGCATCTCATTGTTTTAATTTGGATTTCCTTGATCATTGGTAAGGTTAAACTCATTTCATATATTTGTGAACATTCAATTTTCTGCTTTTGTAAATTGCCTGTTCATGTTCTCTATTGGAGTTTTGGTATTGTTCTAATGCTATATAAGTTCTTCATGGTTTAAAAATACTAATAAGCTTGGGGTGCCTGGGTGGCTTAGTTGCTTGCGTGTCTGACTTCGGCCCAGGTCATGATCTCAGGGTTCGTGGGTTCAAGCCCCGCATTGCGCTCTGTTCTGACAGCTCTAGAGACTGGACCCTGCTTTGGATTCTGTGTTTCCCTCTCTCTCTGCCCCTCCCCCACTCATAGTCTGTCTCTCTTTCAAGAATAAATAATAAAAACATTTAAAAAAATTAAGCCTTAGTTATCTTTGTGTCCAGTGTTTTTCTTAGCTTAATATATTTGAATTTTATGATCATGTTTTTGACATAAGAGAGCTAACATATTTTTATGTAGTTGGATAATGATTTTTTAAAATATTTCCTACCATTGTTTTTATGGTTAATCTTTCCAAATCAGAAATATATTTACTTAAGTTTACTTCTAGCCTTTTTATAGTTTGGTTTCATATGTTTAATTTTTTAATTCTTACTAAAATTATGTAAGTATAGTAAACTGAGGTTCTAACTTAAAATTTTCTGAATAACTATATTTATCAGTTACTTATGAAATAATACCTACACACACACACACACACACACACACACACACACTTATATATCATATGTTATTCACGAATTTTGACTGTAGACTTCCCAGTCAGAATAATCTAAGGTTCTTCATAAAATGCGTTTTTCTGGGCCCCAAATCTAGAATATTAAATTAGAAACTCTGCAGATATAGTTTATGAATATACTTTCTCCCCTTATGGAAATTTTACACCCATGACATTTTTTAGCTTCTCAATATATTTTTGAGTTGATTTATTTACAAAATGCCATTGATATTCTGGTGAGAATTACATTAAACTGTACATTTTTTTGTGAAGCAATAGCAACTTCTTATCTAGGTACATGATATATCTTGTCATTTGTTAATGTCTTCCTTTTTATCTTTTCGGAAAAGTTAAAGGATTTAAATTGAAATGAAAATTCTGATGTACTCTAGGATGATGCATGTATATCTTCAAAAAAATCTCTGCTGAATGCTTATGTTTGGGACAGTTTATAGGACTAGACCTAATATTTACTATTCCATTAAAATCTTATTTTAATTGTTCCTTATCCCAATGTCTTTCTTCTTTTTCTTAATTTGTTTATCATATATTAGCTTTTTAAAAATTTCCTGTTTTTTTATATGAGCATCTGAAAGGGAGAAGTTTAGTCTTATTATTTTCTGAATTCATTTCCTTTACCTCTCAATATCCTGTATAATAGATGCCACAACAAGTGTCCAGCAAATATTTGGTGAATTATATTGAATTCCCAATACTGATCTACACTTTAAAATAAAATAGCCGTGAGTGAATATTTATGCTTTTGGGACAATAGATGATATCCTCCATTGAAATTCTCATATATATTCTTTCATTCAACATTAATTGTACCAAATATTTACTGAATTTCTTTTATGAGTCATGTATTGTGTTAGGAGCATGAGGATACAAACATAAATAATTCTGTAGTGAAGATTTTTACTAGGCATTGAAAAGAATCTGTATGCGAATAATTAAAATCCAGAGTGCAAAATAGAGGTGAGTCATAATGCTTGTGTTCTTTCATATTGACAGCAGTTACTTTGCAGTACTGTATGGTAGAAACTTTAGAATTTTCTTGGTCAGGATCAGAATCATTAGCCATCTTGATACAACTACTTTGTAACCTTCAGCAAGTTATTCTTTGAAAATAATTTTCTTACCTAAAATGGAGAAAATCGTATTTTCCTCAAAGATATGAGGTGAATCTTAAATGACTTGCATATATAAATTAAAATACATTGTACAAAATAAGTCCTCTTGTCTTGTTTGCTGCAAGACCTTGAAATGTGAGTAATTCAAGTTAAATCACTTTACAGTTTCATCCTATAGGAGTAACTGATAAATAAGAATATTCTATACATAATTTTTTAATGAATTGGGAAAATATTGACAATATTTTTATTTTAGTGGTTATACTCTTTCTCTTCCAACTTGCAGAGCCTGTTTTCTAAAGGAGCAGAGTGTTTCAAACACTGTCACACTGTTTCCACTCTTTTGCTTCCCAGTTTTTCTTCAACTCATTCAAATCTGTTTACTGTTCTTACTATTCCTCTGAAACTATTCTTGTCAAAATCATCAGTGATCACTTTATGGCTTAGTTTCTTTATGTGATCACTTTATCATTAGTGATCACTTTATGGCTAAGTTAATTTCACAAAAATATATCTCAGTAACTTGCAAAATAATTGACTTTTATCTCCTTGAATCAGTCTTCTTACTTGGACTCTGCAATAGCTCACTCTCTTGGTTTTTCTTTGATCACACAGGGCGCTCCTTCTCAGTCTCTTGTATTGAATCCTTTTCCTTTCTTTAAGTCTTAAGAGTTAAAATTTCTCAGATTATGGTTCTGGACCCTTTTTCTCTCTCTTTTGCCATCCTACTTATAATTCTTAAATATAAATTTCCTATCTGGACCTCTGGACTACATGTCCAATGATCTGGTTGACATTTGCACCTGGATTTTCATGGACATCTCAAGAATAATGAGATATTTTCCCCTTTAACCCATTCTCCCAACTTCATCTTTCTTATGTTCATACAATATATCAAGCCAGAAATATGGGAGTCAACTAGTCTTCCTGTCTACCCACCCATAATGTTTAATGCACCTGCAACTTCCATTGATTTTACCTCAAAGCATTTCAGAATTATGTATGCTTCTCTCCAGTTCTGTTACCATTGTCGTAATTTAGGAAGTGTCTTCTCTCTTGGACTCCTTTAACGTATTTTGTCTTTCAGGAAGCAAGTGAGCTCTTTGGTATGCCTAAAGACGGAGAAGTATGGAGAAACATGGTCAGAGAAGCTGGAAAGCCATTTAGTTTTAAATGATGGAGTGCGTTGTATGTCATGGTAATCTATTTAGACTTAATCCTATAGATGATGACTATTATCTGAAGAAATTAAAGCCAGGAATTTTGAGTACCAGCTATGTGTCAGATTATTTCTCGGCTCTGAGGATGTAGCTGTCACCAAAACTGACAAAATTCTTGCTTTCATAGACCTGATATTACTGTGGGGGGAAATCGTCTATAAACATATGTGTATGTGTATAAAAATAGATACATAATACAGTAAAAATGTTTTAGTCCATAAATACATATATTTTTGAGAGAGAGTGTGAGCATGAGTGAGTTTGGGGAGGGGCAGAAGGTGAAAGAGATAGAGAATCTTAAGCAGGTTCCCCACTCAGTGTGGAGCCCGACAGAGGGCTTGATCTCACGACTGTGAGATCACGAAATCAAGAGTCCGATGCTTAACTGACTGAGCCACCCAAACACCCCTTCAATATGTTTAAATATGCTATAAATATATAATATATATTATATATAGAAATGCTCATTTGAATAAAAATAAAGGGATAGAAAGTAATGGATTTTCATTATTTATTTGGATGGTATTCAGGCATGCAACAAGTAATAATTGAGTGCCTTACCTTATTCAAGGCTTTTATATATACACTCTATACATTTTCCTCAGTATAACAATATGAAATGAGTATTATTATTAACATTAAGCAAATGAGAAATTTGAGTCTGGTGAGATAAAGTTATTTGTCCCTGTTTAGGAGAATAGGAAGTACTTGACTAAGAACCCAAATCTATTTTCTGCCTATACCTCTTGAATTCTTACCATATTCCTTACCTTGTTAACAGAAGGTGGTATTGAGCAGTTTGGTGGTTTGGTATATGTGCTATGTAAGGCTTGCATCTTGGAGACCAATGAGAGCATTTTAACAGTTCAGATGAAATATGATAAAGGCCTGGAGTGTAAGAAAGGATGAAATCGATTTATTTACCAAACATACATAGATGCCAAATATATTGCTTGCCAAGGAGCTGTGTCAAGTATCTAGCTTTCTTGTGTAATCATCAAGACAGCATGGTATTGGCACAAGAACAGACACATAGACCAATGGAATAGAATAGAGAGTCCAGGATTGGACCCACAAACGTAGGGCCAACTCATCTTTGACAAAGCAGGAAAGAACATCCAATGGAAAAAAGACAGTCTCTTTAACAAATGGTATTGGGAGAACTGGACAGCAACATGCAAAAGGTTGAAACTAGACCACTTTCTCACACCATTCACAGAAATAAACTCAAAATGGATAAAAGACCTGAATGTGACACAGGAAACCATCAAAACCCTAGAGGAGAAAGCAGGAAAAGACCTCTCTGACCTCAGCTGCAGCAGTTTCTTACTTGACACATCCCCAAAGGCAAGGGAATGAAAAGCAAAAATGAACTATTGGGACCTCATGAAGATAAAAAGCTTCTGCACAGCAAAGGAAACAATCAACAAAACTAAAAGGCAACCAACGGAATGGGAAAAGATATTCGCAAATGACATATCGGACAAAGGCCTAGTATCCAAAATCTATAAAGAGCTCACCAAACTACACACCCAAAAAACAAATAATCCAATGAAGAAATGGGCAGAAGACATGAATAGACACTTCTCTGAAGAAGACACCTGGATGGCCAAGAGGCACATGAAAACATGCTCAACATCGGTCCTCATCAGGGAAATACAAATCAAAACCACACTCAGATATCACCTCACGCCAGTCAGAGTGGCCAAAATGAACAAATCAGGAGACTATAGATGCTGGACAGGATGTGGAGAAATGGGAACCCTCTTGCACTGTTGGTGGGAATGCAAACTGGTGCAGCCACTCTGGAAAACAGTGTGGAGGTTCCTCAAAAAAGTAAAAATAGACCTACCCTATAACCCAGCAGTAGCACTGCTAGGAATTTACCCAAGGGATACAGGAGTGCTGATGCATAGGGGCACTTGTACCCCAATGTTTATAGCAGCACTCTCAACAATAGCCAAATTGTGGAAAAAGCCTAAATGTCCATCAACTGATGAATGGATAAAGAAATTGTGGTGTATATATACAATGGAGTACTACGTGGCAATGAGAAAGAATGAAATATGGCCCTTTGTAGCAACATGGGTGGAACTGGAGAGTGTGATGCTAAGTGAAATAAGCCATACAGAGAAAGACAGATACCATATGTTTTCACTCCTATGTGGATCCTGAGAAACTTAACAGAAACCCATGGGGGAGGGGAAGGAAAAAAAAAAAGAGGTTAGAGTGGGAGAGAGCCAAAGCATAAGAGACTCTTAAAAACTGAGAACAAACTGAGGGTTGATGGGGGGGTGGGAGGGAGGGACGGGTAGGTGATGGGCATTGAAGAGAGCATCTTTTGGGATGAGCACTGGGTGTTGTATGGAAACCAATTTGGCAATAAATTTCATATATGAAAACAAAGTATCTAGCTTTCTTTTTCCTATCAGTGATTTTCTATTAATTTCCACAAGCGATTTATAGTAATTAGGAGACCATAACTATTCTGTTTATTTTCATCACCACAAACTACTGTTTGCCTGCCCTTCAGAGTTTAAGTGTTTCTGCTCGTGTATATGATCTGCTTTGCTTCTAGCTTATGCATGTACATTTTTATTTTTCCGGTTGCTACCAGTTATAGACTTTCAATTGTGTAGTTGCTGATTTTTACTATATTGTATTCTCTATCCGGAAACTATGTTAAAGGCGTATTTTGTATTATAAATATAAATGAGCAGATTTTTTTTTATACATCTACGAGTGCTAATGCTGATGTATAACCATGGCTGCACTGACACTAGTGGGAATCCTCCCAGAGTATGCTCTTGCTATTTTAAGATGTGATACCAGTGTATTATAAAAAGGAAGAAGAATGATGATATTACCCCTGAGAGTATATCTATGATGATACGGGTCATGCACATTTTATCAGCATTGCCTGTAGTCATTTCATAAAGGGAAAATATACCAGGAGCCTCTTGTATTGTAGGTTTAAATCTATATATCTATAGATATATATACATATATATGTTTATATATATATTTATATAAATATATGTATTTTTTATTTAACATATATTTATTAAGTACATTCTATGTTTCATGCACAATGCTAGGCATGGGTATACACGAGTGAACAAAAAAGTGGTTACTATTCTTCATAAGAAAGTAAGTTCACAAACTCATATATAATTGCATATTTTGAGAAGTGCCATGAAGGAAATAAAGAGAATTCATTGATAGAAATTCATTGATAGAAACTTTTAGGGTAGTTAGGATAGACTTCTGTAATGAGATAAGCATTAAGCTGAGATCTGAAAGATAAAGAGATATCCATGAGAAGGCAGGGGAAGAGATAGCATGGAAAAAGGCCTTGATGCAGATACCATTTGTTCTAGGTACTGAAAAGAGAAGCATGCATTGAGAAGGAGTGGCAAAAGATGAAACAAGAAAGATAGGGACTAGATCATGCAGTGTCTCATAGGCTCTGTGTTTTATTTGATGTGCATTGGGAAACCATTGAAGAGATTTAGGCAGGAGACTGATGTGATCTGATTTCTGGGAAAGTAATATAGTTATGTTGAGGAGGGAGATTTTAGCTGAAATTACAATGGACTTTTAAAATTGAAGTTAACTAAGGCAGAAATTTTCTTCGATTTCACAGTAATATTACTTAACATGTATATGTGAATATGCATATGTTATTCTACTTTATTTTCTCTGTTGGCTTCCTATCTGTACTTTCTTTTATGTATGTATTTATGTGTATGTATGTATGTACATATTTATAGTGGTTGCTCTATGGCTAATGATATGCATCCTTTTGTACCACTTTGTATTTCATACTTTCTATGTTATACTCCTGTATTTCACTGTAAATACTTCCATTTCACTGTAAAATTTTATACAACTTAGAATAGTCTAATTCCATTTATCTGTTTGGTCCCTATCATAGCTTTTTGTGAATTTTAAACTCCACTTTACAATATTAATATTTTGGTTTCAGTCAGTTGGGTTAAGAATTTATGAAATAAAAACATAGTTTTAAAAATATATAACCACGTATCTATAATTCCTACTTTTCCTCATTATTTACTGTAGATCCAGGTTTAGGTCTAGCTTTTTTCTGTACATCTGAGTTTCTATCAACCTCAAAACACCCTTTAGTATATCTTGTTGTGCAGGTGTGCATTTTCTTGCACTAAATTCTCTCAGCTTTTGTTTATATGAAATTGCTTTTATTTTACTCTTGTTTTTGACTTGATCTAGAATTCTGGTTGAAAGGATTCTTTGTTTCATTTTTCATTTAACACTAATGATATTATTTCTTTATCTTTTAATCTTCATTGTTTCTGATGAGAACTCTGATGTTACCCTTTTTTTTGGTCTCCTATATGCAGTATGCCTTCTCTGTGCTTTTAAGATTTTTTGGCTTTGGTTTTAAGCAATTTGACTATGAGATGTCTACGTTGGATTTTTTGTATTTGTGTATTTATCCTGCTTGGGGTTTATTGCTCTTCTTAGTTCTGTAATTGTTTTTCATCAAATTTGGAAAAAATATAAGACTTATATTTTCAAATATTGTTTCTTCTACATTTTTATTCACTTTTCTTTCTGAAACTCCTATTATACATTTGCTGCTTTCCCATGGGTCCCTGAAGCTTGTTAAGTGAAAAAAAATATTTCTCTGTGTTCTTCGTATCTGATATTTTCTGATGATGTCCCTTTATTCTGAAATTTTCAATCTTCTGTGGAACCCTTTCAGTGTACTTTTTATTTCCAGTATTGTAAATTTTAATTCTACAATTTCTGTTCAGTTCTTTTTATAGATCTCAATTTACAATTTGATTTTCTTTCTGTGTTCACCCTGAAGACCATTTCTTTCTTTAATTCTCTGAAATACTCTACTTTAGCTATTTGAATACATTTTTAATATTTTCTTTGTTTCTTAAGCCAAAATCTGGGCCACTTCAGTGGCTGCATTTTTTTAAATTTAATTGTAGAAGCTCTTGGTTCTGTTTTCATCCTCTCAAGAGATGATTTTTGATCTAGTTATCTGTTCATATAGTGGTTTTTATCAGCTTCAACTTAGATTAACTTAGTGAAACTTACAAGTTTATACATCCAAGTTCAAGGTGATAAACCAGTCCTCTAACTTGGAACTTGTGCAAAAGAGAGTTAACTAAGCAGACATGAGTTTCTTAGACCTATACATTCCCAAGAAGCATCTGTTTTGTGAGTGACCTTTGGCTGGTTCCTAGAATGCTCTTGGAATGTTCCGAGAATTTTTTACATGCTTGGTGCTAGTATGGACTAGTGTACTAGCTTAGGTAAAATTTTTAACTTATGGTGAACATCTGCTTTCCTTCTGGGAGCTGGAGTTTCAATGACTGACTACTCTAAAAACCTCTGAGTTCCTAGGCTCAGGCAAGCTTCCCTGGTAGACAACACTTCTCATGTGTTGTCATAATTAATTGGTATAAGAATTAAGTGTGTTTAGTGTGACGTCCCTGGACGAGTAGTGTTAGAATCTTGTGCTTGGTTCCCTGAAGACATCATCCCATGTGCCTTTTCCGTTTGCCAATTTTGATTTTTGTCCTTTCAGTAAAAAAAAAGCGTACTTTTTGGGGCACCTGCGTGGCTCAGTCAATTGAGCATCTGACTCTTCATCTCCTCAGGTCTTGATTTTAGGGTCCTGAGTTCAAGCCCGCCATTGGGCTCCACACTTGGCATGGAGCTTACCTAAAACAAAAGTATACTTTTCAGAGTATAACTTATTCTAGTCTTCTGAGTCTTTCTTCTGAGTCTTTCTCCTCCTCCTCGTCCTCCTCGTCCTCGTCCTCGTCCTCCTCCTCCTCCTCTTCCTCCTTCTCCTCCTCCTCTTCTTCCTTCTTCTTCTTCAGGGAGAGAGGGAGAGGAGAGAAATGGGGCTTACCCAAAGTGGCTTGTGGTCACCTGAAGGGGGGGCTCAAGCTCATCCAACGTGGGGCTTGAACTCAAACTGCAAGTTCATGACCTGAGCCAAAGTCAGATGCTTAGCTGACTGAGCCACCCAGGTGCTCCTCTGAGTCCTTCTTCTGAACTTCCAAACTTGGGGGTGATTTTGGGAACTTCTGACAGAGGACTCAAACTTCAAATCCTGTTCTTCCTTAGGTTTTTATCTGGGCTTGATTTCAGTCTTTATTAAGGTGAATCTAGGTTAGGTTATAGTTTATGATGTGAAACTTACTCCTTTCTGTTTCTCCACTAGATTACATGAGTGTTAATTAAGTGTTCAGAAAGGTCTCTATACTCAGGCTGGACTGGACCTCTTTAACCTCTTTATTCCATTATCACAGGGCTTTAAGTAGAGTGTCAGTGAAAACTTGTATAGAACTGAAGAAACTATAGAAACAAGACCACATTTAAGAAGGCTTTAGAGTGATCACCTAAAGCCTTCTTAAATGCGGTCTTGTTTCTATAGTTTCTTTAGTTCTATACAAGTTTTCATGGACACTAACCAAATTAATGGAAAGACTCTAAATGTCTATCCACTGATGAATGGATAAAGAAGATGTGGCAATGAGAAAGAATGAAATCTGGCCATTTGCATCAACGTGGTTGGAACTGGAGGGTATTATGCTAAGTGAAATAAGTCAGTTAGAGAAAGACAGATACCATATGTTTTCACTCATATGCGGATCTTGAGAAACTTAACAGAAGACCATGGGGGAGGGGAAGGGGGAAAAGTTACAAACAGAGAGGGAGGGAGGCAAACCATAAGAGACTCTTCAATACAGAGAACAATCTGAGGGTTGATGAAGGGTGGGGGGGGGGAGAAAGTGGGTGGTGGGCATTGAGGAGAGCACTTGTTGGGATGAGCACTGGGTGTTATATGGAAGCCAATTTGACAAGAAATTATGTAAAAAAGAAAAGACTTCAAGTGAAAGCATAAAAGAAAGTGAAAAATATTGGAAATGGGAGGAAAAAGGATTCTTGTTATGTAGTGATGGAACATTTAGCAACACTGTCATTGCAGTTATGTGGAAAGTAGAAAATGCACTAAGTGAACTGAGCTGATGGAGCTAAGGAAATTGCTGTGCAGAAAGTTTAGGGGCTGCCTGGTTTCTACTCACTGTTCATAGCCAGGTATGGGAAGAGAGAGAAATTAAATGAAGGACTGTTAAACAGGAAGGAGCCAGGATTTGATGATTTAAATACTAGGCCTTTTCAGATGACAAATGATTCCAGGTAAATGTAAATAGGGGGGTACTTTCAGGAAAATCTTGGTCTGGAGATGGTAAAACTAAGGATGTCACTGTAAAACCCTTTGTTGAGAACTAAGAAAGATTGAAGATTAAATTACTAAGTTAGATAAAAGACCCTCTACAGATTTTAAGGTTATTGCTTCACCAGTCCTTTCAGTGAAAGAATAGGGCTTACGAGAAGGCAAAAGATTTTGTCACTCCACAGAAACCCAAGGTAGGAGATGGTTAATCCTAGAGAGGCACAGAAACTGTGAAATAATACATATTTGTTGTTGTAAGCTACTAAGCTTTGAATTAATATATTGTGCAGCAATGGATAGGATTTAATATTAAGTGAACTGATAACTCTATGTATAGTTTGATCTCAACCACATGACAATATGAACATTTATAGAAGAAGACATGAAGACGATACCCCAGATTTTAGCAAAGATTTTCTCTGCATGGTGAAATTTTTTGTCTTTATTTATTATATTTGTTCATGTATTTATATGTTGTTATACGTGTAGTCATAAAATGTTTACCTATGTATTTTGGAATATTTTGAAATAATATCAGTGGGATGGATAAATGGTTTATATAATATTTTGACTTCACATTTGACAATCTCCCTGGGACTGACTAATGAACTTTAATATGAAAGGATGGTGATTCTTAATTCCTGATAACTTTATCCATAACTTATGTGGGTCTAGCCTTAGAAAATATATTTTTTCCCTGGCATTTCCCTTTACTCTGGAATTATGCTTATTGATATTCAGTGATTCTGAGAGGTATTCTTTGATACATCTTGTGACATGTATTTCTAGCTTGTTTTGTCCTTCTTCCTAATGGCAAACTATGGAGGGGACTGAATATGTGAGCAGGTAGTATATGGGATTAAAAAAACCCAAAAACAAACTTGCTGATAGCTTTCAAGAGTTGTTAGCTGAAATTAAATTTGGACTATAGAATTTACAATAGGATTAGAATTCCCGTTGTATAAATCTCAGAATACACTGGTGTCATTGCCATACTGAAATAGGATATTAATACCATAGCTGTGCAATTAATGGTTTTCAACAAAGTTTTGAATGTAACAACAGTAACATTATAAATGCTTTAATTTGTTGAATTACTCCTATGAATCCAGTGCAATGCTAGATGCTTTACATATATTCTTTGAAAACTTTTTACTGCAAATTGTGCTTGTTTTTATTTTATGGGTCAATAAACTGAGGTTGTGATGCTAGTACTTGGCAGAGCTGGAATTTAAATCTAGATCTAACTATAAAGCTATGGTACTTCAGTGTTAATAGAGCTTATGCTTGTTTGTTTGTTTTATTTTTTAGATTCCAGAAAGAAGTGAAATCATATGGTGTTTGTCTTTCTCTGACTTACTTCACTCCACATGATAGCCTCTAGATCCATTCATATTGTTGTAGATGGAAAGATCTTTTTTTAAAAATTATTTATTTTAGAGAGACAGAGAGTGTGAATGGGGTGGGGCAGAGAGAGAGAGAGAGAGAGAGAGAGAGAGAGAGAGAGAGAGAGAGATTGAGAGAGAGAATCTTAAGCAGGCTCCACACTCATTGCAGAGCTCCAGGCAGGGCTCAATCCCACAACCCTGGGATCACAATCTGAGCCGAAGTCAAGAGTCAGACACTCTTATAATATTCTGTTATATATGCATACACACACACACACACACACACACATATATATACACCCCACAATTTCTTTATCTGTTCATCTATCAATGGATTCTGGTTGCTTCCATATCTTGGCCTGGCTTGGCTATTTATTCTGCAATACATATGAAGTGCCTATATGTTTCTGAATTAGTGTTTTCATTTTCTTTGATAAATATCCACTAGTGAAATCCCTGGATTTCCTGGATCATATGATATTTCTATTTTCAAGTTTTTGAAGAGCCTGTGGTTGTACCAGTTTCCATTCCCACCAACAGTGCATAAGGGTTCTTTTTCTGTACATTGTTGCCAACACCTATTATTTCTTGTCTTTTTTTTTTAATTTTAGAGAGAGAGTTGGGGGGGGGCAGAGGGAGAGAGAGAGAATCTCAAGCAAGCTCCATGCTGAGCAAGCTCCACATTCTGCATGGAGCCCCATATGGCTTTCTCTCATGGCTCTGTGATCATGACCTGAGCCAAATGAAGAGTCAGACTCTCAACCATTTGAGCCACCAGATGCCCCAATTTCTTGTCTTTTTGATACTAGGTATTCTGACTGGTGTGAGTTGATATCTCAATGTGGTTTTGGTTTGTCCTTCCCTGATGATTAGTGATGTGCAGCATCTTGTGCCTATTGGCCATCTGTATTTCTTCTGTGAACAAATGTCTGTTTACGCCCTCTGCCCATTTTGTTGGTTTGTGTAGTTTTTATTTAAATTATCTGCCCATTTAAAAAATTAGATTATTTAGGGTTTTTGTGGTGTTGAGTGGTATGAGTTCTTTATATATTTTGGATATTACTCCTTATCAGACATATAATTTGCAAATGTCTTCTCCCATTCAGTAAGTTGCCTTTTTGTTTTGTTGATGGTTTCCTTTGCTATGCAAAACCCTTTTTATTTTGATGTAGCCCCAGTTCTTTATTTTTGCTTTTGTTTCCCTTGCCTGAGGAGACATATTTAGAAAAATATTACAAGGATAATGTTCAAGAAATTGCTGACTATATTTTCCTGTAGGAACTTTATGGTTTCAGGTCTCACATTTAGGTTTATAATCCATTTTGAGTTTATTTTTGTGTATGTTGTTAGCAAGTGGTCCAGTTTCATTCTTTTCCCTGTACCTGTACAGTTTTTCTAGCACCATTTATTAAAGAGACTGCCTTTCCCCATTGTATATTCTTGCCTCCTTTGTCATAGAATAATTGACCATGTAAGGTGGGTTTATTTCTGGACTCTTTATTCTGTTTCATTGATCTATGTGTGTTTTTGAGCCAGTACTATTCTGTTTTGGTCACTACAATATTGTAATACATTTTGAAATCTAGGATTGTTATATCTCCACCTTTATTTTTCTTTATCAACATTGCTTTGGCTATTCAGGGTCTTTTGTGGTTTCATACAAATGAACTGTTTGTTCTAGTTCTGTGAAAAATGCCATTGGTAAGTTGATAGGGATTACATTGAATCTGTAGATTGCTTTTGTAGTATGGACATCTTAACAATAAAATCTTCCACTCCATGAACATGGAATGTCTTTCCTTTTTTTTTTTTTTGGTCTTTTTCAATTTCTTTTATCAAGGTTTTATACTTTTCAGTATATAGGTCTTTTATTTGATGGTTTTTTCAAACACTTTTCATACCTTCCATCCTTTGCCTATTCAACAACTTATTCCGTCAATAAATAAATATTGAATGCCTGTTTTGTATCAGTGTTCTCTGTGCCAAAATGCTATTTCCCTATTCACTTATTCATTAAATATCTATGAACACTTATTCTGGTTAAATACTGTGGTAAGTGCTGGAAATATAGAGAAAGCAAGATACACATGGTGTGAGTCATTATGGAGTTTATAGTCTAGTTGGGGAGATAGACACTGAATATATTAATGAGGAAATAAATATATGCTGACAAAATTATGAGAAAAGTGTCATGTATGAAAAATATGCTGTTGTAGGAGCAGCAATGATGGGAAAGATTAGGGAGGTCAGAGAAAACATCTTTGATGAAGCGATATTTGTAGTGAATCTTTTTTTTTAATATGAAATTTAATGTCAAATTGGTTTCCATACAACACCCAGTGCTCATCCCAACAGGTGCCCTCCTCATGCCCATTAGCCACTCTCCTCCCCCTCACCGACCCCCCCCCCATCTACCCTAGGTTTATTCTCAGTTTTTAAGAGTCTTTTATGGTTTGGCTCCCTCCCTCTCTAACTTTTCTTTTTCTTCTTTTTCTTCCTTCCCCTCCCCAATGGTCTTCTGTTAAGTTTCTCAGGATCCACATAAGAGTGAAAACATATGGTATCTGTCTTTCTCTGTATGACTTATTTCACTTAGCATAACACTCTCCCGTCCCATCCACGTTGCAACAAAAGGCCATATTTCATTCTCTCTCATTGACAAGTAGTATTCCATTGTGTATATAAACCACAGTTTCTTTATCGATTCATCAGTTGATTAATGGATATTAGGCTTTTTCCATAATTTGGCTATTGCTGAAATTGCTGCTTTAAACATTGTGGTACAAGTGCCCCTATGCATCAGCACTCCCGTATCCCTTGGGTAAATTCCTAGCAATGTTATTGCTGGGTCATAGGGTAGATCTATTTTTAATTTTTTGAGGAATCTCCACACTGTTTTCCAGAGTGGCTGCACCAGTTTGCATTCCCACCAACAGTGCAAGGGGTTCCCATTTCACAATTGCACCAAGAATCATAAAATACCTAGGAATAAACCTAACCAAAGATGTAAAAGATCTGTATGCTGAAAACTACAGAAAGCTTGGTGCAATTGTGAATGGGATAGGTTTCTTTATTTGTCTGTCTGTTGCTTCATTATTAGTGTATAAGAATGCAACTGATTTCTGTACTTTGATTTTTTTATCCTGTGACTTTGCTGAATTCATGTATCAGTTCTAGCAGACTTTTGGTGGAGTCTATCAGGTTTTCCATGTATAATATCATGTCATCTGCAAAAAGTGAAAGCTTGACTTCATCTTTGCCTATTTTGCTGCCTTTGATTTCCTTTTGTTGTCTGATTGCTGATGCTAGCACTTCCAGCACTATGTTAAACAACAGTGGTGAGAGTGGACATCCCTGTCGTGTTCCTGATCTCAGAGGGAAAGCTCTCAGTTTTTCCCCTTTGAGGATGATATTATCCATGGGCTTTTCATAAATGGCTTTTATGATGTTTAAGTATGTTCCTTCTATCCTGACTTTCTCAAGGGTTTTTGTTAAGAAAGAATGCTGAATTTTGTCAAATGCTTTTTCTGCATCAATTGACAGGATCATATGGTTCTTTTATTAATGTGATGTATCACATTGATTTGTGAATGTTGAACCAGCCCTGCATCCCAGGAATGAATCCCACTTGATCATGGTGAATAATTCTTTTTATATGCTGTTGAATTCGATTTGCTAGTATCTTGTTGAGAATTTTTGATCCATATTCATCAGGGATATCAGCTTGTAGTTCTCTTTTTTTGCTGGGTCTCTGTCTGGTTTAGGAATCAAAGTAATGCTGGCTTCATAGAATGAGTCTGGAAGTTTTCCTTCCCTTTCTATTTTTGGAACAACTTGAGAAGGATAGGTATTATCTCTGCTTTAAATGTCTGGTTGAATTCCCCAGGGAAGCCATCTGGTCCTGGACTCTTATTTGTTGGGTGATTTTTGATAGCTGATTCAATTTCTTTGCTGGTGATGGGTCTGTTAAAGTTTTCTATTCTTCCTGTTTGAGTTTTGTAAGTGTGTGGGTGCTTAGGAATGTGTCCATTTCTTCCAGGTTGTCCAGTTTGTTGGCATATAATTTTTCATAGCATTCCCTGATAATTGCTTGTATTTCTGAGGGATTGGTTGTAATAATTCCATTTTCATTCATGATTTTATCTATTTGGGTCCTCTCCCTGTTCCTTTTGAGAAGCGTGGCTAGAGGTTTATCAATTCTGTTTATTTTTTCAAAAAACCAACTCTTGATTTCATTGATCTGCTCCATTGTTTGTTTTTTTGATTCTATATTGTTTATTTCTGCTCTGATCTTTATTATTTCTGTTCTTCTGCTGGGTTTAGGCTGTCTTTGCTGTTCTGCCTCTATTTCCCTTAGGTGTGCTGTTAGATTTTATATTTGGGATTTTCTTGTTTCTTGAGATAGGCCTGGATTGCAATGTATTTTCCTCTCAGGACTGCCTTGGCTGCATCCCAAAGCGTTTGGATTGCTGTATTTTCATTTTCATTTGTTTCCATCTATTTTTGAATTTCTTCTCTAATTGCCTGGTTGACCCATTCATTCTTTTGTAGGGTGTTCTTTAACCTCCATGCTTTTGGAGGTTTTCCATGCTTTTTCCTGTGGTTGATTTCAAGTTTCATAGCATTGTGGTCTGAAAGTGTGCATAGTATGATCTCAATTCTTGTATACTTATGAAGCGCTGTTTTGTGACCCAGTATGTGTCTGGGTCTACCTTGGAGAATGTTCCATGTGCACTTGAGAAGAAAGTATATTCTTTTGCTTTGGGATGCAGAGTTCTAAATATACCTGTTAAGTCCATCTGATCCAATGTATCATTCAGGGCCCTTGTTTCTTTATTAATCCTATGCCTAGATGATCTATCCATTGTTGTAAGGTGGGGTATTAAAGTCCCCTGCAATTATCACATTCTTATCAATAAGGTTGCTTATGTTTTTGATTGTTTTATATATTTGGGGTCTCCCATATTTGGCACATAGACATTTATAATTGTTAGCTCTTCCTGATAGATAGACCCTGGAATTATTATATAATCCCCTTCTTTATCTCTTCTTACACAGCCTTTAATGTAAAGTCCAGATTGTCTGATATAAGTATGGCTACTCCAGCTTTCTTTTGACTCCCATTAGCATGATAGATACTTCTCCATCCCCTCACTTTCAATCTGAAGGTGTTCTCAGGTCTAAAAAGACTCTCTTGTAGACTGCGAATAGATGGGTGTTTTTTTTTTCCATTCTGATACCCTGTGTCTTTTGGTTGGAGCATTTAGTCCATTTACATTCAGTGTTATTATAGACAGATATGAGTTTAGAGTCATTGTGATATCTGTAGTTTTCATGGTTATAGTGATATCTCTGGTACTTTGTGGTCCTTGCAACATTTGACTCATAGAGTCCCTCTTAGAATCTCTTGTTGGGCTGGTTTAGTGGTGATGAATTCCTTCAGTTTTTGCTTGTTTGGGCAAACCTTTTTCTCTCCTTCTATTCTGAATATCAGACTTGCTAGATTAAGTATTCTCGGCTGCATATTTTTTCTGTTCATCACATTGAAGGTTTGCTGACATTCCCTTCTGGCCTGCCTCGTTTCAGTAGATAGTTCTGCTACTACCCTTATGTGTCTGTCTACCTTTGTAAGTTAGAGCCTGTTTATCCCTAGCTACTTTCAGAATTTTCTCTTTATCCTTGTAATTTGCCAGTTTCACTATGATATGTCGTACAGAAGATCGATTCAAGTTACGTCTGAAGGGAGTTCTCTGTGCCTCTTGGATTTCAATGTCTTTTTCCTTCCCCAGATCAGGGAAGTTCTCAGCTATGATTTGTTCAAATACACCTTCAGCCCCTTTCTCTCTCTCTTTTTCTTCTGGAATTCCTATGATACGGATATTGTTCCGTTTGATTGCATCACTTAGTTCTCTAATTCTTCCCTCATACTCCTTGATTTTTTTTCTCTCTTTTTCTCAGCTTACTCTTTTTCCATAATTTTATCTTCTAATTCACCTATTCTCTCCTCTGCATCTTCAATCCGTGCTATGGCCACCTCCATTTTATTTTGCACCTCATTTATAGCATTTTTCAGCTCCTCATGACTATTTCATAGTCCCTTGATTTCTGTAGCAATAGATTCTGTGCTGTCCTCTGTGCTTTTTCAAGCCTAGCAATTAATTTTATGACTATTATCCTAAAATCGCATTATATTGCTTAAATCGGTTTTGATCAATTCATTAGCTGTCACTACTTCCTGGAGTTTCTTTTGAGGAGAATTCTTCCGTTTTTTCATTTTGGGTAGTCCATGTGGTGGCCCCAAACTGCAGGGCACTTCCCCTATGCTCTCCAGAGTAACTTGTGTTGGTGGGTGGGGCCACAGTCTGACCCGATGTCTAACCCCAGCCCACTGCTGGGGCCACAGTCAGACTGGTATGTACCTTATCTTCCCCTCTCCAAGGGCCAGGACTCACTGTGGAGTGGCCAGGACTCACTGACCTGATATCTACCCCCAGCCCACCGCTGGGGCCACAGTCAGACTGGTGTGTACCTTATCTTCCCCTCTCCCAGGGCCAGGACTCACTGTGCTACTTGCACACTACCAGGCTTGTGGTGGTACTTCGATGGGATCTGGTATATTAGCTGGGGTGGATCTACAAGGTGCACAGTGGTGGCAGGGGCAGGCTTAGCTAGCTTTGTGGTTGGTGGTCCCCTGTGGGAGGGGCTCTGCAACACCGGGAGGGACACAGACCTGTCGGAGGAATGGATCCACAGAAGCACAGCCTTGGGTGTTTGCACTGTTCAAGCAAGTTTGGTGACGGGAACTGGTTCCCTTTGGGATTTTGGCTGGGGGATGGGAGAGGGAGATGGTGCTTGCCAGCACCTTTGTTCACCGCTGAGCTGAACTCTGTCTTCCCGGGCTCAACAACTCTCCATCCTGGCGTCCTCTTGCCCTCCCTGCTTTCCAAGACCAGAGTTGTTGACTTTTAACATTCCAGGTGTTAAGTCCTGCTGGCTGTCAGAACTCACACAGCCTGGCCCCTCCGCTTTTGCAAGGGTCTCTGCCTTGCTGGGTGGGCTGCCCCTCTACCGCCCCAGCCCCCTCTCGCCAGTCCATGTAGTACACACCACCTCTCTGCCCTTCCTACCCTTTTCTGTGGGCCTCTTACCTCGCTTGGCTCCAGAGAGTCCGTTCTGCTAGGCTTCTGGCGGTTTTCTGGGTTATTTAGGCAGATGTGGGTGGAATCTAAGCGATCAGCAGGACTAGGTGAGCCCAGTGTCCTCCTATGCTGCCATCTTCCCAGGTCCTTATACTGAATCTTGGGATGAGTGGGAATTATTCATGTGAGGAGCAGTGAGGAAGAGTAATTCAGACAGAGGGAAAAACATCTATTAGAAAAGAAAAAGCCCAGAGATGACATGTAGTGCACTTGGAGAATAGTAGCTCAATATGAAGCTAGAAGGTGAGGGTGGGCCCTCATCATATAAGGCCTTTTCAGTAGAATTAAAGATTTTGGATTATTTCAGATTTTAATCTTAAAATCACTGAGGGGTTCTATATAGGATGAGTATATATTCTGTTTACATTTCCTTCCTTCCTCCCTTTTTCCATCTTTCCTTCCTTTCCCTCGCCTCCTTTCCTCCCTTCCTTCCTCCCTCTGTTTCTCCCTTTCTTCCTTTCCTCTTCTGATTTAATGTTTTATTCTCATTCCACTATTATGTGACTGGGGATATACAAAATTAATTCTGCCTTGCACTTTAAAAGGATAATACTGAAATCCCCCAACTCTCACCAGGATTTCCTCTCTTCTTTTTTGTATGTTAATATGCACTATGGAAGAGATTACTTCCATGCCTATACAATTATATCACCCAAAGAAACATTAGAAACAACCAGTTACTGAATCTATGCAGTGTTAGTTTTTGAGAAACTAAGAGTTAAAAATACCTGTTTTTTTTTAGACAACTATAAATCAATTTAATCATCTAATGAAAGAATTGTTAGTATTCCCTGTGCTTGCATTTAAGTATATCTTTGCTATACCAGATCACCAATTGTTTAAGGAGGTAAATCTGGCTACTGCTGGAAAACACATTGGAGTAGTTATTAGAATAAGAGTTGGGAAAACTAGTTTAGAATGTTATTGCAGGTGATGAAAGATAGGCTGGGGACAATATAGAGATGTTATTTTTCTGGACTTTGTTCTTCAAGATCTGAGGGAAATATTGCTGACTCTTCCTAGACAGAAGTGATCATTTCTTCCTCAAAGCTTCCAACAGCTTCCTGATCACAGTACTCTATGAGTACTGTACCATACTCTAGGACTCTGTATTGTCATTGGTTTTTATATCTGTTTCTCTCACTTTACCCTCTGGCAGAGAATGGACCTTGTCTTACTCTTCTTTGTAATGTACAATATATGTTCAATATATGTATTTTGCCCGAAGCCAGTTGGCCATTAAAGATCAGAATGGTGATTTGATCCAAATCTCACCAACTCCAGAACTCTTACCCTTTTCATTACAATGTAGTATCCTTAAATCTTGTGGGTTTTTAAAATAATCCTCATATTTGGAAAGATTATTTATTGTAGTGATTATAGGATTGAAGTCTTTATATAAGACAGTGATACAGTAAACCTCTATAATATGATGAATTAGTTACTTCCTTCAAGAAGCATATACTTGGGTGGGAAATGTAGACAAATGTTAATTATAATTGAGGCAAAATAATAGTTAACATTTAGTTATAGCTTTATCTATTATAAAATAAATTTTTTGGTGCAGAATTCTATAATTCTTTCAGAAATTTCAAAATAAAAAGAATAAGCCATGACCCCCAAACCCATACTTAGATAATGTTTTGGTGTACATCCTTGTAGATATATCCATTTGCATATTTACGTATAACTATATTAGATTGTATTATATGTGAATAAGTAGCATTTTGACAATTTGATTTGATGACTTGATAATGAACATTGGTAAAATTTAAATTAGTGAACTTATATTACAGGCACATAGAAATATTGCTTGCCTATTTTATTGGATCTTTATAGCAATCTTAGTAGTTAGCTAACATTGTTGCCTTTATTTTAAAGTTGAGGGCCCTGAGCCCTAGGATGGTTAAGTGACTTGCTCAATGTCACTGAACTAGTTAAGTGGACGATTATAGATTAAAAATCAGGACTATTTGATTGAAGAGTCTGAGGTCTTAAACATTGTGTTGTATTGCCCTTTCCTTTTGTTTTGAAGCTGGTTTTTTTCCACACTCAATAATATAATATAGATGTATACATGATTATAATTATAATTATAGTTTTTTAATGTGTACTTTAAGAGAGGAAGAGAGAGTACAAGTGGGGCAGGGGCAGAGAGTGGGAGGGAGAGAGATTCTGTCCCAAGCTTTTAGGGTGGAGCCCAATGTGGGGATCAGTTCCACAAACCGTGAGATCATGACCTGAGCCAAAATCAAGAATCAGATGCTTACCCAACTGAACCTCCTAGGGGCCCCTACATGTCTATAATTGCTGATAAATCTTATTTTTAATGGCTGTGTTGTATTATACTCTTGTGTCTCATAAATTGTTTCTTATTCAAGGACATTTATGCTATTTGTTACTCATGACCATTATATGCTTTTTTGTGTATTTAGCTCCGTGCATTTGTCTCCTTGTATGTTTCTAGACACAGGGTTGCAGAGTCAAAAAATATGCTTATTTTTATATTTAGTTATATATTGCCACTGACTCTCTTGAATGACGGTACTGGTTTATACTCCTACCAGTGGTTTATGAGAATGTCTATTTCTTCCCACCTTTCCCCACATTAGGCTCTGAGTGTCACCTTCCTTTACTTGTAATCAGATAACTAGGCAGCTCGCATAGGCTCTGATTGCAGAATTCCTGCAGGTATGATAGATAATCAAATCAAAGTAGAAGAAAAGATAATTCTTTTCCAGTAAGAACTACAGAAAGTTAGAACTGAGATCATTTAGTTGCATAATCTTCATTTTTAAATGTGAAATACTTTGGGGTCCACAAAGGAGCACAGAATTGACCAACATCAGAGAGCTAATTAGGAGCCAGAACAGGACTTGAATACAGTTCCTTTGCCTATTAGATTAGGGATCATTTCACTGAGTTTTTTTTTTTCAGATGCTATGACTTCTTAGACCTCTCACTATCATGACATAGCTTTGCATAGCTATATTGCCTCATGTTCATGATTTAACTTCTATAATAGATTACTTAAGATTACTTGCAAAACAAATAGTTTTGCAAGAGGGGCACATGGGTGGCTTAGTCAGTTAAGCATCTGATTCTTGATTTTAGCTCAGGTCATGATCTCACAGTTTGTGAGTCTGTGTTGGGCTCTGCGCTGATAGTGTGGAACCTTCCTGGGATTCTCTCTCTCTCTCTCTTTTTTGCCCCTTCCTTTCTCTCTCTTGCTCAAGAATAAGTAAGTAAGTAAGTAAATAAATAAATAAATGTTTTGCAAGAAAGTGGTATCTATATTGATTGTTACAATGAGTAAGAAAAAAGTACTACAGCTTTCTACTTTTAAAAAGAAAGTTTTTATTGAAAATAGTTTTAGGGGTGCCTGGTGGCTCAGTTGGTTAATCGTCCAACTCTTGATTTCAGCTCATGTCGTGATCTCACGGTTTGTGAGTTTGAGCCCTGTGTTAGGCTCCATGCTGACAGCTCAGAGCCTGCTTAGGATTCTCTCTCTCTACCCCTCCTGTGTGCGTGCACACACACACACACACACTCTCTCTCTCTCTCTCTCTCTCTCTCTCTCTCTCTCTCTCTCAAAATAAATAAACGTTAAAAAAATAAAATAGTTTTAGATTTCTTTACATTGATAAACTTTGTTTTGTTTTTTAATTAAAAAAAAAACATTTATTTGAGAGAGGGAGCACACACAAGCAGGGGAAGGTCAGAAAGAGAGGGAGAGGGAATTACAAGGAGGCTCCATGCAGTGTGGAGCCTGTCATGGGTCTTGAACTCATGAACCATGAGATCATGACCTGAACCAAAATCAAGAGGTGGATGGGTAACCAATTGAACCACCCTGGTGCCCCAGTAAATTGTGTTTTAAAGTAAAAGTCAGAAACATAAAATTAACCATTTTAAATTGTACAATCAGTGACGTTTATTACTTTTAGAGTGCTGTGAAACTATCACCTCTATCTAGTTATAAAATATTTTTATCTCCCCTAAAGGAATTCTTCTGCTCATTAAGTAATTACTTTTCATTTTTTGTAAACTTCCACACTCCCTCCCCATCCCTGCAGCCTCTGGCAAACACTGATCTACTGTCACTATAGATTTACCTATTCTGAGTATTACACATAAATGAAGAACATATGTGAACTTCTGTGTTTGGCTTCTTTACCCCGAATGATTGTTTAAAGATTTATCCATGTTTTAGCATGTATCAGTATCTTACTGTTTTTCAGGGCTTTAAACATATTCCATCATATGGATATACCACATTTTTAATCCATTCATCTGTTGATGGACATTTGAGTTATTTCCATCTAAAATAGTTTTAAATTTACAGAGAAATTGCAAAGATAGGGACATATGTTTTTATATCCGTTCCCAGTTTCTCCATAGTTAATATCTTACATTAGTATACTACATTTGTTATAATTAATCAACCAACATTGATACATTATTATTCACTATAGTCCATACATTATTCATATTTTCTTAGTTTTTACTATTTTTTTCTGTCTCAGAATCCTGTTGAGGATAACAAGTTATTTTTGTCATCATGTTCCATTATGCAAATCAAGACCAAGAGAATTTGTCAGTCTTTCCTTATTTTTGATGACCTTGACAATTTTGAGGAATAGTCGCTAGGCATTTTTTAGAATATGCCTCAATTTGAATTTGTCTGATGTTTTTCTTGTAATTAGATGGGGGTTATTGGTTTTGGGGAAGAAGATACAGAGTGGTAAAGAGCTATTCTCCTCACATATGAAGAGTGCATACTATTAAATATGATGTTAATGAGCTAATGTTTGTCTAGATTCTTCTCTATAAAGTAACTTGTTTCCCCTAAAAATATTATGCTGTACTCTTTGGAAGGTCACTATGGGCAACCCACACATAAAGAATGGAGAGTTTTGCTCTACCTGCTTTAGGGTGGAGTAAGTACAAATTATTTGGAATTCTGCATAGGAGATTTGTCTCTTCTCCCTATTTGTTTATTCATTTATTTATCTCTATGTGAACCTATAGGTATTTAGTTTACATTTTGGGTTATAATCCAATACTACTTTATTTGGTTATTCATATTGTTCCTGCTTTTGTTGTTGGGACCTCTTTTAGTTGGTTCCTGTGTCCCTTCTACTTACCCTCATTTGTTTTTTGAGCACTTCCTTATTTTCTGGCACTAGGAGATACTCCATGCTCATTTTGTATATTTCCTGTCCCAACACTTGAATCAGCCGTTACTCCAAGAAATCCTGGTTCCTTTTATATGACAATGGTATTACAAAGCAAGATCTGCATGCTGGGTATGCTTTTTCTTACTGGGGTCACATTGCTTCTAGGCCCTATCAGTGGACAGAGCTTAGAAATAAATGTACATATACTAACACATGTGTACCTATATTTCTTTATTTGTACATCTATATCTATATTAAGATGAACATTAGTTCATGCTGATGTCTTAAATTCTTATTTAGTATCACATGGTTTATTTTAGTCTTCTCTCCATGCTTGTATCCTCCTCCAACAGAGGGAAACCTGGCTCCTACCATCTGCCATCCATTTACTCATTTGTTTAGTATAAGTATACTTGTACAGAAGTTTCAAAATTGTTAACCTGTATCCCCGTGGGAAACAATTTTACCAAGAAGAGTACAGTGTCTGTGTGCATTTTCTTTTTTCTTCAGACTTATAGTCTGTTCTCATTTCCAGCATTGCTTAGGTCAGCACCAGCCTCATCAGCAATGTTATGTCATGCATTCTTAATATAGTCATATTATTTTTTCATTCTGTATTCTATCCTGGGTTCCCCTATCTTCTGAGTTTTTAAAAATTTGTATACATTCAGGTAAACTCTTTGTAGTATAAAATTCTGTGGGTTTTGATAGCTTTTTAATGGACTTAATTTTTTAGATTAGTTTTTTAGATTCATAAAAAAGTTTAGCAGAAGGCAATGAGATTTCTGCTATACTTTCTGCGTGCACATATACACAACTTCTCCCTCTATCTTAGTCCATTCTGGCTGCTATTATAATAATACCATAGTCTGAATGTTTTATAAACAACAGAAATGCATTTTCCACAGGTCTGGAGGCTAGAAAGTCCAAGATCAAAGCACCAGGGGATATAGTGTCTAAGGAGGAACAACTTGCTGGTTCATAGATGCCATCTTTTTGCTGTAGCCTCACAAGGCAGAAGGGATGAGAGAACTCAGTAGGGTCTCTTTTATAAGAACGCTAATTCTCTTCATGAGGACAGAGCCAGTTACTTCGCCAAAACTCTATCTCCAAATACTGTCACATTGGGAATTAAGTTTCATCATAGGAATTTAGGGGATTGGGGGACACAAACATTCATTCTATAGCACTTACTATCAGAATTCTACACCAGAATGGTACATTTGTTATAATCAAACCTATGTTGCTACATATTTATCACCAAACATCCATAGTTTTTGTTAGTGTTCACTCTCGGTGTTGTATGTTCTCTGGGTGTGGACAAATATATAATGACATGTATCCATCATTATAGTATTACAGAAAGTAGTTTCACTGTCCTAAAAATCCTCTGTTTTGTGTCTTTTCATCCCTCCTTCCTCAGCTCCTGAGAACCATTGATCTTTTTATTGTCTTCATAGTTTTGTTTTTTCCAGAATGTTACATTGTTGGAATCACATAGAATTTAGACTTTGCAGATTGGCTTTTTTCCATTTATTAGTATACATTTAAGGTTTCTCTATGTCTTTTCATGACTTAATAGCTCATTTAATTTTCGTGCTGAATAACAGTCCATTGTCTGGATGTACTACAGTTTATTAACCCATTCATGTACTGATGGATGTCTTGGTTGCTTTCAAGTTTGGGCAGTTATAAATAAAACTGCTATATAAACATTCATGGTCATATTTTTGTGTGGATGTTAAGTTTTTAACTCCTTTGGGTAAATACCAAGGAGTGTAATTGCTGGATCATTTGGTAAGAGGAGTGGGTAAGAAACTGCCAAATTGTCTTTTGAAGTGGCTGTATGCCCTTGCATTCCCACCAGCAGTGAATAGGAGTTCCCCTTGTTCCAATCTTCAGCAGTGTTTGGTCTTGTTAGTGTTCTGGATTTTGGTTATTCTAGTAGGTATGTAGTAATATCTCATTGTTTTACTTTGCAGATCCCTAATATATGATTTTTAGTATCATTTCATATGTTTATGTGGGACCTGTATACCTTTGGTGAGGTGTTTGTTCAGGTTCTTGGCCCAGTTTTTAATAAGGTTGTTCATTTCATTATTGTTGAGTTTCAAGAGTTGTTTGTATATTTTAGGTAACAGTCCTTTATCACATGTCTTTTGCAAATATTTTTTCCCAATCTGTTGCTGGTCTTTTCATTCTCTTCACATTGTCTTTTGCAGAGAAGTTTTTTCTCCCCCCAGAAGTTTTTAATTTTAATGAGTTCCAGTTCATCAGTTCTTTCTTTCAGAGTTTGTGCCATGGATTGATCTTAAAAGTCATTACCATACCCGGGGTGCCTGGGTGGCTCAGTTGATTAAACGGCTGACTTCAGCTCAGGTCATGGTCTCACATTTAGTGAGTTCGAGCCCCGCATCAGGCTCTGTGCTGACAGCTCAGAACCAGAAGTCTGCTTCTGATTGTGTGTCTCCCTCTCTCTCTGCCCTTCCCTGCTCACTCTCTGTCTCTGTCTCTCAAAAATAAATAAACATTAAAAAAAAGGTCATCACCATACCTAATGTCACTTAGGTTTTCTCCAATTATATCTTCTAGGAATTTTATAGTTTTGTGTTTTATATTTATGTATATAACCCATTTTTTGTTAATTTTGGTGAAGAGTGTAATGTCTTTGTCTAGGATGATTTTTTTGCCTGTGGATGTCTAGTTGTTCCAATACCCATTTGTTGAAAAGACTGCTGGAAAACACTGTTTTTTTTTCCCTTTGCTCCTTTGTCAAAGATTAGTTGCCCATAGGTCTATTTTCAGACTCCTTGATCTGTTGCATTGATCTGTTTGTCTACTCTTGTCAGTAACACAATGTGTTGATTACTGTAGCTTTATAGTAAATTTTGAAGTCAAGTAATCTACGTCTTCCAACTTTGTCCTTTTCTTTCAATTGTGTTGGCTATTCTGTGTCTTCTGCATCTCCATATAAACTTTAGAATAAGTTTGTTGACATCCAGAAAGTAGCTTGCTGGGATTTTGACTAGGATTGCATTGAATCTATAGATTAATTTGAGAGGAACTATCATCTGGACAGTATTGTCTTCTCATCCATGAATATGAATATCTCTCCATTTATTTATTTATTTGATTTCTTCCATTAAATAATTGTACACATTAAGGTTCATTATTTGACTATAATTTTCCAGGTGGTTTGACAATCTTTATCTTTAAAAATTGTTTTTTTCCATATAATATTTTGATACCTAGGTTAAGTCTCTGGAATGACTTACTTCAGTTTGTCAACTCAAGTTATCCTAGCATCACATATAAAGCATTGGGTTGCTAGTTTTAGAAAGAAGACAGCTTCATGAGGTTGCTATGACACATAGCTTGTAATAAATATATTTGAACCCCTAGATTTGCATCAAAAGAGACATCTTGTCCAGTTACCTGAAGTGACATTTACTAAAACTGTGACAGATTTTAAGACAGGAATCAAAGACTGTCTCCTACTAAAAGCAGTAAAGTGATCTTCAAAGTAAGGTATGTTAAAGAACATTCTAATGACCTAATGATGCATGGTTTCCCACCATGATGTGACCTTGGCTAGGCCACTTTCCCCTTTAGGGCCTTAGTTAATTTGTTAAAAGTGTATATAACATTTCTGTTGTTCTAGTTCTGATATGTTATGATTCTATTTTGCAGACTCCTTTTTTTATTGTACTTTTTATTTTTCCTTTCTATATGGGGAGAAATGACAGCTTAGGTATGTATACAACCTGTTGAAAGTAATGACAATTCTTTTGACTTAATATATAGCATTTTGGGAAGAGTACACATAGCCCTACCACTTAATTCCAAGCTATGTGACGTAGGGTAAATAAAAAAAAAGTGTTTCACTTTTCTCATTAATAAAAGGTGGGTGATAATAGAACCAGCATCATTTATTCTGTTGTAAAGATTAAATGCATGTGTGCATGTATGTGTGTATATTTATGTGATATAAATATATCACATAATAAGTGTTATATAACAGTGAGCTATTCCTAATTCTATTATTATGTGAAGTATGTTGGACCAAATGATGTGGGAAATGAAGAAGCACAGCTGCAAACAGTGCTGGCTCCTCCAAGATGAGGCTTTTGTTGCCCTGTAACTACCAGTCTTCATGTGGTTTTGGTGTATCAGAAGAACTGGTCTCTTCCACACAGGAAATCCCAGTCATGTTAGCTGTGAAGTCTTTGAACCCAGAGGTGCCACCTAATTCAAATAGCCTGTGACACTTACAGAAACAGGAGTAGATCATCTGACTTAAATTTCAGATTGTAAGGCTGTGCTACCTCTAGGGTACAGGCTGACCTGGGAGAAGTGATAGGATTGTTATGAGAAGGTTTCTGGTACTTTTTTGAGGCCTTTAAATCTCTGATTTAGAAGTACTTAGAAGATCAGGAGGCGGGCGGCATGACCTGAATAGGCTGGGGACAACAAAGAATGAGGCAAGAGGTGAGGAAGGGATAAATGGATTTCTCTAGTGTATGCCCTTGAATGACACTTTGTGATGACAGGATTCCAGACATCTGGATTTTATGCCTACAGGCTAGGACTGATTGACAGGGATAGCCACGTTCTTTCAGTAGTTCTGGTTCATTTATCATGTATTAATACGCATTGGCTGAGAGCCTGTAATGTGCCAGCATGTGCTAGGTTCTTTTGATGTTGTGGAAAAGAATCAGACATGATTCTTATGAGAGCTCACAGACAGGTAAATGGATGATTAAAATACATGATAGAGGTAGGGACATAGTTCTGAGAGTTACAGCAGGAAACTGATTGGGGTGGGTTATTAACATTGAGAAAGGCTATCTAAAAGAGCTGACATTTCAGCTGAATATTTATGGAGATGTATAAAGTTTCCAGCTAACTCAAATACTTGAAGAATTCTAGGCAGATAGAGTAACATTGCAGAGATACAGGGCCAGAAGAAATTCTGCAACAAGGATTTTCACCTATGAAGAAGGATGGAAGAGTAGGGTGGAGGGTTTATTTCAAAATATCATATTTAAACTTAATCTTACTTTGACTTGTTTTTCTTGCCAAGAATTAAAAAAATACACTTAATATGTCTTATGCTTAATATATTGTGGCTATCTTTTTATAGCAATATTTATAAATCTCTTATTTTTAATCCTTTAGTAAGTCTTATTGCAAATTAAAATGTTGCCATGCTTGCTTCACATAGTTTTTTGGGAGTTCCCCATTTGTTATTAGTAATTTTACATCTCTTTCTTCCTTCCTGGAAGTAATAGTTTTCCTAAATTTATCTTTGACATATTCATAACTCCTTTAACCTATTCTTACATGCTTGTAGTTATAAACAATTTATATCATTTTGTATATATCATTCTCCAGCTTGCATTTGCTCTTCAAGTTAGGTATATAAGTTTTGTTCCTGTTAAAACATGTAATTTTAGCGAATTTAACTATTGTATAGTATTCAATTATGACTATTCTCTAATTTTTTTAATCTCCCACTAGTGGATAATTTCTTTTCTAAAAAAATTTTTTTAATGTTTTTTTCTTGAAAGAGAGAGAGACAGAACATGAGCAGGGGAGGGGCAGAGAGAGAGAGGGAGGCACAGAATCTGATGCAGGCTCCAGACTCTGAGCTGTCAGCGCAGAGCCGGACGTGGGGCTGGAAACCCCAAACCGCGAGATCATGACCTGAGCTGAATTTGTACACTCAACCAACTGAGCCACCCAGGTGTCCCTCTTTTCTTCTTTTTTTTTTTTTAAGTGTGTTTATTTATTTATTTATTTTGAGAGCCAGAACACAAGTGGTGGAGGGGCAGAGAGAGAAGAAGAATCCCAAGCAGGATCTGGGCTGTCAGGCAGAGCCCAATGTGGGGCTCAAATTAATGAACTGTGAGATCATGACCTGCGCCCAAATCAAGAGTCAGCCACTTAACTGACTGAGCCACCCAGGTGCCCCAGATGTATATTTTTAAAATAATTCTACATGTGCCAAAATTTCCCATATGTCTAGAGATGCAATTGCTGAGTTAAAAGATAGCAACATCTTCTGTTTACTGCTAAAGCACTCACTTAGGTCATTGTAATATACTTGCTATCAGTTGTTTATGAGAGTTCTCATTTCTCTGCTATTTTTGTACTTAGTGTTGTCAGGTTTTTTATATTTTTGCCAATCTGATGCATATTATATGGTAGATCATTGTGGTTTTCATTTTCAATTACATGTCTCCTTATGAACTCTCATATATTTATTGGTATTTCAGATTTCTCATCTGTGAATTACCTTCTCATTTACACATTGCATTTAAAATTGTATTGTTAGAATTATTTTACTATTTCAAGGATTTCTTCAGATAGTCTTGATATTCTTCTATTTTACATTCGGTATTTGTTTATGGCAAATACCTTTGAGCAAAAATTCAAAATGCTAATATAACCAGATTTATCTAGCCTTTTTTTGGGTTTATACTTTTCATGTCTTGTCAAATGAGTACTTTCCTAAATCAAGATTATGTTAATTTTGAAAATAAGCAAAGTTTTCTTTGTGTATTTTGTGCTTGAATTCACATGGAATTGATTTTTACATGTAGTATGAGATAAGGATCTAATTTTCCCCAATATGCATAGTGAATTTTTCCAGCACTACTGAGTAAATTGGTCATCATTTCCCCTATTTTGTAATGCCATCTCTGTTACACATAAAGTTTCATATATGCCTGTCCATTTTGCATCTACTTTTTTTCTATTGTTTTATTTGACTGTCCCTGTGCAGTAATGCCTTAGTGTATGAATTACTGTATTCCTAAAATAATTCATAATAGCTATTATGTTGAGTCTTCCTACCTTATTCTTGAAAAAAATGCTTTGGGTAAAATTATCCTGTTTTTCGTCTATATTTTAATATTAATTTTGGGGTAATCTTTTTAAATTCTGGGGGAAAAACCTTTGCTGTAGTTCTGACTGTAGTAACATTGACATTATAGATTATTTTGCATGTTGAGTTTTTCATTTTATAAATATAAGCATATCTTGTATGTGTCTCCATTTCTTCAGATCTTTTTATTTTTTATTTTATTTTTAAAATATAATTTATTGTAAAATTGGCTAACATACAGTGTGTACAGTGTGCTCTTGGTTTTGGGGGGTAGTTTCCTGTGGTTCATCTCTTACATACAACATCCAGTGTTCATCCTAACAAGGGCCCTCCTCAAAGCCCATCACCCATTCTCCCCACTTCCTTAATGCCCCTATCAACCTGTTTGCTGTCTGTATTTAAGAGTCTCTTATGGTTTGCCTCTCTTTCTGTTTGAAACTATTTTTCCCCTTCCCTTCCCACATGGTCTTCTGTTAAGTTTCTCAAGTTCCACATATGAGTGAAAACATATGATATGTTCAGATCTTTTTAAAAAATGCTCTTTTTAATTTTATTCTAGAGGTTTCTCAATCTTTTTTTAGTGTATTTTTAAAAAGTATTTTATAGTTTTTATTGCTATTCTGGATGAATACTTTTTTGGTGTATTTTTAACTTATTTTTACTAATGTATGGAAATGCTAATGAATTTTATATGTTGATGTTTTTTCATCTAGTAAACATGCCAAACAGCCTTACTAATTCTGATAATTATAGAATCTTACATATTTTCTATGTAAATAAAAATGCTATATATTTGCAAATAAGGATAGCTTTGCCTCTTCTTTTCTAATTCTTGTGCTTTTTTTTCTTGTTTTACTGCATTGTCCATGATCTCAAGTATCATGTTTAATAGAAGTGATATAAAAGTAATCCTTTATTTGTATGGGAATGAGTATTCTAAATCCTAAACTTATGTGTTTCAAAGATTATCCACTTGTGAGCTGCCTTCCTCACTGTTAGCTTTTTTTCTTTTGTTTTTATTTGTTAGTATTTTTGTTTTTGTTTTTGTCTATAAAGTTAAATTTAGAGGGAAATAGTTTTGTTTAATTCCTTTTCTCCTACTGTGCTCACCCCTTCCTTTTTGCTTGCCTCTTTCTGATTTCACAGGATATCCAATTAAAACCAAAAATTATGATGGCATTTTGGGGCTTCTGTCTAGCACTGATCTGGAGTATCAAAGATCTGATCACCAAGGTAGAAGAAAACTTGTACTGTACAGGAGACTGCTTTTATCTTCTACTGAGACCTGAGGCAGTAGGTAGCAATAGTTCCTTAGCTTTCTTTCACATGTCACTGAACTCCATCCTACAGTCTGACTTAGACTGAAAGACTTAGTTTAGTCCATCACCCATGGTGAAACAATTTAATTGCTTTCACCACATAAGAACAGTTAAAAGATGAACTGAGGTATATTAAAAATCATAAGGGTTGATTTGAGCAAAAATTGATTCTAACTGGGCAGTGCCAAACCAGAAGTAGTTAGAAACACTCCATGGACAGGAGATAGGAGAAAGATTTTTATGGAGAACATACGGAAACAAAGCAAGAAAATTATTTGATTGGCTATAGTCTAAGTGGGAAAGCCTAGTTGGCTGTTTGTGTTTGGTTTGTCCTCAAGTTTAGATTTATTAACCTTGATGCATTACAGTCATAGATTTTTACTTGCTTAAATAGGCTACTAAAGAATTAGAGCCACTGCAGTCTAACAGACCTCTTCCTTTAATTAATAGAACAAAACTGTCATCTTGCCCTACGTCTTAATCTGGAGCCCAATAGGTTCATAGCTTCTACCTATATTCATTCTTGACTTCTTTCATTTCTGGTCCATGGAAATGTTCTTATTTTTTTAAACTTGGGTATATCTTTGTGGTTGTATATCTATAATTGCTATATATTTGGAGCAGAAAGAGTATATAAAATATGAAGATACTGAGTTATCCTGATCAGAAGTCAAAATATCTTTTTTCCCCAAAATATCTTTTTTTAAACAATATAATATCCAGTATATTAATATCCCTCCAAATTTAATTTATTTGAAATTCAGATAATTTTAAAGAAGTGGAACAAGTGAAAAACACTGACGAACTAGTGTAAAGTGTTTGGAATAAAATAAACTTTTTGGCAAGACTGGCTGGCTGGAGTTTGGGGGATATTGGATATATTGTGGTAGATGAGGCTAGAAATAAAGATAATGACAGCTTTTAGTATTTTGCTGAGTGAGCTATTGAGCACAGAATTAAAGAGGAGAGTGGTGTGGTTAGGTTTACATTTTCGAAAGATTACTCTGGCAGCAATATGGATGCTAGGTTAGTGGCATAGACCCAAGTAACAGGTAAAACAATTAGGTAAGAAATGAAGTCTTGACTAAAAGCAGTGCTATAAGGATGGAGAGTGATGTGGCTTTTCTTTTCTTCTGATCACATTTGACAAAATCAAGCTGTTTTCTGAGATTCTTCGTTAAACTTCACAGAGTAATGGATTCTGGGAGGATTTTCCTATGCTGAGTGAGAGAGCTAATTATGTACTCAAGAACAGCTATGTTTAGAAAAATAAATATTATTTAAGAAAGAGTGAAAAAGGGAAATTAGAAATTTCTTTTGTAATAATTGATTTATGTTAGTTTAGCATTTTCTAGGATGAATGCCAGTATTTAAATAAGATTGGGGTATGAAAAGAAGCCCAAGCCTGTGTGAGTAGCATCTGAAATAAGACTGGGTTAGAAATCAGAGAACCAGAATTTGACTCCAACTTGATTTAATGCAGTAATAGGCTGAAGTAAGTCATTTCCCATTTGGACACTATCCAATTTTCCTTTTATATAGAATGAACTCTAAGGTTTCTTACAAAAATTTTTAATGTTTATTTATTTTTGAGAGAGAGAGAGAGACAGAGACAGAGTGTGAGCAGAGTAGGGGCAGAGAGAGAGACACAGCATCGGAGTCAGGCTCCAGGCTCTGAGCTGTCAGCCCAGAGCCCAATGTGGGGCTCGAACTCACGAACTGTGAGATCATGACCTGAGCTGAAGTTGGACGCTCAACCAACTGAGCCACCCAGGTGCCCCTAAGGTTTTTTCTAATACTCATCAGATCAAAAGTCTCTATTAAGTGTGTAGTCAAGGGGAAATAATTCCAAAACGTTGGTTCTCTCCTGTTATCTTTGCCTATTGATAAATCTTTTAAATGAGATTAATATTTAAATCTATAGACTTTGAGTAAAGCAGATTATACTCCATCATGTGAGTAGACTTTATTCAACCAGTTGAAGGTTTTAAGAACAAAAGGACTGACTCCTCTGAAGAAGAAGGAACTTTGCCTATAGTCTTACTTTGAAGTCAAGTTCTAAGATTACCTGTTTACTGAGTTTTCAAGCCCGATGATCTACCCTGTAGATTTCGAATTTGCCAACCTCCACAGTCTTGTGAGCCAGTTCATTAAAATCTCTCTGTCTCTTTCTTTCTTTCTTTCTTTCTTTCTTTCTTTCTTTCTTTCTTTCTTTCTTTCTTTCTTTCTTTTCTTTCTTTCTTTTCTTTCTTTCTTTTTTTTTTTCATATTTTAACGTTTATTTTTGAGACTCTGGAGAGAGCACAAGCAGGGGAGGGCAGAGAGAGAGGGAGACACAGAATCCAAAGCAGGATCCAGGCTCTGAGCTGTCAGCACAGAGCCTGACATGGGGCTCAAACTCATGGACTGCAAGATCATGACCTGACCCAAAGTTGGATGCTTAACTGAGTCATCCAGGTGCCTCAAAACCCACAAAATTTGAGTAAAGCCATCCCCCAGTGAATTCGGATATAAAGTTTGCTTTAAATACTTCTTTGGGGAAGACAATACCACGCTGCTACTCAATTAAAAGAAACATTTTTACAGTCTTGACGTCTTTTATATTTTTTACATTTATCACGCCATGAGTTCATAGGGAATGGGTTCCAACAGCTCAGGCTCCTTTCCATTGGTTCTCACAAAGTGTGCTTCTCTGGGTGGGGCAGGCTGGCGCTTCAGTTGAACCCAAGTACCTTTCTCCTTGGCTTCCTTCTTTTTCTGATAATTTTCCTTCACACGCTTCAGGAAGCTGTCTCGGCTCTTTGAGTGCTTATTGTGCTCAATACGTACATTAATTCTCTTAGCAAGAATCTTGCCCTTAACTTGTTTGTTTACAACAATACCAACAGCATGCTGGGTAACATTGTAGACTCTTCCAGTTTTGCCATGGTAACATTTGTGGGGCATTCCTTTTTGAACAGTGCCCATTCCCTTGATGTCCACAATATCACCTTTCTTGTAGATTCGCATGTATGTTGCCAAAGGAACAACACCATGTTTTCTAAAAGGCCTAGAGAACATATAGCGAGTACCTCTCCTCTTTCCCTTTGTGTCGGTCATTTTGGCGAATTACTGGAAGATGGCGGTTCCGGCCGAAAGGAAGCTCTCTCTCTCTCTTTCTGTCTGTCTCTCTCTTTCTGTCTCACATACACACAGACCCTATTGATTCTGTTTCCCTGGAGAACCCTGACTAAACTATTATAGCTGGATTTTGAACCTTTCTAGATCAAAAATAAATGTTTTATGTCATATTGGATACTTTGTGAAAATTGTTTGCATCATCTGATTATGAAACATATGCCCTTATTTTAGGAACTATGGGAGATTTATCAATGAATAAGGTGGTATCTCTGTCCTCAGTGAGCTTACAATATAGTTGGGAAGAGAAGGTTTAATATTGTGAAAAATTAAGTAATTACAGCTAAACTAAGGACAAAGAATATGAAAAAAATGATGAGGTCTATGGCTAGTTGACAAATATTAGTTTAGAGATTAAATTCTGTTAAGTACAGTTGATCATTGTGGGCTAGGAAAAGCTTAGGAAAGTAAGAAAGCCAACGTTAATCAATTTTAACATGTACTTTCAGAGGATTCTGATACTTGGCTCTTGTGGGTTTAGGCATTGTTACCTAAACTATTTTTTTAGTCAGAATTTCTCAGAGGTAATAATTGTCCCATAGTTATACAACTTTAAGAAGTAGAGTCTGAAAAATGTATCCCTATTTCCACTAGCCTATGCTGCAGAGATAATGTCATGGAGGTGGGACTCTAGTACCATCTTGAGATTTAGGTAGTCTGTTTGCAGTAGGACTCAATTCTGGTTTCCTTTTCTTTAGAAGAGTTTGTGTAAAAGCAATGAGGAAAAAGTCCTTGACAAAAAGGTGGGAAGATAGCACATTAATTTATTCTTGAGTTATCAAATCCTTGAATAAACCTATGAAAGTATGCTGTAAAGTGAGTTTGACTGACTTATAGACATTGGATTTGGCCTCCAGCTCTGTCCATAGCTGACCTGCTCTCCACATTTTAAGTAGCATAATGGAGCACAGTATTTTCTTACTCTAGAAATATTTCTTCATTATTTATAGTGTGGGGGATTGTTCTTGATTCAATTTGTGGGAGTCTGCTGAACGTGATTATAACTTACAGATAATTTTTGTCTTATATATACTTTGTTTTATCATTAATATGTTAAACACAAATTTTATGATCTCAGTTAAAGGCAATTAATATTGGAGCTGGAAAACTCCTTGGAAATATATCAGTTTGTCAGAACTGGCTTGGTTAAGGATAAAGCCCAAAGTATCTGATAAGAATTGATTTTCCTTTCTCTATAAGATATTTAAAGACTTCATCAGCTATTGGTTCACCCAGACAGGTTGCAATTCATTCACTTGATTTTCAAAATATTCATAGTTAGCATATCACCAAAAATATGATTCCTCTACTTACCTTCCTAAGCAATGTCAAGGTGCTAGTTGGGACTGAACTGAATACAAAAATTACAAATAAAAGAGCCCAAACAGTGGGATATAAAATACTATTAATGAAAGCCTTCTTGATAAAACAGGGATAAGGATACTTAGTTGGTCAATTAGGATAGATCTTGGCATAAGACCTTGGGAAACCAGAACTTTTATCCAAAGTGTGATCAGGGTACTGAGTCAGTAGGAGATCAGGACATTTGAAGAGTAGTTGAGGGAGTTGGAGGTGTTGAGTTTCAAGAAGAGACAATTTCACTTGAATATGATGATTATCATTAAGTATTTACAGTTCTTTCATGGAGAAAAGGAGTGAAATTTTTCTGCATGAATTCAGAAAGCCTAACTCAAATTAATGTATAGAGGCAAATTTCAGTCTAAGGTAAGTAATTATGTAAATAAAAGTTGTTTAATAGACACAGCTTTCCAGGAATGCATTTATCTATAAGTGTTGATGGCATGCAAACAGAGATACTGAGGATACATTGGTCAATAAATACCTTGTGCCTGATAAAATTGAAGAATTCATTAATTGAATGAACAAGTCAAGAATTTACTGTGTGATACTGGATGACTATGTATGAGTTGCTGTAGCAAGTATTATTGTACTGGTTGGAAGTTAAAGAGTTAACACTCTTTCTTCCTGAAATTCTATCAATATGATTACTTTTTTTCGGCTTACTCTCCATCCTTTCTTGAGACTCTTTCATTTACTTCTTTTTAATTTTGTGATGTCTCATGTCTCTTTATAGTCATCCATAATCTGTAATTATCTTAAAAATTATAACATGCCATTATTTTTCCTGGAGAAAGTGTATTTGATAAACTTTTACTGGCAATGTGGTGTAGCAGAAAAAACATGGGCTTTGTAGTTAACCAAATTTGAGTTAAATCATCAGCTCCACCATGTAGAAGTTGTATAATCTTGACAAATTCCTTCATACCTTGGTGTTTCAGTTTTCTTATTTGAAAAAATCATTTACTCAAAAAGTGTTGTTGAACATATATTATGCATCAGCTGGTATGTTAGTTATTGGGATATACCCATGAACAAAATAATGGTCTTGCCTTCATAAAACTTACATTCTTTTAGAAGAGAAAGATTATAAATACTAGACAAAAAATAAGTCATTTAGCACATTAGAAGGTTATAGAAGCTATGGGGGAGAAAAGTAGGGCAGAGTAGTAAGAGTGGATGGTAATGGGATGGGGTGAAAGGCAGATTGAATGCTAAATAGGATGGCTGGGGAGCCCTTATAAGGTGAGATATGAGCAAAGGCTTAATGTAGATAGAGTTAGCTCTAAAGAATTTGGGAGAAGCAAAGTGAAGCATTAGAGTCTCAGAGGTGGGACTGTGCTTAAATAGTTCTAGGGTCAGTAAGCAGGCCTGTGTGACTGAAGCAGAGGAGTAAGGGAGAGTTTACAGTAGGAAATGAGTTCAGAGAGGTAGAAGTGAAGGTGTGGCAGATCATATGGTCTTTGCATATGTCATATGTAAGGATGTTGGCTTTTACTTTGAAGAAAATGGAGAACTAATGGAAGTTTTGAATGAAGGAGTCACCTGAGTGATCTTATATTTTGGAGTGTTTATTGGGGAAGGGCCTAAAGAGAGACAAGTGTAGAAGCAGAGATACTTATTAGGAGGCTGTTGCAGTAATCCATATTAGAGGTAATGGTGGCTTAAATTAGGTTGGTGGCAATGAAATTTGTGAGAAATGGTCTGGATATATTGAAATGGAAATAAAACCTACTTTAAAAGGTTATTCTAAGAATTAAAGACTGAATGTGTATTAAACACAAAGTGCCTGTTACCGTGCATAGTATATTATTATCAGTATGTTAGCTATTGTTATTAATAAGGCATGAAATACCATGTAGAATCTGATTTAGTCCTTCAACATAATTGACTTTATCCTTTTTTGGGGGGGTGGGTAGGAGGAGTACAATTAACATACAATATTATATTGGGTTCAGGTGTGCAAAATAGTGATTTTACATTTGTTCACATTGAGAAATGATCATAGTAAATCTAGTTTACCATCAGTCATCATACAAAGCTACTACCATATTATTGACTGTATTCCACATGCTATAAATTACATCTCTCTAGCTTATTTATTTTATAACTGGAAGTTTGTACTTCTTGATCCTCTTCACCAATTTAATCCTCCCTCAAAGCAGTCAATAATCTGTTTACTCTGTTAATGAGTCTGGGTTTTGTTTTGTTTTGGTTTGTTTGTTTTTAGATTCCATGTATAAGTGAAATCATGAGGTATTTGTATTTCTCTTAGCATAATGCCATCAAGGTCCATCCAGGTTGTTGCGAATAGCAACATTTCATTCAATTTTGTTACTGGTTATGCGTCTGTTCAATTTTCTATTGCTTCCAATTTGTTGGCATATAATTGCTCATAATATTTTCTTATTATTGTTTGTATTTCTGCAGTGTCGGTTGTGAGCTCTCCTCTTTCATTCATGATTTTATTCATTTGGGTCCTTTTCTCTTTCTTTTGATCAATCTGGCTATCAATTTTGTTTATTTTCAATTTTGTTGATAATCTGGTTTATCAATTTTGTTAATTCAAGGAAGCATGTCCTGGTTTCACTGATGTGTTCTACTGTGTTTTGTTTTTGTTTTTGTTTTTGTTTTTGTTTTAATATCCGTGATTTCTGGTCTAATGTTTATTATGTCTCTTCTTCTGCTGATTTTGGACTTTCTTTGTTGTTATTTTTCCAGCTTTTTAAGGTGTAGGGTTAGGTTTTGTATCTGAAACCTTTCTTCCTTCTTTAGGAAGGCCTGGACTGCTATATACTTCCCTCTTATGACTGACTTTGCTGCATCCCAGAGGTTTTGGGCTGTCGTGTTTTCATTTTCATTGGTTTCCATGTACTTTTTAATTTCCTCTTCAACTTCTTGGTTAACGCATTCATTCTTTAGTAGGATGTTCTTTAATCTCCAAGTATCATGGTCTTTCCAAATTTTGTCTTATGGTTGATTTTGAGTTTCCTAGTGTTGTGTGTGGTCTGAAAATATTCAAGGTATGATATTGATCTTTTTGTACTTGTTGAGGGGTGCTTTGTGACCCACTATGTGATCTATTATGGAGAACATTCCATGTGCACTCAAGAAAAATGTGTATTCTTCTGCTTTAGGAAGAAATGTTATGAATATATCTGGTAATTCCATCCGATACAGTGTGTCATTCAAAGCCATTGTTTCCTTGTTGATTTTCTGCTTACATAATCTGTCCAATGTTGTAAGTGAGGTGTTGAATTCTCCTACTATTAGGGTATTATTGTCATTGACTTTCTTTATGTTGGTGATTAATTGATGTATATATTTGGGTGCTTCACTTCAGGGCATAAATATTTACAATTCTTAGATCTAATTGGTGGTCAGACTCCTTAATTATGATATAATGCCCTTCATCTCTTGTTACAGTCTTTATTTTAAAATCTAGTTTGTCTGAGATAAGTATGGCTAATCCGGCTTTCTTTTGATGACCATTAGCGTGATAGATGGTTCTTGATCCCCTTACTTTCAATCTGAACGTGTATTTAGGTCTAAAATGTGTCTCTTGTCAACAGCATATATGTGGGTGTTATTTTCTTATCCATTCTGTTACCTCATGTCTTTTGATTGGAGTGTTTAGTCCATTTACATTTAGAGTGAGCACTGAAAGGTATGAATTTAGTGCCATTGTGTTACCTGTAGAGTTGGTGTTTCTGGTGATGTTCTCTGGTCCATTCTAGTCTTTGTTGCTTTTGGTCTTTTTGTGTTATTTTGTCTTTTCTCCATTCAGAGTCCCCATTAAAATTTCTTGCTAGGCTGGCTTAGTGGTCACAAGCTCCTTTCGCTTTTATTTGGGAAACTTTATCTCTCCTTCCATTTAGAAAGATAGTCTTGCTGGATAAAGAATTATTGGTTGCATATTTTTGTGATTCAGCACGTTGATTATATCCTGCCACTCCTTTCTTGTCTGCCAATTTTCTGTGGATAGGTCTGCTGCAAACCTGATCTGTTTTCTCTTATAGGTTAAGGACTTTTTTCTCTTTCTGCTTTCATAATTCTTTCCTTGTCAGTGTATTTTGTGCTTTTGACTATGATATGCCTTGGTGATGGTTGATTCTTGTTGAATCTAATGGGAGTTCTCTATGCTTCTTGGATTTTGAGGTCTGTGTTCTTCACCAGATTAGTAAAGGTTTCCACTATAATTTGCTTCCATAAAGCTTTTGTCCCTTTTTTCCTTCTTCATCTTTTAGGACTCCTATGATTCCGATGTTATTCCTTTGTAATGAGTCACTGAGTTTTTTATGTCTTGTATGTGCTTGGAGGGCATAGTTGGGTGGGGCTTAGTGTAATGACTTCACTCTTCACTAGGTGGCACTGCTTAACTTACTGGGGTGAATCAGTATGCTGGCATGCACCTGCATGGGAGCGGTGGAAATGACTTCACCCAGCTCCCTAGTCTCTTGCTCAGATATTTCGTGCACTCACTGTTTGGTGATAAAGTACCCACCCTTTGTCTCAGGCTTCTATCCATGTTCACCGCCTCTACCCTGTCCACGTTCAAGCCATCTGTCTGCCAGGCAGCACCTCCCTCCAGAGTTTTATCTCAGATGGGGTTGTGTTTCAAAACTCCACACTTCAGAGACACCCTTCCCCCATCCCCTGATGCTTGGACATGTGCTGACTCTATGGGGGAGGGTCTAGCTGAGCAATGGCCAGGTGCTGGCTTGCCCCAGAGAACATTTGTGTGATCGCACAGTGGCAGAGGTTCAGAGATGATGGCAAATCTTAACACATACCCTGTGCCAGGTTTCACCTCACTCTTGTGTCTTTGTCCCACTACCAGCAAACATGGCTGCTCTCTGGGGTCCGCTGGAAGCTTTACCTGTGGGGAGGCCATATGGCCTCTACCAAATGCACTCTAAGCAGCAGAACTGCTTCTCCCTGTGAGACACACAGACTCCTCAGGCCCTGCTACCTGCTCCTGGGGATTCCACCTACTTCCTCACTAGAGTACTGGCAGGCACTGTGCTCTGGAACTTCAGACTCTGTGCTCCACTTTTTATAGAATCCTGATCATATTGAAACCCTCTCCTTTATTCCTGTCAATGTTTTTAGGGAACAGATTTATTGTTCAATTCCCTGCAGGTGTTTTTACTCTTTTTCTCTTTTTCTCTAGCCATTTTTGGGAGCGTGCTTTTCTTCCATGATCCTGATGTGCCATACTCTCCCCCTTTCTCTTTCTCTGCCCTCTCTCCCCAAAAACAGCTCCCTACACTCTGTGACTTTTCTCTTCCCCAGTTCACCTCTCTGCATCACATACCTGGCAAGTCCTGTGGCTCAAGTTATGCAGATCATTGTGTTAATTTTCAGATCAATTTCCTAGGTGCTCAAAGTGGTTTGGTGTGATCTAGTTGCATTTTGGGGACGAGAAATGGTCAGGGTCTCCATGATGCTGCACCATCTTAACTGGTGTGATATGATATCTTATTGAGGTTTTGAGTTGATTTTCCGTGATGATTACTAATGATAAACATCTTCTCATGAGTCTGTTGACCATCTGTATGTTTTTACTGGAAAATTGTCTATTTAGATACCTGACCATTTTTTTTTCTTTTCGAATTTTTATTGAAATTATAGTTAGTTAACATGCATTCTAATATTGTTTTTGGGAGTAGAATTCAGTGATCCATCACTTACACATAACACCCAGTGTTCATCCCAGCCAGAGTGCTTAAAAATACTCATCATCTATCTAGCCCATCCCTCACCCACCTTACTCCTTAAAACCTTAGTTTGTTATCTATCTTTAAGAGTCTCTTATGGTTGGAGCTAGAGTGTATTATGCTAAGTGATATAAGTCAGTCAGAGACAGACAAATACCATATGATTTCACTCATGTGAAATTTAAGAAATAAAACAGATGAACATATGAGAGGGGGGAAAAGAGAGGGACCCCTGACTAGTTTTTAATCAGATTTTTGTTTTCTGGTTGATAAGTTCTTTATATATTTTGGATATTATCCTCTTGGGGCACCTGGGTGGCTCGCTCAGTAGGTTAAGTGTCAAAGTCTTCACTTTGGCTCAGATGATGATCTCAGGGTTTGTGAGTTTGAGCCTCGAGTTGAACTCTGTGCTGACAGTGTGGATCCTGCTTGGGATTCTCTGTCTCCATCTCTTTCTGGCCCTTACCCAGTTGTGCTCTCTCTCTTTATCTCTCTGTCAAAAATAAGTAAACATTAAAAAATATTCTGTGATTATTATCCCCTTAGCAGATATATGATCTGCAAATATCTTCTTTCATTCAGTAGGCTTGCTTTTCATTTTTTTGATAGTTTCTTTAACTGTCCATAATTTTTGCAGTTTCATGTAGTTCTACTTGTTTATTTTTGCTTTTGTTTCCCTTGGGTTTGGAGTCAGAGTAAAAAAAATTTTAGTAAGATCATTGTCAAGGAACTTACTACTGGGGGTTTTACGGTTTTGGGTCTTAAAGTCATTATTCCATTTTGAGTTAATTTTTGAATATGGTATAAAATAGTGTTCTGGTTTTACTCTTTTCCATATGGTTGTACAATTTTTTTCTAGCACCATTGAAGGGACTGTTCTTCCCCCATTGTATATTCCTGCCTCCTTAGTCATAAAACTAATTGAACATATATGTGTGGGTTTATTTCTGGGTTTTCAATTATATTCCATTGATTTATGTTACCTGTTTTTATGTAAATATCATAGTATTTTGGTTACTAGCACTTTGTAGTATAGTTTGAAATCAGGGAGCATGATACCTCTAGGTTTGCTCTTTGTAAAATTATTTTAGCTGTTCTGTGGTCTTTTGTGTTTCTGTATAAATTTCAGAAATATTTTCTACCTTTGTGAAGTTGTTATTGGAATTTTGATAGGAATTGCATTGAATCTGTAGATGCTTTGGGTAGAATCAATATTTAATATTAATTTATCCAATCCATGAACATCTTTATATTTATTTGTATCTTTATTTATATCCTTATATTTATTTGTGTCTTCTTCAGATTCTTTCAACAATATCTTAAAATTTCAGTGGTCTTTCGCCTCTTTGGCTAAATTTATTCCTAGGTATCTTATTTTTTTTTTGATGCAATTATAAATGGGTTTTAAAAAATTGTCTCTTGCTGATAGTTAATTATTAATATATAAAAATAGTATAATTTGGTGTGGGAGGAGCTAAGAGAGTGTTGCAGTAGGAGGACCCCTAGGCTTGCCTCATTCCTCAAACACAGCTAGATAACTCTCAAATCATTCTGAATATCCAAGAAATCAACATGATGACTTGCTAGAAATGCACATCTCTAGGGAGAAAAGAGGCCATCAAGGAATGTAGGAAGTGTGGAGACATGGATTTAGGGAGAAATAGATCGTGGGTGCTGTGGAGGGGAGGGAGCCCTGCTCCTAGAGTAAGATGAGAGAGGGTGGAATGCACAAAGATACAGCAAGGACAACCCTTCCCCAAAGCCAGTGGCTGGGAAAGTTAGGTGGGCTGATTGTCGTGAATTTTTGCAATCAGTGGGGCTGAAAGACTGGAGTTTTAGAGGTCTGTGGGATTGGCTGGGATAGAGATCTCGGTGTGTTTCTCTATCCCTATAGGGAAGGCAGACAAGCAACCCTGAGAAAGATGGCACAATCAGAGGATTGCCTAAGGTGCACAGGGGGAGATTGTTGCCTCTTCCTGGAGTCCATCCATGAGAGGTGGCATTGCCTCTCCAGGGACAAAACAGCAGGCAGGTGCCATTTCACTCCCCTGACCCTCAGCATAGGCAGAGACACATTTGCTGAGGATGGCTAATCCAGACACTGACTGTGTACCTTCCTTTATTCCAAATCCCACACCCCTGCACTCTGTCATGACTGCCCTTCTTGGTCAAACCTGTATGAATCCCAGTGTGAAGAGACCCTTCCCCAGAAGACCAGGGTAGGTCCCCACCACTGCAGGTCCCTAACATTTGGAGTTTTAAAAGTCAGCAGACTTGGCTGGGATAAAGCCCAAAGTGCCCTGTGGTGTTCCAGACAGTCAAGCAACCTGGAGAGAGTGTGGAAACAACAATCTGAAAAACGCTTGAGACAGATGAGGGGAAATTATTTGCTCTTCTGGGAGGGCTTCCCTGAGAGCAGCAAGCACAGACTTCCCTCTATAGGGACAAAGGAGCTGGCGGACACCATTTCCCACCCCCACCCTTCAGCATAAACCATTTGTAGTAAACAGCACAGTGCCAGCACTGGGAGTCTAACCTGCTTACACCAAGTCCTGCCCCTTGTGCTCTGCTGTTACCAAATTTTTTGGGCAAGTGTGTGTGATGAACTGTGAAGTGGTCCTTTCCCCCAGATGATCAGTACAAACACCCATATGCATGTCTATTGACCATAGAGTTCTGCAAAGCTTCAGTTCTACTGGAAATAGAATAGCATCAGGAATCATTTCACAAGGAGACAAGAACACCTAGTTAGAACATGCCACACTCTGGCCAAGGTCCAAACACTGCCCACTGCAGACAAGGAGAACCTCTGCAGACAACTGATCTGAGGGAAAGAGCAGTCAAAGCACATCAGCAGAGTGCATGCAGCTCACACAATAGACACTTCCTGAAACAGCAGTCCCCAGACCTTATAAGACTTATTCTTCATAAACCCATAATTCTCAGGAGCAGGAAACATAACAGGATTTTCTAATACAGAGAAGAAGACAGAGACCTACACAAGATGCCAAAATGAAGGAAATCATCCCCAGAGAAAGAACAAGATAAGGTCACGGCCAGGGATCTAATCAAAACAGGTTAAAGTATTATGCATGATGCAGAATATTTTTAATAGAATAATTACAATAATTACATTGTTTTAGATTTATTTATTTATTTTGAAAGAGAGTGAGAGAGACAGAAGGAGGAGGAGAGAGAATCCCAAGCAGGCTTCACACCACCAGTGCAGAGCCCGATATGGGGCTTGAACTCATGAACTGTGAGATCATGACTTGAACTGAAACCAAGAATTGGACGTTTAACCAATTGACCCACCCAGGTACCCCTGTATGATGCAGAATTTAAAGCAACAATGAAAATGATACTCACTGCTTCAGAAAAGAATGGAAAACTTCAGGGATACCATTATCACAGAGATAAAACAGCAAAAAATTCAGGCAGAAATGAAAAATTCAATAACTCATATTTAAAAAAGGCTGGATGTCATGACCACAAGGATGGAAGAAGCAGAAGAACAAATAAGTAATACAGAAGATAGGATTATGGAAAATAATGGAGCTGAACAAAATAGAGAAAGAAGAATGATGGATTACAAGAGTAGACTTAGGGAACTCAGTGACTCCCTCAAATGTCATAACATTCATATAATAGGAGTCTCAGAAGAAGAGATAGAAAATGGGGCAGAAAGATTATTTGAGGAAATAATAGCGGAAACATTCCCTAATCTGGGGAAGGAAACAGACATCCAGATCCAGGAGGCATAGAGAATTCCCATCAAAATCAATAAAAGCAGGCCAACATCAAGACATATTGTAGTTAATTTGCAATGTACAGTGATAAAAAAAAATTGTAAAAAGATCAAGATGAAGTCCCTAACTTATAAGGAAGACCCATAAAGGTACCAGCAGTTATCTCCACAGAAACTTGGAATTGCAGAAGGGAGTGGCATGATATATTCAAAGTACTGAATGGGAAAAATTGGCAGACAAGTATATTCTTTCCAGTAAGTCTGTCATTCAGACTATAGGGAGAGATAAAGAGTTTCCGAGACAAAAACTAAAGGAGTTCATGTCTACTAAACAAGCCATGAAAGGGGACTCTTTGGGAAGAAAAGACCAAAAGTGATAAAGACTAGAAAATAACAGAGAAAATCTTTAGAAACAATGGCAAAGTAGTAATAAAATGACACTAAATACATACATATCAATAGTTACTCTGAATGTAAATGGACTGAATGCTCTCATCAAAAGACATGGGGTGTCAGAATGGATAAAAAAGAGAAGACTCATCTATATGCTGCCTATAAGAGACTCCTTTTAGAACTAAACACACCTGATGAGAGTGAGGGGATAAAGAAACATTTATCATGCAAATGGAGGTCAAAAGAAAGCCAGAGTAGCAATACTTCTATCAGACACACTAGATTTTATTTTATTTTATTTTATTTTATTTTATTTTATTTTATTTTATTTTATTTTATTTTATTTTATTTATTTAAATATGAAATTTATTCTCAAATTGGTTCCCATACAACACCCAGTGCTCATCCCAACAGGTGCCCTCCTCAATACCCATCACCCACTCTCCCCTCCCTCCCACCCCCCATCAACCCTCAGTTTGATCTCAGTTTTTAAGAGTCTCTTATGTTTTGGCTCTCTCCCTCTCTAACCTTTTTTTTTCCCCCTTCCCCTCCCCCATGGTCTTCTGTTAAGTTTCTTAGGATCCACATGAGAGTGAAAACATATGGTATCTGTCTTTCTCTGTATGACTTATTTCACTTAGCATAACACTCCAGTTCCATCCACGTTGCTACAAAAGGCTATATTTCATTCTTTCTTATTGCCATGTAGTATTCCATTGTGTATATTACCACAGTTTCTTTATCCATTCATCAATTGATGGACATTTAGGCTCTTTCCATAATTTGGCTAGTGTTGAAAATGCTGCTTTAAACATGGGGGTACAAATGCCTCTATGCATCAGCACTCCTGTATCCCTTAGGTAAATTCTTAGCAGTGCTAATGCTGGGTCATAAGGTAGATTTATTTTTAGTTTTGTGAGGAACCTCCACACTGTTTTCCAGAGTGGCTCCACCAGTTTGCATTCAAACCAACAGTGCAAGAGTGTTCCCATTTCTTAACATCCTCTCCAGCATCTGTAATCTCCTGATTTGTTCATTTTAGCCTCTCTGACTTGCATGAGGTGATATCTCAGTGTGGTTTTGATTTGTATTTCCCTGATGAGGAGTGACGTTGAGCATCTTTTCATGTGTCTGTTGGTCATCTGAATGTCTTCTTTAGAGAAGTGTCTATTCATGTTTTCTGCCCATTTCTTCACTGGGTTATTTGTTTTTTTGGGTGTGGAGTTTGGTGAGTTCTTTGTAGATTTTGGATACTAGCCCTTTGTCCGATATGTCATTTGCAAATATCTTTTCCCATTCCTTTGGTTGCCTTTTAGTTTTGTTGATTGTTTCCTTTGCTGTGCAGAAGCTTTTATCTTGATGAGGTCCCAATAGTTCATTTTTGCTTTTAATTCCCTTGCCTTTGGATATGTGTCAAGTAAGAAATTGCTGCGGCTGAGGTCAGAGAGGTTTTTTCCTGCTTTCCCCTCAAGGGTTTTGATGGTTTCCTGTCTCACATTCAGGTCCTTCATCCATTTTCAGTTTATTTTTGTGAGTGGTGTAAGAAAGTGGTCTAGTTTCATTCTTCTGCATGTTGCTGTCCAGTTCTCCCAGCACCATTTGTTAAAGAGACTGTCTTTTTTCTATTGGATATTCTTTCCTGCTTTGTCAAAGATGAGTTGGCCATACGTTTGTGGGTCCAATCCTGGAGTCTCTATTCTATTCCATTGGTCTATGTGTCTGTTTTTGTGCCACTACCATGCTGTCTTGATGATTACAGCTTGTATTAGAGGCCAAAGTCTGGAATTGTGATGCCTCCCGCTTTGGTCTTCTTCAAAATTACTTTGGCTATTCGAGGTCTTTTGTGATTCCATACAAATTTTAGGATTGCTTGTTCTAGCTTCGGGAAGAATGCTGGTGCAATTTTGATTGGGATTGCATTGAATGTGTAGATAGCTTTGGGTAGTATTGACATTTTAACAATATTTATTCTTCCAATCCATGAGCATGGAATGTTTTTCCATTTCTTTGTGTCTTCTTCAGTTTCCTTCATAAGCTTTCTGTAGTTTTCAGCATACAGATCTTTTACATATTTGGTTAGGTTTATTCCTAGGTATTTTATGCTTCTTGGTGCAGTTGTGAATGGGATTAGTTTCTTTGTCTTTCTGTTGCTTCATTGTTAGTATATAAGAATGCAACTGATTTCTGTATATTGATTTTGTATCCTGCAACTTTGCTGAATTGATGTATCAGTTCTAGTAGACTTTTGGTGGAGTCTGTCGTGTTTTCCATGTATAATATCATATCATCTTCAAAAAGGAAAGATTGACTTCATCTTTGCCAATTTTGCTGCCTTTGATTTCCTTTTGTTGTCTGATTGCAGATGCTAGCACTTCCAACACTATGTTAAACAACAGCAGTGAGAGTGGACATCCCTGTCGTGTTCCTGATCTCAGAGGGAAAGCTCTCAGTTTTTCCCCTTAGAGGATGATGTTAGCTGTGGGCTTGTCATAAATGGCTTTTATGATATTAAATATGTTCCTTCTATCATGACTTTCTTGAGCATTTTTATTAAGAAAGGATGCTGAATTTTGTCAAATGTTTTTTCCTCATCAATTGACAGGATCATATGGTTCTTATCTTTTCTTTTATTAATATGATGTATCACATTGATTGATTTGCGAATGTTGAACCAGCCCTGCAGCCTAGGAATGAATCCCACTTGATCATGGTGAATAATTCTTTTTATATGCTGTTTAATTCAATTGGCTAGTATCTTATTGAGAATTTTTACATCCATATTCATCAGGGATATCAGCCTGTAGTTCTCTTTTTTTTGCTGGGTCTCTGTCTGATTTGGAAATCAAAGTAATGCTGGCTACATAGAATGAGTCTGGCAGTTTTCCTTCCCTTTCTAATTTTTGGAACAGCTTGAGAAGGATAGGTATTATCTCTGCTTTAAATGTCTGGTTGAATTCCCCAGGGAAGCCATCTGGTCCTGGACTCTTATTTGTTGGGTGATTTTTGATAACTGGTTCAATTTCTTTGCTGTTGAGGGTCTGTTTAAGTTTTCTATTTCTTCCTGTTTGAGTTTTTTAAGTGTGTGGGTGCTTAGGAATGTGTCCATTTCTTCCAGGTTGTCCAGTTTGTTGGCAAATAATTTTTCATAGCATTCCCTGATAATTGCTTGTATGTCTGAGGGATTGGTTGTAATAATTCCATTTTCATTCATGATTTTATCTATTTGGGTCCTCTCCCTTTTTTTTTTTTGAGAAACCTGGTTAGAGGTTTATCAATTTTGTTTATTTTTTCAAAAAACAAACTCTTGATTTCATTGATCTGGTCTACTGTTTTTCTGTTTTTGTTTTTTGTTTTTTTTTTTTAGATTCTACATTATTTCTGCTCTGATCTTTATTATTTCTGTTCTTCTGCTGGGTTTAGGGTGTCTTTGCTGTTCTGCTTCTATTTCCTATAGGTGTGCTGTTAGATTTTGTATTTGGGATTTTTCTTGTTTCTTGAGATAGGCCTGGATTGCAATGTATTTTCCTCTCAGTACTACCTTCGCTGCATCCCAAAGTGTTTGGATTGTTGTACTTTCATTTTCATTTGTTTCCATCTATTTTTGAATTTCTTCTCTAATTGCTGGTTGACCCATTCATTCTTTAGTAGGGTGTTCTTTAACCTCCATGCTTTTGGAGGTTTTCCATACTTTTTCCTGTGGTTGATCTCAAGTTTCATAGCATTGTGGTTTGAACGTGTGCATGGTATGATCTCAATTCTTTTATACTTATGAAGCGCTGTTTTGTGACCCAGTATGTGATCTGTCTTGGAGAATGATTCATGTGCACTCTAGAAGATAGTATATTCTGTTGCTTTGGGATGCAGAGTTCTAAATATATCTGTCAAGTCCATCTGATCCAATGTATCATTCAGGGCCCTTGTTCTTTATGGATCCTGTGCCTAGATGATCTATCCATTGTTGTAAGTGGAGTGTTAAAGTCCCCTGCAATTACCACATTCTTATCAATAAGGTTGCTTATATTTGTGATTAATTGTTTTATATATTTTGGGGCTCCCATACTTGGCAAATAGACATTTATAATTGTTAGCTCTTCCTGATGGATAGACCCTGTAATTATTATATAATGCCCTTCTTCATCTTTTGTTACAGCCTTCAATTTAAAGTCTTGTTTGTCTGATAGAAGCATGGCTACTCCAGCTTTCTTTTGACTTCCAGTACCATGGTAGATACTTCTCCATCCCCTCACTTTCAATCTGAAGGTGTCCTCAGGTCTAAAATGAGTGTCTTGTAGACAGAAAATAGATGGGTCTTGCTTTTTTATCCATTCTGATACCATATGTCTTTTTGTTGGAGCATTTAGTCCATTTAAATTCAGTGTTATTATTGAAAGATATGGGTTTAGAGTCATTGTGATGTCTGTAGGTTTCATGCTTGTAGTGGTGTCTCTGGTACTTTGTGTTCCTTGCAACATTTCACTCACAGAATCCCCCTTAGGATCTGTTGTTGGGCTGGTTTAGTGGAGATGATTTCCTTCAGTTTTTGTTTTTGTTTAGCAAAACCTTTATCTGTCCTATTCTGCATGACAGACTTGCTGGATAAATGATTCTTGGCTGTGTATTTTTTCTGTTCATCCTATTGGGAGATTTGCTGGCATTCCTTTCTGGCCTGCCGAGTTTCAGTAGATAGGCCTGCTACTACCTTATGTGTCTACCTTTTATGTTAGGGCCCATTTATCCCTAGCTGCTTTCTGAATTCTCTCTTTATCCTTGTAATTTGCCAGTTTCACTATGATATGTCATGCAGAAGAAGGATTCAAGTTACGTCTGAAGGGAGTTCTCTGTGCCTCTTGGATTTCAATACCTTTTTCCTTTCCCAGATCAGGGAGGGTCTCAGCTATGATTTGTTCAAGTACCCCTTCAGCTCCTTTCTCTCTCTTTCCTCTTCTGGAATTTCTATGATACGGATATTGTTTCATTTGATTGCATCAGTTAATTCCCTAGTTCTCCCCTCATACTCCTGGATTTTTTTTTAATCTCTCTTTCTCAGTCCTGTTTTTCCATAATTTTATCTTGTAATTCACTTATTTTCTCTTCTGCCTCTTCAATCCATGCTATGGCCACCTCCATTTTATTTTGCACCTCATTTAGAGCATTTTTTAATTCCTCATGACTATTTTTTAGTCCCTTGATCTCTGTAGCATAGAGTCTCTGCTGTCCTGTATGCTTTTTTGAAGCCTAGCAATTAATTTTATGACTATTATTCTAAATTCTTGTTCTGTTATATTGCTTAAATCGTTTTTGATCAGTTCGTTAGCTGTCACTACTTCCTGGAGTTTCTTTTGAGGAGAATTCTTCCGTTTCGTCATTTTGGCTAGTTTTCTGTCCCTTAGGAGTTTTAAAAGCTTGTGTGCTCTGCATTTGTGAGCACTGCTATATTAAAGGAGGGTCATATACTGTCCAGGGTCTGGCCCTTCAGGAGGTGTTTTTTGGGTGATCGCTGCTTGTTCTCTGTTGTTGTGACTTTGTTCATTTTATTACCCTTCTCATAGTAATATTTTATACCCTCCACTATGTGTGCTTTGATATGTTCCTTGGTGTAGCCCTGTAATGGAAAATAGATAGACAAAGAGGGACAAAAACATGCAAACACACAAACAAATAACACAGACAAACAAATAAACAGAAACCAAATCCAAAGACTAAAGACTTAAAAAAACCCAAACACCGACTACAAGTAAAGAAGAGGTTGGAGATGGTGCTGATGGAAGAGAACATACAAAGATAGAAATGACAGGATCAGTGGGGCGGAGGGAGGGGGGATAAAACTTGATTAGGTAGAAAGACTAAAAGGCTTAATCCAGAGAGAGAGAAAAGAAGGTAAAGAAGGAGGCGTGGCAAATGAAACGAAGATTAAATTACCCAGACAGAGAAACTATATGGCTTGATTGTTTAAGATAGAAAGGTGTAAAGAGGGATGTGTAGAACATTTATCAAGACAATGGATTAAATATGCCTGTTTAGACAGACCAATAAGGAGAGTAACCAGCCTAGGGTAGGGAAGAGATAAGGAGGAGAAATGGGGGTGTGTGTGGGAGAATATATCTATATATCCAGAATTGACCTAGAGTTAATCCAGACAATGCTGCGTTGCTTGTTGGGAGGAGCTGTCTGCAGGGTCTGTGCTGCTCTGGTGGATATGCAGTGCATGTGGGCCTGGTTTAGCGTATTCTGATCCCACCTCCACTATGGGCCCTGGGAGTGATCCCTGAAGCCCAGCCTTCTTGGTGGGGGGTGGGGGCCGGGAAATGGTTATCCCCCAGTCTCTTCTCCACGGAGCTGACCCGGTGGACTCAGTTCAATTCGTCCTCATGTGCCACGGGTGCAGATAGGGCAGTCCTTCTTGCTCCACCAACTCCCCTGACCCTGCACTTGGCTAGGATTCAAAGTTCCCCCTCCCTGTGCTCTGGCGTTGGGGACGCGCCTCTCAGTGTGGCGATATGTGGTTCTGGCTGGCTTTGTCTGTGCCACCGCACTTCAGGGAGGACCGACCTCTCCTACTGGGGACTGAGAGCTGCTGCCTTTGTTGCGAGCCCCCGGGGTTGCAGACAAAGGCAGGCTTCATCTTTCCCCACAGCACTCCAGGGAAATGGCCCCTTATCCTCCTGCAGAATGAGCCCCACGGCCCAGCCACTGCGCCCAGGGGTGGCGGATCCAGGCAGGTTCTGTGCAATCTTGCAGCACTCCAGGGAGGGAACCACTTTCTCCAGCTGCGGACTGAGCCTCAGTCCTACCACCGCACCCAGAGCTGGCTCCCCTCCTCCCCAGGTGCTCCAACGGGGAGCCGGCCCCAGTCCAAAGAATGCCCTGCAGTTAGAGATGGGATCCCTCTCAGTCTCAGTCTGAGGGCTTTCTTTTGTCCAGATAGGGTCCTGCACTTTCCTGCACTTCCCTAGCCGCTTTTTCTCTTCCCTTTGTCTCTCGGCAGAAGGGGGTTCTTCCCCTCAGTGTCCACGCAGCCTTTTTTTTTTTCATCTCCCCTAGTTCGCAGTTACCCACCTATTTTTTTTCCAGCTTTCCCATTTTCTTCCTAGTAGATTCAGTGTCTTTTCCTCCCAGGCTCTGGTGTTCAAAGTCCTTTGTCTTCTGCACTTCTTTGAGAGACCAGGGACATATGGATCCCCCTACTTCTCCACCATGTTGGCCCCTCAATCTCTTAATTTTTTTTTAACATTTATTTATCTTTGAGAGGCAGTGCAAGTGAGGGAAGGGCAGAGTAAGAGCGAGACACAGAATCAGAAGTGGGCTTCAGGCTCTCAGCTGTCAGCATAGAGCCTGATGTGGGGCTCCAACCCATGAACCATGAGATCATGACCTGAACTGAAGTTGGACGCTTAACTGACTGAGCCACCCAGGTGCCCCCAAACAGACTCTTAACTAGAGAAAAAAAACTAAGGGCTACTGGGGAGGGTATGTGGGCAGGGGGATGTTTTCAAGGGTGATGGGTATTAAGGAGGATACTTGTGATGAGCACTGGGTGTTTTGTAGCTAGAATCACTAAATTCTACCCCTGTTACTAATACTATATACACTGTATTTTAACTGATTGCTATTCAAATAACAACTTGAAAACATTTTGGTTATTACTTTTGTATTATACAACTTTATTGAATTTGTTTCTTTGTTCCAACTTTTTCCAGTACAGACTAACAGTATTTTTAGTGGAGAGTTTTTTATGTAAAATGTTATTTGCAAATAATGACACTTTTATTAATTCCTTTCCAATTTAGATTCCTTTTATTTTCATTTCTTGCCTAATTTCTGTGACTAGGACTTAGACTAGTATGTTGAAAAAATGTGGAGAGAATGGCCATCCTTGTGTTATTTCAGATCTTAAAGTAATATACGTTGAGAAGATATTAGCTATGGGATTTTCATACATGGCCTCAATTTTATGAAATATGTTACCTGTATATTCATTTTTGGGAGAGTTTTTAATCATTAAAGGATGTTTAATTTTGTAAAATGGTCTTTCTGCATCTACTGAGATGGACATATGATCTTTATCTTGTATTTTGTTAATGTATCACATTGCTTGATTTGCAGATGTTGATTCATCCTAGTATCCCAATAGTAAATTCTACTTGAATTTACATTGTGTGTGATAATTTTAATGTATTGTTGAGTTTGGTTAGCTAATATTTTGTTGAGGAGTTTTGTGTCTATTCTTAAAGGTATTGACTTGCAATTTTCTTTTTTTGTGGTATCCTTGTTTGGTTTTCATATCAGGGTAATGTGGCTTGGTAAAAAGAGTTTTGGAAGCATTTTCTCCATTTCAGGTTTTTAGAAGAGTTTGAGAAAGATGAATTTTAAATGTTCTTTGACTGGTAGAATTTGCCAATGAGGTTGTCTGGTCTTTTGTTAGGAGGTTTTTGATTGATTCACTTTCTTTTCCAGTGATTGGTGTCTATTCTTTCTTTTTTATCCCCCCCCCCCCATGATTGAGTCTTGGAAGTTAATATGTTCCTAAGACATTATTTGTTCTAGGTTGTCCAATTTGTTGGTGTATAAATGTTCACAGTATTCTCTCATTATTCTTTGTAATTTGGTGGTCTCAGTTTTAGCTTCTCTCATTTATGATTTTATGTATTGGAGCCCCTTTTTTTTTGGTGAATCTAGCTAAAGGTTCTTCACTTTTGGATATCCTTCTAAAGAATCAGCTCTTATTTTTATTGATCTTTTCTGTTGTCTTTGTAACCTTTATTTCATTCATATACACTCTAATTTTTATTATATTGTTTCTTCCACTAACTTTGGACTTCTTTTGTTGTGCTATTTATATTTACTTTATGTGTAAAGTTAAATTGTTTGAGATTTCTCTTATTAGAGTAGCCTTTGATTGCTATGAACTTGCCTCTAAAACTGGTTTTGTTACATCCCATAAATTTCGGTATACCATATTTCTGTATTTTCCATATTTACCCATTTCTTCTTTGATATTTTTATAACCTAGTAGTTCTTCTATAACATGGTGTTTAATTTCCATGTATTTGTACTCTTTCTCCCTTTTTTTTGTAATTTTAGTTTAATATTATTGTCATCAGAAAAGATGCTTAATATGATTTCAGTCTTTTTTGAATTTATTTAGATTCCTGTTGAGGCTTAACCTATGAGCTGTCCAGAAAAATCTTTCCCATGCACTTAAGAATAAAGTATATTCTGCTTCTTTTGAATAAATTTTGTGTATATACCTGTTACTTCCATCTAGTCTGATGTATTAGTTATGGCTCATGTTTCCTTACTGCTTTTCTGTCTGCATTATCCATTCTTTGATGTAAGTGGGGTATTACAATCACCTATTATTGTATCGCTATTAATTTCTCATCTTAGCTCTGTTAATATGTACTTTATATGTTTTGGTGTTCCTATGTTGGTGCATATACATTTATAAATGTCATATTTTCTTGCTGAATATATCCCTTTATCATTATGTGCTTCCCCCTTTTATATGTTTCAATTTTTATTTATATTCCAGTAAGTTAACATATAGTGTAGTATATATTAAAGAGTTAGAATTTAGAGATTCATCACTTACATAAAATACCAGTTGCTCATCACAAGCCCGCCCCCCCCCCCCTTTTAAAATTTAAATTCAAGTTAGTTAACAAACAATGTAGTCCTGGCCTCAGGAGTAGAACCCAGGCATTCATCTCTTACATTCAAACCCAGGGCTCATCTCCAAAATTGCCCTCCTTAATGCCTGTCACCCATTTAATCCATCCCCCGGCCCACCTCCCCTCTAGCAGTCCTCTATTTGTCCTCTGTATTTAAGTGTCTCTTATGGTTTGTCTCCCTTTCTGTTTTCATCTTCTTTTTCCTTCCCTTCCTCTGTGTTCATCTATCAAGTTTTTCAAATTCCACATGAGTCAAGTCATACGATATCTGCCTTTCTCTGACTTATTTCACTTAGCATAATATCCTCTAGTTCTATCCATGATGCAAATGGCAAAATTTCATTTTTTTCATCACTGAGTAGTATTCCATTGTATGTATATACCACATCTTCTTTATCTACTTGTCAGTCCATGGACATTTGGACTCTTTCCATAGTGTGAGTATTGTTGATGGCACTGCTATAAACATTCAGGCAGATGTGCCCCTTCAAACCAACATTTATGTTTCCTTTGAATAAATTCCTAGCAGTGCAGTTGCTGGGTCATAGGGTAGTTGTGTTTTAATTTTTTGAGGATCCTCCATACTGTTTTCGAGAGTGACTACACCATTGTAACCCACTAACAGTACAAAAGTGTTCCCCTTTCTCCACATCCTTTCCAACATCTGTTGTTTCCTGAGTTGTTAATTTTAGCCATTTTGACAGGTGTGAAGCGGTATCTGTTGTGGTTTTGATTTGTATTTCTCTGATGATGAGTGATGTTAAGCATTTTTTCGTGTCCGTCAGCCATCTGGATGTCTTCTTTGGAAAAGTGTCTATTGATGTCTTGTGCCCATTTCTTCACTGGATTATTTGCTTTTTGGGTGTTGAGTTTGATAAGTTCTTTATAGATTTTGGATACTAACCTATTACCTGATATGTTATTTGCAAATATCTTCTCCCATTCTGTGGGTTGCCTTTTAGTTTTGTTGATCATTTCCTTCACTGTGTAAAAGCTTGTAATCTTGATGAGGTCTCAATAATTGATTTTTGCTTTTAGTTCCCTTGCATCTGGAGACATGTCACGTAAGAAATTGCTGCGGCCTAGATCAAAGAGGTTGTTACCTGTTCTCACCTGTAGTATTTTGATGGTTTCTTGTCTCACATTTAGGTCTTTCATCCATTTTGAATTTATTTTACTGTATGGTGTAAGAAAGTGGCCTGGTTTAATTCTTCTGCATGTCGCTGTCCAGTTCTTCCTGCATCGTTGGCTGAAGAGACGGTCTTGTTTTTATTGTATACTCTTTCCTGCTTTGTCATAGATTAGTTGGCCATATGTTTGTGGGTCCATTTCTGGGTTCTCTATTCTATTTAATTGGTCTATGTGTCTTTTTTTGTGCCAGGACCATACTGTCTTGATTATTACAGCTTTGTAGTATACCTTAATGTCTGGAATTATGATGCTTCCATCATTAGATTTCTTTTTCAACATTACTTTGTCTATTCATGGTCTTTTCTGGTTCCATACCAAATTTTAGAGTTGTTTGTTCTAGCTCTTTGAAGAATGTTGCTGTTATTTTCATAGGGATTGCATGTGTAGATTGAATGTGTAGATTGCTTTGGGTAGTTTTGACATTTTAACAATATTTGTTCTTCCAATCCATGAGCATGGACTGTGTTTCCATTTCTCTGTGTCTGTTTCAGTTTCTTTCATAAGCTTTCTATAGTTTTCAGCATACAGATCTTTTACCTCTTTGTTTAGGTTTATTCCTAGGTATGTATGGACTATGGTTTTTGGTATAATTGTCAGTGGGATCAATTCCTTTGATATCTCTTTCTGTGGTTCATTATAAATGCAACTGTTTTCTGTACATTGATTTTATATACTGCAACTTTGCTAAATTCCCGTATCAGTTCTAGCTGGTTTTTGGTGGGGTCTTTTGGGTTTTCCATGTAGAGTGTCATATCATTGTGAAGAATTAAATTTTGACTTCTTACTTGCCAATTTAGATTCCTTTTATTTCTTTTTGTTATCTTATTGTTGAAGCTAGGATTTCCAGTACTATGTTGAAAAACAGTGGTGAGAGTGGACATCTCTGATTTTAGGGGACAAGCTCTCAGTTATTTCCCATTGAGGATATTAGCTGTGTGCCTTTCATATATGGTTTTATGATGTTAAGATATATTCCTTCTATCCCTACTTTCTTGAGGGTTTTTATCAAAACAGGATGCTGTATTTTGTCAAATGCTTTTTCTTCATCTATTAAGAGGATCACATGGTTCTTATTATTTCTTTTATTAATGTGGTGTACCACATTGATTGATTTACAAATATTAAACCAGCCCTTGCAGCCCAGGAATAAATCCCACTTGATCATGGTGGATAATTCTTTTAATGTACTGTTGATTTTGATTTGGTAGTATCTTGTTGAGAATTTTTACATCCATGTTCATCACAGTTATTGGCCTGTAATTCTCCTTTTTAGTGAGGTCTTTGTCTGGTTTGGGAATTAAGGAAATGCTGGCTTCATAGAATGAGTCTGGAACATCTTTAGAAGAATAGGTATTGACTCTGCTTTAAATATTTGGTAGAATTTCCATGGGAAGCCATCTGGCCTAGGACGCTAATTTGTTGGGAGATTTTTGATAACCAATTGAATTTTTTCATGGTGATGGGTCTGTTCAAATTTTCTATTTTTTCCCATTTGAGTTTTGGTAGTATGTGAGTGTCTAGGAATTTGTCCATTTCTTCCAGATTGTTGAGTTTGTTGCCATATAATTTTTCATAGTATTCTTTAATAATTGTTTGTATTTCTGTGGTGTTGTTTGTGATCTCTCTTCTTTCATTTGTGATTTTATCTATTTGGGTCCCTCTCTTTTCTTTTTGAGAAGTCTGCCTAGGGGTTTATCTATTTTGATAATTATTAGAAAAAACTCTCTCATTAATCTGTTCATTCATTAATCTGTTCCACTGTTTTTATTGATTCTATATTGTTTATTTCTTCTGTAATCTTTATTTCTCTTCTTCTGCTGGCTTTGGGCTTTCTTTGCTGCTGTTTCTAGTTTCTTCAGGTGTGAGGTTAGGTTCTGATTTGGGATCTTTCATGCTTCATGAGATAGGCCTGGATTGCAATGTATTTTCCTCCTAGGACTGCCTTTGCTGCATCCCAAAGGCTTTGGACTGCTGTGTTTTCATTTTTATTTACTTCCATATATTTTTAAATTTCTTCTTTAAATTCCTGGCTATCCCATTCATTCTCTTGTAGGATGTTCTTAAACCTCTATGTATTTGGAGCCTTTCTAAATTTTTTTCTTGTGGTTGATTTCACGTTCCATACTGTTGTGATCTGAAAATATGCATGGTATGATTTCAGTCCTTTTATATTTGCTGAGGGCTGTTTTGTGACCAGTGTGTGATCTGTTTTGGAGAATTCTCCATGTGTACTTGAAAAGAAGGTATATTTTGCTGCTTTTGGATGAAAAGTTCTGAATATATTTGTTAAGTCCATCTGGTCCAATGTATCATTCAAGGCCATTGTTTCCTTATTGATTTTCTGCCTAGATGATCTGTCCATTGCTATAAGTGGAGTATTACGGTCGCCAACAATTACAGCATTTAAAAAAAAATTTTTTATACATTTATTTATATTTGATACGCACAGAGACAGAGCACAAGTGTGGGAGGGGCAGAGAGAAGGTGACATAGAATCTGAAGCAGGCTCCAGGCTCCAAGCTGTCAGCACAGAGCCTGACGTGAGGCTCAAACTCACAAACTGCAAGATCATGACCTGAGCCGAAGTCTGATGCTTAACTGACTGAGCCACCCAGGTGCCCCAACAATTACAGTATTATCAATACATTTGCTTACATATATGATTAATTGATTTACATATTTGTGTACTCTTCATGTTGGGGGCATAAACATTTATAGTTGTTAGCTCTTCTTGATGGTTAGACCCCTTAATTATGATATAATGCCCTTCTTCATCTCTTGTTTACAGTCTTTGTTTTAAAATCTAGTTTGTCTCATGTAAGTATGGCTACTGCAGCTTTCTTTTGACATCCAGTAGCGTGATAGATTGTTTTACATCCTCTCACTTTCAATCTGCACGTGTTGCCAGGTCTAAAATCAGTCTCTTTTAGCTAGCATATAGATGGGTCTTGTTTGTTTTATCCATTTTGATACCCTATGTCTTTTGATTGGGGCATTTACTCTGTTTAAATTCATAGTGATTATTCAAAGATATGGAGTTAGTGTCATTATATTATCTGTAGTTTTTGTGCTTGTGGTGATATCTCTGGTCATTTGTAGTCTTTGCTGCTTCCCACTCACAGAGTCCCCCTCAGGATCTCCTGCAGGGCTGGTTCAGTGGCCATGAACTCTTTTAGTTTTTGTTTGTCTTGGAAAACCTTTATCTCTCCTTCTATTCTGAATGACAGCCTTGCTGGATAAAGGATTCTTGGCTGCATATTTTTCCAATTCAGTACATTGAATATTTCCTGCCACTCCCTTCTGGTCTGCCAAGTTTCAATGGATAGGTCTCCTACTACCCTTATGTGTCTACCCTTGTAAGTAAAGTCTCATTTGACCCTAACCTGCTTTCAGAATTCTCTCTTTATCTTTGTGTTTGGCCAGTTTAATGATGATATATTGTGGTGTTGACCTGTTTTTGTTGTTTTTGAAGGAAGTTGTCTGTGCCTCCTGGACTTGGATGTCTGCTTCCTTCCCCAGATTAGGGAAGTTCTCAGCTATAATTTGTTCAAATAAACCCTCTGCCCCTTTCTCTCTCTTCTTCTTCTGGAACTCTTATGATATGGATATTATTTCATTTCACTGAATCAGTTAGTGATTCAGACCACAATTCTCCCCTTGTGGTCTAGTTATTTTCTATCCTTCTTTTCTCAGGTTCATCGTTTTCCAAAATTTTATTTTCTATTTCCTCTACTCTCTGTTTCTTCCATCCTTGCTGTCGCTGCATCTAGTTTATTTTGCATCTCATTAACAGCAGTTCTTAATTCATTGTGACTATTTCTTATGTCTTTAATCTCTGCAGCAATAGATTCTCTGTTGTTTTCTATGCTTTTTTCAAGTCTGACTATTATTTCTATTTTTCTAAATCCATGTTCAGATATAGTGTTTATATCTGTTTTGGGCAATTCTCTGGCTGTTATTTCTTCCTCGAATTTCTTTTGAGGAGAATTCTTCCATTTCATCATTTTGTCTAGTTTTGTGTCTTTTAGGTGTTTTAATAGCTTGTTATGTGTCCTGAAGCTGCAAGTACGACTATATTAAAAAGGGGTCATATACTCTCCAAGGCCTGGCACTTCAGGGAGTGTTTTTGGATTGTGTTGTGAGCACTCTATTCTGTCTTTGGTTGTTTTATCTCACTGCTCATAGTGGTGAATTGGACCAAGTCTGTGTTTTGATTTGTTTGTTGGAGTAACCCTGGAAAAAAGGGAAAAAAAATGGGGGGTGGCAGGGAGATGCCTTATCCTATACAAAGAGAGAAATGACAGGGGCAGAAAAAAAAAAGACCTGGCAGAGAATCAAAGAAACTATATGTCTTAATCCAGGGAGAGAGAGAAGAGAGAAGAGAGAGAGAGAGAGAAGAAAATAAAGAAAGTGATACAGAAAGGGTGTAAAAAGCATAGAGTAAAACTGCCTGATTAAAAGAAACAAACAACCAGAAGTGAGAAAGAAGAAGAAACAAATCAAAACAAAACAAACAAAACAGACTAACATGCAACACGAAAGGACAGTTTTCTGTTGGTGCCTGGGGCCAGTGGCTGTGCTGGTCTAGAGGAAAGGCCCTCTGTTTTAGGTCAGTGTCTTACTGGCACTTACTGGAGTCTTACTCCAGTGGATAAGCAGTTGCCAGGCATGGAGGGGTCGGGTTTTGGAGGATTCTTTACAATGTTAAATCACTTTCCTTCTTTACAGCTCTCTCTTTGTCTTTCAACAGTTTATTAAGTTTGATTACAATGTAAGTGTGGATCTCCGAGTTTATCATATTGGACTTATTTGAGTTTCTTTGATGTGTAGTTTAATGTTTTTCATAAATTTTGGGAGGTTTTTAGATATTAATTCTTCAAATATAGTTTATGTTCTTTCTCTGTCTACTTGCCTTCTTAGACTCCCATTATGTGTGTGTTGGTGTGATTGATGGTGTTGTATAGGTCTCTGAGTTTCTATTTGTCTTCATTTTCACCCCATTCCTCAAAATGGACAGTTCACTTGACCTGTCCTCAAGTTTGCTGCTTTTTCATCTGCCTGACTTTCTATTGATACTTACTAGTGACTTTTTAAAAGTTCAGTTATTATACTTTTTACCCACAGCATTTCTATTTGGTTCTTTAAAAAAGTAATTTATGTTTCTCATACTTCATTCTATATTTTCATAATATGGTCTTTTAAAGAGTAGACGTTTGGGGCGCCTGGGTGGCGCAGTCGGTTAAGCGTCCGACTTCAGCCAGGTCACGATCTCGCGGTCCGGGAGTTCGAGCCCCGCGTCGGGCTCTGGGCTGATGGCTCAGAGCCTGGAGCCTGTTTCCGATTCTGTGTCTCCCTCTCTCTCTGCCCCTCCCCCATTCATGCTCTGTCTCTCTCTGTCCCAAAAATAAATAAAAATGTTGAAAAAAAAATTAAAAAAAAAAAAGAGTAGACTTTTTATATTTGATGCAGTCCAATGATCACTATTTTTTAAATGGTTTACTTTTGTTGCCATAGCTCAGAACGTTTAGCATAACCTGATTACAAAGATTTTCTTTCACATTTCCTTCTTAAAAAGGTATAACTTAAAAACGTGTATAATATGTTATTTTTATGTATCTTGTGACTTAGACTTAAGAGTATTAGTTTTACATTCATAATATAAAAATCACCATCTTAGTCCTTAAGATAACACAAACTTATCATACACTTCTTTTTTTTTTTTAATTTTTTTTTCAACGTTTATTTATTTTTGGGACAGAGAGAGACAGAGCATGAATGGGGGAGGGGCAGAGAGAGTGGGAGACACAGAATCAGAAACAGGCTCCAGGCTCTGAGCCATCAGCCCAGAGCCCGACGCGGGGCTCGAACTCCCGGACCGCGAGATCGTGACCTGGCTGAAGTCGGACGCTTAACGGATTGCGCCACCCAGGCGCCCCAGAAACTTATCATACACTTCTTAAAGGAAGTGTCTGAAATAGTTTTTATTAGGATAAAATAAAGGTTTTGATAGGGATGCATTCCTTTTGGAGATTCTGTGGGAGAATATAGTGTTCTGTCTTTTCCATTATCTACAGGTCACCTGTATTCTTTAACTCATGGACCCTTCTTCCATCTTCAATGCCATTGATATAGTATCCTAAAATTTCTCTGTATTTCTCCCTTTCTGTTTCTTTGTCCCTCTCCCTTCTCCCTCTCTTTGTCTTATAAAGACTCTTGTTATTGTCTTGAGCCCACATAGATTATCTAGGATAATCTTTCCATATCAATATCTTACTGTAATCACACCCCCAGTCCACTTTGCCATATGCCTGACCTAGTCACAGGTTTTAGGGGTTAGGACATGCACAGTCCTAATGGTCTTTGAGGGGCTATTATTCTGCCTTCCACAGTAGGGGCATAACTGATTTTTTTTCATTTTGCATATTGATATGCAACTGTACAGAAGCATTTTTTTGAAATCACTATCCTCTTCCCATTGAATTGAGTTGACAGATTTGTGGGGATTCAGTTGATCTTAAATATAAGAATTTGTATCTCCTGATGCATAGGGGCACTTGTACCCCAATGTTCATAGCAGCACTCTCAACAATAGCCAAATTATGGAAAGAGCCTAAATGTCCATCAACTGATGAATGGATAAAGAAATTGTGGTTTATATACACAATGGAATACTACGTGGCAATGAGAAAAAATGAAATATGGCCCTTTGTAGCAACGTGGATGGAACTGGAGAGTGTGATGCTAAGTGAAATAAGCCATACAGAGAAAGACAGATACCATAAGGTTTCACTCTTATGTGGATCCTGAGAAACTTCACAGGAACCCATGGGGGAGGGGAAGTAAAAAAAAAAAAGAGGTTACAGTGGGAGAGAGCCAAAGCATAAGAGACTGTTAAAAACTGAGAACAAACTGAGGGTTGATGGGGGGTGGGAGGGAGGAGAGGGTGGGTGATGGGTATTAAGGAGGGCACCTTTTGGGATGAGCACTGGGTGTTGTATGGAAACCAATTTGACAATAAATTTCATATATTAAAAAAAAAAGAATTTGTATGTCAAAACTCAAATGTGTTTTGTTGATCTCTATGTTTATCCTTGTGTTAACTCTAAAATGTTTTGATTATTATATATAGTTCTATGGTAGGTTTTGAAATTAAATAGTGTAATTCCTCAATTTTTATTATTCTTTTCCAAAATTATCTTTGCTATTCTAGGTCATTTTATTTCTACACAAATTTTAGTATCAACTTGTCAGTTTCTATAAAAACACTGCTGGAATTTTGATGGGGATTGTAGTAATTTTTTTTTAATTGTCTTTAATGTTTATTATTTTGGGAGAGACAGAAAGTGAGTGGAGGAGGGGCAGAAAGAGAGGGAGACATAGAATCTGAAGCAGGCTCCAGGCTCCAGACTCCGAGCTGTCAGCACAGAGCCCGACGCAGGGCTTGAACTCACAGACCACGAGATCATGACCTGAGCCAAAGTCGGATGCTTTAGCATCCGCCACCGAGGCGCCCCAGGATTGTAGTAATTTTGCAGATTCATTTGCGGAGAATTGGCCTCTTCATAGTAATGGTCCTCCAATCCCATTTATTCAGATTTTCTTTAATTTCTCTAACTAATATTTTATAGATTTCAGTGTTCAATTCTTGGACTTTTGGTTAAATTTACTAATGTTAAATTTCCTATTTCATTCTTTTTGATACTGTTCTGAATTAAAATTTTAATTCATTTAAGTTTTTTAATGCTTTGTTGCTAGCATATAGGGCTGCATTAGAATTTTACAATTGATGATCTTAGAACCCATAATCTTACTAAACTCACTTATTATTTGTACTGTATCATTGGATTCTTTGAGGTCTTCTAAATATAGGGTCATATCATCTGGGAGCTAGAACATTTTTCCTTTTCTGATATACATGCCTTTCTTTTTTTCTTTTTTTCCTTTCTTCCTTCCTTCTTTCTCCACTGTCTCCTACTTCTTTTTCTTCCATGCCTTTATGTCTATATCTGTGTTTCATTGCACTGATTGGAACCTCCATTAAAATATTTAATGTTAATGGTAAGAGTTAACATCCTTGTCTCATTCCTTATGTTATAAAGTTGATTGTTCACCATTGTATACAATGTTAAAAGTAATTCTGTACAGATTCCCTAATCAGGTTAAAGAAGTTACCTTCTATGCATATTATGTTGAGAGTTTTTATTTTGAATGGGTATTGAACTTGTCAAATGCTTTTCTGCACCTATTCAGATGGTCATATGGTTTTTATATTTTTAAAATACTAGAATGACACATTACTTTAATTGATGTGTGAAGCTGAAACCAATTTTGCATTCCTGGGATGAATCTTACTTAGTCATGGTATGTAATTGTTGATATATTTTGCTGGAATTTAGTTTGCAAATTTTTTTGTTAAATATTTTTGAGTCTATGATTATGAGGGTATCAGTTTGTAGTTTTCTTGTGGTGTCATTGTCTGCTTTTGGTATTAGGGTAATATTGGCCCCAGAGGATGAGCTGAGAAGTCTTCCCTCATCTGTTATCTGCAAGATTTTGTGAAGTGTCGGTATTCTTTTTTTTTTTCTTCATTTTTTTTGATAGGGTTTATTAGTGAAGGTATCTGATCCTGAACTTTTTTTGTGGAAGAGTGAAAATTACTAATTCAGTTTATTTTTTTAAATATATTTATATTCACCTTATTTCTTTCTTCTTGAGATAGTTTTGGTAATTTTTGTCTTTTTAGGGATATGCCCATTTTATTTAAGTTGTTGAATTGTTGGCATACAGTTGTTCATACTACTTCCTTATAATCAGTTTAATTTCTGTAATGTCACAATGTCCCTACAATATGGTCTGCAATGTGTCATCTTTCACTCCTGATGTTGCCACTCTGTTTTTTCTGTGGCTTTGTTTTTTTTTGTTTGTTTGTTTTGTTTTTCATATTTGGTGTAACTTGGTATAGCAAAACTTTTTTTTTTCCTCAGATACTAATGGGTTTTGCATGCCAGATGGTTTCTTTCACAACTATTCAATTCCATCATTCTATCACAAAAGGAGCTAGAGACAACATATTAGTGAATGGGTGTATTTTATTCTAATAACACTTTATTTATAAAAACAGCCTGTGGTCCACTTATGGTCCATAGACTTTAATTTACTGACCACTGATCTACTTGTTTTCAATTTTTTTCCTGTTTTTAAAGGGTCAGAGTTTAGTTCCACTAAATCTGTGTGTATGTGTGTGTGTGTGTGTGTGTGTGTGTGTATAATTTTATTTATCTTTGCTTCAATCTTTATCATTATTTCTTTTGTAAGCTTTGTGTTCACTTGTGCTCTTTTTTTAAAAAAATTTTTAAAGGTAAATCTTAGATTATTGATTGGAAACCTTTATTCTGGCCTAGGCATGGTATTTATAGGTATAATCTGCCCTATAAAATTTTATATGTTTTACATGTTTTCCATTTTTCTTAACTTCCAAATATTTTCTACTTTTTCATGATTTCCCATTTGATCTGTCATTTATTTAAAATGTTTAATTTATAAATGTTTGAATATTTCTCAGATTTCATTTTGTTGATTTTAATTGTATTATTATTAGATAATTATGTTTTAATGATTTTATACTTCCAAATTTGTTTTAAAAAATTGTATTGGCTAGAATGTGATCTATCTTGGAAAATGTACCATGTCTTAAAAGTCATTAGTTGAAGTGTTCTGTATGTGTAAGTTAGATTAAGTCAGTTTTTGGTGTTCAAATCTTTTCTATCCTTGCCAATTTTCTTTTCTATTTTTTTTAAGTTTATTTATTTATTTTGAGAGAAAGAGAGCACGTGTGCATGAATGGGGGAGGGGCAGAGACAGAGGGAGACAGAGACAATCCTAAGCAGGCTTTGTACTGTCAGTACAGAGGCTGATGCAGGGCTCAAACCTACGAGCCATGTGATAATGACCTGTGCTGAAACCAAGAGTTGGATGCTTAATTGACTGAGTCACCCAGGAGCCCCCTCACTAATTTTGTCTATAACATGCTGTTCAATTATTGAATGTAGAGATGCAAAATCATTTGCTATACATTTTGACATTGTTTATTTTTTATAATATTGTGTCAGTTTTATGCATTTTGAGATTAGATGCATTTACCTCTAACTGATGTATTGATCCTCTTATCATTTTAAAAGTCTTCTGGATTTTCTGATATTTCTTATATTAAAGTCTATTTTTCTAATATAAATATAGCCATTTTAGCTGTCTTATGTTTATGATTTATGTGGTATGTCTTTGTTCCATTTTTTTCCACTAGCCTGTTTTGTGTCTTAGAATCTAATATTTGCCTTTTGTAGACAGTATAGAGTAGGATCTTGATTTTTTTTAAATACAGTTTGACAATATCTTCCTTTAATGTGGTATTTTGTCCATCTGCATTTAATGCAATTATTTTTATAGTTGATTTATTTTTGTCATATTGCTATAGGTTGTTTTATACGTCTCCTGTCTTTTTTGGGCTTCTGGCCCTCCTTCTCTGTCTTCAAGTATGTATTTTTATACTATTTAAATTTCTCTGTTCCCATTTTTCTCCTGTATATTGAGTTATTTTTCTTAGTGGTTTTCTAGGGATTACAATATGCATTTTAAATTACCACAATCTAGTTCAGGTATCTATGAACTTATTTCTTAAAATTCTAATAGAAACTTTTCTCTGATACAGGTCATTCTCTCCATCCTTTTTTTGGTGCTATTATTGTCATATTTATTCCATATACATATGTTAGAAACCCCAAATATAGTGGTATAATTTTTATATGATCTTATGTTTTTTATTTATTTTTTTGATGTTTATTTTTGAGAGAGAAAGAGAGAGAGAGAGAGAGAGAGAGAGAGAGAGAGAGAGAAGGGCAGAGGAAGAGGGAGACACAGAATCCAAAGCAGGCTTCAGGCTCTGAGCTCTCAGCACAGAGATTGATGTGGGGCTTGAACTCACGAACCGTGAGTTTATGATCTGAGCCAAACTAGGGCACTTAACTGACTGAGCCACCCAGGTGGCCCTGATCTTATGTCTTTTAGAAAAGAGAAGAAATGAGAAGAAATATGTATTTCTTCACCCACATGCTTACCATTTCTGGTTTTCTTCATTTCTTACTATGGATTTATTTTCTTATCTGGTGTCATATTCTTTTCAGTTTAAAGAACTATCCTTTAATATTTCTTGCAAGGCATGTAGGGTAGATATTAATTCTCTCAGTCTTTATCTTGAATGTTTTATTTTTCCTTTATTTTGAAGGATAGCTATGCTAGATATAAAATTTTTGGCTGAGAATTGTTTTCAGCACTCTGAATATGTCATTGGCTTCCTTTTGCTCTGATGGGAAGTTAGCCATTAATTTTATTCGGATTGTCTTATATTTTTTAAACTTGCTTTTCAGGGGAATATTTACTTCTCACCTCACTTGGCCATAGCCAGAATGTCTAGTTTCACTTTTATATTTTCAAGTTATAAGTTTTGAAGGTTGGTACGTATTTCTTTTCACTTTTATGAAAGGTCGTATATACTTAGAATACTTCCTTGAATAATACATATTTTTAATAATTATCAAAGTGCTTCTATAAATGATTGGTTTATTTTGTTCCTTATATTTTCTTTCATAAGACCTTGTTGTCTAATTGATATACCTTACCACTCATCTCTCACTCTTCTTGAGATTTCAGGTATTTAACTGGGACTTGACTTTCAATCTTAACTGTGTATAGTTTTTATTATTTGATTCAGCAAATATTAATTGGTCATTTGATATGTGCTAGACATATGTGACAAAGTTTTTTCAACTAACAAAGTAAACCAAGTAAATAAACATTATGAATTGTGCCTTATAATTTATAGAATGGTCTCATTGTATCAGTAAGATTATGGTAGGAAACAAAAGGCTTGTTTAACATGGCAATTTTGGATAATTTAGTAAAGGGACTAGATAGATAGGTATGGGTAGGGTTTAGGGAAATCATGGTGGCATTTTAGTTTCTTAGGTTGCTCATAACAGAGCTATTACCAGCGATAGGCCTAAAGGGGAAAGGAGAGCAAGTGTTACTAGGAGCCATCAACAAGGCTAAATGTAGAGGGACATCTGACAGGAGATAATGGTCTTCAGTGGAACAACACAGACCACAAGTTGTAACTAAAGTAGGGAGGGAGTCAAGGGAATAAATGATCTAACTTCGCTATTGTCCTGTCCTTCATCTCCTGGGCTGGTGATGTCCATTAACCAACCTCAACCAAAAAGTAGAGAAGAGGCAGGCCATTGATGCAGTCCATAGAGGTCTATTTTCTGGTGCACAAAGCAGGGAGAAGTAGGTGGAGAGTGGTTCTGGAGGAACAAATGGAAAATATTGGGCTCACTCACCTTCATACTTTGATAAATGCCATTAATTCTTTCTTTTTTTAACGTTTTTTTTTTATTTTTGAGAGAGAGAGAAGGTAGGCTGGGGAGGGGCACAGAGAGAGGGAGACAGAGAATCCAAAGCAGGTTCCAGGCTCAGGCTATCAGCACAGAGCCTGATGTGGGGCTCGAACTCATGAACCATGAGATAGTGACCTGAGCTGAAGTCGGACACTTAACTGACTGAGTCACCCAGTTGCCCCATTTCTTTCTGTAGACATGTCTATCATATATATCCTTTATTTCCATTCTCATTACCACTGTTCTAGTTCAGGTCTTTATCATCTTTTGATTACGAGATAGAAATAATCTCTTATTTCAGATTTCCCTTAAATATATACCGCTGCTAGTTAAGCTGGAGTTTACACCTGAGCCTTCTGACATCAAATTCTTTTCCCCTTTCCTGCCTTGCCTCGACGCACACTTACATTTTTCAGAAATAAATGAATTGAAGATTCTTTCTTTTGTTAATCTGAAATTGGAAATATAAAAAAAAAAACCTTTTCCTGATTTACACCTCTTGAAATTCACACATGGGTCTTTACTCAATTTTGTCATGTGGATTTTTTTTTTAATTTGACCATTTGTCAAAAATTGCCAGTGAAAATATAAAATCCTATTTCTTAATTATCTTGGATTTGAGGCCCAAATGGTAAAATAATTTTGCTAGGCCAGGCTGTTCTTCAGTTGTTTTTGTTTAAAGAATTTGTATAGATTGAAATGCAGCTGCAAGTGTATTAGTGATTTTCTGTTGCTTACTTGTCAAGATTTTTATTGTTTGGTTGAAAAATAGTATTTCAAAACCTGGCAGCATATTGACAAAAACAGAGGAGCACTTTGTGTAATTGTCTTTTTGAGAAACTACCTCTTTAAAAGACAAAGATGGCTATTGCTACTTCTATTCACATGTATTTCCAACAATAGATTTATTGACAGCTCTTAGTTAAAGTTTAATTCTTTACCCTCCCCCATTTATCTTGCTCTACACTTTTCTGCTTGAAGAGAGACTGATTAGGCTCCAGTAAGTAAACACACAATATGGAGGTGGCCTAGGTGTATGGGAAAGTATTTGACCTTTTGTTGCTAATCCGTGACAGGTGCAGAGTTTTCCTGGCTTTTTATTTTATTTTATTTTATTTTATTTTGTTTTGTTTTGTTTTGTTTTGTTTTGTTTTGTTTTGTTTTATTTTATTTTATTTTAATTTTTAATGGGCTTAATTTGAGAGTGCAAACCTGCCACTTGAAACGAACATTTTATGGAGCTGTCTTGGGATAAAGCCCCTGAGCTGGGAATGGAGAGCTAAATTGGATAATCTCTGGATTTTCCAAACTGTTTACAACTCAGTCTTTAGGAGCTTAACTGAAGTTGGCTCTTTTATGTTAGACCTCCATTCTCTGCATTTTTCCCCCTTCTTTGTGTTCTTCCTCCCACTTCTTTCTCACCAGAAGAAAAAAGTCTGCAGTTTCTGAGGTGGGGTTGGCACATAGTCACAAATTTGTTTCCTGTATCATTCCTGGCAAGCTCCTTACAAAGTAATTGTGGCCCACACTCAAGTGCACTTCCTTTGGGACCAATAGTTGTAAATAAGGACATGCTGGAAGTTGGTTGATAAGTTGTTCTGAAGATAGTGATGCTTTTTAGCTGAATGTTTGACCTTTTTTATATTGCCTCAGGCCTAAGACCCTCAAGGTCTATTTCTCATCTTAAAAATCCTCTGTAGGAAAACACAGTGTGTGGCTTAAGAAGAACTTCAAATTGCTTCAAAGAGCTCAATGACTCTCTTTCTGTACCTTTTTAAAAAATGATAATTATAGTTATGCTGGGTAATCTCCCTATCATTTGCAAAATGGATTTTCCTTCTTCCAGTAATGGATACTTTTTTATTGACTTTGGAAGCAACATGTTGAATATTTAATGAAGACTAAATGTATAGGGCAGGAGAGGTAAAAGTACTTTAATATATATGGAGAACAGCAACATTTTATGCAACTTTAAAATTACTTTGGAGCTAATAAAACTCTCAAGCTTTATTATTTCTTCTTGCATCAAGGTAATTGTCAGTTTTGATTTGAATGGCTGTTCAAAACCCCTACAGTACATTTTTTTCCTTCCCCACTGCTATAAATATCTAAATGAACCACAAAATGGAAAGTTTCAGGAAACATCATTGGGGAATATGGTTATAGACATTAAAAAATCAAAATGTTTAAGTCCACTTAGTAGAACTTCTGTAGTGTCAGATACCTGGAGGTTTTATAACATACCTCCAAATTGTTTCAGAAGATTTGGATCATTATTTTCCAAGATGGATTCAACCAAATTTTCTGTTAGTGAGAAGAAGTAGAAAGCTTCATGGGTTTATAAATCTTGGGACAGGACTACAATCAGGAAAGCAGTTCCTGTGTTTGGTAGATACATATTGTATTGTATCCACCTAAGATGCAGAACTTTTCCTCCTCTTTCATAAAAATAATACCAACCATATGCATTTTCTTTTTTTCTTTAATGTTTATTTAATTTTGAGAGAGAGAGAGAGAGAGAGAGGCTGAGAGAGAGAGAGAGAGAGGAGCAGCAGTGTGGGAGGGGCAGAGAGAGAGATGGAGACACAGAATCCGAAGCAGGCTTCAGGCTCCGAGCTGTCAGCACAGAGCCTGATATGGGGCTCAAACGCACGAACTGTGAGATCATGACCTGAGCTGACGTCAGAGGCTTAACCAACTGAGCCACCCAGGCACCCCACCATATGCATTTTCAAATGGTAGTTTTGAAATGTACAATTAGCTCAAATTTCTGCCAAAATATTTTTAGAGATTGATAGGACATTATTTTCAAGTAGTCTTCACTATATCAGGAGGGATATTCTCTGGATATAATGCTTTTATTTCAGAAATGAAATTTTAGTTTCTTCTAAGTCATGAATTGTGACTGTCACATACTCTATATATATACATACATAAACATATATACCTATGTATGTATATATATACATACATACACACACACACACATATATATATATATATATATATATATATACACACCCCAATCTTGTGCAAAGAAAAAATTAGTGGTTATTGAATATTACCTTTCAAAGGATCTATGATACCTCAAACTTAACATGTCTAAAAATTTTCCTTTCATACTTTTTTCTTTTCCTGTACATCCTATTACAGTTTATGAATCACTAATCTAAGTCACCAAGCTGGAACTCTCAATTAGTCACCCTGAACTAGTCCCTTACTCCCTTTGTAATTGATACAAATTGATGTGGCTGGCTAGATGGTACGTGTTTATATTCTTCTGCTACTGATAACAGATTACATTCCATTGACTAAGGGGGTCAGCAGGTAACTGGGGTGGATTATAGCATCCTAGCCACTAGATAGCTCGTTTTGAGGGGTGGGCATATGACCCATGTTTGGACCAATCAAAACCAGAGAGAGTTTGAAGAATTCTTAATTTTATTTAAAAAAAAAAAGAAGAGAGAGGGGAAAATTCCACAAGAGACCCTTAATGATAGAGAACAAACTGAGAGTTGATGGAGGGAGGTGGCTGAAAGATGGGCTAGATGAGTTGATGGGTATTAAGGAGGATACTTGTTGTGATGAAAACTGGGTATTGTATGTAAGTGATGAATCACTGAATTCTACTCCTGAAACCAATATTGCACTGTATGTTAAGTAAATAAAATTTAAATAAAAATTTAAAAATTACTGTAGAGAGAGGGCCACTTTCTTGCCTTTAGGATCATACAGCTAGAAGAATGTGATTTGGCACTTTCGATGACCATCTTACTCCTTCATGTGGTATAAACTTGTCTGCCGTAGAGGAGAATTAAGTGAAGAAATCTTAATGAGAGTGTGAGAAATAATGCAAACATCATTTAAATTTCTTGTGCCAAACACTGTGTTCCTTAGAGCTGTGCTGGTTCTTGACATTTTTCTTTTGTTTCTAAGGACTTCTAGTTTTTCTTTAAGCTAACTGGAGTTGAGTTTCTATCAGTTTCAACTCCAAAAGACTTGACTTTTGCTTTCATTCATTCAAAAAGATAAGTGAATTATATTTTATAAATCTGTTGACACCCTTTTCTTTTTCTTTACACTGCTACTGCTTTGGCTTTGGTCTCTGCCATCTCATACTTGGATTCTGCTTACCACTCTATCGCCACCATGTCTGTTATCCTTCTACTCTACTTAAACTGAGCTATGATTCTAACCATTTTAACACATCACTTTCCTGTTTAATTTATTTTAATGTCACCTCAGTTCAAATTTCTAGCCTGATTTATAAGGTCCTTTAAAATATGACTACCTCATTTCCCATGTTTTTTTCCCCTATATATTCTATGCTCTAGCCACACCAATAGATTGCCACTTTTTAATTATGCCAGTCTACTTTGCATATTCATGATTTTGCACACATTTTCCCCTTTGTCTAGAATCTTGCCTCTCTCCAAATCTTAGCCATATCAATCTGGTAAGTTTCTATTATGCTTTAAATCTCAAGTGTTCTCCACATAGAAGTAATTATTCTCCCACTGGTGTTATTATACTTACTTCATTGTATTTATATTAATTTCCTTATATATCTCTCTCCCAGTCCCCACTAGCCTCCAGGCTATCAGGTTTCACTATGAGATTCTGTCTTAGTTGTCATCATGTTCCCAGCATTTAGTAGGATACTTAGTTTTATTTTTCACTTATAGTTCACCTATCTGGAGTGTGCAGATTATTGTTCAGCAAATATTTATTTACCTTCCCAGTGTAGGTGTGGTATAGTTCCCTGCTTCTTTGATTTTGGGCTTGGTCACTTGACTTTCTTTGGTCCATGGAATATTAATGGACGTGATTCTGACAGAGATGTTAAATGTGCTTTGGTTTGGCTTTAACATGCTACTGATTTGCCATGAGAACAGATGATTGACATGTGAAATATACCTTGATTCAAACGCAGCATAGCGGCCATCCCAGCCTACCTGCAGCCTAAAGCAGAGCTGCCCAAGCCCACTGAAGATCAGCCAAACTGCAACCTGCAAACCAATGAGCTTAAGAATAAATGCTTATAGTTGTAAACCATGAAGATTGGGGTAATTTAATTTGCTATTCACTTACAAATACATGTTTATTTTATGGATTTGGAAAGAACTGTGGACAGAAAAGTTTTAACATAAACTCAACAAAACTTTAGTAAACAGTTAAGTTTAAAGTGCTTCACCAAAGAATGGCAAAGATGAATTCAGAGAGATGCATATATTAATATAGATGCATCTTTCTTTTAAGGTAAAATAAGCAAGGATGCCTGGGTGGCTCTGTCAGTTAAGCGTCTGACCTGCTCAGGTCATAATCTCCCAGTTTGTGAGTTCGAAGCCTGGCATCGGGCTCTGTGCTGACAGCTTGGAGCCTGGACCCTGTTTCAGATTCTGTCTCCCTCTCTCTTCTCCTCCCCCACTAATGCTCTCTCTCACTCTCTTTCTCAAAAATAAATAAACATTAAGCAAATTTTCTTAAGGTAAAATAAGTATTAGGCTAGTCCCTCACATATTCAGGATCTTCACCTGATGAAATCCATTATATGCTGAAAGGAGAAAATGTTACTTTGCTAGGAAAATAGTGAAAGCAAGTACTTTTCATTTCATTTATTATTTTTTTTAATTTTAGGATTAAATTCAAGATTTGTAAATTTTAGAATTCTTAGTCCTCTCAGGTTACCATAAAAATACTCATAGACTGCATGGCTTAAACAACAGAATATTAGTTCTTACAGTTCTGGAGGTTGGAAAGTTCATGATAAAGTTCCAGTAAGGTTCAGTCCCTGGTGAGAGCTCCAGTCTTGACTTGTTAACCCCCTTCTCACTCTGTCCTCACACAGCGAAAGAGAGCAAGTGAATGAGCTCAAATGATTGAGTGCATGCTCTCTGGTGTCTTTTCTTATAAGGATATTAATCCTATCAGATCAGGGCCCCAACTTTACGAATTAATGTAACCTTAGCTATCTTCTTATAGGCCTTATCTCCCAAGTATAGACACGTTGGAGATAGGGTTTCAACATGTGAATTTTGAGGGAGACACAAACCATTGAGTCCAGTAGCAAGAGTTGCCTACTTTCTCATAGTATAAACTAGATTAGATTATTTTGTACATTTCTGTAATATCAGGGATATATCCCTTCATAATTCTTATTATAGGAAGTGATTCAATTAATGTTTATCTTCTCTACAAAAGCATAAAATCCGAGTGTAGGAACTGTGTCTGTTTTGTTCATTGTCATTACCACAGCAATAATTATGTTGGCCCACAGTTTATACTCAATAAATATTTGTTAAGTGAATATTTTATGAAAGATAAGAGTTGGTTAGTTTACTTCCTGAGCAAAAGAATTAAGACATTTCATATATTTTAACTACTTTCAAGAAGTACTTGAACAGTTCCATTCCAAATAAGAGCAAAGGAGAATGAATTACAATATTTAGGGTCTAAAGTGGGATTTCTTTTATAAATACCATTCAGTCTTTCATCTTTCTTAGGCTACTTGCTCAAATACTAGAGTTCCAAAGAAAAAGGCCAAACGGGAAACTAAATATTGCTTTATCAGTAGTTGGGAAAGCTAATGAGAGATTTTTTTTTTTTTTTGGAATGTTTATTTATTTTTGACAGAGCATGAGTGGGGGAGGGACCGACGGAGAGAGGGAGACACAGAATCCAAAGCAGGCTCCAGGCTCTGAGCTGTCAGCACAGAGCCCAACGTGGGTCTCGAACTCACAGACTGCAAGATCATGACCTGAGCCGAAGTTGGATGCTCAACCAAGTGAGCCACCTAGACCCCCGCTAATGAGAGATCTTTTATCCTTTATTCCATTGGGTGACAGAACCTAGACTTGTCTGGTAAGCATATTTGACTCTGAGGATAGGCCTGGAAGCCTAATGGGTTATTCAGCTTACTCTTCATTGACTTTCTGCTGGTTTCTATTTATTTAGGAGACATCATATGCTTGTAGTCCACACAGTAAATGAGAGCTGAATTTCATGGATGTAAAATATATTTCCCAAGGTTATATAGCTTAGTGGGTGGTAAAGCAAAGTCGTGAAACTATTTCTGTCTGGCTCACTGCTAGAGTCCTTAACCACTTCACCATGTTATGGATGTTATATGTGAGGAATAAAGAAAGTGATATGAGAAGGTGATGGGGAAAGATTAATTTGGGGGATTAATCTTGGAGGGGTTGGTGGTTGAGCAAGGCCTTGAAGGCTTCAGTGAGCAGACATAGATGATAACAGGGTGCCTAACTGTGAGAATAGCTTGAGCAAATGTCAAGACAGTTTATTGTGAAACAGTAAGCAAAACTGTATATAAAGAAACAGGAGCTCCAGTGATCAATAAAGTCACACAGGTATCTAAAGGCGAAACTATGGAGGCATTTTTGTGGCAGACTGTTTTTTTATTTCATTCTTTAGTTGGTGAAAAAGCCATCAAAGGTGGCTCTGTGGAAACTGGATCATAAGAGAGTGGGGGATCTTGATTTGGTTAGATGCTATAGGTATGAAGACCACTTAAGAATGTGTTGCTATGAACTGAGAGTGAGAAAAGATTAATTGAGAAGGATGTGAAGGTTACATAGAATCATTTCAGAGTTACAATAGATAGTAATCCTTTTTGTGTCCTGTGCCCAAGGCTTAAAATTTAATCAACGTTAGATCCAGAGCTGTAACGGGGTCTTGTGACTGCCATTCTAGTAAACAGTCCATCTACTTAAAAATATATGCCAGAAAACAAGTGTTAATCTTTGAAGAGGAATGACTTTGAAAGTGTCACCCAACATTCAAATTTGTATTTTTATTCTCATTGTATGGTGAGATATAAAGCATTAATTATTCATCATATATTCAATGTTTAATTGCTGGTTAATAGCTCCTAATATATTTCAAGGAAATCATGTTGTTTGTTTCCTTGGAGAATCATTTCCTGTATACCAAATGAAAATACGCTCTCAACTGTAGGAGTTAGACTATTTGCATTCTCTGTTTCTTAATGCCACAGCAGTTTATGGTTGGAAGCAAGGGCTGTTTTAAGTTTTGTATGGCCTAAAGCTTATATAATTTAAGAGAGTCTTCTTTAATAAAAATTTTATAAAATTATGAATATAAAATTATATCTTCATAATAAAAAAGGAGATCCCAATAAATTACTGGTATCTTGGGGATTCGGATCCCTTTATGCTGAAACCTCTTTATGCTGTTTACCAGAAATGCTTCAAAGATGTGCAGCCTTGCTTTTTCTTCCTGTCATAAATATCTATAATTCCTGAACCTTGAAGTTAAGCTTCATTTCTTCTCAGTAAATTCACCTCTGGTTGGAAGGAAACTTTAGTTATGTAGTCCAAATCTGCCAAATCCTCATCCAACCCTTTTTTCAAGTATTGTGCTGAAGATAAATTCACATTTAAGGTGGTCTTACCATTCTTTAATGAAAGGAAATTTCATTATTTTTATTTTCCATAAATGTTACTGGTTTGTCCCCTCAAACATTTAAATAAAATTGTCAAATGGGAAAGAATAATTTATCCCTTAACAAACATCTGTGAATTCTAGCTGTGTAATATACTCCTTCCTGTCATTGCTTCATGAGTCCTCATCAATTCTCACTTGACCTATTGCAATATATTCCTTTGTATTATCACTGTTTCTATCTCAAGCTTTATTCAAGTCTCTCATTTTCTCTTTATACTACCCTTAGATAGTGTTCAAAAAATGAAATCTGTTGGGGCGCCTTGATGGCTCAGTTGGTTAAGTGTCTGACTTCAGTTCAGGTCATGATCTCATGGCTGTAGAGTTCGAGCCCCACGTTAGGCTCTGTGCAGACAGCTCAGGGCCTGCTTCAGATTCTCCCTCTCTCTGCCTCTCCCCCACTCACACTCTGTCTCTCTCAAAAATAAACATTAAAAAAAATGAAAAAAAAAAAGAAATTTGTTATGCTACTCCTTTTACTGAAAATCCTCCAATGGCCCCCATTTCCTTACCCTAATCTTACCTCTTCAACCTGATGTCCTGGTTCTCCTTGCATTTTTGTACCCTGGTCATATTGGCAATTCCATGGCCTAGCCTTCCTGTCTTATTGCTCTGTACTCTTCTACATAATGTTCCTTTTTTTTTTAAATTTTTAATGTTTATTGATTTTTGAGAGAGAGAGAGTGTGAACAGGGGAGAAACAGAGAGAGGGAGACAAAGAATCTGAAGCAGGCTCCAGGCTTGCATGAACCACGAGATCATGACCTGAACCAAAGGTGGATGTTTGAGTGACTGAGCCACTCAGGCTCTCCTCCTACATAATGTTCTTTCTGCTTTCTCCCACTTGACATCTGGAAGAGTCCTGTTCCTCCTTCAAGTGTAACTCCAGTGTCACTTCTGTTGACCCTTTGCGAGCCTTGCAACCTCAAGCAGGGTTAGACTTTTCACCTCTATGTCCCTATAACACATTTTGCATATTTTGACTATGAATCTTAAGCTGTTTTATAATAACTACTTATTTTTTAGTTTCCCTCAATTAATTGATAGCCTCTTTTATCCCAGTTCACTATTTCTTTTTTTTTTTAATTTTTTTTTCAACGTTTATTTATTTTTGGGACAGAGAGAGACAGAGCATGAACGGGGGAGGGGCAGAGAGAGAGGGAGACACAGAATCGGAAACAGGCTCCAGGCTCCTAGCCATCAGCCCAGAGCCTGACGCGGGGCTCAAACTCACGGACCGCGAGATGGTGACCTGGCTGAAGTCGGCCGCTTAACCGACTGCGCCACCCAGGCGCCCCCCCAGTTCACTATTTCTGTGCACCAGGAAATATTCTCAACCTTCTGCTTGTGTCATCTCATTTAATCCTTACAACAACTTTATGAGTTTACGATTGGAACATTTGAGGCACAGTTTTTAGTCTAAGGACACACAGCTAGTCAGGAATAGAGCTATGAATCCAGGCAGTCTTATTCCAGAGTCTGTGCTTCTAATCACTATTCCATACTAAAAAATTAGAATCTGTAGGGGCACCTGGGTGGCTCAGTTGGTTAAGCATCTGACTTTGGCTCAGGTCATGATCTCATGGTTCTTGAGTCTGAGCCCTGCATTGGGCTTTGTGCTGACAGCTTAGAGCCTGGAGCCTGCGTCAGATTCTGTGTGTGTCTCTCTGCCACTCCCCTGCTTGCACTCTCTCTCTCTCTCTTTTTTAAAAAAAATTTTTTAATGTTTATTTCTGAGGCAGAGAGAAACAGAGCATGAATGGGGGAGGGTCAGAGAGAGAGGGAGACGCAGAATCAGAAGCAGGCTCCAGGCTCTGAGCTGGCAGCACAGAGCCCCACGCGGGGCTTGAACTCACAAACCGTGAGATCATGACCTGAGCCGAAGTCAGTCGCTCAACCGACTGAGCCACCCAGGCGCCACTCTCTCTCTCTTAAAAAAGTAAACATTAAAAAAATTAATAAAAAAATTAGAATCTATAGTGAGTAACAAAATCTCTGCTACATAGCAAGTGCTTAATAAATATTTAATGATTGAACCAAAGGGACACAAGAGTTCTTTAGCTTCCTTTGGTAGCCAAAATGTATTACATTGTTGTGTTTGAATGTACTTCTTGCTGGGCTCAGTATCTCTTTTAGTTTTGTCCTTATAGAGAGTGTATTTTTTAGGATATTCATGCAATAACTGTGCATTTTTCAAGTTTTTTCTTCCTTTCAGCCTTTGTTGGAAAGGGGCTAATTATGATTCTGCATTTTTGATTAAACATAGATTCTGCAATATAACAGTGATATGACTGCATTGATTTCTGTCCTTTTGTCTTCCTAGTCTTTTGATCAGGCAAATGCAAAGCTTTAAGAGTCTCTCTTTTTTTTTTTAAATGGTGGGCCAACATCACAAATCCACTTCCTTGTTCCCAGGAAGAAGTGGATTTACTCAGGAAAGGGAGAGTAACTCCCTGAGGGAAACAGTCACCATTTGGAAAATTGCCCTATGCAGATCTCTAAATGATATCCAGAAAGAGGTCCTCTCTCATGGATGAGCACTTTGTTTTCTTATAAGATCTTATGCACCCAACTAGGTAAATCAGTACAGTTACTTTTCTGTAGAAGGTGAGGTTTTGGAATTTATAGATCAGGCAATATCAGAAAGTCATTTGACCTTTGTTAACTTTCCAGCTTAATAAGTTTTTTCTCTATCTTCAGGGTCTCCTCATCTTTATTTCGTATTTCAGTGTTACTCACTTGTATGATATGGGCTTTCTTCTTTCAGAGAATCATGTAACTGAAAGAAATGCAGAGGGTTACTTGTAAGCATCTTGAATCTCAATTCACCAGTTCCGATGGACATTTTAATTTAGAATATAGTTATACGTTGGTCCTTGTCTACTTCCTAGATAACTTTAGATAACTTTCAGTTTAAAATTTCTTGTGTAAGATAAAAGATTTAAAGGAAAAACCTGATAAACAGAGTCCTTTAGAAAGTAGAGAAATGCATTTTTTGCATATAGTTTTTTTCTTTTTTGAAAACAGAGGGCTTCCATATTTCTCTGTAAAGAGAGATTTTTTTGCGGGGGGGGGGGACTTTGGATAGCTTCCTGATATTCTTGGAAAAAATAAGAAAATACAGCCAAAATAAGGAAGGAAAATAAGTACCTCATTCTGAAAAATCAAATAAAATGTATAACATGAGTTTTATATAAAGAAAATAAGCCAACATTTTAAGGGCAAGTATAAATGCTATTTATGTTGACTTATCTCAGGATAACTTTCAGTGGACAAACACAGAAAAATAAAATAAATTTCACAGTTTTAAAGATCCATTATGGGGGATTTTTATGGCTTTATTTTTGACCAGTTTATGTTTCTCTATTGTAGATATAACAATAACTCACTTTTGCACAGCAACCTTTGGGAATTTCTCCATCATAGCACTTTATGCTTGGATTGAAATGATCCATTTGTGTGATTATTGCTCCAGCTTGATTATCAACTCCATGAAGACAAATACTTATCGTATTTGTATTCCTGGTGTCCAACATGAGGGCTGCACTAGGATAGACCTTCAAAATGTTGCCATAATAACTGCCATTTGTATTACTTAACAATTTGGAATTTTCTTTTGTTTATACATGTGTTGAACATATAAAATTTATTGAGTGTTTAGTTAGGGCTACATACTAGTGCTGAGGATACAACAGTAAACAGAACAGAAAAATATTCCTGAGCTTACATTCTTACCAGAGGGGACAAAAATAATCAATACTCAAGAAAATAAGTAATTTTTATGGTATACTTGAATATGGTGAGTTCTGTGAGAAAATTTAGAGTAGGTGAGATGAATCAGGAATGTGGGAAAAGAGTGTTTTTCAATATTAAATGCGGTGGTCACCCTGACCTCATTTAACAAGGGAGATTTGAGCAATAACTTGAACAACATTGGAGAGTTCTCCATGTGAAAATGTGGGAAAAGAAAAGTTTAGGAAGAGGGAGTAGCCACTGACAATCCTTAAAGCTGGGGTGTGACTGACAAATAAGAGCAATAGTAAGGAGACCAAGTAGTGTGAGAATAGTAGGAAGAAAAATCAGACCGGTGAAAGGTAGACAGATCTTGCAGAATCTTTTAAAAACTTTGGGTTTATTCTGAAATAAGTGCTAAACCTCTTAAAGGCTTTTTGAACAAGATGTGATATTATCTGTTTTATGTTTTGGAAAGATTACTTTGGCTATTGTGTTGAGAATAGAATATAGGGGGGCAGACAGCGGGACCAGTTAGAAACAATCCAGGTGGGAGAATATAGTGGCTTGGATCAAAGTGATACCTGAGGAAGTAATGAAAAGTGCTTGGGTTGCAGATATATTTGAAAGGATTCTTTGATGAGTTTAAATAGTTATTAAGTATGAAATTAAGACTCAAGATGACTCCAATATTTTTCCGCTTAAGCATTGGCTATGTAATTTATGTACATAATCTCATTTAAACTTGATAATAATACTACAAATAAAATGTTTTATCTTTGACAGCTGAGAAAACTGAGGTCAAGAGTAGTTAGGTTTGCCAAAAGCTTTAAAACTAGTAAGCAGTGGAATTAGGATTCAAATCTATGTCTGTGTAAATTTGAGGCTTGTGATCTTTTCAATATAAGAGCAGATAAGATGGTCTTCCTAAAATTTGTAACTGTGGCTTTAAGCTATGTTTTTGGGTTTTTAATTCCCACATGTTGTTTAAGACAGTGACCTCTTCCCCAAATGAAAAATTAATATAAAAAATATTTAATTCTGCGTGTTTTTTGCTTTATTTATTTTGGGACTCTCTTCTTGGGTGCATTTATATTTGTACTTGTTATGTCTTCTTAATGAATTGCTCTTTTGTCATTATGAAATATCTTCTTTTGTCTGTAACAACTTTTGTCTTAAAGTTGATTTTTCTGGTGTTAGTATAAGTATTCCCGGTTTCTTTTGTTGTGTTTGGTATGTTTATCATTTTCCTTCCTTCTAGATGTGAGTTTGTTTCTGGAGTGCATCTCTTGTAGACAGCATTTGGATGGTTCATTAAAAAAATCCATTCTGACATTTTCTGCCTTTTAACTAGAGCGTTTATGCTTTTTACATCTATTGTAATTATTGAGAAGCTAAGATTATTTTGCTGCTACTTCCAATATGTTTCATACCTTTCTCCCATTCTTCCATTATTGCCTTCTTTTGTGTTAAATAGATATTATCTAATGTATAGTTTTAATTCCCTTCTTACTGGTTTTACTATATATTGTTTTTTATTTTACTGTATTTTAAAATTTCTTTCCTTATTTGCCCTGAGGATTACAGTGAACTTAATTTAATTGATAGCAGTGTAGTTTGAAATAATACCAACTTAATTAATTTCAATATTATACTTATTTATTGTTATATATATTATAAATGGATACATTATGTATACTTGATACAGATTTATTATGATTGCTTTATGTGGTTGTCTTCTATATAAGTCGGAGAAAAAAAATCTACAGGGACACCTGGGTGGCTGAGTTGGTTGGGCGTTCCACTTTGGCTCTGGTCATGATTTCATAGTCTGTGGGCTCAAGCCCCATGTCAGGCTCTGTGCTGTTGGCTCAGAGCCTGGAGTCTGCTTCAGATTCTATGTGTCTGTCTGTGCCCCGCCCCATTCACACTCTGTCTCTCTCTTTCTCCTTCAAAAATAAATAAACATTAAAAAAATTAACAAAAAATCTACAAAAATAGTGTTTATATTGTCTTTTATTATGCAGTTTTTATGTGGATTCTTTTGTTTCTTCATGTGGATTTCCTTTATGCCCTAATGTTCTTTCATTTCAGTCATAAAGACATTCTTTGGTATTTCTTATAGAGTACATTTTTAATATTTCTTAACTTTGTCATTTTTTTGAAGAATATTTTTCTAGTTATCAAATTCTTGTATGTGTTATTACACTGCCTTCTGACCTCCATTATTTCTGGTGATAAATCAGCTATTAATCTTATTGAGGAAGCTTGGACATGATGAGTTGCTTCTGTGTTGCTGAGTTAAAGATTATTGTCTTTTTCTTTTGACAGTTTGACTATATGTCTATGTGTAGATCACTCTTTTTGCATAGGTGGAAAAAGGAAATGTTAAGTCCTTTTAAAAATTATTGAAATTTTAGACTACTTGTGTCTTATTGGCTTGGACTTTTTATTCCCATCTAGCAATGTCTGCTTTTTATTGGAATGCTTGCTCCATTTACATATCTGTTCTGTTTAATGTAATTATTGACATGTTGGGCTTAAATGAACTATTTTGTTATTAATTTTCTTATTGCCTCTTCTGTTTCTATTACTTTGTTGCTGTTTTGCTGTTTTCATAATAAAAAGTCATTTTAGTATCTATTTTTATTAGATTCTTAGTAAATCTATTTTATATTTATATAATAGTTGCTCTAAAAATATTCAGTTGTAATTTATCAAACTTTTAAAATATTTTGGGGCGCCTGGGTGGTGCAGTCGGTTAAGCGTCTGACTTCAGCCAGGTCACGATCTCGTGGTCCGTGAGTTCAAGCCCCGCGTCAGGCTCTGGGCTGATGGCTCAGAGCCTGGAGCCTGTTTCCGATTCTGTGTCTCCCTCTCTCTCTGCCCCTCCCCCGTTCATGCTCTGTCTCTCTCTGTCCCAAAAATAAATAAACGTTGAAAAAAAAACTTTTTTAAAAATATTTTGTTTAAAATTTATTTTTAGAGTAATTTTAGGTTTATAACAAAATTCAGGGGAAGGTACAGAGATTTCTTAAATATCTTCTGCCCCCCATTATCAATATCCCCCACAAGAGTGGTATATTTGTTATGACTGATGTACCTACATTGACACATTATAATCACCCAAAGTCCATAATTTACATTAGGATTCATTCTTGATATTGTATATTCTATTGGTTTGGATAAATATATAATTCTATGTATCCATCATTATACTCATACATGAGTATTTTCACTGTCCTATATATGCTCTGTTCCTTGCCTATTAATTTCTCCTCTTTCCAACCTTTGCTCTTTTTGTTGTCTCCATAATTTTGCTTTTCTAGAATTTCATATGGTTGGAATCATACCATATGTAGCCTTTTTAGATTGGTTACTTTTGCTTATTGATATGTGTTTTTTTTCATGTCTTGGACCCTTTTTTAGGATCCTTATTTTACCACTTCAAATTTAATACTTCATACTTGGTACCTTGAACTTGTAATTACTACTTATTTTTTCTCAAAGCTTATTCTTTCTACTTCATTCTTTCCACCTCACAAGTGTAGTTACCTCACATCAGTCTAATTCTATTTATTATTTCAATTCTTTTTTCTATTTTGTCATACATTTTGCGTTTACATACTTTGTAATCTGCTCTTAAGATGTTATTTATTTATTTTTTAACATTTACTCATCTTTGAGAGACAGAGAGAGACAGAATGTGAGTGGGGGAGGAGCAGAGAGGGAGACACAGAATCTAAAGCAGGCTCCAGGCTCATGACCTGAGCTGAAGTCGGATGCTTAACTGACTGAGCCACCCAGGTGCCCCTAAGGTGTTATTTTTAAAACTTTGAACAATCACCTTTAAGAAAAATAAGAGACAAATAAAAACAATCTTTTAAAATTATATACTTATTTACTATTTTTTATTCTTATTGGTATGAGCTTTATCTGATATATTTTCTCATCTTTAGCTTTTTATGTAGTACAAATCTAGGTAATGAATTCTCTCAGCTTTTGTTTATCTGAGAATGTTTTATTTTACCCTCATTTTAAAGTATGTTTTCATTGGATATTGACATCTGGGTTGAGAGTTTTGTCATTTCATTACTTTAGAGATGTCCTTTCTTAGAAATCAGTGGTTATTCTTAGAAGTCAATGGTTATTCAGTCAGAGAAAAACAAGTACCATATGATTTCACTCGTATGTGGAATTTAGGAAATAAAATAGATGAACATAGGGGAAGGGAAGGAAAAATAAAATAAGATAAAAACAGAGAGGAAGGCAAAGTATAAGAGACTCTTAACTGTAGAAAACAAACTGAGGGCTGCTGGAATGAGATGAGTAGGGGGATGGGCCATATGGATGATGGGCATTAAGGAGGGCATTTGTTGTGATGAGCACTGGGTGTTATATGTAAGTGATGAATCACTAAATTCTTCTCCTGAAACCAATACTACACTGTATGTTAACTAACTTGAATTTAAATAAAATTTTAGAAGCGAAAAAAAAAGAAGTGAATGGTTATTCTTAGTGTTGTTCACCTTTTTTATGGTTTTTCTTCTGGTTGCTTTTAAGATTTTCCATTTCTGTTTGGTTTTATTCAGTTTTGACTGTTATATGCTTAGGTTGAGTTTTCTTTTTGTCTGTCCTGCATAAGGTTTCCTGAGATTATTAAAAACATTTTTTTCTTCTGTCTCTTCATTCTCTTTTTCTGAGATTCCTTTTACATGTGTGTTAGGTCATTTGTTACTATTCAATAAGTTCTTTGGCCCCAGTTAATTTTTCTTCAGTTTTCTTTCTCGCATTTCTTCAGATCACATGATTTTTTTATTGACCCATCTTCAGGTTCATTGACTTTTCACCATCTCTAGTCTAATGTTAAGTCCATACACTTAATTTTTCATTTCAGTTATTGTGCTTTTTACTTACAGAATTTTTATTTGGTCCTTGTGGATTTCTCTTTCTAGAAATTCCATGTTTTTCAAACATAAAAATTATATTTTTCTTTAATTCTATTAACATGTTTTTTTTCTTTGACAATATTTATAATAGTTTAAAGGGCTTTTTTTTTTCTAAATAGTACAACTAATCTCAGTGTGGATTTATATTAGTTGTTTCCCTCTATCCTTTTGATTATGGGCAATATGTATCTTTGAATGTCTACTAACTTTTGATTGTACAATGGACACAATGGAAGATATATTTTAGAGAGTGGATTCTGTTATCTTTTTGAGTGTATTAGTGTTCATTGTAGAAGGTAGTTCATTTATGTATTACTTCAAGGCTGATTACCTTAAATTTACGTATGCATGGTTTAAATTTCATTGATGCAGATCTGGTGGAAGCCATAGGCATTTCCAAACTCTTCTCACTTGGCCCAAACTTTATCTCCTATGGAGATGTTATCAGGGCTTGGTTGTCCATTTTATTAGCAAAATATAGAATAGTTCTCCCTTAGAACATGGTTCTTATTGCTAAGGTGGACCTCTTCTGGTATCTCAACTGGGTCTTCTGCCTGTGGGGTCAAAGGTTTTTCATTTCTTGCTGTACTAGGCTCCCAATACTCTACTACCCAGCATAGTTACTTCTCTAGTATATCTGTTTTTCTTTCAACACTGTAGTATGTTCTCTTTGATAAAATGGATGTGGTTTCATTGTGTGCATGTGCTGCCTGGCTCTGCGCTGTAGACTTATAGGAAATGATCTCAGAGTTTTCTGGGTTACCTACTCATCACCACCACCATGTATAGTTTCCTCCTGTTTGCTGACCTGTTTCACAAATTTCATCTGCTTCAACAGCCTCAAATTAGATTTTTGTATACTCGGTTCATAGGATTTCTTTAGTGAGATTGGGATCTGGTTTCCTGCCATAGTTGGAAAATTTTTTCCTGGTAGAAAGTTAGCTCATCTTGTCAATGTCTCTTTTCTCAGGGATAGGTGTGTAATGTTGATTGTTTTCTAATACTGAAATCAGTTGTTTCATATATTTTATCTGCTTTAATTCTTTTCAGTGGACCTAATCTCTTAACCATTACTCCAACATAGCTGAGCCAAAGATGTTGTTTTTTTTATCAAATACTTTTTCTGCTTGTATTGATAAACATGATTGTGTTTTTATTTTGTTAATATGATTATTTGGGTTGATGATTTTTTGTAAGTTTTTTTATAAGAAATTATGCATTTCATGTATTTTTCCAGTGTATTGGCATAAATAGTTCACTGTGTATTTGTTGCTTTTTTCTTTTGCTTGTTTGATGTATAAAGGATATGCAGTAATATTTGCTTTTAATTATCATTTTAATAATATGTGTTTTCTTTCTCTTTATTTTTCCTAGTTGAGCAATGCTGGAGTGTGTTAGTATTAAAAGTATTTTTCAAAAATCAACTTGTAACATTTAAAATTTTCTGCAGAGTACATTTAAAAATTTCTTTGATTTTCTAATCTTTTCTTTATTATTCCCTTATACTTTTTTGGTTTTAAAGTATTGCTGTTTTTTAAACTTTTTATAATGGAAGCTTAGATAATTGATTATCAGATGTATTTGCCTATATATGTGTTTCTATTTTTGAATGGCTGTAGTTATAACAAATATTGATTGTTATGTATTATTATAAGTTAGTTTAAAATACTATAACTGTGATAACAGTACATATGTATGTCATATAAATTCCTTTGAAATTTGTTGAGACTTGCTTTATGAACCAGAAAATGATCAATTTTGATAAATGTACCGTGTTCATTTGAAAGGAATACATATACACACATATAGTTCTATAAATATCAAGTGTTTCATATTAAAATGAGGTAGCCTTTTAAATTATATTTTCAAATTATCTTAATTATTTCTGAATATTTTCTTGGTTTTTCTCTGCTTGTGCTTTTGGTATGTTGAAATTTCTCACTGTAATTCTAAATTTGTCTCTATCTTCTGTTTTGTCAAATTTTACCTATGTATTTTGGAGATTCATTAATAGAGGTACATTTCTCTAAGATTTTTATATCTTCTTGATGGAATTACCCTGTTTTTTGTTTTGTTTTCATCATGAGCAATTTACAGTAATATTTCTTGATTTAAAGCCTACCTGTCTGATATAAACATAGCTACGTTAGATTTCTTTTTCAGAGTGCTTTCCTGGTATAATTTTTTTTTCTCTTTTACTATTTAGTCTTCCTGTGCTCTTAAATGTAATGTTGTCTTTATAGGCAATATATAGTTAATTTTTTCATCCAGAATAAAAATCTTTGTCTTCATTTGTCATATTTAGTCCATTTGTATTTAACATATTTACTGACATCCTTGCATTTAAAATCTACATTTTAGGGGTGGATGTGTGTCTCAGTCAGTTAAGTGTCTGACTCTTGATCTCAGCTCAGATCGTGATCTCAAGGTCATGAGTTGAATTCAAGTCCTGTGCTGGGCTCTGTACTGGGTGTGAAGCCTATTTAAAAAAATGTATGTATATATTTGAAATTTTGTTTGCTATATTTTCTTGCCTTTCATGTAAGTGGAAGGGAACCAGATGATTTAGAGGCATTGTCAGTTTATTTACAAATAGACATGTTCAGAAGGTCAAAAACTGACACTTTGTTGAAATATTACAGGTAACATGAGGAAAGAATTGTTTATGAAATACACAGAGAAGATATTGGTGAAAATAGTCAACGGAATAGTTACAGAAGATCAAAAACTATATGATTATTATTTGAGACTGTAAACTTAGTGAAAGCAAAGACTATATGTTTGATTTACCAGCTGTTCTATTTTACAAACATAACATGATATTTTTGAATGAATAACTAATTCAGTAGATGGATAAATGTGTTGACTGTGGCTATGGTATATTACAAGGACAGAACAATGGAGTCAGAAGTCTTTATTTCCAGGTCTTGCCCTAGTGCTTTAAAGCATGAACTTAACAAAGCACTAAACATTTCCAAGTTTCAATTACTCATCATGGGGTCATGGTGATACTTTAATAATATAAAGGGTGTCAAATCATTTTGAAACTGTATGGTTTTAGACACAAATGGTGTCTTGTTATTAGAAACCATATGTGGCAGCAATTTTATGACATGTTATTATTTATGAAAACTCATTTATAGTGTTATAGAATTAAAACAGATTTTCCGTTGAATGTTGAAATTTGTTTACATTAATGTTTATTTTTTCAACCAGGGATTTTTAAAGGGCAAAAAACAGTGTTTCTTTTTCACTTTTTGTTTTTTAAGGTTAGTAATTTTTTAAGCATTATAACTTATAATGTGCTTTCAATTTATATTATCTCTGTATTCTTCCAATCATCTATGTTATGTAGAGAAATGGTTAGTCCAGTGATTAGAGTCATTTTGCTGGAATTCAAATCCCAGCTCTGACTCTTACTTACTTACATGCTATATAACTTTGGGTAAGTTATTTTATATCTTTGTCCCTTGCTGTTCTCATATGTAAAATGGGGATAGTAATGGTTTTTACCTCACAGGTGTTGTTGTGAGAATTAAATAGGTTAGTACACCTAGCATTTTGGACAGTATGTGGTATGTAGAAATGTTCAGAAAATGTTTTCAATTGAAAATTAATATTCATGTTAATTACCAAGAGGTAAATATTCGTATTTCTATTAATATAACCCTTACTTTATAGTTGAGAAAACAGTGGTTGGAACAAGTTAACTAAATTTTCCAAGTTCATTTAGTAAGTGGCAGAGCTAAAACTTGAGCCTAGATCTTCTGATTGCAAGTTCAATGCAATCATGTAATAAGTATTCTGCCCCCTACAACATAGTGGTTTAGTATATATTTTTGGATGATAATAGTTGAAATAACAATTTAACTGAGGAATCTCCTTGGGAATTCTGAAGACAATTAAAACTACAAAAATTAAAATAAAAGTGTTTGGTTTTATTTAATGTTTGTTCTTTCTTATCAGTGCATGTTTTGTTTTGTTTTCCATATATGTATTCTTAATTGGAGGCTACTGATTGTTTTGGTTGTGAAAGGAGGACTGAGTCTGGATTCTCAGGCCAAATTTTAATGAGAGCAGAGAAAATTACCCTAAGGTTAATTGATAAGGTTTTGAGGGGAGGATTTTCTTATTATCTGGGATCTCTGCCTGATTAATCCTAGATCCAGGCAGCCAAAGAATGGTATAGCTGAAAGGAACCTTCAAGGTTAGGTAACTCAATATTCTCATTTAGTAGATGAAGCCTATAGAAGGTAAGTAATTTACCTATTGTTGGACAGTCAATTAAGCTAGAATTCAGATCTGCTGATTCCAAGGCTGGTATGCCGTCTGTGACAACACAACTGGTGCTCAGTAAAATAAGTAATGTGCCAGTAGAACTAGTAAAAGAATTAATTAAAAACTGTGGTATTAAGGTTAAAGTTTAATTCTGAGTATTCTTTTGGAGAAAGACACACTAGAGCTTATTTTAAGGTGGGATATTGCTGTCCTCTTCAGGTGCAATACAATACTGATTTCTTAATTTCCTTATTGCTGTCTATAGTCATGTTTACTTTTCTTCAGCTGTTGATTATCTGGTTTGGGAATTCACCAGATTCTTTGCTTTTATTTTTTATCCCATCCCACTGTGAAATTTATGGACAATTCATTGCTCATTAGAATGGAAGTCAAAGAGAAGAGACATAATGAATGGAAGTCACACCTAAGCTTATACATTTTCTCTTTTTCTTTTTTTTAATTGAAGTATAATTAACATACAGTGTTATATTAGTTTTTTGTGTTCAGTGTAATGATTCAGCAATTCTATATATTAGTGCTCATCAAGATAAATATACTTTTTAAAAAAAATTTTTTTTTTCAACGTTTATTTATTTTTGGGACAGAGAGAGGCAGAGCATGAACGGGGGAGGGGCAGAGAGAGAGGGAGACACAGAATCGGAAACAGGCTCCAGGCTCTGAGCCATCAGCCCAGAGCCCGACGCAGGGCTCGAACTCCCGGACCGCGAGATCGTGACCTGGCTGAAGTCGGACGCTTAACCGACTGTGCCACCCAGGCGCCCCGACTTTTTAACTTTAGAGAGAGAGAGAGAGAGAGAGAGCGAGCAGGGAATAGGGGCAGAAAGAGAGTGAATCTTAAGCAGGCTTCATGCTCAGTGCACAGCCTGATGCGGGACTCAATCCCATGACCCTGGGGTCATGACCTGAGCCGAAATCAAGAGTTGGATGCTCAACTGACTGAGCCACCCAAGCCCTGCAAGATAAATATATTCTTGATCACCTTTATTTATTTCATCCCTCCCTCATCAACCTCCCCTCTGGCAACCTATATTTTTGATATAAGTGTTCTGTTATTGGAGAAAATGGAAATTAATTTTATGACTGTTTGTGAATTTACTGTTACTATACTTATGGGGGAACAACTTACAATTTTTGTTTAAAATCTTATGCTACATATCCTTTTACATGTTTTTTTTAAATTTTCTAACTTGTTTTATTTTTTATTTTTTTAAATTTACATCCAAATTAGTTAGCATATAGTGCAACAATGATTTCAGGAGTAGATTCCTTAGTGGCCCTTACCCATTTAGCCTATCCCCCCTCCCACATCCCCTCTCGTAACCCACAGTGTGTTCTCCATATTTATGAATCTCTTATGTTTTGTCCCCCTCCCTGTTTTTATATTATTTTTGTTTCCCTTCCTTTATGTTCATTTGTTTTATCTCTTAAGGTCCTCATATGAGTTAAGTCATATGATTTTTGTCTTTCTCTGACTGACTAATTTCACTTAGCATAATACCCTCCAGTTCCATCCACATAGTTGCAAATGGCAAGATTTCATTCTTTTTGATTGCCGAGTAATACTCCATTGTATGTAAATACCACATCTTCTTTATCCATTCATCTATAGATGGATATTTGGGCTCTTTCCATACTTTGGCTATTGTTGGTAGTGCTGCTATAAACATGGGGGTGCATGTGTCCCTTAAAAACAGCACACTTGTATCCCTTGGATAAATCCCTTGGATAAGTGCAATTTCTGGGTCGTAGGGTAGTTCTATTTCGAGTTTTTTGAGGAACCTCCATACTGTGTTCCAGAGTGGCTGTACCAGCTTGCATTCCCAACCTTTAACATGTTCTGATACAAGTTTGGAAATTACCCAAAGTAGTACAAACAGTATAGTATTGTTGTGAGAATTAAATAGGATCAAGTATACTAGAGGTGATTTATATAAAGCTTAATATGAAATATATAAATTATTATTGTCCTTTTTTCTAAATAGGAAACTGAAGCTTTGTTGTGATTCTTACTTGGTTTTTTGGGGCTTGCCACATGTTCCATGGAACATCCCAATATGACAATATGTCTTATGTAACACAAATAGATCTGCTGGATGATAAGGACTGGAAGAGCTGCTTGAACCACAGCCTGGACTAGCTGGAAGGTTCTTCTTATCCTGGGCTGTATTCAGAATTGATAGCCTTGTAGATTGTGAATACTGAACCTTACAAGTACTGAATGATGACAAATATTGCTTTCAGACCTCATAATATTCAAATTTATGTGCTATTGAGTTGCATGAACATCTATTAAAACACAGTTCTTTCAATTTTTATTACCAGGTAACCTTGGACGGGTGGACCAGGTCTCTGAGTTTGAGTATGACTTGTTCATTAGGCCGGATACCTGTAATCCACGCTTCCGAGTCTGGTTCAACTTTACTGTTGAAAACGTGAAAGAATCACAGGTGAGGGAAATATTGGATATCTTCATTGTGGTGTTCATAAGAAGATTATGCTTTTGCTTTACTTTAGAAATACCAAAATAATAACCGAATTATGAATGTATTCTTGTATATCTATAGCAATGATACAGTTTTAAGCTATATACAGAAATAAGTATAATATGCTGGTTCTTGTTATCTGGTGGTTATTAAATAATACAAATAGGTTATATGGGAACAAAAAGGGTTCTTTATGGATTGAAGAATTAGCATGATGTGCTGGGTTTCCTTGAAGGTTAAGGAACCACTGGAAGAGACTTGCTATAATGTTTATTATAGAGTGCTGTTCTTTATATTATTTCTTCTTTGTAAAGATCTGTAAGAGATGTTTCTCACAGGCCTCAGTTTCAGAAAAGGCTTTTCTTCTCTTGTACAAGAAGGTGTTTATATCTTTTTAAAAAACTTTTTTAATGTTTATTTATTTATTTTTGAGAGAGGGAGAGATAGAGAGCAAGCAGGGGAGGGGAAGAGAGAGAGGGAGACAGAATCCCAAACAGGCTCTATGCTGTTAGCACAGAGCCCCATGTAGGGCTTGAACCCATCAACCATGAGATCATGACCTGAGCCGAAACCAAGAGTTGGATGCTTAACCAACTGAGCCACCCAGGCACCCCAGAAGGTGTTTATGTTTTAATATGATTCTTGCAACTTATCCTATTTTCCCTTCTTTGTTGGAAAACTCAGAACCATTTTTATAGCCCTCTGTAATGATTCTTGAAAACTTTTTTGCTTGTGTTTCTATGTACTAATTTTTCTTTCATTCTGTTCATATTAATCTGTATTTGACCATAATTTCTTCATCTATATTTTCTAACAGTGTATGTTTTTTATAATCCTGTTCAAATATTTTGAGTGAGAGAGTATTGATGAAAATAAAACTAAATGCATATGCTTTGAAAAAACATCTAATCCTAAGAAATCATTTATCATTCTATTGTATTGAGGCAGCTAATCATGGAAGACTGCACAAACTTTGTACATATAGTGACATAATTCTTTTAAGCACATGAAAGCATAGCACTACAACCTAATATCTTCCTTCTTCCTTCAGGGTCATCTTTTTCTAGAATACTTGGGAAAAAAGGAGGGTTGGTTTAACTTCCCCTCCCAAGTCAATCTATCCTGTTTGCTCTTTCAACTGGTTGCTTGCTCCTTTCCATTTTTCTCAACTGCAATTAGATTCGTATGTCAGATAGTGGTCAGTGTCTGGAATTTAGGGACTATCACTGGCATGCTGACCTCAGTGGAAGAGGGGTAGAAGGAACAGTCCTTTCAGTCTACTGTCGATTCTCTTAATTCTCTACATGACTGGCACATGACTATGTAATTACAGGTGTATATAATGTTTAATGAAGTTTAAGGACTAACTGGAAGGAATTAAATAGATGGGAGAGTTCTGTATGTTGTTGGCTAAACATGGTTAAGACAAGTGGAAAAAATATTAAACCCTACACTGATAGGGACATACTTAAGTTCCTAGTTTTGTGTTTGGTTTTACTTACTCTTCCATGAGAGAATTCCTTTTCAGCTTTTCATAGTAAGAATAACAATATTTTCCCCTTCATCCACCTTAGGGTTACCATATTTTACCTGACCAGGGGTTTATTTGGCGACAGGATTATTTTCTTGTTCCAACATGATAATTAGTAATTGTCAAAATGCATTTTCCAAGTCTGTATAACTGAGTCTTGAGAGTACATCTCACAGCAGGAATCTTTAGCTTCATCTACAAGACTAAGGCTTGGCAATCCAAGTTTGGGTCCCTATCAAGATCTCTCTGCTACCATGAGGTAGACACACAACCTCTCATTCTTCTCTTGGTGTTTCTGTCTCATATCAGCAACTTACGGTTGTAATGTACATCACTGAAAAACAAACAATAATTCTGAGGAAATATAATCAATTCATTATGAAGGAAGGGAGACATTTTCTTAGAAGTGATGGAATCTGCAGGATTTCTAATTTCCCAAAGGGGTTTACTGTTTTCCTCTTTATGCACAGCATATGCACATCCTTCAGCTTGCATATTGCATCCAGGAATCCACTAACTCCTAAGAAATGAGACTTACTACTTTTCAAACAATAGAATCCTCTATCCTAATTGTATCTTCGCTAAATAGAGACTTATGGATAGCTCTGAAATTATTATGTTTCTTTAACATTGGGCCACATTAAATTCTTAGCCCAATTTTCTTGCACTTTAGTCTCTGTATAGAGAATATTCTTACCTAGCTTCTGTGGTCAGGAGGAGGGGTAGGGAGAGGGTTGACAACACAGGGAAAATGTGTTTCATATGTTGTGCTACCTGAGATAGTTTTTTGAAAAGATTGCTCATAAATTTCAGTTTCTTGTTCATTGCTCTTTTAGTTGCTTACAGGTATGTTCTTATCTCTTCGAGAGTGTTATAATTTTTATACTATATTTTAAAGTCATACAGCTTCTTTTGCGTTCTTATCTATCAGTTAAGCAAGTAACATGAATGTGTTCTAAAGGATTATTGTAATAAAAGAGTTGGTGCTGTTTTTATGAATGCTTATTTTTAATGTTGGAAGAAACAATGTTTACTCTGACTCTCTGGGTTTCTATCTTCATATCCAGTGCTGTTCTACCCTTGATACAATTAGAAATCATGAACTTGTTTATCTGGTTTCCTGGAGTGTGATGCTTTATTAGCCTGTTTCTTTGCACCATTGCTTCATCAACTGTAGTCACATTATATAGTTATGGAAATCTGTTTCAAGATGGCATAAAGATCTGCTGGAAAGATACAGTATATATCTCTAGCTCACAGGATATTTGTTTTCATGGTTGTCTACATGAAAGAGAATGGTTTTACTATTAGGTTTGACTTGTGAGGTCTGTTTTTATAATGTCTCTTCCTACAATCTTTTCCATCTCTCTAATTTCCGTTAAAATGAGACCTGCATGAATGTAATCTAGTCAGGAACCTTATTTAAGGTTTGGTGCTAGCAAGCAAAAGAAATATCAGGCCACAAAGGCTGAGTCCATTAAGTGAATGTTAAAAATTATGGCATCAAATATACTGTACAAATGGATCTAGCTTTTGTGTTATTTTCCCTGACATTTGTAAGAAATGACAAAAGCTTGGAACATATGGTGCTGTTTTCTAGGGCTGGTATATTAACCCCCCAAAGTAGTTGTTAAATAGTACATTTGTAAGAGTCTATGAAAACTACACATCATAATACCTTTATTAAAAGGTAATTTTCTCTCTGAAAAACCTGTATTAAATATTATATGGATATTCATCATATGTGTGATGTGAAAACAAATCTTCCTTTTTAAATACTTAAAGTAAAATTCAGCCAGTAAGAGTGGAAAATGATAGGTCTTGACTTTTAAATTGTGTTCTTTCCTTATATTGTTTTTTATCTCTTTGAATTAATTTTTCCCCTTTTTGATTAAAGTAGCTGATGTTCAATATGGTAAATATGGAAAATAAAGACAATTATTAGAAGCAGAGAAAAAGTGCACACACACATACACAATCTTATACTACCTAGAAGCAATCATTATTAACTTTTGGCATATTTACTTCTAGGCTTATTTATTTCCTACTTTGATTTTTGAAGCATAAGTAATTTTTTTTCCAAATACACATTTTTATGTTTTGCTTTTAAGGAAATTAAATATTTTCACAAGTAATTTTCTATCACTAAAAACTTTGTAGACATGGCTGTACAATAGCTTTTTACTATTGGAGTATTTCCTTACTCTTGGGCATAAAGATTATTTTCCATTATCTGTTGTTATAAGTAACACTGTAGTGAACATCTCCATGCATGAAATGTTACACATATTTCATTTTGCTTACTTAGAATAAATTCCTATGAGGGGGATTGATAGACAAATGATACGGGTATTTTGAAACTCTTGATACATATTTCTGTATTGGTACCAGAAAATGTATATTTTGATGTCCAACAGCAAGCAGTCAATGAGATGCTTTTCCTTGAATTTCTTGCTTTGAATTGTTTCATGAACTCAGTATTTCATATATATAATAAATTATTTCCTTTTCATCATTTACTTTGAAATTTTACACAAATAAATGGGATATAATGCAGTGTTTCAGGCCTTTAGTCATAAAGAAATTAATTGCATTCTAGCAACAATATGGAACAGCAAAACAATTCTATTTATTGTTTTGGGTATTTTTCTCATTTCATCAATCCTTCTTAGTCTGGGTGTGCCAAATGATTGTCCTCTGAGGTATGTAATGGAAGATTTAAAAAAAGAAGTGTTTTGGGGCGCCTGAGTGTCTTAGTCAGTTAAGCGTCCGACTTCGGCTCAGGTCATGATCTCACGGTGAGTTCCAGCCCCATGTCAGGCTCGGGGCTGACAGCGCAGAGCCTGGAGCCCACTGCAGATTCTGTGTCTCCCTCTGTCTGCCCCTCAGCTGCTTGTGCTCTGTCTCTCACATTGTCTCAAAAATAAATAAACATTAAAAAAATTTTTAAAAAAGTGTTTTTTTTAAACAATGAAGTATTTGTTACATTATTATAAGCAATAATGTACCTTAAACAGACACACACACACACACACACACACACACACACACACACGTTTGTATATGACATATCTGAATTGGACTTCAAAAATCCAGGACTTTGCTGCTGCTTTATTTGCCATCTTGGAGATTTTAGGTTCAGCGAAACTTCATCCTGTCCAAAATCAATGGTGCACAGCATATTATAGTAGAAAAGCAGAGACAATGGATTTAAACACATTTGGGTTTAAATCCTGGCTCTGATATTTATGATCTGTTTTACATTTAATCAGTTATTGTCTGGGTGCCTCAATTTTCCATGTGTAACCAAATACTACTACCTCATGTCAGTGTTGTGAATATTATATGAGACAGTGTTGGTAGATAGATAATAGGAGCTCAATACTTGTTGTCTATTGTTTTTATTAAAGCACTAGAATAGTAGAAATAATATTAAAAACAGCAAGAGCAAACACCATAACACGTTATTACTAGATTACTAATACTGGTTTTTGCTTTGTTTTGTTTTGTTTTATTTTCTATTCTTATTCTACTTACCGCTTCTTAGTCCTCCTCCACCTTCTTTCAAATCTCCTATTGGTCATTATCATTATCATCAAACAAATTGTAATGGTTAAGAACACAGATTCTGTGTTGAATTGTTGAATTGTTGAATTGTAAGCCTAGCTTTGCCACTTATTTCCTAGCTTTGTGACTATGGGAAAGCTATTGATCTGTTTCTGTATTTAAATTATCAATTTCTATATATTTTTAATGTGTTAATAGTAGTATGTAGTAGAGTTGCTCTAAGAATTATATGTGGTAATGCATGTAAGACACATAATCCAATGCTTGTAACATAAGAGGTGATCAAAAAATGTTAGCTATTAATATTATTATCCTTCAAATACTCCTACAAAGTATAACACAGGTTCTCATTTTCCCCATCATTCAATTTATTATAGAAATAGCTAACATTTTTTGAAAACATCAATGTTATAGGTACAATTCTAAGTTATTTATATTACTCAAACATTTTTTTAATGTTTATTTATTTTTGAGAAAGAGCATGAGTGGGGGAGGGGAAGAGAGAGAGAGAGAGAGAGAGAGAGAGAGAGAGAGAGAATATGAAGCAGGCTCCAGGCTCTGAGCTACCAGTGCAGAGCCCAATGCAGGGCCAGAACCCACAGACCGCAAGATCATAACCTGAGCAGAAATTGGTCATCCAACCAAGTGAGCCACCCAGGCGTCCCTTTATATTACTTTGTCTAATCTTCAGAACAGTCCTTTGTTGTAAATACTATTACCTCCCCTCCCCACACTCCGCATCATTATGTAGGTGAAGAAACTGAAAGAATGTGAGACACAGACAGGATAAATAACTGGTTGAAGATAATGCAATTAGTAGATGGTAAAGTCAGGATCTGTACCTAAGTAGTCATTGTAGAAATTTGGAAAATATATACAACGGGAGCAAAGAAAACAAAACAAAACCTAAACCCACAATCCTACTAACTAGAAGGCACTACTGTGAACATTTTTACATACTTATTTTTAGGTTTATTTATATTTTATTTATGTTTTTTTTTTAATTTTTTTTTCAACGTTTATTTATTTTTGGGACAGAGAGAGACAGAGCATGAACGGGGGAGGGGCAGAGAGAGAGAGAGACACAGAATCGGAAACAGGCTCCAGGCTCTGAGCCATCAGCCCAGAGCCTGACACGGGGCTCGAACTCCCGGACCACGAGATCGTGACCTGGCCGAAGTCGGACGCTTAACCGACTGCGCCACCCAGGCGCCCCTATTTATGTTTTAGAATGTATTACTTACTGGTTTTCTCTTCTGCCTAATGCTGCCTCTCAAAATACCGTCTCGGTAGATAATTAGAAAGCAATTGCTAAAATTTAAAACCCATTTGAATTAAGACTTGAGTAAACTAGGATGAGAAAGGAACTTTTCTTATTTGATAAAGGATCTCATCAAAGAATCATGACCAGGTACCATACATAGTGGTGAAACTTTAAAATCATTCACTTGAAAATTGAAGCTGACACAAACACATGCAATGGTATTCCATGCACATGGATTAGAAGAATTAATATTGTTAAAATGTCTATATTATCCAAAATAATCTACAGATTTAATGCAATCTCTTATCAGTATGCGAACAGTATTTTTCACAGAACTAGAAGAAATAATACTAAAATTTGTATGGAACCACAAGAGACCTCAGATAGCCAAAGCAATTTTGAAACTGGAGGTATCACAACCCCAGATTTTAAGATAGACTACAAAGTTGTAGTAATTGAAACAGTATGATACTGGCACAAAAATAAACACATAGGTCAACGGAACAGAATAGAAAAACCAGAAATAAATTTCATGATTATATGGTCAATTAATGTATGACAAAGGAAGCAAGAATAAGCAATGGGAAAAAGACAATCTCTTGAACAAATGGTGTTGGGAAAACTGGACACCTGCATGCAAAAGAATGAAATTGGACCACTTTCTTATACCATACACAAAAATAAACCCAAAATTGATTAAAGAAATAAATATGAAGCCTGAAACCATAAAAATCCTAAAAGAGGGCAAACAGGCAGTTTGCTATTTCTTTGACATAGTAGCATTTTTCTAGACATGTTTCCTTAGGCAAAGGAAACAAAAGCAAAAATAAACTATTAGAAGTGCATCAAAATAAAAGCTTTTGAACAGCCAAGGAAACCCTCATCAAAACAAAAATACAACCTATTGAACTGGAGAGGATATTTGGAAATGACATATCTGTTAACGGGCTTGTATCTAAAATATATACACAACTTATACAACTCAACAACAAAAAATGAATAATTTTATCAAATTGGACAGAAGACAAGGACTGACATTTCTCCAAAGAAGACATACAGATGGCCAACAGACACATGAAAAGATGCTCAACATCATTCATCATCAGGGAAATGCAAGTCAAAACCACCATGTGATATCACCTCACACCTGTGAGAATGGCTAAAATAAAAACCACAAGAGGCAACAAGTGTTAGTGAGGATGTGGACAAAAAGGAACCTTTATGTACTAGTGTTGGTGGGAATGCAAACTGGTGCAGCCAATGTGGAAAACAAATGGAGATTCCTCAAAAAATTGAAAATAGAAATACCATCTCATCCAGTAAATCCACTACCCCATATTTACCCAAAGAATACAAAAACACTAATTTGAGAAAGTATATGCACCCCTGTATTTATTGCAGCATTATTTACAATAGTGAAGATACAGAAGCAACCCAAGTATCCATTGACAGATGAATGGATAAAGATGTGATGCATGCGCGCGTGCACACGGGCGCGTGCGCGCGCGCGCGCACACACACACACACACACACACACACACAGAGTGGAATGTTACTCAGCCATAAAAAGGAATGAAATCTTGCCATTTGCAAAAAACATGGATAGATCTAGAGTGTATAATGCTAAGTGAAATAACCCAGTCAGGGGAAGACAAATACCATATGAACTCACCCATATGTAGAGTTTAAGAAAGAAAACAAATAAAGAAAAAAAAAGAGACAAACCAAAAAACAGATGCTGAAATATAGGGAACAAAACTGATGGTTGCCAGAGGTGAGGTGGGGTGGTGGAATAGGTGAAATTGATAAAGGAGATCATGAGTAAATTTATCTTGATGAGCACTGAGTACTGTATAGAATTGTTGAATTATTATACTTTATACGTGTGACTATTGTAGCACTGCATGTTAATTATACTGGAATTAAAAAAAAATAAATGAAGAAAAACCCATCCAGTTGGAAACCAGGAGGAAGTAATGAATGACTTTTTTGTCATAGTTTTTCTAATTGTATTGGAGTCTCTAACTAAAGCAAAAAGACAAAAAAAAGGTAAACAAATGTTACAAGGATTAGAAAGTGGCACAATTAGGACTATTTGCAAATTATATGATTATCTAAGAGAAAAAAAAGATAATCTATAGGCAAACTATTAGAACCTATGTAGAGCTGAGAAATGTTCCTGTATAGAATATCAACATGTATAACTTTTAAAAATAATTTTTAATTTTATTATTTTCTTAAAATTTACATCCAAATTAGTTAGCATATAGTGCAACAATGATTTCAGGTGTAGATTCCTTAGTGGCCCTTACCCATTTAGCCCACCGCCCCTCCCAAATGCCCCTCCTGTAACCCAGAGTTTGTTCTCCATATTTATGAGTCTCTTATGTTTTGCCCCCTCCCTGTTCTATATTATTTTTGTTTCCCTTCCCTTATGTTCATCTATTTTGTCTCTTAAAGTCCTCATATGAGTCAAGTCATATGATTTTAGTCTTTCTGTGACTAATTTCACTTAGCATAATACCCTCCAGTTCCATCCACATAGTTGCAAATGGCAAGATTTCATTCTTTTTGATTGCCAAGTAATACCCCATTGTATATATATACCACATCTTCTTTATCCATTCATCCACCGATGGACATTTGGGCTCTTTCCATACTTTGGCTATTGTTGATAGTGCTGCTATATACATGGGGGTGCATGTGTCCCTTTGAAACAGCACACCTGTATTATCCCTTGGATAAATACCTAGTAGTGCAATTGCTGGGTCATAGGGTACTTCTATTTTGAGTTTTTTGAGGAACTTCGATGCTGTTTTCCAGAGTGGCTGCACCAGCTTGCATTCCCACCAACAATGCATAAGAGATTCTCTTTCTCCACATCCTCACCAACATCTTTGTTGCCTGAGTTGTTAAGGTTAGTCATTCTGACAGGTGTAAGGTGGTATCTCATTGTGGTTTTGGTTTGTATTTCCCTGATGATGAGTAAGTTGAGCATTTTTTCATGTGTTGGTTGGCCATCTGATGTCTTCTTTGGAGAAGTGTCTATTCATGTCTTTTACCCATTTCTTCACAGGAGTGTTTGTTTTTTGGGTATTGAGTTTGATAAGTTCTTTATAGATTTTGGATACTAACCTTTTATCTGATATGTCATTTGCAAATATCTTCTTCTATTCTGTAAGTTGCCTTTTAGTTTTGCTGAGTGTTTCCTTCGCTGTGCAGAGGCTTTTTATTTTGATGAGGTCCCAGTAGTTCATTTTTGCTTTTGTTTCCCTTGCCTCTGCATACGTGTTGAGTAAGAAGTTGCTGCAGGCAAGATCAAAGAGGTTTTTCCTGCTTTCTCCTCGAGGATTTTGATGGCTTCCTGTCTTACACTTAGGTCTTTCATCCATTTCGAGTTTATTTTTGTGTATGGTGTAAGAAAGTGGTCCAGGTTCATTCTTCTGCATGTCGCTGTCCAGTTTTCCCAGCACTACTTGCTGAAGAAACTGTCTTTATTCCATTGGATATTCTTTCCTGCTTTGTCAAAGATTAGTTGGCCGTATGTTTGTGAGTCCATTTCTGGGTTCCCTATTCTGTTCCATTGATCTGAGTGTCTGTTCTTGTGCCAGTACCATACTGTCTTGATGATTACAGCTTTGTAGTAGAGCTTGAAGTCTGGGATTGTGATGCCTCCTGCTTTGGTTTTCTTTTTCAAGATTGCTTTGGCTATTCAGGGTCTTTTCTGGTTCCATACAAATTTTAGGATTGTTTGTTCTAGCTCTGTGAGGAAGGCTGGTGTTATTTTGCTAGGGATTGCATTGAATGCATAGATTGCTTTGGGTAGTATCGACATTTTAACAATATTTGTTCTTCCTATCCTGGAGAATGGACTGTTTTTCCAGATTTTTGTGTCTTCTTCAATTTCTTTCATAAGCTTTCTATCATTCTCAGTGTATCGATTTTTCACCTGTTTGGTTACATTTATTCCTAGGTATTTTATGGGTTTTGGTGCAATTCTAAATGGGATCGATTCCTTGATTTATCTTTCTGTTGCTTCATTGTTGGTGTATAGTAATACAAGTGATTTCTGTGTGTTGATTTTATATCCCACAACTTTGCTGAATTCATGAATCAGTTTGAGCAGGTTTCTTGGTGGAATCTTTAGGGTTTTTCATATAGAGTATCATGTCATCTGTGAAGAGTGAAAGTTTGACCTCCTCCTGGCTGATTTGGATGCCTTTTATTTCTTTGCGTTGTCTGATTGCAGAGGCTAAGACTTCCAATACTATATTGAATAACAGTGGCAAGAGTGGGCATCCCTGACTTGTTCCTGACGTTAGGGAGAAAGCTCTCACTTTTTCCTCATTGAGGATGCTATTAGTGTTGGATCATTCATATATGGCTTTTATGATATCGAGGTATGATCATTCCATCCATAATTTCCTTTTTTAAATATGAAATTTATTGTCAAATTGGTTTCCATACAACACTCAGTGCTCATCCCAAAAGGTGCCCTCCTCAATACCCATCACCCACCCTCCCCTCCCCCCCCCCATCAATCCTAAGTTTGTTCTCAGTTTTTCAAGAGTCTCTTTTGCTTTGGCTGTCTCCCTCTCTAATGTCTTTTTTTTCTTCCCCTCCCCCATGGACTTCTGTTAAGTTTCTTAGGATCAACTTAAGAATGAAAACAAAGGGTATCTGTCTTTCTCTGTATGACTTATTTCACTTAGCATAACACTCTCCAGTTCCATCCACATTGCTACAAAGGCTATATTTCATTCTTTCTCATTGCCACGTAGTATTCCATTGTGTATATAAACCACTATTTCTTTATCCATTCGTCAGTTGATGGACACTTAGGGTCTTTACATCATTTGGCTATTGTTGAGAGTGCTGCTATAAACATTGGGGTACAAGTGCCCCTATGCATCAGTACTCCTGTATCCCTTGGGTAAATTCCTAGCAGTGCTATTGCTGGGTCATAGGGTAAGTCTATTTTTAATTTTCTGAGGAACCTCCACACTGTTTTCCAGAGTGGCTGCACCAGTTTGCATGCCCACCAACAGTGCAAGAGGGTTCCCGTTTCTCCACATCCTCTCCAGCATCTATAGTCTCCTGATGTGTTCATTTTGGCCACTCTGACTGGCGTGAGGTGATATCTGAGTGTGGTTTTGATTTGTATTTCCCTGATGAGGAACGACGTTGAGCATCTTTTCATGTGTCTGTTGGCCATCTGGATGTCTTCTTTAGAGAAGTGTCTATTCATGTTTTCTGCCCATTTCTTTACTGGATTATTTGTTTTTCGAGTGTGGATTTTGGTGAGCTCTTTATAGATTTTGGATACTAGCCCTTTGTCCAATATGTCATTTGCAAATATCTTTTCCCATTTTGTTGGTTGTCTTTTAGTCTTGTTGGTTGTTTCCTTTGCTGTGCAGAAGCTTTTTATCTTCATAAGGTCCCAATAGTTCATTTTTGCTTTTAATTCCCTTGCCTTTGGGGATGTGTCAAGTAAGAAATTGCTACAGCTGAGGTCAGAGAGGTGTTTTCCTGCTTTCTCCTCTAGGGTTTTGATGGTTTCCTGTCTCACATTCAGGTCCTTTATCCATTTTGAGTTTATTTCTGTGTATGGTATAAGAAAGTGGTCTAGTTTCATCCTTCTGCATGTTCTTCCAGCACCATTTATTAAAGAGACTGTCTTTTTTCCATTGGATATTCACTGCTGTTGTTTCACATAGTGTTGGAAGTGCTAGCATCAGCAATCAGACAACAAAAGGAAATCAAAGGCATCAAAATTGGCAAAGATGAAGTCAAGCTTTCACTTTTTGCTGACGACATGATATTATACATGGAAAATCTGATAGACTCCTTCAAAAGTCTATTAGAAATGATACACGAATTTAGCAGTCGCAGGATACAAAATCAATGTGCAGAAATCAGTTGCATTCTTATACACTAATAATGAAGCAACAGAAAGACAAATAAAGAAACTGATCCTGTTCACAATTGCACCAAGAAGCATAAAATATCTAGGAATAAACCTAACCAAAGATGTAAAAGATCTGTATGCTGAAAACTATAGAAAGCTTACGAAAGAAATTGAAGAAGATATAAAGAAATGGAAGAACATTCCATGCTCATGGATTGGAAAAATAACTATTGTTAAAATGTCAATACTACCCAAAGCTATCTACACATTCAATGCAATCCCAATCAAAATTGTACCAGCATTATTCTCGAAGCTAGAACAAGCAATCCTAAAATTTGTATGGAACCACAAAAGGTCCCAAATAGCCAAAGTAATTTTGAAGAAGACCAAAGCAGGAGGCATCACAATCCCAGACTTTAGCCTTTACTACAAAGCTGTAATCATCAAGACAGCATGGTATTGGCACCAAAACAGACACATAGACCAATGGAATAGAATAGAAACCCCAGAACTAGACCCACAAAAGTATGGCCAACTCATCTGTGACAAAGCAGGAAAGAATATCCCTACTTTCTTAAGGGTTTTTTTTTTTTTATCAAGAAAGGGTGCTGTATTTTGTCAAATGCTTTCTCTGCATCTGTTGAGAAGATCCTGTGGTTCTTGTCCTTTCCTTTATTTATGTGATGAATCACATTAATTGTTTTGCAGATATTGAACCAGCCGTGTATTTCAGGTATAAATCCCACTTGGTCGTGGTGAATAATTTTTGTAATGTATTGTTGGATCCGGTTGGCTGCTATCTTGTGAAGATTTTGGCATCCACATTAATGAGAGAAATTAGTCTATAGTTCTTCTTTTTAGTGGGGTCTCCCTCTGGTTTTGGAATCCAGGTAATGCTGGCTTCATAGAAAGAGTTTGCAAGTTTTCCTTCCATTTCTATGTTTTGGAACAGCTTTAAGAGAATGGGTGTTAACTCTTCCTTACATGTTTGGTAGAATTCCCCTGGAAATCCATCTGTCCCTGGACTCCTGTTTCATGGGAGATTTTTGATTACTAACTCTATATCCTTACTGGTTATGGGTCTGTTCAAATTTTCTATTTCTTCGTGTTTCAGTTTTGGTAGTGTATATGTTTCTAGGAATTTGTTCATTTCTTCCATATTGCCCATTTTATTGGCATATAATTACTTATAATATTCTCTTAATAATGTTTTTATTTCTGCTGTGTTGGTTATGATCTCTCCTCTTCTGTTCTTGATTTTATTTATTTGGGTCCTTTCTTTTTCTTTTTAATCAAACTGGCTAGTGGTTTATCAATTTTGTTAATTCTTTCAAAGATCCAGCTTCTGGTTTCATTGATCTGTTCTCTTTCTTTGTTTCGATAGCTTTTATTTCTGCTCTAATCTTATTATTTCCTGTTTTCTGCTGTTTTTTTTGTTTTGTTTTGTTTTGTTTTATTTGCTGTTCTTTTTCCAGGTCTTTAAGGCGTTAGGTTAGGTTGTGTATCTGAGATCTTTCTTCCTTCTTTAGGAAGGCTGGATTGCTATATAATTTCCCCTTATGACCGCCTTTGCTGCGTCCTAGAGGTTTTGGGTTGAGGTGTTATCATTTTCAGTGGCTTCCATATACTTTTTAATTTCCTCTTTACCTTCTTGGTTAACCCATTCATTCTTTAGTAGGATGTTCTTCAGTCTCCCAAGTATTTGCTAACTTTCCAAATTTTTTCTTGTGGTTGATTTCTACTTTCATAGCATTGTGGTCTGAAAATATGCACGGTATGATCTCGATTTTTTGTACTTGCTAAGGGCTGATTTGTCCCAGTATGTGGTCTATTCGGGAGAACGTTCTATGTGCACTGGAGAAGAATGTATATTCTGCTGCTTTAGAGTGAAATGTTCTAAATATATGTGTTAAATCCATATGGTCCAGTATGTTATTCGAAGCCATTGTTTCCTTGTTGATTTTTTGATTAGATGATCTGTCCATTGCTGTGAGTGGGGTGTTGAAGTCTTCTATTATGGTATTAGTTTCTTTACATTTGTTATTAATTCATTTATATATTTGGGTGCTGGCACATTTGGTGCATAAATGTTTACAATTGTTAGGTCTTCTTGGTCTATAGACCCCTTGATTATGATATAATGCCGTTCTGCGTCTCTTGATACAGTCTTTATTTTAAAGTCTAGATTGTCTGATATAAGTGTGGCTACTCTGGCTTTCTTTTGTCAACCATTAGCATGAGAGATTATTCTCCATCCCCTTACATTCAATCTGAAGGTGTCTTTAGGTCTAAAATGGGTCTCTTGTAAACAGCATATAGATGGATCTTGTTTTCTTATCCATTCTGTTACCCTATGTCTTTTGATTGGAGTATTGAGTCCATTGACATTTAGAGTGAGTACTGAAGATATGAATTTATTGCCATTATGTTGCTTGTAGAGTTGGAGTTTCTGGTGGTGTTCTCTGGTCCTTTATAATCTTTGTTGCTTTTGGTATTTATTTATTTATTTTCATCTTTCCTTCCCTCAGAGAGTCCCCTTTATAGTTGCTTGCAGGTCTGGTTTAGTGGTCAAAAACTCCTTTAATTTTGTTTGTCTGGCAAACTTTTTATCTCTGCTTCTATTTCGAATGACAGCTTTGCTGGATAAAGAATCCTTGTCTACATGTTTTTCTGATTTAGCACATTGAATACATCCTACCACTCCTTTCTGTCCTGCAATGTTTCTGTGGATAGGTCTGCTGCAAACTTGATCTGTCTTCTCTTGTAGGTCAAGGACTTTTTTCCCCTTGCTTCTTTCATGATTCTCTCCTTTCCTGAGTGTTTTGTGAATTTGATTATGATATACCTTGTTGATGGTCGGTTTTTGTTGAATCTAATGGGCTTCGTCTGTGCTTCCTGGATTTTGATGTCTGTGTCTTTCCCCAGGTTAGGAAAGTTTTCCTCTATCATTTGCTCACATGACCCTTCTACCCCTATTTCTCTCTCTTCCTCTTCTGGAACCCCTATGATTATGATGTTGTTCCTTTTTAATGAGTCACTGATTTCTCTAATTCTCAAATTGTGCTCTTTTGCCTTAATCTTTCTCTTTTCTTCTTGCTTCATTATTCTCCATAAGTTTGTCCTGTATATCACTGATTCTCTGTTCTGCCTGATCCATCCTTGCTGCTGCGCCACCCATTAGTGATTGCCGCTCAGTTATAGCATTTTTTATTTTATCCTGACTAACTTTTACTTCTTTTGTCTCCGCAGAAAGGGTTCTAATCTTTTTTCTACACCAGGTAGTGTTCTTATATTCATGATTCTAAATTCTGGTTCAGACATCATGTTTGTGGCTGTGTTGCTTAAATCCTTAGCTTTCCTTTCTTCCTTCTCTTTCTTTTGGTGTGAATTCCTTTGTTTTTTCATTTTGAAGGGATAACAGGAATTAATGAGGTACAAGAATTAAAATTAAAAAATATTAAAATTAAAAAATTGAAAACGCACACACAAAAATCCAAGAAGTGATGCTAGATCCTAGGTGTGTTTCATTCTGGGTGTTGAATATGGCCTGATAGATTAGAGAAAAAATGGGGAAGAAAAATAAGGAAATAGTGTGAACATATGAAAAAATGAATACATTGAAGTTTACTAAAATGAAATGATGGATGTGAAATAGAATTAGAAAAAATTTACACAATAGTAAATAATATAGTAGGAAAATAATTAAAGAAAAATATTTTAATAACAATTAAAAATAAAAATGGATTTTTTTCTGTATTCTAGAAAAATAACAAGAAAGAGAAAAGAGAAAGAAAAGGAAATTGTTTCAAAATTTGAAAATGTGAACACGCTGTCATAGACTAAAATAAAGTGATGGATGTAAAATAAAATTTTGAAAATTTACCTAAAAGTAAAAAAATATAGTAAAAAAAATAAGGGAAAATATTTTTAATAAAAATTGAAAATGAAAATGAATTTTTTCTCTTTCTGTATTCTAGAAAGTGAAAAGATATTGAAAAGAGAAAATAAAATAAAACCGTTTTAAAATTTGAAAAAGTGAATACACTGAAGTAGACTAAAATAAAATGATGTAGGTAAAATAGAATTTGAGAAAATTTACACAGAAGTATAAAATATAGTTAAAATTAAAGAAAAATATTTTTAATAAAATTGAAAATAAAAATGAATTTTTTCTCTTTCTGTATTCAAGAAGCAGAAAAGAAGTGAAAAAGAGAAAAAAAAAGAAAGAGGGTTGAATAGATGGACTTGCTATCAGATTGAAATATGACTAAAATTACTTTGTTTTCCCCTAGAAGTCAGGCTACGAAGTTCTTTATAAACTACGCAGGCAGTGAGACTTGTATTGTTGAAAAACGAGGTTTGCCCAGTTGGGCGGGGCTTAGTGTAAAGGCTCCGTTCTCCACTAGTCTACTGGGGTGGATTGTTGTGGTGCTTCTAGGTGGGTATGTGCACGTGCGGGAACAGTGAAAATGGCATCACCCAACTACGCAGTCTCTGGAATCAGAACTTTGTTGCCCCCCGATAAGCAATTGTGCACCTGTCCTTTGTCTTCAGCTTTCCTCCACTCCCCGCTATTTCACTGTGCATGACCAAGCCCCAGGTAGTACCTCTCTCCTGAGTTTTGTCTCAGATGCGGTTGTTTTCCCTGGCCCCTTACTTCTGAGGGATTGCATCTTTGACCCATTTGCCCTTCTGCAGAGGGTCTCACCAAGCAATGGCTGAATGCCTGCTGCAGCCCAGAAAGTTCGCGAGACCATGCGGCTGCTGGTGTCCAGCGACTCTGGCCAGGTGCCAGCCCGCCCCAGAAAAAGTTCACAAGATAGTGTAGCAGCAGTGCTTCAGGGATTATGGAAAATCACAACACGCGTGTGGTACCAGGCTTCACCCTTAACAAACTTGTTCCAGCACCAGCGAATGTGGCAATTCTCTGAAGTCTGCTGGGACCAGGTGGCCTCAAGAGTCTCTACCAAATGTTCTTCCATCAGTGGAACTGCTTTTCCCCATGTGCCCAAGAACCTCCTGGACCCCACTGTGCTCTTGGTGATTCTTCCTTCCCAACAGCGCAACACCAGGTATTGAGCTGTGGAGTTGAAGACTCTGTGCTCCCCTTATTTACAGTCTTAATGGAATTTAAACCCTCTCCATTCTTTTTTCTCCGTTTGTAGTTTAGTCCCTGTGGCTGTTTCTAATTTTCTACTTTGTCTCCAGCTGCTTTTAGTGAGGGGTACTTTTCCCATATTCTCCCCTCACCCTGCCTCCGTCCTCTCTCCACCCAGAAAAGTGGCTCCGTGCCCTCCACAGCTTCTCTCTTCCCAAGTTCACCTCTCCGCACCATGTACCTGCTGAATTCTGTGGTTCAGGTTGTGCAGATCGTTGTGTTAATCCTGAGATCAGTTTTCTCGGTGGGGAGGATGGTGTCGTGTGCGTCCGGCTGTATTTCATGGATGCAAGACACACAAAAATTTTCCATGCTGTTCTGCCATCTTTGCTCCCCTTCCTCAATATGTGTAACTTAATGCTTTTCCTTTATTTTAACAACAATAAATATAAAATGCAGTCAGAAAAAAATTTTCATGCATCACGAAACAATGTTAACAAAAAGACTAAGATGCCTAAGAGCGAGCCTAAAAAGATGTCTAGGGTTTAAAACCCTCATGAATAAAAATACAAAACCTTATTAAAAGACATCAAAGAGGACCTATACAATTAGGGAGGATATACTTTTTTCAACAAATATTTAATGGCCATCTCTCTGTTCTATACATTATTGTGGCACTTGTAATAAGTGAGGAGAAAGATAAGATCATTTGTGGGGTTTGCATTCTAGGTGTCACTGGAAGCCGAGAGAAAAACAAAAAAAACCCATAACAAATGAGCAAATAGTATATTGGAAAGTAATTTTTATTTTTTTAATTTATTTTTTCAATATATGAAGTTTATTGTCATATTGGTTTCCATACAACACCCAGTGCTCATCCCAAAAGGTGCCCTCCTCAATACCCATCACCCACCCTCCCCTCCCTCCCACCCCCCATCAACCCTCAGTTTGTTCTCAGTTTTTAAGAGTCTCTTATGCTTTGGCTTTCTTCCACTCTAACCTCTTTTTTTTTTCCTTCCCCTCCCCCATGGATTTCTGTTAAGTTTCTCAAGATCCACATAAGAGTGAAACCATATGGTATCTGTCTTTCTCTGTATGGCCTATTTCACTTAGCATCACACTCTCCAGTTCCATCCATGTTGCTACAAAGGGCCATATTTCATTCTTTCTCATTGCCACGTAGTACTCCATTGTGTATATAAACCACAATTTCTTTATCCATTCATCATTTGATGGACATTTAGTGTCTTTCCATAATTTGGCTATTGTTGAGAGTGCTGCTATAAACATTGGGGTACAAGTGCCCCTATGCATCAGCACTCCTGTATCCCTTGGGTAAATTCCTAGCAGTGCTATTGCTGGGTCATAGGGTAGGTCTATTTTTAATTTTCTGAGGAACCTCCTCACTGTTTTCCAGAGTGGCTGCACAAATTTGCATTCCCACCAACAGTGCAAGAGGGTTCCCGTTTCTCCACATCCTCTCCAGCATCTATAGTCTCCTGACTTGTTCATTTTAGCCACTCTGACTGGCCTGAGGTGATATCTGAGTGTGGTTTTGATTTGTATTTCCCTGGTGAGGAGTGACGTTGAGCATCTTTTCATGTGCCTGTTGGCCATCTGGATGTCTTCTTTAGAGAAGTGTCTATTCATGTTTTCTGCCCATTTCTTCACTGGATTATTTGTTTTTCGGATGTGGATTTTGGTGAGCTCTTTATAGATTTTGGATACTAGCCCTTTGTCCAATATGTCATTTGCAAATATCTTTTCCCATTCCGTTGGTTGCCTTTTAGTTTTGTTGGTTGTTTCCTGTGCTGTGCAGAAGCTTTTTATCTTCATAAGGTCCCAATAGTTCATTTTTGCTTTTAATTCCCTTGCCTTTGGGGATGTGTCGAGTAAGAGATTGCTACGGCTGAGGTCAGAGAGGTGTTTTCCTGCTTTCTCCTCTAGGGTTTTGATGGTTTCCTGTCTCACATTCAGGTCCTTTATCCATTTTGAGTTTATTTTTGTGAATGGTGTGAGAAAGTGGTGTAGTTTCAACCTTCTGCATGTTGCTGTCCAGTTCTCCCAGCACCATTTGTTAAAGAGACTGTCTTTTTTCCATTGGATATTCTTTCCTGCTTTGTCAAAGGTTAGTTGGCCATACCTTTGTGGGTCTAGTTCTGGAGTTCCTGTTCTATTCCATTGGTCTATGTGTCTGTTTTTGTGCCAATACCATGCTGTCTTGATGATTACAGCTTTGTAGTAGAGGCAAAAGTCTGGGATTTTGATGCCTCCTGCTTTGGTCTTCTTCTTGGAAAGTAATTTTTAAAAGAAAAGGTAGAACGGGTTAAGAGGGATAGATGGAGAACAAAATGAATAGTCTCTAAAGTAGGTCTCCTTGAGAAGGTAAAATCTGAGCAAAGCCAAATGAAGTAAGGAAATATGCTTTAGAAGTATCTGGAAGAAGGGCCTTCTTGTAAGTTGAAATCGCTATTGCCCTATGCTGATGTCCTGTGGTGGGATCATGCCTGGTTTGATGTATAGCAAAGAAGCCTGTGTGATTAGAGCTGTGTGAGCAAGGCAGAAAATAGTAGAACATGTGGTCAAAGAAGTATGCATGTGGTATAGTAGAAGTGGGTGTGTTGGAGTGATGATTTTGTAGGATCTTGTGGATCATAGTGGAAACAGCATCTTTTACTCTGAGACACCAAAATATTAGAGGAATTAAACAGAGTAGTCACATGATATGAATTATATCATAAAGTTGTTGATGTTTCCTTGTTAATAGTAGACATTTAAGATAGAATGGTTCAGTAATAGAAAGAGATACAGTTAGAAGACTTTTATAGTTATTTTAGTGAAAGAGATAGTTGTTTAGACTATTATGGTTGAAATTTAAATGTTTATTTCTTTTTAGAGGGAGAGAGAGAGAGTACGACGGGTGAGGCAGAGGGAGAGGGAGAGAGAGAATCCCTCTTTTGAGAGGGAGAGAGAGAATCTGCATGCTCAGTATGGAGCTTTACCTGGGGCTCAATTTCAGGACTGTGAGATCATGATGTGAGCTGATATCAAGAGTTGGCCACTTAAGCGGCTGAGCCACCCAGACATCCCAATAGTAGCAATTTAAATGCTGAGAGGTCTTTGAAGATAGAGCTAGAGGATTTCCTGCTGGATTTGATATGGATGTGTAATCAAGAGAGGAATCAAGGATGGCTTTTTGCCTTTGTTATGAGTATCTGATCTAGAGGGATACAGAAGACAGAGGAGCAGGTTTTGAGAGAATGATTAGTTCAGTTTTAGGTTAAATGAAGAAACACCTATCATATATTCAAATACACTACAAAGTAGGCAGTTGGGATACATGAGTCTGGAGTCTGAAAGAGAAGTCAGGATTGAAGCTATATATTTGGGAATTGTTGACATATAGATAGTTTTTAAAGTTATAAAACAGGAATGCCATCACCAAAGGAAAACATGTAAATAGAGAGGAGAAGAGGAATAGGTAGTGTGTTTAAGGACCTATGTTTGAGAAGCCAGCAAAGGAAATTGAAAAAGCAGATTGTTAGGAGGTGGCTATCCAAGAGTGTGTATTATCTTGGAATACAAGTGAAAGAAGATCATGAAGGAGAAGCAAGTAACTGCACTGTGATAAACGTTGCTGATAGTTTAAGATGGTGGCTATTAGATTTGGGAATATGGAAGTTATTGATGACCTTGACAAATAGCAGTTTCAATTGAGTTCTAGAGTAGGCTTTAGAGAATTCGAGGATAATATTCTGAATGTTCATCCATCTGTTTACATATTTCAGGGTTTCCTTCTTTTTAAATGATGTGTACTATTCCATTGTATGCATATGCAAAATTTTCTTTGTCCTTTCATCTGTTGATGGTCATTTAGGTTGTTAAATATTGCATGATTCAGCTTACATGAGGTATTTAAAATAGTGAAATTCATATAGTGAAAGAGTGAAATGGTGTTTTCCAGGAGCTGTGGAAAGGGACAAATGGGGAGTTACTAATTGCTAGACTTTAAGTTTCAGATAAGCCAGATGAATAAGCTATATTGATCTGCTCTACAATATTCTACCTATATGTAGTTAATGATAATGCATTGTGCTCTTAAAATTTTGCTAAGAGGGTAGATCTCATGTTAAGTGTTCTTACCACAATAAAGTAAAATTAAAAAAAAAAAGAATGGGAAGAGAGGCATTGGAAACATGTAACGTAGGCAACATTTTTTGAAAAAGTTTTCTGCAAAGGAGAGCAAAGAAGTGTAATGGTAGCTAAATATAGCTCTATTAGCTAAATAGAGGCAGTATATTTAAGAAAAAATTTGGATGGAAGAAATAGCATGATTGGAATGATCTAGTATAGAACAAACAACTAATGATATGGAGATAAGAAGGGACAGTTTCTGGAGTGATGTTCCTGCATATTGAGAAGATTCAGTTCATAAATTGAAGGATTGCCTTTAGATAGGAACACAGATGTTTCTTGCATAGTAACATATTGGAGGGAAGAATGAGTCAGAGTAAATGTTAGTAAGTGGATAGAGGTAGTAGAAGTAATCTGGGAAGTTTTCTTCTGTTCCTTCAATCCTCTCAGTGACATAGGAAACAAACTCATCAGCAGAGATCGATGATGGGGGAAGGAGCTTTGGAAACATGAAGTACTACAAGGTATGACATACTCGTCAAGGATAGTGGAAGAGTACATGACCTAGGGTAGAATAATACCATTTTTTGGACAATAATAAGGGTAACATTGGGATATACAGACATGAATTTAAAGGCATAAAATCCAACATGAGTGTTTTTCACCTATCCTTTTTAGCTATAAGGCTGCACAACAGAATAGGAGGGAAGTTTGATTTAACTATGGTTGTACTTTTACTTTTTCTGAGGAAACAATATTTTATTTTATTATTAAACTTTTGCTTTTCCTCCATTTGAGAGAGAGAGGGAGGGAGGGAGGGACAGAGAGAAGAGAGAGAGAGAGAGAGAGAGAGGAAGAATCGCAAGCAGGTTTCATGCTCAGGGCAGAGCATGATGTGGTGCTCAATCCCACGATCCTGGGATCATAACCTGAGCCAAAATCAAGAGTTGGCCGCTAAACCTACTGAGCCACTTAGGTGCCCCTAATATATTTTTACTTTTAAATCAACTTATTGAGATATGATTTTCGTATAGTCAAATTAAAATATATCAGAATCAAAATATAAAACATTTCTACTACTACAAAAGTACCCTCATACCACCTCAGAGTTAATCCTTTCCCCATATTGTGGTATCCTTTTACGTTCTCACTAGCAATATATGAGAATTTTCACTTGGTTCTGTTTTATATCTTCTGTTTTTGTCACCATGTTTATGTTATACATTAAATCCTTGAATATGTTTATAATATACTTGAATACATATAACTGTATAAAGACTGCTGAGAATTCTATTATGTTTGTCATTTTTTAGTAGGTATGTATCAGTTGGTTTTTCTCCTGATTATAGATCACAGTTCTATGCTTTTTAGCATATCTAGACATTTTTTATTGAATCTGGCATTGTGATTATTACATTGTTACTTGTTTAGATTCTGTTTTATTTATTTAAATAATGATTATTGAAGGTTTTTTTCTTGTTTTGTTTTTTTTTGTTGTTGTTGTTGTGTGTTGTTTTTGATGGACAATTAAGTTACTTGTAGAACAGCTTGATTTTTTTGAGGCTTATTTTAAATCTTTATTAATCCAGGCCTAGTTCAGTAATGGTGATTCTGTTCTACTGGGGTCACACACAGCCCTTCTGGAGTATCTGCTGAATGCTCCAGATATTTAATAGGGTCTCTCTATTCTGGTAACAACTGAAATGTTTTTCATCCCTGTATCTTGAAAGCCAGAATGATCATAGGAATTATCTCATTTGTTTCTTTTCTCTGAGGGATCCCTGCTTCTCGATGCCTATTGTCCAATGTCAAAAAACCTGTATTCCTATATTTTATACAGCCTTTTCATTGTTTATGGCAAGAAGGCAGGTATGGAACAGTTACTTCATTGTAGTTATGAAGACTTCCTTTTAAGTATTGCTAAGGCAGGTCTGGATTAGCTTCTACTTTGGGCCTGGCTTAATCCTGCTATTAAGATGTGATCCTTCTGGAGTCTCCAGTGAAATATTCATTCAGGCTTCCAGTCTGATTTGTTTGAATTTGAATATCTCCCAGCTCTGTGTTTTTGGAATTTTTCCACCACTTTGTTGTAATCATTCTTTGCCTATTCTCATGGAGTCTTACCTTATGGATGTATAACTTTGCATAAGGAATGGAATGCAAGGAAATCAGCCAGGAAATCAAGTTGAACTCAGTGCAAATTTTCAGAGTTTTTTCTGTGCATAGTCTTCTCCAGTGCTCTGTTCTATAATTCTAGTCACATCATTCCCAGTCCCATTCTTGGAACTCCAATTTCTGTTTCTTCAACTCAGTGAGTTATCATTTTGAATGAATTCCTTTGCCTTGCATCATAGTTCAGAAGGTGTCTTCAGACTTGTGTTCACCCTTGTTGGACATTCTGATGAAGTGAAAGTAGTTTTACATTCAGTTTACTATAGTAAGCTTCAAAGAGAATGGGTGATCATTAGAGAGTAAGTTGAATAAAAGAGAATGAAGAGATAGCAGTTATTGCAGTTATTGGCAATGTCCAGGTGTAAAGTAAGACTGTATATGTAGCTAAATAAAGTATAATGGAAGATAAAATATTGGATAGGAGGAACTCAAAGTAGCCAAAAATTCTGGGAAAGATATCTCTGTATATACTGAAGAAATGACAGTGAGGCCTCAACAATAGTCATTGAGAAATGAGGAATGACAGGGGCACCTGGATGGTTCAGTTGGTTTAGCAGCCAACTTTGGCTCAGGTCATGATATCACTACTCATGAGTTTGAGTCCTGTGTCGGGCTCTATGCTGACAGCTTGCAACTCTGAGTGTGGCGCTTACTTTGGATTCTGTCTGTGTCTCTCTGTCCCTCCCCTGCACACTCTCTCTCTCTCTCTCTCTCTCTCTCTCTCTCAAGTATAAATAAACAGTAAAAAATAAAAAAAGAAAAGAAATGAGAAATGACAGAGAAATAAGGAGATGATAGCAATAATGAGATAATAGTGGAGAGATAATGTGATGAATTGAGATTCAAAGGTGGGTTTGTGGAAATGAAGGCTCAGTATTATAAAGATGTCAGTTCTGCCCAAATCAACCTATTATTTTAATGCAATTCCAATTAGAATTCCCCCTAAGTTTTTTCGTAGAATTTGACAAGATAGTTTTAAAATTCATGTAGAAAAGCAAAGAGCAAAAATAACCAAGCCAATTTTTAAGAATAATGAATGGATATATGTTTATTTTATAGAAACTCACATTTCAGCTAATAATTTTTATTTATAGTTACGGTGATAAAAATAGTATGGCATTTGCATATTAATAGACAGATAGTCCAAATGGACTAGAACTCAGAAACAAGGTTATTTATATAACAGAGGTTTCATTAGAAAATAGAGGAATAGTAAGTTATATTAAATCAATGACATTCAGTATTCTCATGTTACAGATGGATTAAATACTTAAATATGAAAACAAATTAAAAATTTAGTTTGTGAAAATAAATATAAAATAAATATTTTATTGGCTTTGGGAGTAGGATTAAAATTCTTATGCAAGGTAGAGCAAAATCATACAGAGATAAAGTAATACTTTTGAGTTTGTAAAAATAAAGTCTAAGTGGCAAAAGAACCAAAGTTGAAAGATACGTTTTATCATAGGAAATGAAATTTGTGCAATATATTACAGATAAAAGATTGGTATCTAAAATATATAGAGAACTCCTACAAGCCAAAAGAAAAGAAAAAGAAACAACCAAGTACACCAAGGATATAAACAGGCAACTCACAGAAAAGAGAGAAAGCTTTTCACAAACAGTTGGATTGGAAAGAAGAAATTTTCTTAGAAGTGTCAAAAAGAGGAGAGAAATCTCTCTCAGGTACACTTACATGAAAAAAAAAAAACATCGTTTGCTTCTGATTGTTCAGGGGTAGTGATCATATTAGAATGTGGTGGGCAAAAGCATGAGCTCTGGCATCAAGATCTTTGTTCTGTTATTTACTGACTTTGTGTCCTTGGACAAGTTACTTAACCCTGCTAAGCTTCAGTTATTCTGTATAAAATTTGTTTAAGTATTACTTGCTTTGAGGTATTGTTTGGAAGATTGGTAATATATGCTTATAAAACACCTAAACAGTGTCTGCAACGTAGGCAAATATTATATTTTTAGCTTAAGTAATGTTATTTGTTGAATGAGGTTGGTGACGCATTTATTTTAGTGTGGTCTTTGTAAGATACAACATGCTAGCCATATTTTTGATTCATGGGGCAAGGAATTCTTTATTTAGGGAAATATTTAGAAGATAGGTTATATAAGTGTTGGATCACTACATTCTATACCTGAAATTAATTTATACTGTATGTTAACTAACTGGAATTTAAATAGAAAATTGAAAAGAAGGAAAAGGAGATAGGGTAGGGTAGTATTCAATATGCAGAAGATACAGAAAGCTTAAAGAATTTGTATATCAACTATATTATTTTAATTTTTGTGCAAGTACTTCCAGCATGAACATTTTTTATTCTTTCAAGTTGGCTTCTATTGTTTCACATGTAATCTTTTACAGAGATAAATTTGAGTTTCTAGGAAGTGCTAGTAAGTCTAAGAAACTATACCTAGAGTGGCTGCACCAGTGTGCATTCCCACCAACAGTGCAAGAGGGTTTCCATTTCTCCACATCCTCTCCAGCATCTGTAGTTTTTCATTTTAGCCACTCTGACTGGTGTGAGGTTGTACCTCAGTGTGGTTTTGATTTGTATTTCCCTGATGAGGAGTGACGTTGAGCATCTTTTCATGTGCCTGCTGGCCATCTGGATATCTTCTTTAGAGAAGTGGCTATTCATGTCTTCTGCCCATTTCTTCACTGGATTATTTGTTTTCCGGGTGTGGAGTTTGGTGAGTTCTTTATAGATTTTGGATACTAGCCCTTAGTCTGATATGTCATTTGCAAATATCTTTTCCCATTCTGTTGGTTGCCTTTTAGTTTTGTTGATTGTTTCCTTTGCAGTGCAGGAGCTTTTTATCTTGATGAGGTCCCAATAGTTCATTTTTGCTTTCAATTCCCTTGCCTTTGGAGATGTGTCAAGAAATTGCTGCGGCTGAGGTCAGAGAGGTGTTTTCCTGCTTTCTCCTCTAGGGTTTTGATGCTTTCCTGTCTCACATTCAGGTCCTTCATCCATTTTGAGTTTATTTCTGCGTATGGTATAAGAAAGTGGTCTAGTTTCATTCTTCTGCATGTTGCTGTCCAGTTCTCCCAGCACCATTTGTTAAAGAGACTGTCTTTTTTCCATTGGATATTCTTTCCCGCTTTGTCAAAGATTAGTTGGCCATACTATTGTGGGTCCAATCCTGGAGTCTCTATTCTATTCCATTGGTCTATGTGTCTGTTTTTGTGCCAATACCATGCTGTCTTGATGATTACAGCTTTGTAGTAGAGGCTAAAGTCTGGGATTGTGATGCCTTCCACTTTGGTCTTCTTCTTCAAAATTATTTTGGCTATTCGGGGTCTTTTGTGATTCAATACAAATTTTAGGATTGCTTGTTCTACCTTCCAGAAGAATGCTGGTGCAATTTTGATTGGGATTGCAATGAATGTGTACATAGCTTTGGGTAGTATTGGCATTTTAACAATATTTATTCTTCCAATCCATGAGCATGGAATGTTTTTCCATTTCTTTGTATCTTCTTCAATTTCCTTCATAAGCTTTCTGTAGTTTTCAGCATACAGATCTTTTACATCTTTGGTTAGGTTTATTCCTAGGTATTTTATGATTCTTGGTGCAATTGTGAAACGGGAACCCTCTTGCATTGTTGGTGGGAATGCAAACTGGTGCAGCCACTCTGGAAAACAGTGTGGAGGTTCCTCAAAAAATTGAAAATAGATCTACCCTATGACCCAGCAATAGCACTGCTAGGAATTTACTTAAGGGATATAGGAGTGCTGATGCATAGGAGTATTTGTACCCCAGTGTTTATAGCAGCACTTTCAACAATAGCCAAATTATGGAAAGAGCCTAAATGTCCATCAACTGATAAATGGATAAAGAAATTGTGATTTTTAAAAAAAATTTTTTTAACGTTTATTTATTTTTGAGACAGAGAGAGACAGAGCACGAATGGGGGAGGGTCAGAGAGAGGGAGACACAGAATCTGAAACAGGCTCCAGGCTCTGAGCTGTCAGCACAGAGCCCAACGCGGGGCTCGAACTCACGGACCGCGAGATCATGACCTGAGCCGAAGTCCGCCACCTAACCGACTGAGCCACCCAGGCGCTCCAAGAAATTGTGATTTATATACACAATGGAATACTAGTTGGCAATGAGAAAGAATGAAATATGGTCTTTTTAGCAACATGGATGAAACTGGAGAGTGTTATGCTAAGTGAAATAAGGCATACAGAGAAAGACACATACCATGTTGTTTTCACTCTTATGTGGATCCTGAGAAATTTAACAGAAGACTATGGGGGAGGGGAAGGAGGAAAAAAAGTTACAGAGGGGGGAGTCAAACCATAAGAGACTCTTAAATACTGAGAATCAACTGAGGGTTGATGGGGGGTGGGAGGGAAGGGAGGGTGGGAGATTGTCACTGAGTAGGGCACCTGTTGGGATGAGCACTGGGTGTTGTATGGAAACCAATTTGACAATGAACTTCATATATTGAAAAAAAAATAAAATAAAAAATAAAAAAGAAGCTATACCTAGAATTATTTGCTTGTATATTTATAAAAATGATATACCCTTTGTGTATAAAATTAGTGTATTTGTCCATTCTATCAGTTATACTAAATACTATTAGCATAATTTAAAATGATAGCATTCAAACATAAACTTGGCTGGCATTACACGTTTTAGTATTTTTCAAGCAGGTATTTCACTATTACAATAGTCATGAGTGATTTTCATGTGGCTAATCCAGTAAGCATATTATACCTATTATCTTAATTTATCTTGCATTTGATACTGTTGATAGTTCACTGTTTGAAATTTTGTTACCTTGGCTATCCTGATATTCTTCTTTTGATTCTCCTTGTATCTCCTTTTTTTATATCTTCTGATTCTTCAGAAGTCCTTCATGGGCTTCTTCCTACAAACTCCTTAAACATTGATGATCATTATGATTCTGTCTCACATCATTACATCTTACTTTTATATCTCTCTCTTTTTTTAAAATGTTTATTTTAGAGGGGAGGCAGAGAGAGAGGGATACACAGAATACAAAGAAGGCTCTAGGCTCTGAGCTGTCAGCATAGACAGCCTGATGTGAGGCTCAAACTCACGAGCGGTGAGATCATGACCTGAGCCAAAGCTGGACACTTAACCAACTGAGCCACCCAGGCGCTCCTTAGATTTTTATCTTTTTTCCACATTCCCAGTTGTGTCTTTAGTTGAAAATCTCTCCTGAGATTAAAACTCCTAGATTAAATTGCTTTTTGGACATCATCACTAAATGCCCCAAATTCCTAGATTAAACTGCTTTTTGGACATCATCACTAAATGCCCCATGGGTATCTCAAAATCATCATTTACAATAGTGATCTCTTTCTCTTATGCTCTAAATCTGCCTCTTCTATCTACTGTATATTCCAGTGAATGTTACTACTATCCATACAGTCATTCAAACTGGAAATGTGGCAGTTATCTTAGACTCCTTCCTTGTGGTTCTATATCTAAAAATAGTAATAATGGTAATTATCATGATTTTAATGTAACCACCATTTAGTGATCACTTACACTAGGCTAGTACTGTGCTATATGTATCACTTTTATTTATTTATTTATTTATTTATTTATTTATATTGTTAAAAATGGTTTATTTATTTTTAATATTATTTATTGTCAAATTGGCTAACATACAGTGTGTAACGTGTGCTCTTGGTTTTTGGGGTAGATTCCCGTGGTTCATTGCTTACATACAACACCCAGTGCTCATCTCAACAAGTGTCTTCCTCAATGCCCATCATCCATTTTCCCCTCTCCCCCACCCCCCATCAACCCTGAGATTTTTTCTGTATTTAAGAGTCTCTTATGGTTTGCCTTTCTCCCTCTCTGTTTGTGTTTTTTTCTCCTTCCTTTCCCCCATGGTCTTTTGTTAAGTTTCTCAAGATCCACATATGAGTGAAAACATATGATATGTGTCTTTCTCTGACTTATTTCACTCAGCATAATACCTCCCATTTCCATCCACGTTGCTGCAAATGCCATGATTTCATTCTTTCTTATTGTCAATTAGTATTCCATTGTATATGTGAACCACCTTTCTTTATCCATTCATCAGTTGATGGACATTTAGGCTCTTTCCATAATTTCCCTATGGTCGAAAGCACTGCAATAAACATTGGGTTACCTGTGCCCTATAAATCAGCACTCTTGTATCCTTCGGATAAATTCCTAGTAGTTCTATGCATTACTTTTAATGTTCATGTTAACTTTGGGAGGTTGGTACTATTATCATCTTAATTTTGTAGATGACAGAATCAAATTTGCCTCTTGATTTTACCACTTTCCAAATCATTTCCTGAATTTATATGTATCTGTCTATCTATGCATATCATTCAAGTTCAGTCTACTATCTTACATTGCCTGGACGATGGCAGTTGTCTTCCAACATGTAGCTTTGTCCAGTGTCTTGTGCTATTTAACTCCATCTTTCACACTGACTTGGAGTATTCCATGTAAACTGCAAATCTGACTTTGCTACTGTACTGCTAAACCCCTTAAATGTTCCCTATTCCCATTATAGTAAAGTTCAGGCTACTTAGCCTTCTTATAGTTTCCTGCAGAGACCATGTTTTTTCTCACCTCCCTGCATTTTACTATCTTTTTCCTGTAATGCCCTTCCAATTCTTCTTTTGTATTTAGCTCATGCTTTGGAGTCATACTGCCAGGGTTCATATCTTACTTAGCTCTTTATTGTGTGGCCTTGGTCAAGAGACTTTATGCTCCATATGTCTCACTTGTCTACCTATGTGATGCAGTATAATCAAGCTATTGAAGTTTACCCTGACACTTAGAAAGCTCTCCATAAATGTTAGCTTTCTTGTCATTAATATTCAACAAATATTTCATGTGTACCTATGATATGGTAGACACTGTTCTGGGTAGTCAGGAATCAGCATGGAATAAGATAGATGAGGTTCTTCCATTCTGGGGAAGCTTATATTATGAGAAGAAAGACAGTAAGTGGGAAAAGTAAACAAATAAAATATTTTTAGAAAGTGACACATGCTACCACAGTTTGTTTATCCAGTTAAGGGATTTTGCAGATGTTTCCAGTTTGGGGAAATTATAAGTTAAATTGATATAAATATTTTTGAACTTTTTTATGTGTTTGTGAATATAAGTTTTCATTTCACTTCGGTAAATACTTGGGAGCAGGATTGCTTGGTCATGTGGTAAGTGTATGTTTAACTTTATAAGTAACTGCCAAACTATTTCTCAAAGTGGCTGTATCAGTTTGCATTTCCATCAGCAATGTATGAGAGTTCCAGTTACTGCATATCCTTGCCAGCACTTGGTATCATCAGCATTTTTTAATCTTAGTCATTCTAAAAGATGTACATTTGTATCTCATTGTGATTTTTATTTAAATTTCCCTAATGAGAAATAAGTTGAACATCTTCATGTGTTTATTTGCCATCTGTATTTATTGTTTGATGAAGTACCTATCCAAAATTTTTGTTAGTGTTTTAAATTGAGTTATTTTATTAAGTTTTGAGAGTTTCTTCTATATTCTAGGTATAAGTCATTTCATTTATCATCTCAGACTGAGGTTTATCTTTTTATTCCTTTAAGTATCTTTCACGGAACAAATTTACAATTTTTGTAAAGTTGAGTTATTTTTCTGTCATGGATCATACTTTTGATGTTAATTCTGAGAAATCTTTGTCTAACTGAAGATCACAAAATTTTCTGCTATGTTGTCTTCTGAAGGCTTTGTGGTCATAAGTTTTATATTTAGGCCTATGATCCATTTTAAATTAGTATTTATACATGGTGTGAACTATGGGTTGAGTTTTTTCTTGGAGGGTTGTTTTATTTATCTTTTGCATATGGATGTCTAATATTTGAGTACCGTCTGTTAAAAAAAACTTGCCCTTTTTTAATAAAATTATTTGCATTTTGGCTTAAAATCAATTGAACATATATGTGTGGGTCTGGACTCTGTTTTTTTCCAGTAAACTATATGACCATCCTTTCTCCAATTTCACACTGTCTTGATTTCTGTAGCTTAATATCAAGTCTTGAAATCAGGTGGTGTAAGTCTTTCAACTTGTTATCCTTTTTCAAATTCTTTTGTTTATTCCAGCACCTTTTTGTCTTCTCATGTAAATTTTAGAATAAGTTTTTTGATTTCTACAAAAATATCCTGCTATCCTGCTGGGGTTTTGATTGCAATTGTAGGAGAAATTGGCATATTGACATCTTACCAGTAGTGTCTTCCAATCCATGAGCGATATATATCTTTCCATTTATTTATATCTTAATTGATTTCTTTCATCATTTTTTGGTTTATTTATAGGGTTTTTTTTTCTTTTTTTTTTAGGTTTTATTTTTCAACATACAGATGTCACACAAGTTTTGTTATATTTATCCCTAAATATTTCTTTTCTTTTTGGTTATATTGTAGATGAATTTTTTTAAAAATTTTTAATTACTAATTGTTCTTTGTTAGTATATAGTAATATGATACTGACCTTATAATGTGCATACTTGCTAAACTGACTACTTACTTGTAGTAGCTTGTTTGTCAATTGAGATATTCTGCATAGGCAATTATATTGTCTAGGAATAGAGAATATATGCCTTATTTTTTTTTTAATTATTTTTCGTGTTGTTTCCACCAGCTATGACCTCTATTGCACTCATGAATAGGAGTAGTGAGAGTGGACCTGATTGTCTAATTCCAAATTTTAGGGAAATGAATCCATTCTTTCACCACTAAGTATGAGGTTATTTATGACATTTATGTAGCTTTTTAAATAGATATCTTCTATTAATTTTTTAATGTTTATTTTTGAGAGAGAGAGAGAGAGTGAGTATGGGGTAAGGGCAGAGAGAGAGGGAGACACAGAATCTGAAGCAGGTGCCCCTAGATATCCTTCATTAAATTGAAGACATCCCCTTTCACTCTGAATTTGCTAATAGGTGTCAGCATGAATGGAGGTTGAATTTTGTCAAATGCCCTTGCAGCTTTTAAACCAAAGAATAGTCACAAAATTTCATAGTTGAAAGTAATGTTAATTACCATTTCCTCCTATCTGAGGCCTGTATATTTGCTGTCATCTGAAAATTATATTCTTAGAATAATATAGTGATTCTTTACAACTAAAATATATATACCTGCATAAGGGATTTTACTAGATTTTCATTCATTTATTTAGTAATGTATACAGTAAATCTGTGATAAGTATTAAATTAGGCAACAAAACTGAGACTAACAGAAGGTAAGTAACTAGCTGAAAGTCAGCAGTCCAGATACCTATGGCAACGTAACATTCTCCTAATATATTGTGTTCTTTTTGTATTTTTAGCTTTTGCATCCTTATTTCTAGAATACCTTTATACTCTTCATCTTTCAAACTTTGTATCCTTTCTTTTCTATAAAAAACATGAGGTTCAGACTGATTAAATGAGTCTCTCCAGGTTTTATGGCAGTGCTGATCTTATAGCTCAGGTCTCTTGACTTGCATTCTAGTCCTTTGCTCCTTCATTAAGGTCTGCTCTGTTGTTTACTTTAAATATAGTTTCATTTTCCTTTCTTATTTTTGTCTCCCACGATGCAATGTCTTTGGGACTTTACTGATGCTGGAAATGTTCCACATGCAGACTTTTGGAAAACAGCTTTCACTTCCAAAAATTAGTATATCTAACCTAATTTTATACCAAGATTACTCTTATCTCATTGATGCTGTTGTTGTACTCAATTATAAGTAGACTCTAGAATAATTATTTATGCATTTGATACCCTATTATGTGTCAGTAGAGTTGATTATAATAAATTTTTCTAAATTGTTTTAAATATGTAGTATCTAATATAAAATGATTTTGATGTAATCCAGAAATATTCTCTTTAACATTTGGAAATATTATATTGTTAATGTGTGAACACTAGTGTATAAATGCACTGGATAAATGGCAACCAAATAAGCATTTTCTTTTCCTTTTTATTCTCTTTTTCATTTTCTCCCAAGGATAAGAGGTTAATCTATAAAATATAGTAAATGATGACCCAACATTATTTACTATGTCATGTTTAAAAAACATGTCTGAATAAATAACTATGTTTGGTTCAGGGTATTTTATATAGTCCTGCATGTGATTGATATTCACTGATTTCTTTTTTAAAATATTCCTTTGGTCAGTTGATTGAATGTGCCTAATTACCCAATTCCACTGCAAAAGAATGGAAGAAAGTTGGGAACAAAGAAGCCTAGCTACTTTCTTTTACTGAATTCATCTGAGTATGTAATGAATGCTTAGATGGGAGGCTAAAACTAGTAAGAGAGTGTACACTCAAACAGTCCTGAACTTAAATTCAAGCTTAATAACTACTCAGTAGTTGTTGGCTTTCAGCTAGTTACTTAACCTCTGATTCTCATTTTGCATATCATATAATATTATTTCAAAGCATTGTTGTTTACATTAAATGAAATAATTACATTTATTAATTTCATTTGAAATTATATTAAGGAATGAACACATAGTAAAGTCCCTGGCACAGGGTTTACTTTTAGAAAACATTATTAAACTTATTCAAGAGATATTCATTAAGAACTTTTTATATGCCAGGCACTATGGTAGGCACTGAAGATATAATGACCAAAAAAATATATATATCCTGTGATTCATTGAGCTTATATTTTAGTGAGAGAAAAATAAACATACAAAATATTAAGTTAGCTTAGTGGTTAGGTTTTATGAGAACAGTGAACCTTATCACTAATCTAAATTATTATTTTAGATTCCAAAGTAGTAGCAATCACTTTCTAAATCTACATGTATAGTTAAGGCTCAAATGATTCTGTAACCATCATAGAACAGTGTTTCAGTGTTGTTCATTGATAAACAAATAACTGAGTCACTGATGGAAAATAGGAGTATGGCTAGGGAGACTATCTTCATTTATTCAACAAACATTTTCATGACGCATGTGAACCAAGGCATTTGTATAATGAAGTTCCTTTTTCTACTAATAGGGCATACACTTTAGTAATAAGTTTATGTCAATTATACAAGAAAATGTAAACCAATGAATAAAATAATTTAGTACTAGAGATCCAGGAATATTATTATGAAAGCTTACCATCTTTAATTGAGCTAGGGCTCAGGTAGTATTTAAAGGAGGGTTATAGAGAGAAGGCATTACTAGATTTCGTCCTTAGAACTAGTCTTGAATAGGGAAAATTCATCTTAGTCAAATAAGTATCATAAACCTGATATGATAGCCACAAACTTCAATTTTATAGTGATATAAGTGGTAAAAAAATCAAATCATATCATGCTGCCAATTTATATAAAGCAAAACATATCTTTGCATTTTCATTAAGTTTTAAACTTGGCCATAGAATAGAGAAGTCATATTTCACCATTTATTGTCCTTTAACATCAACATTCTGTGATGTGATATGAAATGGTTACTTGTTTATGAGGAAAACTCTCATATGAGCTTCACTGTGAGGAATTTAATGGTGATTTTTCTTCTTCTTTTTCTTTTTTTTTTTTTACTCTTTGTGTGTGGTTTTTAACTGCTAAACAATTAAAGAAGATCCAAATTTAGACTGGTAACTTATTGTGACATAAACTTATAAATATTGCTGTTGCAATATAAATAAAACACAGATGTAGAAAGTGAAAAAGATCTTTATGCAAATGAAACTCTGGGTACTAGAAACAGAGCATCTTAGGCTAGATGAGTCTTAAAGCTATGGGTTGTTTGGCTGATCTACTGCCAAATGAATGAGAGATTGATATTTAAATTTTATGCAAAGTTTCATGGGTAGTCTAAGCCTTGCTTTGGCAGAACAAAAGCAATAAAATCATGAGGAAAAGGCACTGAAACTTTTATAGGCTTTGATTTGCTTGAATGTATGGAGAAAGCTTTGAAGTCTAACCACATGAACTGTCAGAAACTCCTGTAATTCTCCCATATGAACCTTGAATGGTTCAAACTGCTTGGAACCTGACTACATTTACGTTCACCTTTTGATTTCAGCTGTTTCACTTATAGCATTCTGTAGTGTTACAAACTAAATGCTGATGACTTTTTGATCTTGAACTCCAATTTCACCTGATCCATCTTTCCAACTGTCTGCCAGATACCTCCATGTCAATATTGAACTGCAACTTTCCCCAAAGTATGTATCGTCCTTTTAGTCCTTTGGTTTATTGCATCACTGTCTGTTTGATTACACAACTTAGAAACATGGGATTCATCCTTGATGATTCAGTCATTTTTTAAAAATTATTTTTAACGTTTATTTATTTTTGAGACAGAGAGAGGGCATGAACGGGGGGGGGGGGGCGGGCGGGGTCAGAGAGAGAGGGAGACACAGAATCTGAAATAGGCTCCAGGCTCTGAGCTGCCAGCACAGAGCCCGACACGGGGCTCGAACTCACGGACCACAAGATCATGACCTGAGCCGAAGTCGGACGCTCAACTGACTGAGCCACCCAGGCGCCCCAATGATTCCTTCATTATTCATGATGCCCCCTCAATTTGCAAAGCCTTTCTCTAATTCTCAGTTTGCTTGGCTAACAAATGCTTTAAGATATAGGTAAAGTCCCTTCTACTCTGAGAAGCTTCTCCTTACTTCTAGATGGTGCCCCTTCTTCTCCCAGGATTTTTAGCTAATTTATATTAGGAACTGAGACTTGATGATTTCTTATTTATATTTCTGCAAAATGGAGCTTGTTGTGAGGATTTAATGAGCTAATACTGGGATAAAAGAAGTATCAATAATGCTTAACTATTATTACTATTGTTAATATATGTTACTATTATCATCTTGGTTTTCTTAATACTTGAGATGATGCCTGCCTTTAAAAAATGGATACGTTAATAAAATGAATGTGTTAGCAATTATCTTTGCAGGGATACCGTAGTATTGAGTCCTTTCTGACATCAAGACTCCACTCTTTTTGGGGTAACCACATTTTTCTTTCCGGTGGATCTGCTTCTCTGGCTAGTGCTTTATCTGCCTTAATATATACCTGAACTCAGAGGCCTGGTGCATGTTTTTCTCTTTTATCCAACTAAAATATGTGTAGGGACCTTGGAACCTATGAATGATGATTGCATATAGATAAGAAGGTGAAATTCTAAATTAATGGTAAAGAGGACTGCAAGTCAGTGACAATGTAGAATGAACATCAGTTTAAGACTTGGTATAACTTTTAGAACTCAGTGTAGACATTTTTATGTAGAGGCTTTCTCTGAGCCTCTTGACATGTTAGGTGTTCCCTCTGTGCTCCTATAATTTTCTCTGTCACCTTCAATCACATCATTTAATACACTATGATGAAATTTTCTAGCTGTGCTCTGAGACTGTGAGCTTCTTGAGGGTACAATTTGTCATTTTTTTCTCTGTCTCCCTAGGACTGGACCATTTGTATAATTTGTGAGTCCCATTATAAATTGAAAATATAGGGCCCTTGTTAAATAATGTTAAGAATTTCAGTGGGGCGCCTGGGTGGCTCAGTCAGTTGAGTGTCTGACTTTGGCTCAGGTCATGATCTCATGGTTAATGAGTTCGAGCCCTGTGTCGGGCTCTGTGCTGACAGCTCAGAGCCTGGGGCCTGCTTTGGATTCTGTGTCTCCTTCCCTCTCTGCCCTTTCCCTGCTCGTGCTCTGCCTCTCTAACTTTCTCAAGAACAAATAATAAACATTGAAAGAAATTAAAAACAAAAGAATTTCAAGATGGTGGCCACCATGTTCCTTTTCAGACTCATTGAGTACTGACAGTATACCACCCATGAGAGGCCCGAGTCTGCAGATGAGGATGTGACAGAGAGTTTGGAGTGACAGTCAGCTCCAGAGGCAATAGCACCGAACAGAAACACTTAGAGAAGCTTAAAAAAGCTAAAGCATTTTAAAACATATTAAATGGATATCACTTCTTATCTTGGAATGTTCTTAAGTATTATGGCAGAAGAAAACCACAGAGGCAATGTGGATATAAGACCAAAAAAAGTTGGCAGCAATACAACATGGTACCCCTCAGTAGCCTGTTTTCTAGTCTCCACAGCCATGTTCTGCCTCCCCAGGAACCTACCCAAGGATTTTCAGGGCTGCAGGAAAAATATTTAAAAAATTTTTTTTTTAGTCTTTACTTATTTTTGAGAGAGAGACAGAGTACGAGCTGGGGAGGGGCAGAGAGAGGGAGGCACAGAGTCTAAAGCAGGCTCTACATTCTGAGCTGTCAGCACAGAGCCCCACATGGGGCTTGAACTCAGAGACCATGAGGTCATGACCTGAGCTGAAGTTAGATGCTCAACTGACTGAACCACCCAGCTGCCCCAGGAATAAGATTTTTTTTCCAACTTCCTTCCTCCTGGTGACTCCTCAGGGCCATGGTAACTATTTCTCTGTGGTAGAAATTCCTGTGATGCTCTTTACTCCTCTCTCAGATATAAAATGGCAGTATTAAAATTGCTTTTACTGAGTATATTGTCATTTCCAAACCTACTTGCATGGTAATATAAAAGCACACTCTTTAAATATTTAAAAAAAAGAATTTCAACATGATAGCATCAAAGCTATCATGGTGAATGAATGAATAAATGACTAAAATCCAAATTGTTGAAAAATCTGTGATAAGAGTGGGAAATGACAATGACCTAAGTTGAATAAGCATAACAAGTGAGAGGCCAAAGTTTTTCAACATTAGATGGAGCTTTATTTATATAGTCACTGGTGAAAGTCAGTAATCTACAACTTTATATCTTATTTATGTGTTTTTTTAACTGAGGAAAAATATCATTGTGACTGTTAACAGATAATTACATTTGAAATTTGATTTTAGAAACTCTGTTTTTGAAGGGACATAGTTAACTAGTCCTCCTTTAGTAGTCAGAGTCCAAGGTAGAAGAGAAATATTGCTTTTTTAATTTAAATGAAATTGTGGTTTAATGGTAGTCACAATCTTTTCACCATCATGTTTCCCAAAAATTGAAGAAAAAACTTACACATTGAAAATACATGAAATTTACTCTTGTTTAACAAAGTCATTGACCAACACAAAAGTATTTTTAATGAAAAGGGGAGTAAGGGAACTTTAACAGAGGTTTATAGATAAATCATGGTAGGAATAGAGCAACTCCCTTAATTTCTAATGTAGACAACAACTTTTTATGGTTTTTAGCTATTAAAGCAAAGATACTGAAATTCTGCTTCCAGAAAGATATAGATGTATCATTTCTATTTCTTCCACTAAGTGCAACTAAAACCCTGGATTTTATGTATAAAACAAACACAATAAGACTGAAAAGTGGAGGACAAGAGGCAGACCTTCTTGGGACTAAGGACCTGAGGAGCAATATGGCACCGAACTGTCAGCCCAGAGCCCAATGCAGGGCTTGAACTCACAAACTGTGAGATCATGACCTGAGCTGTAGTTGGATGCTTAACTGACTGAGCCACTCAGGCACCCCTCCTGGATATTTTTTTTTTAATTTTATTTTCAACGTTTTTATTTATTTTTGGGACAGAGAGAGACAGAGCATGAACGGGGGAGGGGCAGAGAGAGAGAGGGAGACACAGAATCGGAAACAGGCTCCAGGCTCCGAGCCATCAGCCCAGAGCCTGACGCGGGGCTCCAACTCACGAACCGCGAGATCGTGACCTGGCTGAAGTCGGACGCTTAACCGACTGCGTCACCCAGGCGCCCCTTCCTGGATATTCTTAATTATGTTTGAAAGCTAAAATGAAAATTAAAACACTATTTAATATGGGTCTCAAAGCATGTAGAGGAAATACTTAAGATAATTGTGTTATAAATGGTAGAGGGCAAAAGGATGGAAGGGGTTGTAAAGTTTTTAAACATTTTACTCAAATTGGTAAATATTATAATAATGGTAAATATCAGTAGGTTGTGGTAATGTTTCACAACACACACACGCACACACAATAAAATGGTAGAATTATGCTGTAACATACTGCTGATTACATTACTTGTAAGTTTCCTAAATATACCGATCAGGAGATAGAAACTGACAGTGTTTAAAAAATAGTATATTGTTTACAAAAATGTATACTATCACTTCAAATGTAATGGTATGGATTGGTGGAAAGTAAAACAGTGGAAATATACACCATAGAAACAGCAATCTGAAGAAAGCAGGAGTGGATTTATTAATATCAAAGAAAGTAGATTTCAGAACAAAGAAAATTATCAGAGAGGGACTTTACATAATGATGAAGTGTCATTTCACTAAGAAGACAACAAATGTATATGTACCAAACAAGAAAGCTGCAAATGGTATGAAGCAAAACCTCATAGAAATAAAAGGGAATACAACTTAGCAAAATTTGTGAGATGCAGCTAAAGCAGTGCAGAGAGGAAAATTTATAGTGAGAAAATACTTTTGTTAGAAAAGAATAAAATCTAGGATCAGTAATATAAACTGCTACCTGAATAAACCAAGTAAAAAAGAGCAAAATGAATCTAAAGCAAGCAGAAAGTAAGAAATTATAAAGAGAACAAAGCAATATTAATTTAAAACCCATAAAGAAAATCAATATAATAAAAGTTGGTTCTTTGAAAAGGTAAAAGGAAAGGTTAAGAGAACCTCTCCAAAGAGAATGACAAAGAAATAGAAGACACAAATTAATGATCAAGAATGAAATATAGGATGTCATAGGCCCTAAAGACGCCAAGAAGATGATAAAGGAGTACAAAGAAGTCTACACACGTAAATTTGGCAACTTAAATGAAAAGGAACAATTACTTGAAATGTTCAAACTTCCACACTTGGTAAATATGAAATCTATAATTGGTATAGTTTTATAACTATTCCAAAATTAAAATTTTAATTGGGAAAAAAAAACCTAACTAAAAAGAAATCTCCAGGACCAAAGCATTTCACTGAAGAATTCTAGCAAATGTTTAAGAATTAACAACTATTCTACACTATCACTTCTAGAAAATACAGGAGGAAGAAATACTTTCCAACTAACTTTATAAAGTTAGTGTTACTCTGATATTAAAAATGAATAAAAGAGGGGCGCCTGGGTGGCGCAGTCGGTTAAGCGTCCGACTTCAGCCAGGTCACGATCTCGCGGTCCGTGAGTTCGAGCCCCGCGTCGGGCTCTGGGCTGATGGCTCAGAGCCTGGAGCCTGTTTCCGATTCTGTGTCTCCCTCTCTCTCTGCCCCTCCCCGTTCATGCTCTGTCTCTCTCTGTCCCAAAAATAAATAAATGTTGAAAAAAAAATTAAAAAAAAATGAATAAAAGAGAATACAGAGAACACAAAGGAAAACTGTAGATCAATGTCCATCTTGAATGCTGATGCAAAAATTATTTATGAAATACTGACAAAGATATTTCTGTAATATGTGAAAAGAATTAAGCACCTTGATCAAATGGTTTACTTCACTGATGCCAGGCTGTTTCAGTATTCAAAAATCAAGGATTGAAGAGACTTTGGAGAAGGACTGCTCGAGTTACAGAAATATGGCAGAAGTAACAAGACCTAAGGACATCCACAAGGTGGTTGCATAGGAAGATCTTGAACTCCCCTCCTAGCATGGACATCTCAAATCTACAGCTACATATAGATCATTACCCTCTGAAAAAAGATATGAAAACTAGAGGAACTATTTCTCTACAACAAAGAATACAAGGACTTCCTCAAGATGGGCAGAAGAGGCAGAGACATGCTTTTTCCAAAAACCCTTTCCCCAGCATGGGACACACAATAGGAATGGAATGTCACTAGTTTGGCGCTTCCCCTGCAGGAGTAAGGGGTTAGTGCCCCACATTAGGTATCCCAACTCCTGGGAGGTGCACCAGAGAAATGAACCTCCAAAACATCTGGCTTAGAAAACCAACAATGCTGACACCCAAGACATGAAAATGCTATAAAAATCTGAGATTCTCCCATTAAAGGGCTTATGTGTGATCTCACTTGTCCCCAGACCCAGTGCAGAAATAGCAGCTTGAAAAGTGGTTAGACTATATGTGATGAGGATTAATTTGCTAACCTAAAAGCATATAGTAGAGGGGGAGGGGACAGTAGAAATTCTCCCTAGAGATGGAAGCTCTGGCAGACACCAGTTTCCCACTCTTTATCTACCTAGCTAACATAGGTGGGTGAGGATGATGTGAAACATTCCTGTCAACATGCTAAGACAGGCAGGGGCAAGTGGTCAATGGCACCATTCCATTGACTTGCTGAAGCCAGACAGCACAAGTGGATGTCTCCCTCTCCTGCAACCTGACTGTGGCAAGTGAGCACAAATGGACATAGCATTCTCATTCCTTAGCTACAGTCAGTGAGTAAGGGCAGTTATAATTCTTTCCCACTCTCTGGCTGGGACCGGTGAGTGTCAATAGTTGTCATTTTCCAACTCTGAAGCTGGTGCAAGTGCATAGACAAGGCAGTCTCCCGCTGCATTTCTGAAGCCTGTAGTTGCACATAGTTACAATACATTTTCCTATTGCTTTTCTGAAGCTGGTGAATGTTCCTTGACCCATATACTCTCCAGACACCTAGCTAAAGCCAGTAGTCATGTAAAATCCACATGGGGAATGCCTTTTGATCTCCTGAGCCTGGTGGCTAAGGGAGCTGGCATTGAGCTACATGGGATTGTAGCAGTAGGAAAGCCAGTTCTTGGAAGTATATACCACTCCCAGGGCACTGCATAGACAGCAGTCTGAAAAACAACACCAGTCTTCATGCAAAAAAAGCCTGTTTACTTAGCTTGGGGATTCATGTGGATGGGCAAACTTCAGGTATCCCACACATCTAGAGGCTAAGGAGGTGCTCCCAGGGAATGTAAGCAGGGATATACCATCCCTTGCTCACCTCCTTGCCCTTGTTATGATTGGACAAAACCTCCCAGAAAAGAACTTATGTACTTGTTAGGAGCCCTAATTTTTGCAGCTGTTGCCCAGGGGATACTTCCAGATCTCTTGATCTAGATATCAGCAGGGTTTATGATTACAGCTGCAAAGTGCTGTATATATTTGAATACTTTAACACATATTGCCCAGGATCTGGCCTCCAGTCAGCCTGAAACTAGGTGAAACTATTCCTTCCCCTTGAACACTGATAGGCACACCCTCAACAATGGGGACATATCAGAATAAATCAGGTTGCTAAGACGATCACAAAGGATTGAGAGATAGCCAGTGCTAGGGTAACAGTAAATTAGAAATTTCATCACCTATACAAGTCCACTCCTTCAAAAATGAAAGAGGTAACTGTTTTTATATACAGAAAAATACAAGGAGTCAAGCAAAATGAGGGAACAGGGAAATATTTTCCAAATGAGAGAACAAGGGAAAAAAAAACCTCAGAAAAATATTTTACTGTTATGAGATAACTAATCTATCTGAAAACAAATTCAAAGTAATAGTCATAAAGATGCTCACTGAACTTGGAATTGCTATAGGAAGAACACAGTGAGAACTTCAACAAGGAGACAGAAAATGTAAGACAGTACCAAACCAAAGTCACAGAGCTGAAGAATACAATAACTGAACTAAAAACCACACTAGGGGGTTTAACACCACACTGAAAGACACAAAAGAGTCTATCAGTGAGCTGGAAGAAAAGCATTAGAACCCACACAGCACAGAAAAATGAGAAAAGAATTTTAAAAATGAAGATAACCTCAGAGACATTTGGGACAGTATCAAGTGGAATCACATTCATGTTATGGGGTCCCTGAAGGAGAAGAGGGAGAGATAAAGGAGCCAAAACTTATTTGAAGAAATAGTGGTTGAAAACTTTCCTTACCTGGGGAAAGAAGTAGACATCCAGGTCCAGAAAATCCACAGGGTTCAAAATAAAATGAGCCCAATGAGACCAACGAGATCCACACCAAGCCACATTATAATTAAAATGTCAAAAGTTTAAGAGAGAATATTAAAAGCACCAAGAGTTGTAAGAAGGTGGCCTAGTTTCATTCTTCTGCATGTTGCTGTCCAGTTCTCCCAGCACCGTTTGTTAAAGAGACTGTCTTTTTTCCATTGGATATTCTTTCCCGCTTTGTCAAAGATTAGTTGGCCATACTATTGTGGGTCCAATCCTGGAGTCTCTATTCTATTCCATTGGTCTATGTGTCTGTTTTTGTGCCAATACCATGCTGTCTTGATGATTACAGCTTTGTAATAGAGGCTAAAGTCTGGGATTGTGATGCCTCCCGCTTTGGTCTGCTTCTTCAAAATTACTTTGGCTCTTCGGGGTCTTTTGTGGTTCCATACAAATTTGAGGATTGCTTGTTCTACCTTCCAGAAGAATGCTGGTGTAATTTTTATTGGGATTGCATTGAATGTGTAGATAGCTTTGGGTAGTATTGACTTTTTAACAATATTTATTCTTCCAATCCATGAGCATGGAATGTTTTTCCATTTCTTTATATCTTCTTTCCTTCATAAGCTTTCTATAGTTTTCAGCATACAGATCTTTTACATCTTTGGTTAGGTTTATTCCTAGGTATTTTATGATTCTTGGTGCAATTGTGAAACGGGAACCCTCTTGCATTGTTGGTGGGAATGCAAACTGGTGCAGCCACTCTGGAAAACAGTGTGGAGGTTCCTCAAAAAATTGAAAATAGATCTACCCTATGACCCAGCAATAGCACTGCTAGGAATTTACCTAAGGGATACAGGAGTGCTGATGCATAGGGATATTTGTACCCCAATGTTTATCGCAGCACTTTCAACAATAGCCAAATTATGGAAAGAGCCTCAATGTCCATCAAATGATGAATGGATAAAGAAATTGTGGTTTATATACACAACGGAATACTACATGGCAATGAGAAAGAATGAAGTACGGCCCTTTGTAGCAATATGAATGAAACTGGAGAGTGTTATGTTAAGTGAAATAAGTCATACAGAGAAAGACAGATACCATGTTGTTTTCACTCTTATGTGGATCCTGAGAAACTTAACAAAAGACCATGGGGGAGGGGAAGGAGAAAAAAAAAGTTAGGGAGGGAGTCAAACCATAAGAGACTCTCAAAAAACTGAGAATAAACTGAGGGTTGATGGGGGGTGGGAGGGAGGGGAAAGTGGGTGATGGGCATTGAGGAGGGCACCTGTTGGGATGAGCACTTGGTGTTGTACGGAAACCAATTTGACAATAAATTTCATAATAAAAAAAATAAAAACACGAAGAGAAAAGCAACTTGTTATGTGCAAGGGAAACCCCATAGAGGTTATCAGAAGATTTTTTAGCAGAGACTTTGCTAAGGGTTTCCACATTGCATTTGGATTCAAGACTGTAATATTAACTTTTGCCGAAATTGCTGCTCAAATCCTGCAGATTTCAGACTTAGCAGTGTTGTGGTATCATGTGAGCCAATTTCTTTTTTTCTTTTCAGGTCTTTTTAAAATTTTTTTATTTATTTAAAAAAATTGTTTTTAACGTTTATTTATTTTTGAAACAGGGAGAGACAGAGCATGAACAGGGGAGGGTCAGAGAGAGGGAGACAAAGAATCTGAAACAGGCTCCAGGCTCTGAGCTGTCAGCACAGAGCCCGACGCGGGGCTCAAACTCACGGACTGCGAGATCATGACCTGAGCCGAAGTCGGCCGCTTAACCGACTGAGCCACCCAGGCGCCCCTTTTCAGGTCTTTTAAAAAAATTTTGTTTAAATCCATGTTAGTTAACATAAAGTGTAATAATTGTTTCAGGAGCTGAATACAGTGATTTATCACTTACATATAACACCCAGTGCTCATCCAACAAGTAGCTCATCCAACAAATGGCTCATCCAACAAGTGGCCCATCGAACAAGTGGCCCATCACTCATTTATTCTGTCCCACCACCCAACACCACTCCAGCAACCCTCAGTTTATTCTATTCAAGAGTCTCTTATGGTTTGCCTCCCTCTCTCTTTTTGTCTTATTTTTCCTTCCCTTCCCCTATGTCTGTTTTTTTCTTAAATTACACACAAGTGAAATCATATAATATTTTTCTTTCTCTGCCTGGCTTATTTTGCTTAGCATAATAAGCTAAGTTCCAGTTCCATACATGTTGTTGCAGATGCCAAGATTTCACTCTTTTTGATTGCCAAGTAATATTCCATTGTATGTATTTATATATACCACAGCTTTCTTTACCCATTCATCAATTGATGGACACTTGGGTTCTTTACATACTTTGGCTATTGTCGATATCACTGCTATAAAAATTGTGGTTCATGTGCCCCTTTGCATCAGTACTTCTGTATCCTTTGGACAAATACCTAGTATGGCAATTGCTGGGGTAGAGAGTAGTTCTATTTTTAATTTTTTCAGGAACCTCCATACTGTTTTCCAGAGTAGCCACACCAGTTTTCACTTCCACAAACAGTGCAAAAGGTGTTCCTCCTCCACATCCTCACCAACATCTGTTGTTGCCTGAGTTGTTAATTTCAGTCACTCTGACCAGTGTGAAGTGGTATCTTATTGTGGTTTTGATTTGTATTTCACCATGATGAGTGATATTAGGGATATTGGGGGTGTCTGTTAGCCATCTGGATGTCTTTTTTGGAAAAGCGTCTATTCATATCTTTTGCCCATTTCTTCACTGGATTATTTGTTTTTTAGGTGTTGGGTTTGATAAGTTCTTTAGAGATTTTGGATACTAACCCTTTATCTGATATGCCATTTGTAAATATCCTCTCCCATTCCATCAGTTGCCTTTTAGTTTTGCTGACTATTTACTTCACTATGCAGAAGACTTTTATCTTGATGAGGTCCCAATAGTTCATGTTTGCTTTTGTTTCCGTTGCCTCTGGAGACATGTCAAGTAAGAAGTTGCTGTGGTCAAGGTCAAGAGGTTGATGTCTGTTTTCTCGTGTAATGATGTTGATGGCTTTCTGTCTTACACTTAGTCTTGCAACCATTTTTAATTTATTTTTGTGCTGGTGTAAGAAAGTGGTCCAGGCTCATTCTTCTGCACGTTGCTGTCCAGTTCTCCCAACACCATTTGAGAAGAGACTGTCTTTTTTCCATTGGATACTCTTTCCTGCTTTGTCAAAGATTAGTTGGCCATACATTTGTGGGTCCATTTCTGGGCTCTGTATTCTATTCCATTGATCTATGTGTCTGCTTTGATGCCAGTACCATAGTGTCTTGATGATTACAGCTTTGTAATACAGGCTAAAGTCTGGGATTTTGATGCCTCCAGTTTGGTTTTCTTTTTCAACTTTACTTTGGCTATTTGGGGTCTTTTGTGGTTCCATACAAATTTTAGGATTGTTTATTCTAGCTCTTTGAAGAATGCTGGTGTTATTTTGATAGGAATTGCATCGAATGTGTATATTGCTTTGTTTAACAATATTTGTTCTTCCAATCCATGAGCATGGAATGTTTTTCCATTTCTTCATGTCTTCTTAATTTATTTCATAAGCTTTTTAGAGTTTTTGGTGTACAGATCTTTTACATCTTTGGTTAGGTTTATTCCTAAATATTTTATGGCCTTTGGTGCAATTGTAAATGAGATCAATTCCTTGATTCCTCCTTCTGCTGATTTATTATTGGTATCTAGAAATACAGCTGATGGGGTGCCTGGATGGCTAGTTGGATGAGTGTCTGACTTTGGCTCAGGTCATGATCTTGCAGCTTGTGAGTTGGAACCCCACATAGAGCTTGCTGCTGTCAGCACAGAGCCTGCTTCTGATCCTCTATACCCCCTCTCTCTGCTCCTCCCCCACTCACACTCTCTCTCTCAAACATAAATGAAACATTAAAGAAAAGAAATGCAACTGATTTTATATCCTGCAACTTTTCTGGCTTTATGTTTTAGTTCTAGCAGTTTTTTGGCGGAGACTTTTGGATTTTTCACGTAGAGTATAATGTTGTCTGCAAAGAATGGATGTTTGACTTTTTCCTTGCTGATTTGGATGCCTTTTATTTCTTTCTGTTGTCTGATTGCTGAGGCTAGGACTTCCAACCCCAACTTGAACAACAGTGGTGAAGGTAGACATCACGGTCATGTTCCTGACCTTAGGGGGAAAGCTCTCAGTTTTCCCCATTGAGAATGATATTAGCTGTGGGTGTTTCATATATGGCCTTTGTGATATTCCTTCTATCCCTACTTTCTTGAGGATTTTTATCAGGAAGGGAAGCTGTATTTTGTCATATGCTTTTTCTGCATCTATTGTGAGGATCATGTGGTTCTTTTCCTTTCTTTTATTAATGTGATGTGTCATGTTGATTGATTTGCAGATATTCAGCCAGCCCTGGCCCAGGAATAAATCCCACTTGATCATGGTGAATAATTCTCTTAATGAATTGTTGGATCCGGTTTGCTATTATCTTGTTGAGAATTTTGCATCCATGTTCTTCAGGTAAATTGGTCTGTAATTCTCCTTTTTAGTGTGGTCTTTCCTGGTTTTGGAATCAAAGTAATGCTGGCCTCATAGAATGAGTTTGGAAGTTTTCCTTCCATTTATATTTTTTGGGACAGCTTCAAAAGAATATGCGTTAGCTCTTTTTCAAATGTTAGATAGAATTCTCACGTAAAGGGCTTCCGGGGGCTCAGTTAGTTATGTGTCCCAGTTTGGCTTAGGTCATGATCTCACAGTTTGGGAGTTAAAGCCCCTCATTGGGCTCTCTGCTGACAGCTCAGAGCCTGGAGCCTGCTTCCAATTCTGTGTCTCCCTTTCTCTCTGCTTCTCTCCCACTCACGCTGTTTCTCTCTCAAAAATAAATATTAAAATTTTTTTTTAAAAAAGATTACAAATGAAAGCCATCTGGCCCTGGACTCATGTTTGTTGGGAGAATTTTAAAAAATATATAACTGTTTATTCATTTTTGAGACAGAAAACATGAGTGAGAGAGGGGCAGAGAGGGGGACAAAGGCTTTGTGTTGAAAGCAGTAAGCCCAGCCTGGGGCTTGAAATCATGAACCATGAGGTCATGACCTGACCTGAAGTCAGATGTTCAACTGACTGAGCCACTCAGGCACCCCTGTTGGGAGATTTTTTTTTAATGTTTTTTTTTGGAGAGAGAGAGAAAGATAGAGTGTGAGTGAGGGAGGTGCAGAAAGAGAGGGAGGCACAGAATCCAAACGCAGGCTCCAGGCTCTAGGCTCTGAACTGGCAGCACAAGCCTGATGTGGGATTCAAACTCACGGACTGTGAGATCATGACCTCAGCCGAAGTCAGACGCTTAACCCACTGACCCATCCAGCTGCCCCTTGTTTTGGAGATTTTTTACTACTGATTCAATTTATTTATTGGTTATGAGTCTGTTCAAATTTTCTATTTCTTCCTATTTCAGTTTTGGTAGTTTATATGTTTCTGGGAATTTGTGTATTTCTTCCAGATAGCCCAATTTGTTGACATATAATTGCTCATAATATTCTCTTATTATTGTTTGTATTTCAGCATTGTTGGTTGTGATCTCTCCTCTTTCATTTGTGATTTTATTTATTAGGGTCCTTTTCTTTTTTTTTCATTTTTGATAAATCTGGGTGGGGTTTACCAATTTTGTTAAATCTATCTAAGAACCAGCTCATGGTTTCATTGATCTGTTCTACTGGTTTTTTTTTTTTTTATTTTGATAGCACTGATTTCTCCTCAAATCTTTGTTATTTCTCTTCTGCTGCTGGTTTTAGGCTTTACTTGCTATTCTTTTTCTAGCTCCTTTAGGGTAAGATTAGGTTGTGTATTTGAGACACATTAGATTGTGTATTTAGGAAGGCCTATATTGCCATATACTTCCCTCTTATGACTCCCTTTGCTGCATCCCAGAGGTATTAAACTGTCGTGTTTTCCTTTTCATTGGCTTCCATGTCCTTTCTAATTCTCCCTTTAATTTGTTTAATCCATTCATTCTTTTATACGATATTCTTTAATCTCTAGATATTTACGGTCTGTCCAAAATTTTTCTTGTGATTGATTTCTTGTTTCATAGCATTGTGGTCTGAAAATATGCAGGGTATGATATTTACCTTTTTGTATTTGTTGAGGCCTGATTATTGACCCAGTATGTGATCATTTCTGAAGAATGTTCCATGGGCACTCAAGAAGAATGTGTATTCTGCTGCTTTCGGATGTAATGTTCTGAATATATCTGTGAAGCCCATCTGATCTGGTTCAATGTGTCATTCAAAGCCATTGTTTCCTTGTTGATTCTCTCCTTAGATAATCTGTCTATTGCGTAAGTGGGGTGTTAAAGTCCCCTACTATTACAGTATTATTACGAGTTTCTTCCTTCCTTCCTTCTTTTCTTTCTTTCTTTCTTTCTTTCTTTCTTTCTTTCTTTCTTTCAAGAGAGGGAGGGAGGGAGGGAGAGAGTGTGCAAGCAGGGGAGGGGCAGAGAGAGGGAGAGAGAGCATCCCAAGCAGGTCTTGCACTGTTAGTGCAGAGCCCAATGCAGTGCTCAAATTCATGAACTGTGAGATTGTTACCTGAGCCAAAATCAAGCATTGGATGCTTAAGGGACTAAGCCACCCAGGCACCCCCCCAAACTTTTAATTGTTAGCAAAATTAAGACACGTTAAAATGTTTGAATTACTAACCTCAATCTTAGTGGCCTCCAGAAAAAATAATTTAAAATGTATTCTTCTGGGAATCTCCTGTCTTCTTCCCAGGTCCTTTCCAGTTGGAATCTGTGAGGTTTTCAGGTTCTCAACCAGTTTTGTGTAGTGCAGGGCTGCTTGGGTGTTTTCATTTAAATACTGCACTTTAAACACATCACCATTTTCATTCTAAAAGTCTCCCAAATTCGTATCTTCAACTGAGACCTTGTCTCTGAGATCCAGACTTGTTTACCTAACCTGATATCTCCATTTAGATTATTGTATTTATGACTTAGAGTGATTAACATTGAGTTCATGATACTCATTCTAAAACCTATATATATCCAATCTCAGTTAATGGCAATTCAGTTCTTTCAGTTGCTCATGCCCAAATCCTGGAGTCATCTCTGCATTCTGGATTCCTTTCTCTATCTTTATACACCATATCAAAATCCAGCAGTAAATTTTGTCTGTTGCATTGTCAAAATATATTCACAATCTAATTACTTATCATCTCTACTGCTGTTATCCTAGTCAAAATCACCAGAGAATTCTATCTAGGCTACATTATTGAAGTGTCTCCTAACTGGTTTTCCCATTTCTGCTGTTGCCTTTTTTTTCATCTTCTCTCAACAGATTGTGTCACTCGCCTGCTCAAAATCATATAGTGGTTTCCTGTCTCATGCTGGGTAAAATTTCAGTTCCTTACAACTGCCTCAGATCTCTATGGATAGAGCTCTGCTAACTCTCTGACCTCATATCCTGTTTCTCTTCCAGTAGTGTACTCCAGTGCAGGCACATTTGCTTCTTTGCTGTTCCTGGAACACTCTCACAACAATGTGTACTCTAACTATGTTTCTGTCTCAGAACCTTTGTATTTTTTGCTTCCTGTAACAGGAAAGCTTTTCTTAAGATATCCTAATGGCATATTTTCTCATCTCCTTTAGATCTTTTCTCAAATTTAATTTCTTACTGAAACCTAACTAACCATCATAGTTAAAACTCCAGTTCTTCTAAGTATTTCCATGTTCTGTTGCTTTATTTTTCTTCATTTTTGTAATGATATAACATAAGTTATATTTGACATATTTGTTTCATTTTCTGCCTCTTTATTCCAGAATGTAAGTTCTATGAAAGTTGAAACTTTTGTCTGCTTTATTCATTACTGAACATTGGTTTCTAGAAAAGTGCATGTCATATGGTAGATAGTATGTATTTGTTGAATGAGTGAATGCATGAAGATGGAGCCCCTGTAGACTCTATGTTTGATATGACAGGGAAGAGTTATGGATGTCTTGCCCTGTTCTATACTATATAAAACAACACTTTTTAATTTTAGTGTTTCACAGGTATTTACTGAAGTCCTGCCTGTTTACCCTGCCTACTGTAGACATTGGAGTAGACATTATAATTATAAAGATTGAAAATACGTGATTCCTCTCCTTAAGGAATTCAGATCAGTTGCAAGAAAGAACAATGTTGAGTATTTCTTGAGCACAGAGAAGAGAGCAATGGCCACTTTTGAGAGGTAACAAGAAATTGTTTCTAAAGTGTTGCTATTGAGCTTGGTCTGAAAGGATGAATAGTAGGTGTTCTATGAAAAAAGAAAGAAAGGGTATTCTAGGTAGATAGAATAGTAAAAGACACAGCTGCAAGAACAGCCGTCACTCAATATACCATGCATTCTTAATGATTTTCTTAATTGCTAGACATAAGTATATTTTGCTATTATTATTAGTAGGAGGTAATGTTACATAGTGGAAAGAGCAAAGATACTGTAGTTAACTAGGTTTTAAGTTAAGATTTCAGTTTTATTACAATATCTATATTTCTTCGAGTCCCCATCCAAAAATGTGACTAATAAAACCTAGATATAGGGTTGTTGTGAGGACATCATGAATGAAATAGTGTATAAATGCCCATATCTGTGTTTGAAGTATGATATGTGCTTAATACACATAATTATTTTATTATTAAGTTAGATAAATATTTTCAAATTATTTGTATAGTCTTAGTGGCGGTCAGTTAAAATAATAACTGAACAAAAAGCAAGCAGCAATACAAAAAGACTGTATGTGTGTTCCCATTTTAGAAAGGAGATGAGTACATTGTATGACCACATCAGTAAATAAAATAATTTTGATGGTTTTGAGACTTGAGATTACTATTGGTTATGAATAAACATATCTCTAAATCATCTTCTTCATGAGATTACCTCAGATCGATACCTGACTTGTATTTAGGCCAGGTTGAAGAGAAAATTGAAGATTTGGGCAAATTTCAGACTGTATATGCCCCAATGAAGTTACCTCATGCTACAATACCTGATCATCCTCTAAAAGGTGATGAATATAGACTGGACCCTAGATTGAGACCCCTGCGTCTTGAGAATGAAAATAGCACTATCTAATAGAAAATTATTAAGTCTAGATTTATTAATGGAGTGGCTTGATAACAAGAATGAATATAGGATCAAAAATACTGTAGTTCAAGTCTGTCAATTCCAAAGTATCCATGTGACCTAAGATAAGTCATTTTACCTTTCTGGATCTTTGCTTTCTCATCTACAAAATAGGAATAATAATCCTTAGCGTGCCTACCCCTTAGGATTATTATGTGCATCAAATGAGATAATGAACTTAGAAAATGTTTTGTAAGCCAGCCAGTACTATAGCTGTGTAGGGTTTATTATTAGTGGCAGTACTCATAGCTAACTTGCAATCAAGGAACTTGGGCCCTTAGCTAGATCGCCACTAATATGGGGTAGGATTTTGTGTAAATCACTTCCTGTTTCTAGACCTCAGTTTCTTAATTTCTAAAATTAGGTGATTTATTTAAATTAGTGGTGCTGAACTGGAAGGAGGATACATCCTGGAGTATGCTCTTCAAATCTTCCTTCCTGTGGAGTACTGGATATATTCTCTCCCGTTAGTAGTTACAGTTGTGATGTTAAGAATCATTGCTACAGTAATCTACAAGCTGGCCCATTTCTTGGATAGGGCAACTAAGATAGCTTTTCACGGCCTTTTGTTTGAGGCAAGATGTGGACTCCATGGGGTGGGCTTACAACTATTTCCTGATATTTAAATTTAAAATTTCTTTTTTTTTAATGATTTTTCTGACTTATGAAAAGATGCCAACAATGTAGCCTCCTTTCAAGAGCGGTTATTTCAGCTGGGGCCCTTCTAGGAATGGCCTGCCAGAGACTGTCCTGTCTCTTTGGTAGAAAACAGAATGAAAATCAATGGATTAGATGATCCATAGGGACTTCCACCTTCCACACCTCAGGCATGAAACTTAAAATTGCTGAGACATTTAAAACATTTTAGTTTCCAATAATTTTTAATTCTAGTTTTAGCAGTGCCTATTGCTTAAGAAAAGGTAATACCCAGGTGTTCTAATTTCTTATCTTGGTGTAGCTATCACTCAAATGTCAAAAGCTCATTATAAATGTCATAAACAAAATCAGTACGGAGTAAGGAAGATCATGATATTAACTGCATGTGCTGCACTTTTGTTGTGACTTGACATCTTGTTTTGTTACTGCTTGACATATTTTCATTGTATCAAGTTGTGATTAATCAAATCTAGCAGTGACACCTCACTATCTTTCAAAGACTGTAATTGTACCATTTAATGGTGATTTAGTTCTTTTTTTGGAAAATCGTAGTCTGCAGATGTAGATAGATAGTTAGGCTGTTACCAGCTAATGATTTTTCCTTCTGTCTCATCAGCCTGAAGTAATGCCAAACTGAGGATGGTTGAAAATTTATATCTATATCTGTCTCTATCTCTATCTCTATCTCTATCTCTATCTCTATCTCTATCTATCTCTCTCCTCTAATCTTTATATCCGTCTTTCTTTTCCACTGGGCCAGTTTTGTTTAGAGGAGAAATGGCAAGCTTGGGTTGGGGGTTGGAAAAGTTGAACTGAAGATCTGATTTTTATTTGATTCATTCTGTGAGAGAAGAGAATAGAATAGGTTCATGCTATGCCTTTTATTTTTTATTTTTATTTTTTACTTTGTTTTATTATTTTTCAAGTTTTTATTTAAGTTCCAGTTAGTTAAGGGGCGACTGGGTGGCTCAGTCACTTTAGTGTCAGAGTCTTGACTTTGGCTCATGTCATGATTTCATGGTTTGTGAGTCTGAGCCACACTTTGGACTCTGTGCTGACAGTGTGGAGCCTGCTTGGGATTTTGTCTCTCCCTCTCTGCCCCTATCCTGCTCGCTCTCTCTCAAAATAAATAAATAAACTTAAAAAAATAAATTCCAGTTAGTGCCCATAAAGTGTAAAATTAATTTCAGGTATAGAGTTTAGTGATTCATGACTTATATGCAACAACAGGTGCTCTTCACAACAAGTGCCCTCCTTAATACCTATCACCTGTTTAACCCATTACTCCATCCAACTCACGTCAGTTTTTTCTCTATACTTAAGAGGCTTAAGTCTTGCTGTTTGTTTCCTTTTCTGTGCAGAAGCTTTTAATCTTGATGAAGTCCTAACAGTTCATTTTTGCTTTTGTTTCTCTTGCCTCAGGAAACAGAATATCTAGAAAAAAGTTGCTACGGCTGATATCAAAGAAGTCACTGCTTGTGTTCTCTTCCAGGATTTTGATGGTTTCCTATCTCACATTTGGATCTTTCTTCCACTGTGAATTTATTTTTGTGAATGGTCCAGTTTCATTTTTTTTGCCTGTTGCTGTCCAGTTTTCTCAACAGCATTTCTTGAAGTGACTGTCTTTTTCCTACCGGATATTCTTTCTTGCTTTGTCAAAGATTGATTATCCATACAGGTTTGGGTCCATTTTGGGGTTTTCTATTCTGTTTCATTGACCTATGTGTCTGTTTTTGTGCCAGTACCATACTGTCTGGATGACTACAGATTTGTAATATAATTTGATGTCCGGAATTGTGATACCCCCAGCTTTTCTTTTCCTTTTCACATTTGCTTTTTCCTTTTCCTTTCACATTTGCCTTGGCTATTTGTGCTTCCATACAAATTTAGATTTGTTTGTTCTACTTCTGTGAAAAACACGGTATTTTGATAGGGATGGCATTAAATGTGTGGATTGTTTTGGGTAGTATAAATATTTTAACAATGTTTGTTCTTCCAATCCATGAACATGGAATTTTTTTTCCTCATTTCTTTGTGTCATCTTCATTTTCCTTCATCAGTGTTTATAGTTTTTAGTGTACAGATATTTTGGCTCTTTGGTTAGGTTTTTTCCTAGGTATCTTTCGGGGTTTGGTAGCAATTGTAAATGGGATTGGTTCCTTGATTTCTCTTCCAGCTGCTTTACTCTTGGTGTATAGAAATGCAACAGATTTCTGTATGTTAATTTTATATCTTCCAACTTTAATGAATTTGTGTATCAGTTCTAGCAATATTTCCATGGAGTCTTTTGGGTTTTTGATATCGAGTATCATGTTATCTGCAAACAGTTAAAGTGTGACTTCTTCCTTGCCAATTTGGATACATTTTATTTCTTTTCATTTTCTAATTGCTCATGACAGGATTTCCAGTGTGTTGTTAAATAACAGTGGTGAGAGTGGACATCCCTGTCTTGTTCCTGACTACATTGGAAAACCTCTTAGTTTTTGCCCATTGAGGATGACAATAGCTTTGGGTTTTTCTTATATGGTCTTTATGATATTGATGTATGTTCCATCCATCCCTACTTTCTTGAGGTTTTTTAATTCAAGAATGGATGCTGTACTTTGTCAAATGCTTTTTCTGCATCTATCCAGAGGATCATATAGTTCTGATCCTTTTATTTTTATTTAATTTAATTAATTAATTAATTAATTAAATATATGAAATTTATTGTCAAATTGGTTTCCATACAACACCCAGTGCTCATCCCAAAAGATGCCCTCTTCAATACCCATCACCTACCCTCCCCTCCCTCCCACCCCCCATCAACCCTCAGTTTATTCTCAGTTGTTAAGAGTCTCTTATGCTTTGGCTCTCTCCCACTCTAACCTCTTTTATTTTTTCCTTCCCCTCCCCCATGGGTTTCTGTTAAGTTTCTCAGGATCCACATAAGAGTGAAACCATATGGTATCTGTCTTTCTCTGTATGGCTTATTTCACTTAACATCACACTCTGCAGTTCCATCCACGTTGCTACAAAGGGCCATATTTCATTCTTTCTCATTGCCACGTAGTACTCCATTGTGTATATAAACCACAATTTCTTTATCGATTCATCAGTTGATGGACATTTAGGCTTTTTCCATAATTTGGCTATTGTTGAAACTGCTGCTATGAACATTGGGGTACAAGTGCCCCTATGCATCAGCACTCCTGTATCCCTTGGGTAAATTCCTAGCAGTGCTATTTCTGGGTCAGAGGGTAGATCTATTTTTAATTTTGTGAGGAACCTTCACACTTTTCCAGAGTGGCTGCACCAGTTTGCATTCCCACCAACAGTGCAAGAGGGTTCCTGTTTCTCCACATCCTCTCCAGCATCTATAGTCTCCTGATTTGTTCATTTTAGCCACTCTGACTGGCATGAGGTGACATCTCAGTGTGGTTTTGATTTGTATTTTCCTAATGAGGAGTGACGTTGAGCATCTTTTCATATGCCTGTTGACCATCTGGATGTTTTCTTTAGAGAAGTGTCTATTCATGTCCTCTGCCCATTTCTGCACCTCTGATCCTTTTTTTTTTTTTTATTAATGTCGTGTATCATGTTGATTGATTTGTGAATATTGAATGACCCTTGTATCCCAGGTATAAGTCTCACTTGAATGACTCTTTTAATGTACTGTTGGATTCTGTTTGCTAGTATTTCTTTGAGAATTTTTGCATCCATGTTCATCAGCAATGTTGGCCTGTAGTTTTCTTTTTTTAGTGGAGTCTTTGTCTGGTTTTGGTATCAGGGTAATGCTAACCTCATAGAATGAATTTGGGATTTTTCCTACCATTTCTTTACTTTTGAATAGTTTGAGAAGAATGGGTATTACATCTTCTTTAAATGTTTCATAGGATTCCTGTGTGTAGCCATCTGTCCCTTGGACCTTTGTTTGTTGGGAATTTTTTGATTAGTGATTCAGTTTGTTGGCAGGTTATCAGTCTGTTCAAGTTTTCTATTTTTTCCTGTTTCAGTTTGGTAGTTTATATGTTTCTAGGAATTTATCCATCTTTCCAGATTGTCCAATTTTTTGGCATCTAATTTTTCATAATATAATCTTATAATTGTTTGTATTTCTATGGTATTGGTTGTTATTTCTCCTTTCTCACTCGTGATTTTACTTATTTGGGTCCTTTCTCACTTCTTTTTGGTAAATCTGGCTAAGGGTTTATTAATTTTTTCAATGTTTTGAAAGAACCTGCTCCTGGTTTCACTGATTTGTTCTGTTTTTTTTTTTAATATATTTCTATATCATTTATTTGTGCTCTAATATTCATTATTTCCCTTCTTCTGCTGGCTTTAGGCTTTGTTAATTGTTTTTTTGTTTATCTCCATTAGGTATGTTTCCGTAGTTTATTTGAGAGTTTTCTTGCTTCCTCAGGTATGCCTGTATTGTTATACACTTCCCTCTTAGGACTGCTTTTGCTGCATCTCAAAGATTTTGGACCATCATGTTTTCATTTTCATTTGTTTCCATGTCTTTTTTATTTCTTCTTTGATTTCCTGTTTGACCCATTCATTCTGCAGTAGCATGTTGTTTAACCTCCATGTATTTGTTGTCTTTCTGAATTTTTTCTTGTGGTTGACTTCATGTTTCATAGGGCATGGTCAGAAAACATCCGTGGTATTATCTCAGTTGATTTGTACTTTTAAGACCTGATTATTGACCTAGTATGTGATCTGTTCTGGAGAATGTCTCATGTGTGGTTGAAAAGAATGTGCCTTCTCCTTCTTTAGAATAAAATGTTCTGAATAGATCTGTTATGTCTCTCTCATCTAGTGTATCATTCAAAGTCATTGTTTCCTTGTTTGTATGCTTAGATGATCTGTCCATTGATGTAAGTGTGGTGTTAAAGTCCCCTAATATATTGTATTGTTATCAATGAGTTACTTTATGTTTATTAGTTGATTTATATATTTGGGCATTCTCTTGTTGGGGGAATAAATATATACAGTTGTGAGATCTTTTGTCGAATAGTCCCCTTTATTATGATATGGTGTCTACCTTTATCCCTTGTTACTGTCCTTGGTTTAAAATCTAGTTTGCCTGATGTGAGTATGGCTATTCTGGCTTTCTTTTGACTTCCATTTGCATGATAAATGTTTTCCATCTCACTTTTAACCTGCAGGTGTCTTTAGGTCTAAAATGAGTCTCTTGGCAGCATATAGATGGGTCTTTTTTTTTTATCCATCATGACCTCCCACCCCCATGTCTTTTTATTGGAGTGTTTAGTCCATTTACATTCAGAGTAATTATTGATATATATGTATTTAGTGCCATTTTATTCCTTGTTTTGTTGTTGTTTTAGAGATTTTCTCTGTTCCTTTCTAGTCTTTATCACTTTTGGTCTTTCCTTTCCATTCAGAGTACCTTTTCATATTTCTTCCATGTCTTGTTTAGTGGTCATGAACTCTTTTAGTTTTTGTTTATCTGGAGAACTCTTTATTGTGTCTAGTATTTTGAGTGATAGGCTTGCTGTGTAAAGTATTCTCAGCTGAAGATTCTTCCCATTCAGCACACTGAACATGTCATGTCACTCCCTTCTGACCTGCCAAGTTTCTGTGGAGAGATTTGTTGGTACCCTTATGGGTCTTCCCTTGTAAGTTAAGGACTTCTTTTGTCTTCCTGCTTTTAAGATTTTTTCCTTATTGGTATATTTTGTAAATTTAATTATAATATCTTGGTGTTGGCATGCTTTTTCTTTGACCAATGGGAGTTCTCTGTGCCTCCTGGATCCTGATGTCTGTTTCCTTCCCCATATTAGGGACTTTTTCAGCTATTATTTCCTCACATAAACCTTCTGCCCCCCTTTTCTCTCTTCTTCTGGGACTCCTATGATATGAATGTTATTATGTTTGATGGAGTCACTGAGTTCCTTAGGTCTACTCTTGTGATCCATCATTCTTCTTTTTCTCTTTTGTTTAGCTTCACTATTTAACATAATTCTATCTTCTGCATCACTTATTCATTCCACTACTTCTTTCATCCTTGTGGTCATTACATCCAGCCAGTTTAGAATCTCAGCTATTGCATTTTTCATTACTGAGTGATGGTTTTGTAACTCTTTTATCTCTGTGGTGGGGGTCTCCCTGAAGTCTTCCATTCTTTCCTCGAGCCCAGTGAGTATCTTTATGATTGTTGTTTTAAATTCTCCACCACAGGGGTGCCTGGGTGGCTTAGTCGGTTAAGTGTCTGACTCTTGATTTCGGGTCAGGTTACGATTTCACAGTTTGTGAGTTTGAGCCGTGCATGTGCTGACAGCACCCAGCCTGCTTTGGATTCTCTGTATCACTGTCTCTGCCCCTCCCTTGCTTGTTCTCTATATCTCTATCTCAAAATAAATATACATTAAAAAATAATAATAATAAATTCTCCATAACATATTACTTATATCTGTTTCTATTAGATCTCTGGTCATGACTTTATCTTGTTCTTTCTTTGGGATAATTTCCTTTATCTTCGCATTTTGTCCAAATCTCTGTCTTCTTTGTTTTAGAAAAGCCTGTTATGTTTCCTGTTCCTGAGAGCAATAGCTTTATGAAGAAGTCATGTAGTGTCCAGAACCTGGCATTTCAGGGAGTGTCTCTGGTGTGTGCTGTCTGCACACTGTTGCTGTGTTTTGACTTCTCTTTCAGGCCATTCATCTGCAGATGTTTCTCTTACTTGTGTTGGGCAGTGCTTGGACTTTTGCCACAGTGTGGTGATTTTTAATGAGGTGTGCTCTCGTCTGCTCATTAAATGAGACTTCTACATCCACTAGATGTGAAGCCTTGTTGAACCTAGTCAGGAGACGTGTGCAGGAGTTTCTGTTGGTCTTCTGGGGAGGAGGCCCACTCTGCTTAGATTTAGCTGCACTTTCCCAAAAAGGGAACTATTATTAGAGGACAAGGTGTTAGGACTTGGTGTGAGCAGATTAGATAGCCAGTGTTGATGCTGTGTTGTTTACTCAAACTAGTTTATGCTCAAGAGCAAGGAAGGGAAATGGTGCCAGCAAGCTCCTTTGTCCCTGAAGAGGGGTCTCCATTCTTGGTGCTTTCAGGGAAGCACTCCCAGAAGAATGAATAATCTCTGTGTGTGTGTGTCCTAAGCATTTTTCAGATCACTGTCTTCACAATGTCTCTCCAAGAGCAGTACAGGGTACTTTGGCCTCTATCCTAGCCAAGCCTGCTTGCTTTTAAAACTCCAAAATTTAGGGACATGATGTGTCGGGTGCCTGCACTGAGCTTCTGGGTGAGGGTCTTGCCACACTGAGACTGATGCAGGTTTGACTGAGAAGGGCTGTCATGCCAGAGTGCTGGAGTGTGGGATTTGGAGCAAGCAGACTACTTGCTAGGTCTTTTCAAGCAGATGCTTTTAATCATAGGAGATTGTCAACAAGTGAGGTTATTGGTTTAGCCTCAGTTTACCCTAAGGCTGGTGTTGTTCTAAGATTTTTTTGTTTCTTAGTTTTTATTTAAATTCTAGTTTAATGTACAGCGTAATATTAGTTTCAGGTGTACAATGTAGTGATTCATCACTTACGTATAACACTCAGTGGTCATCATAACAAATGCACTCCTCAGTCCCTTCACCTATTTAATCCATCCCCCCAACCTCCACTCTGGTAACCATAAGTTTGTTCCCTATAGCTAAAAGTATGTTCCTTGGTTTGTTTCTTTTTTTCCCCCTAAGATTTTAAACAGAGTTCTAAAAAGGTAAAACTGCTTTTCATTTTATGGATGCTTATAAATCACTGATGGGATTGCTTTATATTCCACCTATTAGAGCTTTATGAGCAGTAATGGAAACAGACTTGGGTTAAACACACTTATGTTTCTTCTGCAAAGGATTGCCCCTCTTCCTGAAATTCTTTTCTGTTCCTTCTTGTCATATTGATCATTAAGGTGATCATCAATTAGTCTTCATTCAAATGCTAGCTCATGATACCATCTTTTGGCCTCTGTTCCAGAAGAATTAAGGATTTTTTCTCTTCCATAGCATTTTACAGCAATGGTCGTGTTTATTTGTTTATGCCTGTATATCTCTCACTGCACTGTGGGCTCTGTTTTATAGGCAGAGGCTATTTTGTTCATTATAATGTCTGCAACAGTTAACAGAATACCTAGCCAAATTAGGTACTCTGTAAATATTCACTGAATAATTGTTAAAGTTTATTGATTTCTGAAAAGAAATCCCTTTAAATTTGATAGGGAGATAGAAGTTACAGTTAGGGTAATACTTAAGGCATGACTTACTCCAACTCGTTGGAACTGTATTAAGGAAAATGATACTTTAGAGCCCAGTGGCTGGGCTGGAGACCATTAAATACTATAGAAATGAGTGGTGAAATTGACTACGTGAATTGGAGTAAGTGGTGAACTTTTTGTCCTTTCTTAAAGTCAGTAGCGATGTTCCAGCTCTCATTACTTATTTTGGAAATGTGTATATTTCATTTTTCCTTCTCAGTTAGTGTCTAGTTAAAACTCTATAAAATTTCTTGATCTTTTCAAACAGTCACATTTTGGTTTTATCGGTTTTATAGTTTTTCTGTTTTCTGTTTTATTGATTTCTAGTTAAATCTTTATTATTTTCTATAATCTGCTTACTGTGTGTTTGATTTGCTATTTTTTTGGATTTTTTATTCTTTGCTAGCTTCTTGGAGTAGATTAGATTATTGATTTAAGATTTCTTGTTTTGTAATAAAGCATTTTTCACAATTTTACTGAGGTATAGTTGAAAGAATTATAAGACATTTAAAGTATACAACATAATGATTTGATATACATATATTTTGAAAGGCTTCCCTCCATTGAATTAATTAATAAAGCATTTTAAGCTATAAATTTCACTTTAAGGACTGCTTTAGCTGTATTATATATTATTTTTATTATTTCACCTGGATTTCTGTAAGTCATGTCTCTGTTTTCATTGCTTAGCTGTCAGCCAGTGATTTGTGCCGTATTTGTTCTCAAATACCTCAAAGCCATTAAGGCTTCTACCATCTCGCCATTGGATTAGTGTGATGGTTGGGGAATCCATTCATAGCTGCAGCTAGTTCTGAAGTCTGTCTTGGATTTTATTTTTTGCTAGGATCTCTCAGGTTTCCTAATCCATGTTCATAATTTCCATGTAAGCCACAGAGAACATATGGCAAGTTTATTTCAGTCTTCCAATGACTTTTTAATTTTCAGGATCTCTTTAAATGTCTGACTGTTCCATGATAGCCATAGTTGGAGCTGCAACTTCAGACCAGATAGGTTTTTTCCTCATTCATTTTCTACTAAGTTTACTACTTTTAGCTGACAAAGCTGTGGCCTTTTGCCACTATATCCCAAAACATATCTGTCTCTCTGGTAGCAAAGCTGCTGATTTTCGTTGTCATCACCACACTGATGAAACAACTGTAACTTCATCTGTGGAGGTGGGAGTGGAATAGGAATAGCCCCATGCAGGAAGGCTGCAGATTCCTGTTATTCTTATCCAAAGCTTTAAAAGCTTTTCAAGAATAAATGATTCTCATTTTGTTGTCTTACTTTGCTCAATTTCCTGAGACCTGAAGTTACTGTTTTGGACAACTTTGTTTAGTTTAGTACTTGTTTCTCTGCAGAGAAGATTCAGTTACCTCTTCACAGTACCCTATCCAGAAATTTCTTCCATTGTATTTAAATGAAAATAGTTGCTATAGATAAGAGCAACACTATTGTCTGTATATTCCTGTATCTTATAGGATTCTACAGCACCTTCCTTAACTTGCACTCTTCCCTTTCCTTTTTTCCAGGAAGGTAGAATGGTATATTGAGAAAAAGCCTTGGAGATTGATATCCTTGGGTATAGATCTTAACTATAGCTGTGTATTTGGTGTATTTGTGGGTAATTTAATTCCTCTGAGTCTTGGTTTATATATCTATAAACTGGATGTAATAAGACTTACCTCACTGAGAAGATTAAATGATAATATATTCAGAGTACTTAATGCATGTCTCATATGTGGTAAATAAGCAGTCAATCACTGTTTTCTTTACTCTCCCCTCCCTTTGTTTCTCTTGTCAATTTTTGAAGCACATAGATTCAGCAAGATGTCATTTATAGCTCAGAGAACACTTAGAACAGTTAAATGAACAAAAAAGGTGGTTTCTTTTCAGTGCATATTAATATAGAAATACAATACCATACTTTACATTTTGGGGTTGTGGGCCAATGATCATGTGGATTAGTCCACATGCTGATGTTTGAAATTCTTTTCACTATATGAGGTGAAAACTTCTTTCAACACACATGTGATCAGGCCACTTACCAGCTTCAAATCAGTCCTCACATTAAAGCCCGAGCTCCTCAAAATAATATACAGGATCCTTCATGAGTTGGCCTCTCTGTACCTTTCTACCCTTAGATTTCCCTTCTCCCGCTAGGTTTTAACTGTATTGTAATACCTTTATTTCTCTATGTCAGGGTTTTCATCTTCCATTGCTTTTGCTCATATAGCTCCCTTTGTATGTATTCAAGGATTCTATCCTCATTTATTGATCATTTTGCATTTATCTTCCAGTTAGATGCCCATCCTCTCAGCACACTATGATGCATTATCTGTCATTCTCATTACATTCATACCTGATTAGAGAGATACTTGAGAGCAGAGATAATATCTTATTTAATATTTATATCTCCATTGCCTTGATCGTAGTTTTCCAGTGCAAATGAGGGAATCTAACCCAGCACCACTCTGATAAAAAGATGATGGATGACACTAGCACCATCTACCCCAGCATATCCCTGGCTTGTAATACTATTAAAATTTCCTAAAGTCCAAACCCACTTTTCCTTAATCTAAAAAACAAAACCAAAACCCAAAACGAAACCTAAGACACTCAACTATGTGTAACAAAATAAACTCTGCTTTCCTCCTTACCGGTTAATATCATAAGGGAAACAATGTATATTTTGGTTGCTATCTTGGAAAGGCTGAGGTTCAGGCCCAGATTCCTGAGCATAGGGACTCATTATTGTGTTTCTAGTCAACACCGGTGAGATTTTAGGTCAGAGCATCTTATTTTCATAGCAGAGCCATTTTGGTGCTGTGTCCCTCATTACAGTAAACTGTTGACAACTGGTGATGTGAGTATAGATAGTAGCTTTCTGTTTAAGGGAAACATAAGTCAGTTACCAATAGATTTCTGACACACCATTACAAAATATTTCCTGTTAGTAGGTAAAAGAGAGAGAAATGGATGTGAACCTATTAGTATCAAAATTACATGTCAAAAAGCTAGAGCAGAGTTCAATTTATTTCTGCCATAATAAGCAAGCCAGAGATTGACTGGACAATTATTTCTACTTCTATTGCTTGTTTTCTGAGATGAGCATTTCAGTATAAAATCAGCTTTTTTAGACGTATTTTGGTAAATAACAGCCTGTATGAATTAGGTTTATCTCATAGGAGATAAAATTAAACAGTTTCTTAGGTGGGATAAGTATTTTATAGTTCTTTCTGATAAAGAAAGAAAATTACATACTTGATGACAAAATTAAAAAATGTTGGAGTAAGAATTAAAGTATATAAAGACTAGTCCTGTTTCTTTTGTACACTAATTGTGTGACCTTGAACAAGTTTTATGACTAGTTGGAGCTTCAGTTTACTCAGCTATATTTAACTATTACCACTATTGAATCCCTAAAATGGGCTTTGGTCTATAATATTCCTGCTAAAAATTATGTCATTGCATCTTCAGTATTACTAATTTTACTCCCATTTAACAGATAAAGAAACTCAGAATGGTGGAATAACTTGTTCAAGGCCACTTAGAGTAAAGGGCAGAGCAGGTTAAAAACCCATGTCTTTGTCTTCCACAACTTTATTCTTTTTTTCCCCCTTCATTCTTTTTGTCAAATCTCACAGATATTCTTGATCTTGAAGAGTCACACTAATGAAGTAATATAGTTAAAAGAACTATTGGGGTAGCGCCTGGGTGGCTCAGTGGGTTAAGAATCCATCTTCGGCTCAGGTCCACCTTTGGCTCAGGTCACAGTCTCGCTGTTTGTGAATTCTAGCCCTGCATCAGGCTCTGTGCTGATAGCTCAGAGCCTGGAGCCTGTTTCAGCTTCTGTGTCTCCCTCTCTCTCTGCCCCTTCCCTACTCACATTCTCTCTCTCTCTCTCTCTCAAAAATAAACATTCAAAAAATTAAAGAACTATTATGTGTACAAACGTAAGGAATTTTTGCTTTTATTTGTAGTTCGATTTGGTAGCACTAAATTGGAATGAGGTATTTTTCTATTAATGTTGAGTGGAAAACTCTTCAAAACTTTTTAAAGAGTTGTGCAGATTTAAAAGTTTTGTTATTTAACTGTTCCTGAATGGAAATTTTTTGCTACCAGGTCTGCAAAAGTATATTCTATACTATTATTTTCTTATAATTATGCTTTTTTTCCCTCCCTGTAATTTAATAGATTTTAAGGATAAATCTACATATGATAAGGAGAAAAGAATGCTTCCTTAGCAATATCTAAAAATATACAGTTTGTGAAGTACATTCATATGCGTTATATTCTTTGTTTTTCAAATTGTGTTGTTGTTTTAATAGTTCTGAAATAAGTATCTTTATTTCTCTCTTACAAATGAGGCAACTGAAGCTTAGAGGAGCTTGTGTAAGTTCAGAAAACATATTAGTGGCAGAGACCAACAATCAACAGATTCTTATTCTAAGTATGGGTTCTGTCTACTATACCTAAACTGAATGAGGTAGCTGTAGTATAGTGGTTATTCCTATGGGTTCTTGAGTTCAAATTTTGATTCATTTGTATGCCCTTGGGCCAGTTAAATAATTGGCCTAATAACTGGGACAATTAAATGCCAATTGTCTTGATAACTCCAATTCCTTATCTGTAAAATGATGATAGTAATATTGTCTGTTTCATAGATTTATTGTATTAAATGAGACAATATATGTGAAATGATTGACATAGTAACCAGTGTATAGAAAGCACTCAATAAATGTTAGCTGTTATCATTTTTTGTACATTAGTATTGTAAGTTATAGTCATGTAATTTATATAAACCATCTCTGTAAGCCATTTAAAAGTAAATTTTCAGTTCATTAATTCAATAAACATGTATTAAATGCCTCTATGTGCTAGGTATTGTCTAAACATGAGGCATAAGGGATATACACAATAGAGTTCCTGTTCTCAAGGAGCTAATCCTTTTTAAGAACAAGAAAATTACAATAGGAATGAGACCAGTTTTGTTGACTTCTGTAACACCTGACTTTAGGAGGGTCTGCTTGATGGGTGTTTTGATTTAATTTACTTTTTTTTTTTTAATTTTTTTTTTCAACATTTATTTATTTTTGGGACAGAGAGAGACAGAGCATGAACGGGGGAGGGGCAGAGAGAGAGGGAGACACAGAATCGGAAACAGGCTCCAGGCTCTGAGCCATCAGCCCCGAGCCTGACGCGGGGCTCGAACTCCCGGACCGCGAGATCGTGACCTGGCTGAAGTCGGCCGCTTAACCGACTGCGCCACCCAGGCGCCCCTTAATTTTTTTTTTAAACGTTTATTTATTTTTGAGACAGAGAAAGACAGAGCATGAACGGGGGAGGGTCAGAGAGAGGGAGACACAGGATCCGAAACAGGCTCCAGGCTCTGAGCCATCAGCCCAGAGCCCCACGCGGGGCTCAAACTCAGGGGCCGCGAGATCGTGACCTGGCTGAAGTCGGACGCTTAACCGACTGCGCCACCCAGGCGCCCCGATTTAATTTACTTTTATACTGACTTTGGGTTTTTATTGTCATTGTTAAAATTATTTTACTTAAAGAATTGTTGTATATTTATGGAAAGTGTCCCATTTAGAGATCTGGTAACAAAAATGAAAGACACAAATGAAATTCATGGTTTGGTAGATTAATTGTGATATTTTTACATGGAAACATTTCCTTAGTCTTTTCTAAGAAAGATACAGAATAGAGAATCTTTGCAATTCTAATGCTTATATTATTTATTAAAATAATAAATGTAAGTTTATTAAGATGCACCTTATGGATCTCTTCTTAGATGCCTTGTAGATACTATAAATTTTCACAAACACTGAGTTAAGTAGTATCATTTTTATTTAATAGATGAAGGAATTGAGGCTCAAAGAGGTAAAATAGCTTGCCTAGCATCATGAAATCTGTGGAATTGTGTTTTAAGCCCAGCCTGTCTCCAAATCTTATGTTGGAACCAGAGAAAAAAAAGGTCAATTTGAATCTCAGCTTTAAGCATTAGTGTGGCTTTACTGTATTAAAATTCTATTAGGAACATATTGTACAGTTGAAACTAATATAATACTGCATGTTAACTAACTGGAATTAAAATTAAAACTTTAAAAAAGAAAAATTTCTGTTACGATTGTTTGAGTTCTAGCATACTATAGTGAGGAAGTGTGACCACTGGATTGGATTAAGGTTCTATGTGATAAGCACTGATTGAAAATCTGGAATGGGGTAATATGACTTCATGTTTTCTGTTTGGAAATGGACAAAATATTTCAACAAATATGTGCCATGATTTGTAAAAATATATTAATTTTCATTTAGAAGTAATTGTACCAAAGTAATATAAGTACTAATTTTTATAAATTACTTCTCATACATTATAAAAGTTTTATATAATCAGTTCACCAAAATATTTATCTTTGCATGAAGGAGATGCTTCTTAATTTACATTTTCATTAGATGTAACATATAGCATCTAGTGATGTAAATTTGTTTCTGAAACTCCTTAATTTCCTCAGATATTCCAGGATACTGAATGCTGTTTGGCTTGCATTATTTACATCAAATTTGCAGTGAAAATCTTGTTATTATATATCCATGGCTACTTTTGTTAACTAAGAACAATATTGTTTTTCCATAGTAAGCTGTCAGAAATGTGGGACACACTCAATCTGAGCCAAAGATATCAATTTCAGAGGGAGATTTTGAAGAAGTTTTATTATGTAATGTCAGGTTTGTCTTATTAACATATTCCCTTAACTTGAGAGGATCAGAAAGAAGCACTGGCATCCTCATTTTGCTAATGATTTATTAAAAACAATAGATTAATTGTGTTCTTGAAATATCAACCAGGTAAAGAAATATATTGACATCTAGTATTTCTGTAATTAGAAAATTATTAACAAATGAAAAATACTTTGTGAGAATAGGTACTAGCTTTATAAGACTAAATTGAAAATGTAGCATATATTGTCTGTACATATGTTGTCTATTGAATAATCACCTATGAAGTAATTATTATAATATTAAATAAGACAGTATGGTATAGAGAAGAAAAGGGGGTGATTTTTCTTTCAGATGTATGTTTTTTCTGATAGTACTCATTGTTTGTTGCTCTGTTGTCTTCTAACATTTTATCTCAAAGAGGAGAAACATAAAACCACCATTATATTTATTCCTTTGTAGATAACCTATTATTTTCTCCTCCCCATGCTTATTTTTTTTCATCACTGTAATTCAAATATATTGCCAGAATGTGTCTCCATGTACATCTCATTCCATTAATTCTATCTGAAATAATTTGCATACGTGGGCTGTTTTTCTGCTCTGGAAGTTTTCTTCAGTTATATCTTTAGTAGTTTTTTTGTTTGAGTGATTCTGGCCCTCTTTCTTGGAATGTCTTATAATCCCTATTCTGTTCACTGCCTTCAATAATAATATTCTTTCTCATTGCTTTCAAGTGTTGTTTAGTTTCTTTACCCTTTCTTCTGCATTCGGAAAGACCACTGTCAAAAAAAAAAGAAAGACCACTCTCTTTTTAATCAATTTTAATATTATTAAAATTTTTAATGAGTATATAATTATCACATAATATTATAAAATATATAACATAATTATTATATATTTTTATTTATGTAATTTAAATTATATAGTTTAGTTAATGATATGAATACAATATATATTTATGTAATTTTAATAATTATACATATTAGTGCAAAATATTAAAATATTAATATATATGTTAGTTTCATGTGTACATAGTGATTCTAATATTTACCTTATGAAATGCTCACCATTTGTCACCATACATAGTTATTACAAAATTATTGAATATATTACCTATGCTATACTTTTCATCCCCATGACTTATTTATATTATAACTGGAAGTTTATATTTAAAAATCCCCTTCACCTATATTGCCCATCCCTCTACCACCCTCTCCTCCGGCAATTGCTAGTTTGTTATGTATGTTTCTCTTTTGTTGTTTGTTAATTTATTTTGTCTTTTTAGATTCTACATACAAGTGAAATCATGTGGTATTTGTCTTTCTGTGTCTGACTTATTTCACTTAGCCTGATTCCCTCTAGGTCATCTCTAGTTGATTGGTTATTCAATACTGCCTCTTTCTATCTCTCTCTTTTTTAAAGTTTATTTCTTTTGAGACAGAGAGAGAGAGGGAGAGAGAGAACATGAGCTGGGGAGTGGCAGAGAGAGGGAGAGAGAGAATCTCAAGCATGGGGCTCAGTGTCATGAACCATGAGATCATGACCTGAGCCGAAATCAAGAGTCGGATGCTTTACCCACTGAGCCACCCAGGTGCCTCTCTCTCTCTCTCTCTCTCTCTCTCTCTCTCTCTCTCTCTTTTTTCTATTCCCAGTGGATATTTCAATAATATTATTTACACTTTTTTTCTTATACTTTGTTTTGGCATCAGATTCTTTTTTTCTTTTTCACTTATACTATTGCATTTCATTTTGTTGACATTTCCTATCAGGTTATTCTATCTTGGTGACTTTTGTTCCTGTTATAGAGGTCACATGTATTAACATGTCTTAATTGAGATACAAGTAACTGCTGTTACAAATCCACTTTGTTATTTCATAGGCTAAACACAATAGAGTTCTAGTTCTGACTCAAGGAATAATTCAATGCAGTTTCCTAGTTGCCAGGTGACTGTTCTTCACATGTTGATCCAGGGATCCAGGATCAATTTTGTAGCTCTGTTATTTCACATAGGATCTCAGCACCCTCTGCATTTAACTAGTGGAAGGGAAATAGAAAGTGGAGAAATTTGGCCCACTTTTTAAAAGTTCTAACCAAGAAGTAATACACATCATTTCTACTCACATTCCAAATTGGCAAGAATTACTTGCACAACAACACTTCGATGCAGGAGGTTCTGGGAAATATAGCCCTAGCTGAGCAGCAACAACTCTATGCTATGAAAGGGAAACATGAAATTTTGGTGGGCAGCTAGATGTCTGTATTCCACCATGTCTTGGTACAGTGTATTGATTGTGCCAAACATGTTTTAAATTTTCTGCTTGCTTTAGTAAATAATTTTCAGAGTTATAGTCCTCCAATGAGTTTTCCAGATGTTGTTCCCTTTGCCTTTTTTGCCACTTTGTTTTACAAGTTGACAGTTTTATTTCACTTGATACAAAGAGAGATTTACTTAAACCCAATCATGAGTCATCATTTGTGGTATGTCTTTGATCCTGCTCACTGTTATGTAGGAGTCTCTACACAGATCTGCAGTTGGGAAGATGGTGTGTGTACAGTTCTTAGCTTGGTTTCATTGTAATCTAATGAAGCCTTCTATATAAAGGTGAGAACCTTAGCTCTCTGATTCCTTCATTCTCCAAATTGAGGAGAATACATAGAACTTTTCCTATTTTCATCAATGCCTATGGAGTTTTATAAGTTAGGGTACAATGTAGCAATATAATTTCTGGGATTGAATATATCTGAATCTATACAGAATTTGAGGCATAATGAATTGTACATTTTTCTGGGTTTGGATTATCAGAGACTGCACATTTCCAAGACAAAAACAAGCAAGTTGAAGAACAATGTGACTGCCTGTCTTTGCTGAACTTCAGGTAGCAAAATATGTTGGTTGCCACTTATTCTATTTTCTACTTTATAGATCTTTTATCTCGTGGGAAGTTTGCCTAAATATCTTGGCTGTCAAGCTTATTTGTCATTATTGGTAAAAGATATTTCCCTATGCCTTCTTCCTGGTTGTTTAAAGTTTTAGAGAAATTCGAAGAGGTGAAGTAAAAGATTTCTATATAGCTGATGTTAACAACTCAGATACTCCATTTGCCAAAGTTAAACTGAGGTATAATTGACACATAAGGAACTATGTACCCTATTAAAGTATGTAATTTGTAAGTTTTAATATCTATCTATTTATCTATCTCATCTGTAAATCCATGATAGTAAGATAATGAAAATATTCATTATCCCAAGTTTTCTCAAGCTGCTATCCCTCCATGTCTACCAGTGAATCATCAGACAACCCCTGATCTGCATTCTGACACTACAGATTGATTTTCATTTTCTAGATTTTTATGTAAAAGGAATCATACACTATAAACTTTTTCTGTGGCTTCTTTCACTCAACATAATTATTTAGAGATTCATCCATATCGTTGCATATATCAATATAGCGAAATTAGTTTATTCATTTAATTGTTGGTAGACATTTGGGTTGTTTCCAGTTTGGGGGCATTACAAATAAAGCTGATATGAACATACTACATACATACTAGTCTACATATTTCACTTAGGTAAATACCTAGTAGAGCACTGACTGAGTCAGTCATATGGTAGGTATATTTATATAACTTTTGACAAACTTTCAAAGAGCTTTTCAAAGTTGAACCATTTTACATTTCTACTAGTGTATCAATTGCACACATGTTGACCAACACTTGGTAGGGCTAGTCTTTTTAATTTCAGATAATTTTATAGGTATATATTGATATTTCCTTTGAGTTTTAATCTGCCTTTCCCTAATGACTAATGATGGTGAATTTTCTTTCATGTTGTTATTGGCCATCATCTATCTTTCTTGGTAAAGTGTCTATTCCCAAACTTTTTGAACATTTTAATGTGGCTGTTTATTTTTTTAACATTGTATCTTGGAAATTATTTATATAGTCTGGATATAAGCTCGTTATCAAATGTGAGATTTTCAAATATTTTCTCCCAACTCTTGCTTATCTTTTCATTCTTAATCTTCGTGAAATCCAAGTTATTAATGTCTCTTACTAGGTTGTGATTTTGGTGCCATATATCAAAAAAATCTTTGCCTAACCCAAGATCCAAAAGATTTTCCTGAGTTTTCTAAGTTTTATACTTTTAGATTTTACCTTTGGATATGTGATCCCTTTTGAATTTTTTTTTTTTGTATATAGTGCAAGTATAGATAGATTTCTCTGTCTCTCCCTCCACTTTCTCTCCCCCTCTGACTCTCTGACCCTCCTTACCTCTGTCCCTTCCCTCCCTCCCCCCTCTTCCTTCCCATTCCATTCTTTCTTTGTTTTTTTTGCTTATGGACATCCAGTTGTTTTAGCACCATCTACTGAAAGGACTATTCTTTCAGCCTTGAATTGCCTTTGTTTAGTGCTTTGGTTGAAAGCCATAGGTGTGGACCTGTTTCTGGATTCTCTATTATTCTGTTTCATTAATGTATTTTTTCCTGATGCAAATGAAACACCATCTTGAATATTGTTGCTTTACAATGTTTTGAAATCAGGTTGTACAATTCCTCTAACTTTGTTCTTTTCTAAGATGTTTTGACTATTCTAGATCCTTTGTATTTACATATGAATTTTCAAATCAACTTCTCTATTTTTATATAAAAGCCTTTTGAGATTTTCTTGGGATTGCATTGAATCTATGAATCAATCTGGGCAGAAATAATATTTTAATATACTGAGTGTTCCTTTTGGTGAACACAATGTATTTTTCCATTTGTTTAGGTATTTTTAAATTTCTCTAAACAGTGTTTTGCAGTTTTCAGTGTACAGGATTTTCACATCTTTTGTCATGTTTATTCCTAAGTATTTCATATTTTTTATGTTATTGTAATAGGTATTGTAATTAATTTCCAATTGTGCATAGAAATACAGTAGTTTCGTACATACTGATCATTTATACTGGAATCTTGCTGAACTCACTTTTTAGTACTTGTATCTTTTTAATACAGAAGCTTTAAAAATAGATTTTGTAGGGTATTCTGCACAATCTTGACACCTGAAAAGCCAATTTACTTTATTCATTTTATTCTTTACCTTCAGTCTCTGTATCTTTTATTTACTTGTCCTGCTTTATTTCACTGATTAGAAGTTCCACTACAATGTTGACTAGAAAGAAGTGCAGAAGATATCTTAGCCTTGATCCTGATTTTAGGGGAAAAGCATTCAATCTTTCATTAATGAATGTAATGTTAGTTGCAGAGGTTTTTATTTGGTAAAGTTCTTTTATAAGGTGGAGTAATTTTGCTTATGTTCCTAGTTTTCTGAACACTTTTTATCAGGAACAAATCTTGCCTTAGGACAAATGTTTTTTCTCTGTATATTTAGGTAATAATACGTATATTTTTTTCTTTTTTAGTTTGTTAAAATGGTGAATTCCATTATTTTGTAATTTTAAACCAACCTTGCATTCCCCACTTGATCATTATTTAATATCCTTTTTATCTTTCATTGATTTTGATTTCTGAACATTCATAAGAACTTTTAAATTTGTGTTCCTCAAGGACTTTGGTGTAGTGGTTTTTTCCCCCAAAAGTCTTTTCCTAGGTTTGGTATTGGGGTAACATTTACTTACAGAATTTGTTAGTCCATTTTTGAAAGGTAATTATGTAGATTTCATATAATTTATTCCTTAAATATTTGGAAAAATTCACCAATGCAGTCATATTAAGATGTTTTCTTTCGTTTTTTTTTTTTTTTTTGTAATGTTTATTTATTTAATTTTAGAGAGAAAAGGAGAGTGTGAGTATGGGTGCATGAGTCAGGGAGGGGGGGGGAGAGAGAGAGAGAGAGAGAGAGAGAGAGAGAGAGAGAGAATCCCATGGAAGCTCCATGCTGTTAGTGCAGAGACCATTGTAGGGCCTGATTCCATGAACTGTGAGATTATGACCTGAGCTTCAAACAAGAGTCGGATGCTTAACCAAGTGAGCCATGCCCCTGGAATGTTTTACGTGGGAAGATTTTTAACTAAAAGGTCAATTTCTTTTTATAGATACAGGGATATTTATATGATTTCTTTCTTAGTGAGCTTTGAATAGTGTTATTAAAGAAATGTGTACATTTTTTCCAAGTTGTCAAATTTATTGGCCTAAAGTTTTATTTTTAATTTATAGACAGTAGTGTTTTAATTTCTCTGATGTCTGATAGTGGTAATTTGTATCTTTGTTTTTTATCCTTACTGTTCTGACTATAGCTTTTCAAAGAACCAAGTTTGTATTTCATTAATTTTCTCTATTCCTTCCTCTATTTTCTGTTTCATTCATTCATTTCTTGCCTTTATTTCCTTTTTTCTTTTTATGTTGAGTTTAACTTTCTCTTCATTTTCTACTTTTTGTGATGTAAGTTGAGATTATTGACTTGAGATCATATTTTGTTTCTGATATAGATATTAAGTACTACAAAATCCAAGGTATTTCTTTAGCCATTTATAAAATGGTAGAAGATGTTTTAGGTCTGATTATCACTCACTTTAAGATTACATATCATGAAGAAAATAATTATTTATGTACAGTATAGAATTTGTCATATAATTTTTTTAAGTTATACTGGACATTTTTGTTATATTTTCAATATTTTTATTGCATTATAGTGTTGTTTTCTTTTGCTTTTACTTATACTGAAATGCAAAATCCACCTCATAAGCACCAATAAAATATAATGTGACCAAAAAATTTTAGTGCTATAAATTGTCATGTTGTCTTTTGATTCCTGATGAGTATAAAATACCTTCTAATTTCACATCTGAATTCTTTGACCTACGTGTTTTTTCTTTTATTTTTTTAATACAAAATTTATTGTCAAATTAGTTTCCATACAACACCCAGTGCTCATCCCAACAGGTGCCCTCCTAAATACCCATCATCCACCCCCCCCTCATACCCCCCATCAACCCTCAGTTTGTTCTCAGTTTTTAAGAGTCTCTTATGTTTTGGCTGCCTCCTTCTCTAACTTTTTTTTTCCTTCCCCTCCCCCATGGTCTTCTGTTAAGTTTCTCAGGATCCACATAAGAGTGAAAATATATGGTATCTCTCTCTGTATGACTTATTTCGCTTACCATAACACTCTCCAGTTCCATCCATGTTGCTACAAAAGGTCATATATCATTCTTTCTCATTGCCATGTAGTATTCCATTGCATATATAAACCATAATTTCTTTATCCATTCATCAGTTGACGGACATTTAGGCTCTTTCCATAATTTGGCTATTGTTGAGAGTGCTGCTATAAACATTGGGGTACAGGTGCCCCTATGTATCAGCATTCCTGTATCCCTTGGGTAAATTCCTAGCAGTGCTGTTGTTGTGTCATAGGGTAGATCTATTTTCAACTTTATGAGGAACCTCCACACTGTTTTCCAGAGTGGCTGCACCAGTTTGGATTCCCACCAACAGTGCAAGAGGGTTCCCATTTTTCCACATCCTTGCTAGCATCTATAGCCTCCTGATTTGTTCATTTTAGCCATTCTGACTGGTGTGAGGTGATATCTCAGTGTGGTTGTGATTTGTATTTCCCTGATGAGCGACATTGAGCATCTTTTCATGTGCCTGTTGGCCATCTGGATGCCTTCTTTAGAGAAGTGTCTATTCATGTTTTCTGCCCATTTCTTCACTGGGTTATTTGTTTTTTGGGTGTGGAGTTTGGTGAGCTCTTTATAGATTTTGGATACTAGCCCTTTGTCCAATATGTCATTTGCAAATATCTTTTCCCATTCCGTTGGTTGCCTTTTAGTTGTGTTGATTGTTTCCTTTGCTGTGCAGAAGCTTTTTATCTTCATGAGGTCCCAATAGTTCATTTATGCTTTCAATTCCCTTGCCTTTGGAGATGTGTCAAGTAAGAAATTGCTGCAGCTGAGGTCAGAGAGGTTTTTTCCTGCTTTCTCCTCTAGGGTTTGGATGGTTTCCTGTCTCACATTCAGGTCTTTTATCCATTTTGAGTTTATTTATGTGAATGGTGAAAGAAAGTGGTCTAGTTTCATTCTTCTGCATGTTGCTGTCCAGTTCTCCCAGCACCATTTGTTAAAGAGACTGTCTTTTTTCCATTGGATATTCTTTCCTGCTTTGTCAAAGATTAGTTGGCCATACTATTGTGGGTCCAATCCTGGAGTCTCTATTCTATTCCATTGGTCTGTGTGTCTGTTTTGGTGCCAATACCATGCTGTCTTGATGATTACAGCTTTGTAGTAGAGGCTAAAATCTGGGATTATGATGCCTCCTGCTTTGGTCTGCTTCTTCAAAATTACTTTGGCTATTTGGGGTCTTTTGTGATTCCATACAAATTTTAGGATTGCTTGTTCTAGCTTCGAGAAGATGCTGGTTCAATTTTGATTGGGATTGCATTCAGTGTGTAGATAGCTTTGGGTAGTATTGACATTTTAACAATGTTTATTCTTCCAGTCTATGAGCACGGAGTGTTTTTCCATTTCTTTGTATCTTCTTCAATTTTCTTCATAAGGTTTCTATAGTTTTCAGCATACAGATCTTTTACATCTTTCGTCAGGTTTATTCCTAGGTATTTTATGATTCTTGGTGCAATGTGAATGTGATAAGTTTCTTTATTTGTCTTTCTGTTGCTTCATTGTTAGTGTATAAGAATGCAACTGATTTCTGTACAGTGATTTTGTATCCTGAGACTTTGCTGAATTCATGTATCAGTTCTAGTAGACTTCTGGTGGAGTCTATCGGGTTTTCCATGTATAATATGTCATCTGCAAAAAGCGAAAGCTTGACTTCATCTTTGCCAATTTTGATGCCTTTGATTTCCTTTTGTTGTCTGATTGCTGATGCTAGCACTTCTAACACTATGTTAAACAATAGCGGTGAGAGTGGACATCCCTGTTGGATTCCTGATCTCAGGGGGAAAGCTCTCATTTTTTCCCCATTGAGGATGATATTAGCTGTGGGCTGTTCATAAATGACTTTTATGATGTTTAAGCATATTCCTTCTATCCCGACTTTCTCGAAGGTTTTTATTAAGAAAGGATGCTGAATTTTGTCAAATGTTTTTTCCTCATCAATTGACAGGATCATATCGTTCTTATCTTTTCTTTTATTAATGTGATGTATCACATTGATTGATTTGCGAATGTTGAACCAGCCCTGCATCCCAGGAATGAATCCCACTTGATTGTAGTGAATAAATCTCTTTATATACTGTTGAATTCGATTGGCTAGTATCTTATTGAGAATTTTTGCATCCATATTCATCAGGAATATTTCTCTTTTTTTGCTGGGTCTCTGTCTGGTTTAGGAATCAAAGTAATACAGGCTTCATAGAATGAGTCTGGAAGTTTTCCTTCCCTTTCTGTTTTTTGGAACAGCTTGAGAAGGATATGTATCATCTCTACTTTAACTGTCTGGTAGAATTCCCTAGGGAAGCCATCTGGTCCTGGACTCTTATTTGTTGGGTGATTTTTGGGAACTGGTGCAATTTCTTTGCTGGTGATGGGTCTGTTCAAGTTTTCTATTTCTTCCTGTTTGAGTTTTGTAAGTGTGTGGGTGCTTAGGAATGTGTCAATTTCTTCCAGGTTGTCCAGTTTGTTGGCATATAATTTTTCATAGCATTCCTTGGTAATTGCTTGTATTTTTGAGGGATTGGTTGTAATAATTCCATTTTTATTCATGATTTTATCTATATGGGTCCTCTCTCTTTTTTTTGAGAAGCCTGGTTAGAGGTTTATCATTTTTGTTTATTTTTTCAAAAAAACAACTCTTGGTTTCATTGATCTGCTCTACTGTTTTTTTTTTAAGATTCTATATTGTTTATTTCTGCTCTGATCTTTATTATTTCTCTTCTTCTTGGTATAGGGTGTCTTTGCTGTCTGCTTCTATTTCCCTTAGGTGTGCTGTTAGATTTTGTATTTGGGATTTTACTTATTTCTTGACATAGGCCTGGATTGCAATGTATTTTCCTCTGAGGACTGCCTTCGCTACATCCCAATGCATTTGGATTATTGTATTTTCATTTTCATTTGTTTCCATATATTTTTAAATTTTTTTTTTTTAACGTTTTTATTTATTTTTGGGACAGAGCGAGACAGAGCATGAACGGGGGAGGGGCAGAGAGAGAGGGAGACACAGAAACAGAAGCAGGCTCCAGGCTCTGAGCCATCAGCCCAGAGCCTGACGCGGGGCTCGAACTCACGGACCGCGAGATCGTGACCTGGCTGAAGTCGGACGCTTAACCGACTGCGCCACCCAGGCGCCCCTCAGTTTTTCTCCTTTGAGTATAGTGTTACTTTGGGTTTTTCATATAAGGCAATACTTATGTTGAGGTCTTTTCCCTCTCAACCTACTTTGTTGAGGGTTTTTATCATGGATGGATGTTGTACTTTGTCAAATGTTTTTTTTGCATATAATGAAATGAGTGATACATTTTTTATACTTTCTTTTGTTGATGTGATATATCACGTTGATTGATTTCGGAATATTGAATCACACTTGTATCCTGGGAATTTATCCCATTGATTGTGGTGAATGATGTTTTAAAATTTATTGTTGGATTTAGTCACTAGTATTTTGTTCAGGAATTTTCCTTCTGTGTTCATCAGAGATACTGGCCTATAGGTCTCTTTTTTTGATGTCTTTATCTGGTTTTGGTGTCAGGTAATTCTCACCTTGTTGAATGAATTTGTTAGCTTTCCCTTCTCTTATATTTTTTTGGAAAGGTTTGAAAAGACTAGTTATTAACTCATTTTAAATGTTGGGTAGAATTCCCCTGTTAAGCTCTCTGGTCCTGGACTTGTGTTTGTTGAGAGTTTTTAGATTACTGATTCCAGTTCTTTGCTGGTAATCAGTCTGTTCAAATTTTCTGTTTTTCATCATTCAGCTTTATAAGGTTATATTCCTAGGAATCTATCTATTTCTTCTTTTTTGTACATTTTGTTGGTATATAATTTTTCATAATATTCTCTTATATTCCCCTGTGTTTCTTTGGTGTTAGTTATTTCTCCTATTTCACTTATGATTTATTTGGAATCACTCTATCTGTCTCTCTGTCTCTGTCTCATTATCTTTTTATTTTTTGATCAGTCCGGGTAGAGTTTCATCAATTAGTCGATCTTTTTAAAGAAGTAGCACCTGGTTTCATTGATCTGTTCTATGTGTTGTTGTTGTTGTTGTTTTAAGTTTCTATATCATTTATTTCCAATCTAGTCTTTAGTATTTTCTTCCTTCTGCTGCATTTGGCTTTTGTTTGTTCTTGTTTTTCTAGCTCCTTTAGGTATAAGGTTAGGTTGTTTATTTATTTTAATTCTTGATGTATGCCTGTGTTGCTATAAACTTCCCTCTTAGAACCACTTTTGCTACATCTCAAAGAATTTGGACTGTTGTGTTTTCATTTTCTTTTGTCTCCATGTAATTTTTTATTTTTTCTTTGATTTCTAGTTGACCCATCTAATAGTATGCTATTTAATCTCTGTATGTTTGTTTTGTTTCCAGGTTTTTTTCTTTTTGATTTCCAGTTTTATAGTGTTGTCAGAAATGATGCATGGTATGACTTTGATATTTTTGAATTAATCAGAGTTGTTTTGTGGCCTAATATGTGATCCACTCTGGAGAATGTTCCATGTGTACTTGAAAAAAAATGTGTATTCTGCTGTTTTTGGATGGCATGTTCTGAATATATCTGTTATGTTCATCTGGTTTATTATGTCATTAAAGCCACTGTTACTTTTTTGATTTTCCGTTTAGATGATCTGTCACTTGATGTAATTGCGGTATTCAAGTCCCCTACTATTATTTTATTACTATCAATTAGTTTCTTTATGTTTGTTATTAACTATTACTCCCATGTTGGGTGCATAAATATTTACAGTTGTTATTTCTTCTTGTTTGATTGTCCCCTTTGTGATTACATAGTGTATGTCTTTGTGTCTATGTTTTAAAGTTTATTTTTTCTGATATAAGTATTACTACCCTGGCTCTCTTTTCACATTGATTTTCATGATAAATGTTTCTCCATCTCCTCATCACTCAAATTGCATGTGTCTTTGCATCTGAAATGATTCTTTGTAGGCAGTATATAGATCTTGTTTTTTTAAATTCATTCCATCATCCTATGTCTTCTGACTGGGACTTTAGTCCATTTAAATTCAAAGTAATTCTTTATAGGTTTGTATTTATTGCTATTTTGTTATTTCTTTTGTGTTTGTTTTTCTGGATCTTCTTTGTTGCTTTCTTCCCTTGCTCTTTTCTTTCACCGTAAGCTGGTTTTCTTCAGTGATATAATTGGATTCGTATCTGTGTATTTTTTGTGTATCTGTTACTGGTTTTTGATTTGTGGTTACCATTACGTTTGTTTATAACATCTTCTCCATATAGCAGTTCACTTAAGTTTGTTTACTTAAGTTTGAACCCATTCTTTTTTTTCTAATAAAGTGGTAAATCTTTTTTTTTTTAATGTTTATTTATTTTTGAGAGGGAGAGGCAGAGCACGAGTTGGGAAGGGGCAGAGAGAGAGAGAGAGAGAGATAGGGAGAGGGAGAGAAACATAGAAACATAGAATCCGAAGCAGGCTCCAGGCTCAGAGCCTGTCATGGGACTCAAACTCATGAGCCTTGAGATCATGACCTGAGACAAAGTCAGATGCTTAACCAGCTAAGTCACCCAGGCACCCCTTAACCCATTCTTTACTCTTCTCCCCCTACCCCACCTTTTAGGTATATGATGCTATAGTTTACATCCTTTTATTTTGTAAGTCATTTTACTGAATTTTGTAGATATACTTATTTGTACTGCTTTTGTACTTTTTAAGTTTTACTTAATGGTTTTTCCTTTTTTACTTAAAGGGTCTCCTTTAACATTCTTTTAGGGGTGTTTTAGTGGTCATGATTTCCTTTAAGTTTTGTTTGTCTGAGAAACTCCTCATCTCTCCTTCTATTTTGAATGCTATCCCTGTTGAATAGTTTATTCTTGGCTTCAGCTTTTTTTTTTTTCCTTTTAGCAATTTGAATATACCATGCCACTTCTGGCTTGCAAAATTTTTGATGAAAAATTAGCTGATAGTCTTATGTTGTTATCTTTTATATAACTTGTATATAACTTTTCTTTTTTTCCTATTGCTTTGAAAAGTCTTTATCACTCCTTTTTGTCATTTAAATTAATATGTGTCTTGGTGTGGACTTCTTGTGTAGATTTGTTGGGGGAATCTCTGTGCCTACTAGATATGGATTTCTGTTTCCTTCCCCAAATTAGGGAAGTTTTCAGCTAGTTTTTTTTTTTCAATAATTTTTCTTCCCCATTTTCTCTCATCTTCTGTGATCCTTATAATGTGAATATTTTTATGCTTGATGGAGTTGCTGAGTTCCCTAGTTTATTCTCATTTTGTATACTTTTATTTTCTCTGAATTGCTTAGCTTGATTACTTTCCATTTCTCTTTCTTCCATGTTGCTAATGTGTTTTTCTGTTTCCTCTAGTCTGCCATTTATTCCATCTAGTATATTTTTAATTTCATTTATTGTGTTCATCTGTGATTGTTTGTTTAAAATCTCTTTGTTAATGGTCTCCCTGATGTCCTCTATTTTTTTATCAAGTCTAGTGAGTATCCTTATGATCATTAGTTTAAATTCTCTACCAGACATATTACTTATCTCCGTTTTGCTATGTTTCTTGCTATGGTTTTGCCTTGTTCTTTAATTTGGGACATAATCCTCTGTCTACTCATTTCTTCTAACTCTCTGTTTCTCTCTGTTAGGAAAGTCAGCTATGTCTCTTGTTCTTGAAAGATGTGACTTTATGAAAAAGATCTTGTATCGTGCCCTGTAGTATAACGTCTCCTATTCATTGGAACCTGGTGCTTCAGGGGTGTCTCCTGTGTTTATTGTGTGTACCCTATTGTTGGTCACTTTTTCTCTCAGTTCAGTCTTCTCCAATGGCTCTCTTTGCCTGTTTTGGGTAGTGATTAATCTCTGTGGTGTTTGTGGACCAGTCCTTGACCACCTTGGTGTTGAGTATAGTCAGACCAGATGTTTGCCAGCGATGTAGTAGCACTAAACTGCAAGACACTTTCCGTTTATTGTCTACTGATAAGCTTCTGGTGGTGGATGTGGCCTGCAATTAGACCAACTGTCTGCCCCCTGCCTACATCTGGGGCTGCAGTCTAATTGGTGTGTGTGTTTAGTTTTGCCTTTCCCTGGATCCGAACTCAGTTTTGGGGATGTTTGCATACTGCCTGGCTTGTGGCCCCAGTTTGGATGAGCTCAGTCCAAGAGCCTATTAGATGGGGTGGATCCACAATGTTCTCAGAGTGGAATGCACTGTGCTGGAGAGAGGGAATGTGTTGCTGTTGCTGCAGAGACTACTCCTGATGGTATAGGCATGTAGTTTTAACAAGATGTATGCTGGTCTAATGGGAAAGAAGGCATGGTGTTACTTACTCCAGGGTCTGGAGCCTCTGGGGCAGATCCAGAAAGTATGCATTGACAGGGCACATAGTCTTTTTTTAAATTCTTTTAATGTTTACTTTTTTATTTTGAGAGAGAGAGAGAGAGACAAAGAGAATAGAGAGAATGAGCACAAGCAGGGGAGAGACAGAGAAAGAAGGATATAGAAAGAATGCCAAGCAGACTCTAAGCTCTCAGCACAGAGCCTGACACAGGGCTTGAACCTACAAACCTTGAGATCATGGCATAGCAGAAACCAAGAGTCTGATGCTCAATTGGCTGAGCCACCCTGGCTCTCCAGGGCATTCAGTTTTAAGGAGGTACTCACACATCCTCTGCCAGAAGGGACTTGCTGCCACCACCCTAGTGCTGCTAAGACCGGGGCCCACAATACATGGGTCAGGAGACATGGTATTGTCAAAGTTTGTATTGGTGTTCAGTGGGACAGGAATCAGCTCAGAGCTCCTGGACTGAGGTTAAGTATGACTGGAAAGGGCTGATATGTGGAGCTCTGGGGGGTGGGATTTGGTGTAATCAAGTTGGGTGGTGAATGTCTGTTCCCCACTGGTTCCCACAGGTAGCCATGTATTTATGCTTGGGGTATAGGAGGGAAATGGTGCCTGGCAGCTAATTTGTTCCTGAAGGAATCTCCCAGGGATATTTGTCCCTCCAAGATATGCTCAGAGATTAGTAAATAACTATCTCTCATGTATGCCCCAGGTGTTTTTCAATCTGCTGCTTCTCTGTTTTATTTTAGAGGGCTGTGTGTTGTGATTTCTCTTATAATGCTGGGACTCAGTTTCCTATGGCCTCCTAGGTCCCCACCAAGTCCACTGATGTAAAAAAAAATTTTTTTTACATTTATATATTTTTGAGAGACAGAGCACAAATGGGGGAGGGGCAGAGAGAGAACGCAACACAGAATCCCAAGCAGGCTCCAGGCTCTGAGCTGTCAGCACAGAGCCTGATGCAGGGCTCGAACCCACAAACCATGAGATCATGACCTGAGCTGAAGTCGGACACTTAACCAACTGAGCCACCCAGGCGCCCTGCAAGTACACTGATTTTTAAATTTCAAGGCTTTAAGTCCTTCTTCATGGATGAACTCACAAAATTCAGCCCCTCTGTTTTTCAAAGCCAGAAATTATGATGTTTTGTCTTCCCCGTGCAGGCTCCCTGGTGTGAGAGTCTGTTTCACTTGTTTCCCTGTGCCCATAGTCCCTCCCACTCCTGGAAGGTCCTATGAGTCTGTTTAGCTCCCTGATGAATCTCTGCCCTTCCTACCCTCTTAGATGTGGCCTCTTCTCTACATTTAGGTGTGGAGTTTGTTCTGCCAGACTTCAGGTCATTTTCTGGATTATTTACAGTGATGTGTTATCTAGTTGTGTCTGTGGGACAAAGTGATCCTAGGGTCCTCCTACTCCACCATCTTCCTAGTCTCCCCTAGGTAAGATATCTTATAACTTAATTATGTACATAAGATTTTATGATTGTCATGTCATCTTGATCATTTGACCTTCATCAGTATGAAATTATCTTCTATACTTCTTGTGATGTTGTTTCTTTTACTATCTATTTTGTTTGATATTTCTACATCTACCCCTGCTTTTCTGAATTAGTATTATAGTATTACATCTTTTCCCATCTTTTTACTTTAACCTCCTTGCATTATTGTATTTAAAGTGAGTTTCTATTAGGCAGCAGTTGAATCTGCTTTTTAACCCCGTTTTACAATCTTTGCCTTTTAATTGGAGTTTTTTAGACATTTGAATTCATTATTGACGTGCTTGGGCTAATATTTATCCTTTTGTTATTTTATTTTTAATTACATTTTCTCTTTCCACTCTGTACTCAGTTTTGGCTCTTTTAATGTTAACTTTTTGGTGAATTGATTGTTTTTTATTATTCCATTTTATCTCCTTTGTTGAATTATTATAATTCTTCATGGTGTTATTTTAGTGCTTGCTTTAGGCTCTATAGTGCACATTTTTAATTTATCTGTTTATCTCCTTATAATATTATACCACTTAGAGTATTTTATAAGAACTTTACAATAATGTGTTTCCATTTCTCCCCCTCATGTTAGCTTTTGTGATAATATTGCTGTACATTTTTTTCTATGTGTTGTACTTTCTATGTCTGCAATTCATTTTTTGTTAGTTTTGCTTTAAGAGGTCATAATTTTTAAAATAAATGTAATAGGAAAAAAAGGTTTGTTGTTCTTATGTGTATATTTACCATTTTCAGTACTTTTCATCCTTTTATTTACATATGAATTTATAAGTTAATTTTCTTTCTTCCTGAAGAATTTCATTTACTTTTTTTTTTTTTTTGTATTTCTAGTCTCTTGGTGCATGCATATGCCTGATGAAGTCTTTTAGAAAGACATTTGGAAAGACATCACTAGGTATAGAATTATGGGCTAAAACTTTTTTAAGAGTGTTTTAATGATACTGCTCCACTTGCTTTGGCTAGCATTTATATATTTGTTTATACATTTGTTACTGTGTGTATGATGGGTTTCTCTCCTCCCACTTCTGCCACTTCTAAGGTTTTTTTTTTTCTTCATCAGTTTTTTTAACAATTTAGTCATGATATATTTTGATGTACTTATTTCATGTTTCTTGTCTTTGGAGTTTGTTGAGCTACTTAGATTTGTGGATTTATTGTTTTATTACACTTGCATAATTTTCAACCGTTATTACTTTAAATATTTCTTCTATCCCCTTTCCATTTCTTTTGTGGCCTACTTTTCTGAGTATTAGGCCATTTGACATTCTGTTGTTCACTGATACTATATTTTTGTTGTTGTTCTTTTTCACTTTGCATGATTTCTTTTGCTAATTCTTTAAAATGACTAGTCTTTCCAACTGCATTGTGTAATCTGCCTTAATCCTATTTAGTGCATTTTTCTTCTGAAATACTGTAGTTTTCATTTCTAGCAGTCTCATTTAGCTGGTTTAAATATCTTTTATATCACCTCTTAGCATGCATATTCTTTCCCCTAGCTTCTTGAACATACGGAATACAGTTAACTTTTAATATCCTTATGCATTAATTATATAATTTGCATCATTTCTTAGTTTTGATCAGTGATTTTTCTCCTTATTGTGTGCCATATTTTCCTTCTTCTTTGTGTGCCTCTTAATTTTTTTATCAAAAGCCAGACATCATGAATTTCATTTTGTTGGGTATTGTATATTTTTCCACTTATATAAATATTTTTGAGTTTTATTTCAGGATGAAGTTAACTTACTTGGAAATAAACACTTGATCCTTTCAGATCTTTCTTATCAACTTTGTTAAGTGTTATCAGAAGTATTTTCTCACGGGCTGTGTTCTCCTTATTGAGACAAAACTCTTGATTACTCTATTCAATACTCATGAATTATGAGAATTTCTGCTGTGACTTGTGAGGAGTGGAATGGTTTCTGGCCCTGTGACAATACCAAGTTTTAATTCATCTAATCCTTTCAATGGTCCTTTCTGTGGTTAGTTTCTCCTCATGCATATACTGATCAGTATTTAGATGAAAACTCAAGAGAAATCATCTGCAGATATACAAAGCTCTCCTCTGCAGCTCTGGCCTGTTATTCTGCCTGTGATCTTTAGCTATCTTGGCTTTCCTGATTTCCAGCTTTTTTGAACTTACGGAGACTTCTTGGATCTTCCTGGGTTTTCCCTCTTCCTTGTACTATAGCATGGAAACTCCAGGCAGTAGGGTGGGGCAATCATAGGATACATTTCATTTGTTCTTGCCTCATAGGAACGCTGTCCTTGGTTGTCTGACTTCCAATGTCTTTAAAACTGTTGATTCATGTATTTTACATTTTCTTTTCGTTTGTTTCAGGCAAGAAGATAAAATCCAGTCCCTGTTCTTATGTCTTTACTGAAAAAAAAAAATGTCTTCCCTACTCTTAAATTTTAAAACATTTTTTCCTTTAAGTATTCATACGTTACTGGTAATATGGTTAATATCACTGCTTAAAATGCAAATCTCATTTCAAATGCTCCTTTTTATTTTTTTCTTCTTAAAAATTTCTTAGAATTTATATGTGAGCACATAATATAACATGAGATACTAAAAAAGCCTGAAGTTTTGAAAAAAAAGGGTCTTGAGTTCAACATGCCCTCACAATAGTAATGTTACCTCAGAAAAGTTAGTCTCTCAAGAATTGGCAATAATAATATTTGTTGTGCAGGGTACATTTGTTAGTATTAAATTAAATAATGAACGTAAAGTGACTATTTCAGTGCCCTGAAAAATAGCAGGTAATCAAAAATGGCAGCAGTTAATAGGCAAATTACAATAATTATGTCATTAAAAACAATAGCAATAATATCACTGGAAAGTTAAATATCATGTGGTTTTTAGGCAGTGGTTAGATAAGAGGAAATACATTGCAAAATAGGAAAAAAAACATACTGTTAATATATTTTAGCAAATGGAGACCACTCATCTGCCCATATAGTAAGTGCTACATAATTAATGTCTCTAAGATACAATAAGCAAATAAAGATAATTTGTGCTGGTCTCATTTATGGTTTATGCAATTGTGGTAGAAATATACTGAAAACATCAGATAGAAGCATCTATATGAAGGAGTAAATGCAGTGATGGACATTTAGGTTCTGTCATAGAAACATCATGAGAAAGAAGTGCTTTGGGCTCATGTGATAAAGTTTCATTTTCTAATTTTGACATCCTCACATTAGAGATAGATTATTTCATTTTGAGGTAATAAAGTTTGAGAATGCCCATACAGACCCCTGAACTATTTAGCAATATAGATTCAATGGTGATCCAAGGCTATTTCAATGGTCTACAGAAGGTAACAATTTAAAATTGAAATATAAAAGGTGAAAATATTAACTCTTGACTCATCAATTATTTTGACTGAAATGTATCTCAATTTTTGTGCCTTAGTTTGATTCTCCTTACTATCCAGCAATCTCTGAAATTATTTGTTTTTATTTGCAGTTAAAAGGAAATTATTAGGAAGCACTTATTTTTTCATTATGTTATACCAGCATTTAATACTAACCATAGTTAAAGATGAATTTTTAAAATGTGTGTGATATTAAAACGATCATTTAATGTGATCTGAAGACAAATAGTGGTTTTAGACCATCTGCATGTATACACCTTCCACAAAGATATGTGATGTAGAAGTAGATGGGAATAGATTTGGAATTTATTAGTGTACTATTACGTTAGTACCTCTTTTGCTGCTAAAAGATGTAGGTAGTGTTACACGAGTTTACCAAAGCCAAAAACCTCTATACCCCAGATAAAATCCTTTTTTTTTTAACTTGTTATAACCAAATATTGGTTAATGCAAGACAGGTTGTAGTTTTGTGGCGTGAACATTGGATCTGAAGTCATTAGACATAGTAGACTCAATGCATGGTTCTGGAATTTAACTAGTTTTGTGACCCTGGAAAGATTACTTATCCTGCAAGCCCCATTTGTATCATCTGTAAAACGGAGGTTATGATAAATATCTACATCAAAGGGTTGATATAAAGATTATATGTCAGTGTATACAAAAGAGCTTGACAAACTCTAAAGCACCATGCAAATGCAAAGCATTGCTGCTGTTATTATGTATTGCAGTATGCACTGAATTATAGACAAAGGTTATACCGCAGATTATACATATTCCCCTCAGAAAAAGGCAAGGGAGTATAAAAAATTCTCTAGAAAAAAATGAGGTAATATGTAAAGAGTGATTATAAAGCTTTTAATCTTATTTTTCAGTATAAAAACATATCCTTCCAAGCCTTTCTTAGAGCTCTTCTTTGAGGATAGAGCAAGGGAAATCCTGGAGTAAATTCATGGTGGGAGACCACAGAGTAAAATGATACTGTATTATCTTTTGCTGAAGCAGACTACTTTTCCATCTTTAGAATGTCAGTTGTTCTAAGTTTGTGCTACATAAAGAAAGGGTATTGTAGTAAGCAGGATAGGTATAGCCAACAAAAACTGCATACTAAACTGCTAAGCATTGCTCTCAATTCAAACAACTCTCTGAGGCAGAAAGAACTGAAAATCTTACATCCTTTATGCTGTAGTGTGAGAGCTTCTTCTTACCTTGCAGAGATTTTTCAGCTGTTTCAACTTCCCTGAGTTTCTTTTACAGAGGGAACTTGCTGTTAATGCTGTCTTGTCAGAACATATTTATTGCAGTTATATTTATTTCATTGTTTTTTAAGTCCTTATCACCTTGGCAACAGTGTTCTATTACAAGAATAACACCTGAATTTTACCAAACGTTACCTTGAAGTAAGTTATCTAATGAGTAAAGCTTCAGTTCTGCTGTTTTGCTAAAAATGTAGGTTGGTGCAGGTTTAAACAAGTGACTAAATCCTCATGTGTGGTTCCATCAAACCATGGGAGGATTAGTCTCCACACCGTGGTTATTTTGATGCCAATAGCCCCATTGATGTCGCTGGAGATACATTGGTTTTCCTTTTTTCTTCATTATGACACTTTCCCTCATGTATTCAATTCTGCAGTCCTGCAAAATGGACATGTTTCCATGCATATATGTACTTTGTTATATATGCTCATATTGAACATGCTGTCTGAAGTGCCTTGGCCCACCCTTTGTAAGTTGCCTTTTTCTGCTTGTTCTTCAAAGATCAATTGAAATAGTATTGGTGAAATTTTTTTGGATATTTCCCAGTAAAACTCCTCAGACTTTGGAACAGTATTTGGCCAATTCCTGTTTACACATTTACCATGTTGTGTACATCTGCCCCCACCCCATGACCATTCTGCTACTCTGTGAAGGCAGGGGCTCTCTTATTCGTGTTCATAACTATAGTGTCTATCCTTCCTGGCTGTTGGTAGGTTCCCAGTAATGTCTGTTGAATAAATGAATAAATGGAATTTCCTGGTGCAAGCATGCTTCCTGGATTTGGATCCCAGTTCTACCACTTACTAGCTGAATGGCTTTGGGCAAATCCTCAAACTCCCTTTGTTCCTCATTTGTGATATAAAATAATAAGATACCTCCCCTATCAGATTGTTGTGAGGACTTAATATATATCAAATATGTAGAATTAAGTTCCAGACATGTGATAAATGTTTACTATCTATATTATTTTCCACATACTGTTCTTCTCCCTTTCCAATCTTATCTCTTTTTTCCATTCCCTGTTTCTCAGAAGGCATTAGTGTGACTGCCTGTGTGTAACTCAATTAATGCTACTTATGTCTGGTATTTTTTGGTTTCTAGCTTTTTTTCTGGTGGCTTGACATGTTGTCAGATCTATTCACAGGAGTGAGGTTCTATTCTGAATTTCAACTGAAGAGATATGCACTGCTGCATAGGGTAGATTTCTCTGATGCAGCCTGTATGAATGGTTTGGCTTGGTTCCATACTGTGACAACTAGGGTACTTGGTATTGATCAAAACCCTGAAGAATAGTCCTTAAACTTATTTGACCTTGGGCTCCAGGTCTTGGCTTAGAGGCTGTATCTCCAGTGTCATCTCTACTTTATTTAGTCCTTAGCTACTTACTCTGTCTTCCCCTGTGCAGGGCCTGGCACATTGTAGTATCTTCTTGGTATTTGTTGAGTTAATTAGGAGATGAATGAAGACTACATGAAATAGATATTATTATTTATATTTTAGAAACAGTATAAAATTATATGTGATCATTATAGAAAGATTATGACATGGAAAGTGAACTTCATATTCCTGTATCCTAAAGAGAAGCACTATCAGTAGTTTGGAGCATATTCTTCTAAACTTTTGCCTCTATATTATCAGAGATATATTATTTATGTTAGGCTTTTTAATTTTTAATTTTTTTATTTTTTTATTAAAAAAATTTTTTTTTCAACGTTTACTTATTTTTGGGACAGAGAGAGACAGAGCATGAACGGGGGAGGGGCAGAGAGAGAGGGAGACCCAGAATCGGAAACAGGCTCCAGGCTCTGAGCCATCAGCCCAGAGCCTGATGCGGGGCTCGAACTCCCGGACTGCGAGATCGTGACCTGGCTGAAGTTGGACACTTAACCGACTGCGCCACCCAGGCGCCCCTAATTTTTAATTTTTTAAAACAAAGTTGAGATGAATGCAGTGTGAGAACCACTCAGCTTAAAGTAACAAGGAAAAAGGGGTCAACTACAAGAAAAAGGGGTGTTAGGACATTGGGATTATAAATATTGTCAAGTTATTCTTGAGTCCATACTCGGCGTTTTTAAGTTTTGTTTTTATAACCAATTTTGATTAAAACCAAGAGTGTGTGAAACTGCCTATCTTATCTTATCTTATCTTATCTTATCTTATCTTATCTTATCCCTACCAGTATTATCTCATTTTTAGAAGACTGCTAATTTGAATACTTGAAACTTCATTTTATTTTTATTACTTTGAATACCTTTGATTACTGAAGAGTTTATACTGTTTTTCATATGCTTATGGACCATTATTTTCTTTTTAAAATATGTCTTTTGTCCATCTATGTCAATTTTCCCTCATTATGTATTACTGGTGTTAACTCTTTTGTTTGGATTCTGTGGCAAACTAAAATTGGATTTGTATATATGGGTTCTTCAAGATTTATGTAGTCAAGTTTGCTGATATTTTTCTTAGTTTTTTTTTTTTTGTTTGTTTGTTTGTTTTCTTGCTTTTAGGTTTAGGACTTTTTTCCATCTATGTAACAGATTAATATTCATAATGATCTGTTGAAAAATTTTTAAATTTAAGTATAATATACTTCAGTATACAAAAAAGAAGATATATCAAAAGTGGATAGCTCACTTACCCCACATATCTGTATAACCAACATTAATTATATTAAAAAGTAAAACATTACTGGCACCTCAGAGACCCCTAACTCTCACCCTTGTGTCAGGGCCTTCCAGTGTTTTCCAGAGTGGCTGCACCAGCGTGCATTCCCACCAACAATGCAAAAGAGATCCTCTTTCTCTGCATCTTGCCAAGATCTGTTGTTGCCTGAGTTGTTAATGTTAGTCATTCTGACAGGTGTAAGGTGGTATCTCATTGTGGTTTTGGTTTGTATTTCCCTGATGATGAGTGATGTTGAGCATTTTCTCGTGTCGGTTGGCCATCTGGATGTCTTCCTTGGAGAAGTGTCTATTCATGTCTTTTACCCATTTCTTAACTGGATTATTTGTTTTTTGGCTGTTGAGTTTAGTAAGTTCTTTATAGATTTTGGATACTAACCCTTTATCTGATATATTGTTTGCAAATATCTTCTCCCATTCTGTCGGTTGCCTTTTAGTTTTGCTGATTGTTTCCTTCACTGTGCAAAACTCATCACTTTATTTTGATGAGGTTCCAGTAGTTCATTTTTGCTTTTGTTTCCCTTGCCTCTGCATATGTGTTGAGTAAGAAGTTGCTGCCGGCAAGATCAAAGAGGTTTTTGCCTGCTTTCTCCTCGAGGATTTTGATGGCTTCTTGTCTTACACTTTGGTCTTTTATCCATTTTGAGTTTATTTTTGTGAATGGTATAAGAAAGTGGTCCAGATTCATTCTTCTGCATGTCGCTGTCCAGTTTTCCCAGCACCACTTGCTGAAGAGACTGTCTTTATTTCATTGGATATTCTTTCCTGCTTTGTCAAAGATTAGTTGCCCATATGTTTGTGGGTCCATTTCTGGGTTCTCTATTCTGTTCCATTGATCTGAGTGTCTTTTCTTGTGCCAGTACCATACTTTCTTGATGATTACAGCTTTGTAGTATAGCTTGAAGTCTGGGATTGTGATGCCTCCTGCTTTGATTTTGTTTTTTCAAGATTGCTTTGGCTATTGGGGGTCTTTTCTGGTTCCATACAAATTTTAGGATTATTTGTTCTAGCTCTGTGAGGAAGGCTGGTGTTATTTTGCTAGGGATTGCATTGAATGTGTAGATTGCTTTGGGTAGTATTGACATTTTAACAATATTTGTTCTTCCTATCCTGGAGAATGGACTATTTTTCCAGTTTTTTGTGTCTTCTTCAATTTCTTTCATAAGCTTTCCAAAGTTTTCAGTGTATAGATTTTTCACTTCTTTGGTTAGATATTCCTAGGTATTTTATGGGTTTTGATGTAATTGTAAGTGGGATTGGTTCCTTGATTTCTCTTTCTGTCACTTCATTGTTGGTATATAGGAATGCAACCGATTTCTTTGTGTTGGTTTTATATCCTGCAACTTTGCTGAATTCATGAATCCATTCTAGCAGGTTTTTTTGGTGGAATCTTTAGGGTTTTCATATAGAGCATCATGTCATCTGTGAAGAGTGAAAGTTTGACCTCCTCCTGGCCTATTTGGATGCCTTTTATTTCTTTGTGTTGGTGATTGCTGAGACTAAGTCTTCCAATACTATGTTGAATTACAGGGCGAGAGTGGGCATCCCTGTCTTGTTCCTGACCTTAGGGGGAAAGCTCTCTGTTTTTCCCCACTGAGGATGCTATTAGCGTTGGATCGTTCATATATAGCTCTTATGATATCGAGGTGTGATCCTTCTATCCCTGCTTTCTTCAGGGTTTTTACCAAGAAAGGATGCTATATTTTGTCAAATGCTTTCTCTGCATCTATTGAGAGGATCGTGTGGTTCTTGTCCTTTCTGTTTTTTTGATGTGATGAATCATGTTGTTTTGGGGATATTGAACCAGCCCTGCATCTCAGGTGTAAATCCCACCTGGTCGTGGTGCATAATTTTTTTAATGTATTGTTGGATTTGGTTGGCTAATATCTTATTGAGGATTTTGGCATCCATGTTCATCAGAGAAATTGGTCTGTAGTTCTTTTTAGTGGGGTATCTGTCTGGTTTTGGAATCAAGGTAATGCTGGCTTCATAGAAAGAGTTTGGAAGTTTCCCTTCCATTTCTAATTTTGGAACAGCTTCAAGAGAATAGGTGTTAGCTCTTCCTTACATGTTTGGTAGAATTCCCCTGGAAAGCCATCTGGCCCTGGACTCGTCTTTAGGGAGATTTTTGATTACTAATTCTATTTCCTTACTGGTTATGGGTCTGTTCAAATTTTCTATTTATTTCTGTTTCAGTTTTGGTAGTGTATATGTCTCTAGGAATTTGTCCATTTCTTCCATATTGCCTATGTTATTGTCATATAATTACTTATAATATTCTCTTATTAGTGTTTTTATCTCTGCTGTGTTGGTTGTGATCTCTCCTCTTTCATTCTTGATTTTATTTCTTTGGGTCCTTTCTTTTTCTTTTTGATCAAACTGGCTAGTGGTTTATCAATTTTGTTAATTCTTTCAAAGATCCAGCTTCTGGTTTCATTGATCAGTTCTACTGGTTTTTTGTTTGTTTGTTTGTTTGTTTGTTTGTTTCGATGGCATTTATTTCTGCTCTACTCTTTATTATTTCCTGTTTTCTGATGGTTTTGAGTTTATTTGCTGTTATTTTTCCAGGTCTTTAAGGTGTAAGGTTAGTTTCTGCATCTGAGATATTTCTTCTGTCTTTAGGAAGGCCTGGATTGCTATATACTTTCCTCTTATGACCGCCTTTGCTGTGTCATAGAGGTTTTGGGTTGTGGTGTTATCATTTTCATTGGCTTCCACATACTTTTTAATTTCCTCTTTACCTTCTTGGTTAACCCATTCATTCTTTAGTAGGAAGTTCTTCAGTCTCCAAGTATTTGTTACCTTTCCAAATTTTTTCTTGTGGTTGATTTTGAGTTTCATAGCATTGTGGTCTGAAAATATGCATGCTATGATCTCGAACTTTTTGTATTGCTGAGGGCTGATTTGTGTGCCATTATGTGGTCTATTCTGGAGAACGTTCCATGTGCACTGGAGAAGAATATATATTCTGCTGCTTTAGGATGAAACGTTCTAAATATATCTGTTAAGTCCATCTGGTCCAGTGTGTCATTCAAAGCCATTGTTTCTTTGTTGATTTTTTGACTAGATGATCTGTCCATTGCTGTGAGTGGGGTGTTGAAGTCTCCTACTATTATGGTATTAGTATATATAAGTTTCTTTACGTTTGTTATTAATTGATTTATATATTTGGGTGCTGGCACACTTGGTGCATAAATGTTTACAATTGTTAGGTCTTCTTGGTGGATAGACCCCTTGATTATGATATAATGCCCTTCTGCATCTCTTGATACAGTCTTTATTTTAAAGTCTAGATTATCTGATATAAGTATGGCTACTCTGGCTTTCTTTTGTTGACCATTAGCATGATAGATGGTTCTCCATCCCCTTAGTTTCAATTTGAAGGTGTCTTTAGGTCTAAAGTGTGTCTCTTGTAAACAGCATATAGATGGATCTTGTTTTCTTATCCATTCTGTTACCCTATGTCTTTTGTTGGAGTATTGTGTCCTTGACGTTTAGAGTGAGTACTGAGAAATATGAATTTACTGCCATTATGTTACTTGTAGAGTTGGAGTTTCTGGTGGTGTTCTCTGGACCTTCTAATCTTTGTTGCTTTTGGTATGTATGTATGTATGTATGTATGTATGTATATTTTCATCTTTTCTCCCTTCAGAGAGTCCCCCTGAAAATTTCTTGCAGGGCTGGTTTAGTGGTCACAAACACCTTTAATTTTTGTTTGTCTGGGAAACTTTTTATCTCTCCTTCTATTTTGAATGACACCTTTGCTGGATAAAGAATTCTTCCCTGCATATTTTTCTGATTCAGCACATTTTCTATATCCTGCCACTCCTTTCTGGCCTGCCAAGTGTCTGTGGATAGGTCTGCTGCAAACGTGATCTGTCTTCCCTTGTAGGTTAAGGACTTTTTTCCCCTTGTTGCTTTCATGATTCTCTCCTTTCCTGAGTATTTTGTGAATTTGACTATGATGTGCCTTGTTGATGGTTTTTGTTGAATCTAATGGGGGTCCTCTGTGCTTCCTGGATTTTGATGTCTGTGTCTTTCCCCAAGTTAGGAAAGTTTTCTGCTATGATTTGCTCACATAACCCTTCTACCCCTGTTTCTCTCTCTTCCTTTTCTGGGACCCCTGTGATTCTGATGTTGTTCCTTTTTAATGAGTCTCTAATTCTTAAATCATGCTCTTTTGCCTTAAACACTCTCTTTTTTTTTTCTGCTTAGTATTCTCCATAAGTTTGTCCTGTATATCGCTGATTCTCTGTTCCGCCTCATCCATCCTTGCTGCTGCAGCATCCATCCATGATTGCAGCTCAGTTATAGCAGTTTTTATTTCAACCTGACTAGCTTTTACTTATTTTATCTCCAAAGAAAAGGATTCTAGTCTATTTTCTACTCCAGCTAGTGTTCTTGGTATCGTGATTCTAAATTCTGGGTCAGACATCCTGCGTGTGTCTGTGTTGGTTAAATCCCTGGCTGTCGTTTCTTCCTGATCTTTCTTTTGGGGTGAATTCCTTTTTTCATCAGTTTGAAGGGAGTAAAGGAATTAATAAGGTAGAAAAGTTAAAATTAAAGAAAATTAAAATTAAAACACACACACACACACACACAAATCTAGTAAGTGATGCTAGATCCTAGGTGTGTTTTGTTTTGGGTGTTGAAAGTGGTTTGATAGATTAAACAGTTGCGGGGTGAAAGGAAATCATCTGAGAATTTGAAGAAAATGAATACATTGAAGTAGACTAAAATGAAATGATGTAAGTAAAGTAGAATTTGAAAAAATTGACACATAAGTAAAGAATATAGAAAAAAATTAAAAATATTTTCAATATAAAAATAAAAATGAATTTTTTCTCTTTGTGTATTCAAGAAAAAGAAAAGAAATGAAAAAGAAAAAAGGGAGTAATGTTTGAAAATTAGAAAAAGTGAATACACTGCCATAGACTAAAATAAAATGGTAGAAATAAAATAGAATTTGAAACTATTTACATAAATGTAAAAAGCATAGTGAAAAAAATTAAAGAAAGATATTTTCAATAAAAATTGAAAATGAAACTGAATTTTTTCTTTCTGTATTCAAGAAAAAGTGAAAAAGAGAAAAAGAAAATTGTATAGTTGGACCTGCTAACAGATTGAAATAGGACTGAAATTCCTTTGTTTTCCTCTAGAAGTCAGACTATGAGCGCTTTATAGTCCATAAACTAAGCAGGCGGTGAGAGTTGTGTTCTTGAAGAGCTAGGTTGGCCCAGTTGGGCGGGGTATAGTGTAATGGCTCCATTCTTCACTAGATGGCCCTCCTAGCATACTTGGGTGGGTTGTGATGCTCATAGGTGCATATGGGCATGCACAGGAGCTGTGAAAATGGCATTACCCAGTTACCCAGTCTCTAGTATCAGGACTCTTCTCCCCAGTCAGCAAGCGCACATCTGTCCTCTGCTTCAGCTTTTGTCCACTCCCTGCTTTTTCACTGTCTGTGACCAAGCCCCAGTAAGTACCTCCTTCCTGAGTTTTGTCTCAGAATGTGATTGTTTTCCCCTTACTTCTGATGGACTGTGGCTTTGACTCTTTCAGCCTCTATGCGGAGGGTCTCAGAGAGCAATGGCCAAATGTCGGCTACACCCAGCAACGCTTGCTGGACCCTGCTGCTGCAGCTGCCTGGAGACTGTGGCCAGGTCTCAGCCTGCCCCAGAAAAATTTCACGAGGTAGTGTAGCAGCAGTGCTTCAGGGATTATGGAAAATCACAACACACATCTGGCACCAGGCTTCACCGTTAGTGACCTTGTTCCAGCACCAGTGAATGTGGCCGTTCTCTGGGGTCTGCTGGGACCAGGTGGTCTCAACAGTCTCTACCAAATGTCCTTCCAGCAGTGGTACCGCTTTTCCCCGTGTGGCCCAAGAACCTCCCAGACCCCACTCTGTTCCTGGGGATTTGTCCTTCCCACCAGAGCACCACCAGGTATCGAGCTGCGGGGTTGCAGACTCTACGCTCCCCTTGTTTATAGTCTTAATGCAATTTAAACCCTCTCCTTTCTCCTTTCTCCTTTCTCCTTTCTCCTTTCTCCTTTCTCCTTTCTCCTTTCTCCTTTCTCCTTTCTCCCTTTTTAGTGTAGTCACTGTACCTGTTTCCAATTTTCTTTGTTCTCTCCAACTGTTTTTAGGGAGGGCTGCTTTTCCCATATTCCCTGCCCCCCCCCCATCTCTGTCCTCTCTGCAGCCACAAAAGCAGCTCCGTGCCTGCTGTGACTTCTGGCTCCCCAAGTTCACCTCTCTGTGCTGTGTACCTGCTGAATTATGTGGTTCAGGTTGTGCAGATTATTGTGTTAATCTTCAGATCAGTTTCCTAGGTGTGCAGGATGGTTTAGTGTTGGTCTGGTTGAATTTCATGGATGCCAGACACACAAAAAACTTCCATGCTATTCCACTATCTTGGCTCCCCCCTACATTTATTGGACTTTAAATAGTACATCAATTTCCTAAGTAGTTGTACCAATTTATCCTTCTTCCAGCAGCATGTGAGAGTTCTGTTTTTTCCAATAATTAAGTTTAGTCATTTACATTTTAGAACTCCTGGTGGGTATGTATAAATTTCTCAGTGTGGTTCTATTTTTCATTTCCCACATGAAAATTAATGGTTAAAGAGTTTGAGAACCATTTGCGTAATATATTTATAGTTTTGATGTCCTTTTCTTTGAAGTGCCTGTTCAGTCTTTCCCCATTTTTGGGGGGTGTTCTGCCCTTACTTATTTTTTTTACTGATTTTGAGAATTCTTTATATATTTTGGATATTAGTCTTCAGTCAACTATATGAATTACAGATATCTATCTCATTTTACCCTATAAGTTGTCTTTTCACTCTTTAATGGTATCTTTTGATGAATGTAAGTTCTTAATGTTAATGTAGTACCATTTGTCATTTAATTTTCTTCTAAGATTTGGTTTTTGGATGTCCTGTTTAAAAAATGTGCACTCACTCCAGATTCATGAAAATGTTTACCTGTGATTTTCTATGAAAACTCTCTAATTTTATCTTTCATATTTATATCTACCTCTACCTGGAATTCATTTTTGTATGTGGTATGAAGTATGAATTAAGAGAGACATATGCAACCCCTAAAATTAGCAAATCTCCTATTGGGAAAATCAGCTGTGTGTGTTTGAAGCCCTTCAAGTTTCCATTTCTTTCATTTAAGCCCTTGATTATTATACATAGCTTTGCTGTTGTTCTTTCAGAGGTCTTCTCCTTGGGCCAACCCTAAACCTCAGTGTGTATCCAGATTCAGAAAATAATTTCAAGAGGGGAAAAAAAGAATTTACAGTCATGAATTTGCCTCTGACAGTTTGCCCTCTTTTTGGAATTTTAGGTCATTGAATTTTTTTGTAATTTATCTGGCTCATTCTGATTTTTACATTAGATTCTTTAAACCTACTATTTTATACTAGCAAATAGAAGTTTATTTTATATGATTTTGTAATTTTACTAAATACACATATTGTATAAAATCCTTACATTTATTAGTATATATTGTAATAAATCTTTATATATAATAATATATAACCACATATAATGTGACTATTTTATGATTTATATTTAATATATAATCCTATATAATTTATAAGTATACCTAATGTTTATATATTATTTTATTTTGTTAATGTTTCACATTTTAATTTAAAGTCTAGTTAATTAACATATAGTGTAACATTAGTTTTAGGAATAGGAGTTAGTGACTTATTATTTACATATCACATCCAGAGCTCCTCACAAGTGCCCTCCTTAATACCCATCCATCCACTTCCCATCTAGCGACCTTCAGTTTGTTCTCCGTATTTAAGAGTCTCTTATATTTTGACCCCCCTCTCTGTTTTATCTTATTTTTCATCCCCTTCCCCTGTGTTCATCTGTTTTGTTTCTTAAATTACACATGAATGAAATCACATGGTATTTGTCTTTCTTTGAGTTGTTTTACTTAGCATAATACACTCTAGCTCCATCCATGTTGTTGTATATATATATATATATACAATTTTAATATTTCTCTTTAGTATTATGATATGAACATGAAGAAATAACTATTTGTGAAAAGAAACATTTTATCTGCCTCATTTCTTGGATTGTTGATCATTTCTCTATTCATCTCTAATGATTTCTCACCATTATCTTAAATTCTATTAAAAAATGTTTATTAGAGAGAGAGAGTGTGACCGAGCACAGGGGAGAGGCAGAGAGCGAGAGGAAGAGAGAGAATGGCAAGCAGGATCCATGCTGTCAGCACAGTGCCCTATACAGGGCTTGATCCCATGACTGCAAGGTCATGATCTGCGCCAAAAGCAAGAGTTGGATGCTTAACTGACTGAGCCACCCTGGCACCCCTACCATATCTTATATTCTTTATATCTAATTTAAGTCTTTCTGGAAAGTTTTATTACTATAATATTCATATTTTAGCTAATTTGTATCAATCTCCTGTTGCATTCCAGAGTCTGTGCTAAATTTTTAAAGAGATACAATTTCAGCTTTGTTGGCTTTTGCAGGTTAGCAAAGGAGAGAGATATTAATGAAAAAATTATAAGTGTGAATGTAAAGTAAGTTTCAAAGTGTATCTGATGCTGATGATCAAGAAACTATACTTTGAATTTACATTAATCCATACTGTTGGCCTATATGTTTTCCTTCTGAACTAGTATAGATCTGTTTTGGTGTTTTATTTCTGGATTATTTTGGTGACTAAGAACTTGTTATCTTCCTAAGATTGTTCTAGAATGAGCAAATATGAGTATCTCAGCAAGGGTATTGATGACTATTTTAGCGGTAATGTCAAGTGTATTTCTTACTATAACACAGTCAATTCTATATTTACATGGTCTAGTTATGGAAGGAACCCGTATGTGTTGCCTGACTAAATGGTTTTACTGGCAAAGTAAGGGGGATGGGAATATCTTTTTTGTATAGGGAGAGCTAAAGATGAATTGCCTAAGTGATTCTGGGGGCTGCTTTCTCCACGTAAAAAGGCAAAAGGCAGGAGGCCAGATGAGCTGCTAAGACAGAATCTTACCATCTGGGCCAGAGCGAATCTACTGGCACATAAATCCTGGTAGGATTTCAAAACATTAGATGTGAAAGTGAGATCTTTCTTTTTCTCAGAAGTGGCAATGAGGAACGTTTCCCTGCCCCATATGATAATTGGGCCAATGTAGCAAAGTAATTACATAGGATGAAAGATCTTATGTATCCATCATTCTAGTCTCCCTCTGTAATATTAAGTTTTAATATCTTCATTTTGATAAAAACCCAGCATACTTTCTTTACTCCAAATTCAAATTATTCCCTTATTTTCATTTTAGATTAATTTCTAACAGTATACTCTGAGTTCCTTAATGGTATGACTCATGTCAGAACATCTTAGCATCCTAAGTACATAGATGTGGTAGCTTTGGAAATGCACCATTCATGTCTCCTGCTTTGGGGAGCATAGTTGACTGTCAGCCAGAATTTTGCACTTTTGGATACACCACCACATTTCCTCTAACACCGTACACACTGTCAACTGCTCCTGGCCAATGACTGAGCATGGCAAGAGTATTAGTGCTTGCAATATTCTTCTGTGATGAAGAACTTCTCTAATGGCCAATGTTGCAGAGAGAACTCCCTATTGGCTTGGCATAAACTCCCTTAGAACCATGTTGGAGTCTGAGATTCTTCCCTACCCGGTTGTTCTTCATTTTCCCATTCTTTTGCATGTATTTGCTGTGCCGTGTAGTCTGAATGCTCTCCCTGCCTCCTTTCCCTTATTCTTTCACAGGCATTTACCTCAATAAATATGTTGCCTGTCTAATCCTGTTTTGGCTACCTGCTTCTCAGAATAGTTAATACAGGTGGTACTGAGAATGGAGTGGTTTGTGCAAAAAGGCAATAAGAAGATGTTTTAGAAATGGCACACTCACTGCCCCGCAGACAAAGAGTATGCTATCCTGGGTGTTACATGGGGCACAGACAGTTTCTGGCACAAGATGCCAACCAAAGTGAAGATTTAACCAGTGATGATCTGGGAAAATATGCCAGTGGAAGGGATTGTCCTGCAGGTGCAAGTATTCTGATATTTTAAATATATGGAAAAAACAATGTCTGCAAGTACTGTGGTGTTGGCTGGTAAACTGCTAAACTATATTGATGCCCTTAAGAACTTTAATAAGAAATTGAAGTCTGTTAACAAATAGTTAAATGCAAAATGTGAGAGCCAGAGGGTTCCTGCAGTAGATATCCTGCAGTGGAAGAGTGGATTCAGTGGGGAAGCAGACTCAGAAGTTGATTGTTAGATGGACACAGATTCAGAAATGTTTAAAGCCTGAGTTGGTCTATTATACTAATGTTAGAGATATGTTTGGAAAACCTGTGATCCTGACATACGTGATGGGAATATCTGGAAGGATGCCCTTAAGGACTTGTACTCTGTAGATCCCTATGAGCCCTCCAAGCTTTGGGAGTAGCCCACCCAACCCTAGTAAGAGCTAGAACTTTCTTGGTGCTGGAAGATACTGCAGAGGCTGCTCTCCTCTCTTGACTTGGCTACCAGGCTACAACTAGGTTTAAATCCCAGCATGCTAAGATTTGATAGACCTGATAAGGAAAGAAAGATATTACACACCAAAGGAGCTACAACAATTAATTAGCATATTTTCCAGGAGTCTGGAGATTTGATTTTGAGGGTGATTGATTAAGGAGTTTGGGAAGTAAGAGTGGATATCCAAGAATTAATTTACTTGGCTGTACTTTCTCAGGACATGGGATTTACTTATTTTTATTTTTGTTTTAGAGAGAGCAAGGGAATGTGACCAGGGAAAAGGGAGAGAGAGAGAGAGAATCTTAAGTGCACTTCATGCTTGTGCAGAGTCCCGTGCAGGGCTCACTCCCACGACCCTGGGATCATGATCTGAGCCAAAATGAAGAGTTAGATGCTCAATCAACTGAACCACCCAGGCGTCCCTGTATATGAGATTTTAATACTTAGGTAATCATCTCACAGGAATGGGGCAAATAATGTGAGGTAACTTTCAGAATCCTGGCAAAAGTGATGGCTTATGGTGAAATAAATGCCTGGGTGCCCTGAGATGTAGTGAAGGGAGAATAATAAAGCTGATGAAAAAGTTAGTGATGGATCTCCTCCTGCAGGCAATGGATGATGGTAAGGGAAGCTGTCATAGAGCTGGACTTACTAATATCTCTTGTGATAATGGGTATTTGACATAATAGAGGTCACCTGGTGATGGTTATCCATCAGGAAGAAGAAAGCCATAGTTATTCTAATGATAGTCAAGGTCTGAAAGACAACCTAGGGGGCTTGAACTTCAGGGAGCTGAGGAGATGACTAATACACATGGTATTTCTAGTGGCAAAGTAGATGGACAATCAGTAAGGATGCTCTTTAACATCCACAAGCATAAAAAGGCAAGAATGGAGCATTCATTTTTCAAAAGTCACTATCTGAGAGGGTTAAGATGGTGGAGGAGTGGGGTGACCCTAAGGTTGCCTCCTCCCCTGAACAGATAAATAAATATCAAATCATTCTGAACACCTGAGAAATTGGAAGTCATAATGAAGTAAGCTGCATGTCTACAAGCAGAAAATGTGATCTGTGGGAGGTGGGAACTTCAGGTAGTTGATTTGTGGGAGAAAAGAGCTGTGGGCACTATGATGGGGATGGAGCCCTGAACATAGAAAGAAAGGGAGCAAAAGAGAAAGAGTGAAAACAAAATTGAAAACATGTGCAGGGCACTGCACAAGGAAACCATCTCCCAAAACCATTGATGGGAGAAGAAGGAGAGGGTATCAATACTGCCAGTTGCCTATGAACAGTGGAGCGCAGAGTCTGAAGTTTTGGAGCTCAGTGCCAGGTGGTGCTCCAGCAAGAAAGCAGGTAGGGCAGAGCCACAGGAGTGGGCAGCACAGTCTGAGGATTCCCTGGGTTGGATGGGGAGAAGTGGTTTCCCTGTTTGGAGTGTATTTTGCAGAGGTGATACAGCCTGTCAGTGGGCAAAAGACCCTTCAAACACCATTGAGCTGCCCCATTCACCCTTATGAGTGTGAGTTTAGCAAGCCCTGGTTCCAGCTGTGTGTTGCAGTTTGCCATCAACTCCAAGCAGCTATTGCCGTGTGGTCACTTGTCTGTTTTCTGGGACAAGCTGGCACCAGCCACAGTAGAGCAAGACCCTCCTCCAGAGGATCAGCTTGGGTCTGAGGTGCAGGAGGCCTCTGAAATATAGGGTTTTAAAACACATCTGTGACCGACATAAAACACAGGAGTGCTGTGCCACCTGGGAGGCAGACAGCTCAGTCAAGGACAGGCTAAAAGTAGGGATCTGACAGAAGCCAGGGACACAGGAGGGGTGACTGTGCCTCAGTAAGGGTGCAGACTTCCCATTCCTGAGACTATAGAGAGTGGGGTGAAGCCAATTTGACCCCTATCCCACCAGCACTGATTGACCTCAGTGAGCTAAACAGTGCCACCAAGTGGAGAAAGGAGCCATTACACCAAGCCGTGCCCCAGGCATCTCCACTAGGGCAAGTCCATCTGAGAAACAGAGCAGCAGACTCCTCCCCTAGAAGATCAACACAAACCCCTCCCACACACTAAGTGTGCTTATCATAGAGTGCTGCAAAACTTCACCTCTAGGGAAGGTTTATTAGTTTTTTTGTTTGTTTTTTGTTTTTATTTCTGTTTTTGTTTTTATTTTATTTGTAGATAAAGAGCAATTATTTTTAATTTTTAATCTTTTTTTCCCTTTTTCTTTCAAGCTTCTCTTAACAAGAAGACCAAAATACATGTAGAATCTAGCTTCTGTTATTTTTTTATTTTTATTTTTAAATTTAAATTTAAATTTTATTTTATTATTTTTTTTCTTCCAAAATGGTAAGAATGTGGAATTCACCCCAAAAGAAAGAGTAAGAAATCACAGCCAGGGATTTAATCAATAGAGATATAAATAAGGTGTCTGAACTAGAATTTAAAACAATAATTGTGAGGATTCTAGCTAGGCTTAAAAAAAGTACCTAAGACACTAGAGAATCCCTTACTGTGGAGATAAAAGAGCTAGAATCTAGTCAGGCAAAAATGAAAAATATAACTGAGATGCAAACCTAAATGTATGCTGTAACAGTGAGGATGAATGAAGTAGTAGAATGCATTAGCGATATAGAAAATAAAATATGGAAAATAATGAAGCTGAAAAGAAGAGGGAAACAAAGGTAATGGATTATGAAGGTAGACTTAGAGAGTTCAGCTACTCTTTAAAAAATGGAATAAGTTCCCTATCATAGGGATCCAAGAAGATGAAGAGAGTGAAAAAGGGACAGAAGGTTAATTTGAGAAAATTATGGCTGAAAACATCCCTAATCTGGGGAAGGACACAGACATCAAAATCCAAGAAACAGAGACTTTCATTAAATTCAACAAAAGCTGGCCATTGTCAGGGCATATCATAATTAAATTCATAAAATACACGGAAAAAGAAGAAATAAAACCCCGAAAGCAGCAAGGGAAAAATAGTCCTTAAGGGAAGACAGAACAGGTTTCCAGCAGATTTGTCCATAGAAACTTGGCAGGCCAGAAAGGAGTGGTAGGATATATTCAACATGCAGAATGGGAAAAATATGCAGCCAAGAATACTGTATCCAGTAAGGCTGTCATTCAGAATTGACAAAAACTAAAGGAATTTGTGACCACTAAACCAGCCCTGCAAGAAGTAAGTAGGGGGATTTTCTGAGTTGGGAGGGGGAACACCAAAAGCAACAAAGACTAGAAAGGAACAGAGAACAAAAACAAATACACAAACTTTACAGGTAACACAATGGCACTAACTTCATATTTTTCAGTAACCATCCTGAATGTAAATGGACTGAATGCTCCAATCAAAAGACATAGGGTTTCAGAGTGGATAAAAAAAAAATAAGAGCCATCTATATGCTGCCTACAGGAGATTCATTTTAGACCTAAAGTCTTCTAAAGACTGAAAGTGAGGGAATGAAGGACCATCTATCATGCTAATGGATGCCAAACGAAAGCCAGAGTACCCATACCTATATCAGACAAACTGGGTTTTAAACCAAAGACTGTAATAAGAGATGAAGAAGGACATTATATCATAATTAAGCAGTCTATCCATCAAGAAGATCTAATAATTCCAAATCTTTGTGCCCCCCAATTTGAGATACCCAAATATGTAAATCAGTCAATAACAGGGCACTTGGGTGGCTCCATGGTTTGAACATCTGAGTCTTGATTTTAGCTCAGGTTATGACAGTGCAGAGCCTGCTTGGGATTCTCTGTCTCCCTCTCTCTCTCTGCCCCTACCCTGCTCACACTGTGTCTGTCTCTCAAAATAAACTTCAAAAACAAAGAGTTTAAAAAATAGAATTGCAAGATTTAAAAAAATAATTACAGTAAAACCTTGGATTGCGAGTAACTTGTTCTGTGAGTGTTCCACAAGTAGAGTAAACATTTCTAATAAATTTTAACTTAGTAAATGAGCTATGTCTTGCAATATGAGTAGTAGGTGACACCATATGATCCTGTCAACAGATGTAGAAAATGGCATTTGACAGAACACAGCATCCTTTTTTAAAATTTTTTATTTTTTTTTTAAATTTACATCCAAATTAGTTAGCATATAGTGAAACAATGATTTCAGGAGTAGATTCCTTAATGCCCCTTACCCATTTAGCCCACCCCCCCTCCACTACCCCTCCAGCAACCCTCAGTTTGTTCTCCATATTTATGAGTCACTTATGCTTTGTCCCCGTCCCTGTTTTTATATTATTTTTGTTTCCCTTCCCTTATTTCATCTATTTTGTCTCATAAAGTCCTCACATGAGTGAAGTCATATGATTTTTGTCCTTCTTTGACTGACTAATTTCACTTAGCATAATACCCTCCAGTTCCATCCACATAGTGGCAAATGGCAAGATTTTATTCCTTTGATTGCTGAGTAATACTCCATTGTATATATATGACACATCTTCTTTATCCATTCATCCATCGGTGGACATTTAGGCTCTTTGCATACTTTGGCTATGGTTGATAGTGCTGCTATATACATGGGGGTGCATGTGTCCTTTCAAAACAGCACATCTGTATCCCAGGGATAAATGCCTAGTAGTTCTAATTTTAATTTTTTGAGGGACCGCCATACTGTTTTCCAGAGTGGCTGCACCAGCTTGCATTCCCACCAACAATGCAAAAGAGATCCTCTTTCTCTGCATCCTCACCAACATCTGTTGTTGCGTGAGTTGTTAATGTTAGTCATTCTGACAGGTGTAAGGTGGTATCTCATTGTGGTTTTGATTTGTATTTCCCTGATGATGAGTGATGTTGAGCATTTTCTCATGTGTTGGTTGGCCATCTGGATGACTTCCTTGGAGAAGTGTCTATAGAAGTCTTTTGCCCATTTCTTCGCTGGATTATTTGTTTTTTGGGTGCTGATTTGGTAAATTCTTTATAGATTTTGGATACTAACCCTTTATCTGATATGTTGTTTGCAAATATTTTCTCCCATTCCATCAGTTGCCTTTTAGTTTTGCTGATTGTTTCTTTCACTGTGCAAAACTCATCACTTTATTTTGATGAGGTTCCAGTAGTTCATTTTTGCTTTTGTTTCCCTTGCCTCTGCATACGTGTTGAGTAAGAAGTTGCTGCCGGCAAGATCAAAGAGGTTTTTGCCTGCTTTCTCCTCAAGGATTTTGATGGCTTCCTGTCTTACACTGAGGTCTTTCATCCATTTTGAGTTTATTTTTGTGAATGGTGTAAGAAAGTGGACCAGGTTCATTCTTCTGCATTTCGCTGTCCAGTTTTTCTAGCACCACTTGCTGAAGAGACTGTCTTTATTCCATTGGATATTCTTTCCTGCTTTGTCAAAGCTTAGTTGGCCATACGTTTGTGGGTCCATTTCTGGGTTCTCTATTCTGTTCCATTGATCTGAGTGTCTGTTCTTGTGCCAGTATCATACTTTCATGATGATCACAGCTTTGTAGTAGAGCTTGAAGTCTGGGATTGTGATGCCTGCTTTGGTTTTCTTTTTCAAGATTGCTTTGGCTATTGGGGGTCTTTTCTGGTTCCATACAAATTTCAGGATTGTTTGTTCTAGCTCTATGAAGAATGCTGGTGTTATTTTGCTAGGGATTGCATTGAATGTGTAGATTGCTTTGGGCAGTATTAACATTTTTAACAATATTTGTTCTTCCTATCCAAGAGCATGGAATCTTTTTCCATGTTTTTGTGTCTTCTTCAATTTCTTTCATAAACTTTCTATAGTTTTCAGTGTATATATTTTTCACCTCTTTGGTTAGATTAATTCCTAGGTATTTTATGGGTTTTCTGTAAATGGGATCAATTCCTTGATTTCTCTTTCTATCACTTCATTGTTGGTGTATAGGAATGCAACCAATTTCTGTGCATTGATTTTATATCCTGCAACTTTGCTGAATTCCTGAATCAATTGTAACAGTTTTTTGGTGAAATCTTTTGGGTTTTCCATATAGAGTATCATGTCATCTGCAAAGAGTGAAAGTTTGACCTCCTCCTGGCCGATTTGGATGCCTTTTACTTCTTTGTGTTGTCTGACTGCAGAGGCTAAGACTTCCAATACTATGTTGAATAACAGTGGCGAGAGTGCACATCCCTGTCTTGTTCCTGACCTTAGGGGTGAAGCTCTCAGCTTTTCCCCATTGAGGATGATATTAGCATTGGTCGTTCATATATGGCTTTTATGATCTCGAGATATGCTCCTTCTATCCCTACTTTCTTGAGGGTTTTTATCAAGAAAGAATGCTGTACTTTGTCAAATGCTTTCTCTGCATATATTGAGAGGGTCATATGGTTCTTGTCCTTTCTTTTATTGATGTGATGAATCATGTTAATTGTTTTGTGGATATTGAACCAGTCCTGCATCCCAGATATAAATCCCTCTTGGTTGTGGTGAATAATTTTTGTAATGTATTGTTGGATCCGGTTGGCTAACATCTTGTTGAGGATTTTTGCATCCATGTTCATCAGGGAAATTTGTCTAAAGTTCTCCTTTTTAGTGGGGTGTCTGTCTGGTTTTGGAATCAAGGTAATGCTGGCTTCATATAAAGAGTTTGGAAGTTTTCCTTCCATTTCTATTTTTTGGAACAGTTTCCAGAGAATAGGTGTTAACTCTTCCTTACATGTTTGGTAGAAATCCCCTGGAAAGCCATCTGCCCCTGGATTCTTGGTTTTTGCAGATTTTTGATTACTAATTCGATTTCCTTACTGGTTATTGTCTGTTCAAATTTTCTATTTCTTCCTTTTTTTAGTTTTGGTAGTGTATATGTTTCTAGGAATTTGTCCATTTCTTACAAATTACCTATTTTATTGGCATGTAGTTGCTCATAATATTCTCTTATTATTGTTTTTATTTCTGTTGTGTTGGTTGTGATCTCTCCTCGTGCCTTCTTGATTTTATTTATTTGGGTCCTTTCCTTTTTCTCTTTGATCAAACTGGCTAGTGGTTTATCAATTTTGTTAATTCTTTCAAAGACCCAGCTTCTGGTTTCATTGATCTGTTCTACTGTTTTTTTTTTTTTTTTTTGTTTTCGATAGCATTAATACCTGCTCTAATCTTTATTATTTCCTCTCTTCTGCTTGTTTTGGGTTATTTGTTGTTCTTTTTCCATCTCTTTAAGGTAGAAGGTTAGGTTGTGCATCTGAGATCTTTTTTCCTTCTTTAGGAAGGCCTGGATTGCTATATACTTTCCTCTTATGACCGCCTTTGCTGCATCCCCGAGGTTTTGAGTTGTGGTGTTATCATTTTCATAGACTTCCATATACTTTCTAATTTCCTCTTTAAGTGCTTGGTTAGCCCATTCATTCTTTAGTAGGATGTTCGACCTTCTCCGAGTATTTACCTTTCCAAATTTTTTCTTGTAGTTGATTTTGAGTTTCATAGCGTTGTGGTCTGAAAATATGCATGGTATGATCTTGATCTTTTTGTACTTACTTAGAGCTGATTTGTGTACCAGTATATGGTCTATTCTGGAGAATGTTCCATGTGCACTGGAGAAGAATGTATATTCTGTTGCTTTAGGATGAAATGCTCTGAATATATCTGTCAAGTCCATCTGGTCCAGTGTGTCATTCAAAGCCATTGTTTCTTTGTTGATTTTTTGATTAGATGATCTGTCCATTGCTGTGAGTGGAGTGTTGAAGTTTCCTACTATTATGGTATTACTATCGATGAGTTTTTTATGTTTGTTATTAATTGATTTATATATTTGGGTGCTGGTACATTTGGTGCATAAATGTTTACAATTGTTAGGTCTTCTTGGTGGATAGACCCCTTGATTATGATATAATGCCCTTCTGCATCTCTTGATACAGTCTTTATTTTAAAGTCTAGATTGTCTGATATAAGTATGGCTACTCTGGCTTTCTTTTGTTGACCATTAGCATGATAGATGGTTCTCCATCCCCTTAGTTTCAATTTGAAGGTGTCTTTAGGTCTAAAGTGTGTCTCTTGTAAACAGCATATAGATGGATCTTGTTTTCTTATCCATTCTGTTACCCTATGTCTTTTGTTGGAGTATTGTGTCCTTGACGTTTAGAGTGAGTACTGAGAAATATGAATTTACTGCCATTATGTTACTTGTAGAGTTGGAGTTTCTGGTGGTGTTCTCTGGACCTTCTAATCTTTGTTGCTTTTGGTATTTATATATATATATATTTTCGTCTGGCAATGTTTTATCTCTCCTTCTATTTTGAATGACACCTTTTCTGGATAAAGAATTCTGGGTGCATATTTTTTCTGATTCAGCACATTGAATATATCCTGCCATTCCATTCTGGCCTGTCAAGTTTCTGTGGATAGGTCTGCTGCAAACCTGATCTGTCTTCCCTTGTAGGTTAAGGACTTTTTTCCCCTTGTTGCTTTCATGATCCTCTCCTTGCCTGAGTATTTTGTGAATTTGAGTATGATGTGCCTTGTTGATGGTCGGTTTTTGTTGAATCTAATGGGGGTCCTCTGTGCTTCCTGGATTTTGATGTCTGTGTCTTTCCCTAGGTTAGGAAAACTTACCTCTATGATTTCCTCACATAACCCTTCTACTCCTATCTCACTCTCTTCCTCTTCTGGGACCCCTATGATTCTGATGTTTTTCCTCTTTAATGAGTCACTGATTTCTCTAATTCTTAAATCATGCTCTTTTGCCTTAATCTCCCTCTTGTTTTTCTGTTTAGTTATTCTCCATAAGTTTGTCCTGTATATCACTGATTCTCTGTTCTGCTTCATCCATCCTTGCTGCTGTGCCCACCATCCATGATTGCAGTTCAGTTATAGCATTTTTAATTCCATTCTGGCTATTTTTTTTTACTTCTTTTATCTCTGCAGAAAGGGATTGTACTCTATTTTTTTCAACTCCAGGTAGTATTCTTATTATTGTGATTCTAAATTCTGGTTCAGACATCTTGCTTGTATCTGAGTTGCTTATTTATAAAACATGACAGGTGGCTGGATTTGACCTGTCGGTTAAAGTTTAATGACTGTTTTCTAGAGGATTCAAAGTGGTGGTCTCTGTCATGGTTCCATTTTATTCACCAAATCTGGCCCTTGAAATAACCAGATGGATCTCACAAAAGAATTATAGATTGCTATAAACCATATCAAATAGTTGCCTCAATTGTAACTGCTGAGTTCAATGTGGTATCATTGATAGAGAAAATTACGCTGGTGCATAGTATGATTTGACAAATATATTATTTTCTTTTTAAAATTTTTTAAAATGTTTATTTATTTTTGGAGAGATAGAGACAGAGCGCGAGCAGGGGAAAGGGCAGAGAGAGAGGGAGGCACAGAATCCAAAGCAGGTTCCCGGCTCTGAGCTGTCAGAACAAAGCCCGATGGGGGCTCAAACCATGAGATCATGACCTGAGCTGAAGTCAGACACTTAACCAACTGAACCACCCAGGCACCCCTAACAAATATATTGTTTTCTTTGTCAGTTAGAGAAGTGGATAAGAAATAGTTTTCTTTTACATGGAATGGAAAACAGTATTCATATTCATTTTCATTTTTGCCCCAAAACTATTTTACCTTCTTTTTTTTTCTCTAATAACATAGTCGAAGATATATAGACTGACTGGAGCGGAACATAACATTAATTTGTTTCATCGGTGACATCATGCTGGATGGACAGGATGATCAAGAAGAGTTGGTTGGCCACTTTACCAACTTTATGACTTGGTGGGTTCAGTAGAATCCAGTTTACAATTAACTTGTACAACTTTTGCTCATTTTAGATGCTTTGCTAAGACACATGTTTGCTAGGGGTTAGGAGATTAACCTTATGAAAATTCAGAGTCCTTCCTCTTCAGTGTACTTTTTAGAATTCCACTGGTTAGAGGCATGGCTGAATATCCCTTCTAAAGTAAAAGACCAAGAGTTACATCTTTCAGTGTGTATCACAAAGAAGGATACAGAACCCTCTTTGGGTTCTGGATGCAACACATTCCATACCTAATATAATTGCAGTATAATTGCTCTGATGCTTATAGTGCTTTACACATCAGATTTGTCAGCTTTTAATGTGACCTACAGAAGGTAAGCTTGTGGTGTATGTACTGCTACACTTGAGTCATATAATTTGGCAGACTCGTTGATGTTGGAGGTGTCATTGTTGAAAAGAGATGCAAAATGAGATGTAACATAGTGTGTCTTAGTGGGACAATCATTTCCTAGGCCACAGGGATTCTAGATTAAGGCCATACCATCCACAGTAGAGTATTATATACCTTTTGAGAAATAACTCCTGGCATGTTAGTGGCCTCTGATAGAGAAGTACAATGAGGTATGAAGTGACCATGCATCTGAAACTGTCAACTGTAAGCTGGGTTCTGTTGAACACACCAAGTCAGAAAGTTGGACAGGCTTATTGGAAGATAGAAATGGTTCATCTGGGATTGGATTTGAGCAGGACCAGAAGTCATAAGTAAACTGCATAATCAAGTCACCCAGACTTCTGTTTCACCTACCTCAGTTGCATCAGCTCTCCTTCTCTTGTTCTTGCATATGGCGTTATGGACTGATCCTATAAGATTAGCTGGCAGAGGAGGAGGAAGACTGGGCTGAGTTTATGTATACATGTCATTTCAGAATGTGGATAAAAGCCATAAATGTATTATACCTGCATTATGGCCATATATAAGGAGGCTATAAAAGACGGAGAGGGAAAATCACCCCAAATATGTGGGACTTCAAGAAGTGTACCTGGCCATTCACTTTGTATGGAAGGAGATGGTTTTTGAGGTGAGAATATATATAGATTCCTAGGAAGTAAGTACTTATTGCCAATTTATCAGGAACCTGAAAGAAAGAATGAAAGAGGGGAGACAAAGATGTGTAGTGTAGGAAAATATGGTTGGACCAGTGGAAATGGTCATACTCAGAATATTCTGTAGAGCTACAGTGATACATACTTTTTGAGGATACCTTCATTCACAAGCATTGCAGACATCACCAGGGTTCAGGCATGGCCATGAACAAGACCAGCAAATTACAGTTTTTTTGCCTTCAGGTCATGATCCCAATGTTTCCTGTTTCCAGTGCTGGGAAGTTCTGATTATGGTCCATGAAGAATAGCCGATGGCATTGAGAAACACCAGGCTTCATCAGAGGATAGGGAGTTGTAGTACATCTGAGTGATGAGTTTGTTTTAGTAAATCTATTAAAAAAATATTTTTGATTCTATGTTAATGCCCTCCAGGAAGCATCCACTATGGAAAAGTACTAATTAACCCAGTAGACCAAATGATTTGGCCAGTTGACATCAGCTAGCCTTTGTTATCAGATACCCTGGAACAATCACTGTGGTCATATGAATGGAGTGGCCACAGGGGTTATATATTATCTCAGTAGCGTGGGCCCTTACTTACCAAAGCTGACCTAACAATTGCTTCCTCTCAATGTCAAACCTATGAGATATAGACCAATGCTGTGTCCCCAGTATGGCACTATTCCTCAAGGAGACCATCTAGCCAGTTAAGGACAATTTGACCACTTTGGGCCCCTTCCAACCAGGAAGAGCCAACAGTTCATGCTCTAGATGTCTACTCTATATATGAGTTTGCCTTTCTTGCTCATAATCCCTCATGCAGCATCTTACAGAACACTTGGCTCCCAGGCTTGTAATCCCACAAAACATAGTATTCAAAGAGGGTACCCACTTTACAGCAAAAGAAGTATGGGAGTGTGCCCATCATCTTTGAATCTACTGATTATATCATAGAGTGTTCCACTCAGAACTGGAATTAGGAACATTAGAACAACCTTTTAAAGGTACATCTGAAAAAACAGCTTGGATGCAATGCTATGAAAGGATGGGGTATTTTTTTGTCAATAAATATGCATTAAATAAGAGACCTCTTATTTATACATCTTAATGGCACTGAGTTCCCAGTGGAAAGAATATATGTATCCAGGAACCAAAGAATAGAAGCTGGAGTGTTACCACATACCATTACTCCCTGTGACCTACTGGCAAATTTATGTTTCTGTCCTTGCATCTCTGGGGGTCTGAAGATTGGCAGTCCTAATCTGTAAAGGGAGTATACTCTTGTCAGGGGACACAGTAAATGTCCCATTGAACTAAAGCTATGGCCACACTGGGGAATTTTGCATTTCTTGTGTACAGAACTAAGCAGGCTCCAAATGGAATTATTCTCTTGGCAAGAGTAATTTATCCTAATCAACAACATGAATTATTGTTGTTTTTACATGGTGAGGGTATAGAGGAAAATGTTTGGAACCCATGTGATTATCTCAGACACTTCTTGGTATTCCGTTTAATCACCATTGATACTCCATATAAAGGTAAAATGGCCATGTGTAGAAATTTCTGCAGCAAAAGGCTATAATTACTAAAGACCCAAATTTCTCAGGAATGAAGATTTTAGGCATACCAGTAGGTAAGATGATACAGTCTCCTGAAGTGAGGGTTGAGGAATTTAGAATGAGGAGAATTTAGAATGGCTACTGGAGGAGGGAAAGGATGAATAACCGTTAAAGCACCAATTGCAGTGATGGAGAAAGTAGTTCATCTCACTAACCCCCTTTGTCTAAGTTTCTGCTCAGGCATAGAAGCCCAGAGGGACTATATAGGAGCTGTTCCCTGAACCTGTATGAAGAAATAGATCTCTGTATTCCAGGCATTGTTCTGTTGTAGCTACGGAAAGACGATACTCATATTTCCTGCCACGGAAGTATAATGTTGATTCAAAGCCCCAAGTGCTGCTCCTCTGGATCCAGCACTGTGTTCATACCTTACTTACTCCAAGACTGCTACTACCATCCAGCAACTGAGCACAGCAGGGGTACTTGTCTGCCCATTTGTTAAACCTATGCTGCACCCCAAGGCCCTCCTACACAATCCCCCTTTCTCTCTCTCCTTACACAGATGTCAGAGCTGCATTGCAATCCAAAGGATCTCTGAACCTACTTCTTATTCTTTCTATTTATTCTTTATAGACATGTCCCTTAATACATCTCTTGCATGTCTAATCTCATCTTGGTATTTGCTTTTCAGCAACCAAAGAGGTCCTCGGTAAAGACTCATGATCAAACACTGAATACTAACATAGGACACATACAGAAACACTTTCTGCTATTCTGAGTCCAGGATAAAGCTAAATTTTCCCCAAATTTTTAGGATTCGTTTTCATTTAGGTATGTAGGAGATCATCATATGTTTGCCTTTTCAACCTGGTTATTTTGGGAAGGGTGCAACTTTATTCTGAGACATATGTTAGGACTGACTCTAATACTTATTTTTGTATGAGCTAATAGTGTGACCTTGGCATGATACTGCATTCATTTTGGCTTCAGCTGCAAAATGCAAAGCATGTGTATTATATAGGATTGCAATGAAATTATGTACATATTGTGCCTTTTTGTTGTCTGTAATATAGAACATGGTTAATAAAGGGCAGTCCTATCCAGTAGTTAAAGTACATCACTATCAGCTGGTTGGTGTTTTTTCTTATCCTCTGGATGAACATTTTGAGAAGAGGAGAGTGTTTGAATTCCCTGACTTTGCAAGTTCCTATTCTCTCCTGACATTCTTATTCTTGCTGTTTATTCTCTGGTGGTGTTTCATATAAATGCAGCTACATGGTCCTTAGATTCCCCTGAAATGATAATAGAATTGTATATTACCCCAGCTAAGCAGGACTCCGAATAGAAGGGCATTATGGGGCCATTATGAATAATTCCTTCCAAGGTTCTACTCTTCCAAGGTTCTTACTACTCTTACAGTAGTCTTCAGGCAATGAATTATAAGACATAGATTTTTTTATTTTGAAAACTCAGCTCTCTAGAGCCATGTTCATAATGAACTATTAGCTTCCTAAGTCTTTGGATAAAATGATTTGTGTTCTTGGGGTTTCTAGCAATAGAGATCTAATGTCTTAACATGTTCAGAAAATTTCATCAAGCTCCTATGGGAGCCTCCTCAGGCCTCCAGCATCATACTTCTTCAATAAACCAATAAGGAGATGAACATATGCCAAAAATTACTTTACATTATGAACTGAATAAGATGAGCTATGCCTTCAGTCTACATAGTCAAGGAAAGAGGAATAGAGACATGGAGACACCTTTTAGAGAAGTCCTTTCTCTTCTGAAATTCTGAGTTCAACAGAAAATAGAAGAGTGGTGACAGAAAGAAAAAAAAACCCTAAGATTTAATAAATGCTGTATCTTTGCCAATCACTACATGGTGTTTTATATGCATTACATATATTATTTAATTTTACTTCCACACCTGCCCTGATATGTGATATTATTCCATTTTAGTGATGAAGAAGCAAAAGTTACACAGCTAGTACATCCAGAACCAGAGTTAGTACCCAGATGTTTGTGACTCTCTTATCTCCAAACTGACATGGACATAAGGGAGAACTAGAAAATAGAAAGTATTTTAAAATAAAATGTTAGATGATGTGGCTTAGATGGTGACAGCTATAGTCATTTAGAGAAAGGACATAAACTGTTGATGTGAAAAGAGATCGAATTTGGTGTCAAATGTTACTGATACTGACCCTAATTGGTTTAACCTTACAGAGAAAATGTACCTTAAAAAATTACAGGGAAAATGTACCGTAAAAAATTATCAATCTCTTCTTCTGTGTGAGCAGAAGTTACTGGACCACAGCACGAAGGTTATTGTGGGTTTCCTTTTGTAGGGAATAAACTAAGAGGGAAAAATCTTATTTTGGCTATGGTATAATTGAAGGTAAGTATACTAGTTTATATTAATTTTGCCTACACATAACAACAACAAAACACAAAATAATACTTGTTTTCAATATAAGGATTTCTTTTTCTCTCACATAAAGAGTAAAAAAAGTCTGATATTATGGAATTCAAGCCTTCATGAGGTCATGAGAGATCCAGGCTTCTTCTGTTTTTCTGTTCTACCATCCAGAGCTCTTGGCTTCTTCTGTCTTCAAGGGTTAATTTTTGGTTAAAAAGTGGCTACAACGCGGGGTGCCTGAGAAGCCCAGTCGGTTAAGCGTCCAACTTTGGCCCAGGTCATGATCTCACAGTTCGTGAGTTCGAGCCCTGCATTGGGCTCTGTGCTGACAGCTTGGAGCCTGGGGCCTGCTTCAGATTGTGTGTCTCCCTCTCTCTCTGTCTCTCTCTCTCTCTGCACTTCCCCAGCTCATGCTCGCCACTCTGTCTCTGTCAAAAATAAATAAACTTAAAAAAATTAAAAAAAAAAAACCTAAAGTTAAAAAAAGTGGCTACAACAGGTCCAACCATTCTGTTCCCAATTTTAGGCAGCAGAATAGAAAAAGGAGAAAGGTAAAGAGCATGCCTTCCAACAGAGTCAGTTGTATTTAAAGATCCTTAACCTTAACATTTGACCCAGTAACTTCCTCTTAAACTTGACTGTCTACTGCTATCTGTTGTTTCATATTTTGGCTTGATACAGTGCTACCCCCAACAATATTTTACTTCCTCCGTTAGTAAGGAAGAAGAGATATTGGATAAGAAACTAGTAATTTCTGTTGCAGCAGGGGACCCATTAGTCTGCCTCTTGAGATTCCTGTCAGCCCTAAATTTTACTTTAGGATTAATACATAATATGAAATAACACTTCAATGCATTTATTATGTGTTAGGCATTGAGCTTTATTCTTTAAAGAGTTTATTTAATAACCTTATAAAGGAGAAATAATATCCTTTGCAGAAAGAATATTTGGCATATATTTACTGAGTGTTAAAATGATGGTGATAATGATAAAGAAGAAGGAGAAAGAGAAGAAGAAGAAGGAGAAGGAGAGGAAGGGGAAGGAGAAGGAGAAGAAGAAAGTAATCATTAAAGATGGCTTAGAGAGCTTGGTAGGATGATAGAGTAGAAGGACCTGAGCTTTTCCTGTCCCATGTCTACAATTAGATATCATCTACATCCAATTCAATAAACTGGAGAGTGATTATAACGTTGTCAGAACAAACTCCAATACTAAATATAAAAAAGAAACTGCATCTGAAATTTTAGGAAGGTCAGAAAGATGGAGGGAGGATGCCTGCAAGATGGAAGGAGCTGTGTGCAGAAAAGACAGAGAAATGGGCCCTTACACTGGGGAGCTGACATGGGAAGATTAATCCCCATAACATTTGGCTTTAAAAACCAGAGGGACTGAATTCTGTGAGTTTTTAAAAGCAGTGGGACTTGGAGCCTGGAACTTTAAAATTCAGCTGACCCGGTACTGGGAAAGCCTGTAGTAGAAGAAGTAACTGTGTCACCACCCTCAAAGAGAGCAGCCAGCATGGAGAGGCAACATAAAAATGGTAGTTTACACAGTGCAGGGGACAAAAAGGAGACATATCTGTTCATACTGATTTTAAAGAGTGTTGGGGGACTTCTCTAAAAATGAGGGAGTTGGCAGGTGCTGTTTTCCTCCCTCACCCCCCAGTATAAGCACAGAGCCATCTGTGGAAGCCGGTGCTGCACAGATACTTGCTAACAAATCTGTTAGCAGTGCACCATGCCCATGAGTTTTCCTGAGGATTCCCCACTCCAAGCCTGCTACCCCTATCTTGGGCTCAAGACAAATTTTGTTAGTGCCCATGACCTGCCCAGTCACCAGATGCACAGTTTCCATTACCCAGACAGGTGCTCTCAGCCACTATTTTGTGCCAGACCTAGATGTGCCCATCCATAGCCATGCTTGGTGCCTAGCCTTGTGCTCCCAGCAGCCCTGATGTGTAGCACCAGTTGCTGCAGCACTCCAAGGGATCCAGCAAAGGACTAGTGGCCCAGTGCAGATTTTGTAACATCACTGCCCTGTTTCCAAGGTCCCCACTGGGCACGCCCACTAAGAGCTGGTCTGCCTGGATCCCACTAATACCACAGAGAACAAGCACAGCCCACAATAGGTAGAGAATCAGTGCAGATGAATGCACTGAATGGAAAAGTGACTCAGACATAACAGCAGGATACTTGTAGGATACTCTCCTAAAGTGCCAAGTGCTGATGAACATGGGACACTGCACTTCATGGCATTCCAGGAGGTCCTCTTCATAAAGTCACTACTTTCAAGAGCAGAAGACATAGCTGACTTTTCTAACAAACTGAAAAACAGAGAGGCAGACAAAATGATAAAACAGAGAAATTGATATCAAGTGGAAGAACAAGACAAGGCCATGGCCAGAGATCTAAGCAAAACAGATATAAATAACATGCCTGATGGAAATTTTACAGAAATTATCACAAGATTCATCACTGGACTTGAGAAAAGAGTGGAGGACATAAATGAGACCCTTAACACAGAGATAAAGAGTAACATAGCAGAGAAAAGGTCACAATAAATGAAATGAGAAACATGCCTGATGGAATGGACAACAAGATGGAAGAAACAGAGGAACAAATCAGTGACCTAGAAATTGGAAAATAATCTGAACAAAAGAGAGGAAAAAGAATTATGCAAAATGAACAGTCTTAGGGAACTCAGTGACTCCAACAAACATAATATCATTTGTACTCTGGGAGTCCCGGAGGAAAAAGAGTGAGAAAATGGGGTAGAACATTTATTTGAATAAATAATAGATAAAACTTCCCTAATCTGGGGAAGGAAAGAGATATCCAAATCTAGGAGACATAGATAACTCCTATGAAAATAAACAAAAGCAGACTCACACCAAGACATTGAAATTACATTGGCAAAATGTAGTGATACAAAAATCCTAAAAGTAGCAAGACAAAAGAGTCAGTAACTTACAAAGGAAATCCATAAAGCCAATAGGAGATTTTTCAACAGGAACTTGGCAAGTCAGAAGAGAGTGGCATTCTATATTCAAAGTACTGAATGGGAAAAATCTGCAGCCGAGGATATTCTATCCAGCAAGGCTATTATTCAGAGTAGATGGAGAAATGAAGCGTTTCCCAGACAAACTAAAACTAAAGAAGTTCATGAACACCAAACCAGCCCTGCAAGAAATATCAAAAGGAACTATTTGAGTGGAAAGGAAAGACCAAAAGTGACAGTAAAAGGTAGGAAACACAAAAGAAGTAAAAATGAATATTTCTTTTCTTTACACTTGCCTACTTCAACTCATTTTACTAAGATCTAATTGAGGGGTGCCTGGGTGGCTTCGTCGGTTAAGCGTCCGACTTCAGCTCAGGTCATGATCTCGCGGTCCATGAGTTCGAGCCCCGTGTCAGGCTCTGTGCTGATAGCTCAGAGCCTGGAGCCTGTTTCAGATTCTGTGTCTCCCTCTCTCTCTGCCCCTCCCCCGTTCATGCTCTGTCTCTCTCTGTCTGAAAAATAAATAAACGTTAAAAAAATTTAAAAAAAGATCTAATTGATATATAATATTGTGTAAGTTTAATGTGTACAATGTGATAATTTGATACAGGTATATATTGCTAAATGATTACCATGATAAGGTTAGTTAACACATCCATCACTTCACATAATTAATTTTTCTTTGTGATGAGAACATAACAATGAATATTTCTATAAAAACTAGTCACAGAACTCCCCCAAAATATGTAAAATATAATAATTTATACATAAAACATGGGGAGGAGAGGAAAAACAAATGGGTTCAAACTTAAGTGACCATCAACTTAATAGAGACTGCTATATGCAGAAAGGGTTTTATACAAACCTAATCGTAATTATATATCAAAAATCACTAATGGGTCACCTGGGTGGCTCAGTCAATTAAGCATCCGACTTAAGCTCAGCTCATGATCTTGTGGTTCACGAGTTCAAGCCCCGCATCTGGCTCTGTGCTGACAGCTCAGAGCCTGGAGCCTGTTTCAGATTCTGTGTCTTCCTCTCTCTGCCCCTCCCCCACTCACTCTCTGTCTCTGTCTGTCTGTCTGGCTCTCAAATATAAAATAAATATTAACAAAATTTTAAAAATGACTAATAAATATGCAAAGAATAAGGAGAAAGAAATCAAAATGCATCACTAAAGAAAATCATTGAAACATGAAAGAGCGAAGATGAGAGGATCAGAGAAAATCTTCAGAAACAACCACAAAAAATAATAAATAGCAATAAATACATATCTATCAGTAATTACTTTGAATATAAATGGACTAAATACTCAAATTAAAAGTTACAGGATGACAGAATGAGTAAAAACACAAACCCATCTGCCTACAAGAGACTCATTTTGGATCTAAATACACCTGCAGATTCAAAATGAGATGGTGAAACATCTTTCATGCAAATTAAAACTTGTCAAAAGAAAGGTTGAGTAGCTATACTTATATTGGATAAAACAGACTATAAAAGAAAGACTGCATTAAGAGGCAAAGAAGGATACTGTGTGATAATAAATGGGACAAGCCAACAACAAGATATAAAAATTATAAATATTTATGCAATCAACATAGGAGATCCAAAGCAGTTGATAACTAACAAAAATAAACATAAATCAATAATAATACAATAGTAAGGACTTCAACACCCCACTTACCTCAAGGGACAGATTATCTAAACAGAAAATCAAACAAACTATTTCTTTGAATAACAAACTAGAACTGATGTATTTAACAGATAATATTTAAAACAAACCATTATAAATAGGATAATACGCAGTCTTTTCATGTACATATGGAATATTCTCCAGAATAGATCACATAGTGGCCCATAAAAGAAGCTTCAACAATTTCAGAAAGATCAAAGTTCTACCATGCATTTTTCTGACCACAGTGCTATGCTAGAAGTCAACCACAAGAAAAAATTTGTAAATTCCACAAATACATAGAGGTTAAATGACATGCTGCTAAGCAATGAATGTGTCAACCAGAAAATAAAAGAAAATCAAAAAGTACATAGAAATGAAAATGATAACATGACTGTTCAAAATCTGTGGAATGTAGAAAGGGAAGGAAAACTTCCAGACTCATTCTATGAAGCCTGTATTACTTTGATTCCTAAACCAGACAGAGACCCAGTAAAAAAAGAGAACTACAGGCCAATATCCCTGATGAATATGGATGCAAAAATTCTCAATAAGATACTAGCAAATCGAATTCAACAGCATATAAAAAGAATTATTCACCATGATCAAGTGGGATTCATTCCTGGGATGCAGGGCTGGTTCAACATTCGCAAATCAATCAACGTGATACACCACATTAATAAAAGAAAAGAGAAGAACCATATGATCCTGTCAATCGATGCAGAAAAGGCCTTTGACAAAATCCAGCACTCTTTCTTAATAAAAACCCTCGAGAAAGTCGGGATAGAAGGAACATACTTAAAGATCATAAAAGCCATTTATGAAAAGCCCACAGCTAACATCATGCTCAATGGGGAAAAACTGAGAGCTTTTTCCCTGAGATCAGGAACATGACAGGGATGCCCACTCTCACCGCTGTTGTTTAACATAGTGTTGGAAGTTCTTGCATCAGCAATCAGACAACAAAAGGAAATCAAAGGCATCAAAATTGGCAAAGATGAAGTCAAGCTTTCGCTTTTTGCAGATGACATGATATTATACATGGAAAATCCGATAGACTCCACCAAAAGTCTGCTAGAACTGATACATGAATTCAGCAAAGTTGCAGGATACAAAATCAATGTACAGAAATCAGTTGCATTCTTATACACTAACGCTGAAGAAAGACAAATAAAGAAACTGATCCCATTCACAATTGCACCAGGAAGCATAAAATACCTAGGAATAAATCTAACCAAAGATGTAAAAGATCTGTATGCTGAGAACTATAGAAAGCTTATGAAGGTAATTGAAGAAGATATAAAGAAATGGAAAGACATTCCCTGCTCATGGATTGGAAGAATAAATATTGTCAAAATGTCAATACTACCCAAAGCTATCTACACATTCAATGCAATCCCAATCAAAATTGCACCAGCATTCTTCTCGAAACTAGAACAAGCAATTCTAAAATTCATATGGAAACACAAAAGCCCCAAATAGCCAAAGTAATTTTGAAGAAGACCAAAGCAGGAAGCATCACAATCCCAGACTTTAGCCTCTACTACAAAGCTGTAATCATCAAGACCGCATGGTATTGGCACAAAAACAGACACATAGACCAATGGAATAGAATAGAAACCCCAGAACTAGACCCACAAACGTATGGCCAACTCATCTTTGACAAAGCAGGAAAGAATATCCAATGGAAAAAAAGTCTCTTTAACAAATGGTGCTGGGAGAACTGGACAGCAACATGCAGAAGGTTGAAACTAGACCACTTTCTCACACCATTCACAAAAATAAACTCAAAATGGGTAAAGGACCTGAATGTGAGACAGGAAACCATCAAAACCCTAGAGGAGAAAGCAGGAAAAGACCTCTCTGACCTCAGCCGTAGCAATCTCTTACTCGACACATCCCCAAAGGCAAGGGAATTAAAAGCAAAAATGAACTACTGGGACCTTATGAATATAAAAAGCTTCTGCACAGCAAAGGAAACAACCAATAAAGCTAAAAGGCAACCAACGGAATGGGAAAAGATATTTGCAAATGGCATATCGGACAAAGGGCTAGTATCCAAAATCTATAAAGAGCTCACCAAACTCCACACCCAAAAAACAAATAACCCAGTGAAGAAATGGGCAGAAAACATGAATAGACACTTCTCTAAAGAAGACATCCGGATGGCCAACAGGCACATGAAAAGATGTTCAGTGTCGCTCCTTATCAGGGAAATACAAATCAAAACCACACTCAGGTATCATCTCACGCCAGTCAGAGTGGCCAAAATGAACAAATCAGGAGACTATAGATGCTGGACAGGATGTGGAGAAATGGGAACCCTCTTGCACTGTTGGTGGGAATGCAAACTGGTGCAGCCACTCTGGAAAACAGTGTGGAGTTCCTCAGAAAATTAAAAATAGACCTACCCTATGACCCAGCAATAGCACTGCTAGGAATTTACCCAAGGGATACAGGACTACTGATGCATAGGGGCACTTGTACCCCAATGTTTATAACAGCACTCTCAACAATAGCCAAATTATTCAAAGAGCCTAAATGTCCATCAACTGATGAATCAATAAAAAAAAATTGTGGTTTATATACACAATGGAGTACTACATGGCAATGAGAAAGAACGAAATATGGCCCTTTGTAGCAACGTGGATGGAACTGGAGAGTGTGATGCTAAGTGAAATAAGCCATACAGAGAAAGACAGATACCATATGGTTTCACTCTTATGTGGATCTTGAGAAACTTAACAGAAACCCATGGGGGAGGGGAAGGAAAAAAAAAAAGAGGTTAGAGTGGGAGAGAGCCAAAGCATAAGAGACTCTTAAAAACTGAGAACAAACTGAGGGTTGATGGGGGGGTGGCAGGGAGGGGAGGGTGGGTGATGGGTATTGAGGAGGGCACCTTTTGGGATGAGCACTGGGTGTTGTATGGAAACCGATTTGACAATAAATTTCATATATTGGAAAATAAAACCTGTGGAATGCAGCAAAAGAGGTTCTAAGAAGGAAGTTTGTAGCAGAACAGGCCTACTTCCAGACTCAAGAGCAATCTCAAAAAAACAACCTAAACTTACCCCTAACGGGGCTAGAAAAAGAACAACAAACAAAACATAAAACCCGCAGAAGGAAGGAAATAATAAAGATTAGAGTAGAAATAAATGATGTAAAAACTAATGGAAAACAATAGAATAGACCAATGAAACCAGTAGCTGGTATTTGACAAAAATAAATAAAATTGATAAACATCTAACCAGAATTATCAGGAAAAAAAAGAGAAAGGGTTCAGAAATAAAACCATAAATGGGGGAGGAGAAATAACTACTAACACCACAGAAATACAAACAATTATAAGACAGAATTAAGAAAAACTATATACCAACAAATTGGACAATCTAGAAGAAACGGATAAATTCCTAAAAGACATAAACTACTGAATCTGAAACAGGGAGAAAAAGAAAGTTTGAACAGACCAATAACCATGAGAGAAATTGAATCAGTAATAAAAAAAGTCGCAATAAGCAAAAGCCCAGGACCATATATATGGCTTCACAGACAGATTCTGTCAAACATTTAAATAAGAGTTAATACCTATTCTTCTCAAAGTATTCCAAAAAACAGAAAAAAGAAGAAAAATTTCCAAATTCATTCTGTGAAGTCGGAATTACCCTGATACCCAAATTAGATAAAGGCACCACTGAAAAAGAGACTACGTATAATATATCTGATGAACATAAATGCAAAAATCTTCAATAAAATACTAGCAAACCGAATTCAGCAATACATTAAAAAAATCATTCATCAAGATCAAGTGGGATTTATTCCTGGGTTGCAGTGATTGTTCAGTATTCACAAATTAATCAGTGTGATTCATCACATCCATAGGAGAAAGGATAAAAATCATATGATCATTTCAATGATGCAAAAAAAAGCATCTGGCAAAGTACAATATCCATTCATGATAAAAACTCTCCACAAAGTTTAGAGGGTACATATCTCAGAATAACAAAGGCCGTGTATGAAAAAACGGCAGCTAATATCATCCTCAGTGAGGAAAAACCAAGAACTTTTTTCCTAAGGACAGGAGCAAGGCACAGATGTCTATTCTCACCGCATTCATTGAACATAGTATTGGAAATCCTAGCTACAGCAGCCAGCCAACAAAAAGAAATAGAAAGTATCTAAATCAGTAAGGAAGAAGTAAAATTTTCACTATTTGCAGATGACATGATACTATACATAGAAAGCTCCAAAGACACCACCAAAGTTCTGCTAGAACTGATACTTGAATTTAGTAAAGACTTTAGTAAAGACACCAGATACAAAATCTATTGTATTTCCATAACACCGTAATGAAGCAGCAGAAAGAGAAAGTAGGAAAGCCCTCCCACTTATAATTTCACCAAAAAAAAAAAAAAAGGATACCCGGGTACTCGGGAATAAATCTAACCAAAAAACTAAAAGACCTATACTCTGAAAACTATAAAACATTGATGAAAGAAAATGAAATTGATACAAACAAATGGAAAGACAGCCCATGCCTATGGACTGTCTGAAAATAAATGTTAAAATGTCTATATTAATCAAAGTAATTTTCATATTTAATGCAATTCCTATCAGAATACCACCAGCTTTTTCACAGAGCTAGTGCAAACAATCCTGTAATTTTTATGGAACCACAAAAGATCCTGAATAGCCAAAACAATTTTGAAAAAGAAAAACAAAACTGAAGGCATCGCAATTCCACAGTTCAAGTTATATTACAAAGGTGTAGTAATCAAAGCAGCATGTTACTGGGGGAGGAAAGTAGACACATTGATCAATGTAACAGAGTAGAAAACCCAGAAATGAACCCACAATTGTATGGTCAGTTCATCTCGACAAAGCAGGGAAAATATCCAGTGGGAACAGACAGTCTCTTCAACAAATGAAGTTGGGAAAATTGGAAAGCTACATGCAAAATAAAGAAACTGGATTGCTTTCTTGCACCAGATATGTATAAAAAATAAATTCAAAATATTTTGAAGACCTAACTATGAGACTTGATGCCATAAAAATCCTAGAAGTGAACACAGTCACTAGCCTTTGATGTCGCCATAGCCATTCTTTTCTAGATATGTCTCCCGAGGAAAAGGAGACAAAAGCAGAAATAAACTAGTGGGATTACATCTAATAAAAAGCTTCTGCACAGCAAAGGAAATAATCAACAAACTAAAAGACAACCTACAGATTGGGAGAGGATATTTGCACATGACATATCTGATAAAGCTTATCTGTACCCAAAATACATAAAGACGAAATAATCAACACCCAATAATCAACACCCAAAAGACGAATAATCAATTAAATGTGGACAGAAGTTTTTTAAAAGTTTTAATTTAAATTCCAGTTAGTTAACATACAGTGTAATATTAGTTTCAGGTATACAATATAGTGATTCAACACTTCCATACAACACCCCATGTTGTCTCCAAAGGAGACGTCTTTTGCCAATAGATACTTGAAAATATATTTATCATCATTTACCATCAGGGAAATGCAAATCGAGACTATAATGAGATATCAGGCAACACCTATTCAGAATGGCTAAAATCAACAACACTGAGAAACAACAGGTGTTGGAGAGGATGTTGAGAAAAAGGAACTCTTGTGCACTGTTGGTGGGAATGCAGACTGGTGCAGACACTGTGGAAAACAATATGGAGGTTCTTCAAAAAGTTAAAAATAGAACAACCCTATAGTGCTATCCAGGAGTCACACTACTGGGTATTTACCCAAAAAATACAAAGACAAAAAATACATGCACCACTGTGTTTATTGCAGCATTAGTTACAATAGGAGAGACATGGAAGCAGCCAAGTGTCCATGGATAGATGAATGGATAAAGAAGATGTAGTGTATATATACTCAGCCATAAAAAAAGAGTGAATTCTTGTCATTTGCAATGACATAGATGGAGCTAGAGAGTATTATGCTAAGTAAAATAAGTCAGAGAAAAGTATCATGATTTCACTCATAGGTGGAATTTAAAAAGCAAAACAAATGAGCAACGTGGAAAAAAAAGGGGAAAAACCAAGAAACAGTCTCTTAACTATAGATACCATTACTAGAGGGGATGTGGGGGTGGGGAAGAGTGAAATAGATGATGGAGATTAAGGAGTGCATTTTGATGAGCATGGGGTGTTGTATGGGAGTATTGAATCATTAAATTGTATACCTGAAACTAGTATTACACTGTATGTTAACTAACTGGAATTTAAGTTAAAACTTTAAAAAATAAATAGTTAAATGGCTCAAATTTATTCAATGCTTATGATGTGCTTATTACTGTTCTAAGAATTTTAATTCTACACGCACACACACACACACACACACACACACACACACACTCCAGTACTCATGAAAACCATAAGAGGTGAAAGTTTTATTCTCATTCTACAGAGAAGGAAAATGAACCTAAGACCATGTAAGTAACTTTCCAAACATCCATAGCTAGTCAGTGGCAGAACCAAGACTACCATTTAAGCTTTAAATGCAAAGTCCTTGCTTTTAATCACTGAGTTGTATTTTAAGTGCTGTACAAGCCAAGGCTGTACAGAATTAAAAAGTAGTACTCCTTGTTCTTAAGGAGATCACAATCCCGTCATTTGACAGTTACATATATAAACAATTGCATTGTCATTTTACAAACAAAATATTTGAGGTTTATCAAGTTGTAATGAGATCACAGAATTTACTTTGATTATTCAAGGGAAGTTGATCTATATGCTTGGTCCTTGGATGTAAATTCAATAGCTGAACCACTCAGGTGAAAGTATCTTGTAAATGTTCAGCATTAGTAATAATAGCAGTCAAAATTTAATCAGGTTGCTACTTTATCAGTAAGCAAACAGGTAAATGAGTAGCTAGCTCAACGAAAGGTGTATAATTCTAAGGAGCAACTTCTGAGATACTGAGGATACAGATATTATTAACAGACTTGTTTCAACTCTACTTTCTGAGGCTGAGATTTGTTCTAGAATCAAAGGATCTAGATGTTGTAAAAGTTTCCTTATAATGGAAGTGTTTACATTTTAATGCAAATTATTCCGAAATGGTAATGTACACCATGAGTATAAAAAGGGAGCAAAAATTTGGGCAGTTCTGGCAGGACTGAGCGTTTGTGGAGCTATCACCAGCAAGTGCGTGATTCCTTAGGAAATCACGAAGAGTGAGAAAGATATGTTGCATCTGCTGCTCTTGCTCTGTGCGGTTTCATTGACTAATTAAATTAGAAACATACGCGTCAGGCTCTGGGCTGATAGCTCAGAGCCTGGAGCCTGTTTCTGATTCTGTGTCTCCCTCTCTCTCTGCCCCTCCCCTGTTCATGCTCTGTCTCTCTCTGTCCCAGAAATAAATAAACGTTGAAAAAAAATTAAAAAAAAAAGGGGCGCCTGGGTGGCGCAGTCGGTTAAGCGTCCGACTTCAGCCAGGTCACGATCTCGCGGTCCGTGAGTTCGAGCCCCGCGTCAGGCTCTGGGCTGATAGCTCAGAGCCTGGAGCCTGTTTCCGATTCTGTGTCTCCCTCTCTCTCTGCCCCTCCCCTGTTCATGCTCTGTCTCTCTCTGTCCCAAAAATAAATAAACGTTGAAAAAAAATTAAAAAAAATAAATTAGAAACATAATCCATATTTGGATATGTGATCATTTCTTGTAATCTACCTTCAACTTACCTGAAATATTGCAGAGGAGCTGGGTGGGATGAAGGAGCAATAGGACATGACACTTGAAGAGAATCAGAAGGATAAAACAGGCTTTTATTAAGTTAGGGCAGGGAGAAGAGCATTCCAGACAGGGAAGAGTCTGAACAAAGAGAATGTGGCACAAGATAGCATGGTATATTGAGGGTAACCATAAAGATAATGATTTCTCCCATGGTTTCAGCATTTTCTTTGTGTGTACCACTGTTGGTAGATAACTTTCAACGATTTTCTCATTTGATCTTTTTTCCCTCAAGTTTTTATTTAAATTCCCGTTAGTTAACATTCAGTGTAATATTATTTACAGGTGTAGAATTTAGCGATTCACCTCTTACATCCCTTTGACTCCATACTTTTGTATCCTTTGGGTGAATACCTAGTAGTTGCTGTATCATAGGGTAGTTCTATTTTTAACTTTTTAAGGAACCTCCATACTGTTTTCCAGAGTAGCTGTACCCCTTTACATTCCCACCAACAGTGTAAGCGGGTTCCCCTTTTTCTCTATCCTCGCCAATACCTGCCATTTCCTCTGTTGTTAATTGTAGCCTTTCTCATAAATGTGAGGTGATATCTCATTGTAGTTTTGATTTGTATTCTCTGATTATGTGATGTTGAGCATCTTTTCATGAGTCTGTTAGCCATCTGTGTGTCTTTTTTTTGGAAAAATATCTGCTCAAGTTTTCCCATTTTTTAACTGGATTATTTGTTTTTTGGGTGTTGAGTTTTATAAGTTCTTTACATATTTTCGATACTGACCCTTTATCAGATATGTCATTTGCAAATATTTTCTTTCATTTTGAAGGTAGATTTTTAGTTTTGTTGATTGTTTCTTTCCCTGTTCAGATTTTTTTTTAATATTTTAAATCTTTATTCATTTTTAAGAGAGAAACAGAGTGTGAGCAGGGGAGGAGCAGAGAGAGAGGGAGACACAGAATCTGAAGCAGGCTACAGGCCTAGAGCCATCAGCAGAGTCTGACGCGGGGCTCGAACCCACCCCACAAACTGTGAGATTATGACTTGAGCTGAAGTCGGATGCTCAACCTACTGAGCCACCCAGGCGCCCCCAGATGTTTTTTATCTTGATGAATTCCCAAGTTTATTTTTGCTTTAAAAATTTTTTTTTAATGTTTATATATTTTTGAGAGAGAGAAAGAGTGGGAGAGTAGCAGAGAGAGGGAGACACAGAATCGAAGCAAGTCCCAGGCTCCAAACTGTCAGCACCAAGCCCTACACGGGACTCAAACTCAGGGACTGCAGAATTGTGAGATCATGACCTGACCCGAAGTTGGATGGTTAACCAACTGAGCACCCAGGGGCCCCATGTTTTTTGCTTTTGTTTCTCTTGCCTCAGGAGGCACATCTACTAAGAAGTTCCTACAGCTGAGGTCAAAGAGGTTTCTGCCTGTGTTCTCCTCTCGGATTTTGATTGTTTCCTCATTTGATCTTTACAATAACCCTGCAGAGTAGGTATTATTATTCCATTTTGCAAACTAGGAAACTGAGGCACAACAAGATTTACTAACTTGTCTAAGTTGTTATAGCTAGTAACTACATAGGCAAGATTCTTTTTTATTCCAAAGCCTGTGACCTGTTGATCATGCATAGTTGTTTGGTTACATTTTAGGGTGCTAGATTAAGAATGTTTAAAATTTGCCAAAGAAAGCTACCAGAAGAGAGACTACTAGAATTATGATCACGTGAATGAAATTCAGTATTGCCTCAGCAAGCCAAATAATAAGTAAAATCAACAGTTCACATCATAGAGACTCAGTGGTATTTGGTTCTAGCAATACTTCTGGATTTATTAGTAGCATTTCTTGGGTCTTTTCCATTTAGGACACAGATAGTTTTATGTGAATGTAACAGTTAGATAAAAAGAATAAGGAAACTGAACGAATTGATAATATGTCTTTGTTAGCTTCCAAATCTCTATTCTCTTGGCAGTCAAGTACCACTAGAGATGAGAGAAAGAATTCTGAGAGATCAAACAGAATCTGTGCAATCCACACACAGATTGCCTGTTTTATATCAGAGAGTAGTTAAGGTGCTACGGCATGCAAGAATAACAAGTGTATTGCCCTTCAGAGATTGGGGGAAACTGCTTAGATATCAGGAGTGAAAACATTGTCCCTTTCAGGAGTGGCTCGGGTTGCTTTAGGAATAGGCACTATTCATGTGAAAATCTTATTGCTGTGATTTTATTTTTGTGGTGGAGAGGCAGTTAGTAGCCTTAGAATTATTGGATTGTCTAAATTCACATATATCCTGGTACCATTGTAATTACCAAAAGGATTTGGCTTAATGTTGTAGCTCTGATACAGAAAATACTTATTCTGCAAGAAAAATTAGTTCATTTGGGAGAAGGAAACTAATATTTGATGAGTGCTGTTATTCACCAGGCACTTGATTAGGTGATTTGTATTCCTTACTTTGTTTAATCCTTGCACAATTTGTTAGGTGGTTATTAATTTCCTCATATGTAGGTGTGGAAATGGAGCCTGAAAGAACTTGTGTTTTTCCTAATGTCACTCAGTGATAGAATTTGAATCTAGGTCTGTCATACTCTACTACCTATAATGTATACCTTTTGATATCTCTGTTACTTTCTTATTTTCATTTTTTTCATTATCCCAGTAGCTAAATTATAAAGAGTTTGAAGGCCCAAACTACATCTCATTAATTCATGAAATATTTCTTGAGTGTCTACGTTGGACTGGGCCTTTAAGTCAAGATATGATTCGTATATGTAGATATGGAAGTATGATGACAAGAAATTATAGGCAATTATGTTGTTAAAAGAACATAAACTTTAGAGTTACACAAGCCTGAATTTTACCTCATGGAGTTTGCATTCTAGTGGGGAGAAAAGGGAGTGTAGAAGTAAATAACTAAAACATGACAGATGGTAAAAACTGCTACGGAGGGATTAAAAAATCATATATGAGGATTAGGCTGGAGAGTGATGGTAAAAATTGCTATGGGGGGATTAAAAAGTCATATATGAGGATTAGGCCGGACAGTGATGGAGGTTACAATTTTTAAGTAGAGTATTCATGGAAGATATCATTGCAAAGGTATAATTTGAGCAAAAATCTGAAGCAGGTGAACCAGTTACATATCTAGGAAAGATGTTATGGATCAGAGGACACAAATGCAAAAGCCTTAAGTTAGAGCATGGCTGACATATTTTAGGAAAGCAAGTAATTCCTTATGGTTGAAACAGTGAATGAAAGGAAGATTGATGGGAAATGAAGTCATAGGGGTAATGAAGTCCATATCGTGTTGGCTATTAAGAGTCAGTGTAAGGACTTGTGTTGGGAGATATGACAAAAATTTTAGAGGGTTATGAACATGGGAGTGTTAAAATCTGATTTGTATTAATTGTCCTCAATGGAGAGAATAAACTTTAGAAGAAGAAATGCAGAAGCAGAGGAACCAGTTAGGAAGTAATTGAAGTAATCCCAACAAGAAATGATGGTGATTTGGATCAGAGTACTAACAGTAGAGGTGATAAGCACAGTCATATTTTGGGAATATTTGGAACAATAGCCAGTACGTTTACTGATAGATTTGGGATGTGAGAGAATGAGAAGAATTGAGGAAGACTTCAAAGTTTGTTGATCCAAACATGTATTATAGTGAAATTGCTATTAATAAGATGGGAATCTGGAAAGAATAAGTGGGAGAGGAAAAATCAGGAGACTTATTTCAAATATGTTTGTTAATCATCCAAATAGAGATTTTGAATAAGAAGTTGGGCAAATGAGTCAAGGAAATGTCTAAACTCTATTATAAATGTAAGAGCTATCAATGTAAATAGATGGTACTTGAAGCCATGTGACTGATTAAGATAATTATTAAGGGAATGGGTGTATTTTGAGAAGGGAAAAGGTTCAAGGATTGAACCCAGCTAGGGAAGAAGATATTTAGAGATCAAGGAGATGAAGAGAATCTTACAAAAAGAAGGAACAGCCAATGAAGCCTGAGGAAAACAACAATAGTGTGGTATGGTCAAAGCAAGTGATGCAAATGTTTTAAGGGCAATGATCTACTGTTCCAAACACTACTGTTAAGTCAAGAATTGATTACAATATTTAGCAATGTGGAAGATATCAAGAATCTTGACAAGAGCAGTGGATGAGGTCAAGAGAACTGGATTAAGTTGAAGACAACTGATTTGAAGATTAAAAGATATAATGGATATTAAGGTTATGGCTCAGTATCAGGCACATAATTTGCCTTATATATATTCTTCCCTCCCATCCCTTTTCCTCCTCTGGAAAGAGCAAGATCAAAGGCAGTGAAATATGATATTAAGAGGTATGTGAAGAAATATCAAGAGTCTAATTTTGGAGAGACAATAGTCTACTTAAATGATGGGGAAATAGGCTGAAACCAGTTCATTTAGGAGTGGACACTCCTTTCTTTTCTAACCAAAAGAAGATACTTTGAAGATTTATGATCAGGAAAACATCGTGATAAAAGTTCCTGCATTTCCTTGTATCTTCCTTAGTGCTTTGTACATAGACAGTGCTAAAAAAGGATTCATTGATTTAAATGATTTTGGTCTAACTACTTTAAATAATTTACGAAAGGATCCTAGATTGCCCTATGAGAAACCAAATGATCTAAGTGCCCTTTCTTTTTGAATTGCACTGATACTCTGTGTTCATTCTGTTTTGCCTGACTGTTTTATCCATTTCTTTCTGAGTGTATTTGCTTTGGTGCTTTATAAAATTCAACATAAATCTCTGTAGTAGAATATTATTTGGCAGACTTCTGTAACATCAGGCCATAACTACAAACTGTCAGGGTATATCTGTCAGCTGTCTCATCTTTTCATGTCTCGATATAATCCTTTAAAATCAGATACTGTACCATTCAATAATTCAGAATATTTTATGGGGTTTATAAATTGAGACCATCTCCAGCCTTTTTGAATATTTGGATATGCATTTAAAAGGTTTTCCCTGGAGCTCTTTATGCCTAGCTATTTTGTCCCTTGCATGTTTGTTTGTCATGAAATATGGTTTCCCTTTTTCTGTCACAGCATATAGGAAGGTTCTGTATTCTTATCATCAGCTGTCAGGAGATTTATACTGTCCTGTGACTTCTCCTTTGAAAGCGAAAATGCAACTAAACTTACTTGCAAGTTTATTGTGAGAGTAAGATTTTTAAGGAAACTGGCATAATGTAGTGAAAAAAGCAATGAATTAGGAGGCATGACCCCAGACTCTAAACCCAGCTGTGTCACTGAACTAGTGCTGCGTTGTGTGGCTTCTCCCCAGGCATTTCACTCTTCTAGGTCTCACTTGTCTTATATAATAGAAAAGGAGTGGATTAAATAATGTTATTCATTCACTTATTCAACAAATATTCTGAGCACCCATTGTGTACCAGGTGCTATTAGGACTGTTAATATGAACAAGGTATACTTTCTGCCCTTAAGACATTTGTATACTAGAAGTGAAGACAGAAGAAAAATAATGCAAATAAGTGTATATAAAAGAGGTGATGCAAAATGGAATATAGTTTAACAGCATAGGTAAAGGGCAACTGGTGGACTGGGGTGATCAGGAAATACTTCCAAAATGAAATAACTTAGCTTAAACTGAATATTTAAATTTATTTAGACTGCAATTCTTATATTCTGTTGGTGGGAGTATAAATTGGTATAAATACCTTAAAGAAAAATACTATAAAATACTATAAAAGTACTATAGAGCTAATATGCTCTAGTAGATCAATTTGCTCTAGTAGATAGTTCTAGGTTTTTAGTCCCAGAAGTGTGTACAAAATTCTCCAAAAAGGCATATAAAATATTTTAGTTGACTATCTGTAATAATCAAATGAATATTATTCAAATTGCTACAAATAGTAGAATTGATAAATTGGATTACAGTCCTATATCTTGGAATACCATACAGCATTGAGGATGAGTGAACTATAGCTATGTGCAACAACATGAAAGAATCTCACAAAAATAATATGGAGAAAGGGGACAGAAACAAAAGAGTATATGCCATATGATTTCATTTATATAAAGTTAAAAATGGACAAAAATATCATTATTAAAAGTTAGTGTAGTGGTTACTGTTGGTGAGTGGGCTATGCCTGGAAAGGGCTTCAGGAGTTCTGGCTTTGTTCTGTTTCTTGATCTGAAGGTGGCATATCCATATGTGTTGGTTTCTAAAAAGATTATCAAGCTATGCATTTGCAATTTGTGCACTACTATGTATTTATGATATAGTTCAATACAGAGCTTATATACCAAAATGAATGGGAGATCACAGCAAGGAAGGATGTTCTACATTTAAAAAAGAGCATGTACAAAGGTTAGAAGCCTTAAAGAACATGGTAATATTCTTCATTTCTTACGTGCTGTGATTCTAATATTCATTTCCACTCATTCAGTAAACACTGTTGATGCTTACTTACTATGTGGTATGATTTCTTAAAGTGGTAAACATTGTGAAAATGATAATGGAAATAAACAAGTTATTTTCCTACACATTTAAGTATTTTATTTATGGGAACAAGTCAAAATGACAAAAACTTTTGCTTGAGATTTCTTGCAGGCTCTCTATTTTTAATATCTTTGTTTCACCGTTACGAAGCACAGAGCTTTTCAAAGAAGCATACACTAAATGTTGAATAAATAGATTAGATCATTATCTACAACACAGACATGCACATGCATACACACATGCACACATGCATACAGAATTTGTAGAGACACTTATTTGCATGATTTCAGAGGGGCTCAGAGAATTGAAGTGAGTTTACCAAACCATAAAATCTTATTTTACACAGAACTTTAACTTTATAAGGCCTTTTGCCTTCTCAGAAAGATAACATTTTTGACATCTTTCTCCATAGAAGTGTCATGAAAAAGATATTTATAAAATATTAGAAAGTAATTGGTAAAATTATCATCATATTCAACAATTTTAGATGATCCAACACATTGTATTTTTTAAGTATTTTCTGGGAAATCAGGACAAAAGCAAGGTCAAATTGTAGACTTTAGAGGTGAGCCATACTTTCTCTTCATGTTCCATACCTACTTAGATTCATTGATTTCAGTATAAAGTATTCTATTCTGTAGTCATAGTTGTTGGTAATAGCAAGAGTCTACCTTTATAAGTATGGCTGATACCTAAAATACATTGGACCATTTTTCTCGTGTTCTGGATATTTTCCATTTGTCCCTTTAGATTTACTCTCTGCTCTTTTCCTACCCTTAAAGTCCCAAGAGACTGACCTTTATGGACTGAATTATCAGCTTCTCTTTTTAATTTTTTTTAATGTTTACTTATTTTTGAGAAAGAGACAGAGCATTAGATGGGGAGGGGCAGAGAGAGATAGAGACACAGAATTTGAAGTAGGCTTCAGGGTCCAAGCTGTTGGCATAGCGCCTGACATGGCACTCGAACCCATGAGCCATGAGATCATGACCTGAGCTGAAGTCAGATGCCCAACTGACTGGGCCACCCAGGAGCCCCTATCAGGCTCTCTTAATACTGTGGCTGGTAGTTGAATACCAATGAGAGACACAGTCAAGATATCACAAGGTGGGAAAAGAGAGAGATTGGAATGGTTATTCCTCCTCTATAAAAGCCACCTTAACATTTTTCAGGTTTGGGTAACAACTCTTTCCCAATGGTCATTCATTACTAAAGGGCCTTAAATAAGCCTCAACCTCCATGGGCATAAGGTTGAAGCTTTTTGCTTTTGCTAGAACTGGGATATTTCATTATCCCTGGCTGGTTTTCCTTACTCTGTTCACACTCTTGTAAATTGTTCCTTTATTATGCTCTCATTTATCTTGTTTGAGTTTGCCATCTGTTTCCAGCCAGACCTTGAATGATGTGCTAGACTAGATTTTGGTGTGGTTTTGGTTTGTTTTCCATGTTATGCTGCACTCACTCTGCTCTTTGTTCAGGATCCAGCTAAATCGTTACTGCCTCTGAAATATGGGTTTTGGAATCTAAGAAATCTGGTTTTGAATTAAAACCCCAACGTTATTAGCTATGTGACTTTGGGTAAATTTGTGCATATTTTTGAACTCTAGTTTTCTTCTTTATAAAATCAGGGAAAGTGCTCCTATTCAAAGTTGTTAGTTCTTAAATAATGTTGTCAAAAACTCTGGCACTAAATTAGGTCTCAGTAAATGTCAGTTTTTTTTTCTTTTCTCTTGTATTTCTGACCAGCTTTATCATATTTTACTTTTTGTTTTCATGTTATCATGCATTTATATGTTCCTTTGAATCTGTTTTCTAGATGTTTCACTCTAAATGTCTTGCTTTACTTTTTTTTTTTAACTTTATTTATTTTGAGAGAGAGAGAGCGAGCACAAGTGGGGAAGGGTCAGAGGGAGGGAGAAAGAGAATTCCAAGCAGGGTCCGCACCACTAGCACAGAGCCCGACACAAGGCTCAAACTCACAAACTGCGAGATCATGACCTGAGCTGAAGTTGGATGCTTAACTGTGCCTTTCTGAATTTACTCTGAATTTCTCAGAGCAATGGGTCATAGAGAAATACTAAAAATAACTAAAATTTGTTTGTGTTTTTAGAATTTATAAAAATTTTACTCATGCTATTATAGTTAATCCTTATAACTCTGAAAAGGAAGAATATATTGTTTCTCTCATTTTACAGATGAGGGAATTGGGCAGAGAAATTAATTTTTAAGATCAGAGAGCTAAATAGTAATGATACGTGACAAACTCAGGTTCTAATCCCCTTCATTTCTGTTATACCATAATAGACTTGTTTTCCTTCTTGAATACATTATCCTTTGATTCACTTCTATTGAATTCATATCATTTTAAGTGATTTGTAAGTTATGTCTATCTTTTTCTTTACCAACTTCCTTTTTGGTGAGTTAGCTATTAATTTTATGCAACTTTTATCCCTTCTCATTGTTTTTCTCCAGAGATCATAATCATAAAAATGTGAAAATGATCACAACTAAGAAGCATAGAATGGGGGCCAATACATTTATATTTCATTTCTTTCAGAATTGTTTTGTGGATCTGGTCTTAATTTCTGATGTGGACAGTAGCTTTTGTTTCTTTTTCAGTCCTGTGCATAGTTGTTGTCCTTCAATGTGTAGCCCTATGTTTTTATATTGACCTTTCCTAATGTTAGGTAATATAGGAACACTTCATGAGAGGCAGTGTAGTAAAGTAGAGGTGACAGCAGCGTCATTTTGTAACTGGCCAGGGTCTAAATCCTGGGTCTGCCTTATAGTAGCTGTGTGACTTTGGGCAAGGTAATGTTAAACTTGCCCTTTAAAATTCAGAGTCCTCATTTTTAAAATGGTGAGGGCAGCGGATTTAGGGTATGGGTGGTAAGAATTATGTACTTTATAGAGTCCTTATGATAATTAGATGTGATAGTATATATAATATATCACATTGTAGATTTATAACAAATAGTAATTTTTATTATCATTATTACCATTTACTATTATTAGAAGACACACAAAAGAATCCTATTTTTTGAGTTCTTGTTCAGGCCACTAGATGCATTTAGTAATGAATAGGATAGTTACTGGGTTTGGAGTTTGGCCAGACCATTGCCAAACAAATTTCAAAAGACACAGCATCTTAGAGGTGCCCAGTGTGAAAAATCTCCTTTGTTCTTTCTGCTTGGCTCTCTTTATGATCCATAATGCCTTCTGCTTTGGTGATGGTATTGACTGGGTATTTTAAGGCAATTTGTAGGATTAAGCCTCTCAGTATACCTCAGCAGGCTGAGGCCTGGATTCGTCTGGTTACAATGCAGTCTTTCTCTCACAGAGATTAAGACTTACCTAACAGTCTCTCTAGGCTCCATAGGCCTCTTTTTTCCCCCCTGTTACCAAGAGCTCTAAGTACTTATAAAAAGGCTTGCCAAGGATGAGAAATTTCTGGTGCCAATGACTTTCTAATTCATTTCTTTTATGGAAGTATAAACAGAAACAATCTAGAATAGGATGAGAAAATATTTAGTGAGAGAAGAATTTAAAAAAAATCTGTATTTAAGGAATATGGGCAGTGTGTTAGAATGGGTAATATCCTACCAAAGTCCAGATCTTTACTCACGTTGATTCTTCCTCTTATCTTTCTTTTTTTAAAAAATTTTCTTTTAATGTTTATTTATTTTTGACAGAGAGGGAGAGAGAGCATGAGCGGGGTAGGATCAGAGAGAGAGGGAGACACAAGAATCTGAAGCAGGCTCCAGGCTCTGAGCTGTCAGCACAGAGCCCGACATGGGGCTCAAACCCACATACCATGAGACCATGACCTGAGCCAAAGTCAGAAACTTAACTGACTGAGCCACCCAGGTGCCCCCTTCCTCTTCTTTCTCTAGTGAACTCCTCCTAACTTTTTAAAATATAAGCCCCAATATTTCTGTTGAAGCTTTCTCATTAGACTGTGAGCCCCTTTAGAAGCAGGGTATTTTTCTCATCTTGGTATCTGCTTCACTGCCTAACACTGAACCTGGCATATAAAAGGCATTTGACAAATGCATAAGGCTAACCCAGATATTTTCACAGTATCTAAGAGTAGAAAGTCTCACTTCTCCCATGTAATTCAGCCACAATGACTTCTGCTTCCCTTAAAGACTGTTCTGGGGATTACTGGTTGAATTTATCTTTTGTTCAAGACACTAGTAGAAAGCAATACAAGATCATGCTAAAAGAGAATTATCAGCTGGCCTGGAGAATTCAAACTAAATGAGATCTGAATATGAACCTACATGACACAGTTCCTGGCACTTCTACAAACTGAGAGATGTGTGAGAACGAGCTGATCTTGGCTTAAAGAGATCATATTCTTTTTTAAAAAAATTGTTAACATTTATTTATTTTTAAGAGACAGAGAGAAACAAAGCAGGAGTGGGGGAGGGGCAGAGAGAGAGGAAGACACAGAATCCAAAGCAGGCTCCAGGCTTTGAGCTGTCAGCACAGAACCTGATGTGGGGCTTGAACCCACAAACCATGAAATCATGATCTGAGCTGAAGTTGGACACTTAACTGGCTGAGCCATCCAGGTGCCCCAAGGAGATCATATTCTTGCTGTAGACTAAAGACACAGTGAGAAGTAGAGTTTGTTTAAGGCAGAGTGTAATTAAAGGCTGAAAAAGATACAGTAGACTTATAGGAGAGGGAGTGATTACCATAGTCAGGCCAACAAATGCCTCCTAGAAGGGGTAAGACTTCAACAAAACTTAAAAGGAGACCAAGTGCAGAGAATCCCAGGTAAAGAGAATGATACATGCGAAAGAATGTTGGTGAATATGTAGGACTCATTTGGGGACTATGTGGTGACATAAGTATCTGGAGCAAATAAAATACATATTTACTGTTTTATAAACACAGAAGAAAATAGGAAATAAAAATGTAAAGGAATACTGGCAACGAAGAAGGGGGATTTTAAATTAAAAACACAATACTATTTACATTAGAGCACTCTAAAAAATTAAATACTTATATGTAAATTTAATAAGATATGTATAAAGTCTGTATAAGGAAAATTATAAAACTCTGATGAAAGAAGTCATGAAGAACTAAATAAATGGAAAGACAGTCCATGTTCATGGATAGGAAGACTTGGTATTGTTAGGATGTCAGTTCTACCTAACTTGACCTATAGATTCCATGCAATTCCAATACAAATCCCAGAAAGTTATTTTCTGGATGTCAATAAACTGATTCTAAAGTTTATATAGAGAGGGGAAAAAACAGAATGGCCAACACAATATTGAAGGAGAAAAGCGAAGTAGGAGGACTGACACTACCTGACTTCAAGACTTACTATAAAGCTATAATAATCAAGATAGTGTGAAGTTGGCAAAAGAATAAACAAATAGGTCAATGAAACATAATAGAGAGTCTAGAAATAGAGACATATAAATGTAGTCACCTGAACTTTGACAAAAGAGCTAAGGCAATACAATAGAAAAATGATAGTCCCTTTAACAAATGCTGCTGGAACAACTGGACATCCACACAGAAAAAAGAACACTGAATCTAGGCACAAAATTTATACCTCTAACAAAAATTAACTCAAAATGGATTACAGGCCTAAATACTAAATGCAAAACTATAAAACTCTTAGCAGATAAGAAAGGAAAAATCTGGATGACCTTAGGTTGGTGATGGCATTTAGATACAACACCAAAGGCAGAATCTATGAAAGAAAGAATTGATAAACTGAATGGATTTCAGTAAAACTAAATATTTCTGTCCTGTGTAAGACACTGTCCAAGAGAATAAAAAGGCCATAAATTGGGATAAAATATTTGCAAAAGATGCATCTGATAAAGGACTATTATCCAAAATATATGATGAACTCTTAAAATTCAGCAATAGGAAAATAAACAACCCAACTAAGAAATGGGCAAAGAACCCGAATAGCCTCTCACCTGAGAAGATACAGAGATAACAAATATATATATGAAAAGATGCTCCACATCATGTATCATCAGAGAATTTAAGTTAAAACAGAGAAATACCACTAAACAGCTATTAAAACAGCCAAAATCCAGACCACTGACAATCCCTAATGCTGGTGAGGGTGAGGAACTTTCATTCATTGCTGGCAGGAACACAAAGTGGTACAGTCACTTTGGAAGACAGTCCTATAAAACCAAACATACTCTTACCATTGTCTTACTCCTTGATATTTATTCAAATGAGTTGAAAACTTATATCTACACAAAAACCTATACAAAGATGTTTATAGCAGCTTTATCTATACTTGCCAAAACTTAGAAGCAACCAAGATGTCTTTCAGTAGCTGAATGTATAAGTAAAATGTAGTAAGTCTGAATAATGAAATATATTTCAGTGCTAACAAGAAATAAGCTATCAATCCATGAAAAAAGATGGAGGAACCCCAAATGCATTTTAGTAGGTGAAAGAAGACAGTCTTAAAAGGTTACATACTATATGATTCCAACTATATGACATTCTAGAAAAGCCAAAAGGAGACAGTAAAAAGATCAGTGGTTGCCAATTATTGGGTGGAGTGGAGGGAGGGATGAATAGGCATAGCATAGAGGACTTTCAGGCAAATACTCTGTATGATATAGTGGTGGAAACATGTAATTATCCATTTGTTCAAATCCATAGAATGTACAACACGAAGAGTGAACCCTAATGTATACTGTATACTTAGTGATAATGATTCCTCAAGGTAGGTTAATTAATTGTAACAAATGTACCGCTCTAGTAGGGGATATTGATATGTGGAAGAGTATGGGTTATATGGGAAACCTCTGTACCTTCTCTCAGTTTTGCTGTGCCTAACACTGCTTGCTAAAAATGCCTATTTAAATCATAACAAAATGTCTTGAAGTAGAAAATAAAGGAAAACTGAAGCTTGAATTCTGCCTGAGAAGTTTTGGCTTTGTCCTAAATAGCAGCCATTGAGAAATAAGTCAGTGGTTTAATAAAATAAAGCTGGTTCCTGGGTTTCAGATTTTTTTGGGAAGAGGTGGGGCAGTTGGATAACAGAACATTGCAGTTCTTCAACCACTCTCAAGGGATGATGGCTATCAAGGACATGGGAGTGTTGACATATTAGGGAAAATTTATGATCTTAACAACCTTGTATTTGTATGAAAACCATAGAGTATATTTTGAACTACATTGTAAAGTACTGATACACTATCAGGTTGAGGAATTTTGTGTTTAATATGTAGGTACTTGTTGAGAAACTGATGAAAGTAAGAGAGTATAAAATGGATTGGAAGGCCAGAGGAAATAGCCCTTGCCTGGGCTCACATAGAGCCTTGTCTGGTACTTTGATGCCCTGAATGTGGATTGACTGGTTATGATTGAATTACCTTAAATGAAGGATATTAAGGCCCTTTGAAGCAAGTAAACTTGTTTTTTGAATTTCAAGGGGCCATGGGATTAAAAAATACCTGGGCTAGAATCCTGCCTGATTCATATTTTTACTTTCCATGTGATCTAGAATATGTCACTTCATCTGTTTGGACTTCATTTTCCTGATGGATAAAATGGGAATAATAAAAAAAAATAATAATATTAATATGCAGGGTTGTTATGAGAATTAAATACATTTGTAGAGTCTAACAAATTTTATTCCCTTTAGAAGTGCAGTGAGTGAAGACTGAGCTAGGACAGGTCCAGGAAGAGGAATCTTCAAGGCTGAGGCAGCTTCAGGCCATATCTCTGTGACTACTACTGTCCAAGTGCTGTAAAGAGCCTACCAACTGTCTGTAAATAGGACCCTATAAATATAGATCAAAACATCCTCATTGACTGTCAAAAATAAGATCGCCGTAGCATTAGGGCACCCAGATGAAACACACCAGCACTTATCCACAGTGAAATCTATAAAGTGCTTTCGATTGCTCAGGGGATCTTTAGGTACAGCATCATTTTCTCTGTCTTATGGATGACTTGGCCACCTCCGCTATGAATTTTTCATGATTCCCCTGACCCAGCAGCTCTTGCCTGTGGAGAGAGTAATACGCTATTGATTTTGGAGTTAGGTTTCTGCCTTTTTTGCCACAACAGGATTTTTGTAGCCTAGAAACCTCAATCCCCTATTATTCATTAGAGACTCAGGCAACTTTTCTTAGATCTGGAATTCAGAAGGTGAACCACTTAGCTGCTGGTGTCAAAGATAGCCTTTATAGTGGAATTTTAACTGATCTCAGTAATGAGAGTAGTTGTTATTAAAAACTTCCTAATTAAACCAGCAGAGGTAGGATTATAGAAAGTGCCAAGAAGAGACAATATTCTTCTTTGTTTGTCTCACAATTACAATGTTTTTGTGAGGCATAGCTTTCAGAATGAAACTATTAAAAATATACTAGAAGCTAAAAGAGAATAAAAAATAAAAGAAATATAACAGAGAAATCCAGTTCAATTTTCAATATTTTTTTCTTCTGTGTAATTTTTGGAATAGACGACTAGGTGATTCTTATTTTCAGTGGCCCTTGGTCATGTAAGAGAAATGAAAAGAAGCCATGCCTGTTGGTAGTTTTTATTTAAACTGCTTTTAAGACATCAAAAAATCCATATCTTACATCCTGTGAAAACTCATTCTTGGCATTGCCATGGTAACAAGACTTTTAAAAGGAAGTTAACTGAAATTTAGCTGCATATATTATTTCTTTGTGATTCATACTTCATAAAAATGCAAATGTCACACTAATACATTTTACCTTAATGTTTTATACCACCGTTTAGTCATAATTGACCTAATGTTTTCCTTAATTAAATTTTGTGCTTCTTTCAATGGCTTTTCTCCTCCCCCCACCCTGTCCCCTTTTCTGTGGACCCATCAAACTATACATTTCTACTGGGTGACATGCAATTTAGGAAACTCACACAGGAGATCAATCATCCCAACCTACAAACTCAACAAAAGATTTTTGGAAAACTGTTTGTCCTGCCTAGAAATTCAGCCTATCCTCCTACTTAGGTAGAATTTTGGCATCTTCTTTTGTGCCTTTGTCCACCCTCTCATGATTCGAGTCTGTAGAAGACTGAGAAGAAGGGTACAATGGTGGAGAAAATACCACCAGTACATGTTGGATAAAAATGCAGGCTTCCTAATTCCCTAGCTGTGTGACCTTGTGCAACTCATTTAACCCACAGTTTTCTAATAGGTAAGATAAAGATAAAACAATACCTTTGTCATAGAACTTTTGTGAGGATGTTAAATTCACATGTTCACATATCACATGTTAAATGTGATACTGCTTTTAGAGTACTTGGCATCATGCTTGGCACAAGATCTGTGCTCAGTAAATAATAGAGTTATCTTTTATTTATAATAACAGTAATTATGAGGAAGTAGAGAAAATAATATTCCCTAAATTACTTTCATTGAGAGCTTTCGTTTGTTTGGAAGGTATTATTTGGTAAACTTCTTGGGATGAATAATGAAACTCCAAGGAAAATGTATTATTCCTGAGAAGAGATAACAAACTTGCTTTTTGGTTTCAGAGAGTAAAAGAGAATAAAAGTAAACAAGGGAATGGAGGAATGAGAGCAGGTTGAGCTAGTGAGATGGAGAAAAGGTGTGCACCACCTAAATGACACATTCTGGCAACTCCCAGGTGTTTTGTGCTATTGGACAAATCTATGAAATGGCTTGTGGAAGTGAAGTGTGTATGTTTGTGTATAAGAGAGCAAAATGGGAGAGTAGATGAATTTTATAACCTGATTGACACGGGCAAGATAAAATCAGCAAGTGCTGATACAGTTCTTGAAATGAGAGAGTTCCTTAAAGATGCAAATGTCTGAGAATTCAGAGGAAAAGCATGTGGACTTCATAGTCTGAAACAGGAGGCAGGGTGTTGGTGGCGGCAATTTTGTCCATTTTGCTTAGATCTCTAAGAGACAGAAATGCCTTAGCTAGCATCTCGGTTATAAACTGTAATGTCAACCATTTTTTTCCCCCTGCAATATTGAAATATAATTGACTAGTAGAATTTAAAGTGTGACCAGTATATTTAAAGAATGAAAAGTATATTTATAGTGTCCCATGTGGTGATTTGATAATATATGTATACATTGTAAAATAACTATCATAATCAAATTAATTAACACATATGTATCCCACACTTAAGATATTTTTGGGAGGGCGATGAAACACTTAAGATATATTCCCAGCAAATTTCATGTATATAATTATTATATGTATATTATGTATATATTATATTATATTACATTATATTACGTTATATTATATTATATCATTATACCACAGTATTATTAGCTGTGGTTGCCATGCTGTGCTAGATTTTCAGAACATAATTATGTCCTGGAATACCAGAAATATACATAATTGTGTTCTGGATACCGAAAGTGTATCCAACCAGTATGTTTCCGTTTCTCCCACTCCCCAGTCCCTGGAAGCTACCATTCTATTCTGTTTATTTGAGTTCCCATAGGCTGTAAAGGATTCTTCAGTGAACCAACTCCATGCTGGAAAGAGTGTTTTCCTTTTCCGGGGTCAGGTATTATTTCTTTGGTTGGTTTCTGTTTATTACAGAACATCTTAGTCTGCAGGGATCAGAACAGACTTTATTTACTGCAGATACATCCTTAGTGGCCAGACCATCCACAGTGTTTCTTACCTCTTCACCATCTCTCCTCCCCCACTGCTTGCCGCCCAGATTCCTGTTCTTTTTACCTTTAGGTGAGGAACTAGCTGTTATGGGCAAGGACTTAGAAGTCAAATACTGACTCTGCCCTTGCCTAGGTATATAATCTTGAGAAAGCCATCTTTCTGATATTCTTGATTCTCTATTTCCTCATTTATAAAATAGGCAATGATTCTACCCTTTAAGGGTCATTGTAAGAATTAAATGAGTTAATGTATTTGAAGCACATTGCACAAGACCTAACTTTTGTTATGTAATCAGTAAAAGTTAGTTACTTACTTTCTCTTTCAACTGGACTTTTATAATTGCCTCCCAAGCTTCTTGAAGACACATGATGCCACCCTCTTGTCTTTGCCTTCTTTGTAGAACCTGGCACCATGTGTATGCCCAGCATGTGGCATCGCTTTGTCCTTCCCTCTGTGTCCTCCAGTCATATTGAACTTATTCCAGCTTCTTGAATGTCCCATATTCTCTCCTCTGGATCCTTCAAAATGTAATTCACTCTGCTGAACTGAAGATGGCTTTTCTCTTTTTCTGCCGAATTTTGACTAAATTTATCAAATGTTAGCTTGAGATGACTGTTCTTCAGAGAAGAATTCCTTGACCTTGCAAACTAAGTAATGACCTCCCTGTTAGGTTTTCATCACTTCCTGTACTTTTCCTTTTCAGCATTTTGCCCTCTTGCAATTTCATTAATTGAAATCATTCACTTAATGCCTATATTTATTACAAGGCTGTAAACTATTTGAGGCAGAGATAATGTCTATTTTGTTCAGTGTTTCTTTAATGCCTAGCAGAGTGCCTGGGATGAAGGGCTGTATAAATGATTCTTAGTTGATTGACTTTTAACAATATTCAAGTGAAAATTGGTGCTATCTGAATAGGGTGGATGCACTCCATGGTTCCAGGGATGTTAGGTGTCCAGTTTAGTAATTTGTACTTAATAAACAGTTGATAAACATTGATTTAAGTCTAGGTTGCGAGAAAAGCAGGAATGCATGTACTTTAATATGCACGCTTGGTTTTCATTTTTTCAAAAAAAATTTTTTTTTCAACGTTTATTTATTTTTGGGACAGAGAGAGACAGAGCATGAATGGGGAGAGGGGCAGAGAGAGAGGGAGACACAGAATCGGAAGCAGGCTCCAGGCTCTGAGCCATCGGCCCAGAGCCTGACGCGGGGCTTAAACTCACGGACCGCGAGATCGTGACCTGGCTGAAGTCAGACGCTTAACCGACTGCGCCACCCAGGCGCCCCGCTTTTTATTTTTAAAAGCTATCTTTGTTTCACTAAGGAATTATTTCCCAAATGTCTTGTGATATAGAACACTAGTCTGAGAGCTATTAATGGTTAGGAGAAGCATTTTATTATACCTTATGCCCCTCTAGGAGAGTCACAATGAGTATGGACATTTTTAAGGTTTTAAGAAGTCTGCTAGTAATGAAAATGGGCCAACATTGCTTATCCAGTATTTGCAAAATGTATTTTATCACTGATACCCTTTTTGCCTGAACACCTGTTAACATTTAGTGGAATATAAACCATGTAGGAAACACTGATTTAAGGAGTAACACAATTTTCTTCTACTTTCATTTTAAGTAACCCAGCTAGGTTATTTAAACATTCAAAACTTTTAATAGAAATAGATGAAATAATTTAAATAGAAAATAGATGCCTTTCCACTAACATACTCTATAACTCTAGAATGATTAAAATTTTCATCTTGAAGATCCTTTGAGGTCATAAAGTTTATGTATGATATTTCATATATGAAGACAGACAAAAACATTTTCTGGAGGAGTATAGTGTTGTGGAGAAAGTCACAAGCTCCTCAGGGCAGACAGCCTGGAGACAGTCTTGGCTCCATCACTTGTTACCTAGGGGATTTTGGCCCAAATTCCCATTCTTTCTGTGCTTGGCAACTGCCTCACTTTGTAGAGTGAAGTTATAAGGTATTGTGGCTGTTTGCAAATAGAGAAGAGGAACAGAGATGAGAGATCCTGGGAGGTCCCTCAGTATCTGTCTGGGAAATGAGAATCCAGTTTTGAGTCCCCCAGGCTAAACTGCTCTGGGAAAAATAGTTGAATTTGTAGAAGGAAAACATCACTATGTAATCTTGTTAGGACTGTGACATATTTACAGAGTTAGTGAAATGAAAAATATTTTGTTGCTGACAAAAGGTATATTTGTGTGTTTGGTTTTATTCTCAAAGCATGCGTTCTAAAACTTGTTTTCTTTTGCTCACACATGCTATAAAGTAATTGCAGTTCAAACTTGGATATCCAATAAAAGAAGACACCTATCATGTCCAAAAAGAAGACTATCAAAAAAAGGGAAAATGTCCCAAATCTCTGCTCTGAATATGTCATTCTATTCTGCAAATTTCAGTTCCTCTCTTTAGCCTGCAGCAATGTCTCTAAAGTGGTGTTGTTTGGAACAAGGGGTGATTTTTTGGTGTTCCTCGAAAAGAGTATTTTATAGATAAATAGGCTGAGAAAATGCAGCTTTAAACAAAGCTTAAAGCTACTCTAACATTTAAAAAGTAAATGTATCATTTAATTTTAAAAATATGCACAGTGAACAAAATTCAAAAGGTATGAGATGGTATATGAAGAAAAGTAAGTTTCCCCTCTCATCCTCCAGCTATCCCATTCCCCTCCCTGGAGGCAACCAATGATAGGGGTTTCTTATATATATTTTCAGATGTATTTGTATACAAGTATATTCATTTATATGATCCTTTTTTAAGCATTAATGTTTAATGTAATACTGTACATCTTATTTTACACCCTTGCTCTTTTATCTTCACCTAGCAAAGTCATGTTTTAGAGAATAGTAATAGCCTCATTTACAGATCACTTCTATGAGCTAGAACTCTGAAGGACTTTGCATGTAAATATGCATTGACTTATCATAGCTATGTGAGATATATATTATTTTATCCTCATTTTACAGATGAGAAACAGGAACAGAGAGGTTATGTGACTCTCATATGTAAGTTGTAGAGCTGGCTTCAAACAGTGACAGTTTGGCTTTAGAGTCTTTGCTTTCAACCACTATACCTCTTTACCATGATGTGTGATTAAATTAGTTCTGATTTATTTTTAAAAATTTTTTTTCAACGTTTATTTATTTTTGGGACAGAGAGAGACAGAGCATGAACGGGGGAGGGGCAGAGAGAGAGGGAGACACAGAATCGGAAACAGGCTCCAGGCTCTGAGCCATCAGCCCAGAGCCTGACGCGGGGCTCGAACTCATGGACTGCGAGATCGTGACCTGGCTGAAGTTGGACGCTTAACCGACTGTGCCACCCAGGCGCCCCCTGATTTATTTTTTAATAATATGTGCATATTTATTCATTATAGGAATGTATTATAATTTATTTAACAAACGTATGGACATTTGTATTAACTATTTCACATTATAAAGAATGCTGCGATGACTGTCCCTGAGCAAAAGTGATTTTATAAATGAGCAAGTATATATGTAGGAATATTACCTGGTAGTTCATTACATTCATGTATATATATACACATACATACCCCACAACCCTGGGATCATGACCCGAGCAGAAATCAGAAGTCAGACGCTCAACCATCTGAGCTACCCAGGGCCTGTATTTTGCTTTTAAAGTCACTTACAAAGTAATTTTCAAAGTAACTGTACCAGTTTTCATTGCCACCAACAATGTATGAAGGTTATACTTTCTCTATATCTTTGCCAACACTTACTGTCTTTTTGAATATTAGCCATTCTAGTGATTACTGTGTCTTATAGATAATTTATTCTACTTTTAAAGAAGCTTTTTCATCAAACTGATTTCTTATTATTATTTTAATTTGCATTTCCTTAATTATTAATGGTGCTGAGCACCTTTTTGTGTACTTACTAGCCATTTGTATATCTTCTTTGCTGAAATATCTTTTAAAATCTTTTGCCCATTTTTATTTTATTTTATTTTTATTTTATTTTATTTTATTTTATTTTATTTTATTTTATTTTATTTTATTTTTTAAACGTTTATTTATTTTTGAGACAGAGAGAGACAGAGCATGAACGGGGGAGGGGCAGAGAGAGAGGGAGACACAGAATCGGAAGCAGGCTCCAGGCTCTGGGCCATCAGCCCAGAACCCTACGGGGCTCGAACTCACGGACTGCGAGATCGTGACCTGAGCCGAAGTCGGACGCTTAACCGACTGAGCCACCCAGGTGCCCCTCTTTTGCCCATTTTTAAATAGATTTGACTACTTCTCATTGGGTTGAAACAATTCTTTATATATTCTGGATACAAATTCATTATCAGCTATATAATTTGTAATTATTTTCTCCAAATATTTGGTTTATCTTTTCATTTCTGTAATACTACCTGTTGAAGTACAATAGTTTTGAATTTTGATAAATTATGATTTATTTTTTCTTTTATGGATTGTTTTTTGATGTCATATCTAAGAATTCATTGCTAGCCCAAGGTTATGTTTTCCTTTAAGAGTTTTACTGTTTTAACTCTTAGATATAAGTATTTGATCCAGTTTGTGGTAACTTTTGTACATGATATTACATAAAGATCTATTTTTTTTCCTGAATGTAGGTATCTACTTGGTCCAGCACCTTTAGTCAAAACATTATATTTTTCCCATTGAAATGTCTTGACACATTAGCTGAAAATCAGCTGACTGGACATGTATGGTTTTATTTCTGAACTCTCAATCTTGTTTATAGATCTATATACCTGAACTGCTCTTAATATACCAGTCTTGGTTAATGTAGATTTAAGTTTTAAAATTATGTAGTATCAATTCTAAAAAGTTATTTTTTTTTTGAAAATTGTTCTAGCTTCTCTAGGTTCTCTGTATTTTCATATTAATATTTGGATCAGCTTGTCATTTTCAGCAAAAAGCCTGCTAGGTTTTTGATAGTTATTATGTTGAATCCATAGATGAATTTGGGAAAAACTGCTATCCTAATAATATTGAGCCTTCTAATCTGTAGACATGGAATATTTTCCCTCTTATTTAGATTGTATTTAATTTCTCTTAGCTATGTTTGTAAGTTTCAGTGTACAAGTCTTGCATTTCTTTTGTTAAATTTATTTTTATTTTTTATTCTTATTAAATAATATATGTCATAATAATAATAATATTTGCAAATAACCGATCCATTTATTCTGATTTATTTTACTGGTTAGAATGGAATAGAAGTGACAGAGGCATACGTCATTTCCTTGATCCTGACCTTAGGGGGAAAGGTTTTAGTCTTAATCATTAATTATGGCATGAGCTGGGAGGTTTTTTTTTTTTTTCTTCAGCTTTATTGAGAAATAATTGACACATATCACTGTATAAGTTTAAGATGTATGACATGGTGGTTTATTTTATATGTTGTGTAGTGATTACCAAAATAGGTTTAGTTAACATCCATCATGTCATATAGATTCAATAGAAAGAAAAGAAAAAATATATATCCTTGTATAAGAATTCATAGGATCTACTCTCAACAAGTTATAAAGTACAACATGTAATGTAAAACACGATGACTATAGCTTACACTGCTATAAGGGATATAGGAAAGTTGTTAAGAAATAGGTTTATATAGATGCCCTTTATCTTTGAGAGTTTTTATGATTATTGGGTATTGAATTTATCAGATGCTTTTTTGGAAGCATCTATTTAGGTGATTTATATCTGTATTCTATCAGTATGTAATTTATATCTTTATTCTATCAGTATGTAATATTCCTATAGTTGATTTTCAATTGTTGAACCAACCTTGAATTCCTGGGATCAATCCTGTTTAATCATGGTATATAATTCTTTTTTTAAATAGAAGTATGATTTTTATATAACATTCTTTTCAGGTATATAAATTTATGATTTGACATCTGTATACACTACTAAGTGATCACCACCAAAAGTCTGGTTACCATCTATCACCATCCATTGACCTCCTTTACTCATTTCACCTACCTTTCAAATACCTTTCTTTCTGGTAACCATCAATCTATTTTCTGTATCTATGAGTTTGTCTTTGTATTATTATTATTATTTTTTTTAGATTCCACATATAAATGAAATCATAAGTATTTGCCTTTCTGCATCTTACTTATGTCACTTATTATACCTTCAAGGCCCATCTATGTTGTTGCAAATGAGTAATATTATATGCAAATGTAGTAGTGTGTGTATGTGTGTGTGTGTGTATACTCACACGTATATATATATATATATATATATATATATATATGTATATATACATATATAACTTGTGTGATTTTTAAATATATTTTGAATATTAACCCCTTACCAGATACATGATTTACAAATATCTTCTTTCATTCAGTAGATTGCCTTTTTTGTTTTGATGATGGTTTCCTTTCCTGTGTGGAAGATTTTTAGTTTGATGTAGTGCCATTTATTTATTTATTCATTCATTCATTCATTCATTCATTCATTCTTTTGTTTCTTTTGCCTCTGGAGTCAGATCCACAAACACATTGCTAAGAATGCTGTCAAGGAGTTACTTACCATCTATGTTTTCTTCTAAAAATTTTTGGATCCAGGGCTTCCATTTAAGTCTTTAGTCCATGTTTAGTTAATTTTGTGTGTGGTGTAAAATACTGACATAGTTTTATTCTTTTGCATTTGGCTGTCCAGTTTTCCCAAAAGTCTTTATTGAAGAGACTGTCTTTTCTCCACTGTATGTTCTTGGATCCTTTGTCATAAGTTGATGGTCTGTATACATGTGGAATTATTTTGGGGCTCTCAATTCTGATCCATGATTTATGTGTCTATGTTTATGCCACTACCATACTATTTTGATTACTATAGCTTGTAGAGTAGTTTAAAATTAGGGAGTGTGACACCTTTAGTTTTGTTCTTCTTTCTCAAGATTGCTTTTATTATTCAGGATATTTTGTTGTTCCATGCAAAGTTTAGAATTATTTATGTAAGTTCTGTTGATTGCTTTGGATGGTATGGACATTTTAACATTAATTCTTCCAATCCATGAGTGTAGACTATCTTTCCAAAACTACACATTCCAAAACTTAGGAGTAATACGGCACCCAAATTGTGAAGGGCCTGGGAATAATAATAATAATAGCTAAATGTTTGTGGTATGACAGGAATTGTTGAAATTACTTTACAAGTTTAAATTTATTTAATTTGCCAAACACACAATGAGTAGGTGCATTTTTTTCTGCTCCACAAATGAAGAAATAGAGGCACAACGTTAATTTGCTTAAAATCTCACAGAAAGTACCAGAACTGTACCATACACTCAAGCATCTACCTTAATTGTGCTTGACTACTACCCCACACTGTCTAGGTGATTTGGTCACAAACTAAGTCAGTGAATGGTGTTTAAACAAGGAAGAACCATGATCAGATTTTTGTGTAAGAAAGATTATTCTGGTTGTCCTAGGGAAAATCGAAGTAGCTTGGATGGAGTAAGAGTGAAGGCAGAGAGACCAGGGGAAAAGCTGCTCTAAAAGTCCCAGCAAGAGAAGCTGGGGCCTAACTGAGGTTAGAAGCTAAAGAGAGGAGGGGAGGATTTTTAGAAATCAATGACAGGACCTATTTGTTTTGCATTTTACACATACTGCTAAAAATAAAATACAAAACACACATTCCAAAGCTTTAAATTTTACACCCCAAATGTTTTATAGTTTTGATGTCATATTTTGTATCTTTCAATTTTATGAACATTTAATTAACTCTTGCAGTTTTAATTACTTTTGCTAATTTTGTCTTTTAACCTTCATGGTTCCTTTTAAGTTATTGATCTACCATCTTTACTATATTGTTATATTTTCCAGTGAGATTTTTACTCTCATGTCTTCTTGTTATTAATTAGTGCCATTTCTTTTCAGGTTAAATAAATCCTTTAACATTTCTTTTAAGGTTGGTTGGTAGCTGATGAACTTCTTTACTTTTGCTTATGTGGAAAACTCTTAATATCTTCTTCAATTTTGAATGGTATCCTTGCTGGGAAGAGAAATCTTGGAAGTTTTTTTTTTTTTTCTTTCAACACTTTAAATATGTCATGCCACTCTTTTCTGACCTGGCAATTTTTTTTGCTGAAAAATCTGCTGATAGTTTTACAGGGTTTCATTTGCATGTAACAAGTTGTTTTTCTCATGCAGATTTTAAGATTCCCTCTTTAACTTTTACCATTTTAATTATAATGTGTCAATGTGGATCTCTTTGGGTTCATCTTATCTGGGGTTCCTCAAACATTCTGGTTGAGATGCCTAGTTGTGATGCAGGGATGGGTGGGGCCCTCAGTGTGCTGTGCCTTCTGCTACTAACAGGGTTGTGGGAGAGTTCCATGCTAGCTACTACTAGTGCCTTCCTTAACAAGTTAGAATGAGAATACAAAAATGGTGCCTGCCACCTTGGAGGGAGTCATAACAAGTTCCTGCCTCTCTGGCAAATGTTTTAAGATTAATAAGTGGGTCTCCTTCATATGGTGTAGGTGCTTTTTAAAGTGATATTTTTGCACTGGGTCCTGGAGTGAGTTGTCTGCTTGCAAGTCCTTTAAGAGCTGGTTCCCTCTTTGCTACAGGTCTGTGGTTTTCCTGGATATAATCCCTGTTGGTTTTCAAAGCTAACCATTTTGGGGACCTTGTCTGTCTTGTACAGGATCTAGGGATTGGGTGCCTGATGTGGAGCACATACGCTTCACTTTTCAGGGGAAAGTTGTTTTACCTTTGTGAGAGGGTTCCCTCCTTATTGTGGATTACTGTGCTTGGGTAGGGTTTTTTTTGAGGAGGCTGTGTTTCTGCTTCTCCTTCTATTTTGATGCTTTTATGCTTTTATACTTTTTATGCTTTGTTGTGGAGAATCTATTTATCTAATTTTCATGTCTTTTTTAGAGTAAATTATTCCATGTAGCTGTAAATTTATTGTATCTGTAGGAGGAAGTGGTTTTTGGATCTTTCTACCTGCCATCTTGAACCCCCTTCTTTGGAGTATAATTCTTTTTATAGGTTGCTGGGTCTGGGTTGCTAATATTTCACTTTAACTTTATTACTATTTTCATGATAAATATTGGGTTGTATTTTATTTTTGTTGTGATGTCTTTCCCTTGCTTTTGCAATATAGTGTTACTGTCTCATAAAGTGAGGTGAAGAATGTTCCCTCCTCTATTTTATGAAAGAATGTGAAGGATTGGTATTGTTCTGTCTTTACACATTTGGTAAAAGTTATTTAGGTCTGAGATGTTCTTTAGGGGAAAATTTCTAATTAATACTCTAATCATTTTTATTACTCGATATAGGTCTATTCACATTTTCTGCCTCTTCTTGAGTCAATGTATTTTTTCAAAGAATTTATCAATTTTAATTGTCCAATTTGTTAAACATTTTCATAATATTCCTTATAACTTTAATTTCTGTATTGTTAATACTGATGATACTAATTTCATTGTTAGTTTAATAATTTGTGTCATTTTTTTATTGGTCAGTCTCACTAAAATTTGTCAATTTTGTTGAATCTTCAGAAACCAACTTTGTTCATTGACACTCTATTCATTTTGTTTCTTTTGTTTTCTATTTCTTTGATTTTCCTCTTGCCAATCTCTATTATTTTCCTTCTTATTTTGAGTTTATTTTGCACTTTCATGATTTTTTTAGGGCATAAGTCTAGCTTATTGATTTGAGACCATTTTTATATTCTGATACAGTCATGTAAAGGTGTAAATTTCCTCTAGGCAGTTTTTAAGTTTCATCCCATGAATTTTATATGTTTTATATTCATTTTTAGTCAGTTTAAATATTTTCTAACATTTCTTGAGATTGGTTCTTTGACTCATGGGTTTTTTAAAATCACATTATTTTACTTTGTGGAGATTTCCAGAGTTCTTTCCTGTTGTTTATTTCTAATTTAATTTGCAGCTGATGATCTTTTGCCCATGAATATCCTTTATGCAAGGAGTGAAATTTTATTAATTATTTAACATGTATTTATTCCTTTAATGGGAACACTAATTCATAGATAATATTAGTTGTGGGAAGATATTGAAATGGAGTGAGTTTTCATGAGAATATTAGATGGTTTTGTCATTATTATACTAATTTTTCTTCTAGATTAATTTTTCTGTTTACTGATTTTGATTGTATTTTCTTAATGTAAAAAATGTCAGTTATGAAGAAATAGAAACAGAATCAACCTCCCTTAATTTCTCCAACAGAGATAATTCCTGTGGACTTTTTAGTGCCTATCTTTTTTTTCTACCCATCCTCTATTCTATTCAATGGGCAGTTGATTAAACAAGTACTTGTCTTGTGCTGAAAAGGAAGCTCCTTTTCTTTTTTCCTATTGTGTGCATATCCTTTTACATTGATGTTTTGCACGCTGCATAAGATTTTTGTTCTAGCTTTTTCATTGAATATTGTATTCTGATTTTTTCTATGTTAAATATTCTTTGTGAACCGAATTTTGATAATTATCTTTAATTTTTGAATGTGCCATTGTTTATTTATTTATTTTTCTTGATGTTGGTCTCTCAGCTTGTTTCCAACATTTTCTACCATAAATACTATCACAGTGAGCATCTTGGTCAATGAAACACATGTCCTCATTTTGTCTTTTCTCCTTAACAATAGCCTCTTAGAATTAGAATTTCTGGGTCAATGCATAAATTGCTTTTAATATATTTCTATATGCGTTTTAAAAATGTAATTTTCTCGCTTTCAATATACATAATATTCAGAAGGACTGCTTTCAAATTCTGTAAGAAGTATACTTTTGTTTTACAGTCAGGGTCATGAGATGTACAAAAGAACACGCATCAACCCCTTAGTACAGGAGTGACTCTTCCAAGTAAGAGTCAAGATAGGCATCTTATGGGATCCAGTTGTCACAACATGAATAAAAATAAGGACTAGTGAACTGTTTCTTATTTATATAAACGTAAGTGTTCATTGCTAAACAGGGCTTTCTTGATTCTCTCAGCAAGTGTCAATTAACCTTAACTGGGAATCAGAATTTCTCACGTAAGTGAGATACTGCCCATTTCTTTGTCTCGGTAATAAACTAGGTTTGTTGGCAGCATTCAAAAAGTGCAAATATAGATATATTTTCCAATTTCATTCACTTATAAACTTGATTCTATTAAATAGAATTTCCATTTTTAAAACATTTACGAGGTATAATTGATATAGTATATTAGTATCAGGTGTACAAAATAGTGGTTCAACATTTGTGTACCACAAATTGTTGTACCACAAGTTTGGTTACCACATGTCACCTTAAACAATTAATAAAATATGATCGACTATATTCCCCATGGTATGCATTATATCCCCATGACTTGCTTATTTTCTAACTGGAAATTTGTGTTTCTTTTTTTTTTTTTAATGTTTATTTATTTTAGAGAGAGAAAGAGACAGAGCATAAGTAGGGGAGTGGCAGAGAGAGAGGGAGACACAGAATCTGAAGCAGGCTTCAGGCCCTGAGCTGTCAGCACAGAGCCTGATGCAGGGCGGGAACCCAAGAGCAGCAAGATCATGACCTGAGCTGAAGTTGGAGGCTTAACCGACTGAGCCACCCAGGTGCCCCGGAAGTTTATATTTCTTAATCCTCCTAGCCTTCTATCCCCTCAACCCTCCTCCTGTCTGGCAGCCACCAGTCTGTTGTACGTATCTATGAGTCTAGGTTTTGTTTTGTTTGCTTGTATATTTTATCTTTTAGATTTCACATATAAGTGAAATTGTATGATATTTATCTTTCTATGTGTGATTCACTTAACCAACTGTAGTACTTTCAAAATCCATCCATGTTGTAAATGGCAAGATTTCTTTCTTTTTTTAAGACTGACTAGTATTCCATTGTGTATATGTGTGTGTGTACATATGTATATATGTATATACATATATACACCCCCACACAAACATACATACATGCACACACACTATATCTTCTTTCTTCATCTATCAATCCACACTTAGAGTGTTTCCATATTTTGGTATTGTTAGTAATGCTGCAGTGAACCATAGAGGTGCCTATATCTTTTCAAATTAGTGTTTTTTTAAAATTTACTTTGGATAGATATCCAGTAGTGGAAATGCTGGGTCATATGGTACCCCTATTTTTAATTGTTAGAGGCATATCTATACTGTTTTAAATAGTGGCTGCATCAATTTACATTCAAACCAACAGTGTATGAGGGCTCCTCTTTCTCCACATCCTCACCAACACTTGTTATTTCTTGTCTTTTTGATAATAGCCATTCTGACAGGTATATGTTGTTAGCACATTGTGATTTTCATTTGCATATCTCTGATGATTAGTGATGTTGAACATCTTTTTATGTGCCTGTTGTCCATTGTTTCTTCTTGGAAAACTGTCTATTGAGATCCTCTACCTATTTTTTAATTGGTTTTTGTTCACGTTTATTTAATTACTTTGAGAGAGGGAGAGTGTGAGTAGGGGAAAGGCAGAGAGAAAGGGAGAGAGAGAATCCCAAGCAGGGACTCCCTCCTGCCTGGGAGGATTGGCTTATAAGCCAGAGATCATGACCTGACCAGATGTCAATAGTCGATGTTTCACTACTGACCACCCAGATACCTTTGTTTGTTTGTTTGTTTGTTTGTTTGTTTGTTTACCAAGATATGAATTCTTTATATATTTGGGTATTAATCCCTTATTGGATGTACCATTTGCAAATTACTTCTCCCGCTCAGCCGAGTGCATTTTAATTTTGTTGATAGTTTCTTTCTCATTGCAAAAACTTTTTAGTTTAATGTTGTTAATTTTTTATTTTGTTTCTCCCTGCTCTTGGAGTCAGATAAAAAAAAAAGAAAACTTTACTGGGATGCCTGGGTGGGTTAGTCAGTTAAGCATCTGACTCTTGGTTTCAGTTCAAGTCATGATCTCATGGTTCATGAGATCTGAGCCCTGTGTGATGCTCCTCATTGACAGTACAGAGCCTGCTTGGGATTTTTTTCTCTCTCTCTGCCCCTCCCCTGCTCACATACACTCTCTCCCTCAAAATAAATAAACTTAAAAAAAAAAACTTACTAACAGTGATATCAAAGAGCTTATCTCCTGTGTTTTCTTCTATAAAACCTATTAGTTTTATGGTTTCAGGTCTTACATTTCAAGTCTTTAATCAATAATGAGTTAATTTTTGCATGCAGTTTAAGATAGGGCAAGGGGAGGGGCGCCTGGGTGGCTCAGTCGGTTAAGCATCCGACTTCAGCTCAGGTCACGATCTCATGGTCCGTGAGTTCGAGCCCCGCGTCAGGCTCTGGGCTGATGATGGCCCAGAGCCTGGAGCCTGCTTCCGATTCTGTGTCTCCCTCTCTCTCTGAACCTCCCCCGTTCATGTTCTGCCTCTCTCTGTCTCAAAAATAAATAAACGTTAAAAAAAATTAAAAAAAAAAAAGATAGGGCAAGGGGAGAACAGACTCTCCGGAGCCAAGCATAGACAGGAAGCCCCACGGAAGAGGGTAGGAAGGGTGGAGAGGCGGTGCATGTTACACGGACTGGCAGGAGGGAGCCAGGGCAGTGGAGGGGCAGCGTACCAGGCAAGGCAAGGCCTCTGAGTTTGGCTTGCAAAAGTGGAGAGGCTGGACTGCATGAGTTCTGACAGTCAGTGGGACTTAACATCTGGAATGTTTTAAGTCAACAGCTCTGCTTGGAGAGTGGGAGGGCAAGAGGACACCAGGAGGGAGAGGTATTGAGCCCTGGAAGACAGAGCTCAGCTTGGCAGGGGAATAAAGGCACTGACAAGCGCCATCTCCCTCTCCCATCCCCCACCCGACACCCCAAAGAGAACCAGTTCCCCTCACCGAACTTGCTTGCACCACCCAAACACCCAATGCTGTGGTTCTGTGGATCCATCCCTCCGACAGTCTGCCTCCCTCCAGGTGCTGAAGGGCCCCTCCCACAGGGGACCACCCATGGCAAAGCAAGCTGAGCCTGCCCTCCCTCCCCTGTGCACCTTGTGGATCCACCCTGGCTAATACACCAGATCCCATCGAAGCAGTACCACAAGCTTGGCAGTGTGCATGTAGCCCAGACAGGGGCCACACCACTCCACAGTGAGTCCTGCCCCTGGAATATAGAGAGGGGAATATAAGGTACACATTAGCCTGAATGTGGCCACAGCAGTGGGCTGGGGACAGACATGGGGTCTGACTGCAGTCCCGCCTACCAACACAAGTTTCTCCAGACAGCACAGGGGAAGTGCTCTGCAGTTCCATGCCACCCCAGAGACTACCCAAAATGATGAAACAGAAGAACTCTCCTCAAAAGAAACTCCAGGAAACAGTGGCAGCTAACGAATTGGTCAAAAATGATTTAAGCAATATAACGAAACAAGAATTTAGAATAACAGTCATAAAGTTAATTGCTGGGCTTGAAAAAAGTATAGAGGACAGCAGAGAATCTATTGCTACAGAGATCAAGGGACTAAGACATAGTCATGAGGAGCTAAAAAATGCTATACATGAGGTGCAAAATAAAATGGAAGCAACCACAGCTCGGATTGAAGAGGCAGAAGAGAGAATAGGTGAATTAGAAGATAAAATTATGGGAAAAGAGGAAGCTGAGAAAAAGAGAAAAAACCCAGGAGTATGAGGGGAGAATTAGAGAACTATGTGATGCAATCAAACGGAACAATATCCATATAATAGGAATTCCAGAAGAGGAAGAGAGAGAGAAAGGGGCTGAAGGTGTACTTGAACCAATCATAGTTGAGAACTTCCCTGATCTGGGGAAGGAAAAAAGCATTGAAATCCAAGAGGCATAGAGAACTCCCTTCAGATGTAACTTGAATCAATCTTCTGTACCACATATCATAGTGTAACTGGCAAAAAACAAGGAAAAGAGAAAATTCTGAAAGCAGCTAGGGATAAACACACTCTAGTATATAAAGGGAGACCATAAGACTAGTGGCAGACCTATCTACTGATACTTGACAGGTCAGAAAGGAATGGCAGGAAATCTTCAATGTGATGAACAGAAAAAATATGCAGCCAAGAATCCTTTGTCCAACAAGTCTAGCATTCAGAATAGAAGGAGAGATAAAGGTCTTCCCAAACAAACAACTGAAGGAATTCATCACCACTAAACTAGCCCAAGAGATCCTAAGGTGGATTCTGTGAGTGAAATGTTGCAAGGAACACAAAGTACTGGAGACGTCGCTGCAAGCATGAAACCTACAGACATCACAATGACTCTAAACTCATATCTTTCTATAATAACACAATGTAAATGGACTAAATGCTCTAACCAAAAGACATAGAGTATTAGAATGGATAAAAAAAAAAAAAAACAAGACCCATCTATTTTCTGTCTACAAGAGACTCATTTAAAATTTTTTTTTTCAACGTTTTATTTATTTTGGGGACAGAGAGAGACAGAGCATGAACGGGGGAGGGGCAGAGAGAGAGGGAGACACAGAATCGGAAACAGGCTCCAGGCTCCGAGCCATCAGCCCAGAGCCCGACGTGGGGCTCGAACTCAGGGACCGCGAGATCGTGACCTGGCTGAAGTCGGACGCTTAACCGACTGCGCCACCCAGGCGCCCTATACAAGAGACTCATTTTAGACCTGAGGACACCTTCAGATTGAAAGTGAGGATATGGAGAACTATCTATCATGCTACTGGAAGTCAAAAGAAAGCTGGAGTAGCCATAGTTATATCAGACAATCTAGACTTTAAATTAAAGGCTATAACAAGGGATGAAAAAGGGCATTATATAATAATTACAGGGTCTGTCCATCAGGAAGAGCTAACAATTATAAATGTCTATGTGCCAAATATGGGAGCCCCCAAATATATAAAACAATTACTCACAAACATAAGCAACTTTATTGATAAGAATGTGGTAATTGCAGGGGATGTTAATACTCCACTTACAAAAATGGATAGACAGGGGCGCCTGGGTGGCGCAGTCGGTTAAGCCTCCGACTTCAGCCAGGTCACGATCTCGCGGTCCATGAGTTCGAGCCCCGCGTCAGGCTCTGGGCTGATGGCTCAGAGCCTGGAGCCTGTTTCCGATTCTGTGTCTCCCTCTCTCTCTGCCCCTCCCCCGTTCATGCTCTGTCTCTCTCTGTCCCAAAAATAAATAAACGTTGAAAAAAAAAATTAAAAAAAAAAAAAAAAAAAATGGATAGATCATCTAGGCACAGGATCCATAAAGAAACAGGGCCCTGAATGATACATTGGGTCAGATGGACTTGACAGATATATTTAGAACTCTGCATCCCAAAGCAACAGAATATATTTTCTTCTCGAGTGTACATGGAGCATTCTCCAAGATAGATCACGTACTGGGTCACAAAACAGCCCTTCATAAGTATAAAAGAACTGAGATCATACCATACACACTTTCAGTACAATGCTATGAAGCTTGAAATCACCACAGGAAAAAGTCTGGAAAACCTCCAAAAGCATGGAGGTTAAAGAACACCCTACTAAAGATTGAATGGGTCAACCAGGCAATTAGAGAAGGAATTAAAAATATATGGAAACAAATGAAGATGAAAATACAACAATCCAAACGCTTTGGGATGCAGCAAAGGCAGTCCTGAGAGGAAAATACATTGCCGTCCAGGCCTATATCAAGAAACAAGAAAAATCCCAAATACAAAATCTAACAGCACACCTAAAGGACAGAGCAGAACAGCAAAGACACCCCAAACCCAGAAGAAGAGGAGAAATAATAAAGATCAGAGCAGAAGTAAACAATATAGAATCTAAAAAAACTGTAGAGCAGATCAATGAAACCCAGAGTTGGTTTTTGAAAAAATAAACAAAATTGATAAACCTCCAGCCAGGCTTCTCAAAAAGAAAAGGGAGATGACCCAAATAGATAAAATAATGAATGAAAATGGAAATATTACAACCAATCCCTCAGAAATACAAGCAATTATCAGGGAATGCTATGAAAAATTATATGCCAACAAACTGGACAACCCACACACTCCCAAAACTCAACAGGAAGAAATAGAAAACTTGAATAGACCCATCACCAGCAAAGAAATTGAACCAGTTTTCAAAAATCACCCAACAAATAAGAGTCCAAGACCAGATGGCTTTCCAGGGGAATTCTACCAGACATTTAAAGCAGAGATAATACCTATACTTCTCAAGCTGTTCCAAAAAAGGGAAAGGAAAGGAAAACTTCTAGACTCATTCTCTGAAGCCTGCATTACTTTGATTCCTAAACCAGACAGAGACCCAGTAAAAAAAGAGAACTATAGGCCAATATCCCTGATGAATATGGATGCAAAAATTCTCAATAAGATACTAGCAAATTGAATTCAACAGCATATAAAAAGAATTATTCACCATGATCAAGTGAGATTCATTCCTGGGATGCGGGGCTGGTTCAACATTTGCAAATCAATCAACATGATACATCACATTAAGAAAAGAAAAGAAACATATGATCCTGTCAATTGATGCAGAAAAAGGATTTGACAAAATTCAGCATCCTTTCTTTATAAAAACTCTCCACAAAGTCGGGAGAGAAGGAACATACTTAAACATCATAAAAGCTATTTATGAAAAGCCCACAACTGATATCATCCTCAATGGGGAAAAACTGAGAGCTTTCCCCCTGAGATCAGGAACACGACAGATGTGTCCACTCTCACTGCTGTTGTTTAACATAGTGTTGGAAGTGCTAGCATCTCAATCAGACAACAAAAGGAAATCAAAGGCATCAAAATTGGCAAAGATGAAGTGAAGCTTTCACTTTTTGCAGATGAAATGATATTATACATGGAAAACCTGATAGACTCCACCAGAAGTCTGCTAGAACTGATACATGAATTCAGCAAAGTCGCAGGATATAAAATCAATGTACAGAAATCAGTTGCATTCTTATACACTAACAATGAAGCAACAGAAAGACAAATAAAGAAACTGATCCCATTCACAATTGCACCAAGAAGCATAAAATACATAGGAGTAAACCTGACGAAAGATGTAAAAGATTTGTCTGCTGAAAACTATAGAAAGCTTATGAAGGAAATTGAAGAAGATACAAAGAAATGGAAAAATATTCCGTGCTCATGGATTGGAAAAATAAATATTGTTAAAATGTCAATACTACCCAAAACTATCTACACATTCAGTGCGATCGCAATCAACATTGCACCAGCATTCTTCTCGAAGCTAGAACAAGCAATTCTAAAATTTGTATGAAACCACAAAAGACCCCAAATAGCCAAAGTAATTTTGAAGAAGAATACCAAAGCTGGAGGCGTCAAAATTCCAGACTTTAGCCTCTACTACAAAGCTGTAATCATCAAGACAGCATGGTATTGGCACAAAAACAGACACATAAACCAATGGAATAGAATATAAACCCTAGAATTAGACCTACAAAAGTATGGCCAACTAATCTTTGACAAAGCAGGAAAGAATATCCAGTGGAAAACAGTCTCTTTAACAAATGGTGCTGGGAGAACTGGACAGCAACATGCAGAAGAATGAAACTAGACCACTTTCTTACACCATTCACAGAAATAAACTCAAAATGGATAAAAGACCTGAATGTGAGACAGGAAACCATCAAAACCCTAGAGGAGAAAGCAGGAAAAGACCTCTCTGACCTCAGCCGCAGCAATTTCTTACTTGGCACATTTCCAAAGGCAAGGGAATTAAAAGCAAAAATGAACTATTTGGACCTCATCAAGATAAAAAGCTTCTGCATTGCAAAGGAAACAATCAACAAAACTAAAAGGCAACCAACGGAATGGGAAAAGATATTTGCAAATGACATATCAGACAAAGGGATAGTATCCAAAATTTATAAAGAACTCACCAAACTCCACACCCGAAAAACAAATAATCCAGTGAAGAAATGGGCAGAAAACATGAATAGACACTTCTCTAAAGAAGGCATCCAGATGGCCAACAGGCATATGAAAAGATACTCAACATCACTCCTCATCAGGGAAATACAAATCAAAACCACACTCAGATACCACCTCACACCAGTCAGAGTGGCTAAAATGAACAAATCAGGAGACTATAGGTGCTGGTGAGGATGTGGAGAAACGGGAACCCTCTTGTACTGTTGGTGGGAATGCAAAGTGGTGCAGCCTGTCTGGAAAACAGTGTGGAGGTTCCTCACAAAATTAAAAATAGATCTACCCTATATGACCCAGCAATATTACTACTAGGAATTTACCCAAGGGATACAGGAGTGCTGATGCATAGAGGCACTTGTACCCCAGTGTTTATATCAGCGTTTTCAACAATAGCCAAATGATGGAGTGTAAATGTCCATCAACCGATGAATGGGTAAAGAAATTGTGGTTTATATACACAATGGAATACTACATGGCACTGAGAAAGAATGAAATATAGCCCTTTGTAGCAACATGGATGGAACTGGAGAGTGTTATGCTAAGTGAAATAAGCCATACAGAGAAAGACAGATACCATATGTTTTCACTCCTATGTGGATCCTGAGAAACTTAACAGAAACCCATGGGGGAGGGGAAGGAAAAAAAAAAGAGCTTAGAGAGGGAGGAGCCAAACCATAAGAGACTCTTAAAAACTGAAAATAAACTGAGGGTTGAAGGGGGGTAGGAGGGAGGGGAGGGTGGGTGATGGGAGTTGAGTAGGGCATCTGTTGGGATGAGCACTGGGTGTTGTATGGAAACAAATTTGAAAATAAAGTTCATATTAAAAAAAATAAGATAGGGCCAGTGTCATTCTTAACATGCACCTGTTCAGTTTTCCCAAAACCATTTTGAAGAGAGTACCCTCTTCCCACTGTATCTTCTTGGCTTCTTTGTTGTAAATGAATTTACATTATATACAGGGGTTTATATCTGTTTTCTCTATTCTGTTCTATTTATCTACGTGTCTTTTTAAAATCAAATTCAATACTGCTTTGATTACTACAACTTTGTAATATATTTTGACGTCAGGAAGCACAATTCCTTCAGCATTGTTCTTTCTCAACATTGTTTTTGCTATTCATGGTATTTTCTGTTCCATACAAATTTTAGAATTTTTTTATTATCCTTGAAAACTGCCATTACGTTTTTCATAGGGTTTGCATTGAATCTATAGATTGCTTTGGGAAGTATGGGCATTTTAACATTAATTCTACAATGAGTACAGACTATCTTTCTATTTATTTGCATCCATTTTAGTTTCTTTCATCAGTGCCATAGTTTTCAGTGTACAGATCTTTCACCTCCGTGGTTAAATTTATCCTAGATTAATTAATTATTTATTATTTATTTATTTATTTATTACAACTGTAAATGGACTGGTTTCCTGATTTTTCTTTTTGATAGTTTGTTATTAGCGTATAGAAATATAAAATATTTTTGTATATTAATTTTGTATCCTTCGGCTTACTACATTCATTAGTTATTTATAGTCCTTTGATGACGGTGTCTTTCGGTTTTTGTATATCCAGTATCACATCTTGTGTAAAGCGTGATAATTTTACTTTTTTCTTTTCTAATTTATGTTTTTTATTTCCTTTTCTTGCCAAAATACTGTGGCTAGGACTTTCAATACTATGTTGAATCAAAGGGGATAGTGGGCATTCTTGTGTTGTTACTGATTTCAGAGCAAAAGCATTCTCCTTTTCAGCATAGAGTATATTAGCTGTGGGCTTGTCATGTATGGCTTTTAGTATGTTGAAGTACACTCCCTCTATACCCACTTTGATGAGCATTTTTATCTTAAATGGATGTTGAATTTCAACACATGCAATTAATCTCATACCATTTTTTCTGTATCAGTTGAGATGATCATCTGTTTTTTATCTTCTGTTAATGTGGTGTGTAACATTGATTGATTTGCAGATGTTGAAGTATATTTGCATCCCTGGAATAAATTCTGTTAGTAGTGCATGATGTTTTTAATACATTGTTGAATTCAGTTTGCTAACATTTTGTTGAGGATTTTTACAACTGTGTTCATCAGAGACATTGGCCTGTAATTTTCTTTTTAGTGGTGTTTTTGTCTGGTTTTGGTAACAGGGTAATGTGGCCTCATTAAATGGTTTTGGGACTTCCTCTTCTTCAAGTTTTTGGAAGAGTTTGAGAAAGATAGACATTAAATCTCCTTTGAATTTGATAGATTTTACCAGTGAAACTGGTCCTGGACTTTTATTTGTTAGTAGGTATTTGATTACTGATTCAATCTCCTTACTAGTCCTTAGTTTATATAGATTTTCTATTTCTTCCTGATCCTGTCTTGGAAAATTTAAAATTTCTAGGAATTTATCTTTCTATTAGGTTGTCTGGTTTGTTGGTGTATAATTGTTAATGGTAGTTCTTTTGTGATCATTTGTATTTTTGTGATATCAGTTGTAACTTTTCTTTCATTTCTGATTTTTATTTTTTTGAACCCTCTTTCTTCTATGAACCTTGGGCTTCATTTGTTCTGATTTTTCTAGTTCCTGTAGGTGTTAAGGGGGGTTTAGGTATTAAGTTGCTGATTGGAGATTTCTTTTGTTTCTTGAGATGGGCCTGTATTGCTATGAATTTCCCCCTGAGGAATGCTTTCGCTGAATTCCATAGCTTTTGGTATCTTGCATTTTTGCTTTCATTTGTCTCTAGGTATTTTTTTAAAATTTCTCCTTTGTTTTTTTTCTATGATCCAGTAGTTGTTTAGTAACATGTTGAGCAATCCTCCTTTTCTACTGTGTAGTTTTTTTTTTGTAATTTATTTCTAGTTTCATACCATTTTAGTTGAAAAAAATGTTTGATATTATTTCTGTCTTCTTTAATTTATTGAGACTTGTTTTATGGCCTAACTTGTATTTTATCTTGGAGAATGTTTCATGTACATTCTGGTGATTTGGGATAGAATGTTCTGTTGGGGGATACAGTGTTCTCTTGTGAAGTGTATCTGGTCTAATATGTCATGTAATACTGATGTTTCCTTATTCATTTTTTGTCTGGATGATCTATTGTGGATATAAGAGTGAGTGTTAAATTGTTGTATTGCTGCCAATTTTTCTCTTTAGGTCTGTTACTATTTTCCTTATATACTTTGCTTCTTTTATGCTGGATGCATATATACATATAAATGTTAGATCTTTTTTTATTGACCCTATTGTTATTTTGTAGTGCCCTGGTCTTTTATTACAATCTTTGTTTTAAAGTCTATTTTTTTCTGTCATTAGCATAGCTACACCAGCTTTCTTTCTGTTTACATTTGTATGAAATATATTTTTCCATCTCTTTCAGTCTTTACTTTTGTGATTCTCTTATAGACAATATATAGATGTGTCTTGTTTTATAATCCATTAAGCCACTTGATGACTTTGACCAGAGAATTTAGTAAATGTAATTTAAACTACATTTAAAGTAATTACTGATAGTTATGTACTTATTGCCAGTTCATCTTTTTCTGTTTTTGTAGCTTTCCTGTTTCCTTTTTATCTTTCTTTCTTCTCTTGTGTTTTGATGTCTTTCTGTAGTGTTATGTTTTGATTTCTTTCTCACTTTTTTGTGTGTATGTAGTGTATGTTTAGGCTGGAAGTTGAAGAATGCCACAACTCCTATACTTGCCAGCTCCTGCCAGGAAGCATGGGAGTGTTGCTGTCTGCCTTGTTCACATATTCTCTAAGCATCATGAGAACTCTGTGAGCATGCCTGCTCACCTGCCCTTCCCAGGGAATGATAGAGTGGTATCTGACCTCAGCAATTTCCATGACCTCTCACCTTCAACTATCCCAGCTAGACAGTGGGTAGATGCTGCATCTGAGCTTGCTTGCCTCTGCTAGCAGGATATCTGGAGAATACAATCATGGTATTTGTTAGTGCTTCAGTCTTCAGAGAGTATTTTGGTTGTCTCTTGCTACTACAGCCATTGACCCCTGTTCGGAAAATGAACATTTCTCATATGTAGTCTAGGTTCTTTTCAAACTGTTAACTGGTCTGTTGGTGAGACCATATATGAGCCTTCCAAAGTGGAATCTCAGTTTTCTATAGCACTTTGGCATCCTCAAACGTTAGCCCTGTTGGTTTTCCATGTCAGATGTTCTGGGGGATTGTCTCTGTGGTGCAGATCCCAGGGGTCTGGGGCTTGATTTGTGGCATACCAATCTTTCACTGCCCTGGGACAGTCAGTGCCTGTATGGTGAGATTCCTCCCTGTTGTGTGTTGCCAAGAGTGGTGTTTTTGTTAAGACCCTGTTTTTGCCTCTCCTACCCATCTTGATGTGGTCCTTTTATCTTTTGATGTGGAACCATTTCATCTAGTTTTCAGATCCTCTCCAGAAGGAATTGATCCCTACATAGCTATAGATTTGGTATGTCTTTGAAAGGAGATGATTTCAGGATGTTCCTAGGCTACTGTCTTAAAAGATCCTATAATTACCACTTTAATTGATGTTTTATTGTTCTCAATGATCTACATTTGTAGCAATTTGAATACAAGTTCTGTACTTTCCCCATAAATGCCAATGTGAGCTTTTATGATACTGGTAAATGAATACTGTGCTATTTGATTCCATATGAATTAATGATTTTAGCAGTTATATACTTTCAACTATAGGTAATTTTATTCAGGTAGCTATGGTATTATGAAAAGAGGAATTAATATTTATTAAAGAAACTAATGGTTGAAAGCAAGCTTCCTTTTTGGTATAAGGTATAGTGATACTTCCCTGGTTATAATTTAAGTTTTCCTTTAGTCCTATAATTAAGATTGGGAATTCATATCTAGATTCTTAGGGATCTAGATGAGTAGATCCCTACTCATCTAGATAATTCATATCTAGATTCTTAGGGATGGAATGAGTAGGCCAGATATCATGCTATGATTTGAAGCTATTCATGTTGTACAAGATTAGAAAAAAAAGATTCTTCCTTCTCCTTCATCCCAGCTTACTGGACTTTTCTATTTTGGGGTTAGGGACCTAAGGCACAGCTAATAATAAAAGATCTTTCCCACCTTTGATTGTAATTGTCTCTTGTGTGCATACATCTTTTTCCAGGATCTTGTGAAATGGAATGATTTATTGAGGGTAGCACTAGAATGTATTTTATACCTCTGGACAAATACTATCTTAAAGGTAACCCTGATTTCACCTATATTTCTAACATAGTTGTACCATATATTTTTATATCACAACCTAGCCTCACAAACTTATCATGTGGTCTTGGTTAAGTTGATAAATTCATGTGTGTGTCAGTATCCTGGGATTATAATACCAGTTGTTTCAGTGATGATTGTATGATAGATACTATCTCTTAGGAACTCCTTCAGGGTACATATTACATTTTGTTAATGGTAAACCCCCAGTACCTAGCATAGTATGTAGTGTATGTAGGTGATTAATGTGTGCTTGTTGAATTTTAAATTCAAGAAAGATATAGGCATATGTGAGGGAATGACCAAAAATGTCTGGGTTGGGTGTATGAGTGAGCGGTTGTTGGTCAAGGATTGAGGATCTCTCATTTAGTGTAGGCCAATGTAAACTGGTTTTATATACCAGTCTTTGGAGAACTGCCTGTGGAATGTCAATGATGATAGATTAGATTCTGACTGGGTCTCAGGCAGGAAAAATTCCTAATCCCTCCCAGACCTTGAGCAGTGTTTTCATAGTCATCAGTCTGTTGATTCACTGATTCACAAAATTCTCTGAGTATTTGCTTTATGCTAGGATCTGTACTGGGTGCTGATAATATAATATGAATGAGATAAACCCAGTCTCTGGCTTTGAGGAACTCTGTGTTGGGATTGCAGCATCTACAAATAGATGTACTACAGCATCACAGAGAGTTTAAAAGAAGTATATCAGAGGACAGGGAAGCACAGAAATAGGTAGACCTGGGATACTATACCCCAGTGAAAGTGTTGCTCTGAGAAAGGAAGATTTTATTGGGCTTAGATAAGGAGTGCACATGCATTCTAAGCTGAAAAAGGGTTGTAAGCAAAGACATAGTGGTTTGAAACAGCTTTGTTTGTTTTGGAAACAAATGCTGTTTAAGCTTGGCTCCAGTATATGGTTTAAAAGAGGGGTGTGGTTCCTGGTGAGAAATGAAGCAGGATACATAAAATAGGATCAAGTATTTATTGGGGGAGGGGAGGAGGTGGTGTTGAAAGGCCATTGAAATGTTAAAAAAAGGGAAGCAATATGGTCAGATTCAAGATTTAACCACATCCTTCCTATTTAATTTTTGTCATGAGAAATATTAAAACCTCAGAATCTGACTCTTCTGTATTTATCTAATAAAATAATTTCCTTGATTGATTATGAGGCTGGGGGCCAGAAGGAGAAGGAAACTGACAGAGCTGAGGTTTGCAAACAACAAGTTTCTGTTGTGGGGACTAATATTTTAAAATCTGGTGTTTGTGCTATTTTCCTCATTATATATACCTGTTGGGTTGCCAAAGAACTGTTTAGTAACATGATGCCAGACTTTCAATTCAGATATTTGCTCTTCACTCCCCTTGTAATTAGTGGCAAAGAACAGAACCTTTTGAATATTTCTAGTCAGGGGGTCTTTAGTTCAAGCAAACATTTATAGACAGGTAGATAAATGTATGCATGCTATGTAAAGACACTGTGTTAGGTATAAGTGATAAAAGGTTGCATAAAACATGAATTCTGCCCTGAAGGAGCTAATCTTAAGGCAAATAAATGATTAGTTACCATATGCTGAGATTAGGGCAACAATAGTGATAAGCAGCAGGGGCTATGGTAGCATGGAAAAGGGGACTCTGACACAGACTAAGGAGTATCTAGACTACTAATAGTAGGTGATCTATGAACCAAGATTTTAAGGTTGAGTGGGAATGAAATGAGCCAATAAAGAAGGAGGGGAAAAAGTGTCTACTAACTGGATGACAGATGGAAAGAACTGGATGAGTAAAGGCATAGAACTGAGGGAGACTCTGGGGTATGTACAAGTAACTTAATGTAATTCAATTGTTTTTCCTTTTGATTTACAGAACTTTTATTTTTATGATACTCGTTACTGGGGACCATGTACTCAGAATTAAATTCTGATTTGTTTTAGGGAGGTGCTGCTATAATGAAAATAGGACTGCACTTGGAATAAGATATTCATTTATTCAGGGGTGCCTAGCTTGCTAAATCAATAGAGCATATGACTCTTGATCTTGGGGTTCATGAGTTCTAGCTACATGTTGGTATGTAGCCTACTTTAAAAAATGAATCAAATATTTCTTAAAAAGGATATTCATTCATTCATTCATTCATTCATTCATTCTCTGAACAATTGTTGATGACTGTTGCATGCTGGAAACTGTTCATGGTGAGGCGGATATCCTCTTTTAATTAATTAATTAATTAATTTATTATTTAATGTTTTTGAGAGACAGAGAGAGACCTTAGAGTGTGAGTGGGGGAGGGGCAGAGAGAGAGAGGGAGACACAGAATCCGAGGCAAGCTCCAGGCTCTGAGCTGTCAGCACAGAGCCCAATGCAGGGCTCAAACTCACCAGCCGTGAAATCATGACCTGAGCTGAAGTCAGACGCTTAAGCGACTGAGCCACCCAGGAGCCCCAGTATATCCTCTTTTATTAAATTGATTTAATTATATGAAATTAAAGTTTACTAATTTTTCTGAGCCTTAATTCTACATCTGGAAAATGGGGTATTAATTTCAGGCTTACAAGGTTGTCTTGAGGATTACATTAGATTAAATGTGAATATTTTTGTATATTCTAAAGTACTATCCTAAAATTTTCATATTAATAATGTTACATATGAGAAGGTTATCTTAATGGACTGAAACAAAATCTGTTATTGAGAAAATCTCCTAGAGACCAAAAAGGAATAGTAAATTCCTATTAGTTGTGAATAAGCAAAGGTATCATTTTAGAGTTTGTGATTATCAACTTATTAAAGGTAGAGAATTGCCAAATATGATTGCAAGACTTTAAGGATCCATAGACAAAATGTTCACCTTTTGCTTTCTTTATTTTCCTCGTAGAGTAAGGATACTAGCATTATAGATAGCAATGGCAACTATATGTTTCATCATGCTTCATTAAAAAGCCTTTTAGTAATAACACTTCTGGTATTAATGAGATAAGAAAGATTAAGTAACAGGTCAGCCTAGGAACCAAATGATATTACTTAGTAATTAAGCAAATTGCAGAACTGTTTTTTTTTTATATCTCTCATCAGTAAATGATATTGGGTGCTATACTCTATTTTCAGTTTGGTTTCTTATTGTTTTAATGAACATGTTTCTGTAGGTGAAGTTAGAGTTTGAAGATATGACCCTTGGTGTCCAAGTGCTAGAAATAAAACAAAATGTCTTAAAGAAGTGAAAGAAGCCAAGAACCAAGGAATGGGATATTACGGATGATTTTCTTGGTTCCTTTCTTTATCTGCCCACATTCAGTCAGGAAGTACTACAGATTTTCCTTTCTAAATATTTTTCAAATCTCTTCCCTATTCTGTATGTTGCTTCTTCAGCATCTATATTTGGCTGCTAATCTGCACCTCAAACTTAACATGGTCCAACTAGAACTTCTGATTTTCCTCTAAGTCTTCTCTGCACTAAGCTCTCTTCAGCTCAGTAAATGGCACAACCTGGAATCACCTGTACTTTCTCCCTTGTCCTGATACCACACTTTGAATCCATCAGGACGTTTGATTAGAATGTATTCTGAATCGGGGTGCCTGGGTGGCTCAGTCGGTTGAGTGTCTGACTTCAGCTCAGGTCATGATCTCGCAGTCTGTGAGTTCGAGCCCCACATCAGACTCTGTGCTGATGGCTCAGAGCCTGGAGCCTGCTTCGGATTCTGTGTCCCTATCTTGCTCTGCTCCTCCCCAGCTCGTGCTCTGTCTCTCTCTCTCTCTCTCAAGAATAAATAAAACATTTAAAAAAAAAAAAAAGAATGTATTCTGAATCTAACCATTTTCATCACCTCCACTGCTTCAATCAAAGTTTCAGCCATCAGCCACCTTTGTCTCCAACCTTTATGATCAGCTTTCTAACTGTTCTCCCTGATTCCACTCTTGCCCCTTGCCCCTTTACATACCGTTCTTTATATAACATTCTTAGTGATACACACACACACACACACACACACACACACACACACACGCACGGTGTGTTCCCAGCCTACCATGCATCAATGGATTCCCAGTACAACCAGAGTGAATTTCATACCCCTTGCCTCCTTGCCAATCAAGCTTAATCTGATGTGACCCTATTTACCCCTTCAACCTCATATCCCTCATTAGACTCTTCATATATTCTCCTTCAGCCACACTGGCCTTCTGTTTGTCTCTCAACATGCTACAGTCATTTCAGTGTTGGTGTCTTGGCACTTATCTACTTTTTAGCTATTTTCTCTGTCTAGTTCTCTACCTATATTTCTTATCACTATAAACATTAATGTTTCATCATTCACCTGCTTTTATTTTCCAAAGCATCTATGCTGTTCACATTTTTATGCCTTGCTCCAATTATTCATACTTCCTGAAATGCTCTGTCTGATACTCATTCTTTTCCTGGATAATTATTATTCATCATTCAAAAGTCAGTTTAAAAAAATAGAATCACTTAAGGAAAGGAAATTAAAGAAGCAGATGATGACAATAACAGCTGAGGCTTTACCTCCTCTAAGAAGGCTGTTCCAAACCTTTCAGCTTGGGTTTCCCACTTGGTTCTCTGCTTCTTTATGCCTTTTTATTTATTACATTGTGCTGTGATTATCTTCACTGACGTCTACCTTCTGTGCTTCTGTGAGATCCTTGCTGCTGGTGGCTAGGCTTTCATCTCTATAGTCCTAAGGTAAAGCACAGGGCCTAGGGAAATATTGGTGTGAACTATTGCAGGTGACTCCATTTACAGACAAATTCATTGCTGAGCAAATTTTATTCTGAATAAAATTACAATTAACTCTACACACTGGGATTTAAAAGAACTATGCCAACACCCTGAACACGAGAAAAGTTTACAGATGCCAAGTGTTGGCAGGTTTAACCCAAAAGCCATAAGCTATGTATCAGTTTCATTTTGTGTTATATGTAGTAGTTTTCCCTTTTCTGTATATAATCAACATTTAGCTTTTCATTCAAAATGTGTGGGAAGAAAATTAAAATTTTAATTTATAAACATCATGGGAAGATGGTTATAAATGAGCAAATCTCATTCAAAAATAATTATGCATACAATCAATATTTTTTTTCAAATTAAAAGTGAAAAGTCTTGTTATAGAGTATATTACTTTTTCTGAGATAGGTAAGGATATATTGGTAGTGATTTTTTAAAATATAAATCAGTATATCTGAGTATTTTTAGTGAAATAAATTAGCTGGTTGTATCCAGCTGCTTTTAGTGAGGTGCTGGAGGGTCGGATGAGACATCTAGGGAAATGTTGATAGGGGGTATGTACTGAGAGCAAATCAACAAAAAAATACTATAGACCATCTCGGAGACTTGAGCTATCATTATGAATAAACCATTTGCTTTTATAAACTTAGAGGGTTATTTTTTTCAATATTGTGAGTTTTGTTACCTTCTTGGTTTTGTTGTAAGAAATGCAAGGGAGCAGTATTCTCCCCATCCACAATATGAGGAGTCTTTGTTCACTGTCAGTTCAAGATGCTTTATCATGACGTAGGATGTGATCATGGAGCTCCCACTATAGGAAATGATGATAAGGAATAGAGAGGTTAGGTAATATATCCAAAGTTACATAATTGGTAAGTGGTTGAGTCATGGTTTGAACCTTATAAGTCTGATTTGCTATTTTGTAATCCATATTGTGATTAAATCCAATGAAACTTCATTCAGGTTCATGGCCTAATTAAACTGGAAAATACAGGAGATCAGTTCACTCATTCTTTGAATCAATATTTATTAAAGACCCAATGGATATTCTCTGAAATTAGTCAAATTTGAACTACAAAGCTAGCTTTGCCCAGTAGACTTCAATAAGCCTCAGTTTCCCATCTGTAAAAGGGGAATATAATATAATGAGATATAAATAAGAAAATATCCATAAAATGATTATTCTTCAGACAGAAAAAGTACTCTTAGATGGTAACTAAAAAAAACATCTTTCTAGCTCTACTGTGCTTTTAGGATTATTATTTTTCTCTTTTCTTTTATAGATTAGGAAACCAAAGGACAGAAAAAATTGGGGTTTATTTATCCACATATTAGCTTCTGCTTGTGCAAAGCATTTACTATGGCATCAGGACATTAGTAACTAGGACATTCAAGGAGGAACCGGGGCAATATACAGCACACTTAGTTTGCACACGTATGGCATCCTGAAGGAAACCAGAAGTCCCATCCCCTTTACAGGCTAATACACTCTTACCTTTGCCCTGGCTTTGGCCAAGATGACCTGTTACCAGAAAAACTCCATTATGTTTCAGAGTACTGATGGTATTAAGATAGCTTCCTCAGAATAATCTCAACTACTTCTTATAACAGGTAGTCCCAGATTACTGAAAGGCCTGAGTGTAGTTTTTCTCTATGTGCCTTTTTTTACCAGGAATATAATACTTAAAACCTCTTGCTTCTCTGTACAAATTGTTACATGTTCCTTTTTTCTCTCCTAGTGTGTTGTATCCTCTTTCTTATACCTACAGCAAAGTGAAGGGGTAGGGTAAGAAATAAAGTAGGGGCCAATAAGGAATAGAACAGGGTCTAGAATTTAGATCCTTTACCAGTCAGTTCATCAGTCTCTCCACTAGGCTGATGCCCTTCCCAGCATCCACAAGACTGTCAAGAGAGATGGTTAGTAGTTGTGGAAAGTTTACTGGAGGAGATGCCTTAGGGAGTAGGGCATAGAATCATGGGTTAGAAATCTAGACTAGAGAGACAATACTGGACAGGGGATGGGCAATGACAAAGTCATGTGAAACTATAGTTGGGTCGGTGCAGAATCAGCCATACAAGTTAACAACCTTCTCTTCTTGTTGTAATCAGACAATGGCCATTGGTAGGAGATATTAGCCATATGTAGATTAGACGGTTGTCTGGCACCTGGGAATGCCGAAGATTCAATCACACCATTCATATTTGGAAGATTCTAGCTCCTAGAGTTGTTGAACTCATAACAACTCTAGATTATTGAGGGTCCATTGTGATCTAAGTACGGTGCTAGGTAGTTTATATACATTGTTACATATAGATTTCATGTAAACTCTGTAATATGTAAATTGCTATTCCCATTTCAGGAAAAAGGAAACTACATTTTAACACCTGTTTGATTTGTCTTTTGTTTTGTGTGTGGCAAAAGCCACTTTAGAAAAATAGAATCAGTTACCTGTTGGTTTCTCTGAACCTTATTTCTTCTGTATTTTGTTATAGTAGAATTATTATATCATAAACTTGGCCCCCCAGTAGTGTTACTATGAGAAAAAAGAAGCCAATCTATTCATTATGCTATGGACTTAACTGATTTATGAAAATTATATTTAGCTTAATGTTATTTGCAAGGCCAGGAACCTAAGAGGCATTTATTAATTAAAAGAAATTAATTTGAATGATATAAAAATGATACTTAAATATCACTATACATTAAATAATGCTGCCCACTCTAGGTACACAAAAGTTAGCAGAAAGTTAGGGAAAACAAAATAGTACAATTAAACTTTGTTCAATTAAAATACCCATTTACTTTAAATTTACTTTTATTAAATGAGAGATAAATTTCTAATTCCTTCATACTTTTATTCTCAAATATAATTTTTCTATAACCCAATTTCTTTTGCTATATAGTATCTATCCTTTTCCTAACTTTAGAGTATTCATTTAACAAACATTTATTGAGTACCTACTACGTGCTAGTCTGTGTGTGAAATTTTGGGATTTAGAGATGAACATTTGTTTATTCTCATCTCTAATGAACAAATGATGACTACCCTGGCTATTTAAGAGGTATTAGTCTAGGTGGAAGAATCAACATATTTACAGTAACCATAACAGAATACTAACTGCTGGAATAAGTTGAATGGACAGATTCTAGGAGACACAGGGACAGAACTCATTACTCTTGTCTGGAGAGATCAGGGCAGTACCTCAAAGAGGAGTTTGACATTGTGTTGGGCCTTTAAGAAGAAACAATTTTGCCTGTTGGAAAAGTAAGAAAAGGATGATCTAAACAGAGTGAGTAATATGCAGAGGCATGGAAGTTTAGAAGATAAGATATATTTAAGTATTTGTTAATTATAACATAATACATAGAGTTTATGGAGAAAGAAAGTAAAGGAAGATTAATCTAGGAAGGTAAATTTACACCAACTTGAGAAGGGCCTTGAACCGCATATAAGCTGTTTGGCATAAGTTGAAAAACATTTTTTCTTTCTTGCAATATTTCAAGTGAATCTATTTTTTTCTTGATATTTAGCTTGCTTTTACTTTCTATTTGCTTTTTTCCCCTTTCTGCTCATAACTCATGACACAGTTCAAACAGAGTTCAAAATTTGCACTAATTTTTTTTTTAAACCATACTTCTCAGGATGTTCCCCCAGTATGAATCTTCCACTCTCAAGTGGCTGATTTATTTGCTCTCTCCTGCCACTGCTCTGCACACTGGAATGTTTTTATTCTTTCTCCCCTTCCTCCACTTCTCAAACCCTATAGCATCCTCCCCAGCCCAGATCAGGTGGCTCCCCTTCTTGTGAACCTTTCCTGGCCACTCACAGCCTTAGCTCATTTTTATTTTGTTGAATTCTGCCAGAGGCTAAGCTAAACAAAGGAAAGGGCAGAAAAATAAAAAGTGTGAGGGTTGTAATACATAAATATGGGGCTCCTAGAACTAGGTCAAAGGGACTTTGTTGTGTAGATCCTTTCTTGTGAAATCCTGGAGGAAGAATTCAGGAAGCAAAACAAAAAAGTCAAAGACCAAGGGAGTCAAAGGTGCATATTGCTAGACTGGAGGGTAAAGCTGAACAGAAGGTCATTGACAAAAGTCAAAACAATTGCAGGGTTGGAGATTTGAGGTATGTGTGGAGGATTGACTCAGGACCTAATGGAAAGAAAACCTGCATATTCTGAGGTTTCTTAGATAATGACCCAGTAATATGCCCTTAAAAATTAATTTTTGAAATTAAATACAGAAAAACCTTGGTTTGTGAGCATAAATCATTCCAGAAACATGCTTGTAATCCAAAGCACTCTTCTATCAAACTGAATTTCCCCATAAGAAATAATGGAAACTCAGATAATTCATTCCACATCCCAAAAAATATTCATATAAAAATTATTACAATACTGTAATATAATACAAAATAATAAAGAAAATATAAAGAAAAACAAATTAACATGTACTTACCTTTGAAAACCTTCAATGACTGGTGTGAAGGAGACTAGAGAGGAGGGTTATTGTATAGGACGACTTTCATTGTGTACAACTTTCACAGTCACTAACAGAATCACTGCTGTATATTGGATCAATGAAATCTTTTTCCTTGTGCAACTTTAACAAGGAACCTATCCAATGACACTTGCTTTTGCCTCCTTTTGAGGATTTCATGGAAATGTGACATTGCATTGACAATCACCCACAATCCTGCATCAAGCGAGTAAGTGAGGGGGAGGGAAAGAGAGGGAGAGAGAGAGAACCATTGGCTCAGTTGTGATCATGTGACATTTGGCGTCGTGTACTACTCATATTGCAAGACACTGCTCGTTTATCAAGTTAAAATTTACTAGATATGTTTGCTTGTCTTATGGAATACTTGCAGAACAAGTTGCAATCCAAGATTTTACTGTACATGTTTTGAAATTTTTGAGATACAGATAAGTGAAAAGCAAATGCACAAGTTCTTTAAAACATCTGCATGTATATAATTGTTAAAGTTTTGCTAAATATCCTTCTGGATTTAGATATGAATGATGGTTTACAAAATTGAAATTATACTATGTGTTTTGTAACTTTTTTGCTCAATTTTATGTCATGTGTCATATGTCAACAAATACACTTCTACACCTATGGAGATATAAATGTTGTATAACGTATTAGTTTCAAATGTACATCATAATGATTCAGTTTATGTACGTATTGCAAAATGGTCACCACAGTAAGTCTAGTTAACATCAGTCTGTACACAGTTAGAAATTTTTTTTCTTGTGATGAGAACTTTTAAGATCTAGATTCTTGAGAACCATCAAATGTATAATACAGTATTGTTAATTATAGTCATTATGCTGTGACATCCCCAGGACTTCATCTTTTTAGAGGGAGAGAGTGCATGAGGAGGGAGGAGCAGAGGGAGATGTAGGGAGAAAGAGAATCTTAAGCAGGCTCCACACCCAGCACAGATCTCAATCACAAGAACCTGAGATCATGATTTGAGCTGAAATCAGGTGTCGGACACTTAACCAACTGAGCCACTTGAGCACTCCCATTATAAGTTTTTAATAGCTATATTGTATTACTTTGTAAGTAAACACTATTTGAAATTTAGGTTAGGTTTTTTTGTACCTTATAGTAATTTTTGCTATAAACAACACTATACTGAACCATCCTCATACAAATGCATTTGTGCACTTTTCATTATTTCCCTAAAATAAAATGTTAAAGTACAGTGTAGTACAGTTGCTGGGCCAAGTGATTTGTACTTTAAAAGACTTTTTAAAATATGTATTATCAAATTGCCCTCTAGAAATGTTTGTGTCAACTTATACTCACTATGCACTGGATGAAAATAATGTTTTTCTCAACCCTTGACAATGTTGGTAATTAATTACTATTTTGCTGCTTTACCAATTTGATAGGTGAAAAGCAGTATTTTTATGCTTTTAAATTTTTTTTACAGTTCTTTAATTACTGGCAAGTTTGAATATTTTTACATATAAGTTTACATTTTCCTGATGAATTGTCCATTCATGATTTTCAGTCATTTTGCTATTGATGGTAATTACTAGTTTGACTGGGTTTTTCCCTTTCTGAGAAAAATTCGTTTGCCAGTCATTGTGTGTAGTGCTTGATAAAAGCTAATGTTAACTTATTTTTTAATTAAGTTTTTAACTTTAATTCCAGTATAATTAACCTACAGTCTTATATTAGTTTTGGGTGTAAAGTATAGTGATTCAACAATTCTATACATTACTCAGCGCTCATCATGATAAATGTACTTTTATTTTTATTCAGAGTACAAAAAATAAAAAAATAACACATACATAAAAAATTTAGACAGTTTCACAACCCTAACAAAAAAATAAAACATACACACATACAACTTTAAGCTCTCTGCTGCTATGATATGTCTACTATTTCAAACAACACAGAATTCCTACTAACATAGAGTAAAAACACCAAGAGGGACTTGAAGACTATATCATTGAGACATGATCACAACCAAGCATCCTTTTATTTTGCTTAAGGACTAGTTAATTTTTCTTGTTATTTGTTGTTAGTATTCTGCTTGCAAATTGTGCTATAGCTTAAGGAACTCAAGCAGTAGATCTATATTTATTTAAGAGTAGACCAATGAGACAATGAAAATTAAGTAAGCATTCTACAAGTTGTAACTAATAAAAAATTGCTTATAACCACTAAAAGGAATTTATTTTTTAAGTTTGTTTATTTTGAGGGAGAGCACAAGCGGGGGAGGGGCAGAGAGAGAGACAGAGAGACAGAGACAGAGACAGACAGAGAATCTCAAGCAGGCTCTGTAATTGCAGACCCAGACACGGGGCTCAAACCTGTGAACCATGAGATCATGACCTGAGCTGAAATCAAGAGTCAGATGCTTAAACCAGGCAACCATCACAAAAAGGAATTTAAAAATTGGTTGCTAAAATGTATTCTTCTGAAACATTATTATACTTAAAATGGACGAAAAGTTGATAGAATAATCAATAAAAGAATATTAGTACCAAAAAATTTAATGGCAGCCAAAAAGCTAGCATATAAGTATCATATAATCACTTATTATATATTTGTAAATCGTTTTCTGGTTTGCTTGCTTTTTACTTTTTAAATATTACCCTTTTTTCTGCTGATGTTAACATACTTTGTACTAAAATTGGTTGATCTTTCCTTTTTTTTAATGTTTGTTTATTTTTGAGAGGGGGAGAGAGAGAGAAAGAAGAGAAGGAAGGAAGGAAGGAAGGAAGGAAGGAAGGAAGGAAGAAAGAAAGAAAGAAAGAAAGAAAGAAAGAAAGAAAGAAAGAAAAAAAGAAAGAGAAAGAGAGCATGAGCAGGGGAGGGATGAGTGGGGGGGTAGAGGATCTGAGGTGGACTCTGCGCTGAGAACCCTGAGATTCCATCCTGAGCCGAAGTTGGATGCTTAACCAACTGCACCACCCAGGCACCCTAGTTGATCCTTTCTTTTTAAGTTGCCTGATTTGCTGTTATAGTTAGAATTTTTCCCACATAATTGTATAAGTAGACACCTGATTTTCTTCTCATTCTTTTGTGGTTCCATGTTTTTATTTTTTATTGTTTATTTATTTGTATTCAAAATCAAGTTATATCACATAGAGTGTAGTCTTGGCTTCAGGAGTAGAGCCCAGTCATTCGTCTCTTACAAATGACACCCAGTGCTCATCCCCAAAACTGCCTTCCTTAATGCCCATTACCCATTTAGCCCATCCCCTTACTGCTCTTCTCTCCAGCAGCCCTCAGTTTGTTCTCTGTATTTAAGAGTCTCTTATGGCTTTCCTCCCTGTCTTTTTTATATATCTTACTTTTCCTTTCCTTCCTCTATATTCCTCTGTTGAGTTTCTCAAATCCCACATAGGAGTGAAATCACGTGATATCTTTCTCTGACGGACTGATTTCACTTAGCATAATACCCGGTAGTTCCATCCACATTGCTACAAATGGCGAGATTTCATTCTTTTTCATTGGTGAGTAGTACTCCTGTGTGTGTGTGTGTGTGTGTGTGTGTGTGTGTGTGTGTGTGATTTTTGAGGAACCTCTGTACTGCTTTCCAGAGTGACTGCACCAGTATGCATTCCCACCAGCAGCGCAAAAGAGATCCTCTTTCTCTACATCTATGCCAACATCTGTTGTTGCCTGAGTTAATATTAGCCATTCTGACAGCTGTTAGGTGGTATCTCATTGTGGTTTTGATTTGTATTTCCCTGATGATGAGTGATGTTGGGCATTTTCTCATGTGTCGGTTGGCCATCTGGATGTCTTCTTTGGAAAAGTATCTATTAATATCTTCTGCCTATATCTTCACTGGATTATTTGTTATTCTGGTGTTGAGTTTGGTAAGTTCTTTATAGATTTTGGATACCAACCCTTTATCTGATATGTCATTTGCAAGTATCTTCTCCTATTCTGTCGGTTGCCTTTTAGTTTTGTTGACTGTTTCCTTCTCTGTGCAGAAGGAAAACTTTTTTATTTTGTTGAGGTCCCAATAGTTCATTTTTGCTTTTGTTTCCTTGCCTCCAGAGATGTGTTGAGTAAGAAGTTGCTGCAGCCAAGTTCAAAGAAGTGTTTCCTGCTTTCTCCCCTAGGAGTTTGATAGTTTCCTGTCCTGAGGACAGGTCTTTCATCCATTTTGAGTTTATTTTTTGTGTATGGTGTAAGAAAGTGGTCCAGGTTCATTTTTCTGCATGTCGCTGTCCAGTTCTCTCAACACCATTTTCTAAAGAGACTGTCGTTTTTCCATTGGATGTTCTTTCCTGCTTTGTCAAAGATTAGTTGGCCATATGTTTGTAGGTCTCTATTCTGTTCTGGCTTCTCTATTCTGTTCCATTGATCTGAGTGTCTGTTTTTGTGCCAGTAACATACTGTCTTGATGATTACAGCTTTGTAATATGTCTTGAAGTCCGGGATTGTGATGCCTCCAGCTTTGGTTTCCTTTTTCAAGATTGCTTTGGCTATTTGGGGTCTTTTCTGGTTCCATACAAATGTTAGGATTGTTTGTTCTAGCTGTGTGAAAAGTGCTGATGTTATTTTCATAGGGATTACAAGATTTTTCTGGTTGTCCATTTAAATAACATTTTAACCATCAACAGTACTGTCAGCTTCATGATGTGATCCGCTGGTTCTGGTTCCTGAAGGACTGAAATGTGACTTTTGTACTAAGTAGTTGAGGTCTTGCCAAATTAGTTGGGGATCTTGTAGGGAGATTTCAGCTTCATAAACCCTTCCAAGATCCTTCTCTGCATGGAAATGTCTTCCTCTGCAAACAGGGGGTCTCATACCTGTTTGACCTGAGATTAGTTCTGCTATCTCTGGGAAAGTTGTCCTTTTGATTAATTTATGGTACCATGTATATCCTTGACCAAAACCAGACCTCTTCTGTTTAGGAATATCTTCCTTTTGGGTCATGTGCTACTTTGAAACACTTCACTGAAGATTTATTTTCTCTCAGGAAGGTTGTCTTCCTTAATCACATTCTTGGCTTTGGGAGGGGCATATGTGGAGCAGGTAGGAGAAAAAGCCACTGGCCCAATTGGCTGTATCAGCTGAACTGAAGTCATAGCCTTATGGGAGTGCATTGTTGAGATTGCAAATATCGTACCCTTTTATCTCTGAAAGAGTGGGTGGTGTAAATCTGTCTTTATTTGTAGTTCTTTCACTTTTTTGTAAGTTACTTTTCAGACTAACCAATTTGCAGAAATGTATTGAATTCCTTATGAAGACATTGTTATCTTAGGCATACTTTGGCAGTTTGATGTCAATTCTATACCCATAAATGATTTCTGTGCTCTTTGTTTGTTTGTTTGTTTAAATAGCAATGGTGCCTACATCACAGGACTGTTTTGAGGACTTACTGAGTTAATATACAAAGCAATAGAAGAATACTTTAGTCAGTGTGCAAGAAATGTTTATGATAGCTGTGGTTATACTTAGGAATTTGGGAGAACATTATGGAGATATCCTCTTTAGACACAATAGATCCTGCTCTTTGGTGAAATTCCCAAATCTGTAGATTTTGTGTTTTCCCTCTTTTCTCAATTCTGTGCCTAGTACACAGTGTAACTCCCTGTTGTACAGGGCTCATGTTGAGGCTAGACAGTTGTTAAAAGCCATGCCAAAATTAGGAATTTAGGAATATGTTCAAATTGAAAGTCATGGTAAAACAGAGTCAGGATCCCAGGAGACAAGTGTCTGAAGGAATCCATGGATGCTGAAGCAGGCAAATATGAGCCTAAGAATCACTTAAGATCCTAAAAAACATCTGTATGCTATACCAGTCAGGCAAATAGAAATTTGATAAGATATTTATGATAGTGATAATCCTCAGGAATTGAAGTGAGTAGAACAAAGATAGCAGGAGAATAAATTGGAGATCCCAGTACTAAGGAATTTTTGGCATTATAACCCAGAATCTTAAAGTCTCTGCATAGGAAGAGACCTTAGTAGTCATCTAATTTAGACTTTAAGGTAGTGCTTGAAACTTTACTATAGCTGGGCTTCTGAGAAAGGAACATGGAAATGAGAATAAGTATAAAAAGGCTCAGAATAAGTGGGACACTGAGTGTGGTGAAGAGAGGGTCTAGAATAAGAATGAGCTGAAGGTCTGTGTGAAACTCAGCCAGCCTATCCTACAATGAAGTTCACAGCCAGCTACTGACACATGCTAACAGCCCCCAGCCTGAGTTTCTGAATATGAACCAACAACCAATGACTTTTAGGCACTCAAAGGATGCCTATATCATGCCGAAGAGGGATCTAATAGGAAAAAGCAGCTCAGACAAAACAAAGTATGTAGGAAGAAGAAAATATTAATAAAAACCACTGTAATCTTTACAATGGAAGATACAACACCCATAAAACAAGGACAGTTACTACAAAAAGTAAACATTCCAAACACAGATCTCTTGAGTAGTAAAAGAAAGCAGAAACTAAAAACTCAATGTCAGGGTTGAAAGATAAAGATGCAGGAAGCTTTCAGAAAGTAGAGCAAGAAGACAAATGGTTGAAAAACAGGAGAAAAAAAGATAAGAAAATGAGAGGATATGCAGGTGATTGGCCATATGAATAGCAGAAGGGCCAAAAGAGAGAAGAGGGAAAATGGAATAATTCAAGAAAATTCTCCAGAACTGAAAGATGTGAATTTATAAATGAGGGCCCAATAGTAGCGTAATAGATAAAAACAAGTCGGACAGAATACCAGCAACAAAGAGATCTCACACACTTGGGATCTGGATGCAGTGGGAGGCTACACATCACAGATGAAAGATCGGGAATCAAAACATCTTCAGACTTCACCAAAATTCTAAAGGGAAACTACTGTCAACTGGTCTTCTGTACTCAGCTGATTTATCTAGCATGTGAGGATTTGAAATTTTTACCTCTTGTGTATCATTTCTCCATTGACAATAATGGAAGAAATAAATGAAGACTGAGGTCAGAATGGGATTCAGAGAACAGGGGATGGACATGGAATGAACCCCAGGTGGAAGGAGAAGGGAAATCTCTGGCGCCAGGTAGGCACTGAAAGCTGCACCTCCTGTCCTGCCCTCTCCTCAGAGGAGAAGCTGTTAATAAACCTGCTCTGGCTGAGTATCAAGAGCTCACAGTTGGTAGAGAGGGTGGGGGTGAATTTGTGATAAAAAACATAACAAGCAAAGCAAATGAGACACCAGGTACTCACTCTAAGCAAAAATAAAGAAGTGTGCAAGAAAAAAAAATAAGTACAAGGATATTGAGGACCACTGGGAAAGGACCATCATGTGAGTGGGGATAAAACATTTAGGTAATCACCAAGATTAAGCATTCATGTTTGTAGTGTATGTATAGTTTTTTTTAGAATATTGTGAAATCATGCTTGTATCTCCTCTGGTTCTTATATCCAAAAATCAGATCCTTTTATGGGATGAAATAATTAATCATTAATAGCAGTGTGCTATTTAACTTACACTTAACTGGATTAAAGATCTGCCTCCATGTCTTGACAGATTGTGACTCTGATAAATTACAGAGCCTGTCAGAACCTCAGTTTCCTTATCTGTAACATGAGGATAACAATTACTACCTCACAAGGTTGTTGTAAGAATTAGAATATGATGTGAATATGATATATATAAAACAGTAAAAATGCTTTGTACCAAGAAGATGTATAAGGAATTGAAGTTATTTCTTATTTGGTAAAAGTTACACTCATTTTAGTTTTGTGACTGTCCCACAAACTATTCTTGTAGTTTTTATCTCTAGGCTTTGGAAGTTAAAAGGGCTGCTGTAGTAGGGTTGGTTCCTTTTGTCATCCTTTCAGTAGAGTCTAGGGGAGACATTATAGAAGGAGAGGCCCTAGAGATCATTTAGTCAAATATTTTTGCTTTGCAGATGAAAAAACTTAAACCCAGAGAGAACAAGTGACATGCCTAATGTTATAAAAACAAGGGAGCTGGACTTAAACACAGCCCAGGGCACTGCTCTCAGCAGCTCAGGGTCTCATAGCACTAGCACTTACAGAGATTTAGATGCTGGAGACCTTTTATTCCTTATCCCAGTAGAGTCACTCTCCAGAGACACAAAATTACTCTCTCTTGATATCAAAATTGAAAAATAAAAATCTTAGCCCAAATTTAGTGAAGAGGCAGACTGTGGGAATAGAGGACAGAATACATGTGAGGCGAGCAATTTGAAGTCATTGATTGCTCTGTGCTAGGTATTCAGTTAGGTATTTACATAATCTTCAAAATCCAGGTATTTTTATTTCCTCTGTTTTATAAATGAAACTGTTCTTGCACCAAAATGCTGGGTAATTTGTCCAATCACTGTGCTGGTATGAGGTAGATCCAAGATTTGAATCTGGGCAGTCTGACATGAGAATTCATGTTCTTAATCATTTTATTGTATTTACTCTTTTCAGGAAGATAGTAAATCTGTAGGGTGATTAACTTGTTCAGGTTTGTCCGGGACTTTCACAGATTTAGCACTGGAAGTCCTGAGTCCCAGGAAGCCTTTCAAACCAGGTATATATGCTATCCCATGTGAGCTCATGTATTATCATATATGACAATGCATGTGAGTGTTTTTCAAAAGTTAAAACACAATGTGATTTTATTAGACTGTTTCAGAGTGGTGGTAGTAGTATATTGAAATGAGCACTGAACTGGAATTTAGAAGATTGAGACTCTGAGGATTTTCTTATACTTACTAGCTTTTAGCTAGGTACTTCACCCTTCTAAGCCTGAACATTACATATTTAAATGGAATATTAAAAAAAACTATTTTAGAGAGTTCTTGCATGTTCTAAATGAAATAATCATGGAAACTCTTTTTAACAGAAACACCCAAACCGTATATAAGGGAGAGTGATGATGATGATGATGATGATGATGATGATGATGATGATGATGTTGATGATTATTTAGGTTCAGTAAAGTAAAATTCCTACTGGGAAATGTTCCATAGTTTTTATCATATACAGAGTCAGGCAGCAATCCCTTATTGTTTAAATAAGTATTTACTGAGCCCAACTATGTGCCAAATACCATAACACAAAGGGCCTCCATGACCTGGCCCTGTCTTCCTTTCCAGTCCCCTCTCCTGTATCTCTCTTACCCTACATTAGGTTCATCCATCTTAGTGGGTTTGTATTTCCAAAAGCATGCTATGCTCTTTTTATGCCTCTCTGCCTTTAGTTCCATAAATACCAGTATTCCTCAAGGCTTGTTCTCTCATCTCCACCTCTGTTGATGTTATGCACTTTCCTTTTATGTCCTCATATACACTCAGAACTTCAGCAAGATCCCAGATCTTTTATCTCTAGCCCTAAACTCTCTGCTGGGAGTTATACCCCTATTTATAACTGCCTACTACGCATGTATACTTGGGCATTTCACATTTACTTCGAACTCAACTGGTCTAAAAGTAAACTCATTATTTCCCTACACTTGCTGTTTTTCTTTTATACCATATCTCATTCAGGGTGCCATCTTCCCAGCTGTCATCCAGTATGGAAACATGAGTCTTTACAGATTCTTCCTTATTTCATCCCAATATCTAAATATTTATCAAGTCTCCCAAAGTATATTTTCATTATCTCCCAAAGACAATCCCTATCCTCCAACCCCAGTATTACAGTTTCAGGCTTTTACCTCTTTTTCACTGGCTTACTTGAGTTTCTTCTTAGGCTTCCTGTGTTTATAGTTTTTTCTTCTCATTACTGCCTCCCACTCCCAAATTTGCAGTCCATCCTCCAACTTGTTGACACAGTTTTTCTAAAATAACAACTTGATTTTTAAATGTTTCAGTCCTTAATTCTTCAATGACTCTATAGCATTCAAAATAAAGGTCAAATTTTGTAGCTTTGTATACAAGGCTCTGTATGACCTAGATGTCGTCTCCCTCCCTAAATTCATCTCCTCCTATCACTTACTCCCTCCTTTTTAGGCCTACACATACAGAGCTCCAACTATAGAGAACTACTTGTTATTCCCTACCTACTAACTAAAAGATCTCTAACTTCCTTATTTTGTACATTCTATTTCCTCTACTTGAAATATCATCCCCCCCACCCCCACATTTTTCTTTGTCTAGCAATCTCTTACTCATCTTATAAATGTCATTCCTCTGGGAATCTTTTCCTGACAAGCTAAATTTTGGGATACCATCTAAACCTTTTGTTCTCCCATGCTGTATGTTTCATTTGTTTTCTAACTCCAGTCATTCTATGTTATAATTGCTTCCTTATCTATTATCTACCCTTAGAGCAGTGAGCAATATGAAGACAGAGATTATATTTTAGTCATCTCTCTCTATCATTTAGCATAGTACCTGTTGCAGAGTAAGTGAGTGAATGAATGAATGAATGAATGAATGAATGAGCCAGGTTATGTTATGTTAGTACTTCAGAGGCTTGTGTCATTAGGGTAGAGGAGGGAGTGTGGAACAGCTAAAGACGCTAACAAGTTTGTGGGGCTAAGTCATACAGAGGGGCTGCATTAATTACAATTCTTTGCTTGCAAGTGACAGGAACCAAACTAGCTTGAGTGCCAGTTTATTTAAAGGAGTTTATTAAAAGATACAAAAACTCTCTATTTTATAATCTGCCTTCTGCATCATATTGGTCATCAACCCCAAACAAAATTCTTCCTCAGCATCTTTAAAACCAATCATTTTGTGAGGGGCTGAACACCCAGAGATGAGCTGTTTCTCCTAATTTTGATTTCCTACTGAAGAAAATATGGTTAGTTTAATTCAATCAGCTGTAACTTGGGGTCAGGATTCACAGTGCAAACTTGCTGCCACTGGTACACCCCTTTTCATCAGGTGGCCAGAAGTCTAATTATTGCTAATGAAGAGCTGGAAATGCATCTCAAATATTTCCTCTGTGCTGAGTAGGGCAAGTCTAAAAGTATTTCTAGGTTGAAGCAAAGCTTTTTGCATATTTCATGGTTAGTGGTCTCTCTGTTCTGGCTAAAGTTATGTATTAGAACCGTTAGAGATAGTCGATGAGGCAGAGGGAACAGTGGCAAATGCCTTGAGGGGATGAGTGGACAGGAGTTACAAGAGTTGTAACCAGTTCAATCAAATGGGATGGGGTTTAAAGCAGGAATTCACTGTCACAGGATTCTTACTGGTATCTAAAGTGAAAATGAAAACTTGGCATAACTTGAATGGAATGAATTTGGCACCTGTGGGGGTCAGAAAAAAGACATATAAGATGTAGGTAAATGGAAACTCAGGACCCAGCATCTAATAAAAACTCAGTTAATGTTTGCCAATTAATGAATGAATAAGTGGTACCTGCTTCCAGTCACTGATCCCTGAGCAGTTAATTCAGCACTGTAAGCTTAATTCCATATCCCACTCTGATATGGAGAGACTCTTCATATATATATGTTCATGGGCTTGATGACTGGGTAAGACTAAGTTATAGATTACAGATCTCTAATACCTGCTACTTGGTGGGGCCTTGGAGAATGAGCATAGAGAAAGAGAACAGTATTCTTTCTTAGCACCTGGATCCTTTCTTTCTTTGAGGACTGAAAACACTGAAGAACAGTTTTTGCATAGAGTATGTCTACCCTGTAAGTTTCTGGTAGTCAGAGACAGGTTTTATTTGTGTATTTCTGGTTTTTAGCACATAATCTGGAACATAGTTGTTGCTCAACCAGTGTTACTTAAATGAAAGAAAGGATAAATCATTTCCAAGTATAATAATATTAATCTAATATCTGCTTTCTTTTCAAATCATGTACAAGTTAAAATATATTTTGCTTTCTAATATATATGGGTGCTGCCTGACTTGTTTAAGAAAATATCCTTTCACTACCACTTTTACCTTTAAAAAGTAACTCCAAAATTGCACAGAAAATGCTATTACTGGTCAGTTAGATACCATGTACTTTGTCAGGTACAGAGAATAAATATTTCTCTTTCAGACATAATAACTGCTGCCCTGTTGTAATTGATGTTCATGGAAAGAACTCTGTCATATTGTATATTCTAAACTTTTTGTCATCCTCTGCTGAACAGCTATTTGACTTTCTTTCTAGACATTGATTTGTCACTAGCGATGAGGCATTATTTTTAATGATGCATTTAAACTTAATGCTCCATAGTGGATGCAAAGACACTGGCGTCTGGTATCTTTGGTACCCACCTATCTATTTGGTGTTTGGTCATCCAAAGAGTAGAGATTCCCAACAGTCAGTAAACATAAATGATTAGATACTCCTTTTTTACTTCTTTTCTTAAGCAAAAGAGATTTATATTATACAGCTTTCAATGCATTGTTCTGGTCACAATTTAGAAGTTTCTGTCTTTATTTGTGTGAAACATTTCTGAAATGAGCATTCCTAGACATACAAAGTGAAAATATAAAATCAAGGACAAAAGTAGTAAAGTAGGCTAGACTCTCTAGATTTTGTAGTTTGTTCTTTTTATATTTTTGTAATGGTTTAACATAGAATTTTCAGTAAGATAGTGTTGTTGATCAAAGCTATCTCCCTAGACTGTGAAAGCAAAGGCTTGCTATGCAGCAAAAGTCCATTTGCTCACCTAATAGATATTTATTGAACAGCTGCTAATTCTGAAGGTCAGGAGCCTGATCTTCCTGTAGCCATCTACTCTGCCACACTGGATTTCTATGGAGTCCCTCTCTAGGAAATGCTGGGGCCAGTGACATAGTCTTTCTTCCTAGTGAGGCTTATACTACTAATTTCTGTCTGGCCTCCTTCCTGGTGATCAGGGAGGGTTCCTTTTTCCCTTTTACATAAGATCTAGGTAAAGTAGAGGCAAGCTTGGCTTTGTGCTTCCTTCTCATGGGCACCCTTAGTTTGGTGCTTGGACAAGAGGCTATTTCAGGCCTGTTTATCATTTCTGCTGCATGGAAGTGAGAGAAGAGATTAATTACAGGAAAAAAAGATCCTCTAACACTCTCAGATCTTCCATTCTAAGCTACTCTTTCTCTTTATCACCAGGATAGTCCTTACTCTGAAGTCCTGTATTTTTAAAAAAAATTTTTTTAAGTTTATTTATTTTGAGACAGACAGAGACAGCATGAGTAGGGGAGGGACAGGCAGAGAGGGAGAGAGAGTCTCAAGCAGGCACTGCACTGTCAGCACACAGCCCAGTGTGGGGCTCGAACCCATAAAACCGTGAGATCATGACCTGAGCCAAAACCAAGAGTTGGTCGCTCAACCAACTGAGCCACCCAGGTGCCCCAAGGTCCTGTTTTGATCTAATTCAAAGAACTTTTCCTTGGAGATATGGTTAGTGAGGATGCAGTCATCTTTCCCAGACATTGAAGTGGGGTGTGTGTGTGTGTGTGTGTGTGTGTGTGTGTGTGTGTGTGTGTATGTGTGTGTGTGTGTGTGTCCGGTCATTGCTCTATGGCAGGCCCTATATAGGTTTAAACTATAGGTTAAAACAAAGATAACAGTCTCAGCCTTTAAAGAGCTTATAGTCTTGTAGGAGAGACTTTCATAAACAAATACTTACAATGTGAAGTATCAGGTGTTATAATTGGGTGCATAGAAAATGACATGAGATATCAAGATTGGAGTGGCTAATACTAACTGGAGAGATTAAGGCATACTTCAGAAAGGCAGTTGTGTTTTAGCTGGTTGAGAAGGAATTTGATAGGTTTCCAAAGAGGGATAGGGCTCTTTTCTAACATAAAGCACAGAAGTGGGAAAGAAGATGTCACCCCCTGGCAATAGTGAGTAATTCATGAGGCTGTGGGACCCACTGGTTAAGAACATAAACTCTGGAGTCAAGCTGTAAGGGTTTGATGTCAGCTTAACTACTTACTAGTTCTAGTGAGTTACTACTATTTGGTGCCTCAATTTTCTCATCCATAAAATGGAGATGCTGCTAAGGGGATCTACCTCACAGGGTTGTTTTAAGGAGTAAATGAGATAGAACATGTAATGCATTTTGAATAGCATCTGGCACATATCAAGAACCATTTTATCATGGCTATGTGGCAGTCATTATGAGAGTTGAGATTGCAGAATGAGGCAAAGTTAGGTCATGAAGGGTTTTGTCAAAACCATGAATTTGGTTTTTATCCTGTAGACAGTGCAAAGCCATTTTCAATAGGCAAGCGAAACATTAAGCTTTAAAAGAAAACACACACTTTTTAAAGGAATATTGTTCTAGTTAATAATTTCCTTACTGGGATGCCTCGGTGGCTCAGTAGGTTAAACGTCTGGCTTCAGCTCAGGTCATGATCTTGCAGCTTGTGAGTTCGAGCCCTGTGTTCAGCTGTGCTGACAGCTCAGAGCCTGGAGCCTGCTTTGGATTCTGTGTCTGCCTCTCTTTCTGTCCATCTCCTGCTTGCACGTGCTCTCTCTCTCTCTCACTCAAAATAAATAAACATTAAAAAAATCAAAAATAACTTCCTTACTTAGAAAGAAATCATTTAATGAGTAATAATAATAATACCAGAAACTAAGACCTAAAATTGAGATGCTTTTCTTCCCATTAAAGATAGATTAATCAATGGAAACAACATTTTGGATCACTGTCTTTCTTGCCTTGAACTTTATGATTTGAATTTAAGCCATTTATTTTTGGATACTGTTCAGGTCTCTTGACAGGATATAACTTTCTGTTAAGTAGACACAGGGCTCAGCCAGATTATCTGATCCTGCCAGACAGGGCACTAGCCTCTTTTGATATCTCTTAAAAGAATGAAACTTAGCTTGGGAAGAACACTATAAGAATAAGGAGGGATATTCTTTCATCAGCAATTTTGGAACATCATTCTCAATTCCTACTTCTAGAACACTGTATAATGACCTGCACATAGCTGTTACTCAAACAATATTTTATTCACAACAGATCTCTGGAGGATCCAATACTAGTTCATATCCTACAATTATAATCAGTGTTTTACCCAGATAGTGCGCTAGTCTCTTTTAATGCATCAAATCAAGATTTTGTCTATTTGAAAATCCTTCACTACTTCCCATCACATTAAGAATAAAACAGTTTAGGGGCGCCTGGGTGGCGCAGTCGGTTAAGCGTCCGACTTCAGCCAGGTCACGATCTCGCGGTCCGGGAGTTCGAGCCCCGCGTCAGGCTCTGGGCTGATGGCTCAGAGCCTGGAGCCTGTTTCCGATTCTGTGTCTCCCTCTCTCTCTGCCCCTCCCCCGTTCATGCTCTGTCTCTCTCTGTCCCAAAAATAAATAAAAAATGTTGAAAAAAAATTAAAAAAAAAAAGAATAAAACAGTTTATAAATCTCTGCAGTATCTGAGGTCATAGGTTCTTTAATAAAGTTTGGATACATTGTTGTCATGTTACAAAGAGGTGGTGAAGATAAGCTTTTTGTGGAGGTAACTTTAAAGAAAATTCCAGGCAGAGAGGGGTAGAGAGGATGTCAAGAAGAGAGACACCATTGGGGCGCCTGGGTGGCGCAGTCGGTTAAGCGTCCGACTTCAGCCAGGTCACGATCTCGCGGTCCGTGAGTTCAAGCCCCGCGTCAGGCTCTGGGCTGATGGCTCAGAGCCTGGAGCCTGTTTCCGATTCTGTGTCTCCCTCTCTGTCTGCCCCTCCCCCGTTCATGCTCTGTCTCTCTCTGTCCCAAAAATAAATAAAAAATGTTGAAAAAAAATTAAAAAAAAAAAAAAGAAGAGAGACACCATAATGTATGTCTAATAATAGAAAAGAAATGTTCTTTGTGACTGTAGTGACCATGTGCAGTTTGTTTTTAAGGCCCCATGTCAGATATTCTAGCATATTACTGTGGTCTGGCTCACAGCCACATATAGGAACCTTAACCTCATCTGCCACCAGGCTGTCATGGCCAGAACTCCAGATGGCTTTAGCTTAGTGATTCCTCTTCCCCTCACCTTCCAGAACATGCAGAGTAATTAAGAGTGCAGACTTTGGCTCCATACTGCTTGTGTTCAAATCAAGGCTCTGCTAATTGTGTGATCTTGGGGAAGTTACTTATTCTTTCTATACAATAAGGATACTAATAATATTTACCTACTAGATTGTTGTGAGGATAAAATAAGTAAATACAAATATGTGTAGAATACAACCTGGAACACAACAATTATTCATTATTATTAATAGTAGTAGTGGGGAGTTGAATGTGTGTGCTTAGAATACCAAAACTTGAGTGCTGAGTGGGGACCTTGGTGATGAGGCAAGGTAGAGCTGTAGAAGATGCATAATCCACTTGTACCTTGCAGCACTGGTGTTTTAAAAGATAGAATACATGCCAAGTGCCTGCCACATAGTGTGCCCTCAGGAAATGGTTAGTACTAGCTTCATGATAAGGGTAATGATAGTTTTATCATTATCCCAGGCCTGTCCAGCATGACCGAACCTCTTGCTGTTTGGCATTTGGCTAGCCACTGGGTGTATAACCATGAAAAAGACGGGCGTGAACCCACTTAGAACTTACATGTGAGTTCAGGTTGAGTGCAGGGATCATGCTTTATTCATTTTTGTGTTCAATACTAACACTATGTGATTGCAAGATAACTATATTAAATTGATTCATTCATTAGTGAGATGAAGTTATCTGACTTTACATTATATTAATTTGACTTGACATCAGTCAAATGGAAGGATTGAAATCAGCCTTATTCACATGTTGAGGATTTGCTCTGAACAGCCTTTTCCCTTTATTTCGGTTCCTATTTATCATATTCTTAAATTTAGGGAAAATAGGCTCAGTTTAAAAGAAACCAAACAAATACCAGTTTGTTTTTTGTTTTTTAATTCAGATAAAGAAACCAATAGTTGGGTCAATATTTAAATTTTTTTTTTTAACATTTACTTATTTTTTGGGAGAGTATGAGTTGTAGAGGGGCAGAGAGAGAGGGAGTCACAGATTTGGAAGCAAGCTCCAGGCTCTGAACTGTCAGCACAGAGCCTGACACAGGGCTCGAACTCAAAAACGCGAGATAATGACCTAAGCCAAAGTTGGATGCTTAACCGACTCAGCCACCCTGGCACCCTTTAAAAAAAAATTAACATTTATTTATTTTTTGAGAGACAGAAGTTGGGTCAATATTTTTAAAGTCCAATGTTAAGCCAAGTATTGGCCTGAGTTCCTTGGTTACTTCTGCTTATTTACTCCTCACAACTCAGGGCTCTGTGGTGAGGAAATCATGCCAAGACACAAAGGACTCCAGGGACTTGTCCAGGGGCATACATATAGTAAACTGTATCAGTGTGACTAGATCCAAAATCTTCTGATTCTCAACCCCGTGCTTGTTCCATTATGTCTTTCTGCCTCACTAAGATCTCTTGACAAACTTAATGTCTTCCAGTGATAGATATACCCCCTTTACCACACTATCCAATTTATGGATGATATTTCTTACTGATCATTGTGAAAATATAGGTGAAATCATCATCTGAAGGGTTAATGGGACACTATTAATGATAAGAAAAAGCTTAAGTACTCCTAAGATTAAGCTTAATTGAGGAATTTAAGATGATCACGGTTGATTTTTGCAGCATGAGTACAGTGCTATAACCCCCCTCCCCCCATAAATTGCTGTGCATCTCTGTGTACCCATTTTGCCTCTGAGGTATACCCTGCTTTCTTCTCTGTATTGAACATTTTCTAGGGACAGGTTGTTCTTTACTAGGCAGAGAAAAAAATGCTAGTAGTCTGGTGGAGTGGAAAGGAGTACTTGCAAAGGGACTGGGGAAGCATACTTTGCTCTTGATTCACTATGTGAATTAAACCAAGTCCCTTTTCTTCTCTGGGCCTTGGTGTCACCATCTATAAAATAAGAACATTAAAATGAGTGATTTCTAGTTTTTCTTTCTGTTCTGTGTTATTTCTAACCCATAGTAAGTCTAATTTGAGGATTTGTCTTTTGTGTAAAGAGTGCAGAGTGTCTTTTGTGTCAGAATGTATCTGGCATAGTAGAATTAAGCCAGCATGGAAAATTTTTGCTGACCTATCAAGCAGCCCTGAAACCAGCTGACTGACCTATGACCAACAAGGAAGGGGATGTAAGCTAAAACTCACAGTGAACAGATGAGTTGATGTGAACCCACAGTGTTTTTCCACTCTAGCAAACTTTTTTCCCTCTGCCCAGCTAGGGGCTCCTCCTCCTTGTTCATTCAGGTCAGGCAAAGGAGTAGGCCTCCTGGGTTTCCTCTTCATTGCAATGGTATGATGAGGGAAAGGGGTGTAGTGGAGAGTTTCAAGCATATGGCAAGACACAGAGTTGCTAGATCTGTCCTCATAATACAACTGAAAAACAGCCAGTGAACTAGACTTTTTGGTGATTTCCACAGAGTTAGCTGATGGCTTTTGCTTTACCCACTGAATGCCATCAGCCAAATTAGTCCCTTAATTGCTCCCTCTTTATATATCATAGCAAGCACTTTGCCATCCTTAAGGCTTTTGTTTACATAATTTTACCCTGCCTGAAATAATCCCCCATTTTTCCAAGTTCCATTTTCCTTCTAAGTCCTGCTGTTACTTCCACTGAGATTCTCCAGACAATGATTTCTTCTCTTGTGTATTTCAACATTTTGAATATCCTTTTATTGTTGCATTTAATCTCATTATATCTGAATTTATTTAGTCATGTATCTTGGCTTCCCCACTAGACTGTAATCTGCTTTAGAGTAGGGAGACTATCATTCATATGATAATCAATGCCTAACAGAGTGCCTGACACATACAAGAACATACAAGATGCTCACTAAATGTTTGCTGAAAGGACAAACAAATGAATATACTGAGGTCTCATCTACCCTAGTGCTAATCTTTCCTTGACTACTGCAGCCCTCCTCTGGGACTCAAGAGCTCCTCTGAGTTTTTGTATCGTTACTCATTCTATGCTGTTATTGAGCATTTAGCTGCTTTAGCCCCAAGGTAAAGGGAATGTGTAAAAGAGGAGGGTGGGATGAAGGTTAGTGGGGAGAAGCTGGGGACTTAATTAGACTAGAAAGGATACTTCCTACCTCCATGACAATTGCCACCTTCCAGATTATGAAGATGGAAACCAGAGATAGGACCTTATTAAGACTTTTTAATAATAAGGGGACTTATTAAGCCCTGGATTTTCTTACTTTTGAGTTCCACCACTTACCTTATCAAACATGAAAATGTACTGACCTCTGAAGTCAAATCCATCAAATTAATATATACCTCTAAAAGGAATTGAGTTGCGGGGCACCTGGGTGCTCTCAGTTGTTTACATGTCCGGCTTCGGCTCAGGTCATGATCTCATGGTTCATGGGTTTGAACCCCACATCGGGCTTTCTGCTGTCAGCATGGAGTCTGCTTCAGATCCTCTGTCTCCCTCTCTCTGCCCCCTACCTAAAAAATAAATAAACATTGAAAAAAAAAAAGAAGTTAAACTTCATTTGGCTGGTTGACATTTTTGTAGTTATTTAATTCTTATTTACAATTTGATTTTGCAAGTTTGTTTTATTTTTGAGCCAATTTTTTTCAGTCCTCAATACATTTTGATAGACTCTTGAGAGCCTCTAGCTCTGAGCACCGTGAGTTTAGCACCCATAGGATAAAAGAACCATAACAAGAAGAGGGAGTCAAGTATTACCATACAGGAGTAATGAGCAGGTTGTCATGGTGTCTTAGAGATCCTAGAATAAAGAGTGAGGCATTAATAGATATATCGGGTCACCTGTATCCAACATTGACCTAGCATTACCAAGGGATTGGTAGATTATGCTTTGTTCAAGTTCTTAGAGGTTGAGCAAGACCTTATATGTCCATACTTCAGATGTATCTTTAAAAATACCTCCACCCTCTCCTGTCCCACCCCAACAGCCAGAGGGACTAGACTAAAAAGCAAACAAAACAAACAAAACTTAATTTCTGGAACTGTCTATTCTTCAACAGTTTAGATCTCACTCAATGCTTCCCGTTTTTAGACTCTTAGTCTTTGCCAAGCTCAGCTTCATAGACTCATCAAATTTGTGTAGTCTCATTTGGATCAGTGAATTTCTTTTGGACTGTTTAATATGGCTTGGGCCTGAAAAAACACTTTGAGGAAATCAGAGTTGCTACTTACCACATTGTATTTTTGATGCCTTTATTATATAAGTGATCTAGTAGAGTGTTTACCTCAGTTTTCAAAAGTGGATCCTGAGGTACAAAAAAGGCAAGTGATTGCATAGGACTTCACAGCCATTGGTGGCAGAAATAATAGAATTCACATTTTATAATCCCTACTCTTGTGCTATTTTTTGGGCTTATGCTTCTTAGCTTTCAATGTTTTCATCTATAAAATAAGATAAACTCAGATATCAAGTAAAAAACTATTCCTTTGAAAATCATTCAATAAATAGAGTTAAATATATATACTAAAACTGATATTAATATCAATTAGCAACTTAAAATTGCTCTATATGTTAAAAGCAAAGCACTTTCAGATGTGCTGTCTCACTTAATTCTCACAGTGAATTTGTCCTGTGGCTATGTTTATTTTCTATATTTTAGAGATTAGAAAACTGAGTATCATTTAAGGGATTTACCCAAGTTCATAGGCATCATATGGCAGAACCAAAACTCAGGTTTGGTATTCTGAGGAAAGATTATATTTCTTTCTACTATGGCATATCACTACCATTTTCTAGTTTTAAAATGGTGGAAAGTTATTAGTATAGTTTCAACTAATATGAAAATTGAAGTATTTGGGCAATGTTTGCATGTTCTCTTCTTATTCCTAGTAGAGCAAACAATGGTATAAACTTCTTTGCAAGAGAGATTGTTTATAGTCCCTCAGTAATCTGACTGCTTTTGAATAGTTCAGAAGCAGCTACTTGTACAAATACTTTATATCTGTGCCTTTAAGTGATCCTCCAAATGATCTTTACTAAATGATAGTTTATTGATCTGTTAGTAGTTATTACAGGTATTAGAAAGTAATACAATTCCATTTATTTTCAAATATGATTAATAATTTTAATTAAATCAGAGGCTCCATTTAATCATGAGGATGACAAATAAAATTCATTATATTTTCATATACCTTTATAGTTTTCAAGGTGTTTTTGCATTTATGATGTTATATGATTTTGAAAATAATGTTGTGAAATGAATAAGGAAAATACTATTATCATTTGACAGATGAGAAGACCAAGGACTAGTGAAGTGAAATAACTGTTCAAAGTCCTATAGCAAGGGTGTGCAAAAGTCAAGTTGTTTAGTGATATTGAGTGACATAACTTAGCAATCTTTTCAAAGACTATAGTAGATTCTTCCTTCCTTCCTTCCTTCCTTCCTTCCTTCCTTCCTTCCTTCCTTCCTTCTTTCCTTCCTCCTTTTCTTTTCCTTTCCTTTCCTTTCCTTTCCTTTCCTTTCCTTTCTTTTCTTTTCTTTTCTTTTCTTTTCTTTTCTTTTCTTTTCTTTTCTTTTCTTTTCTTTTCTTTTCTTTTCATTCTTGTCAGATTGCAAGCTCATGAAAGCAAGGAACATGTCTGCTTATTCAGCTTTGTAACCTCAGTGCCTAGCACATAGTTTGTGGCACATAGGAGTTGCTCATTAAATATTGTTTGAGTGAAGGAGTGGCTTGGGAACATGCTAGAAATATATTTTTTTCCTTCTCCTAGTTCATGAGGAGAAGCTTTCCATAGAAAGATGATGGGAGTCTTTCTGAAAAGTGTTGGATTTCAAAATTTTTTTATAGTTATAGCCCCGGGTTTTCGTTGATGCATCAACCTCCAGATTAAAAGCATATAACCTGACTGTGCTACACAGCTCCCTTGAACATCCTTATATCATAGCACTTAATCACTTTTGAGGGTAATTATTTGTTTAGTTGTCTGACTTCCCTTGAAAACTGTGAATCTCTTGACAGCAGATGTCCCGTTGTACTCCAGTCTATAGCATTGAGCTTGACATATGATAGACACCAAGTAAATATCTGTAGAAGGAATGAATGACTGAATGAATAAACAAATAATATGACTCAGTGTGCAACAGCAATATAGGTAAATTGTTGAGAAAGGAACAGAGTTTCTAACAGAAATATTTACATAATTAAGTCTGATTCATCATTAGGCTGGTAAGAAAGGCAGCATCAGTTTTCCATGGTATATTTGCCTTTTAAAATAGTCTGTTTATGTTTGTGGTTTAAATGCTTCTAAAAGTTATTAAAATGTTGTTAAATTGAATACGTCTAATAAATTTGAGTCTTCCTCTTTTTGGTAAAGGAATACTTTGTGCTTAAAGAAAAACTACATATGGACTCTCCACCAAATCTTAAGTTCTACTTGCCTCAGTTTCATTATCCTCAAAATAAGAGTGTAGTCCTTTCTTTTATTAAATGAGATAGTACTTGTGAAAGAAAGCTCCTAGCATGGTGCCTGGCTTATAGTAGAAGCTTTGTAAATGTTTATTGAGTGAATGAATTATAATGAATGACCCTCATTCTCCTTTGCCCTTATGCTTCTTTGATCCTCATTCTCCTGTCACTGAACTTTTGATCATTTCAGCAAAAACCTGCATGAGGAAGAAACGAATGACATTTTGGTGTCATCTGAAAATTCAGCTTTGAATTTGTGTTGTGTGACCATACTATGAGTACTATGATTATACCCATTTCCACTGTGGTGATACTCTTTTTTTTTTTTTTTTTTTTTTTTTTTTTTTGCTTTCATCTCCAAAGAGTTTTAGAATTCATATTACTTTTCCCCCTTGGGGCAAGTTTTCCTTTGAGAATGGAATTTGGGCCTTGGTACTGGATATGTTAGTTCAGTAGTCTCATTGTCCTCTATTTAGTCTTCTGTTTCTTCACAGTCCAAATTGCCCTTCATGCAGTTCTGAGCACTTGAGGTGATGTGTAAATGCTTTCACTGGCTCGGCTCCCTTTTCCACCTAGCATGCCTGGGTCACCTTCACAACATCAAGATTAGGTGTACATGCACTGTCATAAATAATGCCTTATGCAGGGGTAATGAAAATGGAATCTGTTGAAATATAGCCTATTGTATTAAAATTTATGTTTCGATTATCGTTTTTATTATATGAAACAAGCTTGAGCTTTATAAAGTCATTCAGAAAAGAGATCTGCATCTCTGATAGGAATGTCTGTCTCTTGGCATCCATGCCTAGCAAAGTGAGAGTCATATGAACATTTCTAAGGGCATATTTTTTTTCCTCTCTGCTTTGAAAATTCAAATTGGATTACTTAACAAATTATTCTTTGGAATACCGCTAATGGCGTTATATGAAAGCTCTAGACACAGTGCTCCCCCATGGCAGAAGGGTCTTTATAAAATGCAAGTATAATCTTATGTGCCTTCATGCTTTATCTCCTTCACTGGCTTCCCACTTCTTATGTTATGTAATAAAATAAGCTCCCTAATTTAACATGACCTTTAGTATCTGGTCCTGCTTACTTCCTTTCCTCTCTCCCCTTATCTCTAGGTTCTAACCTCAATGTTTATCCAACAGTGATGTTTGTGGTTTCCTCTCACATGCAGTGGAATTTCTTTCCAATGTTTTTCCCCCAAAATTGTTTCCTTTCTCTGGGAGTTATCACTCCCTGTCCTTACCTAAAAGCATTCCTTAAACACCTGCTCATTTTAGGGCTCAGTTTAATTGTGACGTTTTTGGAAAGTTTCCCTTGATCTTCCAGACTGGGTTAGAAGCTCCTCTTCTGTATTCTTATAGCGTCTTTTAGTTTCCTTTACAATAACATTTACGACCTTGTAGTATAATTCCATGTTTATTTATATATATCTTCCTCATTACACTGTGATATCCTTGGAGATAAAGATACTGTCATATCCATTCCTTTATCCCAGCATCAGGGCTACAGCTTGCTCCTAATGAACCTTTGAGTTAGAAAAACATACCCTTTCTATTAAGCCAGTGTTAGCCATAACAGGGAGTGCCTGTGTAATGTACACTCTAAATGTAGCAACTGTGCTCAGGTCCACCACAATGTGTGCAGTAAGTGCTCAGGATATGTTTGTTAAATGATGAATGTATCAGTTAAGCAGTCAGTTGAAAGCAGGAAAAGTTGAAATGCAATTGAAACTGGCATTTATAACAACACCTATAAATTAAGAAGAAAATGTAAATCACTCATTATAGAGAAGACTGTTGAATTGCAATATCTTTAACAAAGGGAATGTTTCTGGGCCAAGTCTTTCTGTAAACATAGGAAAAGCTGTAAAAGTGGAAGATACTCGCCATCAGCCAGTAGATAAACAGGCTCTGAATTTATATTAGTTTCTATTACCTGTATACTGAAGGTGTATCATGCTCTGTGTGAGTTGCCCATTTTTCTTCAAAGCTATAGCCAATGTATCTCAATAGTAGTGTATTAATTAGCCTTTTATCCACACTGGTCAGCACAGGGAAACAATAGATAACTACTTAAGAAGCAGTGTGGAGAAGGATAAACTACAACTTTGAGAGCTTCTTTATTTTTCTGTATTTTGTCTTTACTCATAAAATGTGAAAAATACTTTGCTAGAATAGAAAATAGTGTTGAAAATAGTGAATAAAAACACTGAGTTCAAACTTCGGTTTCACCATTTTCTATCATCGAGACTTCACTAGACTTTATTAGTGTTGTCTGATATCCCGTCCTACTCTCTCTGCTTCCTGGGTTCTTAGATAATTATATTGCCCAACTCTCTTGAAGTTTGTGGGGCTGTGAGACCAGTTCTGCTCAGAAGACATGAGGGGAAGTGACATTTGTCACATCCAGGCTGAGTTAAGAAAAAGCACCTACATGACCTTTCAGCTCTTTCTTTGCCTTTTGTAGAACATGAGTTACCTACCTACCTACAGGGAGGATAGCTGCCCTAAGACCTACAATGGATTTTACATGACTAAGAAATAAACTTTCTATGTTAAGACACTGGGATTTGGGGGAGTTTATTCTTTAGCATTAGCTGGTTCTTTCCTGACAAATACAGTGACCTTGGAAAAGTCTTTGACCCTGCATGAACCTCAGCTTTTTAAATTGCAAAATGGGAATAATAATACTGTCTTCACAGGACTGTTGTGAAAATCAAATAAGATAAGAGGTAAGGAGAACTGTAAAGTACTATCAAAATGCAATATATTTTTTAAAGCTCTTATATTTTAGTGTGAGAAACAGAATTTAACCAATGTGATTATTTTAAGCAGACTTTCATATTTCCGTGTTGAAAATAGCCATTTGGTGAAGACCTGCTATGTACTAGAACTTTACCTACATTTTGCTCTTTAATTCTCCTCCTGAATCCTATGATTAGATGTTATTCTCCCCATTTTATAGATAAAGAAACTGAAATTTAGAAGGGCACAGAAGGTTGCTTATAGTCACACAGTAATCAAATCAGGATACTAACTCTGGCCTGATGCAAATATGTATTCCTAGTTGGAGTTAGGCGTGTTACTTTGTAATTAAAAAGGGCCTTCCTTATTCCTGAGAATATGTCTGTCTTTTTTAAATAGTGCTTTAATCATTGCTAATTACTCAATTAATGAGAATGTAATCCATGCTGATGCATAGGGGAAGGGTAGATGCCAAATAATAAGAGGTTGGAAACTTGATCATTTGAACTAGGGAGCACAGGCTCTTCAAGCCCTGGGGAAAAGCTTTTCTAAGTGAGTTCATTGGCACTTGATTGAGGAAGCATCCCAATACATGCATTTCAGAAATAATAGCAACAGAAAAACATCATTAATTTAGATTAATAAGGGAAGAGTCTGGATTAAGGAGAAGTCTCCATTCTGGAATTTTATGTGAGAATTTCGGTTTTCTCTCTGGAAAGAATACTAGTCTTAGGCTCTCAAGATATGGATTCATTTTCCAGTTCTGCCACATGGCAGAAGTTGCAGTGTGACTACTGTTTTATGAGATTGAGTAAGTCATTTATCTTCTTTAAACTTCTCTTTTCCCATTTTTAAGTTGGGGATAGTTAGCCCTGGTCAGCCTACATCACAGAGTTGCTTTAAGGATAAGATAAAATGAGATAATGGGAGGGAAAGTGCTTTGGAGCCTTATACAAGATGTTTTTAAAAATCCAACATATGGAGGAGAGAAAAATAATAGTAGCAATATTCTGGCTTTGTCACTTTCTAGTCCTGAGACCTAGGGTAACATTGTTTGCTCTGTGCCTCTGTTTCCTCATGTATAAAATCTGGAGGGATAATAGAACAAGTCTTTATTTTTTTAAGTTTATTTGTGTGTGTGTGTGTGTGTGTGTGTGTGTGTGTGTGAGAGAGAGAGAGAGAGAGAGAGAGAGAGAGAGAGAGAGCGCACAAGAGTGAGTGAGTGCATGAGCCAGCCAGTGAGCACAAGTCAGGGAAGGGTAGAGAAAGAAGGAGATAGAGAATCCCAAGCAGGCTCCGTGCCCTCAGTCACAGAGCCCAGTGTGGGGCTCGAAGCCAGGAACTGCAAGATCATGACCAGAGCCGAACCAAGAATCTGAAGCTCAACCGACTGAGCCACTCAGTCACCCCAAAACAAGTCGTATTAATTTATTAAATAAGTAAGGATTAAATGAGATAATTTATGTAACATGTTTAGAATAGTGCCTGGCAGTTAACACTCATTTAAAATTAACTGCCATTGTTATTATTGATAGTGGTGGTGGTAGTGGGAGTGTCTGTTTTCACCTTTGAGCCAGGCATATTGCTAAGACTCCATCGTTTAATTCTCAGAGCCACCCTATTAGCTAAGTATTAATATTCTAGTTTTGTATTTGAAGACTCAGTGGCTCAGGTAGTAGGTTGAAGATCTCATAGCTAATAAATACTGCAGCCATGACTTAAACATAGTTTTGCTTTATTTGGAAGCTCAGGCTCTTTCCATTATACTAAGCTTCCTCCTCTACATTTTAAAGAATTGTTTCAATATAGAGCTTTTTTACTTTTCCCAAGGCTGAAGTGTAGAACAATTTCACCACTTGTTTTGCTTTATTTACCTCCAAATGCCACTTTTCAAATATAATAGGCACTTTGTTTAAGTGTGTGGGTGCCTACTATGTGCACAACACCATTCACATGAAAGTGGCTTTGCATATCTCATATCTCATTTAATTCTCATGATGATCTATAGGGAGGACAAGTTAGTTTTACTCTTTATTTACAGTTCAGGACTCTTGGACATAAAGGGGAGAGTCATTGGTTCATTGTAACAGAATGAGTCATAGCAGGTTTGAAATTGGAATCCAACTCTTCTGACTTGCTATTTTCTCTCCACTGCATTGCATATTCTGCCAGTTTGGGCCCCATCTAAGGAAACTCAAGTCCTAATTATTCTTATGGATAGAAACTAGCAGATGGTCCTATGACAAGTTATTTACCCCCTTAACTAGATTAATCATTCCTCCTGGATTTTTGTTGTTGCTGTTAACTCACAAAGCAAGCCTTGCCTTCATTGATAGTATACAATTAACCCTTCATTCGACTTTGAGTTGTAGAAGGCTGAATCATCAGATTGGGTTGCAAGAGTTCTATCTGCCCTAGCAGTTTCTTTCCCAACAGAATAGCAACAGTAACAACCACCACAACCACAGCAACTAACATTTAGTGTGTGCTTACTAAATGCCAGGAAGTATTCTAGGTCTTCATGTGTATCAATGAATTTAATCGTCCCCACAACTTTAAGGTAGGTACTATCACTATCTTTATTTACAGATGAGGAAGCTAAGGGACAGAAAGTTTAGGTAACTTCTCCCACGCCATTTAGCTAGTAAGTAGTAGAATTGGAATTCAGTGTTAGGTATTTTAGCTGTGAATTCTAAGATCTTAAACATTTTACTTTGCTATATTTTCTTAGGGAATATAATATTCATCTCTGTCCTTTTCCCCCTCTGAAACCTCCAATGGCTCCCTCTATCTTTTTAAATTCAAAATGCAAACTTTTCACCTTGTCATTTAGAGGGCTCCCTGTTGTCAACCCAGTCCTTATTTTTAGCTATTATTCTCATTACTCATTATTTAGAGAGAACATGGATTTTAGAGTCACAGGTACATGTTTTAAATGCCATTAAATGGCTGTGAAAACTTTGGATAAGGTAATTTATTTTTTTAAGTATCTAAAAATTCAGGATAATAGGGGTGCCTGGGTGGCTCAGTCAGTTAAGTGTCCAACTTCTGCTCAGGTCATGATCTCATGATTCTTGGGTTTGAGCCCTGCATCGGGCTCTGTATTGACAACTTAGAGCCCAGAGCCTGCTTTGGATTCTGTCTCTGTCTCTGTCTCTGTCTCTGTCTCTGTCTCTCTCTCTCTGCGCTCTCCCGCTCATGCTCTGTGTCTCTCTCTCTCTCTCAAAAATAAGTAAACATTAAAAAATAAATAAAAATTGAGGATAATAAAACTTGTCTGAACAGGTAATCGAAAATAAAGCTTGTAAATGCTTAATACACAATCTGATATATAGAGGCACTCAATATTGTTTTAAAAATACTTGGTTATCCTCCAGCTAAAACTCATCTGCCCCACACTTTCCTTCCTCTTTTGTAAATGCTTATTTTTCCTCTCTACCTTGACTGCTTTTCCTCACATTTCTGGCTGTCAAAATCTAACCCATCCTTCAATGCCTTTTTCAAGGGCAGCTTCTTTAGGAAGTCTTTGATACCCTTGCCCCCTGCCATCCCATCCTAAAGTATGTACTTTCATTTGAATTCTAGCACAGTTTGGTACATCAAGCTTATCATATTTGGCCTTGTGTTTGGGGTATTTGTGTATCTAGTCCATACTCCCTACTGTATTATAGGTACTTTGAACAGGGGCCATGTACTTCTTCTCTCAAGTCTTCATCCTCAAGTCTTAGGATAACCATTGTGTTTGGACACGTGGTACCTGCTGATGAGACTGAATCATATCATCAATAGCTTAACATTGCCTGTAATAGGTACTATTATCTCCAGACTAAGGAGAACAGAAGGACACTATTTTTATGCCATGCCTGCTGCTTTATATACCTTATTTATTTCAATATTCACAACAATCATATGATAAGTCATTTTTATTCTCATTTTACAGATGACGAAACTTAGATCTAAGAGGGTAAGTGACTTGCTTAAGGTTTCATAGTTAGGAGGTTGCAGAGATTTGAACCCATATCTACATGACTTTCTGCTTCACTGGTGTTATTTCTGTTTATTAATAAAAAGAGATACCATCTGATCTACTAGCCTTGGTAGAGACATTGAAAGTCAGAACCATAAAGTATTACCTGGCCAATTCCTTCATTTTACAGATGAGGAAATTCAGACCCAGGAAGAACATAAGGCTTGCTTAAAGTCACTCAGCTGATAAAAGCCAAACTATATCTAGGTTCCAGCCAATTCTAAATGTAATAATTTTCTAAGAGACCCAGATGCCTCTCCCATTTTGGGACAATGAAATGTTTTTTTCTTCTTAATTGCTGGCCCTCTACCTGGCTTATCAGCCTATCACTTTCACAATCAGAGTCTACCATATTTTGGTTAATGAGATCATGATTAACTTTTCTACTGTGAACCACATTAGAGGTTATAGATGCTGAGCCCAAGCTATGTTTAGTTTCTAATGGCAAATGTTGGAGCAGAAGTACATCTGGTTGTCTTTCTGAAATTTTATAACAATAATGTTGCCACTTCTTAATTATCTGGAACTTTTAACTTTTCAAAAATCAACCTTTCATATTTTTTGTATCTTGAAGAAGAGATTAGAGGATTATATTAGATGGTGCCTATGATCTCTTTTAATTCTGAGGTTTTGATTTTGTGATTCTGATGCTCACAACTTACTTTTAAATTTATATTTATTTGTGTGCTTTTATTGGTGTGTGTGTGTGTGTGTGTGTGTGTGTGTGTGTGTGTGTGTTTAATGTTTAGGCTATAAATTCCATGATGATGGAGGCTATGTCTGTTTTTGCTCACTATTTTATACCCAGAACCTTCACATAGTAGGTACTCAGGAAATATTTGTTGATCAAATGAAGAATTATGTGAGGTTACAAGGCAATTATCGTCTCCATTTGATAGATTACTAAATCAAAGCCAAGAAAAAAATGGCTTGCTTTAGAACAACTGTTATTTAATGGCAGAACCATTCTGACATCTGTAACTCCTGGCTCTTGTGTTGTTGGCATAAGCAGATAAAGTAATAAACTCCTGAATCCTTGTAGTCTGTCTCCTCTCTAAAAGTCACTACTAGTCATGAGAATTAAGTTCTTAAATACATAACTAATAACAAAAGATTCCTTTTAAGAAGTAATAAAATACAATGGCAAGAACTTAAAAACATTTATCAATAATTATTTTTTTCCTCCCAGAAATACCTGAATTCTTGGGTGAATTTCCCCAGCTTCCAGCTCTAGAGAAACTTTTTATTAAATAGAATATGTTAAACAGAAAAATACTAAGCCTTAGCGAAGTTACAGAATAATAGAACATTCATACACTCTTAACAGGAATTGACAGAACAACTTAGGAAAATTAACCATATCTGTTAAACCTGAACAGATAGAACCCTGCAACCCAGCAATTCTACGCTTAGTTATATGCCAATAGAAGTACATACATGTATTCACAAAAACGCCTGTGAGAATAATCATCGTACCACTCTCTAAATTAATTACCTGTAGTTACCTAAAGCTAGAAATTACTTAAATGTTAAGCAATAGTAAAATGAATATAGTATGCTCATACAATGGTATACCACACAGCAATGAGAATTACAGCTTTAATCATTTCCAGCAATATAGATGAATCTAAGAAACATATGTTGATTGAAAGAAGACAGATAGGAAAGAGTATATCATGTATGATTCCACTCTTAAAAAGATCCCAAATAGGCAAAACTAATCTGTGCTGTTAGAGGTTAGGTAGTGGTTACACTTGGGGAAGTTATTTGGAAGAGAGCATGAGGGTGGAAGGAGTGGTTCTGGAATACTGGTAATATTCTCTTTCTTGATCCGTATGCTGGTTACATGAGTGTGCCCATTTTGTGAAAACATAATAGCCTGCATGTTTATTATACATGAACTTTTTGGAATATATTTTATTAAATAGTTAAAAACAACAACAACAACAACAACAACATAGCGACCTCCCAACAAAGTCTATATTAAAGCTTGATAGTTTAAGTAGTACAGCAAAGCAGAATAATGTAGGTACAAAGCCAGAAAGGTATTGGTGTGACATAGGTGAGTGAGGGCTCACATTTGTGTGGGGACTAAGGCCGCTCCATATGGTGATGCCATCATCTAAACATATGGCTTTTATGTTTCCTGTGGCAGAAGGGGCACATTGGTTCTTAACTTCCTTAGCTTGGGTGTGACACGTATAAATTTTCCTCAAAATTCATTGGCCTAAATTAGTCCCATGACCCAAACCAAAGTGTAAGAAGGGTGAGAAATGCATGGGAGCACAGGGATATTTGAGGAGTATTGATTGGCTCCACCAGGAGCTGGTTCTGTGATGTGGCCTGTGTCTTAGGTTACATGAGAGGTTTGGTTATGGGTGCCTCTTATCCATGCTAAATTGTGGGATGATTTCCCTGGAGCCTGAGTAATGGTGATGAAAAAGTGAAACAAGCCTGTGCAGAAAGGGAACTTCCCATTTGCCAGACACTGTATATACTGTTTCAGTCGTCTGTTGCTGTGTAATAAACCACTGCAAAATTTAGCACGTTAAAACAACAACAATGACATTATTTGTCATGACTCTGGATTAACTAGGCACAGCTGGGTTTTTCTTCTAGCCTCATACAGGTTTTTGGATGTGGCTGTGGTGAGGTCTCGGGTTCCATTGGTTCTGGAACATCTAAGATGGTTCACTCATATGCCTGGCTGTTAATTCAGGTTGACTGCTGAGAAATAGGCTCAGCTGGGATACTAATATAACCAGGCATTAGTAACCGGCTGGGATACTAATATAACCAGTTATAACTAATATAACCTCCTTCCCCCTTGTTGTCTCAGAACCACTTTCTCTTAATGTGCCTTTCCCACATGACATCTCTAGTAGGGTGGCTGGACTTATTACATGGTGACTTAAGACACCCAAGAATGTAAAAGTGGAGGTTGCCAGGTTTTCTTAAAAATTAGGCTTAGAGGGGCGCCTGGGTGGCGCAGTCGGTTAAGCGTCCGACTTCAGCCAGGTCACGATCTCGCGGTCCGTGAGTTCGAGCCCCGCGTCAGGCTCTGGGCTGATGGCTCGGAGTCTGGAGTCTGTTTCCGATTCTGTGTCTCCCTCTCTCTCTGCCCCTCCCCCGTTCATGCTCTGTCTCTCTCTGTCCCAAAAATAAATTTAAAAAAAAAAATTAGGCTTAGAGCTGGCACAGCATCACCTCTGCTACATTCCGTTAATGAATAGCCCATCACAGAGCCTGCCTAGATTCAAAAGAAGAGGATTATACAACAGCATGGATATGGAGAAGTGTGGTTCATTGGGGGCCATTAGTGTCATAGACCAGAAGGGGGCAAACTGTGGCCCCCAGATCAAATCCAGCTTATCTGTTTTTGTATGGCCCTTGAGTAAAAATGATTTTTACAGATGCACATTTGCAATTGATTTGATAAGAGGCAACACTAGCTTTGAACCTCAGTTTAGTGAATTGTTATTCACCCCTGAAAATTCCATTCTATTCATTAATAAACCTTTATTTTATAAAAAAAAGAAGCTCAGTTTATTGTTATTATATTTTACATTTTGCCAATAAAATTTTTGTGGAAATTTGTTTTCTCTGTTGTTATATAAGTACATATATACTTGATATTTACTTCAGTTATCTGGCCCTTTCCAGGAAAAGTTTGCCAACCTTTTTAGTAGATAAGACACATTCATTAACCTATTGTTTCCTCATTATATCCCTGGCAGAAATATTACTATCCTCATTTTTAGATAAGGAAACAGAGAATCAAAAAGATCCAGTGTCAAGCAGAGGTGGGGATCTCTTAGGATTTACTTTTGTTTGATGTTGATGCCTATATTTTTGTGTCCCACCATGCTGCCTTCTCTGATGAATTTTAAGGGATCTCAGTGGAACAGACCTTTCATTCTCCTGAGTCTGGGCTTGGTGGCAGTCTTTGTCCTGTCTACAAGTGTCTATGAGAGGCCCAAACCCTGTTTCACCTACAAGAATTCTTCCTTGCAGTGAAATGTAATGTTTTGTTCTTGCCTTCTATATCCATACCCTATAATTTAGACCATTTTACAGATGAAGAAATTGAGGCCAGAGAGTTTCAGTGACTTCCCAAGGTCTCATTTTTTTAATAGGAAATACCAGGAAAAGTGCCCTTCTAAGATTTGCTTGTGTTCTGTGGGAACATTTCTTGATACTCCCCCAAATATGGCCATTTTTGATCCTTAATTTCTTTATTCATTAAGTAGGGCTAATAATTTCTACCCTGGTTTAATTGTGAGGATCAAGGAAAAAGTTTATATGAAAAGCATTTGAAAACCATTAAACCTCTCATTGTATATTATTGTCATGATTATTACTTTTGTTACAATTATTGTTATTTCTGGAAATCTTTATACTTCATCACCGATTAAGATAATTGCATCAGGACCTCTGAAACCTGTATTTTTTCTTCTGAAATCAAAGATCATGCACATGGATCATAGGCAACCATGGTCTGTCCTAACATTCATATCTTAAGGGCTTCAGTGTTGAGAGATCAGCACAGGATTTCTTGGTGCTCAGTAAACTCTTATGTGATTACACGTATTGAGTGTACTAATGTAGTCCTGTAATTAGATGTTATGCTAAGGGGTCTATTACCCTCCACCCATTTGCAGATGTGAGTTGACTTCTGAGAATGTGCATATTGAGGAGAGAATAGACCTCTAAGTAAATAAATTTAACTTCTTGAAAATTATATTTTAATAAGATAATTCATACCACAAAAATGACAAAGTATATCAAAGTTGTACTAAAAATCTCAAAGCAAGGATATTCACCATGTTAATGATGAAGCCAGGAATAGACTACAGAGTCTAAAGCCATAGCTCATACACTATGTTGTGTCTCTTAGCACTAGGAGTTTAAAGTTGAATTTCAGTGTGAGCAAGCGTCTGTGGATTTTATTTTGTTAAGATTTGGGTGAGAGTTATGAGGAAATGAACACCCTTAATTAAAATATACCCTAGCCTGTCCTGTAAGAATTGAGGTTAGGACTGAGTAAGCTCTGGAGGAAGGGGGGAGCAGGGCTAGACTGGTGGCCCTTTTTCCCATAGTGTCATCCTCACCTTTCTAGCATCTCCCACTGATCCTTGCTGTCATCAGAAGAATGTTGTCACCTCCCCATTTAACCCCCAGCATGTATACAAACACCTTTGCTTGGGTATTCTTTTAAAAGAGGGCTGTACTAGCCTAGCCTTTTTTTTTTTTTTAATAGTCATAAGTGTTTTATTTATTTATTTATTTATTTATTTATTTATTTAATATATGAAATCTATTGTCAAATTGGTTTCCATACAACACCCAGTGCTCATCCCAACAGGTGCCCTCCTCAATACCCATCACCCACCCTCCCCGCCCTCCCACCCCCCATCAGCCCTCAGTTTGTTCTCAGTTTTTAAGAGTCTCTTATGCTTTGGCTCTCTCCCACTCTAACCTCTTTTCTTTTTTTCCTTCCCCTCCCCCATGGGTTCCTGTGAAGTTTCTCAGGATCCACATAAGAGTGAACACATATGGTATCTGTCTTTCTCTGTATTAGCCTAGCCTTTTTGAAATAAACTTTATTTACTTACTAAAGGAACAATTTACTTAAGTAAAATAAAATGGGATTGATTTAAACAGAATATTTTTGTCAAAATGATGCAGAGATATGTCAAACTTCATGAAGCTAGAACCCGGTGACTAACATCTGCGAACCACAGTGGTCTGTCCACAGGATCTTGTAAGATGTGGGGCTCCTGCACATGCTCCGCCCTCCTCCCACACCGTTCTTCTTGTCTTGTGCTCCCAGTCACCCTGGTTCTCTTACTTTGTCAAATCTCCATGCTGCCTCTGGACTCAAGGATTTTGTGCATGCTTCTACCTCTATCTGAAAAGCTTTCTTACCACCCCTGCAGACATACCTTTTGTCTATTGTGCCCACTCAAGTTTCAGATCTTAGGCAAATAGCATTTTATGAGATAAACCTGGCACTAATTCTATATTATCCCACTGTTAAATCCTCTCAAATTATTCCGCACTCTTTCTTAATACATACTGTCATTTACATTTGTGTGATTATATGATTATCTCTCTTTCTTCTAAACTGTGTGCTCTACAAGGTCAAGGACCATGTTTTTTGTCCCCAACATTATACCCTAGTACCTAACACACTCCATAGTACACAGTAGGCAGTCAGTAAATGTGTTAAATGAATCAATAGAAAGAAAATGTTTATAGAAAATGTTAATGTTCCATAAAGGAAATTTATGATCCCAAGAGAAATATACCATCCTCGTTAGTGTCATCTTCACCTTTTAAAAAAAATCATTATAAATATCTTTTTTTTTCAGAGTGATGTTTACCTACATCTGCTTGCATAAAATAACCTGCATATTGTGACAAAGTCCCTGAGCAGGAGCAGTCTGTTCATTTGTGGTAGAAACTCAGAAGAGAGAAAGAGACTATTACTAGGTTCATTACTTATAGTAACAGGGTATCCCCAATGTGCTAGACAGTTCCCTAAATATCATAGCTAGACAAAGACAAGTATTATTCTCCATATTTCTAGATTAGTATTCTGACTAGTGGAGATCAAGCTAGCTAATCCCAAGGTTCAGAAAGTAAAAACTGGTTATATAGTCCTAATAGTCTCCATGACTCACCTGCCTTCCTGACCCACATTCACCCCAGCTTCATGTGCTCAGTCATGATCTTTTCCTCCTTGCCCCTCTTCTTTGCCTCAGTTCTATGTCTAAAAATGGCTTTTTCTTTTGTGTTAATTTGTTTCTGTTCTTTTTGCCTTTCATTTGTTTTTGAGATGTGCTACCTGCTGATATTCCAAAGCTGAGGTTGCCATCTCTGCCTCACTCCTAGAAGTGCATCCCCCATTGATTTCTCTTTGAATGAAACTAAAATTTTCCAAGCAAATCTCATTAAAGAGGATTGGGATAATTAGAGGAATGCTTCTTCTACTGAGGATCTGGGGTTTGTACAGGATGCATGGGAAAAGGGAATAGTGAAAACATTTTGCAAATGATAAGTGTTTGACCATAGATACTGCCTTTTTAATTTCCTTTTAAAGAAAGCAACTTGGGGCTCCTGGGTGGCTCAGTCGGTTAAGCGGCCGACTTGGGCTCAGGTCATGATCTCGCAGTCCGTGAGTTTGAGCCCGTGTCGGGCTCTGTGCTGACAGCTCAGAGCCTGGAGTTTGTTTCAGATTCTGTGTCTCCCTCTCTCTGACCCTCCCCCATTCATGCTCTGTCTCTCTCTGTCTCAAAAATAAATAAACGTTAAAAAAAAAAAAACAAAGCAACTTGATCACACCTATTAATGCCAATGACTAATGGAGCTTTTTAGGAACTTTGTCCTTTCCTTGTCCTTAGATCTCCTTACCTGCCTCTAGGATCTGCTGTCTCCAATGATCTTTCCCATTTTCCCCTTCCTTAGTGACACTCAAATCTTCCCCTGTAAGAAATGAGAGGTAAGCTTGAACTCAATGAGAGGTAAGCTTGGACTCAACAGGCATAATAAACTGGTTTCCAGTCATGCCATTCACACTTAGAAGTTGTATGTTCATCTCTCTTAGTGTGGTTATTTCTATAAAATGATGATGATAATTACTAAAGAAAATTATGGTGAGCATTGCCTATATGTACAGGACTTTATCAGATAAAGTCTGACACATAGTAAATGCTCAACAAATATTAAATTGCTCTTCTAAGTTTCCATGGCAATGAAGTTCTGTGTACTTCCACAGTTTATTCATAGCTCATTGGCAGGATTCAGCTGATGAATCCCATGAGGAATGTAGGCCTGAGATAATAGTTCTCCTTACCTTGGGAAGCTTCTAGAATCTACTCATTTAAGTCACTCATAGAGTGAGGAGACTTGAAGTCTGACAATCCTACCAATACAGTGATTAAACCTACATGTGGTAAAATGAGCACAGATGCAATTGCAAGAAAGCCTTTTAGTGAAATTCAGAGCTGTTTTGATTAGAAAGCAATACTGCATATTGGAAAGAGCATGAGCTCTGGCATCAGACAGATCTGGATTTTAATCCTGGCTCTGCCACCTAGAAGGTGCTCAATAAATGGCAGCTGCTGTTGTTGTAGCAAATTTGCTTTCACAAGAAATTCGATTAACTTGACTAAGCCAGCCTTTTCTGGGAAGGTTTCACCAGTGTTTCATTAAACATTGGCTTCTGTCTAGCCCTTTGCATATACTCACAGTCTCTGGATTTTGAATCATGGTAATTCCTTCTGGAAAAGATAAATGACTAAAACTTGATATGTGTCCAGAAGTAAGGTCAAATATGTCATTTCAAAGCCAGTGCAGCTTTTCTAGTTTCTTACAGGTTTATGACTTTTTTTTTTTTTTTTTTTTTTTTTTTTTTTTTTTTTTTTGGAATTAGGATAGCCAATTTAGAACTAACTCCCTTTTCTTGCATTTACCCTTCACACTATTTGGTAATTTAATGTGGGTAAGCTGGAAGGGAGACCTAGACATTTTCAGAGATTTGGTTGTAACTAGAATGGCTTTATCTTTGGGGAGGTCCCAAAAAATATCTCAGGCGGGAGGCATTTTTAAAGCAAGTAAAGCCAATATTACTGTGCGCCTCTTTGAGAGTATGTACGGAGTAAGGACTAAGAACTGAGTATGTAACTGAGACTGAATTAAACATAGGGTTGGGTGCCTTAAGTGAGTTGTACATTCCATCAGTCATTCATTAACCTGTCACTGAGCTTCTTGTGTGGAGTACTGGAAATACAGACATGGCATCTCTATTCAAGTAGCTCATAGGCATGCTCATTTAATTCTTCCTGCCTCTGAGGTGGATATTTTCTCTTCTTTCCTTATAGCTAAGGGAAGTGGGGCTCAGAGAGTTGAAATCGGTGCAAAATTATACTACTATCATAGGTGAGAGGAAGCTATGCTTCATTTCCTTTTCTCTTTCCTTTAATCAGGTATTTGTTCTTACTATGTTTTCTTTTTAGAACCGAACTGGGAAGACATGTAGACAGCTACAGTACTCTTCCTTAGAATCCCTTCTTTCTTTTTAGAAATGCTCCATTTCCTAGTCCAGCCATGTGGTTTGTAAAGGAACTGCCTAAACCACAGTTGGTTGGTTTAAGCAGAACAAATAAGAGATAATCCCCAAGATTTTTCAGATAGGAACTAAGGAAATACGGTGAAGTCTCCTTATATAATTTTGGATTTGTTGGCTTTGATGTTCTCTGACATGTGCAGGAGGTACATCTGCAAGTTAAAACAAAAACAAAAACAAACTCAACTCATTTAAAGTGACTGGTAAAACTTTGAAAAGAAAACCATATACAATGATACCAGAAGGAAAATTTAGAGGTCCATTGCCCTTACAGATTTTGATACAAAAATCCAAAATAAATATTTACAAACCAAATTTGTCAATGTACAGAAAAATACAGCAGTATACAGACAACATAATTAAAAAGGAGTAGGATTTATAAAAAATATTCAATGGTATTTTAATTACTATTAGTTTAATTTACCACATTAATAGATTAATATAGCAAAACCCATGTGACTATCTCCATAGATGAAGAAAAGTATGATAAAATTCAATAACTATTTATGAATTAAATCCTCTAGGAAAGTAAGAATTGAAAGCAGTTTCTCTAAAAACCAGATATAATTCTTAAAACCCCAAATTATTGTTGAAGACTTAGAAAATTTTTCTTAGAATAAAAAGAACAGGAAAAGCATGTCTGCTGCCCACATGTCTATCAACATTACACCTGAGGCTTTAGCCAGTATATATAAGAAATAGCATTGAGAAATATAATTATTTTTGAAAAACAAATTTACTTGCAGTTTACAGATGGTATGATCATCTACATAGAAAATCCAAGAGAAAATAAATAGAAAACCTACAGTTTAACTGTTAGAAGTAATTACAAAAGACTTCTGAATACTAGGCTAATGTACAAAGATTATACATTTCTAAAAGTACAAAAATGTACAAATGAAGGATATATAACAACCACAAGATAGTAGTTATTTCAGGGACAAAAAGGAAGAGAATAGTTTTTTTGGGGAAAAATGGTTCTAAGAAAAACTATTTATATTAACATCATATATTAATATAAAGTTCTTATATAAAAAATATTTTTATTTGCTTTTAAAGATCTGAAGCTGGCAAAATATTAACATGAGTTAAATTTGGAGTTTCAGTATACTTAAATATTTCATAACAAAATTTAAAAATTCAAACTAATGTAAACTAGTATTGCAGGCCTTTGAAAATAATGTAATTTTTGGTATTGAGTTCAGAGATATTTAATTTATATTTTTTTAGTCATAAAAAATCTAATTTTTGAGATATTAGAAACCTTAGTTCTAGTTACTCTTGATATCTTAGCTTTTATTTAATTGTTTACATCTATCCTTTGATTACATAGTCAAGACCATGGGTTTGGTAGTTCAAAAGTTCCAGGGTTCACATCCTGCCTTAACAAATTATTAGTTATCAGACCCCACTCGCAGTTACTTTTCTTAACCACAGGTTTTTCATTTGTAAAACTAAGATGATAATGGCACCTACATCATTTAGTTGTGCCAAGGATAAAAAAAGATAATGCTGTCAAACATTTGGTGTTGTCCTGAGGATAAAATAAGATAATTCATGTAAAACATTGGTGTAATATCAGATACACTGTAAATACATTATAAATGTTATATGTTGCTTAAACTTTTTGAACTTATCAAGGTTATTATAAGAATTGAATGGGGGCGCCTGGGTGGCGCAGTCGGTTAGGCGTCCGACTTCAGCCAGGTCACGATCTCGCGGTCCGTGAGTTCGAGCCCCGCGTCGGGCTCTGGGCTGATGGCTCAGAGCCTGGAGCCTGCTTCGGATTCTGTGTCTCCCTCTCTCTCTGCCCCTCCCCCGTTCATGCTCTGTCTCTCTCTGTCCCAAAAATAAATAAACGTTGAAAAAAAAAATTTTTTTTAACATGAGAATTCCTTTAAAAAAAAAAAAAAGAATTGAATGAAATAATCTGAAAAAACTCATAGTATAGTGCCTGGGACTTACTAGTGCTTTCATAAATCTTTTTTGTTTTGTTTTGTTTTGAGGGGGGTGGGGCAGAGGGAGAAGGAGAGAGAGAATCTTAAGCAGGCTCCATGCTCAGCACAGAACCTGATGCGGGGCTCCATTGCAGGACCATGAGATCATGACCTGAACTGAAATCAAGAGTTGGATGCTTAACTGACTGAGCCACCTAGGTGCCCCTCTTTCATAAATCTTAATTCCATCTTCACTTCTCCATACCCACACACTGCTTGCTTTAGAACATTTACTTAATTGTCTAAATTTTGCCAGGTACTGTGTTGAATTAAGTATCTTTGATCACATTTGATGTATGGCTTTTCTAACATTTATACTTATTGGAGGAAAAGACTGTAGTTCTTCATTGTTACATCAGAGCTTGAATTATAGGAACTATTGCCTACAACAGAAAAGAAAAAAAATAATTATCCATACTGATATTTTCTGTTTCTTAACTTAGGAAAAATACATGGAGTTGGCTGTTTTGAGCCAAGGGTGCTTCTTCCACTTTTTGTAAAAAGTTGTTTAATGTTTATTTATTTTTGAGGGAAAGAGAGACAATGTGAGCAGCAGGCAAAAGGTAGAGAGAGAGGGAGACACAGAATGTGAGCAGGCTCCAGGCTTTGAGCTGTCATCACAGAGCCTGATGCAGGGCTCAAACCCACAAACTGGGACATCGTGACCTGAGCCCAAGTCAGATGATTTAACCTACTGAGCCACCCAGGTGCCCCTTCCACTTCTGATTATATGTGGGAGTAACACACTTTTCCCTCAGATTTCCAGGACATGTGTACAACACATGAAGAAATGTTTATTTATTTAGGCATTTTTTTTCAGAGATGGGGGCTGGCTATGAGATTTCTCTTCCTCTATAAGTAAAGGTGATGCTGAAATCAAAGGAGAATGCATAACCATGAGTGAAGTATGTAGCTGGGGCAATGAGCCAGCAGGAGAAGTCTGGCTATGTCTGCAGTCTGAGGAGGGTGGACAGGAAACATTGAAAACTGGATGAGGAGAACCAAGTATGGCTGAATCTTTTTTTTTTTATGTTTATTTTTGAGAGAATACAAGTGGGGGAGGGGCAGAGAGAGGGGAACAGAGGATCTGAAGTGGGCTCCATGCTGACAGCAGAGAGTCTGGCGTGGGGCTCGAACGCATGAACTGTGAGATCATGACCTGAGCCAAAGTTGGACGCTCAACTGACTAAGCCACCCAGGTACCCCACCGCTGGATCTTATAAGGAACATGTAGTGGCTGGTAAAGGGAGTTTGATGGGTTGGAGTTCACAAACTGGGATGGGCTTTCTCCCTATGAATGGGTTATCGAGATTCTGTGTTCTCTGTGGCATGACATCAGAGGCTTGAGTGTATTTAAACCAGGTGATGGTGAGTACTGTTTCTAAAGAGAGGTGAACTCATTAATCTGTTGAGTATTACTGTTTTAAGAGAGCAAGACATATGGTGGCATCTTTCTTAGATTACTTCTGAACAAGAGGTGAGGATTCTTTTTTTATTTCTTTCTACAAAGGTAGATGAGAGTGAATTTGGCACATATCAGAGAAAGAGCTTGTGAACTCTCTGATTTGCTATCTGATTTCAGGGTAAATTATCAGGACTCTGGGGTCTAATTGGAGCACTGGGAAGAGAGGATAGGATGCTCTCTCCATATACTCCTTCCAAAGCAGTCATCAGCCTAGAGCAGCTCTAATAGCAGGGCCTCCAATTGCTAATCAAATGAAAGGAATGTTTTCATGAAATTCTTCCCTCAGGTTTGAATAAAGGGAATGTATTTTGATGTGCCAAATTTTATGGTATGATGAAAACAGAGCCAAGAGTTAGTGTATTCTGTTTTTATAACAGGCATGATTGACAAATCCTTTGAGGAAATTGACAAGCTAATGGTAATGCAATTTGTACTAACCTACAAGAGGTATCATATGTAGTCACTAATTTATTTTTAAATAAGTGCAAATACGTTTTCGTAGGAAGGAAACAAGGAGTTTCTGATAATCTCAGTGTTTCCACAGAGAGATGGAATAATTTGAAGGAAAAGAGTAAACTAAAAATTTCCTGGTGCTTAAAAACAGAGTAAATCCCCCTTGTCTTACTGTAGTTAATCTAGTATTGATGAGTCGTTCCTAATAAATGTGGGCAACTATAGTTTTGTGCCCTAGCTCATATTTTATCATTATTCTTTCTTTAAATGGAAAAAAAGTTGGAGACTGTATGGTATAGTATGAAAAGCAAAGGGTTTTGGAGTTCAGAATATCTACTTTTTAGCTATATGACCTTGGACAATTTTAAATTAAACTCTCTGAGTCTTAGTTTTCTCATCTCCTAAACTAAAGTTAAAAAAATCTTGCCGTTCCAAAGCTGTGCCACCTTTTTAAAAAATTTTTTTAAAAAGTTTATGTATTTATTTTTGAGAGAGAGAGACAGAGAGAGTGAGTGGGGAAGGGCAGAGAGAGAGGGAGAGAGAGTCCCAAGATCCCAAGCAGACTCCCCACTGTCAGCAAGGAGCTCGATGTGGGCTCATAAACTCATAAACCATGAGATCATGACCTAAGCCAAAACCAACAGTCAAATGCTTAACCAACTGAGCCACCAGGCTGTGCCTTCTTAAATTTTATAACCTAGGCACCTCACTCATAAAGAGACACTTAATTTCAGGGTTGTACATGTTTAGAGTTGTTATATGAGACTGAGTGCCTCATTAAGTTTTATGCCTTTGGCATCTCATTTGCCTCATCTTAGGCCTACCCTGCTGCCCTGTCATGTTATGATACGTGGGTGGGGGGTGGGGGGAGAAGTAGGGAGGAGAGTGGTATTAAGTGAGGGTAAAGAGGTTTGCAGAAGCCATATCATAGAAGACCTTGTAAGCTAAGAAATTTGAACTTTATTCTGAGAGTGAATAATTAAAAGAAAAATTTCCTGAGAAATCATTAAAAAGTTTCCTCAGAAGAGCAACTTGTTCAAAATTTCATTTAAGAAAGATCATTTTGGCTGTTGGATGAGGAAAAAACGGGAGGAGATCAAGACGTAGTGTGAACCAGTTAAGAGGTAAATACAGTCCTTCAGTTGAGAGATGATGATGGGCCTAGATTGGCATAAAGACAATGGGATGGAGGAAAGTGGAAATGTTTGAGTTATTTAGGAAGTAGAATCAGCAGAACTTGTCAATGAATTAGTTGTAGACAGTAGTTAAACATTATCAAAAATGTCAACCAAGTTTTTGACTTGTACAACTATGTACATTATGGTTTCATGCTTTGAGAATAGGGAAGAGTGGGAGAATAAGATTGAAGAGAAGATTATGATTTCAATTTGGACATTTAGAATTTAAGTACCTGCAAAATATCAATTAGAATTAGTAAACAGTTGACTATATTGGACAGAAGTTTAGGAGAGTGATCTAGGCTGGAGATAAAGTGGGAACCATCAGTGTTTAAGCCATGAATGATAGACACTGCCTGGTAAGGGCATGCTGGTTGAAAAGAGGGCCGGGGAAAGAGCCATAGAGAATGCCAGCATTTAAAGATTAGGCATAGGATTAGAAGCCAACAAAGTCTATGAAAGTCTATCTGGGAAGATAGGAAATCTCCACAGCCTCAAATAAGAAACCCTGGTCAGTTCTGACCTGCACAAAACTCACAATTGTGCTTCTGGAATGTAGTATTCTGGGATCGATTCCCCTCTACTTAGTTCATGGCTCTCATTGTGTAATGTGAAGCCTCACCTGACTGAAATTCCTTTTCCTAACCTGTATCAATTCTTTACCTTTTGCCTCAATGCCTGTCTTCCATCTTAGCACTAACATTTTATATCTGATGCTTCATCTTCTCCTTCTGGTTCTGACTTTGTCCTTTATGTTTTGTTGCAATTTCCATTATGCTCCTAGACCAGATCAAATTCTCCTACCAGGTTTGCCTTGACTCAGATCATATAACCCTTTCACCAGGCACTAGGCCCAGTGTAGGTAACATTTCATCATTATCATTGGGAGGTCATACACAGCAAAGCATTAGCTTACTGCTTTCATTGTCCCTTTGGCTAGTTCATTACAAACGTACCTAAACAAGACCATCCCACTGAGGGCTCTTGCTGGAGATATTCCCAATAGGCAAAGTAGAAAGACAAATGCTTAACAGACTCTTAACTATAGAGGACAAACTGAGGGTTCCTGAAGGGAAGGTGGGGGTATGGGTTAAGGAGGGCACTTGTGATTAGCACGGGGTGTTGTATGTAAGTGATGAATCACTAAATTCTACACCTGAAAGTAATATTACAATGTATGTTAACTAAGTGGAATTTAAATAAAAACTTGAAACAACAACAAAAAATCAATAAGAAAAAATAAAAAGCTGCACTGAACATGAGGCAGAAAGTCACCTGCATTGAAGGATTTCTATCTTCTTTCAAAGTATAACTTGAAGCTATACTTGTTTAAAATGGTGTTATATTAATACATTAAAGAAACAGTAGTATGTCAAAAAAAAAAAAAGAAAAAGAAGAAGCTACTGATTTAAGGATAACCAAGTTTGTCTTCTACACATGTTTGATTCTTTTTGAAGATATGCAACCCAGTACAGTATACCAACATGAGCATTAGGACAATTTAATTCTAGTTTCTGTTTTGACTGTAGTTCACTCTTTGAACTTGAGGAGTTTGTTTCCTTTCCCAGCACTTTGTTTTCCTATTTATCAAATGAAGGAATTGAAAGATTGAACTAAATTATTCTAAGAGGTTTTCTAAATGAGAATCTAGCATCTTTGGTCAAAAAATCTGCCTCACTGATCTTGATCAGAAGACAGGCATAAGGTCTGAGAAATCCAGAATTTTTTCTGAGCAATTTTTGTTTGTGTCACATGAATGTTGATAAAGAATCTTACAGCTGGAAGATAATTAAGAGAACAAGAATTTCCTCTAAAATGAACTGGTCCAGTGGCTATTTAGCCTCTTTTTAGATACCTCTAGTTGTGGGGAACTCACTTTTTATAGAGTCAGTCCATTTCATTGTTGGGCTGATTTAATGACCGGTAAGTTCTTCCTTACATTAAACTGAAGCCTGTCTCTCTGTAATTTCTCTCTCTCTCTTTTTTAATGTTTATTTATTTTTAAGAGAGAGACAGAGTGTGAGTGGGGGAGGAGCAGAGAGAGAGGGAGACACAGAATCTGAAGCAGGCTCCAGGCTCTGAGCTGTCAGCACAGAGCCTAACACAGGGCTTGAACTCACAAGCTGTGAGATCCTGACCTGAGCCGAAGTTGGACACCCAAACGACTGAGCCACCCAGGCGCCGCGGGTCTCTCTGTAATTTCTGCCCACAAGTTCTGCTTTTTGTCAGATGCACATATCTGATTTAAATCCCATCTTCACTACTAATTGGATTTGTGAGAAGGAATATCATTTTACTTTTTTGAGTTTCTGTTTCCTATCTGAAAATGGATATTTTAATCCCTATCTCTTATGATGCTATGATTAAAATAAGATAATTCATATTGGTTGCTTGTCCTAGGCTCTAGTTGAGAATGACTTTATAGAAGATTCAGTATTTGGCAAGTATCATGAAGGATGGATAGAAATTCTCTATTGAGGAGTGTGGGGTGGGGGAGGAAACAGGTAAATGACATGTCGGCCCTTTGGGACAGAGAGCATAGCATAAGCAAAAACATAGAGCCATGAAAATAACATTCCAAAAATTTCTAGTGGTCAAGTTTAGCTAGGTCTTTGAATGCTTAGGGACATGGGGAGAGAGTGATAGGAGATGACCCAGGAAAAGTAAGCTATATGTAGACTGTGAAAGCACATGTATACCACACTACATTGTAATATCACACTGCTTCTAGATATTTACACTACATTGTAATATCACACTGCTTCTAGAAGTTTAAAGGAAATCATAAAGAAAAAGTGGATAGTTGAACTAGGATTTAAATTCAAGTCTTCTGAGACCATGTCTCATAACACCATAGCTTTTTGGACATAAAAAAATTATTTTTTATTGTTCTAGAATTCTAGAAAACAACTTGCTTCTCCTGGCACTGAAGGAACTCCAAGGACTCTGACCCATTTCCTGAGTCCTTTTACTTGACTCCCAGCAGGAGAAAGTGCTGCTTTGTCAGTGAAGCTAGTGCATTTCTTTGCTTTCTCTGAATCTATGTTTATAAGAGTAGAGGAAAATTAGGGAGAAAGGTATACTCTGCTCATTTATCAAATATACATGCTATACATTATAGTAGAAAGTGCTCTGACTGTTTGATAAACAAGACTTGGGTTCAACTCCTAACTCTGCCATTCTCTAGCTGTATTGTAATAGATGTCTTACTTTACCGTAAGCCTCAGTATATTCATCAGAAACATGGGAATATGGGAATATGGTCCTTATCCTACCTTTTTTTTTGAAATCATAATAAGGGAATTAGATAATAATTGTCACGATCCTTTGAAAATCATAAAGTGGTATTTTATCACTACTACTATCAAGTAATCACTAAGATGAGAGTACATGAGTACAAATCAGGATTGCTCTATAATATGTTGTCTGGACTCAAGGTAAAATCATTAAGATCAGGAGTTTATCTTCAGTTGCCCTGACCTTTTCTCCCTGTCATTTTCCCTTTTGTTTCCTGTCCTATCACTTACTTCTTTGGTTTGAAAACTCTGGAGTCCTGTTGCTCTCTCTTCTCTTCCCTTCTCAGGTGTTCCCAGGATAAGCTCTACTGGTATATCTTTGAGACCAAGGTGTAAAGATCAATAGAAGATCTCTCTTTCATAAGGTTTCCTACTAGAAACACACCTTAAACATAAAAGGAAAAGGGGGCGCCTGGGTGGTGCAGTCGGTTAGGCGTCCGACTTCAGCCAGGTCACAATCTCGCGGTCCGTGAGTTCGAGCCCCACCTCAGGCTCTGGGCTGATGGCTCGGAGCCTGGAGCCTGTTTCCGATTCTGTGTCTCCCTCTCTCTCTGCCCCTCCCCCGTTCATGCTCTGTCTCTCTCTGTCCCAAAAATAAATAAACGTTGAAAAAAAATAAACATAAAAGGAAAAGACATCATTTATTTATTCATTAAAAATTATGTGGGGGTTGGGAGATGGGTATTGAAGAGGGCACCTGTTGGGATGAGCACTGGGTGTTGTATGGAAACCAGTTTGACAATAAATTTCATATTTAAAAAAATTATGTGTTCAGCACATAACTTGTACTTTAGATATGATGAAATAATTTGAGGGATTAGGAAATTTGGGGGAATTCAAGGACTCCTAATTCATTTATTGATGTATTTTTTTGTCATTTATTCTATCTCTGTTTTATTTAAGACTGTTTTAGATTGAGATAGAAAGAACATACCTTAACATCATAAAAGCCATGTATGAAAAGCCCACAGCTAATATTATCTTCAATGGGGAAAAACTGAGAGATTTCCTCCTGAGATCAGGAACATGACAGGGATGTTCATTCTTACCACTGTAGTTCAACATAGTGTTGGAAATCCTAGCCTCAGCAATCAGACAACAAAACGAATAAAAGTTATCCAAAATGGCAGAGAAGAAGTCAAAATTTCACTCTTCGCAGATGACATGAATTCTACATGGAAAACCTGAAACTCCACTGCTAGCAGAAAAACTGCTATAGATGATACAGGAATTCAGTAAAGTCTAGGATATAAAATCAATGTTCAGAAATTGGTTGCATTTCTATACACCAATAATGAAGCAGCAGAAAGAGATATCAAGGAATTGATCACATTTACAATCGCACCTGAAACCACAAAATACCTAGGAATAAACCTAACCAAAGAGGTAAAAGATCCATATGCTGAAAACTATAGGAAGCTTAAGAATAAAATTGAGGAAGACACAAAGAAATGGAAAAATATTCTGTGCTCATGGATCAGAAGAACAAATATTGTTAAGGGGTCGATGCTACTAAAAGCTCTCTACACATTCAATTCAATCCCTATCAAAATAGCACCAGCATTCTTCACAGAGCTAGAACAAACAATCCTAAAATTTTTATGGAACCACAAAAGACCCCAAATAGCCAATGTCAAGGTGACAAAGGAAACCAAAGGAAAGCTGGAGGCATCACAATGGCCAATATTAGCCTATATTACAAAGCCATAATCATCAAGATCATATGACATTGGCACAAAAACAGACACATAGATCAATGGGGTAGAATAGAGAAGCCAGAAAAGGACCCACAAATATATGACCAACTAATATTCAACAAAGTAGGAAAGAGTATCCAATGGAAAAAAAGACAGTCTCTTTAGCAAATGGTGCTGGGAGAACTGGACAGCAATATGCAGAAAAGAAAAATTGGACCACTTTCTTACACCATACCAAAAAATTAATTCAAAATGGATTAGAGACCTAAATTTAAGACAGGAAACCATCAAAATCCTACAGGAGAAAACAGACGGCAACCTGTTTGACCTCAGCTGCAGAAACTTCTTACTTGACCTGTCTTTGGAGGCAAGCAAAATAAAAGCAAAAATGAACTATTGAGACCTCATAAAGATAAAAATCTTCTGCACAGCAAAGGAAGCAATCAACAAAATAAAAGGCAACCAACAGAATGGGAGAAGATATTTGCAAGTGAGATGTTGGATAAAGGTTATTATCCAAAATCCATAAAGAATTTACCAAACTCAACACCCAAATAACAAATAATCCAGTGAAGAAATGGGCAGAAGACATCAATAGACACTTTTCCAATAAAGACATCCTGATGGCAAACAGACACATGAAAAGATTCTCAACATTGCTTATCATCAGGGAAATACAAATCACAACCACAATGACATACCACCTCACTCCTGTCACAATGGCTAAAATTAACAACACAAGATACAACAAATATTGGTGAGGATATGGAGAAAGGGGAACTCTTTTGCACTGCTTGTGGGGATGCAAACTGGTGCAGCTACTCTGGAGGTTCCTCAAAAAATTAAAAAATAGAGCTACCCTATGAGTTAACAATTGTACTACTAGGAATTTATCCAAAGTATACAAAAAAGCTGATATGAAGGGGCACATGCACCCCAATGTTGATAGCAGTACTATCAACAATAGCCAAGCTATGGAAAGAACCCAAATGTCCATCATCTGATGAATAGATTAATACATATGAATGGATACATACATATATATACACACATACAATGGAATACATACGTATATACACACACACAATGGAATACTACTTGGTGATGAAAAAGAATGAAATCTTACCATGCAACAATGTGGATGGAACTGGAGGGTATTATGCTAAGTGAACTAAGTCAGAGAAAGATACATTATTTCACTCATGGAATTTGATAAACTTAACAAATGAACATAGGGGAAGGGATGGAAAAATAAGGTAAAAATAGAGAGAGAGGCAAACCATAAGAGACTCTTAAATACAGAGAGCAAATCCAGGGTTCATGGGGATGGGAGGTAGGGGATGGATTAAATGGGTGACAGGCATTTAGGAGGGCAGTTTTCAGGATGAGCACTGCATGTCTGTATGTCTTGTGTAAGACTTAAAACACTTGGTTTTACTCCTGAAGTCAAGACTACTATGTGGATCCTGAGAAACTTAACAGAAGACCATGGGGGAGGGGAAGGGGAAAAAAAAGTGAGAAAGGGAGGGAGCCAAACCATAAGAGACACTTGAGGACTGAGAATAAACTTAGGGTTGATGGGGGGTTGGAGGGAGGAGAAAGTGGGTGATGGGCATTGAGGAGGGCACCTATTGGGTTGACCACTGGGCATTGTATGGAAAACAATTTGACAATAAATTTCATATTAAAAAAAAGAAAAAAAGACTATAGTGTATGTTAACTAACTTGAGAATAATAATAATAATAATAATATTTTTAATACCTACTATGTTCTAGACACAGGGTTAAGCAACATGTGAGCCACTAAGGACCCAATGGTACCACTTAGATTGTCACATATCAGGTTCGTGTGGTTTTAAATTTCCTAAGTTTATTCTTAGGCACAGCTCCTTGGGAAAGAAACAGTTTGGTGTGGTGATAAGAACAAAAGAATAGAAATAAGACAGTGTTAGCTCTCTTACATCCAGCTGTCTTTGAATTCCTGCTATGTAAAGTTGGCAAGCTACTTAACTTTCCTGACTTTTTTTGGCTATAAAATGAGAGAGACATTATCACATAATATATGTTAAAGCACATGGTTCAATTCCTGGTACATAGTAGGGACTCCATGAATGGTAGTTATGCTCTCTTTCTTCCATCTTTTGTCTCTTCCACTTGTGTACTGAAAACAAGAAAAGAAGTCACTGACTAGCAAGGTTGAAATACATCCACCCCAAGAGCAATTTTGCACATGGTCTGATACAGAGCATTTGCAAAAGGGTATTTGTTGTTCATTATAATTTCTCACACTCTTTTTAGTTTACAAAGCACACACACACACACACACACACATATAGATATATATATATATGCCATCTCATATAATCCTCTAACAACCATTTAAAATGAGATTTATTATCTCATTTTCTAGGTGAGGAAACTGAGACTTGCAGAGACTTAATGACTTTCCAGTCAGAATTCGATTTGGCTCTGGGTTTCTTCATATGCAATCCTTTATTTATCTTACTGTCTCACGCTGAATTTTGAGCTTAAAATTTTCCAGCTTTCACCCAACTTTCCCATTTGCCTGACTATAGGCCTGTCTTTAAGACTAAGGCATTGATACAACTCCATTTTTCTTATTTTTCCTCCATGGTGCATGAAACTGATGCAGTCCAGAATGTAGATTGAGTATCTCATAGATTAGTCTGGCTTTCTAGAGAACAAAACTTAATTCAGACTCTCATCATTTCTTACTTGTTGTAATAGGCCTACTTCTCTCAGACTCCTTAATGTTGACCCTTCATATCTCCATGGACATTCTTTACTCTGTAAAATCCTTTACTGTGTTCAAATCCTTTCTATGCTTAAAGCAAAACCAAACCAGGTTTTTCCATCTATAGAACTGAGATCTGAGCAACTTGGGCTGCATAAGGCTCCTTAACTTCCATTTGTGTCCTGATAAGCATTCTGCCTTTCAGTAATACCTATCTTGCCTTAAGGACCATCGTGGGTGTTTTTGCTTCCTTCTAGAAATTCTTTCCTCCTTTTAATCACTCTTCTTTGTATCTTCTGTTTCTTTTCTGAGACTTAAAAATTTTTTTGCTGAGATTCTATTTTTTTATTCGTTTCAAGCATGTTTATAATTGCTTGTTGAAGCATTTTTATGATTGCTGCTTTAAAATCTTTGTCAGAGGGGTGCCTGTGTGGCTTAGTCGGGTAAGCATCTGACTTCAGCTCAGGTCATGATCTTGCAGTTTGTGAGTTCGAGCCCTGCATCAGGCCCTGTGCTGACAGCTCAGAGCCTGGAACCTGCTTCAGATTCAGTGTGTCTCTCTCTCTGTTCCTCACCTGCTCACAATCTGTCTCTCTGTCTCAAAAATAAAGAAATATTTTTTAAAAGTTTAAAAAAATAAAATATTTGTCAGATAAATATCTTTTTCATTTCCATGTTGTGATCTTTTTTTTTTAACTCCATTTTAAATCTTTTTGGCTCTTTGCATGATGAATGGTTTTCTGTTGAAACTTTGAAAATTTGGATATCAAGTTATGAGACTTTGGATCATACTTTAAAAGTCTGTTCTGGAGTGCCTGGGTGGTTAAGCATCTGACTCTTGGTTTAGGGTCAGGTCATGATCTTATGGTTCATAAGTTTAGCCCCATGTTGGGCTCTGTGCTAACCACACTGAGCCTACTTGGGTTTCTCTCTCTCTCTCTCTCTCTCTCTCTCTCTCTCTCTCTCTCTCTCTGCCCCTCCCCGACTTGAACTCTGTTTCTCTCTCTCAAAAATAAATAAATAGGGGCGCCTGGGTGGCGCAGTCGGTTAAGCGTCCGACTTCAGCCAGGTCACGATCTCGCGGTCCGTGAGTTCGAGCCCCGCGTCAGGCTCTGGGCTGATGGCTCGGAGCCTGGAGCCTGTTTCCGATTCTGTGTCTCCCTCTCTCTCTCTGCCCCTTCCCCGTTCATGCTCTGTCTCTCTCTGTCCCAAAAATAAATAAACGTTGAAAAAAAAATTAAAATAAAATAAATAAATAAATAAATAAACATTAAAAAATTTAAAAAGTCTATTGTCTGTTGTCTGAGACAATGTTCTAGAAGGAGAAGGGGGATGTTATTACCTTCTTACTGCCAGATGTAAGCAGAGGTCCAGGTTCCCCACTTGGTCTCTGTTGTCAGCTGTGACAAAAGAGGTCCTTGTTATTTTTGAGTGGGAGTCTGACTGTGGTAAAAGTCTATGATTCTTCACAAAACTACACTAACACCACACCAGCTATGAGTAGGAGGGACTGTTCATTATGCCAGGGGGAGTAAAAGTCAAGGTGTTCCACATTGTCTCTGCTGAAACCACAGTGTGTGGGTAGGTGGGTGGGGAGTTAATTACTACCTAGCAGAGATGAAATTTTCAGCTCCCTCTTCTGCCTTCTGTGACACCACCCTGGCATTGGAGTTGGGGTATCTTGTTATAGCCTGGAGAAGGTAGAAGTCTAGGTTCCTCACTCAGCCTTTGATGGCACATATATGGTAGGGCTACAACTTTTTTTTCCTGTAGTGTTTGACCATAGTAGAATATTTATTTACTAAAGTTTTCTGTGTGTTTAGGCTGCCTATTTCCTAGTCCTTTGTTTAGAGAGAAGAGTTTTTTGTTGAGTTTTGTTTGTCTGCACCTGTTGGCATTTCACGGTTTTTGTCTTCTCCCATTCTGGTATATATAAGGCAAAAAGAGACCCTACAGTACTTACTACCATATCATTCTTTGAGTCCTCAGGTACCTAATCAGTCTTCTGTTTCTTTCCTCACTTGAGAGAGTGTTCTTAGTTTGCTCTATGGATAGTTGTATTGAACAGGAGAATTAGGGAAACAAATGTACTCCATATTCTTGAGAGTACAAGTTCATATCTTTTTTAAAAAGTTCCTGAATGTTTGAAGAGGAGCAAGACTGAAAGTAAAGTAAGCATTTAAAAGATTCTGAATGGAAATAGTGCAAATGGGGTTGTGATGATGCTGGTAGGCAACATAAATCATTTAAACTTGAGAGATAGCTATTGCATTTCAAAACTAGGTGTAGCTCTAAGCTTTCTAGAATCCAAAGCAGAAGTAACATAATGACTTATATTTATTCCTTTTTATGTTTTTGAGAAAATGAAGTAGATTTGTTGAATGAGAAAGAAGTGTTTCCTAGTCCTGCATTCTCAGAGGGATTATTATGTGTCTTCTTCAATTAGGAGACTATGTTTAAATTAATGGTTGGATATTTTTAAGCTAGGATTTTATTAAATATTAGAATATTTCTCATAAGTGAACATTTATTAGACTAACCATCTTCAGCATAAATGCTGAAGGCATAACCTACTTGGTTGTGATATTTCTAGTGGTAATTAAGCTGATAAAATCCAAATATACTTGTTTTTAGTATTTATCTTGTCTAGAGGTTAGAAATCTTGAGGAGTGGATAGTAAATTAGTTCCTCCTGTTGTCTTTTTCAAATACTGGATATCTTAAGTGAATATTTGGTATGAGTGTAATATTTGGTATGAGTGTTTGGCAAGGGTTGAATTGGCAGGAATTCTCAAGTTAATCTCTCTCTCTCTCTCTCTCTCTCTCTCTCTTTTTTTAATGTTTATTATTTGAGAAAGAGACAGAGAGCAATCAGGGTAGGGGCAGAGAGAGAGGGAGAGACAGAATCGGAAGAAGGTTCCAGGCTCTGAGCTGCCAGCACAGGGCTGGACGCGGGGCTCGAACCCACAGACCGCAAGATTATGACCTGAGCTGAGGTCAGCCGCCTAACTGACTGAGACACCCAGGCGCCCCTCAAGTTAGTCTCTTTGATGAGTGCATGGAGTAAGTGTAATCTGATGCATTATTTCTAGGGTATCTATAGTGCATGTTTAATGTAGTTTTTGTAATATTCACATATCTAGAAGAGAATTTTCAGGTTAAATCAATGTTACTTTCTGGGAAAAATAATATTAAAAATACCTACTATGTACCAGAGATTGTACTAGAAATCTATATATTACTCTTAACTTTTTAAATAACTGGAGTAACTGATAATTTTCCCATTTTATGGGTAAAGAGACTAACACTCAGGGAGATGAAGTTCTTCGCCCAAGAATAAACAATTGAAGGTGTCAGAGTTGGTATTCTATATCTAATCCTGTCTCCTACTCCTTTCCTATATGGACCCTATGCTCCAGCCAGTCTGCTTTTGAAAGAGAAAATGGATGTGAAATATGTGTTAAGAAGGCAGTAAATAGAGATGAACACACATAAAGAAACTCAAATCAGTGAGTTCAGCTTCTCAAAGCAGTTTAAATGAAAATTATGACAAAGAAGTTTGAAAGAACTGGTTTAATGGCAATTTAATCTTCCTGTGAATTTCATATATACCACCTCTATTTGGTTTAGCAAGATGTATTAATTATTTGTAGTACTTAGGAGTGTTTTATAAGATGTCAGCAAGAGTTTAGTCTTTTTTGGTATAAGTGTATATTGCCACTGTGTGTGTGTGTGTGTGTGTGTGTGTGTGTATGCGTGCATGCACGTATGTATTCTATAGTAAAATTATTAAAAAGAATTTGGTAACCGACTAGCTAAAGTATAGATCCTCAAAGTTTTACACTCAAAGATTATCTAGTTGAACTAATCCCTTGTTTGATCAGTAGGAAGCTGATACCATAGGAGATTAAGTGACTTGACTAAGGTTTCATAAGTGACTAGCAGTAAAGCTGAGCTAGAGCCCAATTTTTCTGAATCCCAATCCTGTACTCCCTATTAAAACAATCTAAAGACTTTCAGAATAATTCTGTTTGTCTAAAGATAAAACTTTGCCTAATTTTAATATGTCATTTCAATTTTAAAATTTCTTATTCTTATTAGCTTAATATTTCTAGTGTTATAATTCAGTTGTTATGCTTAAATATGAGGGCCTTGGAAAATACAATTGAAAAGCACAATTGTCTAACCTAGAAGGACCTCATATGTATAAATTCCACTCAACTCTGTGCTCTGAAGTGAACAAACACATCATATCTCAATTATTTTTAAATTTTCAGCACTTGACTTGAGGCCCAGTTGAAATTTGGTTGAATAAACAGATGAATGAAGTCCAAGTGAGTCAGAACACTAAAAATACCTTACAAAATTATGTAGTTCAACATCTTAACTTTCAATACAAGGAAACTCAGAACACCTGGGTGGCTCAGTCGGTTAAGTGTCTGACTTCAGTTCAGGTCATGATCTCACAGTCCGTGAGATCGAGGTCCATGTCAGGCTCTGTGCTGACAGCTCAGAGCCTGGAGCCTGCTTTGGATTCTGTGTCTCCCTCTCTCTCTGCCCTTCCCCTGCTAATGCTCTGTCTCTCTCTGTGTCAAAAATTAAAAAAAAAAAACATTAAAAAAATGAAAAAATAAGACAAGGAAACTCAGAACAAAAGACAGTATATGGCTTAATGTTATAGCAACTAAAAATACTATGTATTTTTTTTACAACATATTTGTAATACTTTTCCATTGCAGAAAAACATTCCTTTTTCAGGTCATACTAAACTTTCACAATAATCTTGCATTGTACAACTCCAGGGAGCACTGTCCACCTTATAATTGATGTAAACGGTGCCCTCAGTTGTTTAGCTGTACACAGTGGCTCAGTATATGAGACTGGTATTATCAACATTATTTTATGGATAAGCAAACAGGCCTACAGTGAAAGTAATGTATCCAAGATTAGACACATTAACTGTAGCAGTGCTGGACCCCTGTTTTCTTATCATTCAGTGCCTTGTTTTTTACATATTTCAAGTCTGAAATATGTCATTTAATTCTTCATTCCTATCTTCAGAACACATTCTGGACAACCTTAATTAATTAGCTAATTAATTAATTACTTTAAATTCAAGTTAGCTAACATGCAGTACAATATTGGTTTCAGGAGCAGAACCTGATGGGTGATTCATCACTTATATATAACACCCAGTGCTCATTTCAACAACTGCCCTCTTTAATGCCCATCACCTATCTAGCCCATCTCCCACCCACCACCCCTCCAGCAACTCTCAGTTTGTTTTCTATAGTTACGAGTCTCTTATGGTTTACCTCCCTCTCTGTCTTTACCTTATCTTTCCTTCCCTTCCCCTATGTTCATCTTTTTTCTTAAATTCCATATGAGTGAAATCATTATGTCTTTCTCTGAATGACTTATTTCACTTAGCATAATAACACTCTAGTTCCATCCATGTTGTTGCAAATGGCAAGATTTCATTCTTTTTGATCACTGAGTAGTATTCAGTGTGTGTGTGTGTGTGTGTGTGTGTGTGTGTGTGTGTGTATCATTCTTCTTTGTCCATTCATTTGTGCTCTTTCCATAATTTGACTATTGTTGATAGTGCTGCTATAAACATTGGGTGCATGTGCCCCTTTGAATAAGCATTTTTGTATCCATTGGATAAATGCCTAGCAGCACAGAGACCTAAGCATGCACACTGTTCATAGCTCTGTTCCTGAATCTGTCTATTCTAGGTTTCAACCCTTTCACCATTTCTAGCTTTGCCTTTTCACCAAGGTTCAAAAAATTTTTTAACTACAATCCTGGTTTTCCTTCACTATAGTTTTTCCTTCTACCTTTGACTGCCTCCACAATTCAACCCCATTCCCTGTTCCCTCCTACCTTAATTTTCTTTCACTCTAGCAAAGGCCTTTACCTGTCATGATTGGCTATTGGACATGATATCATTTTTCTTTCTAATGTAAAACTTAACAGTATTTCTTCTACATATTCTCTGATTTTTTCTGACTTTCCTTTTCAAGTCCTCCCTGAGAATCATCTTGCCACCTAGCACAACTTTGTTCTCTGCACACAGTCTCTAGGTGATTCATCTCTGCCCGTCACACAGGCGTGAATGCCAACACCTACACATGCAGGTGAATCTGCTTCAGTGATATATTTTAATTACAGATTTAGTCAGAAGTAATTAAGCCTTTCTGTAACTGGGATGGGCACTGAGTTTTAAAAATTCATGCAGTTTCAGACATCCCATGTGTGGTTTGTGCCACCTTGGTTTACAGAGTAAGAAGGAGCCCCTAGAGTAGTTAGATTAATTAATAGAAAGAGAATAAACTTAATGGAGCCAGAGAAGTGCAAAAAATGGTGCTTTCCCCACTATATCTCATGCAGATGGAATGGCCATCCTGGGATTGCAGCAGGGGATGGCAATTGCATTTTAATTACAGGACTGATGGTTTCAGTACTGCACCAGATGGAAGGGCCTTTTTAGAGAATGAGGCCCACTCACTGCCTCTGTTGATTTTCCCTCTGATGGTGGTTAACAAAACCCGACAGGAGACAAAAGTGATGAGGTTGCATTCTGATCCCATGGATTTTATTCCCTATTCTGTTGCTTAACTTGTGAGTTCAGTCAGATCTTGACTCCTGTGAAAAAGATACAGTTCCTGTAGGCACTTTAACAAATGAAGGAGAAAGGATGAGACTGAAGGAAAGGAAATATTCTCTTTGCTCTTCCTCTTCCTTTATCATTGTTGTGGTTACTATATTGCCTACAAAGCACTTTTACTTCATTGTATCACTTCGCCGTTATGACAATTCAGTAACAGAGGTATTAATATCCCCATTTTAGTGAAAGGAAAAATTGAGATTAGGACACTTAAGCTGTTATAGATGTAGCATTGTTGATTAGTGAATAACTAGGATTAAGGCAGTATTAAAATAAAAGAGTTACTTGTTCTCTGGCTACCCAAAAATATAGTTATGGGCCTAGAAGCCCTCTAATACTTCATCTCATTTGATAAAAAGGGAAACTAAGACTTAAATGGTCTAGTGGAGAGAAGTGTGGGGTAATTGAAAGAACATGGGCTTTTGGGAAGTCTTGGTGAAGTTTTACTTCTGTATTTATGTATTTGGAATTTTGGGCCAAGCTTCACTTTCCATATTTGTAAAGTGATAGGTTGGACTAGATGAACCTGAGAGCCCTCCAACCTTGAATCCTCTGCTGCCCATAGCTCACATTTACTTATGTCTAAGGAGTCTTTTTTCTGTACCTTCTGTGGGTGGTAGTGGCTCATTTTGGGAGAATCCAGAATATTTTTAATGATTCTCAAGAAGCTAGACTGGCAAAGATGAGTCCTGAATTGAACTTAATGGAGACCAAATCCTTGAGATATTTTTAGAATGTAATCACACAAGGAAACAGCCAAAACATTGGGAAGCCACTGTTTATCCAGAAACTGTGATAATTCAGACATATAAATTTGGGATTACTGTGAACATCTCCTTCTCAGGCACAGAATACTAGTCCACCAATGCCTTGCCAAGCCCAGGAACAGTACTGAAGCAAAAAGATGAATCATTGGGAATCATTTCGTCTCTTTTGCCTTCATTTCAACCATTTGATTCAATGATGCTTGTCCCTCAAAATCTCCTCCTTTGACTTTTTCTCCTTCAAAGAAGGATCATTTGTTATCTTCGCACAATAATTAGATGGTTTGAGGGGGATAAACATCAGACCTTCATATCTGCCAGGCCTTGATTTATAGGAAAGTTATTTATTCTAATTATACAGAATGATTCATAGCTTATGCAAATGTGTGATTTATTACCAGACCACTTCTTCTATATGTAGGCTCCATTCTGTTTAGTTTTTAGTTTAGTGTTTCCTAGGAATGGCAAAACCATCTAGATCAGGCTGCTGGATTCCTTTTTGCCATTCTCTTTACAGTCTAGAATAATCATGATATGCATTCATTCACTTGGCAAAGTCATCAAGCAATCTTTGTACACAAGACAGTGGGATATAGAAATGATGGTCACATCTGCTTATATAGTGGACATGGGGCAAGGGAATATTCTACAGCACTGTAACATCTGTCTCATCTATCTCGTTAGTGTTACAGCAGCCTTGTAAGGTAGCTAAAGCAGTGCTTATTCTGAAAGTATTACAGATGAAAAGACAGGCTCAAAGAGGGAAAGTGACCTACCCAAAGTCACTTAGAATTAAAATTAGAGGAATTCACTGGGAATAATAATAATAATCAATAATTCCTAGCAGTCCGAGTCAGCCTGCATGTTGTCACATATGCATGTGTATGTGTGAGTATGTGTAAGGGTAGGGTTGGGCATGCAATCAGGGCTGGGAATTATTGTTTTCCTATGTGAAAGGATAAAAAAATTATATTTTCTTAAAATGTCTCCACAGCTTATCTACCTGGTATTAAAATGTCAGTGGTCTTTGGGAGGGGGGCACATCTTCATCTGCTACTTGTTATTCATTCATTCATTAGTTTATTCATCTCAGCAAACCTTATTAGAAACCTTTCTCGTGCCTGGTCTTGAGCTCAGTAACAGAATAGGGGTACCAGAAGAGGGTGGCATTTGTTGTGGAATGTGATAAAAGTGTCAGACATGGTCTCTCTCATCATGGAACCCCACTTCCTGGGTTTAGTATTCCTGTTTTACTAATCTGCTTTCACGTAGGAAAATGATGTTTTGTTGTTGTTGTTTTTCATTCTTGGATTAGGTATCAGCTCCAAATCTTTCTTTTTTCTTTCTCTTGAAGAAGTGCCTGTGTTACCTTACTGGACGTTGAGTTCTTTGAAATCAGAAATACGTATTTCATCTGTGTGTCTTCTGTGCCTGATACATAGTAAGTTCTCAACAAATATCTGATCTGGGAATGAAAAAATGCATTAATGCACTGTTAAACTTACCTTTGCTTCTTCCTCTTAAAGTTTCCTCCATTCTGGCCCTGACTTAGTTCCTCTTTGTTCAAAGAAGGTATACTCATTTTTAGGATTTCTTCTTCAAACCTCAAATACCAAAATGCCAAGGTCGCTGTCCTCGCACTGTGACTTCCTTGGAGCTAATAAAGGGGTAGATTAATGTGAAAATAGTGTAACTTTGGACAAATCACTAGTTTTCCTGAGCTTAGTTTCTTTCTTTGGAAGGTAGTAAAAATTTCTACTTTTTGGATTGTAATTATAACCAAGTGAGACTATATATTGCCAATGGTTATTTCAAAATTCAGTTTAAGTATAAGCTATCCAGGATGTTTTCTCTGACCCCTACCCTCCAGGCTGTTTTAGTTGCCTTCTCAGGTTTTCAGGGTTCCAGGGTTCCCTCTGTTTTATATTTGTGGCATTATATTTTCAGGTTTAATTTGTCTTTCTCTTCTACTACATAGGGAGTTTTTGGACAGCCTCTTAGTAATCTTAGTATTCATGCATATTCATCCTCATTATGTTTACTGACCACCTATTATATGTCAACAACTGTGCCAAGTGTTGTGAGTTTAGCAAGCAGCCCCGCATTACCTCTGTCCTCAAGAAGTTACAGTATGTAGCTTAAGTTCAGTGCAGAATAGGACTCACTGAGTGTTTATTGGATGAATGAGTGAAAAGTGAATAAACACCTAAGTGAATGAAGCTACTTGTTAACTGTAGACTGCTAATGGATGTTAATTATTTATACTCTTTTTTTTCAATATATGAAATTTATTGTCAAATTGGTTTCCATACAACACCCAGTGCTCATCCCAAAAGGTGCCCTCCTCAATACCCGTCACCCACCCTCCCACCCCCCATCAACCCTCAGTTTGTTCTCAGTTTTTAACAGTCTCTTATGCTTTGGCTCTCTCCCACTCTAACTTCTTTTTTTTTTTTTTTCCTTCCCCTCCCCCATGGGTTTCTGTTAAGTTTCTCAGGATCCACATAAGAGTGAAACCATATGGTATCTGTCTTTCTCTGTATGGCTTATTTCACTTAGCATAACACTCTCCAATTCCATCCATGTTGCTACAAAGGGCCATATTTCATTCTTTCTCATTGCCACGTAGTACTCCATTGTATATATAAACCACAATTTCTTTATCCATTCATCAGTTGATGGACATTTAGGCTCTTTGAATAATTTGGCTATTGTTGAGAGTGCTGCTATAAACATTGGGGTACAAGTGCCCCTATGCATCAGTAGTCCTGTATCCCTTGGGTAAATTCCTAGCAGTGCTATTGCTGGGTCATAGGGTAGGTCTATTTTTAATTTTTTGAGGAACCTCCACACTGTTTTCCAGAGTGGCTGAATCAATTTGCATTCCCACCAGCAGTGCAAGAGGATTCCTGTTTCTCCACATCCTCTCCAGCATCTATAGTCTCCTGATTTGTTCATTTTGGCCACTCTGACTGGCGTGAGGTGATATCTGAGTGTGGTTTTGATTTGTATTTCCCTGATGAGGAGCGACATTGAGCCTGTGCCTGTTGGCCATCCGGATGTCTTCTTTAGAGAAGTGTCTATTCATGTTTTTATTTATACTCTTAATATGCTTAATTGAAACAAGGATCTGATCCATATCCAATATAATCTTTTCAGAGTCTTCTGTGCCATTTGTCTTTAAATGGATATGTGGCCCTCTCCCTGCTTGTGACTTGCTAATTGTCTATTAGATAGACACCTTTCCTAGCTTAAGTATTCCCCATCTCTTTTTCTTGCATTTTCTTTCTTTATTAATAATATTTGACCTATGGATGAGAGAAAAACCTCAAAAGTAGCAATGAGAAGAACATTTTTTTCTTTATTTTAAAACAAAGCCAGTTTTCTCTGAAGATCCACTAGTAATAAAGGAAACTTAAGAGCACCCAACTTTTGAGTCACAAATTTTTTTTGAAAGAAAGTGAACAATGCTTTACATTTTTCAATTCATAAGTAAAAAGTAAGTTGGTCATATAATTTATCTCCAAACCTGAAATTTTTGTGTAAGGTGGTACTATTGAAAATTACCAGGAAAATATGCATAACTAGGACTGTCCCTGGCAAACCATGGTAGAATATTCTCCTTAGTGAGTAATAGAGAGATAGCATAGTGTTAAACATGGATCAAGGATTTGACCCTGTGGGCCAATTTGAAATCAATCCTGACTCTGAAATTTACTATCAGTATAACCTTGGACAATTTACTTGAACTCTCTACATCCATTTCTCCATCTGTAAAATGAAGCTACTAAGCCTGTCCCCTGTGTATATGGCATTAATTGACATAACACATATAAAGCTGCCTAACACAACATGACACATAGTAGATGCTCAAAGAATATTACTTTCGTTTCTTTTTAATTCCCCTAATAGCAGCTTTGCCATTAATCCAATGTGTGATCTTGGACAACTTTCCCAATTTTCTTATCAGTCAAATGGCAGGATTCAAATAGATGATCTCTCTATACTCCAGTCAGTTTTTTTTTCCCCTGGATTTCTTACAATAGCCCAATTTAAAATTACCTTGTTACCATAAACCTCCAAATTGGGCATCTTCATATCTGTAGAAGATGTCACACATATCCTTGACATGAAAAACATCCCCCAAAATGTCCAGCAGACCATGTATCACATCTTTTAGTTCAGAGATTATAATTTTTACATTAGGAGGCCTTTCCCAGATCTCAGTCACATTCTGTACTCATCTCTCAGAACCAGTATAGCCAAAGCTAATTAACTCTTACATTTCTAACTCTGTAATATCACAGGAATTAGAATATTCAAAAGTGACATGAAATATTCATTAATGCTTTGATCCAAGCTTTAAGCTATTTATTGAATGAAGAAGAGCTTGTGGTGGCTGATTCTGAGTATTCTCTTCCTCATATTAAATAACCCAGATTCTTTAAAACAAAACTTTCTAAGGATATGCTGGCAATTATTTTGTCACTGATAGTTCCTCTTGCTAGAATCTGATCACCTGAATCTGATCATTTGAAATTCATTAATCTGGTTCCCCACTCACTCTCTTACCAATCTGTCACCAAATGTTATTGATTCTATCTATTTAGCATATGTTGAAACTGTCCCTTTTCCTTATTCTTTCTGCTTTATAGATGCATTTAGTCGAAATCAACAGTGTTAACACTTATTACATGCTATGAACTAGGCACTCATTACATGCTGTTTTAACATCTGTTACGTGTTATGTGCTAGGCAGTGAAGGTACAAAGATAAAAAAAGTATGTGCCTTCAAGGAGCTATTGGTCATTCAATGATAGAGCTGGAAATAGCTGTAGCATTCAGCTAGTCCAACTGCCTGATTATATAGACAAGGAAGCTTAGATTCAGAAAGGGAAAGTGACTAGTACAAAATAACACAGCTAATAAATAAGCTGCAGAGCTAGGGCTAGGACCCAGATTTTTTTCATCCCCTCCCCCAAGAATCATTTTCCCTCTACCTTTGTAAACTTAAAAATAACCACTCCATCACACTTATCACAGTTAACATTTTGTATAGTACTTTAGAGTTTACAGGTCCATACCAGTCATCTAATTTGCTCCTTACAGTGTTCCTGCAAGAATGTATTATTATTAATCATTTTAACCCTGAGTCTTAGAGAGGTTAGTTAACTTGTCTTGGTGTAAGTTCTGAAAATTGTACTCCAAATTCATTATTTTTCCTCCATACTGCACTTCCTTCATTGGCATAAGCAGGTATCAGACTATGACTGACATGTGGTGGATTATCGAGATGTTATAGACATGAATCCTGTTTTTGGAGAGTACAAAATAGAGCATAGACTGAAAGTAATAGTAATGCTGGCTGTTGTGTAAGGACCTCCTGGAACTGCTCTAGCCTCTAAAGGTTGTTGTTTATGATGCCCGAATTTTTTTGAATTTTTAAAAATGTTTTATTTATTTTTGAGAGATACAGGGTGTGAGCGGGGGTAGGGGGTGAGGGTAGTTAGAGAGAGGGAGACACGGAATCCCAAACAGGCTCCAGGCTCTGAGCAGTCAGCACATAGCCTGACAGGCAGCTCAAACCCATGAACCATGAGATCATGACCTGAGCCACCCAGGTGCCCCTATGATGCCCTATTTTTTGAAACTACAACAATAAAAGGTTGAAGTTAGTCTTTTGTGGGGTTTTTTTTTTGTGTGTTTTGTTTTTTGTTTTTGTTTTTCTTTTTGTTTTTTGTTTTATTTGAGAGAGAGAGAGAGCAAGCAGGGGAGGGGCAGAGAGAATCTCAAGCAGGCTCCGTGCTGCCAGTGTAGAGCCCAATGCAGGGCTCAAATTCACAGACTATGAGATCACGACTAAACCAAAATTAAGCCAGATGCTTAACTGACTGAGCCACCCGGGCAACCCAAAGTTAGTTACTTTTGATAAAACAAAAATGAAATTTTTGCCAAAATTAGGCAGGTTATTTTGGGAACATTGGAAGAAAAATTATCCAGAGTTAATGTTTCTTTATGCCATATATGTAGCATGGGCTTACAGTGGGTGAAGCCATTGTGGCCCAGATAGGGAAATGGCTTATTCAAGGATTTACAACAGGAAATTGGCATGAAAAGGTTAAAAATAAATGCTAGAAATCATTTAGAATGCAAAAACTGATTATAATGGCTTAAAATTTCTAGACAAGACTTGGAGTAGTTGTGATAAATCAAAATAAAATGTACTTGATTAAACAGAGGCTCCCAAAACACCTCTTGAACCTCTCTAAATGGATGGCCCAAGAGCCTAGCAGCTGATCACGTATACAATGACCAATTATCTAAAATTTTAATCAAATTCATGTGTGAAGGGAGAAAAGTTGGTGAGGGTCTGATAAAATTCTTTTTAGGTCTGATGTTGGGAAATTTTTGATTACTGATTCTGTTTCTTTGTTGGTTATGGTCTGTTCAAATTTTCTATGTATTCCTGTTTCAGTTTTGGTAGTTTGTGAGTTTTTAGGAATTTGTCCATTTCTTACAGATTGCTCATTCTGTTGGCATGTAATTTTTCATAGTATTCTCTTATAATCATTTGTATTTCTGTGGTGTTGGTTGTGATCTCTTCTCTTTCATTTGTGATTTCGTTTATTTGGGTCCTTTCTCTTTTCTTTTAGATAAGTCTGGCTAAGGGTTTATCAATTTTGTTAATTCTTTAAAGAACCAGGTCTTAGTTTCCTTGTTGTGTTCTACCATATTTTTTTTCTATATCATTTATTTCTGTTATAATCTTTATTATTTCCCTTCTTCTGCTGGCTTTAGGTTTTATTTGCCTTTCCTTTTCTAGCTCCTTTAGGTGTAAGGTTAGGTTTTATATTTGGGACCTTTCTTGCTTCTTGAGATAGGCCTTAATTGCAATATATTTCCCTCTTAGGACTGCCTTTGCTGCATCCCAAAGAGTTTGGACTGTTGTGTTTTCATTTTCATTTGCATCCATTTATTTTTTGTATCTCTTCTTTAATTTAATTGTTGACCCATTAATTCTTTACTAGGATTTCTTTTTTTTTCTTCATTAACTATTCCTTTTTTTAAAATTCAAGTTAGTTAACATACAGTGTACTCTTGGCTTGAGGAGTAGAACTTAGTGATTCATCTCTTACAAATGACATCCAGTGCTAATCCCAAAAAGTGCCCTCCTTAATACCCATCACCCATGTAACCCACCCCTTCAAGCAACACTCAGGTTGTTGTCTGTATTTAAGACTCCTATGTTTTGCCTCCCTCTCTGTTTTTCTCTTATTTTTCCTCCCATTCCCCCATGTTAATATGCTCAATTTCTCAAATTCCACATATGAGTGAAATCATATAATATCTGTGTTTCTCTAACTTATTTCACTTAGCATAATATCCTCTAGTTCTATCCACATTGTTGCAGAGGCAAGATTTCATTCTTTTTCATCGCCGAGTAGTATTCCATTGTGTATATATACCACATTTTCTTTTTTTTTTTTTTTTATTTCCCTGTACTGGTTTTTATTCTATTCTATATTTTTTTTCTGAAATTTATTGACAAATTGGTTTCCATACAACACCCAGTGCTCATCCCAAAAGGTGCCCTCCTCAATACCCATCACCCACCCTCTCCTCCCTCCCACCCCCCATCAACCCTCAGTTTGTTCTCCGTTTTTAACAGTCTCTTATGCTTTGGCTCTCTCCCATTCTAACCTCTTTTTTTTTTTTTTCCTTCCCCTCCCCCATGGGTTCCTGTTATGTTTCTCAGGATCCACATAAGAGTGAGACCATATGGTATCTGTCTTTCTCTGTATGGCTTATTTCACTTAGCATCACACTCTCCAGTTCCATCCACGTTGCTACAAAGGGCCATATTTCATTTTTTCTCATTGCCATGTAATATTCCATTGTGTATATAAACCACAATTTCTTTATCCATTCATCAGTTGATGGACATTTAGGCTCTTTCCATAATTTGGCTATTGTTGAGAGTGCTGCTATGAACATTGGTGTACAAGTGGCCCTATGCATCAGTGCTCCTGTATCCCTTGGATAAATTCCTAGCAGTGCTATTGCTGGGTCATAGGATAGGTCTATTTTTAATTTTCTGAGGAACCTCCACACTGCTTTCCAGAGCGGCTGCACCAATTTGCATTCCCACCAACAGTGCAAGAGGGTTCCCGTTTCTCCACATCCTCTCCAGCATCTATAGTCTCCTGATTTGTTCATTTTGGCCACTCTGACTGGCGTGAGGTGATATCTGAGTGTGGTTTTGATTTGTATTTCCCTGATAAGGAGCGACGCTGAACATCTTTTCATGTGCCTGTTGGCCATCCGGATGTCTTCTTTAGAGAAGTGTCTATTCATGTTTTCTGCCCATTTCTTCACTGGGTTATTTGTTTTTCGGGTGTGGAGTTTGGTGAGCTCTTTATAGATTTTGGATACTAGCCCTTTGTCCGATATGTCATTTGCGAATATCTTTTCCCATTCCGTTGGTTGCCTTTTAGTTTTGTTGGTTGTTTCCTTTGCTGTGCAGAAGCTTTTTATCTTCATAAGGTCCCAGTAATTCACTTTTGCTTTTAATTCCCTTGCCTTTGGGGATGTGTCGAGTAAGAGATTGCTACGGCTGAGGTCAGAGAGGTCTTTTCCTGCTTTCTCCTCTAAGGTTTTGATGGTTTCCTGTCTCACATTTAGGTCCTTTATCCCTTTTGAGTTTATTTTGTGAATGGTGTGAGAAAGTGGTCTAGTTTCAACCTTCTGCATGTTGCTGTCCAGTTCTCCCAGCACCATTTGTTAAAGAGGCTGTCTTTTTTCCATTGGATGTTCTTTCCTGCTTTGTCAAAGATGAGTTGGCCATACGTTTGTGGGTCTAGTTCTGGGGTTTCTATTCTATTCCATTGGTCTATGTGTCTGTTTTGGTGCCAATACCATGCTGTCTTGATGATGACAGCTTTGTAGTAGAGGCTAAAGTCTGGGATTGTGATGCCTCCTGCTTTGGTCTTCTTCTTCAAAATTCCTTTGGCTATTCGGGGCCTTTTGGGGTTCCATATGAATTTTAGGATGGCTTGTTCTAGTTTCGAGAAGAATGCTGGTGCAATTTTGATTGGGATTGCATTGAATGTGTAGATAGCTTTGGGTAGTATTGACATTTTGACAATATTTATTTTTCCAATCCATGAGCAGGGAATGTCTTTCCATTTCTTTAAATCTTCTTCAATTTCCTTCAGAAGCTTTCTATAGTTTTCAGCATACAGATCCTTTACATCTTTGGTTAGATTTATTCCTAGGTATTTTATGCTTCTTGGTGCCATTGTGAATGGGATCAGTTTCTTTATTTGTCTTTCTGTTGCTTCATTGTTAGTGTATAAGAATGCAACTGATTTCTGTACATTGATTTTGTATCCTGCAACTTTGCTGAATTCCTGTATCAGTTCTAGCAGACTTTTGGTGGAGTCTGTCGGATTTTCCATGTATAATATCATGTCATCTGCAAAAAGCGAAAGCTTGACTTCATCTTTGCCAATTTTGATGCCTCTGATTTCCTTTTGTTGTCTGATTGCTGATGCTAGAACTTCCAGCACTATGTTAAACAGCAGCGGTGAGAGTGGGCATCCTTGTCGTGTTCCTGATCTCAGGGAAAAAGCTTTCAGTTTTTCCCCGTTGAGGATGATGTTAGCTGTGGGCTTTTCATAAATGGCTTTTATGATCTTTAAGTATGTTCCTTCTATCCCGACTTTCTCAAGGGTTTTTATTAAGAAAGGGTGCTGGATTTTGTCGAAGGCCTTTTCTGCATCGACTGACAGGATCATATGGTTCTTCTCTTTTTTTTTGTTAATGTGATGTATCACGTTGATTGATTTGCGAATGTTGAACCAGCCCTGCATCCCAGGAATGAATCCCACTTGATCATGGTGAATAATTCTTTTTATATGCCGTTGAATTCGATTTGCTAGTATCGTATTGAGAATTTTTGCATCCATATTCATCAGGGATATTGGCCTGTAGTTCTCTTTTTTTACTGGGTCTCTGTCTGGTTTAGGAATCAAAGTAATACTGGCTTCATAGAATGAGTGTGGAAGTTTTCCTTCCCTTTCTATTTCTTGGAATAGCTTGAGAAGGATAGGTATTATGTCTGCTTTAAACGTCTGGTAGAACTCCCCTGGGAAGCCATCTGGTCCTGGACTCTTATTTGTTGGGAGATTTTTGATAACCGATTCAATTTCTTCGCTGGTTATGGGTCTGTTCAAGCTTTCTATTTCCTCCTGATTGAGTTTTGGAAGCGTGTGGGTGTTCAGGAATTCGTCCATTTCTTCCAGGTTGTCCAATTTGTTGGCATATAAGTTTTCATAGTATTCCCTGATAATTGTTTGTATCTCTGAGGGATTGGTTGTAATAATTCCATTTTCATTCATGATTTTATCTATTTGGGTCATCTCCCTTTTCTTTTTGAGAAGCCTGGCTAGAGGTTTGTCAATTTTGTTTATTTTTTCAAAAAACCAACTCTTGGTTTCGTTGATCTGCTCTACAGTTTTTTTAGTTTCTATATTGTTTATTTCTGCTCTGATCTTTATTATTTCTCTTCTTCTGCTGGGCTTAGGCTGCCTTTGCTGTTCTGCTTCTAGTTCCTTTAGGTGTGCTGTTAGATTTTGTATTTGGGATTTTTCTTGTTTCTTGAGATAGGCCTGGATTGCAATGTATTTTCCTCTCAGGACTGCCTTTGCTGCGTCCCAAAGCGTTTGGATTGTTGTATTTTCATTTTCGTTTGTTTCCATATATTTTTTAATTTCTTCTCTAATTGCCTGGTTGACCCACTCATTCGTTAGTAGGGTGTTCTTTAACCTCCATGCTTTTGGAGGTTTTCCAGACTTTTTCCTGTGGTTGATTTCAAGCTTCATGGCATTGTGGTCTGAAAGTAAGCATGGTATAATTTCAATTCTTGTAAACTTATGAAGGGCTGTTTTGTGACCCAGTATATGATCTATCTTGGAGAATGTTCCATGTGCACTCGAGAAGAAAGTATATTCTGTTGCTTTGGGATGCAGAGTTCTAAATATATCTGTCAAGTCCATCTCATCCAATGTGTCATTCAGGGCCCTTGTTTCTTTATTGACCGTGTGTCTAGATGATCTATCCATTTCTGTAAGTGGTGTATTAAAGTCCCCTGCAATTACCACATTCTTATCAATAAGGTTGCTTCTGTTTATGAGTAATTGTTTTATATATTTGGGGGCTCCGGTATTCGGTGCATAGACATTTATAATTGTTAGCTCTTCCTGATGGATAGACCCTGTAACTATTATATAATGTCCTTCTTCATCTCTTGTTACAGCCTTTAATTTAAAGTCTAGTTTGTCTGCTATAAGTATGGCTACTCCAGCTTTCTTTTGGCTTCCAGTCGCATGATAAATAGTTCTCCATCCCCTCACTCTCAATCTAAAGGTGTCCTCAGGTCTAAAATGAGTCTCTTGTAGACAGCAAATAGATGGGTCTTGTTTTTTTATCCATTCTGATACCCTATGTCTTTTGGTTGGCGCATTTAATCCATTTACATTCAGTGTTATTATAGAAAGATACGGGTTTAGAGTCATTGTGATGTCTGTATGTTTTATGCTTATAGTGATGTCTCTGGGACTTTGTCTCACAGGGTCCCCCTTAGGATCTCTTGTAGGGCTGGTTTAGTGGTGACAAATTCCTTCAGTTTTTGTTTGTTTGGGAAGACCTTTATCTCTCCTTCTATTCTAAATGACAGACTTGCTGGATAAAGGATTCTTGGCTGCATATTTTTTCTGTCTAGCACCCTGAAAATCTCGTGCCAATTCTTTCTGGCCTGCCAAGTTTCAAAAGAGAGATCAGTCACGAGTCTTATAGGTCTCCCTTTATATGTGAGGGCACGTTTATCCCTTGCTGCTTTCAGAATTTTCTCTTTATCCTTGTATTTTGCCAGTTTCACTATGATATGTCGTGCAGAAGATCGATTCAAGTTACGTCTGAAGGGAGTTCTCTGTGCCTCTTGGATTTCAATGCCTTTTTCCTTCCCCAGTTCAGGGAAGTTCTCAGCTATGATTTCTTCAAGTACCCCTTCAGCACCTTTCCCTCCCTCTTCCTCCTCTGGGATACCAATTATGCGTATATTATTTCTTTTTAGTGTATCACTTAATTCTCTAATTTTCCCCTCATACTCCTGGATTTTTTATCTCTCTTTTTCTCAGCTTCCTCTTTTTCCATAACTTTATCTTCTAGTTCACCTATTCTCTCCTCTGCCTCTTCAAGCCGAGCTGTGGTGGTTTCCATTTTGTTATGCATTTTGTTTAAAGCGTTTTTCAGCTCCTCGTGACTGTTCCTTAGTCCCTTGATCTCTGTAGCAAGAGATTCTCTGCTGTCCTCTATACTGTTTTCAAGCCCAGCGATTAATTTTATGACTATTATTCTAAATTCACTTTCTGTTATGTTATTTAAGTCCTTTTTGATCAGCTCATTAGCTGTTGTTATTTCCTGGAGATTCTTCTGAGGGGAGTTCTTCCGCTTGGTCATTTTGGATAGTCCCTGGCGTGGTGAGGACCTGCAGGGCACTTCCCCTGTGCTGTGGTGTATACCTGGAGTTGGTGGGCGGGGCCGCAGTCCGACCTGATGTCTGCCCCCAGCCCACCGCTGGGGCCACAGTCAGACTGGTGTGTGCCTTCTCTTCCCCTCTCCTAGGGGCGGGATTCACTGTGGGGTGGTGTGGCTCGTCTGGGCTACTTGCACCCTGCCAGGCTTGTGATGCTGGGGATCTGGCGTATTAGCTGGGGTGGGTAGGCAAGGTGCTCGGGGGCAGGAGGGGCAGGCTTAGATCGCTTCTCCTTAGGTGATCCACTTCAGGAGGGGCCCTGTGGCAGCGGGAGGGAGTCAGATCCGCTGCCGGAGGTTTGGCTCCGCAGAAGGGCAGAGTTGGGTGTTTGTGCGGAGCGAGCAAGTTCCCTGGCAGGTACCGGTTCCCTTTGGGATTTCGGCTGGGGGATGGGCGGGGGAAATGGCGCTGGCGAGCGCCTTTGTTCCCCACCAAACTGAGCTCTGTTGTCAGGGGGCTCAGCAGCTCTCCCTCCCTTTGTCCTCCAGCCTTCCCGCTTTCTGAGCAGAGCTGTTAATTTCTGACCTCCCAGACGCTAAGTCGCGCTTGCTGTCGGAACACAGTCCGCCCGGCCCCTCCGCTTTTGCAAGCCCGACTCGGGGGCTCTGCTTGGCCGGCGAGCCGCCCCTCCGCCCCGGCTCCCTCCCGCCAGTCCGTGGAGCGCGCACCGCCTCGCCGCCCTTCCTACCCTCTTCCGTGGGCCTCTCGTCTGCGTTTGGCTCCGGCGACTCTGTTCTGCTAATCCTCTGGTGGTTTTCTGGGTTATTTAGGCAGGTGTAGATGGAATCTAAGTGATCCGCAGGACGTGCAGTGAGCCCAGCGTCCTCCTAAGCCGCCATCTTGCCCTAGAGTTGTCTCTTTTAGTTTAATAGTAACTTAAATTTGAACACCTTCCAAAACTCCTCCCCACAATGTTTTCCTTTCAATGTTACATTTTACTTCCTCTTACTGTATGTATATCTTAACTAATTATTGCAGTTTTAGTTAATTTTACTACTTTTGTCTTTTAACCTTCATACTACTCTTATAAGTGATTTTACCACTTTACAATATCGTTACCTTTTCCACTGAGATTTTTAACTTTCCATGTTTTCTTGTTGTTTATTAGTGCCATTAGTTTTCAGTTTAATAAAATTTCTTTGACATTTCTCATATCAATTCTTGTAAGGCCAGTTTAGTACTGATCAAACCTTTTTGTTTTTCTTATGGAAAATTCTTTATCTCTCCAATTCTGAATGATGACCTTTCTGGGTAGAGTATTCTTCATTGGAATCTTTTCATTTCAGCACTTTGAATATGTACACTCCCTTCTGGCTTGCAAAGTTTCTCCTGAAAAGATCTGCTAAAAGCCTTATGGGGTTTAATTTGTACATAGCAAGTGGATTTTCTCTTGCTCCTTTTAAGATTCTCTGTCTTTAACTTTTGACCTTTTAATTATAATTCTGGTGTGGATCTCTCTGGATTCATTTTATTTTGAACTCTATGGGCTTCCTGAACCTGGATGTCTGTTTTTTTCCTCAGGTTAGTAAGTTTTCAGCCATTATTTCTTCAAATAAATCTTCTGCCCCTTTCTTCTACTTCTGAGACTTGTATAAGGCAAATTTTATACTGCTTGATGGTGTTCCATGACTCTCTTAAGTTTATACCCTCTTCCCCCTCTTCCCCTTCTTCTTCTTCCTTTTCTTCCCTTTCTCCTACTTCTTCTTGGCTATACTGTCTAGGTGAGTTCCAATGGTTTATCTTTCACCTTGATGATCTGTTCTTCTGTTTCATCCAGTCTTCTATTGGACTGCACTAGTATATATTTCAGTAAAATTATTGTATTCTTCAGCTCAGTGATTTCTGTTTGGTACTTTCTTAGATTTTCTATCTTCTTACTGAAGTTCTCACTGTGTTCTTCTATTTTTTTCTTTCCTGAGTTCACTGTGAATCTTTATAACCATAACTATAAATTCTTTATCAGATAGATTACACTTCCCTGTATCAGTAAGAACTTCTTCTGAGGCTTTCTCTTATCTCTCATTTAAAATACATTTCACTATTTCCTCATGTTCCTTGATTCTCTGTGTTTGTTTCTATGTATTAGACAAAACAACTACATCTTTCCGTTATGAAGGTACATCTTGTGTAGGTGATAAAGCTTCATGTTCACTCTTGTTCTTGATTGTGTCTCAAACCTTTGTAATTTTCCAAACATATGATTTATTCTTCATATGAATTCATTGTTTAGGGTGTGTCAGGACCTATAGGTATTCCAAGGGGAGGAATCTCATTTAGCACCTAGTTTTGGGCTGATTGGAGGTCAGATCCTCAGGCAGAGGATTTTAAATTATGCAAATAATATACAGTCCATCGGAGTTGCAATGTATATCCTGCTAGACTCCATATTTGGAGATTTGGAGCAGTTTCCTGGGCAACAGTTGGAAAAAATCAGGACTCCATACAAGTATATAAGCTCCTTTCTAGGAGGTCTTGTTGAATTGTGGTAAGGCCAAGGGTATGTTCAAGAATGTTGCCCACCCTGCTTACATTTATTGAGAGTACCTCTTTGGCCTTTAGATGTGTGGAAGACTTAAAGTTTGCCCCTCAGGCTGAATCTCCAGGCTAAGTAAATAAGCCTTTTTTCAAAAGAAGAGCTGGGGTTGTGCTTCTGTATATTGTCTGTGCAATGGCCCGGCGAGTGGTGCACTGCCAAAAATTGTATTTCCAACTGCTGCATGGAGCTCAGAAACATGAACCACCTTGCCCACTAGGGCCAGGTGATTAAGGGGCATTCCCTGTGTGGATTCTGTATGCTCTACATTGGTTGTGTGGCTAAACAGCTTGAAAATAGAGAAGGCCCTGCATACTAACTGACTTCAGAAGGGCAGAGGGAAAATGTCTTGATGTGTACCCATGGGCTTTAGGAAAGCAGCAGACAACTGCCTTCTCTGTGACCAGCCACCAGCTTTAGGCTGGGACCAGGAGAATGCTGTGACGTCTTGCACTTGCCAGCCCCAATGTACACTCCTTACAACTTCTCACAGTCTTCAACATCAATAAGACAGCAGGACAGTGCAGCTACCAGTTGCCCATGGCTGTCTCAGCCCAGCAGAGTGAAGGTATCATGCCCAAGCATACCTACATATGCTAGCAGAGTAGATGGAGAGCCCACAAATTATGTTCACAAGGGCTTCCATCTCTGGAGACTACCCCAACTGTCACCTACCCCTCCAGCAGATGCCCCTACACCAGCCGATGGATGGATCTCCCTCATATACAGTCCAGGATATACATATATAGACTACAAAGGACCAGAGATATCATATCAAACATGAAATATAAAGATAACAAAATGGCACTAAATTCATATCTTTAAATAATCACTCTGAATGTAAATGGACTAAATACCCAATCAAAAGACATAGGTTATCAGATGGATTGAAAAAAACAATATCCATCTATATGCTGCCTACAAGAGACTCATTTTAGACCTGAGGATACCTGCACATTAAAAGTGGGGGATAGAGAACCATCTATCATGCTAACAGATATCAACCCGGAGTAGCCATACTTCTCAGACAAACTAGATTTTAAAATAAAGACTGTAACAAGAGATGAAGAAGGGCATTATATCATAACTAAGGAGTCTATCCATCAAGTAGAGCTAACAATTATAAATATTACACCCTCAATTGGGAGCTCCCAAATATATTAAAAAATTAATTACAAACTTAAGCACACTTACTAATAAAATACTGTAATTGTAGGAAACGTTAATGCTCCACTTACAGCAATGGACAGATCATCCAGGCAGAAAATAAATAAGGAAACAATGGCTGTGAATGACACATTGAACTAGATGGACTTAATATATTCAGACCTTATCATCCTAAAGCAGCAGAATACACATTCTCCTCGAGTGCACATAGAACTTTGTCCACAATAGATCACATACTGGGTCACAAAACAGCCCTTCAAAAGTACAAAAAGATTGATCACACCATGCACATTTTCAGATCACAATGCTATGAAACTTGAACTCAATCACAAGAAAAAATTTAGAAAGTCCCCAAATACATGGAAGTTAAAAAACATCTTAAGATAGAATGAATGGGTTAACCAGGTAATTAAAGAAAAAACTAAAAAATACATGAAGAAAATGAAAATGAAAACACAAAACTCCAAACCCTTTGGGATATAGCAAAGGCAGTCATAAGAGGAAAATATACTGCAATTCATGCCTACCTCAAGAAGCAAGAAAGGTCCCAAATATACAACCTAACCTTACACCTAAAGGAGCTGGGAAAGCAGCATGAAATAAAGCCCAAAGACAGCAGAAGAAGATAAATAATAAAGATTAGAGGAGAAATAAACAATATACATTTGAAAAAAAAAAAGACAGTAGAACAGATCAATAAACTAAGAGCTGGTTTTTTGAAAGAAATAATAAAATTGATAATATCCTAGCCAGACTTCTAAAAAGAAGACAGAAGCCCCAACTAGGTAAAATCACAAATGAAAGAAGAGAGATCACAATCAACATCACAGAAATATAAACAATTATAAGAGAACATTATGAAAAATTATGTGCTAACAAACTAGACAATCTGGCATAGACAAATTCCTAGACACTCACTACCTACCAAAACTGAAATGGAAAGAAATACAAAATTTGAACAGACCTATAACCAGCAAAGAAATTGAGTCTGTTATCAAAACTCTCCCAACAAATAGGAGTCTTGGGACAGATGGCTTCCCACGAGAATTATACCAGAAATTTATTTTTTTAATTTAAATCCAAGTTAATTAAAACATAGTATAATAATGATTTCAGGAATAAAATTTAGTGACTAATCACTTATATATAACACCCAGTGCTCATCCCAACAAGTGTCCTCCTACTATAATGCCCCTTGACCATTTAGCCCATTCCCCCACCAACATCCCTCCAGCAACCCTCAGATTGATCTCTGTATTTAAGTGTCTCTTATGGTTTGTCTCCCTCTTTGTTTTTATATTTTTGCTACCTTCCCTTATGTTCATCTGTTTTGTATCATAAATTCCACATATGATGGAAATCATACATTTGTGTTTCTATGACTGACTTACCTCACTTAGCATAATACACTCTATTGATATTGTTGCAAAAGGCAAGATTTCATTCTTTTTGATCACCAAGTAATATTCCATATATATATATATATATATATATATATATATATATTTATATTTATATTTATATATACACACACACACACACACACATACCACATCTTCTTTATCCATTCATCAGTCAATGGACACTTGGGCTCTCTATATACTTAGGCTATTGTCAATACTGCTGCCATAAAAACTGGGGTGCATGTGACCCTTCAAATCAGCACTCCTCTATCATTGGAAAAATACCTAGTATAGCAATTGCTGGGTCGTAGGGTATTTCTATTTTTAATTTTTTGAGGAACACCCATACTGTTTTCCAGAGTGGCTACCCCAGGTTGCATTCCTAACAACAGTGCAAGAGGGTTCCTCCTCACCAACATCTGTTGTTGCCTGAGTTGTTAATTTTAGGCACTTTTACCAGTGTCAGGTGGTATCTCAGTGTGGTTTTGATCTGCATTTCCCTGATGATGAATAATGATGGGGATTTTTTCATGTGTCTGTTAGCCATCTGGATGTCTTCTTTGGAAAAGTATCTATTGATGTCTTCTGCCCATTTCTTCACTGGATTATTTGTTTTTCAGGTGTTGAGTTTTGTAAGTTCTTCACAGATTTTTGATACTGACCCCTTTATCTGATATGTCATTTGCAAATATCCTCTCCCATTCCATCAGTTGCCTTGTAGTTTTGCTGGTTGTTTCCTTCACTGTACAGAAGTCTTTTGTCTTGATGAGGTCTCAATAGTTCATTTTTGCTTTTGTTTCCCTTGCTTCCAGAGACAGGTCAAGTAAGAAGTTGCTGTGGCTAAGGTCAAAGCAGTTGCTGTCTGTTTTCTCCTCTAGGATTTTGATGGTTTCCTGTCTTACATTTAGATCTTTCATCCATTTTGAATTTATTTTTGTGTATGGTGTAAGAAAGTGATCTAGGCTCATTCTTCTGCATATTGCTGTCCCGTTATCCCTGCACCATTTGCTAAAGAGGCTGTCTTTTTTACATTAGATACTCTTTCCTACTTTGTTGAATATTAGTTGGTCATATATTTGTGGGTCCTTTTCTGGGTTTTCTATTCTACTCCATTGATCTGTGTGTCTGTTTTTGTGCCAATACTATACTACCTTGATGATCACAGCTTTGTAATGCAGACTAACGTCAGGGATTGTGATGCCTCCAGCTTTATTTTCTTTTTCACCTTTACATTGGCTATTTGGGGTCTTTTATGGTTCCATACAAACTTTAGGACTGTTTGTTCTAGTTCTGAGACGTATGCTGGTGCTATTTTGATAGGTATTGCACTGAATGTGTAGAGTGCTTTTAGTACCATTGACATCTTAACAATATTTGTTCTTCCGATCCATAAGCATGGAAGAAACAATGATTCCTTGATATCTCTTTCTGTTGCTTCATTATTGAGGTATAGAAATGCAACTGATTTCTGTACATTGATATTATATCCTGACCCTTGATGATTCCTGTATCAGCTCTAGCAGTTTTTTGGTGGAGTCTTTCAGGTTTTCCATGTAGAGAATCATGTCATCTGCGAAGAATGAAAGTTTGAGTTCTTCTTTGCCTATTTGATGCCTTTATTTCATTTTGTTGTCTGATTGCTGAACTAGGACTTCCAAGACTATGTTGAACAACAGTGGTGAGAATGGACGTCCCTTTTGTGGTCCTTATCTCAGGGGGAAAACTCTCAGTTTTTCCCCATTGAGGAATGATATTAGCTATGGGTCTTTCATATATGTTTTTTATGATGGTAAGTTAGGTTCCTTCTATTCCGACTTTCTTGAGGGTTGTTATCAAGAAACAATCAGCAAAACTACAAGGCAACTGATGGAATGGAAGAGGATATTTGCAAATGACATATCAGATAAAGGGGTCAGTATCAAAAATCTATGAAGAACTTACAAAACTCAACACCTGAAAAACAAATAATTCAGTGAAGAAATGGGCAGAAGACATCAATAGATACTTTTCTAAAGAAGACATCCAGATGGCTAACAGACACATGAAAAAATGCCAAACATTACTCATCATCAGGGAAACAGCGAAGGAAACAATCAACAAAACTAAAAGGCAATGGTCGGAATGGCAGAAGGTATTTGCAAATGACATATCAGATAAAGGGTTAGTATCTAAAATCTGTAAAGAACTTACCAAACTCAACACTCAAAAAAAAAACCAAATAATCCAGTGAAGAAATGGGCAGAAGACATCAAAATTACTTTTCCAAAGAAGACATCCAGATGGCTAACAGTAATGTGAACAGATGCTCAACATCACTCATTATCAGGGAAATACAAATCAAAACCACAATGAGTACCACCTGACACCTGTCATAATGGCTAAAATTAACAACTCAGAAAACAAATGTTAGCAAAGATGTGGAGAAAGGGTACCCCTCTTGCACTGTTGTTGGGAATGCAAATTGGTGTAGCCATTGGAAAACAGGGTGGAGGTTCCTAAAACATTAAAGTATAGAACTACTATACAACCCAGCAATTGCACTTCTAGGACTTTATCAAAAGGATACAAAAATGCTGATTTAAAGTGGCACATGCACCCCAATGTTTACAGTGGAGCTATGAACAATAGCCAAATTTTGGAAAGAGCCCAAATGTTCCTCAGCTGACGAATGGGTTAAGAAAATGTGGTATAGAGGAGTTGCGGCAAGATGGCGGCTTAGGAGGACGCTGGGCTCACCGCACGTCCTGCGGATCACTTAGATTCCATCTACACCTGCCTAAATAACCCAGAAAACCACCAGAGGATTAGCAGAACAGAGTCGCCGGAGCCAAACGCAGACGAGAGGCCCACGGAAGAGGGTAGGAAGGGCGGCGAGGCGGTGCGCGCTCCACGGACTGGCGGGAGGGAGCCGGGGCGGAGGGGCGGCTCGCCGGCCAAGCAGAGCCCCCGAGTCGGGCTTGCAAAAGCGGAGGGGCCGGGCGGACTGTGTTCCGACAGCAAGCGCGACTTAGCGTCTGGGAGGTCAGAAATTAACAGCTCTGCTCAGAAAGCGGGAAGGCTGGAGGACAAAGGGAGGGAGAGCTGCTGAGCCCCCTGACAACAGAGCTCAGTTTGGTGGGGAACAAAGGCGCTCGCCAGCGCCATTTCCCCCGCCCATCCCCCAGCCGAAATCCCAAAGGGAACCGGTTCCTGCCAGGGAACTTGCTCGCTCCGCACAAACACCCAACTCTGCCCTTCTGCGGAGCCAAACCTCCGGCAGCGGATCTGACTCCCTCCCGCTGCCACAGGGCCCTCCTGAAGTGGATCACCTAAGGAGAAGCGATCTAAGCCTGCCCCTCCTGCCCCCGAGCACCTTGCCTACCCACCCCAGCTAATACGCCAGATCCCCAGCATCACAAGCCTGGCAGGGTGCAAGTAGCCCAGACGAGCCACACCACCCCACAGTGAATCCCGCCCCTAGGAGAGGGGAAGAGAAGGCACACACCAGTCTGACTGTGGCCCCAGCGGTGGGCTGGGGGCAGACATCAGGTCTGACTGCGGCCCCGCCCACCAACTCCAGGTATACACCACAGCACAGGGGAAGTGCCCTGCAGGTCCTCACCACGCCAGGGACTATCCAAAATGACCAAGCGGAAGAACTCCCCTCAGAAGAATCTCCAGGAAATAACAACAGCTAATGAGCTGATCAAAAAGGATTTAAATAATATAACAGAAAGTGAATTTAGAATAATAGTCATAAAATTAATCGCTGGGCTTGAAAACAGTATAGAGGACAGCAGAGAATCTCTTGCTACAGAGATCAAGGGACTAAGGAACAGTCACGAGGAGCTGAAAAACGCTTTAAACAAAATGCATAACAAAATGGAAACCACCACAGCTCGGCTTGAAGAGGCAGAGGAGAGAATAGGTGAACTAGAAGATAAAGTTATGGAAAAAGAGGAAGCTGAGAAAAAGAGAGATAAAAAAATCCAGGAGTATGAGGGGAATATTAGAGAACTAGGTGATACACTAAAAAGAAATAATATACGCATAATTGGTATCCCAGAGGAGGAAGAGGGAGGGAAAGGTGCTGAAGGGGTACTTGAAGAAATCATAGCTGAGAACTTCCCTGAACTGGGGAAGGAAAAAGGCATTGAAATCCAAGAGGCACAGAGAACTCCCTTCAGACGTAACTTGAATCGATCTTCTGCACGACATATCATAGTGAAACTGGCAAAATACAAGGATAAAGAGAAAATTCTGAAAGCAGCAAGGGGTAAACGTGCCCTCACATATAAAGGGAGACCTATAAGACTCGTGACTGATCTCTCTTTTGAAACTTGGCAGGCCAGAAAGAATTGGCACGAGATTTTCAGGGTGCTAGACAGAAAAAATATGCAGCCAAGAATCCTTTATCCAGCAAGTCTGTCATTTAGAATAGAAGGAGAGATAAAGGTCTTCCCAAACAAACAAAAACTGAAGGAATTTGTCACCACTAAACCAGCCCTACAAGAGATCCTAAGGGGGACCCTGTGAGACAAAGTCCCAGAGACATCACTATAAGCATAAAACATACAGACATCACAATGACTCTAAACCCGTATCTTTCTATAATAACACTGAATGTAAATGGATTAAATGCGCCAACCAAAAGACATAGGGTATCAGAATGGATAAAAAAACAAGACCCATCTATTTGCTGTCTACAAGAGACTCATTTTAGACCTGAGGACACCTTTAGATTGAGAGTGAGGGGATGGAGAACTATTTATCATGCGACTGGAAGCCAAAAGAAAGCTGGAGTAGCCATACTTATAGCAGACAAACTAGACTTTAAATTAAAGGCTGTAACAAGAGATGAAGAAGGACATTATATAATAGTTACAGGGTCTATCCATCAGGAAGAGCTAACAATTATAAATGTCTATGCACCGAATACCGGAGCCCCCAAATATATAAAACAATTACTCATAAACAGAAGCAACCTTATTGATAAGAATGTGGTAATTGCAGGGGACTTTAATACACCACTTACAGAAATGGATAGATCATCTAGACACACGGTCAATAAAGAAACAAGGGCCCTGAATGACACATTGGATGAGATGGACTTGACAGATATATTTAGAACTCTGCATCCCAAAGCAACAGAATATACTTTCTTCTCGAGTGCACATGGAACATTCTCCAAGATAGATCATATACTGGGTCACAAAACAGCCCTTCATAAGTTTACAAGAATTGAAATTATACCATGCTTACTTTCAGACCACAATGCCATGAAGCTTGAAATCAACCACAGGAAAAAGTCTGGAAAACCTCCAAAAGCATGGAGGTTAAAGAACACCCTACTAACGAATGAGTGGGTCAACCAGGCAATTAGAGAAGAAATTAAAAAATATATGGAAACAAACGAAAATGAAAATACAACAATCCAAACGCTTTGGGACGCAGCAAAGGCAGTCCTGAGAGGAAAATACATTGCAATCCAGGCCTATCTCAAGAAACAAGAAAAATCCCAAATACAAAATCTAACAGCACACCTAAAGGAACTAGAAGCAGAACAGCAAAGGCAGCCTAAGCCCAGCAGAAGAAGAGAAATAATAAAGATCAGAGCAGAAATAAACAATATAGAAACTAAAAAAACTGTAGAGCAGATCAACGAAACCAAGAGTTGGTTTTTTGAAAAAATAAACAAAATTGACAAACCTCTAGCCAGGCTTCTCAAAAAGAAAAGGGAGATGACCCAAATAGATAAAATCATGAATGAAAATGGAATTATTACAACCAATCCCTCAGAGATACAAACAATTATCAGGGAATACTATGAAAACTTATATGCCAACAAATTGGACAACCTGGAAGAAATGGACGAATTCCTGAACACCCACACGCTTCCAAAACTCAATCAGGAGGAAATAGAAAGCTTGAACAGACCCATAACCAGCGAAGAAATTGAATCGGTTATCAAAAATCTCCCAACAAATAAGAGTCCAGGACCAGATGGCTTCCCAGGGGAGTTCTACCAGACGTTTAAAGCAGACATAATACCTATCCTTCTCAAGCTATTCCAAGAAATAGAAAGGGAAGGAAAACTTCCAGACTCATTCTATGAAGCCAGTATTACTTTGATTCCTAAACCAGACAGAGACCCAGTAAAAAAAGAGAACTACAGGCCAATATCCCTGATGAATATGGATGCAAAAATTCTCAATACGATACTAGCAAATCGAATTCAACGGCATATAAAAAGAATTATTCACCATGATCAAGTGGGATTCATTCCTGGGATGCAGGGCTGGTTCAACATTCGCAAATCAATCAACGTGATACATCACATTAACAAAAAAAGAGAGAAGAACCATATGATCCTGTCAGTCGATGCAGAAAAGGCCTTCGACAAAATCCAGCACCCTTTCTTAATAAAAACCCTTGAGAAAGTCGGGATAGAAGGAACATACTTAAAGATCATAAAAGCCATTTATGAAAAGCCCACAGCTAACATCATCCTCAACGGGGAAAAACTGAAAGCTTTTTCCCTGAGATCAGGAACACGACAAGGATGCCCACTCTCACCGCTGCTGTTTAACATAGTGCTGGAAGTTCTAGCATCAGCAATCAGACAACAAAAGGAAATCAGAGGCATCAAAATTGGCAAAGATGAAGTCAAGCTTTCGCTTTTTGCAGATGACATGATATTATACATGGAAAATCCGACAGACTCCACCAAAAGTCTGCTAGAACTGATACAGGAATTCAGCAAAGTTGCAGGATACAAAATCAATGTACAGAAATCAGTTGCATTCTTATACACTAACAATGAAGCAACAGAAAGACAAATAAAGAAACTGATCCCATTCACAATGGCACCAAGAAGCATAAAATACCTAGGAATAAATCTAACCAAAGATGTAAAGGATCTGTATGCTGAAAACTATAGAAAGCTTCTGAAGGAAATTGAAGAAGATTTAAAGAAATGGAAAGACATTCCCTGCTCATGGATTGGAAAAATAAATATTGTCAAAATGTCAATACTACCCAAAGCTATCTACACATTCAATGCAATCCCAATCAAAATTGCACCAGCATTCTTCTCGAAACTAGAACAAGCCATCCTAAAATTCATATGGAACCACAAAAGGCCCCGAATAGCCAAAGGAATTTTGAAGAAGACCAAAGCAGGAGGCATCACAATCCCAGACTTTAGCCTCTACTACAAAGCTGTCATCATCAAGACAGCATGGTATTGGCACCAAAACAGACACATAGACCAATGGAATAGAATAGAAACCCCAGAACTAGACCCACAAACGTATGGCCAACTCATCTTTGACAAAGCAGGAAAGAACATCCAATGGAAAAAAGACAGCCTCTTTAACAAATGGTGCTGGGAGAACTGGACAGCAACATGCAGAAGGTTGAAACTAGACCACTTTCTCACACCATTCACAAAATAAACTCAAAAGGGATAAAGGACCTAAATGTGAGACAGGAAACCATCAAAACCTTAGAGGAGAAAGCAGGAAAAGACCTCTCTGACCTCAGCCGTAGCAATCTCTTACTCGACACATCCCCAAAGGCAAGGGAATTAAAAGCAAAAGTGAATTACTGGGACCTTATGAAGATAAAAAGCTTCTGCACAGCAAAGGAAACAACCAACAAAACTAAAAGGCAACCAACGGAATGGGAAAAGATATTCGCAAATGACATATCGGACAAAGGGCTAGTATCCAAAATCTATAAAGAGCTCACCAAACTCCACACCCGAAAAACAAATAACCCAGTGAAGAAATGGGCAGAAAACATGAATAGACACTTCTCTAAAGAAGACATCCGGATGGCCAACAGGCACATGAAAAGATGTTCAGTGTCGCTCCTTATCAGGGAAATACAAATCAAAACCACACTCAGGTATCACCTCACGCCAGTCAGAGTGGCCAAAATGAACAAATCAGGAGACTATAGATGCTGGAGAGGATGTGGAGAAACGGGAACCCTCTTGCACTGTTGGTGGGAATGCAAATTGGTACAGCCGCTCTGGAAAGCAGTGTGGAGGTTCCTCAGAAAATTAAAAATAGACCTACCCTATGACCCAGCAATAGCACTGCTAGGAATTTATCCAAGGGATACAGGAGCACTGATGCATAGGGCCACTTGTACCCCAATGTTCATAGCAACACTCTCAACAATAGCCAAATTATGGAAAGAGCCTAAATATCCATCAACTGATGAATGGATAAAGAAATTGTGGTTTATATACACAATGGAATATTACGTGGCAATGAGAAAAAATGAAATATGGCCTTTTGTAGCAACGTGGATGGAACTGGAGAGTGTGATGCTAAGTGAAATAAGCCATACAGAGAAAGACAGATACCATATGGTTTCACTCTTATGTGGATCCTGAGAAACTTAAAAGGAACCCATGGGGGAGGGGAAGGAAAAAAAAAAAAAGAGGTTAGAATGGGAGAGAGCCAAAGCATAAGAGACTGTTAAAAACTGAGAACAAACTGAGGGTTGATGGGGGGTGGGAGGGAGGAGAGGGTGGGTGATGGGTATTGAGGAGGGCACCTTTTGGGATGAGCACTGGGTGTTGTATGGAAACCAATTTGTCAATAAATTTCAGAAAAAAAAAATAAGTTAACACACACACAAAAAAAAACTAAAAGAGTCTGTTTCATATATATAATGATATATGTGAACCTCATGGTAACCACAAAGCAGAAACCTATAGTAAATATACAAAAAAAAATGAATCTAAACATAACACTAAAGGAATCTGTCATATCATAAGGTAAGAAAGAGAAGAAACAGAGAGGAACTGCATAAAATGGCCAAATGTACCTATCAATAGTTACTTTAAATGTAAATGTACTAAATCCTCCAATTAAAAGGTATAGAATGGCTGAATAGATTAAAATAAACAAAAAGAAAAAAAAACAAGACTCATTTCCATACTGATTACAAGAGACTCACTTCAGAATTAAGGGCACACAGACTGGAATGGAAGGAATGGAAAAATATATTCCATGCAAATGCAAACAAAAAGAAAGCTGGTGTAGCTTTATTTATGTCAGATAATATAGGCTTAAAAATAATGACTTTAATAAAAGACAAAGTGGGGCAAGACATAATGATACAAGGGTCAATAGAGCAAGAAGATATTACATTTAGAAATATATATGCACCCAACATAGAGGCACCAAAATACATAAAACAAATATTAACTGACCTAAAGTGAGAAATTAAAAGCAATACTATTATAGTAGGGGATTTTAGCAGCCCACTTATATCAATAATGGATCATACAGACAGAAAATCAATAAGGAAACATTGCCCTTAAATGACCTATTAGACCAGATGGACTTAATAGATATATACAGAACATTTCATCCAAAAGCAACACATACACATACTTTTCAAGTATATATGGAATATTTACCAAAATAGATCAAATAGTAGAGCACAAGATAAGTCTCAAAAAATTCAAGAAGATTCAGATTATATCAAGCATCTTTTCCCACTACAAAACTAGAAATCAATTACAAGAAGAAAACTGAAAAAACTACAAACACATGGAAATGAAACAGCATGTTACAGAACAACTATTGCATCATAGAAGAAATCAAGGAGACACAAAAAGATTACACAGAGATAAATGAAAACAGAAATATGACATAGGAATATCTGTGGTGACAGGAAAATCTGTGTGATACAGAAAAAGTGGTTCTAAGAGGGATGTTCATTGCAATACAGGCTTATCTCAAAAAAAGAAAAATTTCAAACAATCTAACCATACACCTCATGGAACTAGAAAAACATGAAGCTCCAAGTTAGTAGAAGGAAGTAATAATGAAGATCAGAGTGGAAGTCAATGAAATAGTGACTAAAAAGATCACCAAGAGAAAAAAAGAAAAGGACTCAAATAAAATCAGAAATTAAAGAGAAGTTACAACCAGTACCACAGAAATACAGAGGATTGTAAGAGGCTACTGTGAACAATAATATGCCAACAAACTGGATAATCCAGAAGGAATGGATAAATTCATAAAAACAAAAGTTTCTGAAACTGAATCAGGAATAAAAGAAAATCTGAGTAGAATGATTACTTATGGAGATTGAATTAATAATCAAAACCTTCCAACAAACAGAAGTTTAGACAGATTTACTGGTAAATTCTGCCAATATTTCAAAGAGGATTTAATTTGGAAGAGTTATTTGGTGCTATTATAAAGAAAAAAGGGGACCCTCGTGCACTGTTGGTGGGAATGATGGTGCAGTCTCTATGGAAAACAGTATCTAGGTTCTTCAAATATTAAAAATTGAACTACCACATGACCCAACAGTTACACTGCTGGGTAACTATGTGAGGAAAATGCAAACAGTAATTTGAAAAGGTAAATGACCCCTATGTTTATTGCAGCATTATTTACAATAGTCATAATATGGTAACAACCTATGTGGCCATCAATAGACGTATAGATAAAGAAGATGTATGTATATAGCTATAGCAAAGAATGAAATCTTGTCATTTGCACAAAATGGATGGAACTTGAGGGTATTATGCTGAGTGAAAGAAAGTAGATGGAGAAGGGCAAATGCCACATGATTTCACTTATATGTGGAATCTAAAACACAAAACAAAGAAAATCAAACAAAACACAGACTTCCAGATACAGAAAACAGTTTGATGGTAGCCATTGGGGAGATTGATGTTGGGGGGTGACATGGATAAAGGGGATCAAGAACTACAAACTTCCAGTTATAAAATTAGTAAGTCATGGGGTTATAATGTACAGCATGGGGGATATAGTGAAGAATCATTGTATTAACTCTTTTTGAAAATTTATTATTTATTCATTTTTGAGAGAGAGGGAGAGAGGGAGGGAGGGGGGAGGGAGAGGGGAGAGGGAGACACAGAATCTGAAGCAGGCTCCAGGCTCTGAGCTGTTGGCACAGAGCCCAGTGCAGGGCTCGAATTCACAAACTGTGAGATCGTGACATGAGCTGAAGTCAGACACTTAACCGACTGAGCCACCCAGGCACCCCATACCTGTAGTAACTCTTTATGGTGTTGACTGATAACTAGACTTAAAGGTCAAATTACTATTTGTATACTTGAAACTAATATAATATTGTATGTAAATCATATTTAAATTAAAAAAATAATTTGAAATTTAAAAAAAGGAATAATAATATTACCTACTGTAGAGGCTTGATTATGCCGGAAAATACCTTTGTTCATGTCCTGGCACAGAGAAAACACTCAATAAATATTGGCCAATGAGATTATATATGTTTTGTGTTTCATGATAGTAAATTCACGTTCTTTTATGTATATCATACTGTTCAGCAAGTTACTCTGGCTTTTATAACATCAGGTACATACAACAACTGCTTATTTTCCACTGTATAGTTGACTCAGGCCTTATGACTAGGACCATGTTATGGTCACTTCTATAACCTTCACTCACGTTTCTAACAGCCAACAAATATTATACACATCAACTTCTTTAGTACTTAGTGAATTGAATTCATTTAATGAAGCACATGGGAAATTAGTTATATAGTATAATTTGGGAGACACCAGAAATCTTCCCAATCCCAACCCAAGTCATTTCTTACTTATAAAGTTCCACTCTAAAATAATAGTCTTGAGATTGTAAAGGATACCTGAAATCATGGAGTATATTCATGAATTGCTTTCCACCAAATGGACAGACTATTTTCTATTATGCCCAGCCTCTGTCCCATTTATAGGGAAATCTTGACTTCACAAGGCAGCCTCTTCCACATGTGGCTCCTTTTATGATAAGAAAATGATTACCAATATTGACTTGGAATCAGCCTCCCTTCACCTGCAGATATATAGTAAACTTGAGAAGCTGTAAATAGTAACTGTGCAGTGGAGCATCTTCAGAATTTTGCTTTGTCTCTGTTTGCCATCTCAGTGCTCTGATAGTTCCCCTTTCCCCTCAATTTGTGGAATATCATTGTCTGGTGTGGTAGGATTTTTTTCTGCCTTCTGTCACTATTTTCTGTAGTCTTTCTTAAAAATTCCATCTCCTGAATTTCTCATCTCCAAGAGATGAAAGAAAATTTCCCATTTTAGTTTATTCTCATTCTTCCATGCTGGCTAGTTTGAATGGGAGTACTGGAATTAAATAGACCCAAGTCATCTTCATGATCAACAATAAGTTTTAGAAGACCAATGGACTGGTCATTTTTAATTTAGAAAGCCCTGAAAAGAACCAATGTGGGTGGTAGGAAACTTGGGTTTTAGTCTAGCTCTGCCTTCCATTTTTAATGTAACCTTGGGAAAGTCTGTCTTCTTATAGGCCTCAAATCCTTTATCTGTGAAATGCATGAGAATGAATTTAATATTCATTATCCCTTCTCTGATTCTATGCACAAGGTTTGAAGAATTTTTGAAATCTTTCATGCGGCCTCATTAATTAAATGTTCTTTATCTGATCGGGCACATTTGAAGAGGTTGTAACTTTTCTATTGTTTCATTTATGGTCAAACTGTGACATAAAAGAAAATGAGAAATTTTAGTGGCAACATATCATTAACTTTATTGCTCTGAAAGTATGATAAAGATCTATTTTACTTATTTTTTTGTTTTCCTTGCTGTTAGCTAAAGTTGACTAGGGGCTCCTGGGTGGCTCAGTCGGTTAAGCGTCTGACTTCGGCTCAGGTCATGATCTCACAGTTTGTGAGTTCGAGCCCTGTGTCGGGCTCTGTGCTGACAGCTTGGAGCCTAGAGCCTGCTTTGGATTCTGTGTCTCCTTCTCTCTCTGCCCCTCCCAAACTTGTGCTCTGTCTCTGTCTATCACAAATAAATAAATGTAAAAAAAATTAAAGTTGACTAGAGAGAGTAAGGTAGGGTCAAGTGGAGAGAGGCTCTTATTTAGGATTATTTCTGGATAGATGTCTTTGCTAGTTGCCATATCATATCATAACTTAGTAGTTGAGTAGCCATATTAATTCTACAGTACATCTGCTGCCTGTGAAAGAATCATCATAAAGTGTATATTAGTGGCATAGTATTTGCCAATTTCGAATTGGAATTTATAGGTTTTATTTTCCCATTGTTTTGTTAATTGCTTAGGAAGGATATAACATTATTTAAAAATCACATCTTAAAAAATGTGTCAATGTGTGGTGACACTCTATGGATAGTGCCTTTTAAGAAAATGGTCTGTTTGGTGTCCTTAGCTGCCTTATTCCATCTGTGTAGTATCATTAATTTGTCTTCTATTTATAAACATTTATTAAGCACTGCTACTTGCCATACTCATTGTTAGATGCTGTAGACACAAAGATTAAAATGGAAGAGCTAATTCATCTTGAACTGGACTTTTTTTGGCATGTGTCCTTCACAGGAGCATCTACCCTGCGCCTGACTATATTAGTGGCAATGAGGGATAGTAGAAATCATTGCCATTGAGAATCTTGGGAGTGCTTCCCCTGTGTTTCCACTGCATACACAGCATGGTATTTGGCACAGAGGAATCACTTAGCAAACATTTGAGGAAGAGAATGAATGCATGAGTAGCTATTCCTTTAGAGGATCCTTGTCCTGTTTGTTCTAGGAACTAATCTTTAATACAAAACCAGATTTATTTAAGAAGTGCTAAAATAGACACATGTGCATGAAAAGAGAGCAATTAATTCTGTCTTTGGGGACATTAGGAAAGGACATTTCAGGTAGATAAAATAACATGAGAAAATATAGACGTTGGTTAAAACACATGCTGTGTGCTTAGGGACCACTGAGTCCTCATATAATCATAGGGTGGAGGTGGTGGAATGGGTGACAGATGGGAGTACAGCAGGAAATATCTCAGAAATACAGGTTACACAGAGTTTCCAAAGCCTATTAAGGACCTTAGCCTGGACTCAGTGAGTGATAGGAATATATTAAAGATTTTTAAGCATAGAAATGTCATATTTTTATTTGTGTTTTATAGTTCACTCTGGTATCATTGTGAAAGACGGATTGAAGTAGGGCAAGACTGGAGGAAGGGAAATCAATTCATCCAGATAAAAGGTAGACTAGAACAACTAGAACAACTCCATCAGTTGGGATGGAGGAAAGGGACTCTACCTTGAGTTGGAAGCAAAATCAAATGGAAGATTTGGGCTGAATAGAAATTGAATGTGTTTTTAGACTGATGTGAAAAAAGTAATGGAGGGCACATGATTGAATATTTATGAAGAAAAGTGGATGATGTCCTGGTAGAGACTGGAAGGATTGGAATCAGAATATAGGATGAAGGGTTAGTACTTGGAAAAAGGAGAAATGGAAGAGAAGAATGTGATCTAAATTTTGTCTTATTATTGTGTGCCTATGGGCCTCATTATCTTTTGCACCTTCTTGTTTAGCCATACCTGCCTTCCCTACTAGCTGTACCTTTGAGTTATTTCAAAAGACAGGGTTATATCATTTTTGGCTCATCAATGGGTTATGTCATTTTGTCATCTACCCAGTGGTAGTCTTTGAACACCTGCTCTGTGTCAATCCCCATACTGGTAACTCAAGGTGTAACAGTGAATCACACCTAGTCTGTGTCCCTGAGAAACTGCTATCTACAGGGAAGATGGGTGTATAAACAAGTTCATGAACTAAAGTGTTAACAGGTGCTTTAACAAAAGTTAGAAGTAATTATTTTTACCTGGGTGAGGGAAGGTAGATCTGCTTGAGCTGAAGTTTGATTATTACTAGTTTAGGATAGTGTGTTTTGCAGAATTCTAAAATGTTCTCTATGCTCCTGTGATATACACACCCTAGATAATTCCCTCTCCTTGAGTATAGGTGGAATCTTTGAATATGATGGGAAATCACTTTCCATGATTATGTGAGTTTATATGGCAAAATGAAACTCTTAAATTTGGGTTTAAAGGTCAGAGATAGAGAAAGTCATAGATTCAAAGTACCATGAGAAGGATTTGATGTGCTGTTATCAGCTTGAAGGTGGAAGGTGCCATGTGGAAAAAAAAAAGTGTTGGTCGACTCTTGTAGAGCAGCCCACAGCTGATGACCAGCAAAGAAATAAATAACATTAGTTCCACAAACACAAGGAACTGAATTCTGCCAGAGACAAGAATGAGCTTGGTAACAGATTTTCCCTCAAAGCCTCTGGTCGAATTGATTTCAGCCTTGTGATACTCATGCAGAAATTGCAGCCATGTCACACTTCAGACCTACAGAACTGTGAACTAATAAATGAATGTTATTTTAAGCTCCTGTGTTTATAGTGGTTTGTTACATAGCAATGGAAAACTATTACAGATGGCTTTGCATCGGAATCTGCCCTAGTGACACTTGGAGGCTTGGTTTTTATAGAGCAGTCTTAGAATTGGGCAGATTTACTGAAAGGTTTATTTTTTTCTTGCAGATTATTTCTATTACATAGGTACCTCATCAAAAACTTCTTTTTGAGATTAATAGTTACACAATTAAAGATGTTCACCTTGTTATTGCCTTTTATAGGCTCCCAAGACTATATATGTTAAATGAATAAATGAATAACCCCATAAAACATTTCTGAAAGATCTGAAAGAATAGTGATTAATTTTTCAAGCTATATGGAGAACGACAACCACTTATGTAAGACTTTATGGTCAGTCTAGAGCTTTGGCTGGTATTATATAATGTGTGTTATTTCCCATGTTGGAATATTTCTACTTTGCCTACCTTGCAATATTAGTATTTGAAAAAAATAAGTTATTAGTGTTTCCGGGGGCTCTGTTCTGGGATCTTTGCTCTCCTCACTTTCTCTTTCTCCTGAGTGTCCTTATCTAATACCATGGCTTGTATTTTTTAAATTTAACTCCAGCATAGTTAACATAAAGTGCTATATTAGTTTCAGGTGTACAATATAGTGATCCAGCACTCCCCTACATTACTCAGTGTTCATCAAGACAAGTGCACTCCTAATCCCTTCACCTATTTCACCCATCCCGCCCCCACCCCCACCTCTCTTCTGGTAACCATCTGTTTGTTCTTTATAGTTAAGAGTCTGTCTTTTGCTTTCTATTTTTTTCTTTATTAATTTGTTTTGTTTCTTAAATTCTATATATGAGTGAAATCACATGGTATTTGTCTTTTTTGAACTGGCTTATTTCACTTAGCATTATATTTTCTAGATCCATTCATGTTGTTGCAAATGGCAAGATTTCATTGATATATACATATGTGTGTGTGTGCATGCATGCACACACACACACACACACACACACACACACCAGATTTTCTTTATATGTTCATCTGTCCATGGACACTTGGGCTGCTGCTTCAGTTTGGCTATTGCCAATAATGTTGCAGTAAACTTATCCCTTTGAATTAGTGCTTTTGTATTCTTTGGGTAAGTTCCCAGTAGTGCAAGTACTAGATCATAGGGTAGTTCTATTTTTTATTTTTTAGGAACCTCCATACTGTTTTTCACAGTGGCTTGGGTTTAGAGGTCAGAGATAGAGAAAGTCAGAGATTCAAAGTACCATGAAAAGGATTTGACATGCTGTTATCAGCTTGAAGGTGGAAGGTGCTATGTGGAAAAAAAAAGTGTTGGTGGACTCTTGTAGAGCAGCCCACAGCTGCTCTACTGTTTGTATCCCCACTAACAGTGCACAAGGGTTCCTTTTTCTGTACATATAATGACATGGCTTTAATGGCTATTTATCAACTGATGACTTTCAAAATTCTGTGTCTAGCTTTGTATCAGAACCTGAATAAAACCAGGACTTAAATGGAGACCTTAGATTTTCTGATCTAGTCTCTACTCCTTTGATTTTTCCCTTTAGAGAGTCCTAAATTGAAAAGGTATTTCCGGGAAAGAAAAATATTTTCTTTTATCAAATGTTTTAATTTGAAACAAAAGTTATTCCTGGAAGATGATTAGGAAAGTTTTCATGGGTGTAAGACTAGCTAACAGCCAGGTAGGGTGACCAGTCTGCTGGGAGTAGATTCCCTGGCATTGCCTATAATCTGAATTTCAAAATTGTTCTGTAGTGTCCCTTAGTCTCTGAAGTAAAATTTAGATTTGGGGTTTTGAGGAAGGAGGCAAGAAACCTAAGATTACCAATTTGACTAAGAGGTGATGCTGGAGTAATGAATAATGACGCAGACAGTGCTTTCAAGAATTTGAATGTCATAAATACCAAACAGAGAGGGACTTGTTCTCTGGGGATGAATAGATGAAGCCAATTAAATCCAGAAATGTAAAAAGTATAGGTTGATTTTTTTCAAGGAAAAACCACCATACAACCTGTTGCACATATCTGCAGATCTGTGGCAGCATCTCCTCCTAATGTTAATGGCCATCTCCCCGAGAAAAATTCTCTTGGGATTTCACACCAACAGCAATATCCTGTCCTCTAGAAAACACAGTTCCTCTCCATAATGTTTCATCTGCATAATGTCTATTATATAAAATGCTATATATATGCTATTTATAGTATTATAATATAGTATATCATGTATACATAGTATAGTATATGTAGTGTATGTAAAAGAACACTTACAGTAAGTATAGTAAGAATATAATTATAATTTAAACTACATATTAATCACATTTAATATAACTCACCTATGAATAAATTTAAGTTTTAAATTATTTATAAGTATTATTTTTTCATTTTAACAATCTTCATTGTAAATATTGATCAATCTTGTATGTCTTCACATTAAATACCCTACTTCAGTCTTAAATAGTATTTCTGTCTCTTAACATATACTTATTTTTTTTAAGTTTATTTATTTATTTTGAGAGAGAGAGGGAGAGAGGGAATGAGTGGGAGAGGGGCAGAGAGAGGGGGACAGAGTATCTGAAGTAGGCTCCGCACTGTCAGTATTGAGCCCGATCAGGGGCTTGAACTCACAAACTGTGATATCATGACCTGAGCTGAAGTCAGATACTTAATTGACTGAGGCACGCAGGCGCCCCTGACCACATATTTAAAATTACCTTAAATTTACCCATTTTAAATCCCTGTATTAATTATTTTCTATCTTACATATCCCAATTGAATCTTTTTATTTATTTTTATATTGAAGTATAATTAACATACAGTGTATATTATAGTAGTTTCAGGTGTACAATATCATGATTCAACAATTCTATACATTACTTAGTGCTCGCCAAGAGAAATGTAATCCTAAACTCTTTAATCTACTTCACCCATCCCCTGACCCATTGCCCCTCTGGCAAACACCTGTTTGTTCTCTGTATTTTAAGAGATTGCCTTTGTTGTCTCTTTTTTTTCTTTGCTTTTTGTTTGTTTTGTTTCTTAAATTCTACATATGAGTGAAATCATATGGTATTTTCTTTCTCTGACTTATTTCACTTAGTATTATACCCTTGCGGTCCATCCATGTTGTTGCAAATGGCAAGAACTCAAAGTACTTTTGCAACTGAATACCAAAAATAGAAATAATTCTGTTGAAAATGGGTAGAGGACCAGAGTAGACATTTTTCCAGAGAAGACACAGAAATGGCCAACAGACACCTGAAAAGATGCTCATCAGGGAAATGCAAATCAAAACCACAATGAGATATCACTTTACCCTTGTCAGAATGGCTAGAATCAAAAAGACAAGAAATAACAAGTGTTGGCAAGGTTGTGGCAAAAAAGGATCCCAACTGAATTTTAAATAACATGTATTTTAATTTTCTTATCTCAGTCTTAAATATATTCTATTGCAAATGTTCATTTCAGTTTAAATAACCTTCACTATAAATACCATTTGTAAAGGATCTCTCCTGGTTTAGGTTGCTGGTATTCTTCTTTCCCTTTGTTTAATGATATTTTTACCTTTGCAGAATAGTTCTACGCTCAGGCCTTGTGGTTTCAACGGGGTTTTCAATTTTGATTTTCCACCCCTTTAATCACAGAGACTACCATATAACCCCAGTTTCACCTATTATGGTTCTTCAGCCTCTTGGCCACAATGCTAAGTTCACTGGTAGGCAAGTGACACATGTTGGAGGGACCATTGAGAGTCATCTCTTGGGATTTTTTTATTCTAAAAGTGGAAAGAAGAGGTCTTTCTTTCTCTTTGAAGTATAAGCCATAAAAGGATGGAAGCCTGGAGCTACTGACAGTTGCATTTCCTTCCTCATGAAGGAGACTGAGAGAATGAGTTCTATATAGAGACAGAATCTGAAGTGAAAGAAAGAATTTTGAGGGCATCGTTTGAGGCCCTGATCCAGTTCTTCAATTTGCTCATTCTAATTATAAGAGCCAATACGTATTCTTATTTAAAGAGTTGGTAGTTGGCTTTCTGTCATATGCAAATGAGAGACTTCTGAATAATACACATGTATTAATCTTAAAGATATTTTCCAAACTTATATCTCTTATTTGAGGTTTTCTTCTGGACCTGATATTGGGATTATGCTAATGGTGAAGGTCATTTTAAACTCAAATAGTGATTTGAATTAGAGCATATTTAAGGGAATTCTTAGTTGTGTCCATTGGAAACAGAGTTGGGATTAGAACAGAACATTGTTTCTGAGTTTCAGACTCCAGGTGTAGTTTATTTAGGGGCATATGGATACAAAAATATTTGATATTGAGCCTGTTGTGGTTAATGTAAGATAGAAGGACCAGCTCTGTCTCCAGTTTTCTGTGGGATTTTAGACAAGTGTTTTCCTCCTGTGATTTCAATTTCTCTTTCTAGAAAATGAAGTGGCTGGACTTGATTTTCTCTTCCAGCCCTAATAGTCTGAGTTTTTTGCTGCCTAGATGCTTCTTATGCAGACAGGTAGAGATGTTGACAGTATTACCTGGCAGACTAGGCATTGACACAATCTGAGTTGACTTAAAATCTACTAAATTAAAAGGATTTTTGAAGTATATTGTCTCAAAAGATATTTTTGCATTTGCATTCTGAAGGTTTTGTAAAATAAGTCGTACTATTAGTCACATTCCAGTGTACAGAGGCTTCCTCAAAAGAAAACCGACTTTGAAAACTTCAATATATTCTTGGGGCGCCTGGGTGGCGCAGTCAGTTAAGCGTCCGACTTCAGCCAGGTCACGATCTCGCGGTCCGGGAGTTCGAGCCCCGCATCAGGCTCTGGGCTGATGGCTCGGAGCCTGGAGCCTGTTTCCGATTCTGTGTCTCCCTCTCTCTCTGCCCCTCCCCCATTCATGCTCTGTCTCTCTCTGTCCCAAAAATAAATAAACATTGAAAAAAAAAATTTAAAAAAAGAAAACGTCAATATATTCTCAAATAAATTGACTTCATAAATTATATATATACACATACATATATGTATATAGATATACATACATATATACATGTATACACATACATGTACATGTGTGTACATACATATATATATACATGTGTACGTGTGTGTGTGTGTGTGTGTGTGTGTGTGTATGAGTGAGAGAGAGAGGGAAAGAGAGAGAGGTGCATTCAGACTGACACTTGATTTTGCTCCGACTAAAATTTGTGACTATTTCATAATAGTCATAATACAAGAATCACCTATCTGTAAATGCCTCCATGTTTTTGCTCATGATATTCCCTCTGCTTGGAATAGTCTTCCCACTTTCAACCACCATCAACTCTTCCATTATTGAATTTTTCTATTGCATTGTCATTTTTACGTATATGCCTGCCTTTCACACTAAACCATGAACTCTTTGAGTAGGATTATGTCTGCTCTATCTATCAGGCCCAGTTTAGAGCCTGGCAGAGTGCAAAGAGTATCTACTCACTAAATATGAGTTAACTATTTTTAAGCTTACGCAAGACACTACCAGGTTTCTTGTAATTGGGTCTTGGTCATATGTAGCTCCACTGAGAAAGGTCATGGTGAGTTAATTAATAGTTCGTTGATTACAAAAGGAAGTCTGTGCTCCTTACCTTAACATTCCAAGTTCTTTACAATGTAAATTTCACCATTTATTTTGTACCATTTTCTACTAACCCCCATCTATGCTTTCTCCTCATAGAAAATTTTTGTGTTAATTTAACAAATATTTATGGAGTGTTACTCTGTTTTATATCCTATGCTAAGCATTAAGAATACAATAGTAAATCTTGGAAATACCTTGCACATTTCTGTTTTTAAATACTTGTAGATTCTATTCCCACTTCCTAGGCTGATTTTACTTGTACTTTCTGGTTGTCTGAACCCATCCTCATTTGGGGGGGGGGGTCTAGAACAAGCCTATGATGAATCCTTAGGGAAATCTGGCTTTTCTAAGCGTCTGCATTTAATTGCCTTGGTTTCTCTTTGAACAATTTGCCCAAATTTCTCATCTCTCTAGCAATAAAATTGTATTCATACTTAATTTTCAACACTTTCCTGCAATAGTTTCAATACCCAAACAACTAAATACTTCCAAAAAGGATAAATAGATACATTGTCATCATTAATATATCATGTTCCTTCCCTCTACTGCCCTCCTTTATCCCCCTATTTCTGAAATTCCTTCATAGACCCAGATAGGAAAAGAATTAAGAGTTGTTGCCACCTAAGCGTCACTATGATGTGAGTGTTCAGAAAGATTGCTGTAGCTACTGGAATCATACCTGCTTTCTGTTACAGCTCAGCTCAACTTTTCTTCTCTGACCCCTGGAGGTTGTAGACTGTGTCACTTTCTGTGGAAGGAAAAAAAAAAGATGAATTAATTGCTGCACTAATTATCACCCAAACTCTACAAATTTTTTGCCTTTCAAAAATCCCTCATATCCATCCCGTCTTCATCTCCACTCCCACCATCTTGCTTCAGACTATTCCCGTCCTATTTGGATTATTCAAGAGCCTTTTAGTAACTGTTCTCTGACACTATCCTCTTCATAGGGGGAAAAGTTATTTGTGCAAACCCAAAACATAAAGAAAAAAGAATAGTAGAAGACACAGAGACCAATGGAACAAAGCTAAGTTTCCAGAACTTAGATTTCTAGCTAGATTTCCAGCCCTGAAGGCCTTGTACATAGAGGGGACAAGAATGATTCTCATTTATTTAATAGTAGTCACTAAACAACTGAACATACTTCCCCTCCATGCATCCTGCCCTCTAGCCACACTTGCCTATGGTCATCACCATACCTTCACAAGCCTCTGTTTTGTACTTGTTCTTCCCTCCTTTCTCATTTATCTCATTTATCTCTTACTTATCTCATCCGTCTTTCTTATTTATCAGTAGGATCAAAATCCTACTGATCTATCAAGCATGAACTCATTTTGTGCTCCTCTAAGAAAACTTCTGGAACTTGGGTTGGGTATACTTCCTCTTATTACTTTGAATTAAAATTGTTTGTCTGTCTTTACTATTTGTGAGAATTTCAAGGACTCAGATACTGTTCATCTCCATCTCTCCTCTCAAATGCCTAGTGACTGCTGCTTAATGAATGAAGATCCTTCTTGTTCCTTCAGTATGTCTGCAGGGATGAGACTATGGATACAAATCTGAGTTTTAGAAACTTAGCATTATTCCATTGGTCCCCCTGTCTTGTATCGTTCTATTGTTCTTTCTTCTTAGTTTATGTTTGTGGGTTATTCTGGGATTTGTACCTTACAACCAATTTTTCGTTCTGGGAGAAGGCACACAGAGTATCAGTTTCCTACCAAGGAGCTATGAGTTCCTACTGAGCTTCTCCTTTGCCCCCCCACTTTTTCATGGTAAAATAATGCACAAATCACCAAAAGAAGGTACAAGAATTTCTGCTTTCTTTATGGGGGGGAAGTAAGCATAACCTTAGTGAGTATTCATAATTAGGAGGTGGTTTATCTAAGAGGCAACTATGTAGAGGAGACCAAACTTGGTAAGTCCAACACAGATGATGCTTGCAAATAGGGTAAAGGCATTGGAGTCTAATTTGTAGAAGGTTAGCCAGATTTGGTTTTAGATCCTGATTCTATGTGGCCGTGAGCATAGATCACCCGGCTAAGCCAATTTCCTCACATGTAAAATGAGGTTAAATCACATAGTCCTCACACTGTAGTTGTGAGGATAAAAGAAATAATATAGAACCAGTCACTTAGCCTGTCTGGATCTGCTCTTATGGCTTAAAAACTTGGAAAAATAGCACTTGGCCTTAAATAAAACCCAGTGTGTGAACACTATAAAAAAGGGGAATGGGAAAACATTAAATAAATATAAGATAAGCTTCTTTACCATTCAGCAGGCAAGAGCTTGCAAACAAGAACTTCTCAGTCATTTCAGACTAAAAACATGTATCTACAAATGCCATTTATACTAACATTTATGTATGATCTTTTTCTAATAATTTCCATAGGATTTCTTAATTTAGGTAAACTATATTTTTGCTTACATTTCAAATAGTCTTAAAGCCTCCTTTTCTCCGAGGTTCAAACACAGATTTTCATTTTCTTGTGTTCTCACTGCAAAGTTAAGTGCTTATCATGTCTTGTAATTTCACTCTGGGTGATAGACTAAAGCACATATTACTACCATTTATCCAGATGAGCATAAAAGGATTAAAATTAAATTTTCTTCCCAGATAGCCCTGTAAGCTAGAGAATACAGTTAATGCTTTTCTTTTGAGAGATAATTAGGAGGTGGGAATCACTGTAAAATGGGAAAAACATGATTTTAACTTAGAAAGGGTTTGTGTATTGGAAGGTTTGACTTCCTGTAGGGAATAAGAGAAAGCGAAACCATTTACTCCAAAATACTGAGAAGGGGAAGATTGATAGCTTTTCCCAGTGGATAGAATGGAAAAAAAGCAGTGTAGGTAGTCCTTTCACCCAGGCTGCATCCACCCTTGTACTCCCATGAATTCCTCATCCTGCTTAGATTCTGATACCCCAGTCTCTGGGCTCCCAGAGCCCCCTCTCCAACCATGGACTTCTGTCTTGTACTTCCTCACCTAAAGGGTTGAGGACTGAATTATTCAGGAAGAAAAGGAATGAAGAGTAAGAGTAAGAGAGCCACCGTATTTTTTGTTAATTGTTCCCCTCCCCCCCCCCACATTAGGTTGGATTGTTAATTTCTTTTTCTATTCCTGTTGTGGAGCAGAAATTTATATTTATATTTTTGTAATTGTAACTTCAGATTTGTAACATTCATTCTTAACCATGTGTTTCTCTTAACAAAGTTGAAAATGATTCAATACCTTTATCCTCTTCCTGGGAACAAGGCAAGAATCTTAGCTTGCCTAAATAAACTGTTCTTTGAACTACTCCCCTTTCCTTTCCTAAGAATTTTAATTAAACATTTTTAAAAGTAAAAAACAAGTAATTATTTTGACTGCTAGAAGAAAGATTTTCCACCATGTTTTACCCTTTTTTCTCTCACCTTTGTTCTTGCAATCCCAGTCTTTATAATGCCAGCAGGTCAGGTCTGAGGACCCAGAGGGGGTCCTGCAGGACCAGCCAAGAGGGTCCTTGGCTTTGCACAGTATGGAAGTCTGACACAAGCCAGAAGGATGTGAGAGCAGAGTTTATTGGAGATCTAAAGAGAGTAGATACAGATGCAATGTCCGGGAGAGTTGGAAAGGAAAGGAACATGAATCTCACTTTTGCTTCGGGTCTGGGGGTTTTTACTGAGGATTGTGGTCTGCTGTACATGTGTACATGGTGTACTCAGGCATCCAGGAACCTATTAGAACAAAGACAAGGGCCCAGATGTTATTCCTTGGAGCCAGAGGGTCTTAGTGTTGAGATGTATAGTGCAGATGGTCTGGAGTACACATATGATAGCTTCATCTAGTCATTCTCACCTGGCCCTTCCTTAGATATTATCTATTTCAAAGGACTCATTTACTCCTTGTCCTTCACAGGGAGGACATACACTATTGCGTTCTGAGACATGTGTAAAGTGGGGGGTGCCTGTCCTTGCAGAATAGAAGCAGTAAGAGGAGCAAAAAGCAGGTTTTTATGGAGTCCTTCAGCTTCCCTATCTCACTTCTCTCTGGCTTCAGTTTTTTTTCTTATAGAAGTAAATACTTCATTAGTACTTTCAAATGAGGATATATGGATGATAAATTCTCTTAGTTACTGTGTATCTGTAAATGTTGCTGTGTTCCCCTAACTATTGAATAATTGTTTAGGAATATTCTAAACTGACAGAATTTTTTTTATTACTTTGAAGAATTGTTTTCTAGTATCTGTTATTGCTAACAAGAGTTCTGTCTATTGGCCTAGTTATTATAATATATGATCAATGTGTCTTTCTGTATGTTAGAATTTGAGGACTTTTTTCTTTAATCTTGATGTTTTTGCAATTTCATTTCTCTGTTGTCCTCAAGCTCTAAGGGGACACTCTCTGCTCTGCTCATCTCCTTTCTAGGTGTCTGCTCTCCTTCAGACTCCTACATTTAGCCTATGCTGTATCCTTGCTTATGTTCTGAAACCTCACTACACTTCTACTTTACTGGCACAACTTCTAAAACTTCCCCTCTCCTTACTGCCTTCATCTGTTATATAATGCTTGATTCATATGGTTCAGCTAAAATTTTATATTCACCAGAAACTCTTCTCTAATCATATCAGTCAGAATGAATCTCTCCCCCTCCCAAACACCAATAGCACCAATAGCATATATTATGAACAAGGACATTTGACATATTTAGTCCACATAGCCTTCTCTTATAACCGTTATGGTGGTGATGGGTGCACAATAATGTGAATGTACTTAATGCCACTCAGCTGTACACTTAAAATGGTTAAGGTGGTAAATCTCATGTATTTTACCACAATTTTTTAGAAAATAAAGGTCTATATCTTTTCATGTCAAAAGAAGAGAGCATATTAGAAAAAAAGTATAGGTTTTATATACAGACAAGCCAGAATTCATTTTCTCAGCTCCCTAGTTATTAGGTGTGTAGTGACTTGAGGGAACTTAATCTTCCTGAGCTCTAGTTTCTTCATTTAAAAAATGAAAACATCTACTTTGTAGAATTGGCTTAAGCCCAAGCTACCAAATCTTCTGAGTTACCAGATACAAATCAATTTACAACCACACAGAGAACCCAGAGTTCCTGTTCTTGTCCTGAGCAAAACTCTCAGCTCTCTTTAGAAACACTCCTGGATATTTTCAGAAACGCTTAAGAGGATATCTTACACATGCTTTCAAACCAGTCTGTCAGTTTCAGATCCCATGTGCCTTCTGACATGTTTCTCCTCTTGGTCTTTGGTTCCCAAAAGTAAATATTCTTTGACCAGGAAGTTATTTGAAGGGGCCTAATCATAGATACCTGTTCATTCATTGATTAATTTAAAAAATATTTATTGAACATATACTTTGCATCATGCAGTGTACTCGGTGCTAGGAATAGATCAGTGGAAAAAAATTAAGAATCTCTGCTCTTTATGGATCTTATATATACACTGATAAGATGAGAGAAATAATAAACATAATAAATAATGCAACCATTTTTATGCACAAGACTGGATTGGATGAGTGCATCCATTCAATAAACATTTTTAATTGCCAAATAATATTCCAAGCACTGATTTTATGAATAAGTACATGTACCATGGAGTACATGTACATAAGTACCATGGAGCATATAGAATCATAGAAGATATATGCATTAAATAAACATTCAAATAAATATATAATAAACTGTGATATGTGCTGTGTAGATAAAGACAAATATTTGCTCCGCCCCCAGCCACTTTCTATAAAGTTCCCCATAAAAACTGTTTACTTACAGAGCAATTTCTCTCAACCTAGCCATAATCTCTAAAACATTTACAGGTCAAAAGTGCATCTTTACTTTTACCCAACCAAAAGGCCCATTTGGGTGACTTCCCAGAACAAAGAATGACATTCAATAAAGTGGAATTCAGATCTGTACTTTTGCAAAATAGAAAAAAGCCGTAAGTTATGAAAAGATAGTTTTTCTTGATGCCCATTTTCCCATCAAATCTTTAAATACCTTTGCTGCACCAGTGTAGCAATCTTGCCAGGAGTCTCTGTAAGAAGTGTATGATACAGGGATAGGAGCATCTTGCTCCAGGGATAATTTCATTCTCCCTATGCAGTGATGCCCTTTAAAACTAAAAATGAAAGTTTTTTAAAGCTCATCATGGCCCTGAGCACAGAATAGGCATTTAATCAATGAAAGTTGATTGCCTCGGGGCGCCTGGGTGGCTCAGTCGGTTAAGTGTCCCACTTTGGCTCAGGTCATGATCTCACGGTCCGTGAGTTCAAGCCCCACATCGGGCTCTGTGCTGACAGCTCAGAGCCTGGAGCCTGCTTCAGATTCTGTGTGTGTGTCTCTCTCTGACCTTCCTCCATTCATGCTCTGTCTCTCTCTGTCTCAAAAATAAATAAACATTAATAAAAATTAAAAAAAAAGAAAATAGATTGCCTCTGCTTACTGATTTGTATAACTACCCCAACTCTACTATTAGATTATGAATTTATTTTATTTTGTTTTTTAAAAATTTTTAGACAGAGAAGGTGTGAGCAGGGTAAGGGGCAGAGGGAAAGAGAATCTTAAGCAGGCTCCATGCCCAGTGCGGAGCCCGATGCAGGGCTCAATCCCACAACCCGGGGATCATGACCTGAGCCAAAATTAAGAGTCAGACACTGATGTGACTGAGCCACCCAAGTGCCCCTAGATTATGGATTTCCAAAGAATAGTGCCAGTTTCTTATAACTTTTGCACTTCCCACAGATTCAGATTCCAGCACATTTATTAAATACCTTTCATGTGCCTGTCATCATGTCAAGAATTTCCCTATATATTATTTCACCCAATTGTCATGACAAACGTGTGAAGAGTATTTTGTCACTCTATATATTTTTTTAATTTTTTTTAACATTTGTTTATTTTTGAGAAACAGAAACAGAGCATGAGCAGGGGAGGGGCATAGAGAGAGGTAGATAAATTTGAAGCAGGCCCCAGGCTCTGAGCTGTCAGCACAGAGCCCAATGTGGGTCTCAAACCATGAACCACGAGATCATGACCTGAAATGAAGTCAGACGCTTAACCGACTGAGCCACCCAGGAGCCCTGTCGCTCAATATTTTGATGAGTAAACTTAGGCTTAGATATACCAAGTAGATGGTTCCCAATAACACAGTGGTAACGCCAGGATTCAAATCCAGCTCACCTGGTCCTTAAAATGATATTCTTCCCAGTGACATGATATTAATAACCATATCATGTAACCAAGAGTAGTGGGAATTTTATGCTTTCATAGTATTTGTGAAAGAGTGGGAATTGATCTGTTGCTTAAAATGATAAATACTTGTTAACATGCTATGCCATTTTGTTAACATGTTTTAAAATTTTATGTAAATGTATATGGAGAGATTTTTTTTTAAATTTTTTTAACGTTTATTTATTTTTGAGATAGAGAGAGACAGAGCATGAACAGGGGAGGGGCAGAGAGAGAGGGAGACCCAGAATCGGAAACAGGCTCCAGGCTCTAAGCCGTCAGCACAGAGCCCGATGCGGGGCTCGAACTCACGGACCGTGAGACCATGACCTGAGCCGAAATCGGACGCTTAACCGACCAAGCCACCCAGGCGCCCCTATATGGAGAGATTTTTATGATATAAAAACTAAAACCAGGTAAATATATATATATATATATATATATATATAATTCTATTTTTGTTTTAAAAATACATACATATATGAAGGAATATATAGGAAAACTCTGGAGGTATAAGCACTGAAGTTTTAACAATTTTTGGTGCAAAGTAGGATTAACAGTGATATTTATCTTCTTTACACTATGTACTTCCTCTTTTATTCCAAGCTTTGTCATGTACTGTTATTAGTATAATAAATTTAAAGTTTCAAATAATTAATGCAAAGAAGAGAACCATTTATCCCATGGGATGTTCAAAATAACAAATTCTAGGGATTGGTGGATCAGATGTTTTAGAAATCCATGAATATCGCAATATGTACAATGAGGATGTAGAAATTACTGGATTTGTATGTAAGTGTTCTTTCCAATCACTTGACAAACCAGGGCATTTCTAAAGAAAATGTTGATATACCTAACATATATGACCTAGTATGTTTTAAAATCAGAATACCAACATTAGCCTTTCCACTGATATATTTGAAAGTGTGTCAAAATCTAATTTTGATTAGCTAAAAGAGTGTGACACATCAGATTATAAATGCAAATCCCAGTAGATATTTGATTTCATCTAATCAAAGATGTTATTTTTAATTGCTATGGAACAAGATGATCTTGTGCAAATGAAGCATTGAGTTAATAACAGTACTTTGTATTTACATAGAGATTTTCTATGAGCTCCACATACTTCTTGAATTAAAAGAAGTTCTGTGTTGGTGCAGTTACTTTGGAAAACTCTGGCAGTGTCTTCTAAAGCGGAATATATGTATACTTTGTGACACAAAAATTATATTTCTAGTTTATCCTCAACAGAAATGTATATGTATGTTTACCAAAAGACATTTTATGGCCCTATTTACTATAGCCCCAAGGCCCAAGGAAAGTATTCGAATGCCCATTAATACTAAAATGTTTATAGATTAGATAAATAAATTATGTTATAATCACACAGTGGAATATTATGCAGCAATGAGAATGAGTGATCTATACCTACATGAAACAATCTGGATGAATCTCACAGACGTTATATTGAGTAAAAAAAGCCAACACAAAAGAGTACAAGCTGTATGATTACATTTGTGTTCAAAAGCATGCAAAACTAACCTATGCATTAGAAATCAGGGCAGTGTTTACCTTTGATATGGGTAGTCATGTGAAGGGAGCATGAGCAGAAGATATGTAAGGTGCTAATAGTATTCTGGTTTGGGATCTGAATGCTTGTTTCACAAATATGCTCAGACTGAATTTTAAACTTATGATATATGTACTTTTCTTTATTCATATTAATTAATGTACCTCAAGCATAGATGTTTACTTGCATAGCTTTAGATATCTCCTAACTCTCCTCTTGTAGATTTTGAGGTATTGAATGTTGGCACCTGAAGTAACTCATTAACTTAATTCATTTATTCAAAATTTCATATTGTGTACTTTATCTCAGTGTATAATAGGGCCTGCTGATACCAAAAAAATAATAAAAATAAGGAGAGAAAATTGAGTCCCTGTGCTCAAGGAATCAATATGGGTGGATGAGGACAGAGAAATGACAAATTATGCATAAGAGCACATAGAAATAAGTACAAGGAGTTTGCTAAAATCAAACAGGAATACCCAAACTAGGCTGTGTAGACTTGGTGACCAGAAAAGGCTCCCTGGGACAAGTGATACATGAATTTTGACTGAAAAATAAGCAATTACACAGAAACTAATAGAATGCACATTCTAAATGGAGGGAACTCCATTTAGGAAGTATCTGAGATAAGCAAGATGTGGTGTCTTCAAGGAACTGCAAATAGTATGTCAGGAATATAGGTTGTGAGGAAAAGGAGGAATGGCAGAATATGAGGCTTTAGAATTGCAAAAGGTTTTGAATATTGTGCTGAAGAGTTTGGACTTTTCCTGAAGCCTAAGGGAATCTAGTAAGGATATAAGCAGGGGAAGGGCATGATAGGATTTTATTTTATTTTTTTAAATTACTCTGGCATTGGTAGGGAGAATAAATTTTACAGAGATAGGACTAGTGGCAGGGAGATCAGTGAGGAATTAACTGAATAAATAATGAAAACCTGAACTAAGGTTGCCACTTTCCCCTGGCCACTTATACATGTATTTGAACATGCAGCTAATTTTAAGATTTGGGGAAATAGGCAGGAGGCTTATATTGTACCACAGACAATTTCAAATTCAACATTAAGCCTGTCTGTTCTTAAATTCTTCAGTTGGAGGAATTAACACTACTCTACAGCACCCTCTGCCTCTTCCTGGGTGCCTAGAATGTAGGCTAGAACTAAGCCTGTTCTCAGGATTATTGCCAGAGAGATCCTTGATTTCTGATGTAACCCTGTCTATTGATGTAGATTTTTTTATACTAGATAAATCTCTTAAGAGCTTCTAGGCTCAACTGGTCTTTGTGATTCTCTAGATATCAGGGAGAGAAAAACAAAAACAGAAACAAACAACAACAAAAACCCCAGCTCTATGGGAAAATGTATCTGCAAGACTGCTGAGGATATCAGTAAAACATTGAGTGTTGTGGCATAGGAGAAAAAAAGAATGACAGCAAGAATAGATCTAGATTCATGCAAATTCACACTAGGAGTCTCTTTCTGTTTTTAAGACTAGATATACTAGAGACGGAGTTTCATTATATTACCACATTGCTGACCTGGATGACAGTTCAGATGTCATCTTGCTAGTATTGAGTGTGAATCATGGTAGCTCTCACAATGGCAAAAATTGGCAATTCAGGAACTCATGGTTCTTTGTATTGATCCTCTAAATGTCAAGAAAGCCATGAGTTTTGAAGATGAGGCCTACCATATTCTGAAGAATGTCATTAAGAATGAGTGAGGGAAAGAAGCTACCAATTAAAGGTATGAGGCAGTTTTCTACTTACATCTTAGAACACGGGTCAACTAACTATGGCCTGTGGGCCAAATCCAAACCACTGCCTGATTTTGTCAATAAAATTTTATTGGAACACAGCAACAACCATTTGTTTAAAATTGTCTATGGCTGATTTTGTGCTACAGTGGTAGAGTTGAATAGTTGTGACAGGGACTATGTAACTCACAAAGCTGAAAATACTTACCATCTGGCCCTTTAAAGGAAATGTTTGGCTTCTTCTGCCTAAAGTGTAAAGAAACCCTGGAATTCTAATGAGTACTATTAGAAAAACTGAAAGACATGAAGTTTTAATTAAAATGGACTCTGAATTCTTCCAATCTGGGACATAAACTCTAAAATGTAACTCTCCAGCTAACCCGAGCACATACATCAGTCCCATGGTACCTCATAAAGAACTAACTAGTGATATCTTATAAAAGTCCCTTTGACCAGAATGGCTGGAAATTTGGAAAAAAAATCACTATTATACAAATATCCAGGTGGCAGGAGATGATTTCATAGCAGCCAACCCAAAGCAAACTGGAATGCTGTGGATGAGGGATAATGTAACTGCTTCCTGGTCCAAGTGAACCAGATTGGCTTTGAGTCTCTTCACTGACCTAATCCAATGAGAATGACACCATAGGTTTCTATTATTCTGAGGTTTCCATTTCCATTATTCCATTATCCATTATCCATAAACTGAAAATGTTTTTAGTGTTCACCTGGTGGTAGAACCTTGTCCTATACATATCCAGATTGTTGCATCTTAACAATCTGAATCTGTTTCTTGGAATTGAGGAGCTTCTGGACAGAAGATTCAGGGACTTTATAGCCCTTAAAGCTCTGGGCATAAGAGCCTCTCAGCCAGTTTAGGTTTATTCAGCAGGTGAGACCTCTGCTGCTGTTGTAATAAGACAGCCCGAAACATCAATTTTTTTTATAAGGATCAGTATTTTATAAGGACCTCTGGTCATTTTCTCTTCTTCCCTCAGTTACCAGTGGTGTTCTCACTGCTTTATTAGAAACGCTATATCAGAAGCCAGACTTAGCCATCTGTAATATTTTCAGAATATCTAGCTTTATAATATTGTGATTAGCTCGAAATTATATATTTTTTCTCCCCTTTGTCCCATTATGAGTCTATAACTCCATCTACTTATGGTAGTCATACTCTGAGGTTCACAGGCAAGATCCACATAGTTTCTATGTGGTAAAACACACACACACACACACACACACACACACACACACACACACCAGTAACTAGAAATAGTCTATTAGCTAGCTACTTTGCCACAAGTTTTTTTTTCTTTCATTTTCCACATTTCACTTCATAGTATTCCAGGCTTCCTCTCTTTGCTTGTGCCTTTTCCATCCTCCCAGATTATCCCTCCTTCTCAATTGCCAAATACTCCCTCTGTTTGCAGTTCATTCAACTCTTTCTAGGTCCTAGCCCCTATTCCCCTCAAGGCCCAACTTTGAGGTGCTCAGCAGAACCAAACAAACATCTGCTTACTAAGGGTCATCTTCTGTATAGAACTTGGGATTATAAATGGCAATATATTGCATATGTCAAGTACCAATTACAGTTGATATTCAATCTTTTTTCTCTCTTCCCATATACTTGTTTTATTGTTGTTGTATTCTTTTTCTTCTTATGTCAAAAATAAATGCCTCATTACATCTGTTGACATTTATGGTTTCTTATTTTGGATTTACGCTCATAAAAGGAAAGATGTGAATCCTTCTAGTTTTGCATGATACAGCATGTATAAGAAAGCCATGTAATGTCTGGTGTTTAGATTTGGTATATGATGATAGAGAAAACTTAGAGTCATTTCAGCCACTTTCATATGATTGTCTCTTCCTCCAGATAGGTAGTGGCCTGCTTCTATAGCTTGGTATCTTCTTAGAGCATAAAGCAGAATCTGAGAAACAAGTGACATAGTGGTTAAGGTACTACAAGATTTGAACATATTACTTACTGTAGATTTTGGTCCGGTTGCTTAATCCCCCTGAACCTCTGTTTCCTCAGCCATAAAATAAGTACTAGTGCATACTTCATATAATTCTTATGAAGATGAAAGGAGACAGTGAAAGTAAATTACTTTGTACTAGTACATGCATAGAATATGGACTTAAAAATGGAAGCTATCGTTCTTACTATTAATAATATTGCCGCACAGTAATGATTTTTGGCTTATATAGTTATCAGAAAAATTGAAATTAAATGGAGCAAACAATAAATGCCAGGAGGCAAATTGAGAAAGGGGTAGAAGAAAGTCCCAAGTGCATCTAGGGTGGTGTTCAGTAACTCATTTTTTTTCACTTTTTACTCGGGAAAATACAACATAAACAAATAGTGTAATGAACTTCATGTACTCATATTTCAGCTTTATTAGTGATCAACTCAGCCAATCCCTTTTCATTTTTATTGCTACTCACTTCCTTCTACCTCTCTTGCACTGTATTATTTTAGAGTAAGTCCCAAATTGTATAATTTAATCCATAAATACTTCAGCATACACTTCTGAAAGATAAGGACTTTAAAAATAATCATAAATACTAAGTAAATCTTAGTTGACTTGAAGCTAGCAGCCCTGTGTGATCCATTCAACTTCCCCAGTGGTGTCAGCACACAAACTGAAGCATGAGATCATAGATATCACTTTATACCTGTCAGAATGGCTAAAATCAAAAACAGAAGAAATAACAATTGTGGGTGAAAATACAGAGAGAAAGGAACCCTCATGCACTATTGGTGGAAATGCAAATTGGTATATCCACTATGGAAAATAGTGTGGAGGTTCCTCAAAAAATTAAAAATAGAATTGCCATATGATCCAGTTTTCTACCACTGGGTATTTACCAAAGAAAACAAAAAACTAATTGGAAAATATATTTGGACCTCTATATTTATTGCAGCATTATTTACAATACCCAAGATATAGAAGCAACCCCAGCGTCTATCAACAGATGAATGAATAAAGAAGATGTGGTATATATGTGCAATGGAATACTACTCAGCTATAAAAAAGAATAAAATCTTGCCAACTGCAACAACAGAGATGTACCTTAAGAGTATAATGCTAAGTAAAATAAGCAATCAGAGGAAGACAAATACCATGACTTCACTCATATGTGGAATTTAAGAACAAAACAAATGAACAAACAAAGAAAAAGGAGACACATAAAAACTCAGATTTTAAATACAGAGGAAAAAACTAATGGTCACCAGAGAGGCAGTAGATGGGGGTATGGGTGAAATAAAAGGGGATTAAGAATACACTTATTGTGACTAACCCTGAGAAATGTATAGAATTGTTGAATCATTATATTGTACACATGAAACTAATGTAACACTCAGTGTTAATGACACTTGATTTAAAAAATTAAAACAAATTAAAAAAAAAGAACTTCCCAAGGGTCATAGGCATCAGTTTCTTCAGAGATGATTAGGGAACAGGTGAGCTAACATTTGTGAAAGAATCTGGATTCAAGCCCTGTTCTATCTGACAGAAACTCTGCACCCTTTGTGCTATATACCATGTTGCTCTGCCTATGCTGACTTCAGCCCAGAATTTCTCCTCTTACCCCCTTTCCCCTGGTCTCTGGTTTGATAAGGCAAGGATAAGACAGACTCTAGCTAAATTGGCTTGGGACCTGGCAGAGGGATCTTACATTCCAAGTGGTGAGTGCTTGTGAGCTGGGATGCATCCATGTTTGTGGGACCTTAAGCTTACTCAATTTGGTGGGCTGCTTTAAGACCATATGACATTATAAATCAAACTTTGGTATGAAAGCTAGTGTTAAGTTAGAATAAGAAAGGAAAGCATCATAAATTACAAATTTGTTTAAAGCTGACAAATTATTAAATTATTTTTAAATGCTACAGACATCATGAAATATCTTTAAATTGAGTACTATTTTTGAGGCGGCAAGATGGCGGCTTAGGAGGACGCTGGGCTCACCGCACGTCCTGCTGATCACTTAGATTCCATCTACACCTGCCTAAATAACCCAGAAAACCGCCAGAGGATTAGCAGAACAGAGTCGCCGGAGCCAAACGCAGACGAGAGGCCCACGGAAGAGGGTAGGAAGGGCGGCGAGGCGGTGCGCGCTCCACGGACTGGCGGGAGGGAGCCAGGGCGGAGGGGCGGCTGGCCGGCCAAGCAGAGCCCCCGAGTCGGGCTTGCAAAAGCGGAGGGGCCGGGCGGACTGTGTTCCGACAGCAAGCGCGACTTAGCGTCTGGGAGGTCAGAAATTAACAGCTCTGCTCAGAAAGCGGGAAGGCTGGAGGACAAAGGGAGGGAGAGCTGCTGAGCCCCCGGACAACAGAGCTCAGTTTGGTGGGGAACAAAGGCGCTCGCCAGCGCCATTTCCCCCGCCCATCCCCCAGCCGAAATCCCAAAGGGAACCGGTTCCTGCCAGGGAACTTGCTCCGCGCAAACACCCAACTCTGCGCTTCAGCGGAGCCAAACCTCCGGCAGCGGATCTGACTCCCTCCCGCTGCCACAGGGCCCTCCTGAAGTGGATCACCTAAGGAGAAGCGATCTAAGCCTGCCCCTCCTGCCCCCGAGCACCTTGCCTACCCACCCCAGCTAATACGCCAGATCCCCAGCATCACAAGCCTGGCAGGGTGCAAGTAGCCCAGACGAGCCACACCACCCCACAGTGAATCCCGCCCCTAGGAGAGGGGAAGAGAAGGCACACACCAGTCTGACTGTGGCCCCAGCGGTGGGCTGGGGGCAGACATCAGGTCTAACTGCGGCCCCGCCCACCAACTCCAGGTATACACCACAGCACAGGGGAAGTGCCCTGCAGGTCCTCACCACGCCAGGGACTATCCAAAATGACCAAGCGGAAGAACTCCCCTCAGAAGAATCTCCAGGAAATAACAACAGCTAATGAGCTGATCAAAAAGGACTTAAATAACATAACAGAAAGTGAATTTAGAATAATAGTCATAAAATTAATCGCTGGGCTTGAAAACAGTATAGAGGACAGCAGAGAATCTCTTGCTACAGAGATCAAGGGACTAAGGAACAGTCACGAGGAGCTGAAAAACGCTTTAAACAAAATGCATAACAAAATGGAAACCACCACAGCTCGGCTTGAAGAGGCAGAGGAGAGAATAGGTGAACTAGAAGATAAAGTTATGGAAAAAGAGGAAGCTGAGAAAAAGAGAGATAAAAAAATCCAGGAGTATGAGGGGAATATTAGAGAACTAGGTGATACACTAAAAAGAAATAATATACGCATAATTGGTATCCCAGAGGAGGAAGAGGGAGGGAAAGGTGCTGAAGGGGTACTTGAAGAAATCATAGCTGAGAACTTCCCTGAACTGGGGAAGGAAAAAGGCATTGAAATCCAAGAGGCACAGAGAACTCCCTTCAGACGTAACTTGAATCGATCTTCTGCACGACATATCATAGTGAAACTGGCAAAATACAAGGATAAAGAGAAAATTCTGAAAGCAGCAAGGGGTAAACGTGCCCTCACATATAAAGGGAGACCTATAAGACTCGTGACTGATCTCTCTTTTGAAACTTGGCAGGCCAGAAAGAATTGGCACGAGATTTTCAGGGTGCTAGACAGAAAAAATATGCAGCCAAGAATCCTTTATCCAGCAAGTCTGTCATTTAGAATAGAAGGAGAGATAAAGGTCTTCCCAAACAAACAAAAACTGAAGGAATTTGTCACCACTAAACCAGCCCTACAAGAGATCCTAAGGGGGACCCTGTGAGACAAAGTCCCAGAGACATCACTATAAGCATAAAACATACAGACATCACAATGACTCTAAACCCGTATCTTTCTATAATAACACTGAATGTAAATGGATTAAATGCGCCAACCAAAAGACATAGGGTATCAGAATGGATAAAAAAACAAGACCCATCTATTTGCTGTCTACAAGAGACTCATTTTAGACCTGAGGACACCTTTAGATTGAGAGTGAGGGGATGGAGAACTATTTATCATGCGACTGGAAGCCAAAAGAAAGCTGGAGTAGCCATACTTATAGCAGACAAACTAGACTTTAAATTAAGCCATACTTATAGCAGACAAACTAGACCCTGTGAGACAAAGTCCCAGAGACATCACTATAAGCATAAAACATACAGACATCACAATGACTCTAAACCCGTATCTTTCTATAATAACACTGAATGTAAATGGATTAAATGCGCCAACCAAAAGACATAGGGTATCAGAATGGATAAAAAAACAAGACCCATCTATTTGCTGTCTACAAGAGACTCATTTTAGACCTGAGGACACCTTTAGATTGAGAGTGAGGGGATGGAGAACTATTTATCATGCGACTGGAAGCCAAAAGAAAGCTGGAGTAGCCATACTTATAGCAGACAAACTAGACTTTAAATTAAAGGCTGTAACAAGAGATGAAGAAGGACATTATATAATAGTTACAGGGTCTATCCATCAGGAAGAGCTAACAATTATCAATGTCTATGCACCGAATACCGGAGCCCCCAAATATATAAAACAATTACTCATAAACAGAAGCAACCTTATTGATAAGAATGTGGTAATTGCAGGGGACTTTAATACACCACTTACAGAAATGGATAGATCATCTAGACACACGGTCAATAAAGAAACAAGGGCCCTGAATGAGACATTGGATGAGATGGACTTGACAGATATATTTAGAACTCTGCATCCCAAAGCAACAGAATATACTTTCTTCTCGAGTGCACATGGAACATTCTCCAAGATAGATCATATACTGGGTCACAAAACAGCCCTTCATAAGTTTACAAGAATTGAAATTATACCATGCTTACTTTCAGACCACAATGCCATGAAGCTTGAAATCAACCACAGGAAAAAGTCTGGAAAACCTCCAAAAGCATGGAGGTTAAAGAACACCCTACTAACGAATGAGTGGGTCAACCAGGCAATTAGAGAAGAAATTAAAAAATATATGGAAACAAACGAAAATGAAAATACAACAATCCAAACGCTTTGGGACGCAGCAAAGGCAGTCCTGAGAGGAAAATACATTGCAATCCAGGCCTATCTCAAGAAACAAGAAAAATCCCAAATACAAAATCTAACAGCACACCTAAAGGAACTAGAAGCAGAACAGCAAAGGCAGCCTAAGCCCAGCAGAAGAAGAGAAATAATAAAGATCAGAGCAGAAATAAACAATATAGAAACTAAAAAAACTGTAGAGCAGATCAACGAAACCAAGAGTTGGTTTTTTGAAAAAATCAACAAAATTGACAAACCTCTAGCCAGGCTTCTCAAAAAGAAAAGGGAGATGACCCAAATAGATAAAATCATGAATGAAAATGGAATTATTACAACCAATCCCTCAGAGATACAAACAATTATCAGGGAATACTATGAAAACTTATATGCCAACAAATTGGACAACCTGGAAGAAATGGACGAATTCCTGAACACCCACACGCTTCCAAAACTCAATCAGGAGGAAATAGAAAGCTTGAACAGACCCATAACCAGCGAAGAAATTGAATCGGTTATCAAAAATCTCCCAACAAATAAGAGTCCAGGACCAGATGGCTTCCCAGGGGAGTTCTACCAGACGTTTAAAGCAGACATAATACCTATCCTTCTCAAGCTATTCCAAGAAATAGAAAGGGAAGGAAAACTTCCAGACTCATTCTATGAAGCCAGTATTACTTTGATTCCTAAACCAGACAGAGACCCAGTAAAAAAAGAGAACTACAGGCCAATATCCCTGATGAATATGGATGCAAAAATTCTCAATAAGATACTAGCAAATCGAATTCAACGGCATATAAAAAGAATTATTCACCATGATCAAGTGGGATTCATTCCTGGGATGCAGGGCTGGTTCAACATTCGCAAATCAATCAACGTGATACATCACATTAACAAAAAAAGAGAGAAGAACCATATGATCCTGTCAATCGATGCAGAAAAGGCCTTCGACAAAATCCAGCACCCTTTCTTAATAAAAACCCTTGAGAAAGTCGGGATAGAAGGAACATACTTAAAGATCATAAAAGCCATTTATGAAAAGCCCACAGCTAACATCATCCTCAACGGGGAAAAACTGAAAGCTTTTTCCCTGAGATCAGGAACACGACAAGGATGCCCACTCTCACCGCTGCTGTTTAACATAGTGCTGGAAGTTCTAGCATCAGCAATCAGACAACAAAAGGAAATCAAAGGCATCAAAATTGGCAAAGATGAAGTCAAGCTTTCGCTTTTTGCAGATGACATGATATTATACATGGAAAATCCGATAGACTCCACCAAAAGTCTGCTAGAACTGATACAGGAATTCAGCAAAGTTGCAGGATACAAAATCAATGTACAGAAATCAGTTGCATTCTTATACACTAACAATGAAGCAACAGAAAGACAAATAAAGAAACTGATCCCATTCACAATAGCACCAAGAAGCATAAAATACCTAGGAATAAATCTAACCAAAGATGTAAAGGATCTGTATGCTGAAAACTATAGAAAGCTTCTGAAGGAAATTGAAGAAGATTTAAAGAAATGGAAAGACATTCCCTGCTCATGGATTGGAAAAATAAATATTGTCAAAATGTCAATACTACCCAAAGCTATCTACACATTCAATGCAATCCCAATCAAAATTGCACCAGCATTCTTCTCGAAACTAGAACAAGCCATCCTAAAATTCATATGGAACCACAAAAGGCCCCGAATAGCCAAAGGAATTTTGAAGAAGAAGACCAAAGCAGGAGGCATCACAATCCCAGACTTTAGCCTCTACTACAAAGCTGTCATCATCAAGACAGCATGGTATTGGCACCAAAACAGACACATAGACCAATGGAATAGAATAGAAACCCCAGAACTAGACCCACAAACGTATGGCCAACTCATCTTTGACAAAGCAGGAAAGAACATCCAATGGAAAAAAAGACAGCCTCTTTAACAAATGGTGCTGGGAGAACTGGACAGCAACATGCAGAAGGTTGAAACTAGACCACTTTCTCACACCATTCACAAAAATAAACTCCAAATGGATAAAGGACCTAAATGTGAGACAGGAAACCATCAAAACCTTAGAGGAGAAAGCAGGAAAAGACCTCTCTGACCTCAGCCGTAGCAATCTCTTACTCGACACATCCCCAAAGGCAAGGGAATTAAAAGCAAAAGTGAATTACTGGGACCTTATGAAGATAAAAAGCTTCTGCACAGCAAAGGAAACAACCAACAAAACTAAAAGGCAACCAACGGAATGGGAAAAGATATTCGCAAATGACATATCGGACAAAGGGCTAGTATCCAAAATCTATAAAGAGCTCACCAAACTCCACACCCGAAAAACAAATAACCCAGTGAAGAAATGGGCAGAAAACATGAATAGACACTTCTCTAAAGAAGACATCCGGATGGCCAACAGGCACATGAAAAGATGTTCAGCGTCGCTCCTTATCAGGGAAATACAAATCAAAACCACACTCAGGTATCACCTCACGCCAGTCAGAGTGGCCAAAATGAACAAATCAGGAGACTATAGATGCTGGAGAGGATGTGGAGAAACGGGAACCCTCTTGCACTGTTGGTGGGAATGCAAATTGGTGCAGCCGCTCTGGAAAGCAGTGTGGAGGTTCCTCAGAAAATTAAAAATAGACCTACCCTATGACCCAGCAATAGCACTGCTAGGAATTTATCCAAGGGATACAGGAGCACTGATGCATAGGGCCACTTGTACCCCAATGTTCATAGCAGCACTCTCAACAATAGCCAAATTATGGAAAGAGCCTAAATGTCCATCAACTGATGAATGGATAAAGAAATTGTGGTTTATATACACAATGGAATATTACATGGCAATGAGAAAAAATGAAATATGGCCTTTTGTAGCAACGTGGATGGAACTGGAGAGTGTGATGCTAAGTGAAATAAGCCATACAGAGAAAGACAGATACCATATGGTTTCACTCTTATGTGGATCCTGAGAAACTGAACAGGAACCCATGGGGGAGGGGAAGGAAAAAAAAAAAAAAAAGAGGTTAGAATGGGAGAGAGCCAAAACATAAGAGACTGTTAAAAACGGAGAACAAACTGAGGGTTGATGGGGGGTGGGAGGGAGGAGAGGGTGGGTGATGGGTATTGAGGAGGGCACCTTTTGGGATGAGCACTGGGTGATGTATGGAAACCAATTTGTCAATAAATTTCAGAAAAAAAAAATAAATAAATAAATTGAGTACTATTTTTATTGATTAACTTCCTAACATACTTGTATAATCATTTGCACACACACACACATTTGGCTGCATACTCTCTTATCTCCTCTTCATGTAAATATAAGTCTGTAATATCATTTTCTGAAGAAAGAATAGAAAGCTAATTTAATCTTTCCTGTTGATAAAATAGTTTTTTATCTATTGATGGTTTTTAAAAGGTTTATTTCCGTGTCGTGACTCATTATTGGTAATCTTATGTAAAATTCAGAATTGCTGTGAAATTTGGAAAAACCTCTTACCAAGTTTTTTCATACATAAATCTTAAGGTTTTAGAACATATATTTTCTGGTGCAATGATTAATCTTAAATTCCCTTTGATTGTTGACATCCATTAACCACATTACCTGGGCCCATCCGAGGTCCTTAAAATGGATCTGTTCAAATAGGGAACTTTTATATCCCCCGCTACCCCAACTGCCACACACCAAGCTTGATTTCATTAGCTTCAGGGTACAGCTAACTACAGATTAGTTGGTTACCTGTTTCCTCTTTTCCTTCTCCTATGGTCAGATCCTCATTTCCTCACCAGGGCTTATACCAACCCAGTAAGTAAGCTCTACTCTAACCCCAGGCACAGATTATTAATTTCCCTGATTTGTCTCTCCCCCCAAAATGATGTTGAGAGCCTATATTCTCCCCCTCAGTGACTAAATTAGGACCCAAGTGCTTTCTTGATCCTGAAGTATGTATAAATAGGAGTACACATTGTAAACTTACAGACTTTAAAATACTGGCTACCCTCGTTACAGAAGACAGAGCCCTGAAGATGAGGTTATTCCACAAACATATGCAGCCTTGTTGGAGCTGGGATCATTCATTTCCCTCACACTATTTCTTTGTATAAATACAACATTTCAGATGTTCAATTAAAATAAGTACCCTTATTTTTAAGCTTTGTCATGTGTTATAATTATTCACTGGGCTCCTTGGGATATTTCTCACAATTACTTTCTTTACTTCTCCAGTGAAATTACTAGTAATTTTTGGTTTTTCTTTCATATAACAGAACAAAGCAGAGCATTCTGGCTATGTCTAAAGCAAGACTAATGTGGCTTTCTTAATAATAGCTGCCTCCTGGTAAGGGCCATCACTAAGAGAGGAAAAGGGGAAAACATCCAGGATTTACCATTTTTTTAAGTGAAGAAGTTGGCCTTATTTAACTTTTTTTTTCATTAAGTATAGATGGACTCAAATATAGAGTTTTGTATTTCATGAACTGCTAAACTGTTAGAAATAGGTTGGTAATATATTTTATAGATCTTGTTCTCCCAGAGTCTGTTATAAGGCATAGTTCAGGTCACTGCTGCCTATAGAGTCCAAATGTCTTAGTCTAGGATTCATGCCCCTCAGATCAAAGAGTATTTTGGGGTGTGCATTATATATAAGTGTTTCCCAGGGTACAGAACAGGCCAGATAAAGGCAGAGAAAAGATCCAGGATGCAAAATGGCATTAACCAGTACCTGTACCTTATTAAAAAATAATTTCTCATTGACATTAGGGATTTTGCCTATTTTATTCTCTAATGAGCAGGAGAGCTTGGCTGTGACTTTTAATACTGAATTGTCTTTGAAATGAAGTACATTAGTTGCTGTAATTAGTTGGTGGATATCTTTTCTATCAATTTGATTTCTAATGTGAAATCAAGTCGTTGATCACATAATTCATGAATATTCTGTTCTGTCATCTTCTAATACCTGAGTTGGGAAACCTGGCTTCAGCAAGCTCCAGATAACTTACATTATCTTTATTCATGTATTTCTCCTGCCTCAGGCAGATCCAAAAGGCTCTTCTTTGTCCTGTTAAATAAAAAAGGAACCAAAAATTATTAGTAGCTTCCCTGGGGAAGTAAGGAAAAGTAATGATGAGAAATACTCCAGGAATAAATATTTATTTCCTGAGTACCTACTATCCATCAGCATCCTGCTAAATGTTACAAAAACAGAAAAATAGAATAGCCACTAACTTCAGGAAGCTCATAGTATAGAAAGTAAGATGGACATTATTATTGATTATTCTGTTAGTCTGTATAAGCCACAACAAACAACCTCAAAACCTCAGTTGCTTAATATAAAAGTTTACTTCTCATTTATTTATAATGTATGTTGGTTATTAGGGAGACTTAGCTCCACAGTCAAGTGGGGACCCAGATCTCTGCATCTAACTGACAGAGGAGAGGAGAGAAAGGGGGTGGAAGATTGGGTTTGGAAGAAGTGAACATCTCTTCCATGCCCATTTCCTTTGCTGTCCTCAGTCCATAGTGCTCCCCAATTGTAGGGAAGGCTGAGAAATGTAGTGTAACTCTATGCCTGGGAGGGAAAGGAATTGAGTCTGGTGAACACATAACATTAAATTTGGTGCATTATTAATATAGGGTCATTTGTGCTGTGACAAAAATCAACACGAGGATTATGAGAAGAAGGAATCCTTAACTTAGTCTGCGGTCTGGAGTTGGGGTAGGAATCAGGAATGGCTTCTTAGAGAATGTGACACTTAAACTAACTTTTAAAGGATGTGTTAGCTAGGTGAAGAAGAGGAGAGGGGGGGTTGAAGTAGGAGGGAGGATGTGAGCAAAAGCAGGAAAGCATGAAATAGCGAGGTGTATACTTTAGAGAATTTATGACTCAAAAGACTTACATCTAGATCTTACACTTTGATGAGAGACATGAGACTTTTGATCATCATCCATTCTGAGATTAGTAGCTGTTCTGGATCACACTGATACATACTAATTCAATTGTTCTGATCAAAAATGCATTGCCCAATTTTCAAAATCAAAGAAGTATTTTTTTCAAACTAGTTGAAAGTCAAGCAGCCAGCACGACCTAGTTAAGAACTTTATTCAAAAAAGAAAAAGAACTTGGAAATGAATTTCCCTGAAAATTGTATCTCCCTCTATCTGTGAAGATACAGAAAGTATATATTTTAAGGATGTATAGAGAATCACAGTTTGGTGCATTTTTCTTCTGTAATGTAGTTGAGAGCAAAACTTTCTATTGTAGTTCAGAGATGTTTTGTTGTGGCTCCATTGAAGAACAGTTTATATAATAATGCTTGGATTAAAATATAATCATTCTGTACCTTAATCTATATTGTTAATATTGGGGTAACAAAGTCTGGGGCTCTGGTGTGCCCTAGAGCTCTTGAATTTTATAAATGTCTGTCTGTTACTTAAGACTAAAATCTGTCTGCATTAAGAATCTCTTTTAAGAGGAAATAAAGTTCTTGGCTCACATAGGGATTTCAAAACAGGAGTTACTGCACTGAAAGACACATTTCTTGGACCATTTTTAAATATGAGAAAAATGAATAGTACATCTAAATATGGAATTCATATCGATAGAACTGGAGGTGGGGTGGGCGTCAAAAAGCGCTTAGGGGAAAGGCAGGAGGGAAGTAAGTTAAAATAGGACCAATAGTGTTTATCTTGAAACTTGGCAGACAAATCTAAAATTTTGTGGTTGGAAGATAGCAGAGAAAGTCAAGAGATGAGAGAGTATTATAAGTTTCTGGGCAAGACCACAAACAGTAAAACCAATATAGGTAGAATTAAATGTGCTAATGCATCTAAAGCATTTCACACCGTACCTGGCACCTCACAAGTGTTCAATAAACAGTAGCTATTATTATTATTATTACTATTATTAGTGGTTTGCTATATTAGACACTGTTAATGCAAAGTATTTCCTCTTCTTGCTCAAGCTATTCCTTGTTTTTCCCCATTCGAATTTTTAAACTTCTTGAAAACAAACATTAAAAGTATTTACATTGATGCTGTATATTTCTCAAAGTTGGCTCTCTTAACCCAACCTCTCCACCTCCCTTCAGGCAAGGTTTTGTGCTTCTCTCATTCCATAGCACATAACTTAGGCTTTCCCTTTAAATAATTTTTTATTACTTTAATTTTTTAATGTTTATTTATTTTTGAGAAACTGAGAGGGACAGAGCGTGAGCAGGAGAGGGGCAGAGAGAGATAGAGACACAGAATCCAATATGGGGCTCAAACTTGCGAGTCATGAGGTCACAACCTGAGTGGAAGTCAGATGCTTAACCAACTGAGCCACCCAGGCACCCCTAAAAATTGTATTACTTAAAAAAAATTTAAGTTTATTTATTTTGAGAGAGAGAGAGGGAGAGTGGGGGTGGGGCAGAGAGAGAGAGGGAGAGAGAGAGAATCACAAGCGGGCTCCACACTGTCAGCACGGGGCTTGAACTCATGAACCGTGAGATCATGACCCGAGATGAAATCAAGAGTTAATTAAATGGCTGAGCCACCCAGGCACCCCTAGGCTTTCCCTTTTGAACATTTATTACAACATTGTACTTGACTAGCAGCTCCTTGAAAATAGCAACAAAATCTTTTTCATCCCTGTATTCCCAGGGAGACTACTGTGTGCTTTGCACAGAGTAGATACTTGTATATTTGAGTGAATGGCAGATAACTTACAGTTTACTTAGCCCTTTCACATTCCATTTTATTTTCAGGTAAGCTCAGCCATATAAGTTTATTACAAACAAGAACAATAAGGCTTAGAAAAGATTAAGACTATTGCCCAAAATGGTAAGCGATATAGTCAGTATTCTAACCATCCTGTTTGTCTTGACTTCCTAATCTTTTCACCAGAACACATCACATTTTCTTGGAATTTATGATGATGAGAAGTAACAGTGGGATATCACTGAGAGATAGGGTTCTAACATTGCTCTTCACCTCTTTTAGGCCACTGCTAATACTATGATGTCTTATTTTCTTTACCACAAGCCTGAGAACTCCTTGAGGGCAGAAACAGCTGTCTTATTCACCTTTTTATTCCCGTATGTAGAACTGAGTATGGCACAGAGTAGGTTCTCACTATACAGCGCTGTGACTGATTGAATGAATACAATTATTCTTGATAATAACAATAGCAACGATAATTGAATTCTATATAAATAAATACAAAGCACTTTACCATCCATTTTCTTTTATCCTAACCCCGCTATTTTAGCTCTGACAATGCTGGTTTGTTATCTTTATTTTGGAGTGAGGCAAACTGAGTCTCAGAGGTTCTCAGCAAATGCCAAAATTCATACTCTGGATGTAGACCTGGGATGCCACAGGTCTGTAGATGTGAGATGCGCCACATTTCTTGTTTTTTTCATCTTTATCAGGCTGTTTTAAAGCCAGAGAGATTTTTATCTTTGCAGGAGTAAGATTCAAAGACCAAATATTTGATAAGTAGAAATAATACCAAGTATTACTAATAGAATTTCAAGTTATTTGGGCTGTCAGAGGTGGAGATTCCTTCGGGTGTACTTTTGTATTAATGTTTCTCAAACTTCATTGTGTATACAAGTCATTGGGGATCTTGTTAAAATGCAAATTCTGATTCAGTATGTCTGCCACAGGGCCTGAGAATCTCCATTTTTAACAAGTTTTCATGTGTTGCTGATGTTGCTGTCCCAAGAACTACACTTTGAATAGCAAGGCTTTAGATAGCAAGGCCTTATATCACCCATGCACGGTAGGGCCTTTGTGGTCTGCTAACCCATTCTTGATATTCCCCACTCCATGCGTTGTCCCCAAAGAGAAGATTTACACCAGCATTATTTTTCTGAGTAACCATTTTTACTTCACAGAGAATTATCACATAAACTTACAGTCACTTGGGCAGGGATTTGAACACTGAGGAAAAGGATATAATCCATTATTTTTTCATCCAGATAGACTACACAACATGCTGTCTACCTCCCACTGAAATGTAAAATCTCCCAAAGGGACTACTTGCAATTCCATTTGTTAGATAAATGCCTTTAGGAGCATTGGTGGGTCCCAGAAGGGATCAGCAGGGATCCAGAGAGCGTCCTCTTTCATTCTGAGAACTAACAAAGCACTGGGGAAGTCATGAAGAGAAGAGGCTGGGAGTCTTTGCCATTTCCTAGCTGAGCTACCTTTGACAAGAATTCTCGGTTTCAGCATTTGCACCTATAAAATGGAAAGCGTATTACCTACCTTACAGAACTTGTCAAAATTACAGGTAATGCCATATCCCCTCTATAAGATCATGAATTTCACCAGTTACTGATGGCCCAAAAAAGAAACTATCTGGGGGAACACTGTAACATGTAAAATATTATTATACTAATATTTTTGTATATTGCTTTAGTATTGCAAAGAAGAACATCCACTTATCTAATCAATTCCAAAGCTACGCTGTTTTTACCTTCTATTACCTCTCAGATTCATCTCCATCTTTACCATCCCTTTCCTAATCAAAACCATATTATCTCACCTGGGCTACCCTCATAGCCTCCTAACTTATCTTCCCTCAACCACTATTAACTTTCTCAAATCCATTATTTATGACAAAGCCACAGTGATGCTTTAAAAATTTTTAAATGTTTTATGTAAGTGATGAATCACTAAATTGTACTCCTGGAACCATTATTACAGTATATGTTAACTAACTTGGATTTAAATAAAAAATTTTTAAAAATTAGGAAAAATGAAATAAATAAAAATTTAAAAATCTGATAACGTCACTCTCCTACTTAAAGGCCTCAGTGCCTTCCCATTGTACTTTGAACAAAGACAAAAAATTTTAACAAGGCCCGCAATGCCATTAATGAAATAGCACTTACCTGTTTATCTAGTCTTATCTCCTACCTCTCTCTTATAAGATCTTTGCATACTAGCTGGTACCACTGACTTTCTTTCATTCCCTCAAACAGGAACATGTTCCTTGTAGGCACAGGAGGGAACACAGGCTGTTCTCTTTGCCTGAATTGCACAACCCATTCTCTACTTTAAAAGCCTTCATACTTTAGTTCCACTATCAGGTACCCCCAAGGAAATTGTCCATGACTCCACTGATTGAGCCTGAGTTTTGTTGTTGTTGTTGTTGTTGTTGTTATATATTCTCATACTACCTGCTACATAGTACATTTGTGATTATTTTTATATTATTCAGTCAGTATCCTTTTCAAGTAGAATATGAGCTCCCTGAGATAGAGTCCTTAAATGTATCTTGTTCATTACTCTGACCACAGCTCTGGCACAGTGATTTGTACATAGAAATACTTACAAATATTCATCCTGGACCTTTTTATAAAAAAAATTTTGGGGGGGGGGGTAAGTAGATGATGCCACTGGATTATTTTAACCATAAGAAGAACATGGTCATATTGGCACTTTTTTGTTGTGTTTGATGGTTTTTAATCCAGGAATTAGCATTGTGTGTGGGCAACAATAGCAAAAAGATGTTCTTAAGAGAAGGCCGTAGGAGCACTGTCAGAAAAGTTTGACACTGATACATGGAAAAGAGGCAGAGTCAGAAACCAGAAACTGGGGCACCTAAGTGGCTAGGTCAGTTAAGCGTCTGACTCTTGATTTCGGCTCCGGTCATGATCTTAGGGTTGTGAGATTGAGCCCTGAGTTGGGCTGTGCACTGACAGTGTGGAGCCTGCTTTGAATTCTCTCTCTCTCCCTCTCTGCCTGTCCTCCTCCTCTCTACCCCCACCTCTCTCTCTTTCAAAAATAAGTAAACTTTTAAAAGAAACAGAAAGAAAGAGCTTAATATTAGAAATGAGAGCCATCTATGGTCTAGGGACTTAAACTAGTTAAGGAACCAGCTCGGGCAGCAAGTATCACAGACAAGACACAATGGTTAGTGGGGGCCTCAGCCAACATTTATTGCTATCCAGCCAGCAGTGTAAAGACACTATCCCTGTAGATATCCTTGAAACTACCAGTAACTCTTGCGTGTTTGAGATAAATTAGCAGTGTGCTCACAGGTGGTTGAGACATACATGAATGTTTGGGCAAGAGATCTGAGAGTCAGGTTTGGAGTCTAGATCCTTATGAGGAAAACAGGTAAGAACAAGACAGATTCATCATCACTGCCATAAAGGAGAATTTGAATGAAGCCCTGGAGCAAAAATCCAGAATTGGGTTTAGAAAGCCAGATTATGGGCCTTAGTTAACACTAACTAGGGAAAAGCTATGAATTTGTAAGGCAATTTAGGAGCTTATGGGTAGTTGGAGCACATTACCAATATTAAAGGGATAGACACCAAGAATGACGGAGACTTCTGACATGTTAATTAACTTTTCTGAAACCTACTGGCCCCATCTATAAGATAGGGATGATAATGTCTATTTCACAGAGTTGTTGAAAGCATTACATATGATGAGGTGAAAGCTCCTACTACTGTGAAGAGACACAGTAGGTACTCATTAAATGTTGGTTTTCTTTTGTGCCTTCCACTTCAATTCAGAATTTGTCAAACAGCTTGGGTTAGTTCAGTCCCTCATAGCGAGGGATTTGGGGAGAATAGGGAGGGATTTGGATCAGAAAGAAGAAGAAGAAGGCAGAATTTTAGAAATGAAACTGTGGAGTTACCCAAAGGGGATAAATCTCGAATCTTGCTAGACTAACCTCAGAAGAAGCTAATCCAAAAGAAGTCTTGGAATGGCCATTTCTGTGAATTCAAGTGAAATAAAGCAGAAAGGTTTCCTTTCTAGTATGGACCATGCCATCCAGGGGCCCCATTTAGAAAATTAAAGTGAAATGTGTCATTCTAAAGCTTCAATAAGAGCTCCTTTTTTGCATGGCTTTAAACTACTGACTACTCAGTTGATTTCTCTGGCAAGATGGCTTTTATAGTTGATTACATGTCAAATCAAAAACTCAACTATATGAGGACTCATAAAAAGCAATTTATTTTAACGTAAGGTACATCATTCCAATTACTTACAAAGTTAGAGAAGAATGGGGCACAATATAAGATTTCAAAATCTCATTTACTTTCTTGTTTTCATCATTATGAAGTTCTTAGAAGAGATCTTACATTGGTATATTTTATACCATACCATTTTATATATCTCCACTTTCTTAAAACTAGACTAGTTAACCATCCTCCCTGACTCTTCCTCATTTTTTGCAATCTTGCAAATGAATTCCAGTTGATCCAGTTTCTCCTTCTCCCTTATATGGACACAGTTTTTGCATCAGTTGAGGTTTCTTTCATTCTCTCCTTAACACCTTACTGGCATAGCAAGAAGTCTCTCCATAGCAAGCTAGTTTTGTTTTTTTTTTTTTTAATTTTTTTTAACGTTTATTTATTTTTTGAGACAGAGACAGAGCATGAACGGGGGAGGGGCAGAGAGAGAGGGAGACACAGAATCGGAAGCAGGCTCCAGGCTCTGAGCCATCAGCCCAGAGCCTGACGCGGGGCTCAAACTCACGGCCGGCGAGATCATGACCTGAGCTGAAGTCGGACGCTTAACCGACTGAGCCACCCAGGCGCCCCATAGCAAGCTAGTTTTTATTGAGCTTCCTATTCTCCATAACTACTCCTCTTCCTCTGATTACTCCTTTTCTCATCTCTTTATCTTAATGAACTTTTTGATTAACTTTTTATCATTGAAAACCACCCTGCTTATTTTTGCCTTAAAATTCGAAGGGTGTTCTTTTTTTTGGGGGGCGCCTGGGTGGCGCAGTCGGTTAAGCGTCCGACTTCAGCCAGGTCACGATCTTGCGTTCCATGAGTTCGAGCCCAGCGTCAGGCTCTGGGCTGATGGCTCAGAGCCTGGAGCCTGCTTCCGATTCTGTGTCTCCCTCTCTCTCTGCCCCTCCCCGTTCATGCTCTGTCTCTCTCTGTCCCAAAAATAAATAAACGTTGAAAAAAAAATTTTTTAATTCGAAGGGTATACTTTTCAGGGCACATGTCTCTTCAGATGCCTTCTCTGGTCATAGCCTATATTACTTGTTTCTCTTTAGACCTAAAGGGATAGACCAAAACTTTGGTTTATTGTCAGTTGTACAACATCTGCATCATTTATTTACCACAGAAGACAGTGGGTAAGGATATTAGTCGACTAGATCGCTGAGTCATGGAGCAGTGAGCTTTATATCTCTGACTTTTCTAGTCTTTTCAGTTTCATTATTGCAACAACCACATTCACTTTCTTTAGTTTGTTTGTAGTTGTCTTGTATTTGTTTTGCCATTGTTGCCATCAGGTATGAGTCAGCAGCCTTCTGTGCCCATATGATAAAAATTTTAATAACTAACATGAAGAATGCTTACTCTGTGCCAGGCCTTGTCTATCTGTATTGACTAATGTACATACTGTGTATCAACTAATATAATCTTTACAATAACCTTAACAGGTAAAAAGTGTTATAATCTTCATTTTTCCTATGAAGAAATTGGAGATCAGAGAGACTCAATGACTTGCCCAAGGTCCTGCAGTTGATAACTAGCAGAACTAGGACTGAGTCCTACTTTAGAGACTGCACTCTTGAATATTATCTTGTTACATTTTTCTAAGTCTGGTTACAAAGCATGTTTACATATGTCTTCTGGTCTCCACAGCAATCCCATAATTATTCACATTTTACAAATGAGTAAATAAAGGCTCCAAGATATGAAGAATATGCTGCAAATCACAAAAAGAAGTGGAACTAAGATATGAACCAAAGTTACTGATTTTAAATTTAGAAGTTTTCTATCAAAGAGTTGATGTTCTAAATTCAAGCTCTAGGAATAAATTTATATCTGATTTAACTTACAGGTATGCACAACCTTGTATGCATATGTGTGTATGTGTGTGTTCACATATATATATTTATATATATCTTTTTATATTAATACACATGTAAATAAATTATCATCTGGATATATTTTTAATTTTTAATTTAGTTAATATATAAGCATCACAAGATGTGATGAGTATTTTGAAAAAAAATCAGTAAATCATTTGTTATGCCTTTAACAAAGACTGTATTTACATAATCACATTTTACTTTATTGGAAAGTTAACATTTTGACATTGATCCCTGGAGTTTAGATCTAAGGATAACCCATTTTAACCAGATGGAATACTCCCCAAAGGCAGGGTTGTGCAGAATATTGCTCCATGCAACTCCCTGGTTTCCAGATGTCCTCTGAGTCCTTTATTTGAGACATGTTGGGGTATGGTAGGTAGACACAGTTTGTGGCATCACCTGACCTGATTTTGAATCTTGATTCCATGTCTGACTTTCAGCAAATTATTTTCACCTAACTTCTTTATCTAAGCATCAGTATTTTAATATGTTAAAAAGAAGTAATTTTCTGACCTTTAGGCTTTCTCCCTCTAATTTTCTCTTCACACAGTTGTCAAAGTGATAGTTCTATAATACTGCCCAGATCATGTCATTAACCTCCTTAAAATTCATCTCTCAGTCTCTCTTGTTTTAAGAATAAAGTTCAAAGTTTTTAGCCTGACCCTTAAAGCTCTTCATAACCTATTTTTCTAGTTTTATCCCTCTCAAACTTTCTTCATCTTCCCTATATTTGAGTGGCACTTCAGCTGAAGTTCACCTAGTTATTTACAGGTTCAAGCTTAGAACCCAGATTCTCTGACATTAAATTTAATACTTTTTCTGTTCTAACACCATCCCTAATTGACTTAGAGTAACTTATTATTGAAGCTGATTATTATCTCTAGAAGTAACTTGTTATTGAAGCTGATTCCAGTTACTAACTGCAGAGCATTGATGCTATATGATCTTTTCTTATGCTAGATAATAAAAAAAATCAGTTAATACTGTTTTTGTACCACTCTGCTAGGCACTGTGTAATCTAAGTAAGATACAGCCCCTTTTGTTAAGGAGCTCACAACGTACTGGGAGAGATGAAGACAAAAAAAAAATAGATTCTAATTCAGGTAGAATTAGAAGTAGAAGTAGAATTATGTCTTTTCTGACATAATGTAACATATATCAGAGGAAGAGTATAAAGACAGAGTCATTGGGCTAGTGAGGAGCTAGGAAACAGCCCCAATATTGGGAGTCAGGAGGCCTGGATTCTGATTCTGGTCTATGAACTTACTATGTGACCTCAGACAAATCATTTCCCCTCTCTAGGCCTCAGTTTCTGCATTTAACAAATGGTGGGTTTTGAATAGCAGATGATGCCTGAGACTGAAGTGAGCTCTAATATTATCATCATCCTTATAGCTAACGTGGAGTACTCTTCTGAAACAAAAATAACAGCTAACATTAGTTGAGTGCTTTCTATGTACCAGTCACTGTTTTAAATACTTTACATGCACCTCACCCTCACAACAACCCTATGAAGAACATATTATTTTCATCCCATCATACAGGTTAGAAAGCTGGAGTAGGGAGAGGTTAAGTAAGTGTAGATCTGTGATTTGAACCTAGGTTTTTATATGTGCAGAACTGGTACTTTTCCCCACCGTTGTTTGTGGCTTCTTAAAGTTGTCTGCTCTTACAGCACTGGTACCCAAATCTTTAGCTGCATGCAGACTGGAGCATTAATTTTGCCATAAATCACATGGTCATATTCCTTTGATTTTATAAGTTGTAAATAGTCATATGCATGTATCTTCAGTGCATACTCCCTGATGGAAGTAATGATTCTCTCTCTTGGAATCAGTGGTAATCATCTTTATTCCAGATAATGCCACATCAAAAAAATATTTAAGGAGCCAATGTGCATGTTGTTGACGACTTTTTACGAACAAGAACATGGCCTCTTTGCTAGTATTTTACAAGCATGATTAACAATGGAGTCAAGTAGGGGCGCCTGGGTGGCGCAGTCGGTTAAGCGTCCGACTTCAGCCAGGTCACGATCTCGCGGTCTGCGAGTTCGAGCCCCGCGTCAGGCTCTGGGCTGATGGCTCAGAGCCTGGAACCTGTTTCCGATTCTGTGTCTCCTTCTCGCTCTGCCCCTCCCCCGTTCATGCTCTGTCTCTCTCTGTCCCAAAAATAAATAAACGTTGAAAAAAAAAATTAAAAAAAAACAACAACAATGGAGTCAAGTAGATCTTATCAAAAGAGATAAATAAAATGAATAGTGCAATTAAACATTTTAATGTATATGCCTTTATTTACCAATCTATAAACATGATAATTGAAGTGGATTCCTTCCTATTAATGTGAGTTTTATAAAATATGATATTCTGTGGGTTTATATATATGAATGTGTCTTCATACATACATACACACACACAACACACACAACACACACACACACATTTAAATTTAAGGCTTTAGAGGAGAATGTATGGAATGTTAGGGATAATTTATTCACCTTTTATCACTCATTCTGCATTCCAAAGTTTTCATATTCACCATGGTTGGGTCAAAAGGCCTTTATGATCCTTTCTAATAGAGAGATTCTAATTTCTGTGATCTTATTTTTATTTTGGAGGCCTTGAGACCTCAACTGTGCAGCAAACTAGACTGGGCATTAATTATCCTTTCCATTTAAAGTTGAAGAATTCGAGCCTCAAAGAGAGAAAATTTGCTGTTTCAGGCCACACAGCTAAAAAGGGAAGAACCAGGACTTCAAATCAGATTTCCCTGATTCTGAAGTCTTTATTCTTTTTACTATACCATAGTGCCTCCCCTGCATTTTTTACATATTATTTTGTTTAAGCCTGGAATAGGTAGATCCAGCAAACTAGAATCCCTGTGGCTGTAGGCAGTCTTAGATCAGCAGGGTTACTGAATCTGAGTTGCATTTGGCAAGATCCAAAGAAAGACTAGCCAGATGCCCTTGTAGGCAGAGAGAGCATGCTCAGGCCTATGTCAGGGGAGCTCCCAGTGAGCTTTTTCCCTTTACACCTTGGGCTTCATCCTCAGGTCTAGGAAAAGGCATTGACTGTTTAGATCCAGCCTACTTTGTCCTTGCCAGGAGGGACCCTCCTTATTCATATTTATATACAGTTCGTTGAAATTTATTTCTGTTGTGGTTTTGCTGTGTTTATATGATTATTTATCATTATTTAATGATTACTAATCATTATTTATAAATTTAGTCATAACTTTATTTAATTTATTTAATTATTAAATTAATAATTTATTTAATTATTTATTCTCCACCCCAGCACACACAGATATACACTATAGACCATAAATGCTTTGAGGCTAAGGCCACATCTGTTTTCATTCATTATTGTTTCCCCATTGCTAAGAACAATGACTAGAATATGTTAAACAATACATATTTGTTAAAAAAACATCAAATCCATAAAAGTACAAAGTGTTAAGTACCAATTCAGTGCTAGTGCTAGACTCTATTCTGGATACTCCTATGTTTTTGCTTCTTGAACCTCACTGAATCATAATTACTCAATGAGATAGTAAGGAAGGACACTGTCATGTTGTAGGACTTCATGGCCAAAATTTTTGAGAGTTGCATATATTTACTGCTTCTATTTCCTCACTTCCTATTCAGTCTTTAACCTATTGCATGTTAGTGTCTGCCTCCATCACTCTATTGGCATTCCTTCTTTGTTAAACTTTAAAACATTGAAACATGTGCCTGTTGGCCATCCAGATGTCTTCTTTAGAGGTGTCTATTCATGTTTTCTGCCCATTTCTTCACTGGGTTATTTGTTTTTTGGGTGTGGAGTTTGGTGAGCTCTTTTTGGATTTTGGATACTAGCCCTTTGTCCGATATGTCATTTGCAAATATCTTTTCCCATTCCGTTGGTTGCCTTTTAGTTTTTGTTGATTGTTTCCTTTGCTGTGCAGAAGCTTTTTATCTTCATAAGGTCTCAGTAATTCACTTTTGCTTTTAATTCCCTTGCCTTTGGGGACGTGTCGAGTAAGAGATTGCTATGGCTGAGGTCAGAGAGGTCTTTTCCTGCTTTCTCCTCTAAGGAGTACTGATACATAGGGGCACTTGTACCCCAATGTTCATAGCAGCACTCTCAACAATAGCCAAATTATGGAAAGAGCCTAAATGTCCATCAACTGATGAATGGATAAAGAAATTGTGGTTTATATACACAATGGAATACTACGTGGCAATGAGAAAAAATGAAATATGGCCTTTTGTAGCAACCTGGATGGAACTGGAGAGTGTGATGCTAAGTGAAATAAGCCATACAGAGAAAGACAGATACCATATGGTTTCACTCTTATGTGGATCCTGAGAAACTTCACAGGAACCCATGGGGGAGGGGAAGTAAAAAAAAAAAGAGGTTAGAGTGGGAGAGAGCCAAAGCATAAGAGACTGTTAAAAACTGAGAACAAACTAAGGGTTGATGGGGGGTGGGAGGGAGGAGAGGGTGGGTGATGGGTATTGAGGAGGGCACCTTTTGGGATGAGCACTGGGTGTTGTATGGAAACCAATTTGACAATAAATTTCATATATTAAAAAAATAATAATAAAATAAAAAAATAAATAAAAAACAAAACAAAACAAAACAAAAACATTGAAACATCTTTTATAACCTCATCCCACATGACTTCCAGCATTTTACATTGTTGGTCACTCTTCTTCCATCTCCTCTCTTACCTTTCCTGGCAACATCTGTCTCAGTATACTTCTCATATTTCCATGTACTTCCCATTCTCCTTGGACTTCTTTTCTTTAAAGGAGCATTAAGTGTTGGAATTTCCTAGGGTTCCATCCTTCTCTCTTCACATAATCTTCTTGCTCTTCTCATTCATACTTTTCAATTTTTATGACTTTAACTACCATCTATAAACTAATACATATTGGATCTATCATTTCATTCTTAGATATTCTTACGAGGTTTAAGCTCACATTTCCAAACATCTGCCGGGCAGTAGAAAGGACGGGAAGGACATTTCTTGCAGAGAGTGTGGTAGGAATAAAAGCATAATGGTCAGAAAGATTCTAGCCTATTTGGGTGTGAATGTGAATAGAGACATTCATTTGATCTCACTAGTGCAGACTTTGTTTTCAAAAAAAAAAAAGAACCTAGTATAAAATAGGTACATAATAAACATTTTTGAATGTATAAATGAGTGAATGAATGAAATAGAAGAAATTAGGGGTCTAGAAGAACTTTCTGCTAGGTTCTTTACAACTGTAATTTACCATCACAACAGCTAATAATGATAATATGTTGCATGTCTGACATTTCTTACTTTCCACTGTCCTCATTGCCACTACCTTTATTCAAGCCCTTATTATCCCTGTTTAGATTACTTGCTCCCCTCTAATCTGTCATCCATATAATTAATAGCCAAAATTATTTTTTAAAAAAGCAAATTTGGTTGTGTCAGTGTCCTGCTCAAACTCTCCAATTACCTCACTTTTCTATAAAATAAAAAAACTAACTCTTTAGGTTACTTTCAAAATTTGTCCCTTCCTATGTTCTAATCACATTGAAATATCAGTCCTTGATTCACTATTCTTATTTTATACATTTTTTCTTGAACTTGAGTTCCTTAAGAGAACCTTGCTATTCTCTTATCCCAGCCCTTTATATGTATTGTTATTTGTCTGAAATGCTTCATTTTAATTTTCCTCCTCTGCCTGTCTAGCTCATTATAAAACATTTAGAAGTGTCTGGCATATAGTAAGCATTTGATAAATGCAGTGAATGTCATTGTCATCATTTCTTTGTTATATTCATCTTTGTCATTGTCATCATCATCATCATCACATGTGGGAGGTCCTAGCCTGTCAGAGGTATCAGGGATTTTAATTACTTAGCTCAATTTAGATTTTATATACAATATTCTTAAATAGATCCAGGAAAAGGAAGAGGTTTGTTTAGACTTATACAGCTTGTGAGAAAGATGGCAAATCAAGAGAGCTAGAACCTAACTAAACGGAGTTTGCCCACTGCCCCAGTAAGCCTCATATGGTTTTGAAATTATCATACCTTTTGACTAATTGATGGTGCAGCTATTAAAGAGGGAAGAGCATGGTCAGTCTCAGCTGGACTCAAATCCTGGCTCCTCAGTTTACTTGATTATATTACTTAACTCATAAAGCTCTTAAAATGGACACTGTATGTACAATACATAGCACAAACCTTGAAGAAGTACTCCCCCCACCCCCACCACCATATGTCATATTTCGTTTGTGTCCCCTCAGATACATAGGATAGGATTTCTGAGTCCCTATAATTTTGCTCATCAAAACGGTGGTTGGTTTTTAAAACTTACAGAAGGGAAATATCATGGGAAGAAAGCTAAGAACATATTGTCTTCAGAGTGAGCAGAATCCCAAAATAAGTTGCTGCATACAGGTTTCTAGTCGTGCTTGGGAATTCAGCCAACTGAGCACAACATGGCCCTATCCTGGGACACTGCCAGCTTTGCCCTCCCTGTGTGTGAGACAGGTGCATTTGTACCCATGGTCCATATTTTGTATGCATAATAGATTCAAGAATGTTTAGATCCAACAAGAGTTAGAGAGGCTGATAGAGGGGTCTAGGCACCTCTGTACCAGTTTCCTACAGCTTAGTACTCAGGAATCTAAACCTCTATCTATAGAAAATTCTACAGAGTTGTTTACCTAGTTTTAGGGGGAACGTGCCCTCAGTTCTGCCTGTCTTCTTGTCCCTACCTCTGTCTTTTGGACCTGGCCCTTTTCATTTGAGCTTGAATATATCAGAGTGGGATGATCTTCAACTAGGGAATTTGAAATAATTTTTTCCTCGCATGCAGAGAAGCTGAAATTGTATCGAAGAAAACTGGAACTGTCATTCACTCAGAGGCAGTGGAGTAGCATTTATTGATCTTTTACTTCATTTTCTTGATTAATTTTTATTAATTCTCTGAAGTATATATTAATGTCTTCTAACAAATAAAGAAGCTGAGATATTAATAATCAGTGACCATAATAACTTAAGCAAGGTCAAAAAGCTCATAGGCCCCAGGGAAAGATTGTAAATGTTGGCCTAATTTGTGCTTTACTATGTAATCCCCAGTAGCTGCATCACCTGTCTTCTTTACTTCTCAGCTGAGCATTCCTCAATGTCTCCGGGTTGTGTTTGTTTCCATATTCACAAAGGAAGTATAAATTATCTACTCCCCATCCCCACTACTCATTTCCCCCTCTTTTCCCCTCCCCAAAGTTGTCTCTCCTTTTGGCTCTTGCTTTAGGATAGGTTATATGACATTGATCACTTAAAGTATCACTTTCTGATTAATGTCTTCCCCCAAATCCTCATTAGGTATGAATTGCATAGTTTTCTAAAAATAGACACTAGATGTCTTTGTTTCACGGTATACAACAGTGTAAAGAAGTCACACATGTGGCTTGCAACAAAAAAGTTTTGGTGCTGATTTTATTAGTTTGCCAGTTTGAGGGAGTGAAAGAGAGGGAGGAGGGAGGGGAAGTAGATTTAGAGTGAGAGTTTGGTTAGACTCATGACATATGTAATGATGCCTGGGACTAGGGATGTATTTAACCTCTGTGAGCCTTAGTTTCCTCCCCTAATTATAAGTAGACTCATCTCTGCCTTCTCTTCCTCACAAAGTTAGTGTAAGATCAATGAAGATAAAGGTGTGAAAGTATTTTACAGATTGCAAAATGCTTTACAATAGTACATTTTTACCGATAACATTTATTCAGCATTTTAAAAATAACTGTGTTTTCACATGCTTTCTTGTTTCTCACTATTTTGGAACATGGATTGTTATTCCATAGTCTGAAATCTTCTTTATTTGTGTGAGAGTCCTGGGTTCCATGGAGTCTAGGACAGGAATTGGAGGAAGCAGTTACTTGCCTGAGGCTGCCATAATCCTGAAATTAGGGAAAAGAACAGGACAAGAAAACTCAAAACACAGAGGAGAAGCCAGAGTTTGATTGGCCAAAAAAATAAACAGACTGTCTAAACAGGGGTATCTGATCTGGAAATATGACTTCAGAAATATGAAAGTCTCTAACCTGAGAGTTGGATGAGCCAAGTGTAGACTGGGGCAATTTTCTGGGATAGGTTTGGCTGTTTGCAATTAACTATGGTTGGCTTTATTTAAATAAGGACCTGGGTCAAAATGAACATTACATGGATGTTTTCATTTCGATGTGATCCATCTGACTATCAAACTGCTTTTCAGATGCATCTCATAAATCACTTTCCAGGCAGCAGTGGTCTGTAGGGTTTTTGGAGCTGAATTCACACAGGAACCAAAGCTATTTGAGCATTGATATTTTTTTAAGTTGTCATCCTTTCTGGTTTCATTTGAAAACATGACTTTAAAAAAAAAATATAAAGAACAATCAACCTCATTTGCTTACTGTGTGAGTTCTACTTTACTTTGCAGTCAAATGCTCTACCCCTAAGCTATACCCCCAGGCCTAGAGTTCTACTTTACTTTGAGGGCACATCCTCTCAGAAGTAACTTGCTCTTTCTTACCACCTATGAACATGTGTATGTGTATTAGTCAGAGTTTTCCAGAGAAACAGAACTGGTAGGATGTATAAATATATAGACAAAGATTAATAAGGAATTAACTCACACAATTATGGAGCCTGGCAAGTCTAAAATTTGCAGTGTGGGCTGACAGCCTGGAGATGTAGGATTGTTGATGATGCAGTTCCCTCTGAAGGCCCATAGGCTAGAGACCCAGGAAAGCTGATGGGGTGGACAAAGTCCGAAGCAGTCTGCTGGAGAATTCTCTCTTGCTGGGGGACCTGGTTGTTAGAAATTCTGTTCATACTTTTGACTAATTGGATGAGACCTACCCACATTATGGAGGGCAATCTGCTTACTCAGAGTTCATTAAGTAACATTTAAAATGTTAATATCATCCAAAAATACCCTCCAAGTAGACATAAAACTAACTATGACATGATGTAAAAATAAAAGATCATGTAATAAGGTCCTTATACACATTTTATATACTTGCATTGGATTGATTTTATATAAACTTTTATTGCTTTTTAATTTGTTTCAGTTATGTATACACATAGGGAGATTTTTAGTATAATTTGTTTTGAGGAAACTCCTAGAAATTTACCAAAAAATTTATTAAAGGTACATAAAAGTTTTCAGTACTAAGTCATTGCATAACAGAACTAATTCATTATTTTTTTAGCTTTATTGAGATATAATTGATATATAATATTATGTAAGTTTAATATTATATACTGTGTTAATTTGATACACTTATATATACATGAATAACATCATAGTGTTAGCTAACGCCTCCATCATGTCTCATGATTGCCATTTCTTTTTTTGTGGTGAGAACATTTAAGATCTATTTTCTTAACAACTTTCAAGTGTATAATATTGTTAACTATACTAACTTATTTTTAGTCAATCAAGTAATTAAGCAACACAAAACTTTGATAGACTTTGGACATGTAATCAAGATATACATTATCACTATTGTCTGGGTTACGTTTTAATGGCAATGGGAAGGCATTGAAGAATTTTACTTGAAAGATTGGTATAAGCAAGTTTTTGTTGTAGAAACAGAATTATTTTTGAAGTGTGGAAAATGGATTTACTGAGGAGAAATCTGAGCTGGGAAAATGATAAGAGGCTCTTAAAAGTAGCCAATGGGTATAAAATATGCATTTGGATTATTTCACTTCTCTCGCTACTTGTCAAACACGTACACACACATGCAAACACACACATTCATACACCCACCTCTACCTTAGTTTCTTCATTTTCTGGTACTTATAAATATAGTGTATATTGTGTAGAACACCATAATTTTCTGTTTGTATGGTTCCCTGGTTTTGGTATCTTTTTTGCCTTAGGAAACGTGGGGAAAACAGATTCCAAGATGTTTATGCTACTAGTAGTCCTCTACTGTATTTTTTTCCATATTGCTTTCTGGGACTTAAATCTCTGAAGGATAGAAGAAGATAGGTGAGGTTTATGATAGGGAGGACAATATTCCTTCAAAAAGTTGCTCTGGTGGAGAAGAGTAGCTGTCTTCTTTTCTGGTTAATGAACAATTTGGTTTAAGTAGACTCTGGATCTTTAAGTCTGGGATAAGTAGAGGGAGAATAGACAATGTTTTCCTACCTTCTTCCAGTCGGTGGGGGGTGGCTAGGGAAGATGTTCTGTTTTACAAGATTATATTTTGGGGGGTGGTCACTTATATAGATAGAGAGATAGATATCATAATAATTTAGTATATAATTTTAACATTACTTGTAAGATAGGTTCCATATCCTTTCTTTTCTCTACTCTTTTCTTCCTTCTTTCCTGTTCTTTAATCTCTTTCTCCTTATACTTCTCTCAATCTCATTTGGACCTTCTTTCATTCATTCAGTAGTTGCTGAATACCTAACATGTTTCAGGCATTAAACCAATTACTGGGAATATAATTACTTAAAAAAATAAAAGTCCTTTTTTTTCCTTCAAGGTGGTATCTGTACCTGAACAATTACGTTGATCAGTGCTCTGATCAAAGTAGCCTATAGTACCATGGGAGCACATTAAAGTTTACACTTAACTTGGGGCTGAGCACTTAATAAATGTTTAATTCACATTTAATAACTTTTTAATGTATATGCATATTTCAGTACAAACATATTAAAATAAATACATTTTTTCTCCCACAGGTGATGGATTATGGTCATACCAAATAATACCTCTGTAATAGCAAATGTGTTTTTATGGGCTTGGCATACAAGGCTTGGTGTGTCTGGCTTTTTTTATCCTTATTGTGTCACTCTAGAACAGGCAAGATTGATGATTTAGCTTAATTTTTCTTTTACAATTTAGTAAGTTTTATTCTTTTTGAAGTGAAACATTAGGCAGAGAGACCAGAATGACAATAAATACCTGATTTTCTGTACTGTGGGTCCAGAATCATTTGGGGATTGACAAGCAGAGTGTGTAGGTATAAATGAAACTGCTCATTGATTCAACCCATCCTCCTTGCCAAGGTGAACTTATTGCTGAAACAAAACACTTTAGCTAGTGAATTTTAAGCAATGCTGGAGCAGAGAGAAGGTTAGACTGACATATAGTGAATTCCTTGTACCATATATATCTTTGCCATGGAAATTCTCAATTTCAGAAACTTTTAATTCATCTTCATGTTTTTTTTTCTTTTTCTTCCTTTTTTTTTTCCTTTTTTTCTGAGACAGAGGAAGTGTTTACAACTCATTTAAGTGTTAAAATATTACTTACTCATGATGTGCCTGGAATATGAAACAGCAACAAGGATGGTTGGGAACAGGCTGACCCTATGTTCTGTGTTTCTTAAAGAAGTTGGCCACTTTTAAAAACCGGTTTTGGCTCAATGGGTAAAGCAGGATTGTTGAACATGAATTTCAGATCGATCTCTTGCCTCTGACAGTTACTGCAAGAGTTCCAATCACATTAGCGCCTCTTCAGCTTGAGCCAGAATTTATAGCATAAATTCAACATTTTTCAAATCTTAATCAACCTAGAGGTCATTCTCCTCAAAGTGTAGTTTTGCTGCTGCCACCAGAAAATCAATGGTGAAGGGCTGATACTTCCTTGTGCCACAGCACCAGACACAAAATGAAATGCTCCAGAAAGGTCGGCTTCAGATTCAGCTCTAGCCCTTAGAGAACTTTTTGTTTTAATGCCAGTGGCACTTTTGATCCCCAATGTATAGGTCCTACCTAGGGGAAAGAGTCCAGTCAGCAGTAGCATAATCAGATTTTAAAAAGGTTCATAAGCTTTGATCTTGTTTTTCTTTGTTTTAAAAAGCTATTATCTCTACTGTCTATAGAATAAACCCGCAATTATTTGGCTTGGCAATCAGAACCCTTCATATACCACCTAGCACATTACCTGGCACAGAGAAGTATTCAGCAATATTGTTTTGAGTGTTGAATAAATGAATCTGTCCTTGAGAATCCACATCTAACTTCTCCCTATGTAATAATACACCCTTAAGGTTTCAGGTCTTCATTCACACAGTGCTATGAACTTTCTTGCCTAATTCCCTAACAAAATATTCTTGTTCCTTTGAGAGCTGGCTCAGAGGTCACTTCTGTGAAAATTTTCTGTCTCCTGTCCCAAGCCAAGAAGGGCTAGTAGTTTCTTCCTCTGTGGTTCCACTGCACATTTCTGTACCTTTATTATGGTCCTTCACAGTATTTTCAAAATGGGTATGGGGGGGCCTGATTCTCTGATAGACTGTGAATTCCATCAGAAGCAAGACTTTGTCTCATCAGCACTGAGAGTGTTAAAACATCTCAGTTGAACTAAGTTAACATTCATTACAAACCAAATTTTCTGAGATAAAAATCACAGGATTGGGAATGAGAACTTTTCCACCCAAGTGTATATAATCTTGGTCTAGCTCTCTGGACCTCAGTGTCTTAATCAAGTGATACAATGGGCCTAACTGATCACTAAAATTTACTTGTACTTTAGCATTATTATTCTTGTCATTATATATATATATATATATATATATATATATATATATACACATATATTATATATAAATATATTAATGTTTATTCATTTTGAGAGAGAAAGAGAGACAGAGTGAGAGCAAGGGAGGGGCAGAGAGAGAGGAAGGCACAGAATCCAAAGCAAGCCCCGAGCTGTCAGCACAAAGCCTGATGTGCAGCCTGAACCTATGAACTGTGAGATCATGACCTGAGCCAAAGTCAGGTGGTTAACTGACTGAGCCACCCAGGTGCCCCTCTTGTCATTATTATTATTGCTATATTTGTTATTTTGTTTTAACTGCAGTTAGTAATACCACTACTATCCCCTTAATCAGGTAGTATCCTGATTACTACCTCAATCAACCATGCTACCATTAATCAAGTCCCTACTGTGTGTTAGGCTCTAAGAATTTAACTTACATATTGCATTTAATCTTCAAAACAACCACATGAGTTAGATGTTATTATCTTCATTGCACAGAGATGAGAATTGATGCTCATAGGCTAAGAAACTTGTCTGAAGTTACACAGCTAGAATATGATAGAACTGGAATTTAATTCCAGTATTTTGATTTCCGGTTCCTAAAAAATGAACTTTTCATTCGTTATACCAATTACTTTGAACCCAAGAAAAAAATGCATGTTTTATTAGAAATAAATAATTTTTTATAATTAAAAATAATACAACCTCATGAAAGACATGGAGACCAGAGACCTCCAAAGAAAACAAACAACAGTAAAATCACTCATAATTCTACTAACCAGAAAGAACCCATGTTATAACATGCTTGTGAATTTCCTTTAAGTGTTTTCTCTATGGTTTTCTATCTTCTCTATCTTCTTTTCTCTATTTTTCAAGTATATTTACATATGTATGTATGTATGCACCGTTGGTGACTGCATATTAGTTGAGATATAAAATTGGCATGGTGGCAAAACTAGTATGTGGAGGCTGTAATTCTGCCATTGTCTGATCTGAGCCTCATGTACATTATAGTTCACCTACACAGGGACTGCTCCTATCACAAATACATTTGAGACATTTGGGCTCTGACTCATACCAGCAATTTGTCTCCTCCAAGTGCCAGAGTTAGGTAACTTTAATTCATTGGAGGTATTAGAGTTTTTGAAGGATGGCATAAAAACCATTGGGAGAAGAAATGAATTTCAACAACTGACTGAATTTTCTCTATTGGGGAAAAAGAAAAGCCATTCTTAGAGTTGGGTGAAAGCCCAATCCTTGAAAAAGATTCAGACTTCGAGGTTATATTAACTGGATTACAGTCCAGTATCTATTAATTCTCTACTCAGGAGCCTGAGATGTATATCACTTTAGAAACTTGATCAGGTCTAAGGAGAAACCTGAGTCTAAGAAAGTTAAAGTCATTTGTTCTAATTTTTAGTAGGGGAAAGAAGTAAGCATTATTATTGGTTCAGCATCTCCATTGGCCACACACTATGTTAGGTCCTTACCATTTATTTTATCGTTTTATACTCTCATTGACTCTCTAAGACAAAGGTGTTATCTCCCTTATAGAGAAGAGAAAACTGAGATAAAATAATCTGCTCAAAGTTGGAAACATCTAATAAGTGGCAGCATCAGGATTTGGATCTTTATCTAAGTGACTCCAAAGTCTGTGTTCTTTTAGAAGTACCATACTTCTGAGGCTTTCCAGCTACCAGAATAGAGGTCTTTCTATTTCATGGAGACATTTTATGGAATACCTCATTATGAGTGTAAGGGGATAGAGGTCTCATTAAAGGAATTAATGTGGGAGGATCTGGGGAAGTGATAATTAAGAAAGGGGAGTTGGAGGATCAGACAAGGATCACCGGCCTGTCAGCCTGAGAAGCATGATGTCAAAGTGAGATAGTGTGTGATCGTGGGGAGATCTATGGAAAGCCATTGCATCTGTGTACTACTGATGATGGAAGTCTGCACCCAGACATCTTGTGGTGGGTCTAGGGTCTCCAGTCAGTAGGACCAGCTATAAGGGTAGAAAGCTGAAATGAGAGCAGGAGAGAGGAAGGACAAGCTGCCATCTTCAGGATACCTCTGTGTCTGATATTACAGCATCTGTATAAGCAAACATCTGCAGGGACTAATGACTGCTCCTTTATTTACCCCTTACAAATCATGTGCAAGTGCCTCATTGACCAACATTAACCCAAAACCACACAGGAAAAGTCATTCTGAACAACATAGTACCCTGCTTAGCCATATTGTTCATAGGAACCATTTGGACAGTTCTGGAGGCTGTTATACTCCAGAAGAAATTATGTCCAACTAGCTATTCTAAAGCCAAATATCTATAGCAGAACTGTCCAGTAGGACTTTATATAGTGGTGGAAATGTAGCCATTAATCACATGTGACTATTGAGTTCTTCAGTTGTGGCTAGTGTGGCTAAGGAACACAATTTAAAATTTTATATAATTTTTTTTGCTTTAAATTTCATTAGCCACATGTAGCTAGGGACTTTTGTATGGGACAGACAAAGCTGTAGCATCTGTCACTTCACCATCTGGGCACACTGTGGTAGTAACAGATGTTAAGATCAAATTACATCTAGAATAGCCAGTTCTCATAATAGAGCTTACCCACAGTATGTGCTCAGTAAATGCTGAATGACTGTCCTAAGTTCATTTCTTTTCCTCTGTATTCTGCTTTTGTTCCAATATTCTCTCTCTCTTTTTTCAGATTTTTATTTTAATTCCAATATAGTTACCATACTGTGATATGTTACTTTCAGGTATACATTATAGTAGTTCAACAATTCTATACATTATTCAGTGTTCATCACAATAAGTGTACTGTTTAAAATCCATCAACTCTTTCATCTATCCCCACCTACTTCCCCTCTGGTAATCATCAGTTTGTTCTCTATAGTTAAGACTCTGTTTCTTGGTTTGTTTATATCTTTTTCCCCCCTTTGCTAACTTGCTTGGTTTCTTAAATCCCACATATGGTGAAATCATATGATATTTGTCTTTCTCTCACGGACTTATTTCGCTTAGCATAATACTCTAGCTCCATCCATGTTGTTGAAAATGGCAAATTTTCATTCTTTTTTATGGTGGAATAAATTTCATCATGTGTGTAACACACACCCACACACACACACACACACACACACACACACACACACACCACATTTTCTTTATCCTTTCATCTGTCAGTGGACCGTCAGGCTGCTTCCATAGTTTGGGTATTGTCAATAATGCTGCTATAAACATAGGGGTGTATGTATCCCTTTGAGTTAGTGTTTTTGTATTTTGGGGGTAAATACCCAGTAGTGTGATTACTGGATCATATTATAGTTCTACTTTTAATATCTTGAGGAATCTCCATACTGTTTGCCGCAGTGGCCGCACCAGTTTGCATTCCCACCTATTTCTTCACATCCTTGTTGACATTTGTTGTTTCTTGTGTTTTTGATTTTAGCCATTCTGACAGGTGATATCTCATGGTGGTTTTGATTTACATTTCCCTGATGATGAGTAATGTTGAACATCTTTTCATGTGTCTGTTGGCCAACTGCATGTCTTCTTTGGAGAAATGTCTGTTCATGTCTTCTACACATTTATTAACTGGATTGTTTGTTTTTGAGTGTTGAGTTGTGTAAATTCTTTATATAATTTGGAAACTAACCCTTTATCAGATATGTCACTTGCATATATCTTCTCCCATTCAATCGGTTGTATACTTTTGTTGCCTCTTTCCTTCACTGTACAGAAACTTTTTATTTTGATGTAGTTACAGTAGTTTATTTTGGCTTTTATTTCCCTTGCCTCAGGAGACCTATCCAGAAAAATGTTGGTATGGCTGATATCAGAGACATTACTGCCTGTGCTCTCTTCTAAGACTTTAATGGTTTCATGTCTCACATTTAGGTCTTTAATCTATTTTTTTTTCTTTTTGTTTTTTTACATTTTAAAAAAATTTTTTAACTTTATTTTTTAAAATTTACATCCAAATTAGTTAGCATATAGTGAAGCAATGATTTCAGAAGTAGATTCCTTAAGGCCCCTTACCCATTTAGCCCATCCCCCCTCCCACACCCCCTCCAGCAACCCTCAGTTTGTTCTCCATATTTATGAGTCTCTTCTGTCTTGCCCCCTCCCTGTTTTTATATTATTTTTGTTTCCCTTCCCTTATGTTCATCTGTTTTGTCTCTTAAAGCCCTCCTATGAATGAAGTCATATGATTTTTGTCTTTCTCTGACTGACTAATTTCACTTAGCATAATACCCTCCAGGTCCATCCACGTAGTTGCAAATGGCAAGATTTCATTCTTTTTGATTGCTGAGTAATACTCCATTGTATATAAATACCACATCTTCTTTATCCATTCATCCATCGGTGGACATTTGGGCTCTTTCCATACTTTGGCTATTGTTGATAGTGCTGCTATAAACATGGGGGTGCATGTGTCCCTTAGAAACAGCACATCTGTATCCCTTGGATAAATGCCTAGTAGTGCAATTTCTGGGTCTTACGGTAGTTCTATTTTTAGTTTTTTGAGGAACCTCCATACTGTTTTCCAAAGTGGCTGCACCAGCTTGCATTGCCACCAACAATGCAAAAGAGATCCTCTTTCTCCACCTCCTTTCCAGCATCTGTTGTTGCCTGAGTTGTTCATGTTAGCCATTCTGACAGGTGTGAGGTGGTATCTCATTGTGGTTTTGATTTGTATTTCCCTGATGATGAGTGATGTTGCGTAATTTTTCATGTGTCGGTTGGCCATCTGAATGTCTTCTTTGGAGAAGTGTCTATCCATGTCGATTCATTAACCCTTTCTTCCCTGGATTATTTGTTTTTTGGGTGCATTCTTCACAGAGCTAGAACAAATAATCCTAAATTTGTATGGAACCAGGAAAGACCCTGAATAGCCAAAGCAATCTCGAAAAAGAAAACCAAAGCAGGAAGCATCACAAGCTCCCAGACCTCAAGCTCTACTACAAAGCTGTAATCATCAAGACAGTATGGTACTGGCACAAGAACAGACACTCAGATCAATGGAACAGAATAGAGAACCCAGAAATGGACCCACAAACATGTGGCCAACTAATCTTTGACAAAGCAGGAAATAATATCCAATGGAATAAAGACAGTCTCTTCAACAAGTGGTGCTGGGAAAACTAGACAGCAGAAGAATGAACCTGGACCACTTTCTTACACCATACATAAAAATAAACTGAAAATGTATGAAAGACCTCAATGTAAGACAGGAAGCCATCAAAATCCTTGAGGAGAAAACAGGCAAAAACCTCTTTGATCTTGGCCGCATCAACTTCTTACTCAACATGTCTCCAGAGGCAAGGGAAACAAAAGCAAAAATGAACTACTGGGACCTCATCAAAATAAAAAGCTTCTGCACAGCAAAGGAAACAATCAGCAAAACTAAAAGGCAACCAACAGAATGGGAGAAGATATTTGCAAATGACATATCAGATAAAGAGTTAGTATCCAAAATCTACAAAGAACTTATTAAACTCAACACCCAAAAAATAAATAATCCAGTAGGTCTTTAATCTATTTTAAGTTTATTTTTGTGTATGGCGTAAGGAAGTGGTTCAGTTTCATTATTTTGTATGTAGTTGTCCAGTTTTCCCAACACCACTTATTGAAGAGATTGTTTTTTTTTTCTAATTGCATATATTCTCCTCCCTTGTTGAAGATTAATTGACCATATAGTTGTAGGTTTATTTCTGCATATTCTGTTCTATTGATCTATGTGTCTGCTCTTATGCTGGTACCATACTGTTTTCATTAGTACAGCTTTGTAATACAACTTGGAGTCTGGAATTGTGATACCTCTGGTTTTGTTCTTATTTTTTAGGATTGCTTGTGCAGCTTGAGGTCTTTTGTGGTTCTATGCAAGTTTAGGATTGTTTTTAGTAATATGAAAAATGCTATTGGAATTCTCATAAGGATTGCATTAAATGTGTAAATTGCTTTGGATAGTATAGACATTTTAACAATATTTATTCTTCCAACCCATGAGCATGAAATTCTTTCCATTACTTTTTGTTGTCTTTAATTTCTTTCAGAGTACAGGTCTTTCACCTCTTTGGTTAAGTTTGTTCCTAAGTACTTCATTATTTTTGGTACATTTGTGAGTGAGATTGTTTTCTTAATTTCTCTCTCTGCTGCTTCATTAATCTATAGAAATGCAACTGATTTCTGTATATTGATTTTGTATCTCGTGACTTTCAGAATTCATTTATCAGTTCTAGTAGTTTTTTGGTAGAGTCTTTCAGGTTTTCTATATATAGTATCATGTTACTGTAAATAGTAAAAGTTTTACTTCTTCCTTACTGATTTTGATGCCTGGTTGTTGTTGTTGTTGTTGTTGTTGTCATCTCATTGCTTGGCGAGGACTTCCAGTACAATGTTGAATAAAAGTAATGAGAGTGAACATCCTTGTCTTATTCCTGACCTTAGGTGAAAAGCTCTGTTTTTTTTCCCATAGAGTATGATTATTACTGTGTATTTTTCATATATGGCCTTTATTATGTTGAGGTATGTTCCCTCTAAACTTACTTTATTGAGTGTTTTTATCATGAATGGATGTTGTACTTTGTCAAATGCTTTTTCTGCATCTATTGAAATGATGTGATATATCACATTAATTGATTTATAAATCTTGAACTACCTTTGTATCCCTGGAATAAATCCCATTTGATTGTGGTGAATGATTTTTCTAATGTATTGTTGGATTCGACTTGCTATTATTTTATTGAGTATTTTGCATCTATTTTCATCAAAGATATTGGCCTGCAGTTCTCTTTTTTATGGCATCTTTATCTGGTTTGTTATAGGATGAATTTGGAAGTTTTCCTGCCATTTTTTTGAATAGTTTCAGAAGAATAGGTATTAACTTTTCTTTTAGTGTTTGGTAGAATTCACCTGTGAAGCCTTCTGGTCCTGGACCTTTGTTTGTTGGGAATTGTTTGATTACTGATTCCATTTCATTGCTGGTAAGCAGTCTGTGCAGATTTTCTCTCTCTCTATTTTTTTTGCTTTAGTTTTGCTGGGTTATGTGTTTCTAGGAATTTATCCATTTCTTCTAGGTTGTCCAATTTGTTGGCATATAATTTTTCATAATATTCTCTTACAATTGTTTGCATTTCTGTGTGTTGGTTGTTATTTCTGTGCTTTCATTTGTGATTTTCTTTCTTCAAGTACTGTCATTTTTTGATTGATGAGTCTGGCTAGAGGTTTATCAATTTTGTTGATCCTTTCAAAAAACCAGCTCCTGGTTTCACTGACTATTTAATTGGGTTTTTTTAGTTTCTATATCATTTATTTCTTCTCTAATAATTATTATTTCCTTCTGTCTCTTGGGTTTGGATTTTGTTTGTTCTTCTCTTTCTAGCTCCTTTAGGTGTAAGTTTAGGTTGTTTATTTGAGATTGTTCTTGCTTCTTGAGGCAGGCTTGTATTGGTATAAAGTTTCCTCTTAGACCACTTTTGCTGTATCACAGATATTTTAGACTGCTGTATTTCCATTTTCATGTTTCCATGTAATTTTTCATTTCTTATTTGATTTGTAGGTTGACCCATTCGTTGTTTAGTAGCATGTTATTTAACCTGAATGTATTTGTGCTCTTTCCAGATTTTTTCTTGTGATTGATTTCTGGTTTCATAGCATTATGGTCAGAAATGATGCATGGTATGACTGCAATCTTTTGAAGTTGTTTAGACTTGTTTTGTGGCCTAATATGTCATCTGTTCTGGAGAATTTCCATGTGCACTTGAAAACAATGTGAAATACTATTATTGTATTACTATAGATTATTTCCTCTATGTTTGTTAGTAACTTTTTTATGTATTTGTGTGCTTCTATGTTGGGTGTGTATATATTTACAATTGTTATATCTTCTTGTTGTATTGTCCCCTTTATTATTATATAGTATCCTTCTTTGTCTCTTGTTAGTCTTTAAGTCTATTTTGCTACATGTAAGTATTGCTACCCTGGTTGTTTTTTAACATCCATTACATGATAGTTGTTTCTCCATCCCTTCACTTTCAATCTGCAAGTTTCTTTTGGTCTGAAATAAGTCTCTTGTAGGCAGCATATAGATGGGTCTTTTATTTTTATCCACTCTATGTCCATAAATATCTTTTGTTTGGAGCATTTTGTGCACTTACATTGAAAGTAATTTTGATAGATATTTATTAATTGCCACTTTGTTATTTGTTTTTTGGTTGTCTTTATAATTTTACTTTGATCCTTCTCTTGCTCTTTTTCATTGCTTTTTTGGCTTTCTTTAGTGATAAGCTTTGATTCCTTCCTCTTTATTCTTTCCATATCTATTACTGGTCTTTTATTTGTAATGGTTGTCATTATGTTTGTATATAACATCTTGTACATATAGCAGACTATCTTAGTTGATGGTTGCTTAAGTTTGAACTCATTCTTTACCCCTCCTGCTTTCCCACTTTTTAGGCATGTGGCATCATATTTTACATTCTTTCATTTTGTGAATCCCTTGACTAATTTTTACAGATATACTTAATTTTACTATTTTATTGCTTACAACTTTTATACTCTCACTTATAGTCTTTCCCCTCCGTTCAGAGTCCCCTTTATTATTTCTTGTTGGGCCGGTTTTGTGGTGAACTCCTTAAGTTTTTGTTTGCCTAAGAAACTCTTTATTTCTCCTTCTACTTTGAATGATAGCCTTGCTGGATAGAGTATTCTTGGCTACATATTTTTCCCATTCAGCACTTTGGACATATCATGCCATTCCCTTCAGACTTGCAAAGTTTCTGTTAAAAAATCAGCTGATAGCTTTATGGTATTTCCCTTGTATGTAACTATATTCTTTTTTTTTTTTTGCTGCTTTTAAAATTCTTTCTTTATCACTAGCTTTTGACGTTTTAATTACTTTGTGTCTTGGTATGGACCTCTTTGACTTAATTTTTTTTTTTCAGTGATCTCTGTGTCTCCTGCATCTGGGTATGTGTTTCCTTCTTCAGATTCAGTAAGGTTTCAGCTATTATTTCTTCATTCTTCATTCTAAATTTTCTTCCCCTTTTTCTTTCTCTTTGTCTTCTGGGATCCGTGTAATACAAATGTTATTATGCTTGATGGAGTCATTGAGTTCCCTAAATCTATTCTCATCTTCCATAGTTTTTTTCCTCTAATTTACTGCTTGATTCCTTCCCATTACTGTGTCCGCCATGTTGCTAATTCATTCTTCTGCTTCCCCTAGCCTGCTATTTATTCCATCTAGTGTATTTTTTTACTTTAAATTTTAGTTAATTACATACAATGCATTATTGGTTTCAGGAATAGAATCCAGTGATTCATAACTTACATACAATACCCAGTTCTAATCACAACAAGTGCCTCCTCAATACCCATTATCATCTAGCTCATCTCCCAACCACCTCCCTCCATCAGCCCTCAGTTTGTTCTCTATCATTATGAGTTCTTATGGTTTGTTTCCCTCTTTCCTCTTTCCCCCCATTTCCCATATGTTCATCTGTTTTGTTTCTTAAATTCCACATATGAGTGAAATCCTATGGTATTTGTCTTTCTCTGATTGACTTATTTCACTTAGAAGAATTCATTATAGCTTGATCCACATCTTTGCAAGTGGAAAGAATTTCACTCTTTTTGATGGTTGAGTAATATTCCATCGTGTGTGTGTGTGTGTGTGTGTGTGTGTGTGTAAACATCTTCTTTATGGACATTTGGGCACTCTCCATAGTTTGGCTGTTGTTGGTAATGCTGCTATATCCATCTAGTGTATTTTTAATTTCATTTATAATGTTCATCATCTGTGATTAGTTATTTTTTATCTTTTCTATTAATGGTTTCACTGATTTCTCCACTCTTGTCTCAAGTTCAGTGAGTATATTTATAATCAATATCTTAAATTCTCTATCAGGGTTATTACTTATCTCCATTTTGATTGGGTCTATTGCTGTGAATTGTCCTCTATATTATAATTTTTCCTCTATATTATAATTTTTTTTAACATTCTCTGTCTGTGTTTCTGTGTTAGGAAAGTTAGTCAGGTCTCTTAACTCTTAAAAGTGGTGGGTAGAGCATGCACTTTTAACAAGGTGGTGCTGGTCCTCTTTCATAGGAGATGAACAGCTGATGCAGTGACCTGCCAGCCTGGGTCACTCAGTAAAGGGTGCAAGGGTAGGGGTGTGGTGCTGCAAGCTGTGCACACTGTTTCTTTTCCACAGGAGACTTGCAGTCACTGTGGAGACCATGAAGTTGGGCCTCTGACCAAAGATTGTGTGAGTGCTCAGCGGGTAGTTTTAACAAGCTGTGCAAGTCTTTTTGCCAAAAACTTTTGGCAAGTTTTTCTCTGGTCTTCTGTGGGAGTGGACTGGCAGTACTGGAGCTGTCCCGCTCTGGGCTAGAGGGGGCAGGGCAGGGTGTAAGTGGGTTAGGTAGTAAATTAGGTGCTGCTTGATTCTTGCAGGTAGCCTTGTGATTATGCTGGTAGGTGGTGGAGGGTAATGGAGCCTGCCAGCGCCTTTGTTCCTGGAGAAATACTTAATAACATCAGTAACTAATTCTCCTTCCCATATGCCTCAGGTGTTTTTCAAACTCTTGCACCTAAGCTATCTCCATTGATGTTTTTTGGTGCTATCTCTTTAAGGGCTGAGATTTAGCTTCCTAGTGCCCTCTGAAATCTCCCAGAGAAGTACCTACTGATTTTTAAAGTTCCAGGCCTTAAGTCCTGCTTGCTTATTATAAGACCTAATGAAATTCAACCCCTCTGATTTTCAAAGTCAAGTGCTATGAGGATTTGTCTTTCTCATGCCGACTCCCAGGTATTATATTCTGTTTCTTACCCACCCCTCTTCAGCTCCCTTCCTCTGATAGCCAGGGTTTAGCTCTCCACTGCTTCTCTGCCCTTCTTACCCTTTTGGATGTCACCCCTTCTCTACAGTTAGTTGTGAAGTTTGTTTAGTCTTTGGGCACTTTCTGGGTTATTTGCATTGATGAGAGTGTTATCTAGTTGCATCTGTGGAATGTGGTGACTTTAGAGTCCTCCTACTCTACCATCTTCTCTGGAAATCCTTCCAGCAATCTCTTTCTTGATTAATGGCACCAGTGTGTATCCATTTTCCCAAGTTCAAACCCTAGTGTTATCCTTGTTTCCTCTGCATCTCTCATCCCTACTTTCAATCACCAGATCATATGAATATAATTTTCCAAACATCTCTCAAATGTATCTCTCTTTTCTACCTGTATGTCACTGTCTTAGCTCACTTCAGGTCACTGTTGTCTTTCTGGATCATGTGCTAATATTTCAACTGTTTTCTCTAACTCCAGTTTGATCCTTTTTAATCCATTCTCCATACAATACCTAGCAAGATCTTTTTAAAGGTAAAAAGTTTTCATTGCTCCTTAACCCACTCCTACCTTCTCCCTGACAGGGTAAAGTTCACATTCCTATCATGATTCTCAAGGCCCTTTTCAGTCTTGCCTCTGCTTTCCTCTCTAGTCTCATCTCTGATCAGTCTCTCACTTGGACTAAATGCTGTAACTATGCCCAACTATTAGCAGTTCACAGAGAGTACCAAATTCCCTCTTACCTCTATAACTTGGCACTTTACTGTGCAAGGAATGTTCTGTCTTTTTCCTTCAGCACTTTTTTTTTTCTTCAGAACTCCATCCTCCCCTACCACTTTTTCAGGTAAATTCCCACTCAATTTTTAAGACTCAGTTTACCATATCTTCTATTGGAGGCTTTTCTCACACCATCTTAGCGGTCTTTTCAATGTTTCAGTACACCTTCATGCCTCTTTCTTTTTCATTCTCTATGAATTTCTTATGGACAAAGACTGTTATAATCCTGAGTCAAGTAAAGAATCTAGCATATGCTTGTGGCATAAATGAATGGTCGGAGTTACTCTCCTAGGCAATAAGCTGTTAAGCTAGCTGCAAGTGGACCAGAAGTCAGAATATAAAGGCAGAATCATAGAATAATAGAATTTTAGTGATTGGATAGGCAATTTAGGGACTATGGTAGAAAGGGTATAAACTCTGGAGTTCTAATCCTAGCTGTGCTACTTTCTTGGTTATGCATTTTTAGGAAGTTATTAGACCTTTTGGAGCTTCATTTTTCTTATCTATAAAAAAGGGAAGGTTATACCTATGTCAGAAGTAATTGTAAGTAAGTAAGTATTGTAAGTAAATTGTAAGTATTGTAAGAAGTAATGAAAGTATGTAAGGCACCTAGCAGAGGGCGTGGCATGTATAATCTTTAATACGTATAGTTTCTTCTGTAGAGATTTTGGAATGTGTCTCCCTCATTATTAGTGAAGTTTTCCAGTAGCATTATAATCTACCACTTTTTAGGATATATTACAAATAAAATGCTATTCTTACTATAATTGATCATCCCTTAGTACAATAACATGAGGCCTTTGAGGCCTTCATATCCGTCTATAAGAGAAGAGTGAAGCTGAGGAAAATTACAGATGATTTTATAAGCTTAACAGTGTATTAGGCAGATCCTCTGGGACCTTAAAGCCTTTCTGAGAATTACAAGGTTAAATGGTAATCAAACTATTTTTGGTGCATGAACGTAACTGTCCATGGTGACAGTCACTGTTTTATTGGCTCTGACCACTTCCATCTATAGAATCACCATTTTGTTTTATTTCACAAACCGTTTAGACATGGATTTGATTTACCAGAGAGAAAATTCCAAATATATTATATGGACCCATAGAAACATAATCCAGGAGAATAGCCTGGCATGGAATTTTGTTGGTTATTCATAGGATGGCCATCTTTCTCCTTGCTCAGCCTGCTGCCTGCATTTGGGACTTCTACAATTATCAGTATCCTCAATTGGATTATACTTTTATGTAAGTAAAGCCAGTGAAGTATTAAAAAAATACATAATTTATTTTACCCAGAAATTTAAGCCTTGAATTCTATTGTAGTAGCTAATCTGATTTCCTGGTCATATAAAACCTTAAAAGGGTCTTCCAAGGGCACAGGACTACAGAGTTTCTCCTTTTCCCTCACTATTTGTCTGTTATATATACAGGACCTCAGATTTCCTCTCAAGTCAGGATGTTTGTGGTGACATTTATAAAAGAGTGCAAGTTTTAAATGTTTACTGAGCTCTTAGCAGTATTTGTAATAAGTTGTGTCAGGAAACCAGCTTCAGGCATGAGAAAGAGCTTAAGAAGAGAATATTAGACTAGAAATCTGGAAGCCAGAATTTGAATTTTAGCTCTACTATTTATCATCTGACCTACTTGACTTTTTTAGCCTCTTCATTTATAAAATGAGAATAATAGAATTTAGTTTGCAGGATTGTGGTAGGTCTGAAATGAGATAATAGGCAACCAGGTAAATAGAAAAGCAAAGGGATTTGGAGCCTGGCAGGGTGGATTTTAGGACTGTTTCCTCTGTTAACTCCTGTTTGCCCTCAAAATTATTTCTTCTTTCTGAGTTTCTAGTGCCTCACACATTAAAAACAAACAAACAAACAAAAAAAACCATAAAAGATGGCAGATAATCTCTAACTTCCCTTCGGGAGAGCAAATCTGTGATGATCATTTTCCTCTCCATTTCTAGTTGAAGAAAGGAGCTAACAGAACTGCAGAACCCTCCTTCCAAGAGGTTCTTGATGCCTCCACGTTGGGCCTGCAACCAAGCAATTCTAGTTACCTGGTTTTAACTTCTTCTAAATCACCTCTTCATTCTTAACATTTTTCCCCATTTAAACTGTGATCCACAATTTCCTTTCTGTAAACAGTTTTTTTAATGGAACATGGTTTAATTTCAAGTGATCCTTCCAAAATATGTGATCTAGCTGTCCACTCTAGGAGAAGTGTTAGCCATCATTCTGTCTACGTAACTTTCTCACTACCTATCCTTGATCCCTTCTGCAGCTTTCGTGACAGAGGGCATTTGACTTCTGGTTGACTGCTTCTAGTGATGAAGCATTCACTAGTATAGCACTGTATCTTTTGGACCATTCCTTATTATCTATACAAGATTCCTCCACAGAGCTTGAAATTCGGTGATACAACTTACAGCAAGTTAACATGACTGTTACTACTTCAAATATTATGTACTAACAAATGATCCATTTGTGGAAATGCTTTGACTTTCAATTAACTTGACTCCTATTAGTCATATTATAGTACATTTAATGAAAAATTGAAGATCCACTTTTGTATGCTGGATCTGCCACTTGCTACTGTAAGATATTGGGCAAATCTATTCACATCCTAGTTCTCATTTATCAAATGGAAAAAAGAATATTCAGCCTACCTTCCTCCAGGTTTTTGAGAAGATGAATTAAGGTAACATAAATTATATACTTTAAAAAGTATGATAGCAGGCTGTGATCCCAGCCTCTGTGTTGGCCAGGAAATGTTTATAAATAAAGTTTCATTATAACATAGCCATGCCCATTATTTATGTATTATGTCTTTGGCTGCTTTCATACTACTTTGTTTGAGTTACATAGTTGCAATAGAAACTGTGTGGCCTGGGGTGCCTGGGTGGCTCAGTTAGTTGGGCATCTGACTTCGGCTCAGTTCATGATCTCATGGTTCATGGATTCGGGCCCCCCATTGGGCTCTGTGCTGGCAGCTCGGGGCCTGGGGCCTGCTTTGGATTCTGTGTCTCCCTCTCTCTTCCTGCCTTTCCCCTACTCACACTCTCTCTCTGTGTCTCAAAACATAAATAAATTTTAAAAATTTTCTTTTACAGAAGAAACTGTGGCCTATAGGCCTAAAATATTTCCTATCTATTCTTTTATGGAAATGTTTGCTAATCCTTGTGTGATATGAATATGTGTTTGCTATTAGAATTAATATAAGGATTATTTTAATGTTTATTTATGTATTTTTGAGAGAGACAGCAGGAGAGGGGCAGAGGGAGAGAGAGGGAATCCCAAGTATGCTCCACACTGACAGCATGGAACCTGACATGGGGCCCAAACCCACAGACTGTGAGATCATGACCTGAGCTGAAATCAAGAGTGGGACGCTCAATGGACTGAGCCACCCAGGTACCCCTTGAAGGATTATTTTAGGAATAGGCATATGATGATGATATTGAAGTATATTAATAGGAAGAAGTCTAATCAACTCACTGGTGAACATTAATTGAGCACCTGGCAATGTTAAACATTGTCCTATATATTTTTCATACATTTTCTTGTTTTTTCTTAAAGTTTTTATTTAACTTCTAGTCAGTTAAGATATAGTGTAATACTGGTTTCAGGAGTAGAATTTAGTGATTCATCACTTACATCTAGTGCTCATCGCAACAAGTGCCCTCCTTAATACACATCACCCACTTAATCCATCCATCTCCCACCCACCTTTTCTCCATCAACACTCACTTTGTTCTCTACAGTTAAGAGTCTCTTATGGTTTTTCTTGTTTAATCTTTATAACACTGCCATATGTTGGATATCTTATTATGTCCATGTTACAAAATGAACTGACTCTCAGTAACTTTACCAAGGCTACTCTGGCAGAGAGCCAGGATTGAAACTTAGATATCTGATTCCAAAATTTATGTTCCTTTGATACCATCTAGCCTCTCATAGGTATGACTTTAAGTATCGTAATTATTACCTCTTATGGAAAGGTAAGCCTTTTATGGAAAGCATTAATTAAGATCTGAAAAGTTGTATATGATCAATTTAATAATGGGTACAAAAGTTTAACAAGCATTATGAATACATTAACGTCAGAAAGGAGTTCAAACATATCAGCAGGATCAGTGCTTTGAAAACATATAGAGACAGATAATAGCAAAAACTAACAGACTGATGAGGATTGAATAGCAAGGATTACTGAGTCTTTGAATGTTTTGACATCAGCACCACATTTTTGTCAGCACACACCAACCTTCTTTAGTTTAGGTATCTATTAGTTCAATGCTTAAAATCTCAGTGGAATCATGCATGGTGAAAAGATAGGATGAAAGGAGTCTATAAGCTGACAGGCTGATTGTTCCCCCAGTCTATGTTTTTTGAAAATATTCTAACATTAACTGTGTAATAGTCAGAATTTTAATAAAGTAGGTTGGGCTACTTCATTAAATGTGTGGCATAAAAGCAATGATTATTGAGAGGTTCTTTTAGAAGGAGCATAAGGGTTATCTTATTATCAGCTACACACAAAAAAAGGTAACAAAATATATATCCCTTTCTTTGCATGTAATACTAATATCACACTTGTCATCCATATAGAATTTCTAGAATTTTAGAGTTAAAAGGAACCTTAAATATTTTTTTAATTTAACTCCTTCAGTACATAAGTAGGAAAACTGAGGCTGAGAAACAGTTATTTGCCAAAGGCCACACAGTTAATATATGTCAGAACTAGAACCCTATAATTGACCTCTTTCTCATTCACTTGTCTATTCGTTTATTCATCCATTCGTTCATTAATTTTTAAAAGTTAATTGAGTCATTCATGTAACATTTATTGAAGCCTTTCTATGTGGTATCCACTATATTAGATGCCATCACATAGGTGTTACTTCACTGAATTTTCATGAGCTAGGTATTATTACCCTCATTTAATAGCTAAGAAAACTGAGATTAAAAGAGATTAAAAATTTTGCCCAAGGTCTCACAGCTTTGACCTGAATTAACTAGCTAGAGAGACTATGAAGCCAATTTGAAGCTCCTTGTACAGTTCCAAAATCAGACACAACAGAGGTGAACAGCCCTTTGTTCCAAGTCTGAAATAAATGTCTCGATCAGACTGTCAGCATGACCTGGTACAAAATTTAGTATTGGAAGTCACTGGCCAGAGACAAAAGAGATGAATTATCTAGTCAACAGGTATTTATGTGTTTCATTTTATTTGACATTTTGTTTTCTCACAATAATAAAAACAAAATCAATCTTGAAAAAAATGTAATACTAATCCTCTCATTGAAGCACAATTAATCCCACTATTGCCTGTTTCCTTCCAATATTCTCCTTATGTATATACATTTGAAATGAAATCATCCATGGTAATGTGAGCTTATATATTGCTTTTTTATTAACATCAGAACATCATATAATCTTCCAATGTCAGCCCATATTCCATTCCATGTATAGTCTTTGCAATTACAACTTTAATAATCAATGATTATTCAGTTGTGTAATCATACCAAAATTTACCTCATTCTCTTTGTTGCCCTCACACAAATATGTACATTTGCTTTTTAAAAAAAAACTAATACAGCTAATAAGCATCTTCCAATATTTAGGGTTACGTAGTGGTTTTTAATCTTTTTATTATTTATGTAAAAATAATATGGGAAATAGTTTAAGATCTCTGGTTCAAAGGGTATGAATGTTATTTGTTTTTTTATATATTTTTATATTAATTGCAAAACGGATGATATAGATTTACAGTGCCTGAATATATAAAATAGGAAACAATTTACCGCATTGGGGGTCATTACATATTTGACAGATTTTGCTAATGTAGTAAATGGCTGGATGTTTTAGATACCTGGCATATATGTAGCAAAGGTGACATTTTGTAACCCAGATTCAAAGATTTATATCTAATTTTTGCCTAAACAAGATATTTATATTTCCTTTGGGTTAGCATATTATAGACAAAGTTTAGGCCACAGATTATAAAAACTTGCAGATGCCCTGCTGTGAGTGATAACAAAAGGAAAGCGATTTCAAAACCTAAGATTTTTTGCAATATTTATGCCTTCTCTTGTCTCAGTTTCTTTCATATTAAGGCTAAAAATAATTTTCACTTAGAAAATTGTGTAAAAGATATAAAGAAGTTTCATTAAAGATTCCCTCAAATGTTGATGTATCTTTTTAATATATAACCTCCCTTAATATTGTAACCAATAATTAAAATAAATCTACATCAAAAAAACAATAAAGGAGCTAACCATGAAAATTCTCATTAAATACAGTTTCAATGCATTCATTTTATTTCATTTAGGAATATTTTATATAGGCACATATTTTAGAATAAATAATAGGAACCCTCCTTGATACATCATAGAGAGTTTGGAACTCCTTTAGTAGGAAATTATTTTAGTCATCCATTCAATAAATCTGTATTACTTAATGTCTTTTTCTTTTTTATTGTTGTAAAAGGCACATTACATAAAATTTACCATCTTTACCATTTTTAAGTATATTGTACAGTAGTGTTAACTAGATGCATATATTTGTGCAACAGATTTCTAGAACTTTTTCATATTGCAAAACTGAAACTATACCCATTGAACAATTCCTCCTCTCCCCCACCTTCCACCTTTTGACAACTATCATTCTTCTTCCTGAGTTTAATCACTTTATTTTTCATATTAAGTGTTTAAATTAATTCCAATGTAGTTACTCTACAGTAGTATATTAGTTTCAGGTGTACAATATAGGAGTTTAATTGCTTTAGATACCTCATATAAGTAAAATCATTCAGTAGTTGACTTTCTGTGACTGGCTTATTTCGTTTAGCATAATGTCTTCAAGGTTCGTCCATTTGCAGCATATGACAGGATTTGCCTCTTTTTAAAGACAATAATATTGGAATAATATTCCATTGCATGCATGTACTACATTTTCATTATCCATTTGTCTGTCAGTGGAGACTTAAGTTGCTTCCAACTTTTGGCTGTTGTGAATACTGCAGTGAACATGAGTGTAAAAATATCAAGATCCTGTTTTCAATATTGCTGGATATCTACCCAGAATTGAAATTGCTGGACCATATGGTAACTGGTTTTAACTTTTTTGAGGAACGACCATACTGTTTTCCATAGAGGCTGCACTATTTTACATTTCTAACAGTGCACAGAGGTTCATATTTCTCCACATCCTCACCAACATTTGCTTTGTTTTGTTTTGCTGTTTTGTTTTGTTTTGTTTTGTTTTTAATAGTGGCTAATGTAATGGGTGTGAAGTAGTATCTCATTGTGGTTTTGATTTGCATTTCCCTGATGATTATTGAATTGGAGCATTTTTTGCCTCTTGCTCATTGGTATATTTTCTTTGCAGAAGTGTTTCATCAAATTCTTTCACCATTTTTAATTGGATTATTTTGTTGTTGCTATTGAGTTTACATATTCTAGATATCAACTTTTATCAGATATATGTTTTGAAAATAGTTCCTCTCATTCCTTAGGCTGCCTTTTCACTCTGTTGATTGTTTCCTTTCCTATGTAAAAGTCTTTAAATTTAATGTCTCATTTATTTAGTTTTACTTTTGTTGCTTATGTTTTTGGTGTCATATCTAAGAAATCATAGCCAATTTTAGTATCATGAAACTATTCCCTTATGTTCTTCTAGGAGTTTCATAGTTTTAGGTCTTACATTAAGATCTTTAATCCATTTTGAGCTAATGTTTATACATGGTGTAATGTTAAGTTCAATTTCATTCTTTTGCATGTGAATACCCAATTTTCCAAGCACTGTTTGTTGTGGAGATTATCCTTTTTCTCTTGTGTAGCATTGGCACCCTTGTCAAAGATCATTTGACCATATGCATGATTATGGATATGGATTATGGATTATATTTGGGCTCTCTATTCTGTTCCTTTGGTCCATGTGTCTCTGTGCTAGCACTGTAATATCCATTCAGTTTTGATTACTGTATCTCTGTAAAATATTTTAAAATCAGGAAGTGAGAGATCTCCAACTTTGTTTTTCTTTCTCAAGATTGTTTTTGTCTATTCAGGGTCCTTCAAGATTACATGTGAATTTTAGAATTTTTTTTTCTATTTCTGCAAAATTTTCGTTGGGATTTTCAGGGGAATTCCATTGAATCCGTAGAACACTTTGAGTAGTATGGACATTCTAACTATATTAAGTTTTCCAGTCCATGTACATGGGATGTCTTATCATTTAATTCTGTCTTCTTCATTTATTTTATCAGTGATATGTGGTTTTCAGTGTACAAGTCTTTCAACTGCTTGGTAAGTTCATTTTAAAATATTTTTTATGCAGTTGTAAATATGATTATTTTCTTAATTTCCTTTTCATATAGTTCGTTGTTCATTTATAGAAACCGAACTGATTTTTGTACGTTAATTTTGTGTCATGAAACATTACTGAAATTTTTATTGGTTCTAATTGTGTGTGGGTATGTGTGTGTGTGTGTGTGTGTGTGTGTGTGTGTGTGTACTTTTAAAGGTTTTCTATGTATAAAACCATGCAATCTGTGAACTTTTATTTTTTCCTTTCTGATTTAGGTGCCATTTATTTCTTCTTCTTTCCTATTTGCTCTTGCTAGGACTTGAGTACTATGTTGAATAGAAGTAAAGAGAGTGGGATTTACCTTGTTTTTAATTTGAAAGAGAAAGATTTCAGTTTTTCACCATTGAATATGATGTTAGCTATGGAATTTTCTTACATGTCCTTTATAACATTGAGATAATTTCCTTCTACCCCTAGTTTGTTTGTTGTTTGTTTTTGCCATCAAAGGTATTGGATTTTGTCAAATGCTTTTTTTTTTCATCAGTTGAGACAATCATGTGTTTTTCATCCTTCATTCTGACAGTGTGGTATATTATGTTGATCAGTTTTCATGCATTGAAACATCCCTGTATTCCAGGATGCATTGCTTAACTTCTAAGGTACATTTGGTAGCTAATGAGCTGCAGGGACTCAAAACTTGACAAAATAAACAAATAAAAATGTATTTTCTTTTCTTGACCTACTTCTTGTTCCTTTTACTACAGTTAAGATTCTAAGTATATGTCAAGAGATAAACAAATGTAAAAACAAATGCTAAATACCTTTCAATGTTTAGTGGAGATACCCTTTACATTCATACTTGAAGGGTTCTTATGGATTTGTCTACATACTCTTATGAGAAAGTAGTGAGTGTTTCAGTGGCTAGGGGAACTTTAATTTGTTGTTTCTTAATGGATATATGCTGATATTGAAGAAATGCTGCTATGTTGTACCAAGCCATACAGCCAAGAAGAAGGATGGATTCCCACTTTGTGCCAGCCAACTCTATGCTGCATTAAATAAGACATATATTTTGCTATTGAGAAAGCAAATGTCCAATAGGCAGGACAAATATGCAAATACAAGAGTTCTGTAAGCAAAGTATCATAGGATTCTAGAAGTGCGAAAAGTGAATTGAAAATTAGGAAATCATGAAAAATCAGGGAAAGCATCATAGAGGCAGTGGTATATTTAAACTGAGCTTTTAAGGATGAGAAATGTGATGGTAGAGAAGTACAAACCTGCAGAGGCCCCGAATTCAGAGCTCTGCAACTTCCACGCTACACTAGTGCATGGGAATCTTTGTCCTGGTTTAGTCTCCCTAGGCTCACCACATTGCCCTTATCCAGAGGCCTCAGTCCTCTTCCCATTTGGTATGTGTGTAGTGTCCATGATGACCTGTTAGTCATCTCTTCCTTCAAGAAAGCCTTCTCTGTACAGCATAGTTGACAGGCAACCTTCAGATGACACACCAGACCACATGTCCCTTGGGCTACTCTCAGTCATTGGACTAAGTATGGTAGGGGTCCTAGGGCTGTACCATTAGTGCCCAAGGTGAGACTTTTAAGAGCAACTGTTCTCAGACTCCACACTGGCCTAGATGAGACTTTTTCAGAAGTACACCAGAGCCTGAGGCTCTTCCTATACAATTCTTCCTTTCTTTTCTCCTTTCACATTTTCCAGACCTACACTTCTGTTTGAAAGCTTTCCCTGCCTTGCTCCTGCCATGTGACAGTTCAGACAGTCCTCTCAAAAACTCTCTAGTAGATGTAATGCTATCATGGTTCTTTCTTGTCAAATGATGTGAACTAAGAAAATGGGGAGACACAACTGCTCCCTTTCCCCAGGGTTATCTCTCCGTAATTTTACCTTGAGGCAGTGACCTCTTGCTGTGGGTACTAAGGCTAGTATATTTCTTCAACAGTGTTACGTATTTATAATGGCTAAGCACAGAAGTTGTTTTCAAGCAACTTCTGTTTTTAGGCCTGTAGGGCTCTCAAGGCAAGAGAACACAAAAGCCTGATTATCTTTTATTTATTGGAGAGGGGAAAATGTAGACAACAAAACACAAAGAGCTCTCATTACTCTGAAATATTTATTAACTTATTAGGAGACTCATTTAGGTCATATTTGAACTGTACTTTCACATATAGTATTTCATTTCACATTTATAGTAGTTCTTAGAGGCAGATATTATTTATACTTTTTAGTTGTAGACATTTAGGATGAGATAGATTAAGTGATTTTCCAAACGTCATGCAGAAAACAAACGGCCAGCCTGGCAGTTGCAACCTAGCCTGCTAAACATCAATCCCTGTGTTTTCTGCAATGCAACATCTTGCAACATGCCCTCTTCTTAAGGTCTTGGTAATAGATGGAATACCTTCATGGGTGTGTGAGTTGTGCAGTAGAACTGCATTTGTTTAAGTGTTTTCTTGAAATTCTTAATAAGTCTTAAACAGAGATACCGCATTTTCATTTTGCATTGGCCCCTCACAAATTATGTAGCCAGTTCCTATTCTTATTACTGTTTTAGTCTTCTTGGATGACTTATAATAAAAACAGCAGACTGGGTAGCTTTTAAACATTTATTGCTCATAAGTCTGAAGGCTGAAGCTTAGGATCAGGGTGCCAACACAGTCAGGTTTTAATGAGGGACCTCTTCTGGGCCACAGACTTTTTGGGGTATAGTCACATGGTGGAAGGGGGATAGGGAACTTTGTCAGAATCTTTTTTATAAAAGCACTAATTCCATTTATGAGGGCTCCACCCTCATGACCTAATCAGCCCTCAGAATTACTGATCTGCTAATACTCCATTACCTTTCGGGATTAACATTTCAACCTATGAATTTGGGGGACACTGGCATTCAGAAAATACCAGTTATAGTTTTTTCATCTGTAACATCTAATCTTCCTTCTACAAGGAGTTTGAGTTTTATCTTCAGAGCTATGGGAAACTAAGCATAGTTTAGAGGATGATTCCTGGGAAAATGTCAGAGATCTTAGGTTCCCCACCTGACTATGAGACTTGGGGTGCAGAAGCAGACAGTGTTGTTTATATTATCACTGGATGAAGTCTCTGACTTTTAAGTTTGTATTTGGCCACAATCCTTCATTTTTAATTTTGAAATCCAAAAATGATGTATTTTTAAGTAATGTTAAACTTATTTGATAGCGAAGCTGACCTATCAAGATATGTGATATGATGAGAGGTGACAGTCGGTATTTATCACAGTAAGTGTTAATATTCATACATTTTGCTACAGAAATATTGTTTTATTATTGACTACTGTTCTGGAATCTACTGTATGTGTTAAATAATATATATGTATTCAAAAAATAAGTTTATTTCTTTCCTTAAATTCCCGAACTTTTCGGATTCCAAGAGTTTTGGCTAAGAGATTGTATACTTTATTTCTTTACTTCACTCACTGGTTAGAGTATTTATGTAGGCCTGTAGGGAATTAATCCTAAGAAGGCAATTTTAAGCCCACCATGTCTTCTAGAGTCAGTGATTTGTGGAACTGACTTCTGGCCTCCTGAAACAAATGCAGCAGGAATTCTTTGGGAGAGTGGGAGTCAAAGAAGGTAGAAATCAAGAATGAGACCTAAAATAAATAAGGTTATATGGATATATAGGCTGGAAAAAGGCTCATTGTGTAAGTTTCCTATAACTTTTAATTAATTAATTAATTAATTAATTATTGTTTAAGGTATTTTTTAAATTTACATCAAGTTAGTTAGCATATAGTGCAACATTGATTTCAGGAGTAGATTCCTTAATGCCCCTTACCCATTTAGCCCATCCCCCCTTCCAAAACCCCTCCAGTAACCCTCTGTTTGCTCTCCATATTTAAGAGTCTCTTATGTTTTGTCCCTCTCCCTGTTTTTATATTATTTTTGCTTCACCTTTTTTATATTCATCAGTTCTGTGTCTTGGAGTTCTCATATAAGTGAAGTCATATGAGTTTTGTCTTTCTCTGACTGACTAATTTCACTTAGCATAATACCCTCCAATTCCATCCACGTACTTGCAAATGGCAAGATTTCATTCTTTTTGATTGCCAAGTAATATTCCAGTGTGTGTGTGTGTGTGTGTGTGTGTGTGTGTGTGTGTGTGTGTATACCACATCATCTTTATCCATTCATCCACCGATGGACATTTGGGATCTTTCCATACTTTGTCTATTGTTGATAGTGCTGCTATAAACATGGGGGTGCATGTGTCCCTTCTAAACAGCACACCTGTATCTCGTGGATAAATGCCTAGTAGTGCAATTGCTGGGTCATAGGATAGTTCTATTTTTAGTTGTTTGAGAAACCGCCATACTGTTTTCCAGAGTGGCTGCAACAGTTTGCATTCCCACCAACAGTGCAAAAGAGATCCTCTTTCTCAGCATCCTTGCCAATGTCTGTTGTTGCCTGAGTTGTTAATTTTAGCCATTTTGGCAGGTGTGAGGTGGTGTCTCATTTTGGTTTTGATTTATGTTTCCCTGATGATGAGTGATGTTGAGTATTTTTTTCATGTGTCAGTTGGCCATCTGGATGTCTTCTTTGAAGAAGTGTCTATTCCTGTCTTTTTCCCATTTCTTCATTGGATTATATGTTTTTTGGGGTATTGAGTTTGATAAGTTCTTTATAGATTTTGGATACTAACCCTTTATCTGATATGTTGTTTGCAAATATCTTCTTCCATCCTATCAGTTGCCTTTTAGTTTTGCTGATTATTTCCTTTGCTGTGCAGAGCTTTTTATTTTTATGAGGTCCCGGTAGTTCATTTTTGCTTCTGTTTCCCTTGCCTCTGGAGATGTGTTGAATAAGAAGTTGCTGCGGCCAAGGTAAAAGAGGTTTCTGCCTGCTTTCTCCTCGAGAATTTTGATGGCTTCCTGTCTTACATTGAGGTCTTTCATCCATTTTTGAGTGTATTTTTGTGTATGGTGTAAGAACGTGGTCCAGATTCATTCTTCTGCATGTCGCTGTCCAGTTTTCCCAGCACCACTTGCTGAAGAGACTGTCTTTATTCCATTGGGTATTCTTTCCTGCTTTGTCAAAGATTAGTTGGCCATATGTTTGTGGGTCCATTTCTGGGTTCTCTATTCTGTTCCATTGATATGAGTGTCTATTTTTGTGTCATTACCACACAGTCTTGATGATTTCAGTTTGTAATACAGCTTGAAGTCTGGGATTGTGATGCCTCCTGCTTTGGTTTTCTTTTTCAAGATTGCTTTGGCTATTCAGGGTCTTTTCTGGTTCCATACAAATTTTAGGATTGTTTCTTCTAGCTCTGTGAAAAATGCTGGTGTTATTTTGATAGGGATTTCATTGGATGTGTAGATTACTTTGGGTAGTATTGACATTTTAACAATATTTTTTCTTCCTATCCAGGAACATGGAATATTTTTCCATTTTTTTGTATTTTCTTCAGTTTCTTTCATATATTTCCTATAGTTTTCAGTATATAGATTTTTCATCTCTTTGGTTAGATTTATTCCTAGGTATTTTATGGTTTTTGGTGCAATTGTAAATGGGATCGATTCCTTGATTTCTCTTTCTGTTGCTTCATTGTTGGTGTATAGGAATGCAACCGATTTCTGTGTGTTGATTTTATATCCTGCAACTTTGTTGAATTCATGAATCAGTTCTAGAAGTTTTTTGGTGGAATCTTTAGGGTTTTCCATATAGAGTGTCATGTCATCTGCGAAGAGTGAAAGTTTGACCTCCTTGTGGCTGATTTGGATGCTGTTTATTTCTTTGTGTTCTCTGATCGCTGAGGCTAAGACTTCCAATACTATGTTGAATAACAGTGGCAAGAGTGGACATCGCTGTCTTGTTCCTGACCTTAGGAGGAAAGCTCTTAGTGTTTCCCTATTGAGGATGATATTATCGTTGGGTCTTTCATATATGACTTTTATGATCTCAATGTGTGATCCTTCTATTCCTACTTTCTTAAGGGTTTTTATCAAGAAAGGATGCTGTATTTTGTCAAATGCTTTCTCTGCATCTGTTTAGAGGATCATGTGGTTCTTGTCCTTTCTTTTATTGATGTGATGAATCATTGATTGCTTTGCAGATATTGAACCAGCCCTACATCCCAGGTAAAAATCCCACTAGGTTGTGGTGTATAAATATTTTAATGTTTTGTTGGATCCGGTTGGCTACTATTTTGTTGAGGATTTTTGTTTGCATCCATGTTCATCAGGGAAATTGTCTATAGCTCTCCTTTTTCATGGTGTCTCTGTCTGGTTTTGGAATCAAGGTAGTGGTGGCTTCATAGAAAGAGTTTGGAAGTTTTCCTTCCATTTCTATTTTTTGGAACAGCTTAAAGAGAATAGCTGTTAACTCTTCCTTAAATGTTTGGTAGAATTCCCCTGGAAAGCCATCTGGCCCTAGACTATTGCTTATTGGGATGTTTTTGATTACTAATTCGATTTCTTTACTTGTTATAGGTCTGTTCAAATTTTCTATTTCTTCCTGTTGCAGTTTTGGTAGTGTATATGTTTCTAGGAATTTGTCCATTTCTTCCACAATGCCCATTTTGTTGGTGTGTGATTGCTCATAATATTCTCTTATTATTGTTTTTATTTCTGCTATGTTGGTGTGATCTCTCCTCTTTCCTTCTTGATTTTATTTATTTGGGTCCTTTCCTTTTTCTTTTTGATCAAACTGGCTAGTGGTTTATCAATTTTATTAATTCTTTCAAAGATCCAGCTTCTCGTTTCATTGATCTGCTTTACTGTTTTTTTTGGTTTTCATAGCATTGATTTCTGCTCTTATCTTTATTTCCTGTGTTCTGCTGGTTTTGGGTTTTATTTGCTGTTCTTTTTCTAGTTATTTAAGGTGTAAGGATAGATTGTGTATTTGATACCTTTCTTCCTCTTCAAGAAGGCCTGGATTGCTATATACTTTTTTCTTATGACCTTCTTGTGTCCTCAAGGTTTTGGGCTATAGTGTTATCATTTTCATTGGCTTCCATGTATTTTTTAATTTCCTCCTTAACTTCTTGATTAGCCTATTCACTCTTTGGTAAGATGTTCTTTAGTCTCCAACATTTGTTACCTTTCCACATTTTTTTCTTGTGGTTGATTTCTAGTTTCATAGTGTTGTGGTCTGAAAATATGCACAGTATGATCTCAATCTTTTTGTGCTTGTTGAGGGCTGATTTGTGTCCCAGTATGTGATCTGTACTGGAGAACTTTCCATGTGCACTGGAGAAGAATGTATATTCTGCTGCTTTACAATGAAATGTTCTGAATATATGTTAAGTCCATCTGATCCAGTGTGTCATTCAGGGCCATTTTTTTCCTTGTTGATTTTCTGTTTAGATGATCTGTTCATTGTTGTAAGTGGGATGTTGCAGTCCCCTACTATTATGGTATTATCAATGAGTTTCTTTATGTTTGTGATTAATTGATTTATATATTTGGGTGCCTTCACATTTGGAGCATAAATGTTTACAATTGTTAGATTTTCTTGGTGGATAAACCCCTTAATTATGATATAATACCCTTCTTCATCTCTTGTTGCAGTCTTTATTTTAAAGTCTAGATTGTCTGATATAAGTATGGCTACTCCAGCTTTCTTTTGTTGACTATTAGCATGACAGATTGTTGTCCATCCCCTTACTTTCAATCTGAAGGTGTCTTTAGGTCTAAAGTGGGTCTCTTGTAAACAGCATATGGATGGATCTTGTTTTTTATCCATTCTGTTACTCTATCTTTTGTTTGGAGCATTGAGTCCATTGATGGTTAGAGTGAGTACTGAAAGGTATGAATTTATTGCCATTATGTTGCTTGTAGAGTTGAAGTTTCTGGTGGTGTTCTCTGTTCCTTTCTAGTCTTTGTTGCTTTTGGTCTTTTTTATTTTTTTTTCCATCTTCTCTCCCCTCAGAGAGTCTTAAAATTTCTTGCAGGGCTGGTTTAGTGGTCGTGAACTGCTTTCATTTTTGTTTGTCTGGGAAAATTTTAATCTCTCCTTCTATTCTGAGTGACAGCCTTGCTGGATAAAGAATTCTTGGCTGCATCTTTTTCGGATTCAGCACATTGAATATATCCTGACTCTCCTTTCTGTCCTGCAACGTTTCTGTGGATAGGTCTGCTGCAAACCTGATTTGTCTTCCCTTGTGGGTTAAGGACTTTTTTTTCCCTTGCTGTTTTCATGATTCTTTCCTTGCCTGAGTATTTTGTGAATTTGGCTATGATATTCCTTGTTGATGGTTGGTTTCTGTTGAATCAAATGGTAGTCCTCTGTGCTTCCTGCATTTTGATGTCTGTGTCTTTCCCCAGGTTGGGTGGAAATCATAGCAAATCTGCTATGATTTGCTCACATAGCCCTTCTCTCCCTTTTTCTCTCTCTTCATCTTCTGGCACCCCTATGATTCTGACGTTGTTCCTTTTTAATGAATCACTGATTTCTCTTAATTCTTTTTTTTTTTTAATTTTTTTTCAACGTTTATTTTTATTTTTGGGACAGAGAGAGACAGAGCATGAACGGGGGAGGGGCAGAAAGAGAGGGAGTCACAGAATCGGAAACAGGCTCCAGGCTCTGAGCCATCAGCCCAGAGCCCGACGCGGGGCTCGAACTCACGGACCGTGAGATCGTGACCTGGCTGAAGTCGGATGCTTAACCGACTGCGCCACCCAGGCGCCCCTCTCTTAATTCTTAAATTGTGCTCTTTTGCCTTAGTCTCCCTCTTTTTTTCTGCTTCATTATTCTCCATAAGTTTGTGCTCTATATTACTGATTTGCTGCTCTGCTTCATCCATCCTTGTTGCCGTGGCATCCATTTAACATTGCAGCTCAGTTATAGCATTTTTTATTTCATCCTGACTAGCTTTCCTTTCTTCTCTCTCCACAGAAAGGGATTCTAATCTACTTTCGACCCCAGCTAGTATTCTTATTATCGTGATTCTAAATTCTGGTTCAGACATCTTGCTTGTATCGGTGTTGATTAAGTGCCTGGCTGTTGTTTCTTCCTGGTGTTTGTTTTGGGGTGAATTCCTTTATTTCATCACTTTGAAGGAAGAAAATGAATTAATAAAGCAAAAAATTTTAAATTAAAAACAGCACCCACACCCACAAATCAAATAAAGGGTGCTAGATCTTAAGTGTATTTTGGTGTGGGTGTTGAAAGGGGCTTGATAGATTAGAGAAAAAAAGGGAAAAAGAAAGAAAATGGAAAATGTTAGAAAATTTGAAATAATGAATCAAAGAAATAGAATAAAATGAAATGATGGAATTAAAATAGTATCTGAAAAACTTACAAAAAATTTAAAAATATAGTAGAAAAAATAAAAATATTTTTAATCAAATTGAAAATAAAAATAAATTGTCCCTTCTGTTTTCAAGATAAAGGAAGGAAACTAAAAATAAAAAAAATGAATAGATGGACCAGCGAACAGACTGAAATACGACTGAAGTTACTGCATTTAACCCCTGGAAGTCAAACTATGAAGCAGTTTATAGTCATTAAACCAAGCAAGGGAAAGACTTGTGGTGTCTGAAAGAGCTAGTTTGACCCAGTTGGGCACGGCTTAGTGTAGTGGCTCCATTCTCTGCCAGATGGTGCTGCTTAGCTTACTGGTGTGGATTGTTGTGGTGCTTGTAGGTTGTATGCACATGTGTGGCAGGGGTGAAAATGGTGTCCCCCAGCTACCCAGTCTCTAGTATCAGAACTCTATGCTCCCTGATAAACAATCACACACCTGTCCTTTGTCTCTGGTTTCTGTACACTCCCTGCTTTTAAACTGTCCATGACTAAGCCCCAGGTGGCACCTTTCTCCTGAGTTTTATCTCACATGCGGCTGTTTTTCCCAACCCCTTACTTCTGAGGGACTGTGGCTTGGACCTGTTCTGCCCCTCTGTGGGAGGGTCTCATCAAGAAATGGCCTGGTGCCGGCTGCACCCAGGAACATTTGTGGGAATTTGCTGCTGCCGATGCCCAGAGAATGTGGCTGGGTGCCAGTCCACCCCAGGAAAAGATCGCATGATCATGTGCAGCGGTGTTTCAGGGATAATGGAAAATTACAACACACATCTGGCACCAGGCTTCGCCCTTAATGACCTTGTTCCAGCATCAGTGAATATGGTAGTTCTCTAGGGTCTGCTGGGACCTTTGTCTGTGAGTGGCCTCACAGCCTCTACCAAATGTCCTCCCAGCAGGGAATCTGCCTCTCCCCTGTGTCCTTAGGAGTGCCTGGACCTTACTCTGTTGCTGGGGATTCGCCCTTCCCACCACAGCACTGCCAGGTATCTTGCTGCGGAGTTTCAGTCTCTGTGCTCCCCCTGTTCATAAGAGTTTCAGTGGCATTTAAACCCTCCTCTTTCTCTTTAATTCAGTCCCTGCAGCTGTTTCCACTTTTCTGCTTTCTCTCCAGCTGCTTTTTGTGTGTGTGGGGGGGGAGCTTTTCCTGTACTCTCACCCTGTCTCCGTCCTCTCTCCACAAGCAAAAACAGCTCTCTGCCCTTTACAGCTTCTCTCTCCCCCAGTTCACCTCTCTGTGCCATGTAACTTCTGAGTTCTGTGGTTCAGGTTGTGCAGATTGTTTTGTTAATCTTCAAATCAGTTCTGTAAGTGTGCAAGATGGTTTAGTGTTATTATGGTTGCATTTCATTCACGTGAGATGCAAAGAAAACTTCTGTGCTCTTCCACCATTTTGACTCCTCTCTTTTCTATAACTTTTAAAAATTGAATTATTTTTAACTTGCAGCTCAGTTGAGTTACCTTTATAACTAATAAATTCTATTTTATTATCTGGGCATAGTGTAGTAAGGCTGCCTACCACAGAATAGGAGCTTAATAAATGTTTGTCAAATAAATGAATAGTTGAAACTGATTCATTCACATTCACATCTCCATTTACCTGTAATTATAGTCATATATCTCCTTTAAGTGTTTTCATTAAAAACTATAGATCTGTGTTAGTTATTATGAGGTCTTTAGAAAAATTTTAATAGAAAAACATTTAATGACTTGGGTAACATTTTTTCTTATTCAGCAAACATTTATTGGTTCTATATGTTAGACCCAATAGCAAACACTAGGAGTATAATGATGAAATACAGTTCCTGCTTCTGAGAAGCCTACATATAGGATATAATCCACAACCATGGCCAAATGCTACACTTCTGTTATTTCTCTTTCCATGACTTCACTACTTTCCCTTCACATCCTTCTCAATGTGTCTTTCTGAAGACTCATAACTTTTGGCTTCTCCTTTTTCTATATTGCCTGGTTGTAGTGGAATACACACTTTTAGAACCAGAGTTCTGGCTCTACCACTTTCTCTTAGGCGAATTACTGAATCCCATTGACCTGTAGTTACTTTGTCCATAACATGAAAATTAAATAATAGTATCATCTACTACATTCATTTACCGGGTCTATGAGCAAATTTATAAAGGAAGTGATGTTACTTAATATAACTTTATAGATAGTTTAAATTGCCATATGACTGGATTGATGACCTTAAGATGATAAGATCATTGCCACTGGAAGTATCTATGCAGAGGTCAGAGAGGAGGTTTGTGTTAGGTGATAATATATGTAGATCTCCTGTTTTTGTATACCTCACATACGAAAGGAAACTGATTGCCTTTATTGCAAACCACCTTTTCTGGGATGTTTCTATAGCACTCATTCTGGAAGATAGAGACACTGTCTTCCTCTGGAGCAGTGAACAGGTTTGGTTGCTACATAGTAAAAAAGATTCGAATTCTTGTAGCTCAGAGTTCTTCTCCTGTAACACAACCCACTCTATGTGCAGGTATCACCTGGACCTCTTTGTATTGCCCCATGGGAAGTGGGGCTTGGGGAACCATTGCAAATACTGACACTGTAGCTACTGATATTGCTGTTTGTCCTTTGTTTGTGATCCACTAGTCTTGTATCTTCTTTCAGTGCCCATGAAACTATGGCAAGTTATTTTGTTAGCCTGCAAGTAGGGTGAAAATCTCAGATCCTTCACACTTCTTAACAATTTGGAGGTAGCCAGAAATAATGTCTGAGGACATGTCTGTAGGTTGAGACCAAAGAGCACTACACTTAAATCAGACAGTCCTAGGTAGGTATGATTCTTTGCTTTGCCATTTATTAGCTCTGGGTCCAAGAATAAGTTATTTAGCATTTCTGAAATGAATTTTCTCGTTGGTAATATAAAGATAACAATATTAGCCTTACCAGGTTGCTGGGAGAATTTAATGGGCACAATAATGATTTGAATGCCAATAACATAGAACCTAGAATATAGAAGGTATTCTATGAGTACAGAGTCGATTATTATTATCTTAATGTTTCTAGTGTTATGATTCTGTGTCATTTTCTAAATGCTCCTTCTATTCTAGCTCCAGATGCCCTATGATGGAAATAAATAGGTGTAAGTATGAGACTTAATAGTTTATATTCTCTTATCAATAAAAGTTTTCTTCTTCCTCTCCCATACCTACCCATGAAATATTACCTTCTTTACTTTTAAGAAAAGCTTAACTCAAGTAGGTATTTATAAAATATCTCCTCTGAGCCAAATGCCAAGAATATAGAGAGAATAAACTTACTTTTGCTTTAAATAAGCATTCATTAAACATTTATTGAATACTTAAAATATGCCAGACATCATCTTAATTGTTGGATAAATATCATAAACGATACAGGCAAGTTCCCTTCTCTCAATGAGTTATTTTATCATGGCAGTTTAAAATCCAATATGTTAAGTATTTGATACTATTACAAGTAAGGATCTGGAAACAACTAGCTCTGGAACCTAGCTCTGGGGATTCCTGGGAAGATACCCCATGAACTGATCTTGAAAGATGAAGAAGAATTATCTCTGTCAGTCTCAGCTGGAAATAGATGGTACATCCAAAAAGGTAATTGAAGAGAATTTTTTTAAAGAGACTGTTTAGAAAAAATGAGTGGAGATTTAAGAGAATCATCAGGGATAGAGGAGCATCTAGGGACTGGTAAAAGTAAAAGGTATTCCCACCCCAAAGACTAAAGGGCTGGGGGAGGAAGCTGTTACTAGAATCCTGCAAAAACTATAGCTAACAACTCTCTTGTGTGGCTGGTGTGAAGGGAAGGTACAGAATAAATATCCCAGCCTCTCTTTCCTCCTGCCCTCCAATCTCCTATCAGTGCTTTCCATAGGCCTAATCCAATAGGAAGAGAAGGGGCAAGGGATCTCACCTGATATGATCTGTAGAGGTCATCCTCCCAGCACCCCAGGACACAGGCTTATTGAGAAGAGTAGAAAATAGATCTGGAAGGGCAAACAGAGAATAACTCATATAGGAACAGACAAAGGTATTCCAGGCAGAGGCAACAGCAGCAAGGCACAAGCATGTGAAATGGTGGGACAGGAGCACATAGCAGTGATGTGACTGGAGTCTGCCGACAACGAGAAGGCAGCCTCTGCTGGCTGCAGAGGTAGGTGGGGTTAGGATGTGGAGGATTTTAAATGCCAGGCTGAGGAGCTTAAACTCACTTACAGTATATAGGGAGATGTGGCTACAGGGGCAAAGGATGTAACAATAAGATTTGCGTCTTAGAAAGTTAGCCTTCCTGGGGTTTGGAGGGAGATATTTCTGTTCTTGTATGGTCTGAGGACATAGGCAAGGAGAGGGGCAATGTCATTAGAAGTAAAATGGGTCAGACTGCCTAGGAAAGATAGGGAAGGCCTTGTGTAAAATAGTCTCATTGTAGGGTATTCTTTCTTGTCCTTTCTTGAAATGTAAATGGAATCTTTTGTAAAGCAGGGCAGAGCTGGCCTTGAAGCTACCTTTCTCCTGATAATCACTTTCCTGGGAAGAAATGATGAATTGTGCTTTCTCCATATTCCTTCAATGATTGCTTCTGTAACCTTCCCTTAAACACATTCCCAAGAGCAGCCTCTTTCATTAAGATGAGGCCATTTTCCTTCTCCAGTATTTGTTGGAAATGTCCAAAAAGGAAATGCAGTTCTATTTCCTTCCTGTCCTGAGAGTCATTACATATTAATAGAATATCTACATGTAGATAAGCTCTGGGTTCCTTTGTCCTACAGGACGGCATCAAAGGGCACCATGACTTTTAAAACAGTCCATCAAGGTGGGTAAAGGTGGCCTTTAAAAAGAAATCATCACTTCTCAGAAATCACATCCCCTGAGGAGTTTTATTCATTCATTCAGTTGACAGGCAGCAATGCCATGGGAAAGGATAAATGGCACTTTCTATAACTGGATATGCAAGACACAAAGAAGCATATGCAGGATCCATGGCAGAAGACACTTGGGACCTTCTCCCATGGGCTATTACCCACTGGCAAGCTTCTTAAGGACAGGTACCATATCTAAATCATATCATATTCTCACATGCCCTAGCCAACAGTAGTTGATCAGAAATTGTTTCCTGAATGAATAACAGCTTTCTAGGCAGTGGAAATAACCTAAGCAAATGTCCAGAGGTATGAGAGAGCATGGTTAAGTTAGAAAATGCAAGTAGTTTGATAAGACTAAAGAAAAGTGTTTTCTTAGGGAGGAAGAGAGGCTGGTGAAAGATGAAACAATAGAAATAGTCAGAAATAGAATTGACTTTGCCTTAAAATCCACTGAGAAGTTTGGACTTTTCCTTATCGCTGTTGGGAAGCTGTTGGATAAGTTTGAGTGTGGGTATGCTATAAGATTTAGAAAGATCATTCTGATTTTAGTGTAAAAAATGAAACAGGATGAAGTTTAGGGAGTAGGTTAGTGAAATTTCCTGTTCCATGCCAGTGTGAATGAGGATGGAACTAAGTGTTTGGTTATGAGCAATATATAGGACATGTAGGGGATGCAATATGGTGTTGTTTATAAGTAAATGATGAAGGTAAAGGAGAAAAGAAGGGTCAAATTTGATTCCTACTTGACTAAATTCCTTGAAGGCAGAGAGTATACTTGATTCACTTTTACATCCTTCATTATAGTTATAGCCTCCCTATGCATTAGCAGAGTGGGCACTAAGGGAATGATTACTGAGTGTTGATTGAAGGTCTTGGGGAGAAACAGTGAGGGGCAAGTCTAGCAGCATGTCTAAAGCAGGAGAGTATGGATGGAGATGGTACAGGTGAATGGTAGGCTAGGGTCAAGTTAGAGTAAATTATGGAGAAATGACAAAATGTTCTGGATTCCAACCAACTCTCTTCATCTTAGGGTGTTGAAGTACCAGGTTCTGGTACCAGAGAAGCTAGAAGAGTAGGATTCCTGGCATTAGGTACAGGAGCAACACCTAAACTAACACTTAGCGAATATTTGCTAGAAGAAAAAGCTGTGAATTAATGCGTGAGTGAAACCTAAAACTTTTTTGTAAAAGTGATGGGATATTGATTTGTGGAGGAAACTATCTGTTTGACTCAGGCCCACTACTAACTCTGGAAAATACTGAAATATATAAAAATTATTTCTAAAATGATATAGTATATCTGAAGTGATTAGCACAGTACCAGATTTATAGAAATACTCAATATCTGATAGCTGTTGATATGACTTTATGATTTTGATTGAGAAATATATTTATAATACAAATCAGAAAGGGTGCCTTCAGTTCAAAATATGATCTGAACTATGACAAGGTATGGAGAAGTTTTAACCTAATACCATATACAGGGCCTCTTATGATCATGAGGAGCTACATACTTGAATTTCCGAGTTCATCCATAAAAGACAAATGGTCCTGGAGTCTTTTCCTCTCCCCTAAAATGATTCTTGGGGTTATTTTCTTTTATGGTATCTCACTCTAGACTTTGGAGTCAGACAGAACTGGGTATCAATCCCACATCTAATACTCCTAGTCCTGGGACCTTTGACTAATTATATAACTTTTCAAAATCTCAATTTCCTTTTTCATAAAATGAGGACAATAATAACTATATTATTGGGATGTTTGAGATAAATTAGATAATGTAAGTAAAACACTTGGCAAAGTTCAGGAATATAGTAGTGCTTAAGCAATATTGGTTTTCTTCCTGATTTTCGTTCTATTCAGACTTTCAACTGATTGAATGAGGCACATTCACATTATGGAGAGCAATCTGCAATCTTTTTTACCCCAGATTCACCAATTTAAATGTTAATCTCATCCCCAAACACCCTCCAAGCTGACACATGAAATTAGCTATCACAATTGGTAATGAGAACTATTCCTAGCTTCGCCTGAACTCTGAGGCTTTTTATGCTACTTCTTTCCAGTGATTATTTTCCCCACTCTTTGCACACACATGTAAGTACTGATCTGTACTCAGCTGAAGATTCGAGGGGACCCTGTGATCTCTAGCAACTTTGGCCTCCACATATCCCCAAATTCATCTTCTTATCTCAGGCAGACTCATAGGATCTACTTTGGTTTATTTGTCTGTGCCGTGGCCTGGAAACTCTCTTTAGATAGTAAACTGGGTAATCGAAGAGTCACCTTGTTTGTTTATTCTCGGGTTTCACCCTTTTTTTCCTGCCTATTTTGCAATATCTGAAAACTGTTTTGTCCAGTTTTATAGTTGCTTAAGGCAAGAGGTTAAATCTATCCCCTGCTACAAAGAGTAGTAGTATTGACTTCACTAAACTCTTTCATGTTACAAATTTTGTGAAAGTTTGAATAAACAATTTATTACCTCTTAGCCTCAATTTTTCTAGAATGGTAATTAAATCTAACACCAGCTGTAAAAATACCTAGTATGTAGACTCTTAGAACACTTAATTAATTAATTAATTAATTAATTTTATTTATTTATTTTGAGAGGAGGGCAGGAGAGAGAGACAGAGAGAGAGAGAGCAAGCAAGCCTGGGAGGGGCAGAGAGAGAGGGAGGAAGAGAATCCTAAGCAGGATCCATGCTGTCAGTGCAGAGTCTAATGGGGCCCTCAGTCTCACAAACTGTGAGATCATGACCTGAACCAAAATCAAGAGTCTGATGCTTAATGGACTAAACCATCCAGGTGCTTCCATAAACTCTTAGGATAGTTGAAAGGACCCACAGGTTGTTGGGTTAAGGGTGGGGATAGGCACAGCCAGGAATGTATTCTGAGGCTTATTACATTCTTTAGGAGAGCAGCCAGAGCACTTGAGCTTGAAAAGAAGCCTAAATTTGTGGGCCAAAGTCTATGCTTTATGGCCTCAGAGACCTGGGTTTTGACAAGTTACTGAATCCTTAGTTTCATTTGGAAAAAAAACAAGCAATAATAATAATACCTTCTTCATGGAATTAATGGGAGGGTAAAATGTAGAAATATGAATAAACTGCTTTCTATATGAATACTTTTTTTAAAGGAGGTTAACCTTATACACTGTTGATGAGAATGTCAAGTGGTGCAGCCACTGTGGGAAACTGGTGGTTTCTTAATAAGTTAAACATAGAGTTGCTGTATGACACAATTCCACTTCTAGGAATATACCTCAAAGAATTGAAAACAGGGGCGCCTGGTGGCTTAGTTGGTTGGGTGGCTGACTTCGGCTCAGATCATGATCTCACATCTCCTGGGTTCAAGCCCTGCATCAGGCTCTGTGTGGACAGTTCAGAGCCTGGAACCTGCTTCAGATTCTGTTTCCCTCTCTCTGTGGCTCCCCCACATGCACTGCATGTCTCTCTCTCTCTCAAAAATAAATAAACATTAAAAAATTTAAAAGAAAGAATTGAAAACAGATGTTCAAGAAAATTTGTACACATTTTCATAGCAGCTCTCTTCACAATAGCCAAAAGGTGGAAATAACCCAAATGCCTATTAGTGGATGACTGGTTAAACAATATGAAGTATATTCATACAGTGGAATGTTATGAAGCAATAAAAAGGAATGACAGATGGATAGATGCTACGACATGAATTAACCTTGAAAACATTATGCTAAGTGAAGGAAGACAAGCATGAAAGACCACGTATTAAAGGATTCCATTTATATGAATTGCCCAGAATAGACAAATTCAAGAAATAAAAAGCAGATTAATGTTTGCCAAGGGGGGAGGGGAATGAGTGCTTAATTGATATGGGGTTTACTTTTGGGGTGATGAAAATATTCTGGAACTAGATACTAATGATGGTTATATAGCTGTGTGAAGATATTAAGTGTCACGGATTGTACAAATTAAAATAATTAAAATGGTAAATTTTATGTTTTGTGTTTTTACCACAGTAACACATAAAAGGAAGTTAGTAAAAGTTGTTTTTTTTTTCCCTCTATCCTAAGAATTCATACTCTAGGGTCTTGTTCATACAGTCAATTGAACAAGCCTTTGGCTTGTACATGATGGTGGATCTTTGGAACATATTATGCTTCTCCCCAAGCTTGGTTCTTTCAGCCAGTGACATCCACTGGACTTCTTTTATTAGCCATTAACCATCCTGTCCTGTGCCGGTTCTGGGTGGCTCCCAGAGGGCACCATGCCAGGTAGCAAAATTGCCAGTGATCATGCATGCCAAAGCCCAGAATTCTGAAAGGTATAAATGTCTGTCTTTATGTTTTACCCAGCTTGTCTCCCTCCTGCCATGCCAGTAGGATGTCAGCTTTCTCTCAGAGCTTCCTGGCTCCAGTATGCTTTTTGTTATAGTTCAGTCCATCTGCTCCAGCAAAAACTTTGGCTCAGCTGTATGTAGCCAAAGGAGGACCTTTCCATGTCTAGAAAACCTTGGCAAGACTCTATGATCTAGTAAATTTGAAAAGTAGCAGGAAGGAAGAGGTCAGATTGAGCCTAAATATAATGATATAGGTGTCTGTTCTTTTAATGGACATTTTAAGCATTTTTTTTTGGCAGGCATTATGCCAGGCACAGTGCGGGGATCTGAAGAGGGGAAAAACCCAACCATTCATTTACTCACCATTCACTCATCTATTCATCAATCAACTATTTATTGAGCATCTACATTTGCTGTTGGCCCTAGGGATATAGCAGTGGTCAAGATAGACATAATCTATTTTTAAGGAACCCAGAGGAGGAAGGAATTCATCTTTTCTAGAAGAAAGAGGGTAGTTTCCTAGAGGCGATGATATTTGAGTTAAACATTGAAAGTTGAGTTTAATTATCATTCCTGATGGAGAAGGGAGTGGGTGTGTGGGAGAGTCTAAGCTTGGGAAACAGAGGGGACTTTGAATACTTAAAATCTCTGTCTTTCCTTCCAACTACTAGAAAATGCTTTCTCTTGATAGTTTTGCTTCTTGTCTCATTCAGTTCTCTTTAACAGCCTTGTGGGTTTTATCATTTCCATTTTATAGACAAAGGTTCAAAGAGGTTTAGTAACTTGCTCATGGTTTACTAGCTGGAAAGTGACAGAGCTAGGATTCAACTCCAGATCTCCTTGAGTCCAAAGTCCATGCTCTTTTTATTATAGTGCTCTAATTTCCTAGAAAGAAGCACAGAATTTATAATACATGTGATAGTTACTATAAAGCATGCAACTTTCCATGAATGTTCTTTATTACAGAACAGGCAACTTAAACAGAGTGAGTGGGGAAAAAATGTTAATGAGAAGAAAGACACTTGACATGTGAAAGATGAGTGGTACATCTCTCTGTGTCTGTGTATGTACACATGCATGCCTTGGATGGGGGATGGTAGTGAAGTTTTCTAGCAGAAGGTGTAGCACATACAAAGACTTTAAGGCATGAAGGAGCCTATCTGGCAGGCTCAGGGCTTTACCTGGCTTTATGCTTTGTCATGGTTTATGTGCAATCTCTAAATTATTTCCTTGGAGCTGATATCTCAATTTTTATTAAATGTAAGAGACATTGTTTTACTCATCCACTTCCACCCCTCATCTCCTGTGAATAGGATGTGGGCAGACAGGAAGAAATCAAATTATTTTCCAACAGGAGCGCAGCCTGAACAGAACTCATATGGAGCGTTAGCGCTCTGATCTGGCTTCTCTCACCACGCCACCACCTTGCTCACTTAATGGAATGAATATTGGAGAGGACAGAGGAAGTGTCTCAGAAAGAGAAGCTGTGACAATTTCTAAGTAAATGTAATAAATCAGGAAGATTTTCAAAGGAAATAAAAAGTGTCATTTATGACAGTTGTAACTCCTACACCCACTAAGATTCTTGTACTGGTGCAGTTTAGACTCTCCCATGGTAGATAAAATTATTACTTGATGTGTCAAAATGGAGGAATGAGTTGTTTTTTTTTTCCTCCTTCATGCAGACATCTTGTTTTAAGCAGTCAATTCTATTTCTTCCTGTCCTCTCTCTATGTTGGTGAAACAAAGAAAACAAAGATAATCAGTGTTTAAAAAGTTGCATCAAGGAATTGAAATAGAGGGTTGTGGCATAAGCCACTGGAAATCATAATTATCACCCACAGGAGTTTCTAGGAAAGACAAACATGTATTTGAAGAGTTATTACTTCTATTTCACAGGAGGCCTAAGTTATAATGAAAATGATAATGATTACTATAAATATAATAACAAATATACAGCTACCATTGTTTCAAAATCTACCCTGTGCCAGGTATTATAATAGGTTCTTTTTAGATGTTATCTCATTGACTCCTTCAAATAGCACTATGCTGTGTGTATTATTATTGTTTTATTGTAATTATTACTATGATTTCCATGGTAGGGATGAAGCCAGAGCTTTGAACTGATGTGCACAAAACCACATAGTACTAAATGACAGAAGCAGATTTCAAACTCAGTATTGTCTGACTTCCAAACTCATTCTGTTTCTTTAATGTCTCTGACCCATGGCCTGCTATTTCAGACATACTGTCAGAAAAATAATCCTTTGTGTATATTTAGTAGTTCACAGTTTTCGAAGTACTTCAAGTCTACTCTCTTATTTGGCCTACATAGAAACCACTCTATAATAATAATTACTAATGATAATTCTTATCAGCCATATTAAAATAATAATAAAATAGGTATCATTTATACTTGTTTATAGAGTTTATAGAATATAGAGTACTTACTGGGTGCCAAATGCTGTGTTAACATATACATTTATGAGCTTACAACCATACAATACAATAGGTGCATATAATAGTTAAAAAAGCATGGATTGATGTCAGAGTACTGGGTTGGAGTCCCAGCTCTACTACTTAACACCTATGTGAGCTTGGGTTAATTTCTCTGCCTTAACTCTTCATTGTAAAATGGGTCAAGTAATTGTTCTTAATGATGGTTTTGAATATTAAATTAGATAACCCTAAAGTGATTAGCACATAGTAAGTACTCTGTAAATGGTAATTTCTGTTTTACAGATGAGAAAATTGAGGATTAGAGAGAATATAAGGATTAGAAAGATTTAGCCCAAAATAGTCAAGGTGTGGAGCTGGAATTAGAATGCAAGTCTGCATGGTTCACAATTTCTCCTCTTACCCTATACCCTACTATTAACAGGCAGTAAGTACTTTTATTAAACGTATTTTAAAATATGAGCCCTTTTTAATGTGAATGGTCTTCCATTAATCAATCTGTTACACATTATAAAAGCTCTCAGTTTCCTGTATAGACTCCCTACTGACAACCCACTCTGCCTTTGCATAACTCTTTCCTCTGCCTGCAGTAGTTTCTCTCCACTTACCTAAGTTATTTGTCATTCAGGATTCAATCTGAAGTATCACAGCCTCCCAAAAGGATTCCAGGTGGATTAGATAGCCTATCTCTGTAAATCCCAATCCCCCTTTCCCCTCCACCCCAGGTTTGCCCCATGTGTCATAGTATAGTTACTTGAAATTTTAATTTTTTTATGCACAGTTATGGGCTCTTTGAGGGCAAGTAGACCTTCATGTCTTATTCATCTCTATCTCTAGTACATATCAGAGCTCCTGGCACATAATGAGTGTCCAATATATTGAATGAATGAATGAATGAATGAATGAATAAAAATAATTATTCAGGAGAGCTCTTAGCCAACATTATAGAATATGTGATGACATTTTTCTTCTTTATGTGAGACTACTGAGTAAGTAAGTATTTTAAAGACCTGGAAAAAATTAAGACCAACGGTAAAGAAAACTTTAAATATATCCACCCACATACACCCATAACTCCCCTCCTCCCCCCACCCCCTGTGGCAATCTTCTAAATATAGATTATAGTAATTTAGTTTCAAACAACTCATTTTCAGCATCTGACATATTCATTAACCCCAGGTAGGGGAATTATTGTGGTGCATTAATTTTTCACCAGAGAAGACATTTGTCATCTGTGCAAGTATCATTAGTGCTTGCTACAAAGATGGAAATGACACACCATCTCTTCCTATTGAAGAACACAGGAGAATTTTAAATAGTATCTTCTGGGCTCTCTATATAAGCCAAGTCTGTGTACTTTTTGGACCCTCATTAGACAAAGCTCATTTGACATCATTAAGAACCTGCTTTATGAAGAGAGCAGAGTAATGTGAACCTCTGGGAAAATGAGGGTATGAATGCCGTATTTAATTGTTATTTTTCCCTTATATTTCTGAGAAATTTCTCCCATTTCTCTGTCACCTTTGTGAGCTCTAACAAGTCCTTGAATTTTGGTGTTTCCCAAAACGATCTTTAGGCTTCTATTTGTCTCAGTTTGTACTCTTTCCCACTCTCATGGGTCATATGCCATCTATATGATAATGACTTTCCTCTTCATCTCTAACCAGGCTCTCTCTCCTGAGCTCCAGACCCATGTATGCAGCTGCAGACTGTCTAGACAAATATACTGGAAAAAATCCCAGACACCTCAAATTCAACGCATCTGAAATTTGGCTCATTATCTTCTTCCATCTCCAGACCTTTTTTTTTTGTCCTATAATTGAATGTTGCAAGGACATTTCCTATTGTCTCAAAATTTCACTTAAGGGTCCAACAGTGAGTCCTTATGCAGTAGATACAGTCACATTCTAAAGAAGGGCTGCTAGATACATCACTTTAGGACCTGCAAATGGTGCCTGAATTGGCCCTGAGATCTTCATCCCATCATCTGATTCCAGACTATATAAAGAGAAGACTAGAAATTCAGAGCAGACTTATTGAAGTATTAAGTTTGTTGACTTAGGGAAGCATATATAAGTGGAGTGGATCCTAGAAGACCCTTAAGAGAAAAAGTGGGAATACCTGCAAAAAGAGAATATTGTCTTCTCACTCCCTGGCCTGAAGCTTACTGAGTCACAGAAACTTTGCCAAACCTCTTAGGCTGTCATTAGAGGTGGTTGGAATTCTTTGGATAATTTTACAGGTGTACCAGGGTGTGGGATCATATAGGAACATAGATGTTAATGCTTACGACTTGCTTTAGAATTACCAATTTGGGAAGCTGACTAGAGTAACTTGTGAATGTAGGTGAGTAGAGAGACAATGGGGCATCCCTGATTTCCACTAATTCTGTGGAGGCAAGAAAATCATGAATTTCTCATGTCTAAGTGTATACACAATGGTGAAAAGTAGTCTAGATTGAGCTTTCTTAAGGGTATTGCTCCCAAAAGGAGAGCTTGCTGGGTGATGACATGCCAGGAGTAAGTTGCTGTGAGGTGTTGTTACTGGGGGACAGAATCTGAGGGATATTGCACATGTTTAGCCAATGCCCACTACCTATATTAATGAACTATGCAGTACTGGGTTCTCTGAAGGATCTTGCAAGTGAAACCCACATCTTCACCACCCAAGAGGATCAATCTATAAGTGCCTGCTACACAGAGAGCACTGACAATCAGATTACAACAGCACCATTCAAGTGAGATAGTTAGGACTTGGGATAGATTGGATGTGGGAGATGTCAAGTGGAAAATAATCAAGGATGACTATTGATTTTTTTCTCTTGAGAGTCTGGATGGAAGGTAGTGCCACTTACTATCATGGGGAAATGGAGAAGGAATGAGAGAGGCCAAGGTTAGAGGGAAACTTTAAAAGTTATCAACATAAATGTGATATTTGAAACCATGAGACTGGATGAAGTCAACAAAGGAAATACAGAAGAGGAGTGAGTGATGGGTATGTGAGTGAGTGTGTGTGTGTGTGTGTGTGTGTGTGTGTGTGTGGTATATGTGTGTGGAGGGACTTAAGTATTGTTTTTCTTTCCCATAAAATGATGAATGAGAATTTTTTAAGAGGATTATTTGGTGTTTAACTGATTTAGCACATTTGAAGGTGCCTTATAATCTAAAAGGAATATTTTATGGGGGGGGCCCAGTTGGCTTAGTTGGTTAAGTGTCTGACTTGATTTCCACTCAGGTCATGATCTCATGTTTGTGAGTTCGAGCCCTAAGTGGACTCTGCACTGGCAGCATGGAGCCTGCTTGGGATTCTCTCTCTCCCTTTCTCTCTGCCCCTCTCCTGCTCTTGCCCAAATGAGCTCTCTTTCTCTTTCAAAATAAGCAAATAAACGTTAAAACTTTTTTAAATGATACTTTAAAAAGGACTTAACTCTTGAGTTTGGCTCTGTGATGGAGGAATGATAGATAAGGATAGAGAACTAGGTAGAGGGCAGTTAGGAATGCTAATGGCTCTCAAAGGGAGTTTGAAAATCAAAAGCTTTTTTTAAAATCATTAAATGGTAGGCGGCAAGATGGCGGCTTAGGAGGACGCTGGGCTCACCGCACGTCCTGCTGATCACTTAGATTCCATCTACACCTGCCTAAATAACCCAGAAAACCGCCAGAGGATTAGCAGAACAGAGTCGCCGGAGCCAAACGCAGACGAGAGGCCCACGGAAGAGGGTAGGAAGGGCGGCGAGGCGGTGCGCGCTCCACGGACTGGCGGGAGGGAGCCGGGGAGGAGGGGCGGCTCGCCGGCCAAGCGGAGCCCCCGAGTCTGGCTTGCAAAAGCGGAGGGGCCGGGCGGACTGTGTTCCGACAGCAAGCGCGACTTAGCGTCTGGGAGGTCAGAAATTAACAGCTCTGCTCGGAAAGCGGGAAGGCTGGAGGACAACCAGAGGGAGAGCTGCTGAGCCCACTGACAACAGAGCTCAGTTTGGTGGGGAACAAAGGTGCTCGCCAGCGCCATTTCCCCCGCCCATCCCCCAGCCGAAATCCCAAAGGGAACCGGTTCCTGCCAGGGAACTTGCTCGCTCCCCGCAAACACCCAACTCTACGCTTCTGCGGAGCCAAACCTCCGGCAGCGGATCTGACTCCCTCCCGCTGCCACAGGGCCCTCCTGAAGTGGATCACCTAAGGAGAAGCGATCTAAGCCTGCCCCTCCTGCCCCCGAGCACCTTGCCTACCCACCCCAGCTAATACGCCAGATCCCCAGCATCACAAGCCTGGCAGGGTGCAAGTAGCCCAGACGAGCCACACCACCCCACAGTGAATCCCGCCCCTAGGAGAGGGGAAGAGAAGGCACACACCAGTCTGACTGTGGCCCCAGCGGTGGGCTGGGGGCAGACATCAGGTCTGACTGCGGCCCCGCCCACCAACTCCAGGTATACACCACAGCACAGGGGAAGTGCCCTGCAGGTCCTCACCACGCCAGGGACTATCCAAAATGACCAAGCGGAAGAACTCCCCTCAGAAGAATCTCCAGGAAATAACAACAGCTAATGAGCTGATCAAAAAGGATTTAAATAATATAACAGAAAGTGAATTTAGAATAATAGTCATAAAATTAATCGCTGGGCTTGAAAACAGTATACAGGACAGCAGAGAATCTCTTGCTACAGAGATCAAGGGACTAAGGAACAGTCACGAGGAGCTGAAAAACGCTTTAAACAAAATGCATAACAAAATGGAAACCACCACAGCTCGGCTTGAAGAGGCAGAGGAGAGAATAGGTGAACTAGAAGATAAAGTTATGGAAAAAGAGGAAGCTGAGAAAAAGAGAGATAAAAAAATCCAGGAGTATGAGGGGAAAATTAGAGAATTAAGTGATACACTAAAAAGAAATAATATACGCATAATTGGTATCCCAGAGGAGGAAGAGAGAGGGAAAGGTGCTGAAGGGGTACTTGAAGAAATCATAGCTGAGAACTTCCCTGAACTGGGGAAGGAAAAAGGCATTGAAATCCAAGAGGCACAGAGAACTCCCTTCAGACGTAACTTGAATCGATCTTCTGCACGACATATCATAGTGAAACTGGCAAAATACAAGGATAAAGAGAAAATTCTGAAAGCAGCAAGGGGTAAACGTGCCCTCACATATAAAGGGAGACCTATAAGACTCGTGACTGATCTCTCTTTTGAAACTTGGCAGGCCAGAAAGAATTGGCACGAGATTTTCAGGGTGCTAGACAGAAAAAATATGCAGCCAAGAATCCTTTATCCAGCAAGTCTGTCATTTAGAATAGAAGGAGAGATAAAGGTCTTCCCAAACAAACAAAAACTGAAGGAATTTGTCACCACTAAGCCAGCCCTACAAGAGATCCTAAGGGGGACCCTGTGAGACAAAGTCCCAGAGACATCACTATAAGCATAAAACATACAGACATCACAATGACTCTAAACCCGTATCTTTCTATAATAACACTGAATGTAAATGGATTAAATGCGCCAACCAAAAGACATAGGGTATCAGAATGGATAAAAAAACAAGACCCATCTATTTGCTGTCTACAAGAGACTCATTTTAGACCTGAGGACACCTTTAGATTGAGAGTGAGGGGATGGAGAACTATTTATCATGCGACTGGAAGCCAAAAGAAAGCTGGAGTAGCCATACTTATATCAGACAAACTAGACTTTAAATTAAAGGCTGTAACAAGAGATGAAGAAGGACATTATATAATAGTTACAGGGTCTATCCATCAGGAAGAGCTAACAATTATAAATGTCTATGCACTGAATACCGGAGCCCCCAAATATATAAAACAATTACTCATAAACAGAAGCAACCTTATTGATAAGAATGTGGTAATTGCAGGGGACTTTAATACACCACTTACAGAAATGGATAGATCATCTAGACACACGGTCAATAAAGAAACAAGGGCCCTGAATGAGACATTGGATCAGATGGACTTGACAGATATATTTAGAACTCTGCATCCCAAATACAAAATCTAACAGCACACCTAAAGGAACTAGAAGCAGAACAGCAAAGGCAGCCTAAACCCAGCAGAAGAAGAGAAATAATAAAGATCAGAGCAGAAATAAACAATATAGAAACTAAAAAAACTGTAGAGCAGATCAACGAAACCAAGAGTTGGTTTTTTGAAAAAATCAACAAAATTGACAAACCTCTAGCCAGGCTTCTCAAAAAGAAAAGGGAGATGACCCAAATAGATAAAAGCATGAATGAAAATGGAATTATTACAACCAATCCCTCAGAGATACAAACAATTATCAGGGAATACTATGAAAAATTATATGCCAACAAATTGGACAACCTGGAAGAAATGGACAAATTCCTGAACACCCACACGCTTCCAAAACTCAATCAGGAGGAAATAGAAAGCTTGAACAGACCCATAACCAGCGAAGAAATTGAATCGGTTATCAAAAATCTCCCAACAAATAAGAGTCCAGGACCAGATGGCTTCCCAGGGGAGTTCTACCAGACGTTTAAAGCAGAGATAATACCTATCCTTCTCAAGCTATTCCAAGAAATAGAAAGGGAAGGAAAACTTCCAGACTCATTCTATGAAGCCAGTATTACTTTGATTCCTAAACCAGACAGAGACCCAGTAAAAAAAGAGAACTACAGGCCAATATCCCTGATGAATATGGATGCAAAAATTCTCAATAAGGTACTAGCAAATCGAATTCAACGGCATATAAAAAGAATTATTCACCATGATCAAGTGGGATTCATTCCTGGGATGCAGGGCTGGTTCAACATTCGCAAATCAATCAACGTGATACATCACATTAACAAAAAAAGAGAGAAGAACCATATGATCCTGTCAGTCGATGCAGAAAAGGCCTTCGACAAAATCCAGCACCCTTTCTTAATAAAAACCCTTGAGAAGGTCGGGATAGAAGGACCATACTTAAAGATCATAAAAGCCATTTATGAAAAGCCCACAGCTAACATCATCCTCAACGGGGAAAAACTGAAAGCTTTTTCCCTGAGATCAGGAACACGACAAGGATGCCCACTCTCACCGCTGCTGTTTAACATAGTGCTGGAAGTTCTAGCATCAGCAATCAGACAACAAAAGGAAATCAAAGGCATCAAAATTGGCAAAGATGAAGTCAAGCTTTCGCTTTTTGCAGATGACATGATATTATACATGGAAAATCCGATAGACTCCACCAAAAGTCTGCTAGAACTGATACAGGAATTCAGCAAAGTTGCAGGATACAAAATCAATGTACAGAAATCAGTTGCATTCTTATACACTAACAATGAAGCAACAGAAAGACAAATAAAGAAACTGATCCCATTCACAATTGCACCAAGAAGCATAAAATACCTAGGAATAAATCTAACCAAAGATGTAAAGGATCTGTATGCTGAAAACTATAGAAAGCTTCTGAAGGAAATTGAAGAAGATTTAAAGAAATGGAAAGACATTCCCTGCTCATGGATTGGAAAAATAAATATTGTCAAAATGTCAATACTACCCAAAGCTATCTACACATTCAATGCAATCCCAATCAAAATTGCACCAGCATTCTTCTCGAAACTAGAACAAGCCATCCTAAAATTCATATGGAACCCCAAAAGGCCCCGAATAGCCAAAGGAATTTTGAAGAAGAAGACCAAAGCAGGAGGCATCACAATCCCAGACTTTAGCCTCTACTACAAAGCTGTCATCATCAAGACAGCATGGTATTGGCACCAAAACAGACACATAGACCAATGGAATAGAATAGAAACCCCAGAACTAGACCCACAAACGTATGGCCAACTCATCTTTGACAAAGCAGGAAAGAACATCCAATGGAAAAAAGACAGCCTCTTTAACAAATGGTGCTGGGAGAACTGGACAGCAACATGCAGAAGGTTGAAACTAGACCACTTTCTCACACCATTCACAAAATAAACTCAAAAGGGATAAAGGACCTAAATGTGAGACAGGAAACCATCAAAACCTTAGAGGAGAAAGCAGGAAAAGACCTCTCTGACCTCAGCCGTAGCAATCTCTTACTCGACATATCCCCAAAGGCAAGGGAATTAAAAGCAAAAGTGAATTACTGGGACCTTATGAAGATAAAAAGCTTCTGCACAGCAAAGGAAACAACCAACAAAACTAAAAGGCAACCAACGGAATGGGAAAAGATATTCGCAAATGACATATCGGACAAAGGGCTAGTATCCAAAATCTATAAAGAGCTCACCAAACTCCACACCCGAAAAACAAATAACCCAGTGAAGAAATGGGCAGAAAACATGAATAGACACTTCTCTCAAGAAGACATCCGGATGGCCAACAGGCACATGAAAAGATGTTCAGCATCGCTCCTTATCAGGGAAATACAAATCAAAACCACACTCAGGTATCACCTCACGCCAGTCAGAGTGGCCAAAATGAACAAATCAGGAGACTATAGATGCTGGAGAGGATGTGGAGAAACGGGAACCCTCTTGCACTGTTGGTGGGAATGCAAATTGGTGCAGCCGCTCTGGAAAGCAGTGTGGAGGTTCCTCAGAAAATTAAAAATAGACCTACCCTATGACCCAGCAATAGCACTGCTAGGAATTTATCCAAGGGAGACAGGAGCACTGATGCATAGGGCCACTTGTACCCCAATGTTCATAGCAGCACTCTCAACAGTAGCCAAATTATGGAAAGAGCCTAAATGTCCATCAACTGATGAATGGATAAAGAAATTGTGGTTTATATACACAATGGAATATTACATGGCAATGAGAAAAAATGAAATATGGCCTTTTGTAGCAACGTGGATGGAACTGGAGAGTGTGATGCTAAGTGAAATAAGCCATACAGAGAAAGACAGATACCATATGGTTTCACTCTTATGTGGATCCTGAGAAACTTAACAGGAACCCATGGGGGAGGGGAAGGAAAAAAAAAAAAGAGTTTAGAATGGGAGAGAGCCAAAGCATGAGACTGTTAAAAACTGAGAACAAACTGAGGGTTGATGGGGGGTGGGAGGGAGGAGAGGGTGGGTGATGGGTATTGAGGAGGGCACCTTTTGGGATGAGCACTGGGTGTTGTATGGAAACCAATTTGTCAATAAATTTCAGAAAAAAAAATGTCACTTTTGTTTTAATGTTTATTTTTTAATATTTTAGAGATTTTTAAAAAAAAATGAATATTTTAGTACTATTAAATTGTGACCATATGCGGTTTACATAATTTCTATTATTTATCACTTAGTTGCTCTTGAATAACACTGTTCTATTTTGCTAAATAAACCATAGATGCCTGCAAAAAAAAAAATCATTAAATTAACATGCTCACTTTAGAATATTGAGAAAATCCACATAGAAGGAGAAGAAACCACCATTTAAATACAACCACAATAACTTGCGTTTGGGTTCATTTGCTCCTGGTATTTTGTTCTACATATTTTTTTTTCTGCTTAATTTCTGTTTTTATACTATATAAGGCATTGTTAATTATCGACATGTAATGGACAGGTGGCCTTTAGTCTGAATTAGAATACTGAGCTTTCCTAGGTATGTTTAGAAATTGGTTAGTAGTTGGCCTCACATTCACTTGTGTACACATAGACCTACATGCTGCCTTTTAAAAACTGTTATATTCTTTGGGTAAATATCTAGTAGTTGAATTACTAAATCATATGGGATCTCTATTTTTAATAGAAATGAGGAGCCTTCATACTGTTTTCCAAAGTTCTTGCACTAATTTATATTCCCACCAACAGCGTATAAGGGTTACCTTTCTCCACATCCTTGCCAACACTTGTTATTTCTTGTCTTTCTGACTGGTGTGAAGTGATATTTTATTGTGGGTTTGCACACTCAGTGGACACCAACTGTCTCTATCTGCCTGAGACTCCCTGAGTTTAGCATTGAAAGTCATGTGTTCTAGGAAACCTGTCAGTGCTGGGAAAAGTGGGATAGTTGATAACACTAAGTATACCAGTAATACATGACAGTAAGTGGAGTGCAAACTTGGGAGCCAGAGCTTGTAAGTACATGGCCCTTTATCAAGGTGCAGAAGGAAACTAACTAACTTTCATTCTATGTGCTGGTCTAGGTAATGCCAGCACCTGATCAATCCTGTGATCACATGGAGATCACATGGAGACAGTATCTACTTTGCTTACAACTTTTTGTCCCCAGTGTTCTCAGTACATGTGATGAAGGCAAATTGATCCCTGGAGCAAGAGGCCACCTTTTGATTGCCTGGAAAGATGATTTAATCTCTGGGACCCTAAAATCAAGCCCAGTTCCTGGCAAAGGCTAGGCCTTCAGTTTCAGTATTTTTATTGTTGTCTGTTTTGTTTGCTTTGCTTTTTGAGTTATTGTCCTTTTTGAAACCATTTATTAAACATGTATTATTACATGCCAGGGATTGTATGCATAATTTTTACACACTTTTTATGTCTAATTATCACCTTACATCTGTGAAGTAGGCAGCATTTTGTCTGTCTTATAAATGAAGCAACTAAGGCTTGCTAATAAGTGGCAGAGCTGCTTTTTGTATTTTAATCTTATGACTCCAGTCCAGTTCCCTTTGCCTTCTTCTAAAATCCCATTCAGTAGCCTAAATTACAGAAAGCCACTTACTCTAATCCAACCAATTCCACTCTAATTCAGTGTAATTGAACACATACTTACCAAAGCCTGTTTGTGACTAGAGGTACAGTAGACACTAATGGACCAGTGTCTGATTCATGTCTGAACCTCTAGCTCTTAACATGTGTACTCACACATGGTGCTCACTGAAGGCCTTTTGAAATTAATAAAGAATTAATAAGTCATGGTCTTGTCTTCAAGGAACATATTCTCTTGTGATGAAGACAAACATATGTAAACCTATCATATGGGGAATATTCTCAGAAGTGTTAGAGCTATATAAACCATACTAGGCTTTGTAACCTGCTTTTCTCACTTATCAATAGTTGATGAATATCTTTCTTTTCAATAAGTATTGATCTTACCATCCTTTTTAAGTGCTCTATCATTTTCCATTGTAAAAATGTTTCACACCTTATATAATAAACTTTCTATGGTCAGACATTGAAGTTTCCAATTATAAGGAGTGGACATTCTTGTAACTAAATCTGTGCACTATTTCTTATGTATAAGTTCTATTTAAAAAAAAAAAACTTACAGTACCAACCAAAACTCAAATGAACTATTTCATGGGAAAATGAAAGCTTGTCAGTAAAAGTTTTCAAGTGAAGGATGGTCATCACTTTTGGAATGGTGAAAGATACTGAGTATAGTGGAGTGGATGATAGTGGCAGGGAGATTGGAGAGAGAGAGGAGTCTGAAGAAGTGGACATGGGACCTACAGAATGTGTAGAATTTGGATAAGGAATGAAGTGGAACAAGAGTCCCAGTGACAAGAAAGACAACTGAATGTCGTGCTGTATAACTGAGATGGAGGAAGTAGCAAGACATGAATTTGTACAGGTCAACAGGACTTCCACTGTGTGCCACAGGGACCATTTCTCCTAATTCCTTACAACACTCTAAAGAAGTTATTATTCCCTGTTTACTGAAGAAGAGACTAAGCTATCTGTTTGTTCTGTGACTATGGGGCAAATTCCTTATGTTTTGTTAGCCTCAGTTTCCCCATCAGTCAAATGAGGATTGTTTGATATCTGCTTTAGAGTAGTTAAGAGGATAAATTCACAGAATCTGATATATAGTAAATATTAAGTAGAAGTTGAATATTCTGAATCTAATGCCTGTTTTTTTCTGATACATATGCTATTTCTCACAGAATTAGATTAGGACAATGGAGCCCATTTCAGGCCCTCTCCCATGCTACTCTTAGGATAGGACCCCTGATACTTACAACTTGGTCTGATTCTCCTAGGTACAAGGCCTGGGCCTGTCTTTATACTGCAGATAGGACATCTTTAATGCTTGCAGGGCCTGAGGAAATGGTTCTAAGAAGCTACCATCATAACTTATCATCAAGGAGCAGTCTCATTGTGAAGCTGTTGACTCTTAGCTGAGAGCAAAGCAGGTACACAGGATGAGCATCTGCAGGAGAGCACAGAGAGTCAGGAAGGAGAGAAACTGCCTAATAGGTAATGGTGGGTACCAGTCTCCTTTGTAAACCCCTTTTGTCTGGGTTTAGCCCTAACTCTTAACCCATCACTTTATGTGCCACCCATGACCATTAGGTCAAAGTTGACATCCCCTCCATTTCATAACTTAGTTCTTGTGCACAGTTATCTTGACCTGGACGTGTGCTCTAGTCAGCAGTCCCTACATTTCTGGATGAACGTGCTATTCATCATTACATTCCAGAGTCACAGATACTTTGGAATAAGTCTACTGGGCATAGCCTTTGAGGTCAATCAGAAGATGATTATTGTTAAGGTTTGAGTTTAAAAGACCTTGTTAGGAAGTAGTTATTTTGTTTAGGTAACTGCCAGGTGTCAAGAAAGCTCCCTTTGTTTAGATGCAAATAATTCTTCCTAGGAAGGTATTTCCTCCTTGGCCTGCATTCAGAACCACGTCTCAACAAACCTTCAGGATCAACATACTTCTTTCCTGCCTGTCAAGAATGAAATACCTACACTGGGTTTCATCAATCCTGATGCTGCCTCCTTATTTTTTATAACCAAGGTCATTTTGCTTGGAGTTTATATTTGCCATGCAAATTGAAATGAAACCATAAAAGGAATTCTTGGCATTTGTTGCTGTGCTGATAGTGTCTTATTTTTCAACATTTTGAGCTAGTGAGGAGGGAGTATTTGAAAAATGTAAGGTGATAGAAGATCCATTTGCTTGCCTGAAAATAACACTTGTCTGCTTTAGGAAACACATCAACAAATCAGCTTGGCTAATCAGTCATTTGTTTTCTGGACATCTAGTTTATTGGATTAATGCTCTTTTGGGACATTTGGAAGTATGTGAAGATGTCTGTGTCTGTGGCTTATCAGAATGTCTATTCAAGGCAGGAATTAAAAGTCAGGTTTTCTCTTCTTTAGGAAAGGAAGTCATGATCAGTGGGGGAGAGATTTGAATTAAACAATAGAGGAGTCTTAGTTTTCTGAAATATAGTGATATAAGATGGGTTCCCTCCACCCCCCAGCATCCTGATTTTGGGGGGAGTACTTTGGAAGGATCTTTGTGGTTGATTCATAATTTCTTTTTCATGTTCTCTTTTATAGAAGCATAAAATGAGATTAAATTGTTTTATATTTCTAAAGATTTAAGAACTATATCCAGTGTCTTAGTCCACTTGGACTACTGTAACAGAAGTTTTGGCTGCTATAGACTGGGTGGCTTAAACAAACAAATAAAAAAAAACCCCAAAACTCCTTTATTTCTTACAGTTCTAGAGGTGGGAAGCCTAAGATCAAGATATTGGCAGTTTTGGTGTCTGGTAAAGGCCTGCTTTCTAATTCATAAACTGTTGTCTTCTCACCACTGTGTCCTCACATGGTAGAAAGAATGAGAGAACATTGGTGTTTTGTGTTGTTTTGTTTTGTTTTGTTTTGTTTTGTTTTGTTTTGTTTTTATGAGGGCACTAATCCCATTTGTGAGAGCTCTACTCTCAAGACCTTGTCAACTTCCAACAGCCCCATTTCCCAACATCATCTCATTTGGAAGTAAAGAATTCAGCATAGGAATTTGGGGACATACAAACATTCAGTTCATAATACCCAGAGATATTTGTTCTTAAGTGACCCAATTGCTTCATTATAGTGAGAAATCTTCCCTCACATAGGACTGGCTCCATGAAGGGAGGAGTGCTCAGGAGAACTCTCTCAGGTTGAACTCTCTGGGCAATACTGGAAAGGGGAATTAGTCATCAGTTGATACCTCCTTCATTTGAAAAAACATTGGGCATTTGCTCTCTGAGGAGGTGAACTGTTTTTTTCTTAACTTTTTTTTATTTTGAGAGAGAGAGAGAGAGAGAGAGAGAGAGCGAGCAGGGGAGAGGGGCAGAGGGAGAGAGAATCTTAAGCAGGCTCCATGCTGAGTATGTCATCAAGCAACATGAGGCTTGATCCTGACCTGAGTCATATCAAGAGTGGGATGCTGCGAGTGCTTGGGTGGCTCAGTTGGTTAAGCATCCCACTCTTGATTGCAGCTCAGGTCATGTTCTCATGGTTTGTGAGTTTATGCCGGTCAGTGAGTTCGAGCTCAACATCAGGCTCTGTGTTGACAGCATGGGGCCTGCTTGGGATTCTGTCTCTCTCCCTCTCTTCTCTCTCTGCCCTCCACCCCCCTCAAAATAAATAAACTTAAAAAAAAAAGAGTTGGACATTCAACCAACTGAGCCACCTAGGCATCCCAGGAGGTGAACTTTTGTAGAGAACTAAATTAAAATGAGGAGGACAACATGTTAAAATCCATGTAATAAGGAGGAAGAATAAAATTGGGAGGTGGGGATCATGAGTTCAATTTTATACATGGTAAATTTGGGATACCAATTAGACATATAAGACAAAATATCAAATAAGTAGTTGGGATAATTATCTGGAGCTTCAAGGGAAAGTTAGGGCTTAAAATATATATTAGTCATTAGCATAGAGATGATATTTAAATTAAAGAGAATGGATGAGAACACCTAGGGACCAAGTGTAGCTAGAGAAGATGAGAGGGATAAGAGAAGAACCCTAGGGGTTCTTCAACATTAGAAGTCTGGAAGAGAGGAAGAAACTGACAGATATAACTGCGAAAGAGTGACTGGTAAGCTAAGGAAAGCTGGAAAGTATAATGACATGAAGCCAAGTGAAAAAAGCTTTCAAGAAAGGCAAGAGTGATAAACTGTGTCAAATGCTCTTTAACGATTGAATAAGATGAGAACTGATCATTGATCAGTTGATGTCTTTTCCATCCTCCCTCCCAGGCTGCAGTCCTCCTTGTATTGTGGACCATGCATGACACAGGGTGTGCAGTAATTGTATGTTTATTAATTACATTCTTGTAATTACCAATTTACTGCTTTCTGGACTCTCCTTGTGGAAGCCACTCCCAGTTTAGGAATAGGCCATATTTAGCAGTTTATTTCTGTTCAGGAATCCACAAAAGCCTGTTTGATTAAATGCCCTAGTATGCCAGAGCTAGAAGGGCTCTTAGTCCTGTGCCCTCATTTTGTTGATGAAGAACCTAAGACTCTGACAGGAAAAGTGAATTGCTAAAGGACACACAGCAGTTTAACCTCAGAGCTGGAAGTAGAACTCAGACCTCACAGGTCAGAGGTGTTCTTTGACCTCTGTGCCACTTCTTCCATCGTATAAGATTAATTCCTATGGGTCTTCAAAGATTTTATACCTTTAATTGGTTATGACTAAAATGAAAACATCCTATGAATGTGGTAATACTTAAAATAGTTCAAGTTCAAACCCTTAAGAAATGGAACACAGTCACCTAGATGCAGGAAGGAGGATAAACTTGGGAAAGGAGAATCACAAGATCCTGAAGACATAGGTGGTGTTATAGAGAAAAGACCAACATGACCTGGGTTTGGACTGAAACTCTGTCTACCAGTATCATGTGAACTCTGGTAAGTTTCTTAACCTTCTTCAACCTCATCTATAAATTAGGGACAATGAATGTGTCCTATTGATAAGTTAGGAGGATGGAATAGCATATCTAGAGTGCTCAGCTTTTGTCTGATGTGTGATAGACACTCAATACACAATAGCTCTTTATTATTATTTTATCTGTCTTCATTTTTCTTCTCTTGGTGCTATGGGTGTACTTCCAGCAGCCCTAGATCAAGTCATTCTCTCCAGAGGCTTGTTGTTCCTGTCTTTGGCCACTACTGTCAGACCTGTGGCTTCCAGATCTCTGGCAGCTTTGCCTCCTGGCAGACTGGAAGTAAGGCCTTTAAAACTGCCTGGAGCTGATATTCTGTGCCTCAGGGACTCTGTCCAGATCAAGCAGTCCCCATCAGGGGCAGCCACTGCTGAGGCTGTTTCTCCTCTTCCCAAAGACTCATACTAAAGCTTTCTTTCTGCAAAGAAAATGTTTGAATTAATATGGCCAAATAACTTTAAGACTGAGAATGCTTAATTCAAACTAGCAGTTTGATAAGTTGTTTTCAGCATGCCAGGCAATGTGTTAGTTCCCAAACTCTGGGAGTTTGGTTTAGAAAGGGAGGCAGACATGGAAACAGATAATTTTCCAATAAAGTTAACTGACCACTCAGCAGAGATTCAAGCAGCATGCTGTGGGACTATAGAGTAGGGAAGGCAAGAAAACTTCCTGGGATGGGTGTAGTTTAAGCTGGATCTTATAGGATAAATAATGTGTAGATGGATGGATAATTAGGGAAACTACATTTCATGCAAATGTATGCAGGCAGCACATACACAGGCTATTTAGGGAAGAAGGAATGGAGATTAAAAAACAGAGCAGGGGAGGGACACCTGTGTAGCTCAGTCCATTAAGTATCAGACTCTTTATTTTCTTTCCATATAACATAAGATTTACATTCTTAACAAGTTATTTTTTTTAATGTACATCCAAGTTAGTTAGCATATAGTGCAACAATGATTTCAGGAGTAGATTCCTTAATGCCCTTACCCATTTAGTGCATCCCCCCCTTCCATAATCCCTCCAATAACCCTCTGTTTGTTCTCCATATTAAACAGTCTCTTATGTTTTGCCCCCTCCCTGTTTTTATATTATTTTGCTTCCCTTCCCTTATGTTCATCTGTTTTATATCTTAAAGTCCTCATATGAGTGAAGTCTTACGATATTTGTCTTTCTCTGACTAATTTCGCTTAGCATAATACCCATTAGTTCCATCCAAGTAGTTGCAAATGGCAAATTTCATTCTTTTTGATTGCCGAGTAATACTCCATTCTGTGTGTGTGTGTGTGTGTGTGTGTGTGTGTGTGTGTGTGTGTGTACCACATCTTCTTTATCCATTCATCCATCAATGGACATTTGGGCTCTTTCCATACTTTGGCTATTGTTGATAGTGCTGCTATAAACATTGGGGTGTATGTGTGCCTTTGAAACAGCATACCTGTATCCCTTGGATAAATACCTAGTAGTGCAATTGCTGGGTCTTAGGGTAGTTCTATTTTTAATTTTTTGAGGAAACTCCATAGTTTTTTCCAAAGTAGCTACACCAGTTTGCATTACCACCAGCAGTGAAAAAGAGATGCTCTTTCTCCACATCCTCACCAACATCTGTTATTGCCTGAGTTGTAAATGTTAGCCATTCTGACAGGTGTGAGGTGGTATGTCATTGTGGTTTTGATTTGTATTTCCCTGATGATGAGTGATGTTGAGCATTTTTTCATGTGTCAGTTGGCCATCTGGATGTCTTCTTTGGAGAATTGTCTATTCCTGTCTTTTTCTCATTTCTTCACTTCTCATTATTTGTTTTGTGGGGTGTTGAGTTTGATAAGTTCTTTATAGATTTTGGATACTAAATCTTTATCTGATATGTCATTTGTTAATATATTCTCCCATTCTGCCGGTTGCCTTTTAGTGTTGCTGATTTTTTCCTTCGCTGTGCAGAAGCTTTTTATTTTGATGAGGTTCCAATAGTTCATTTTTGCTTTTCTTTCCCTTGCCTCTGGAGATGTGTTGAATAAGAAGTTGATGCGGCCAAGATCAAAGAGGTTTTTGCCTGCTTTCTCCTCGAGGATTTTGATGGCTTCCTGTCTTATATTTAGGTCTTTCATCCATTTTGAGTTTATTTTTGTGTATGGTGTAAGAAAGTGGTCCAGGTTCATTCTTCTGCATGTTGCTGTCCAGTTTTCCCAGTACCATTTGCTGAAAAGACTATCTTTATTCCATTGGATATTCTTTCCTGCTTTGTCAAAGAATAGTGGGCCATACATTTGTGGGTCTTTTTCTGGGTTCTCTATTCTGTTCCATTGATATGAGTGTCTGTTTTTGTGCCAGTACCATATTGTCTTGATGACTACAGCTTTGTAGTACAGCTTGAAGTCTGGGATAGTGATGCCTCATGCTTTGGTTTTCTTTTTCAAGAAGCCATGCTTTGGCTGTTTGGGGTCTTTTCTGGTTCCATAAAAATTTTAGGATTGTTTGTTCTAGCTCTGTGAAGAATTCTGGTGTTATATTGATAGAGATTGCATTGGATGTGTAGATTGCTTTGGGTAGTATTGACATTTTAACAATATTTTTTCTTCCTATCCAGGATCATGGAATACTTTTCCATTTTTTTGTATCTTCAATTTCTTTCATATGTTTTCTATAGTTTTCAGTTTTTTTGTATCTTCTTCAATTTCTTTCACAGGTTTTCTATAGTTTTCAGTGATTTTCCACCTCTTTGGTTAGATTTATTCCTAGGTATTTTATGGGTTTTGGTGCAATTGTAAATGGGATCGATTCCTTGGTTTCTCTTTCTGTTGCTTCATTGTTGGTGTATAGGAATGCAACCGATTTCTGTGCATTGATTTCATATCCTGCTACTTTGCTGAATTCATGGATCAGTTCTAGCAGTTTTCTCTGGTGGAATCCTTTGGTTTTTCCATATAGAGTATTATGTCATCTGTGAAGAGTTGAAAGTTTGACCTCCTCCTGGCTGATTTGGACACCTTTTATTTCTTTGTGTTGTCTGATCACTGAGGCTAAGTCTTCCAATACTATGTTGAATAACAGTGGCGAGAGTGGACATCCCTGTCCTGTTCCTGACTTTGGGGAAAGTTCTTAGTTTTTCCCCATTGAGGATGGTATTAACATTGGGTCTTTCATATATGGCTTTTATGATCTCAAGGTATAATCCTTCTATCCCTACTTTCTTGAGTGTTTTTATCAAGAAAGGATGTTGTATGTTATCAAATGCCTTCTCTGCATCTATTTAGAGGATCATGTGGTTCTTGTCCTTTCTTTTATATGTCCTTTTGATATGATGAATCACATTGATTTTTTTTTTAATTTTTTTTTTCAACGTTTATTTATTTTTGGGACAGAGAGAGACAGAGCATGAATGGGGGAGGGGCAGAGAGAGAGGGAGACACAGAATCGGAAACAGGCTCCAGGCTCCGAGCCATCAGCCCAGAGCCCGACGCGGGGCTCGAACTCCCGGACCGCAAGATCGTGACCTGGCTGAAGTCGGACGCTTAACCGACTGCGCCACCCAGGCGCCCCACATTGATTGTTTTGTGGATATACCAGCCCTGCATCGCAGGTATAAATCCCACTTGGTCGTGGTGAATAATTTTTTTAATGTATTATTGGAACTGGTTGGCTAATATCATGTTGAGGATTTTGGTTTATGTCCATGTTCATCAGGGAAATTGATCTACAGTTCTCCTTTTTTGTGGGGTCTCTGTCTGGTTTTGGAATCAAGGTAATGGTGGCTTCATAGAAAGAGTTTGGAAGTTTTCCTTCCATTTCTATCTTTTGGAACAGCTTCAAGAGATTAGGTGTTAACTCTTCCTTAAATGTTTGGTAGAATTCCTCTGGAAAGCCATCTGGCCTTGGACTCTTCTTTCTTGGGAGATTTTTGATTACTAATTCAATGTCTTTACTGGTTATGAGTTTGTTCAAATTTTCTGTTTTTTCCTGCTTCAGTTTTGGTAGTTTATATGTATCTAGGAATTTGTCCATTCCTTCAAGATTGCCCATTATAATTGGCATATAACTGCTCATAATATTCACTTATTATTGTTTTTATTTCTGTGTTGGTTGTGATCTCTCCTCTTTCCTTCTTGATTTTATTTATTTGGGTCCTTTCCTTTGTCTTTTTGATCAAACTGCTAGTGGTTTATCAATTTTGCTAATTGTTTCAAAGAACCAGCTTCTGGTTTCATTGATCTGTACTACTGTTTTGTTTTGTTTTGTTTTGTTTTGTTTTGTTTTGTTTTGTTTTGGTTTTGATAGCATTGATTTCTGCTCTAATCTTTAGTATTTTGTCTTCTGCTGGTTTAGGGTTTTATTTGCTATTCTTTTTCCAGGTATTTAAGTCTAAGGATACATTGTGTATCTGAGACCATTCTTCCTTCCTTAGGAAGACGTGGTTGCTATATACTTTCCTCTCACAATGACCTTTTCTCTGCCCCGGAGGTTTTGGACTGTGGTGTTATCATTTTCATTGGCTTCTATATACTTTTTAACTTCCTCTTTAACTTCTTGGTTAGCCCATTCATTCTTTAGTAGGATGTTCTTTAGTCTCCAATATTTGTTACCTTTCCACATTTTTTCTTGTGGTTGATTTCTAGTTTCATAGAGTTGTGCTCTGAAAATATACGTGGTGTGATCTCAACTTTTTGTACTTGTTGAGGGCTGATTTGTGTCCCAGTATGTGATCTATACTGGAGAACTTTCCATGTGCACTGGAGAAGAATGTATATTCTGCTGCTTTACAATGAAATGTTCTGAATATATGTTAAGTCCATCTGGTCCAGTGTGTCATTCAGGGCCATTTTTTTCCTTGTTGATTTTCTGTTTAGATGATCTGTTCATTGTTGTAAGTGGGATGTTGCAGTCCCCTACTATTATGGTATTATCAATGAGTTTCTTTATGTTTGTGATTAATTGATTTATATATTTGGGTGCCTTCACATTTGGAGCATAAATGTTTACAATTGTTAGATTTTCTTGGTGGATAAACCCCTTAATTATGATATAATACCCTTCTTCATCTCTTGTTGCAGTCTTTATTTTAAAGTCTAGATTGTCTGATATAAGTATGGCTACTCCAGCTTTCTTTTGTTGACTATTAGCATGACAGATTGTTGTCCATCCCCTTACTTTCAATCTGAAGGTGTCTTTAGGTCTAAAGTGGGTCTCTTGTAAACAGCATATAGATGGATCTTGTTTTTTATCCATTCTGTTACTCTATCTTTTGTTTGGAGCATTGAGTCCATTGATGGTTAGAGTGAGTACTGAAAGGTATGAATTTATTGCCATTATGTTGCTTGTAGAGTTGAAGTTTCTGGTGGTGTTCTCTGTTCCTTTCTAGTCTTTGTTGCTTTTGGTCTTTTTTATTTTTTTTTCCATCTTCTCTCCCCTCAGAGAGTCTTAAAATTTCTTGCAGGGCTGGTTTAGTGGTCGTGAACTGCTTTCATTTTTGTTTGTCTGGGAAAATTTTAATCTCTCCTTCTATTCTGAGTGACAGCCTTGCTGGATAAAAAATTCTTGGCTGCATCTTTTTCGGATTCAGCACATTGAATATATCCTGACTCTCCTTTCTGTCCTGCAACGTTTCTGTGGATAGGTCTGCTGCAAACCTGATTTGTCTTCCCTTGTGGGTTAAGGACTTTTTTTCCCTTGCTGTTTTCATGATTCTTTCCTTGCCTGAGTATTTTGTGAATTTGGCTATGATATTCCTTGTTGATGGTTGGTTTCTGTTGAATCGAATGGTAGTCCTCTGTGCTTCCTGCATTTTGATGTCTGTGTCTTTCCCCAGGTTGGGTGGAAATCATAGCAAATCTGCTATGATTTGCTCACATAGCCCTTCTCTCCCTTTTTCTCTCTCTTCATCTTCTGGGACCCCGATGATTCTGACGTTGTTCCTTTTTAATGAATCACTGATTTCTCTTAATTCTTAAATTGTGCTCTTTTGCCTTAGTCTCCCTCTTTTTTTCTGCTTCATTATTCTCCATAAGTTTGTCCTCTATATTGCTGATTTGCTGCTCTGCTTCATCCATCCTTGTTGCCGTGGCATCCATTTAACATTGCAGCTCAGTTATAGCATTTTTTATTTCATCCTGACTAGCTTTCCTTTCTTCTCTCTCCACAGAAAGGGATTCTAATCTACTTTCGACCCCAGCTAGTATTCTTATTATCGTGATTCTAAATTCTGGTTCAGACATCTTGCTTGTATCGGTGTTGATTAAGTGCCTGGCTGTTGTTTCTTCCTGGTCTTTGTTTTGGGGTGAATTCCTTTATTTCATCATTTTGAAGGAAGAAAATAAATTAATAAAACAAAAAATTTTAAATAAAAAAATTAAAAACAGCACCCACACCCACAAATCAAATAAAGGGTGCTAGATCTTAAGTGTATTTTGGTGTGGGTGTTGAAAGGGGCTTGATAGATTAGAGAAAAAAAGGGAAAAAGAAAGAAAAAGGAAAATGTTAAAAAATTTGAAATAATGAATCAAAGAAATAGAATAAAATGAAATGATGGAATTAAAATAGAATTTGAAAAACTTACAAAAATTAAAAAATATAGTAGAAAAGATAAAAATATTTCTGATCAAAATTGAAAATAAAAATAATTTTTTCTCTTTCTGTCTTCAATAAAAAGAAAAGAAACAAAATACGAAAAAAAAAGAAAAGTGACTAATTAGATGGACCAGCAAACAGACTGAAATATGATTGAAATAACATTGTTTTCCCCTAGAAGTCAAACTATGAAGCACTTTATCGTTCAAAATCTAAGCAGGCAGAGAGACTTGTGGTGTTCCTGAATAGCCAGGTTGGAACAGTTGGGTGTGGCTTAGTTTAATGGTTTCGTTCTCCACTAGATGACGCTGCTTAGCTTACTGGTGTGGATTGTTGTGGTGCTTTAGGTGTATATGCACATGCGTGGGAGGGGTGATAATGGTGTTACCCAAGTACCCCTCTCTAGTATTAGAACTCTGTTCCCCCCAGTCAGGAATTACACACCCATATTTTGTCTCTGGCTTCCGTCCACACCTGCTTTTAAACTGTCCGTGACCAAGCCACCAGTTTGCCAGGTGGCACCTCCCTCCTGAATTTTATCTCAGATGTGGCTTTGTTTCCAAACCCTTCACTTCCGAGGGACTGCAGTTTTGACCCATTCTGACCCTCTGGGGGAGGGTCTCACCAAGCAATGGCCAGATGCCAGACGCATCCAGGAACATTTGCGGGACTGTGCTGCTCCCGATGCCTGGAGACTATAGCTGGCTGCTAGCCTTCCCCAAAACAAGTTTACTTGACCATTTAGCAGAAGCGTTTCAGGGATTAAGGAAAATCACAACACACACCTGGCACCAGGATTCACCCTTCATGACCTTGTTCCAGCACCAGCGAATATGGTTGTTCTCTGGGATCTGCTGGGGTGGCTGCATGGACTCTACCAAATGTCTTCCCAGCAGGGAACTGCCTCTCCCCATGTGGCCCAAGAACTGTCTGGACCTCACTCTGCTCCTGGTGATTCACCCTTCCCACCAGAGCACTGCCAGGTATCAAGCTGTGGAGTTTCAGTTTCTGTGCTCCCTATGTTTATAGAGTTTTAATGGAATGTAAACCCTCTGCTTTCTTCTTTCTCCCTTTTTTGTTCAGTCACCGTGGATGTTTCCACTTTTCCACTTTCTCTCCAGCTGCTTTTGGAGGGTTTTTTCCCCTGTATTCTCCCTCATCTCCATACTCTCTCCACAAGAAACAACAGCTCTCTACCCTCCATGGATTCTCTCTCCTCCAATTCACCTCTCCGTTCCAGGTACCTGCTGAGTTCTGTGGTTCAGGTTGTGCAGAGTGTTGTGTTAATCCTCAAATCAATTCTCTAGGTGTGCAGGATGGTTTAGTGTTGATCTTGCTGTATTTCATGGACATGAGACACAAAAAAGACTTTCATGGTGTTCTATCATCTTGGCTCCTCCAAGTATCAGACTCTTGATCTCAGCTCAGGGCTTGATCTCATGGTTCCTGAGATCATGACCTGAGCCCCACTTCAGTCTCTGAGCTGACAGCACAGAATCTGCTTGGGTTTCTCTCTGCCCCTTCTGACTTATGCACATTGTGCAATACCTCAAATAAATAAATAAACTTAAAAAAGAGAGAAAGAGCAGGGAGACAAACTTTTTATTAAAGAAACCCAAATGCTCTGCTTAGGAATTTGGGCATGAGTCATGATAGCTTATGATGTCAAAAGATATCACATCACAGAGGGTATCAGTATAAATACTTTATTGTACAGATGAGAAGACTGAGTTTCAGATACAGTAATAACTTGGCTGGTATCCATAGCAATTTAGTATCAAAAACTGGGACTGGCACCAAAGTTTACCGATTTCCAGGCCAGTAACCTTTCTATCCATGTCTCATGATTTCTGTGGTTAAGAGGGAACAGTTATAGACAGTCTCAAAAGGCAGCTTTCTTCCCTAGAGCTCAACTGATTTGGATGAGAATAGACTGGGATCTCACTAATCTCATGCCCACTTTAAATAATTGGGATATTTTTTTTTCTATAAGTAAGCTTTAGAATAGTCAGCTTAATATTATATAAAATCATATCTATGGTTTTGTTTTTATATATTATTACATTCCCCATATTTTGTTATTTTCCACTATGAATGGAAACCTAGAATTTATAAAAGAGGTGTGAAACTAGTAAATTATTCTGCCCTGGGGGTTATCTTCTAGGGCTTAACAGATCAGGATCAGACTTCTGGTAGAAGCTGAAGTTGCCAGAACTTGAGTTGTAAGTTGACTTGACTTAAGTCATTGTTCTAAGCTATGGGCTACCCTCTCACTCAGCTGTTTGTTATAAAATTTGGGTGTTTGTGATACTTTAAGTGGTCCTGAACCAAAACAATTAAACAAAACCACTCCAATACCTTTTTCAATAAATTCAATTAAACAAACATTTCATTCATTTATCAACAAATACTCATTTAAGGACTGCTATGTGTGAAGCACTGTGACATATACTGGGGATACATTAGTAAATGAGAACAGAGTGATTCCTGTTTGTATTGGTTTTCTAAGGCTGCCATAATAAACTATCACATGAGTGGCTTAAACAACAGAAAATTATTTTCTCATGGTTCTGAAAGTAGAAGTCTGACACCAAGGTGTAAGCAGGATTGATTTTTATCTGAGTCCTCTTTCCTTGGCTTAGAGATGACCATCTTCTCCTTGTCTTTACATGGTCTTTCCTCTGTGTACACACACACACACACACACACACACACACACACACACATATGTATCTTAATATTCTCTTTGCAGAAGGATACAAGTCATATTGCATTGGGGCTCATCCATCTGACCTCATTTTATCCTAATTACCTCATTAGAGGCCTTATCTCCAAATAGAGCCATATTCTAAGATAGTGGGTATTAGGACTTTAACATAACTTTGGGGGATACACAATTCAGCCCATAATACTGTATTTAATAAACTCACAGTCTAGTAGGGACACAGAAATTTAGACAATAATTATACGAATAGACTTCAGAATATGAACTCTATTAAGTGCTATAATAGAGAGGTACATGGTATAAAAACATGTAAGGAGGCATGTTCTTCTATATTAGGGAGGAAGGTACAGCAGAAAAAGCACATGAGAAGGTAAATATATGAGCTGAGATCTCAAACATATGTAGGAGTTAATTAGGAAAGAGTGATGTGGGAAGGAGGAGAACAAAGGTGGCAGGGAACAGGGCAGGAAAGAATCAGGTAGAGGGGAACTGCTTGCCAAAAATCCCATAATTCTGTATATTTTGTTACTGAACACAACTATATTTTGAATACACCAGTGTATCTCATTCTCTGATAGGAGACAAATGCAAAAACAGATAATTTCAACAGAGTATTATCAGAATTGTTATGAGGTTAATATGCCACACAGCTCTGAATTATGGGAATTTTAGGTAAGGGAGGCACTAATTCTGCTGACTATGAAGTGAGGCAGGAGATCAAAGCAGTTTCACAGTAGCTTAAGTGTTCCACAGTTGAGGTCCTGGTGCCTATTTGGGAAATCTAAATAAATGAAAAAGATATCAAGAAAGAATTGAGATCATTCCTTCAAAAATACCTTGGATCTAGAGGAAGCATGGAGTCAAAAGACCTGAATTTTAGTCCCAGATCTGCCCATTTGACTGTGGTTTCTTACCTGTTACACAGGAATAATGGTTTTTATCTCACCTACCTCATGTGTTGGGAGGGTGTTGAGAGCAGGAAAGGAATATAGGCTAAAGGAGGTATGAGATGAATTGACCGAGGTCAACAGTCACTTCCTCTCTCATCTTTGTTCCTGCTCTATAAGGATTTCCAAACTGAATGTGGAGATGAGACTGAAGACACCTGAGAATCAGACATTGATGTAAGGGCTACGTAAATTACATGCAGGGTCACATAGTAGGATGGGCCAAGTGACACGAATGATACAAATGTCAGTATTTGCAACAAATTCTTGCTGACACATTGCTTATTCTAGAGAAAAACTACAGAGGACTCAATGGCCAGGCGGGTGCTTTTTCTGATCTATGAAACTAGAGAGTCAGAATACATGAGTTTGGCTTCCATTCAATTGCATACTATATTGCCTTTATAACCTTAGTAATATCCTTCTTCCTCTCTTAGCTGTTGGGCATTGCTAGATGCCAGGCACTGCCATAGGCATGCCACATGCATGATCTCATTTAACTCTCTCAACAATCCTATATTGTGTATGTGGATTATCCCCATATTACATATGAAGAAACTAAGTCTTAGAAAAATTAAATAACTATTTAAAGCTAGTCAATTAAGTCAGTAAATGCCATATATGTGAGCTGAACTCAGATCTAAACTCCAAGGCTCAACCTTATGGGAGGAAAGCAGGTAAAATAAGTTGGATAGTGTATCTTCAAAATCCCTTCCATCTTTAGACTCACTGAGTCTGTGCCTCAATTAAAAAAGTTTTTCAGTCCTGTCAGTAAGAATAGGCTAGCTAAAATCTTTACTGCCCAAGGGCCTTTTACCCTTGCTATACTTCTACCCGAAAACTCTTCCCTTGAAAGCTAAGCTCCTTCTTGTTATCCTGGTTTCAACTTAAATGTTACTTCCTCAGTCAAGTCTTTTCTTAACATTCAATACAAAGTAGCTACCTAGTCACTCTGTTTTATTATATTGTCTTGTTTTAGCTTTTGTATAACACTTATTAGTGTTATAATTTCTTGAATACATGTTTAATTTTTGATTATTTGTTTCTCCTTACTTGAATATATGAGTTTCATGAAGGCAGTACCTTGTTGGTTTTAATAAAATTGTATACCCAAAACCCTGAAGAGGAGTACATGGCACATGGTAGATGCTCAATAAATATTTGTTGAATTAGTGCACGAACACACTCTCTTATGTAATAGGTTGAGGAATTGCAGCTCAGAGGGAGACTCAATTTAATCAAGGTCAAAGAATATAGGCAGTTCTTAGTGGGAAGAGCATTAGCTTAGTTTAGTCCTAAATTATGCCTCTAATTTGCTCTGTGACTTTAAGTTAGTTCTAGGTTCTCTCTGTATATATTATAAAGTGTCAGCTAAGATTTATTGAATACATTCCACATGACATGTATTATTCTGCTTTTGCATATATTTATATAATGTTCCCCTAAAACTTTGAGGGTAAGTAGATAGTCAGCATAAATAATGCTAGCCCAAATTCCAGTAGCTTAATGCAATAGTTTTTTTCTCATAAAGATCACAGAGTGACCAAATCACAAAATTGCAATGGGTAGTTCTCTTTCAATTGGTAACCCAGGGATCTAGGATCCTTCAATTTTAGAATGTTACCATCTTCATCCTGGTGCCTTCAAGGTCACTGCAGAAGGTGAAAAATAAAAACCATACATGATTTCATAAAGGATTTTATGTCTAAGTCTGGGAATGAAATACATTATTTCCATCAATATTCCTCTGGACAGTACCTGTGACTTAGAACTGAATTGCCAGGTATACTGGGACATATAGTCTTTTATAGAAGAGAAGATGGTGTTGGGGAACATCTAGCCAATATCTGCCATAATATTGTCATTTTACAGATGAAAAACTTTTCTTTGGTGACTTGGCTAAGATTCTATAGTAAGTGAAGAGTAATGATACACTACCAAGGAACCAAGCCAGACTTGAGCCAATAATAGTACCTTTTACTCCTTTACATATCATTGATTTTCAAGGTTTTTTTTTTTCTGAGAGATATTTCTATAATAGGAGTTTTATAAAGAATTCTAGCATGTGTAAAAGAGATGAACACAGGAGTTTTGAAGCATGGTAAACCCTAAGAAGATACTTTGGGAGAGCTTCTGAGGAGGTCCAGGACCCAGTTTAGAAATCTTAGAACGAAATTATCTTGATGGGCCCTTTTAGCTGTGTCTCATATAATTCATCTCTTGATTTCCTGATATTCCTCATGTGAAGCAGAGTAAAATCATGAATGCATCTCAGAACTGAGTGCTTGTCATCAAAGATTTCTGCCTCAGGGCCCAGAAATAAGTTGTGGAATTGTAGCTGAACTCCTGGCACTGCATGTGCTAAGCCTTAAGTGCCCCTTTTCCACTATCCACCATCCATGCAAAAAGTTATCTAATTGTACAAAGTACACTCTGGAAACTTTCCCAGTGGAATAATAGATAAAGTAACCAAGAACTTTTTAATTTTGCAAAGTGCACTCTTCCTTATAATTTACTTAATATAGAAATTTAATGTTCTGCAGTTTACTGAACAAATAACATTGAATGTATTTTAGAGTTAGCTTGGGAGCTCGCCTTTGGTTGCCAGTTTAACTTTATTATTTGATTATCCAGATAAAGGCCACCAGTAACAATATGCTCTGCCTTAAGTGGTTCAAAGGGGTTATCTCTTGGCCATTATCAATTCTAAATACAAGATCTAAATTCAAAGAGGAAATCACACAAAAGCAATTTGCTGAATTTGCCCAAGTTATTCTCTTGAGTAAGATGCTTGGTTCTCTGGATCCAGGTTATGATGAGTATACTTTTCCAGAAAGTTCCTAACCTTAGGGGCTGACAAATTCTGTGGCAGAATATTCATCAAAAATGACAACTATAGCAACAACAACAAGAAAACAACAACAACAAAAAAAAATGTACAGAAGACCAAATAGGTGCCAGACATAGTGATGTTTGCTAAAGATGTATATTTAGACTGGCTGAGAACCCTGGACTCCTGCCCTTTAATTCTATGGCTTGCACCTTAATAAAGGTTCCCTCCGCCAGCCTCAGAGCACTTCTCTAGGCACTCCCTCCTGAACACATTTACTGGAGCAGGTTCTGATCACTGGAGCAGACACCTCCTTTTGGATCTGGCCTTGACATGCTTCCTGTTGTCACCTTGTTCTGGTCCTAGTCAATTACTGTTCTTTGACATAGGCTCACAACTAAGAACCAGCCTCACTATTTTGCCTGGGTAGGCTCTGCAGAATGCAACCTGAGCCAAGACTCTCAGCCTCCATTTGTCTTGGAAAGGATATAGGACAGAGATATTGAGATGACTAAAACAGTATCTACTCTTAAAATAAAGGTTATGAGTGGTATTAAGAAGATAGAATGACAGGACTTGGAAACTTACTGGATTTTTAAAGATAAAGGAAAAATATATTTAGGAAGACACTAAGGTTATTCCAGGTTACATTGTAGAGTTGAGTTGGAATTTAAACTTGATCTTACTAAATAAAGTTTTAACATGTGGAGGTATGGTAAAAAGTGTGTTCCAGGTAGAAGGAACATCATGAATAAAGGCTAAGAATTTATATATTCCAGATTCCTTTGAAGGAGGAATGTCTGATTATTTCCTGTTTTAGGCATCTATGACTTCCTTTTTAACAGCCAAAACAGTTTGTTTTATGTTTTTCTTTTTCCCCTCCTATTTGTCTCTTCTCTTGGCTTTTTAAAGATAGGAAGACAGATGTCTTAGTTTTCACTGCAGAAATTTGGTCACCATTTTACTTGAGTAGCTAAACCTCAATAATTCGGTCAATTTAACTGATTCAGACTGAACACCATACTGATAATTAACTTGTTCCTCTTCCTTCCTATCACCCACAGGAGCCTACTGGATCATTAATGACACGATTAGAGAGAGAATGATCCCGGTGCATTATTGGTGCTCAATAAATGTTAAATAATTGTTGAAATAGGACCCAGTGGAGATTGGCACTTTGCAGTAGAAATAGAAGCTCACAAAGTGTGCCTTTACTGATAATCACGTTTTGCAATTCAAAGAAGGCACAGACTATGCACCATTCTCATCATTGAAATCCACACACATTTGTAGGAAAAAGTCTAATTAATAATTTAGTTCTCCTAGCTAAATAGAAGCCTATGCAGTGGGGAAAGTATTAAACATCATGGATAGTGCCATGGGGGATTCACCTTCCCTCCTCTTTGAAGAGCTGTAGCCACCTAGATGAGCAGATGCAGGAAATAAGGATATGATGACCAGTGGATTACTGGGTACACAAGTGTTTCACCCATATCACCTCTGAATCCTTGCCCAAAGTGCTCTAAGAGCCAGATCCCCATCTGTTAATTGAAAATCCTATCTGCCAATATGAGGGCTAGCTTTGCCAAGCATGGATTGTGTGGTGTTAATGGCTTTGGGCAGAGCCTTGTGCTGCTTGCTGGCAGGGAGAATCCTGTTTGATTCCGGAGAGTCCAAACTTTATATTTTAAAACATATTTTATTTGACAGCCAGAATTTAATGAATCTGACTTCATCTGTCTGTCTGCAGATTCCTGCTTGAGAATATCAAACCTAGAGTAAAATAGTTCCTCACATTTTATAAAACACTTTTCCTATCAACTATCCCATTTAATCCCTATGACAACTAAAGGCAGAAGGGAACTTGATATGTGCAGGTGCTTTATATGCAGTCTCCTTTAAACTCTGAAATCTTGTAAGGAGGACTTTTAAATCCTCATTTTACAGATTGATATCCAAGGTACTGAGAAACAAAAACACTGATGTCTGCTTCAGTAGGAAAAGCTAGTGGGACAAATATTAATGTTGGCTTCAAGTATTTCATGATCTCATTATTGAGGACAGTATCTTCCAAGCACCTACTTTACACCAAGCATTTATTTCAACATGTTATTGACCCTCTAAACCCATCTTGTAAGGTAGATAGTACAATCCCCACCTTACAAGTTTGGTCATTTAGTAAACCTTTTTTGAGGACCTCCCATAGGCCAGGTACCATTTTAGGCACTGGATATACACCTTTGAATAAGACAAGCTTGGTTCCTCCTCTCATGAACCTTACATTTTAATGGGAGGAGATAATATACAAATGTATATGTTTAATACCTATTAAGTGCAGAGAGACTTAAGCTGTCCTTTAGATTGGGTGATTATGGAAGGACTCATTAATGAGGAAACATTTGAATTAAGACTCAAATGTCAAGAAAGGCACAATCTTGGAAAGATCTAAGGGATTATTATTGCAAGCAAAGAGAACACGAAGTAAATAAACAGTAGGGGGAAAATAAGCTTTGTGCCTTTCAGAAAAAAGAACCCACAAAGTGTGGGAGAAAGGGAAGAAGTGACGGGAAGAAAGGTCAGAAATGAGGTTGGAGGGGCACCTGGGTGGCTCATTTGGGTGAGTGTCCAACTCTTGATCTCAGCTCATGTCATGATCCCAGGGTTGTAGGATCGAGCCTCATGTCAGGCTCTGTGCTGAGCCTGGAGCCTGCTTAAGATTCTCTTTCTAAAATAAATTAAAATAAAATAAATGATATTGGAAAGTTAAAGAAAGGCCAGATCTCATTGGGCTTTATAAGCCAATGTAAAAAGTTCAGATTTTATTCTACCTTTGAAAGGAAGCCATCAGAAGGGGGAAGAACACAATCTTACTCACCTTGCCTGGTATGTGGAGAATGGATTATATACAGAAAAATTGAAAGACCATTGGTTAGAAGACCATTACAGTGGTCCAGATGAGAGGTGGTAGGTGTTGGCATGACAAGAGGAACAGTAGAAATATAAATGGAAAGATTTTGTATGTATTTTGGGGTTGTGTTAACATGACTTGCTTAGGTGTGGTTTGAGAGGCTTTTGAACTGACCCACCAAGTGAATCAAGTGTCATTTACTAAAATGAAGGCTGGGAGCAGAGCTGATTTTGAGAGTAAAATATCAAAAGTTTTGGTTTTGGCCACATTAAGTTTGAGATGCTTACTAGACAATAAAGTATATATATCAAGTGGGCAATTGAATATACATCTGGAAATCAGAGGCTGTATATATTCAGAGATCAAATGGCTTGTCAAATGTAAAACTGTAACAAGCCTTCACTAGCCCCAAACTGGAATTGACTGTAGGTTGGGCATAAAACTAAGCTCAGTAACAAAATCTGCCTATGGTAGGAATTTTATTTTGCCATACTTGACTAGCATCCCCTGGATCCCTCTTTGTCCCTACATGTGTGGCTAGAGATGGAGTTATTTTAGCACTTTTCTAGCTGTCTTGCTATATTGCAAAGGAGTTAGTGGGGAAGCCAGGAGCTTAATTTCTAAGGAGAGTCACTTGTGGTCATGATTGTTCTACTTAATATAATGTTGAATAGCATGGGCTTCACATTCAGTGCATGTGGTTAATTTCTGGCCATGTGATCTTTTTCAAATCTTAACTCAAAACTCTGCACCTGTTTACTCATTTATCATGGGGGAATAGTAACACTTGGATTAACCAGGACACTCTACGTAGTGCTTACAGTAATATCTCATTTGGTAATCACGCATGATAATTATCATTAATAATAGTGACGATGATAGTAATGTTTTTTAGTCTCCTTTTGGGTTAGATCGTTTTTTAAAAAAAAAAAAAAGTTTATTTCAGGGCGCCTGGGTGGCTCAGTCAGTTACGCGTCTGACTTCGACTCAAGTCACGATCTCACAGTTTGTGAGTTTGAGCCCTGCGTCAGGGTCTGTGCTGACAGCTCAGAGCCTGGAGCCTGCTTCGGATTCTGTGTCTCACTCTCTCTCTGCCCCTCCCCTGCTCATGCTGTGTCTCTCTCTATCTCAAAAATAAATACAACATTTAAAAAAAGTTTTTTAAGTTTATTTATTTTGAGAGAGAGAGAGTGAGTGAATGAGTGGGGAGAGAGGCAGAGAGAGAGGATAGACTCCCAAAGAGGCTCGACGCCCAGCACAGAGTCCTGGCAGTAGCTAGATCCCACACCGTGACATCATATGACTTGAGGCAAAATCAAGAGTTGGACACTTCACCAACTGAGCCACCCAGGCGCCTCTGGGCTAAATCTTTGAGTATGAATTCCAGAAGTGGGGTTAATGAATCAAAGGTTATAGATATTTTCAAAGATATAAAGAGCCCTCCAAATTTTTAATTTGAGAAAAGAGAAGATACATTAGAGGTAGCTTGCTAAGGTTGAAAGAGGATTAGACCTGGAATCGGACAAAACTTGACTGAGTTCTGGTTTTACTTTTATTCCCCTTCACTCTTTGTGCATCAGTTTTCTAATTTATATACTTGAGCACAGTACTTGCAATGTCTAGTTCCATGTCTACTGCAGAAATTTGTGAGTATGGAAAGGAAATAATGTGTATAAAAATACTTTGAAAACTGTAACAGCCTGTGCAAAATTTCAGGGAAGGTTATAATTGTAACTAGTACTCAGGGATGTACAACCATGAGATGATAGTGGATTGACAGAATTAAACCTAGACTTCTTACCTGGCCCATTGGTGGGTACTGCATCTGCTCGCACTCAGTCTGAGAGGCCTGAGGGAATCCAAGCTTAATCACTATTCTCTTGCCCAGATTTTATGATAGGCTTTTTTAAGTGAGCTCCAGCAAATTTAAACACTGGTGTTTTCCAGCTGGGTTGAATTGGCCATAGCCAAACTGAACTACAAGATTTAGCCTGATTCCCATCTCTAATCTTGCCCATAGTGTTCCTGGCCTTAAAAACCCTAGTCTTTAATTTTAATTTTTTAATAAGTACTTTCCATGTGCTGAAAAAGATTAATCATAATCCTTGTTTCATATGTGATGTCATTATTTATGTATGGCCTTTTTATTTTATTCTTTATTATTTAAAAAAATATATAATTAATACTCAAGAACCTACTGTCCAATGCAAAGAAAGAACATTAACAATAACTTACATCTTTCTTTTGATTCTTATTCTTGTGTCTTTACCTCCAGGATAATTATGTTTAAAACATATTTTATGTTTTAAGTATTGTTTCATCAAATACATGTATATGGTTAGACAACATATTGTTTAATTTTCATTGTTAATTAGGGTGTCATAAATAGGGTATAATGTAGTAAGTGGCCTTCTGAAACTTGCTTTTTACATTTGATGGATTTATTCAAATCATTGGGTTTTACTATAGTTCATTTAATTTATTTTCACTATTATATATTATTACATAGTGAGAATATGCTATACTAGTGTTTTGTTTAAAATCTTTGCACTCAAATGTGTGAGTGAAATGGGTTGGTAATTTTCCTCTTTCATGTTCACTTTCTTAGTTTGGGCATCAGAATTATACATGCAGGCTTTATAGAATAATGAATCAGATAATAGTCTACCTTTTTCTGTTCTGAGTAGTATGTTCCTTGAAAATTGATTAGAACTCATCTATAAAATAATCTGGCCTGATACTCTATTTGGTGGAAGGCTTTTAATTCCCACTTCATTTTCTTAAATATTATTAACAGTTATTAATAACTGTTATTAGTTAATAATTATTATTCAGGATTTCTGTTTCTTTTTTTTTTTAAGTTTATTTGTTTATTTTGAGAGGAGGGGCAGGAAAGGCAGAGAGAGAGGGAGAGAGAGAATCCTAAGCATACTGCACACTGTCATTGCAGAGCCCAACCTGGGGCTTGAACTCATGAAATGTGAGATCATGATCTGAGCTGAAATCAAGAGTCAGATGCTTAACTGACTGAGCCACCCAGGCACCCCATTTCTATTTCTTTTTAAAGCTATTTTGGTAAATTATATATTTTAGGTAATTTGTCCATTTCATCAATCAGTGTTGTCAATCAGAATGTCACCATTTCATACTGAAAAATTCTCACTTGTAAGACTTGCCTTCATGTTGTATAAGCAGGCATTTTCAAAAGGGCATTCAAATGTGGTCAAATAAGGAGGGAGAGAAACAACCAACTAACTTTCCTCTCTCCTTCCTCCCTCTCTTGTCATTGCCTATTATATACTAAACACTTCATATATATGTGTGTATATACATAGATACGTATATGTATATACACACACACTCATTTAATATATATACACTCATGTAATAATATATATATACACACACACACACACACACTCACTTAATTTATGCCCCACCCCTAAGAGCAAATGTTGTATTTTCCTGTTTACAGATGAAGAAGCTAGAGCTCAGAGAGGATATGTAGCTAGGAAGTGGTCAAGTTGAAAACAGATTTTATTGACCCTTAAAGCTTGGACTCTTTTATTATACCACTTTCTTGGTCTGAGTAATTTCCTGTCTTTTCTTCCAGTGGTTCTCAAAGTTTAATGTGCATCAGAATCACTTTATATGCCTGGTTAAAAAAAAAAAGAATTTCTGGGGCCCACCATAAATGTTTAGTTGTATTTAGTAGGTCTATAGTAGGACCTGAGCATCTGCATTTCAGAAAAGCATTTCAGTTAGTTTTCATGTAGTACCTGCTACTTTTTGATGCCCTTCATACCATACTTTGAGGAACCCTTAACTAGATTCTGAATTCCTTGAGTATGGGAATGGTGTCCTATTTATTTAATTTTTCTGTGAGGAAGTACTCAACAATTTGCTGAATAAATGAAGCAATGGATGAATGGATTTAGTTATATTGAGTTGTCAAACGCTTTTTCTCTCTAATCAAAATGAGCTTCTTTGATCTATTCACTAGCCCCTGGTGTTTATGTTTCCCCTCTTGGACATATTATCTTATGGGGTGAATTGCCTCCCTGCTTCTTGTATATCAAACAGCTCTAAGAGAAAAAGATTTCCAATCATTTTGAATGTCATCCACCATTCAATTTGCAAGAATGTTATTAGAAGGCTGCTTGGGAGAAGGGCACAAAGGTAGTTGACCAAATGGAATCTTTCCAGGGTGCTCTCTTTTTGCTAAGTGGAGCTGTAGCTTTAGAGTACAGTTTTTTGGGGGAAAGTTATGGAAACTGTTATCTAGAGCCTCTCATCTGCAGTTATTGAAAGTTGGAGCAACAAGCTTGACCCTTCTAGTGATCTTCAGTCCCTGAGCCAATCCTGATCATGTCAGGAGGTCTGTCATATAACTCAACCCACCAACATATCAGTGGGCTCTGAAATCTATTTTGCCATGAATCTGGTATCTAGTCAGCTTGAATTTCATGCTCAGTTTCTCTGCCTAACCTCTCATCTTCTTCCTGGGATGAGAAGCCAGTCTGTTTAGGTCTAAAACGACTAGCTGAGGACTCTAATACCCAGATCTCTTTTTGTCTTTTATATTTTGGCCCATAGTGAAAGGAAGAACTTGATTCAACTTCCTTTGTTTCATTTCTATATTTTGCTAATTTCTGTTCCAAAATACTACTTTATATTTGTAATAACATTCAGCTGTGTCTTATATCTTGAAAAGGGAAGCCAAAATACCTTTGAATTTTCATTTTCTTAACTTTTCAGAGAATATCATAATATTGACCTGCCTTACAGAGTGTTAGGATTAACTAATTAACATTGAATAGTACTTTGAAAATGTTAAATACTATAGAAATGCTAAATAGCTTTATTAGACTTGGAGTCTAAAAGACAAATGAAACTCCAAACTTCATTTAAATGCTTTTATATAATGGGATTTTTTTTCCTCTCAAAAGAATCTTAAAGAAATTTATGTAGCTACATTTTTGGTTCCAATAGGAAATGTCACAATAGGTATAAAACATAGATGTCTAATTTCCCCACCTTTTCTGTCATTCTCTCTTTCTCCACTGGATCACACATTTATTAAACAAGCATTCCATAGTTGCCTCCTTGCTGACAAGCACCAAGCAAGACACTACAGATACGTGGTTTCTGACTTGTGGAAGATAGATAGGTACACATGTTCTCAAGTAAATGTAATACAAGACAGAGCCAGTGATATTATAGAAATGCAGGACGTGAAGGAAGAAAAAGATCCCACTTCAGCTATCAGTGTATTTCTATGATGGATGGGAAAGTCAGGAAGATTTCATATAGCTGGCATTAACGGGGCTATGCTTGAAAAACAAAATGAATTTTGATAGACAAAGGAAATAGCATGAGGAACATTCATGTGTGCATTTTTTTTGATGGGGGAACTATAGTTGAGAGAGGTTATATAGCTGATCTGGGAGTTACACACTAAGTAAGTTCCTGAGTCAGATTTAGAATGCAACCTCTTCCTCACTTCTATTCTGATGTTCTTTGCATTGAACTATGTTTCTTCCTTTAATAGCAAAGGTAATTTACTACATGTCTATTTATCATAATTTGTATTCATTATGGAAAATTGAGATATCTGTGGTGGTCCAAGAGGAGAGAGCATCACACACAGGCAGAGATAACATAGACAAAATAAAGGTTCTTGGAATATTGAGGTGGGTAACAAGGAGTAGGTGGGACCAGGTGAATGGCCATCCACTTGCCTTGAAGTGTAAAGTATTGAGGACTAGTAAGAAATAAAATTAGATAGCACACTGATTAAGAAGGGATTTGAATATTACAATAATGAGGTTTTTACTCAGCCATAGAAAAGAATGAAATGTTGCCATTTGCAACAACATGTATGGATCTGGAGAGTATAATGCTAAGTGTAAGTCAAAGACAAATACCATATGATTTCATTCATATGTGGAATTTAAGAAGGAAAATAAATGAACAAAGACAAAGAGGCAAATGAAAAAACAGACTTTTAACTGTACAGAATAAACTAATGGTCACCAGAGGAAGATGGGTGGGGGAATGGGTGAAATAAGTGAAGGAGATTAATCGTATGCTTATCAAGGGGCACCACGCTTATCAAAGGGGGCCTGGGTGGCTCATCTGACTTAGGCTCAGGTCGTAATCTCATCACTTGTGGGTTTGAGCCCTGTGTCAGGCTCTGTGCTGACAGCTTGGGGTTTAGATCCTGCTTCATATTCTGTGTCTCCTTCTCTCTCTCCCCTTCCCCCCTCAAAAATAACATTAAAAAAATAAAAGAAAAGGGTACACTTATCATGATAAGCACTGAGTAATGTATAGAATTGTTGAATCAGTATATTGTTCACCTGAAACTAATATAACACTGTATGTTAACTATACTAGAATTAAAATAAAATTTAAAAAAGGGAGTAATGAAGGTTTTGTAATGTTGTGTGAGGTGTGGCAAAATGACCAAGTAGAAATGACTAGTGGATAGTTGAAGCTATAATTCTGATTGCTAATGAGAAGATAGCATGATTTGGAAGTTATTAGTAAGGAAGTAATATCAAAGTAATGAAAGGTTTCTAAGGGATGGAGAGGACAAGAGCAAAAAATCAAGAGCCACTAATGAAAGAGTTTATGGCATTGTTAGCTCAGTCTAGTTCCTGATATATACATGGGAAAAACTGAGGCCCAGAAAGAAGAAAAAACTTGCTGCAAACTATTCACTAATTCAGTGGAACCAGAGCCCATGTCTCTTCACTCCCAGTTCATAGCCCCCCTTCTTCCACTAATACTTATTCCAACCAATTTAGGTGTTCTGCAACAGAGGACTATAGCTGCTCAAGTGAAATTGAAACTTGAAATGGAAACCAAAATCATGTACAGGAAGAGAATATTGCTTTCCTTATTTTTAATCACTTCTGCCCAGCAATTCTTGGGTTCATCTTAGAAGGCATGGCCTCTGGGGATCAGGGGACTGCACATTCCCAGGTGATTACACATGGGTTTATTTGTCTCTCAGCTTTTTAATTTTTCCCCTTAAGTTTTATTTCATGTGTGTGTGTGTGTGTGTGTGTGTGTGTGTGTGTGTTTTGCTTTTTGTTTTTTCTTTTGCTAATTTTTTCTTGGAGGACAGTTTGCTAAAAGACATTTGAAATATTGCTAGGGAATATATGGCTCATCTTTCAAAACAGGAATTTCCCCTTTTCCTCGGCTGCTGGGAACCCTGTCCTGAATATACTCACTACTTCCTCTGCCAGGAGATTTGCCTTGACATGCTTCCTAATTTATACTCCACCTCCTTCAGCCTTCTCCCACCAGTGACAGAGAAATTAAAATTCACTTTTAACCACTGTTTATTAATGCCTGTCTACCGTGAATCAGGGTTTAATTTAATCTAAATGAATTATTTCAGTAGCCAAGTGTGATCAGTATAATTTTACCTATCTTATAAATAAGGAAATTGAGACACAGATAATGGGTTATGTGACATGATTATGGTAGACAGAATAAGGATTCTCCAAAGATGTTCATACGCTACTTTCTAGAACCTGGGAATATGTTACCTTACATGGCAAAAGTGACTTTGCATATGTAGTTAAGGATTTTGAGATGAAAAGATTATGCTGGATTATTTAAGTGGACCCAACATAACCACAGAGGTCCTTAAAAGAGGAAGTATGAAGGCTTAGAGTCAGATGAGACATGGTGATGGAAGCAGAGAGGTCAGAGAGAGACAGATTTGAAGATGCCATGCTCCTGGCCTTGAAGATGGAGGCAGAAGCCACAAGCCAAGGAATGCAGGTGACCTCTAAAAACTAGAAAAGACAAGGGAACAGATTCATCCCAGAGCTTCCAGAAAGAATGTCACACTGTCCACACTTTGAAATTAGAATTTTAAGAAATATATATTTTTTAAATTTTTATTTACTTTTGAGAGAGAGAGAGAGAGAGAGAGAGAGAACATGAGGGGGGAGGGGCAGAGAGGGAGACACAGAATCTGAAGCAGGCTCTGGGCTCTGAGCTGTCAGCACAAAGCCCAACGCAAGGCTTGAACCCATGAGCCATGAGATCATGACCTGAGCTGAAGCTGGATGCTTAACTGACTGAGCCACCCAGGCACCCCTGAAATTAAAGCTTCTTACCTCTAAAATTATAAGATAACAAATTGGCATTGTTTTAAGCCACTAAGTCTGTGGTCATTTGTTACAAAAGCAAAGGAAGCTGATACATTAAAGTTATACAGCAGGTAATTTTTCCAGTGATTTCTGTTTTTCCACATGTAAAGAATGCACTCTATAGACATGTAACTGAGCCCTATCTTGCTTGACACTGTTGACCCGTTATTTCTTTGTGACTCTCTTCCCTTTGCATCTAAGATAGTAGATGCTCCTTAACCTCTTCCTGCTCTGATCATTTTGTCAGTTATGGGCTCCATCTCTTATTTATTGTGTTCTGAATATATTTCTCTTTCCTTTCCATCTCCTTGCTTCCCTTTTCTTTCCTCCTTTTCATACTGTCCCTAACATTCACCCCTCAAAACTCCTACTTTTCACTTTTATGCTAATGATTCCCAAAGATGTCTCTTCTCTAAACCTTAGACTCCCTATAAATATCTATCCTTGGAGAATTAAGAACCAAGGCAGAGAAAATTTTAAATACAACTATAGACCAAAGACCAATAATCTTCAAAAGTACAATAGATATGACCTTTCAGTAGAGATCATAAAAGTCAGAAGACAGTAGATTGACATCTTTTTAAAAAATTTTTTAGCATTTATTTATTTCTGAGAGACAGAGAGACAGAGTATGAGCAGGGAAGGGGCAGAGAGGGAGAGAGGGAGACACTGAATCCGAAGCAGGCTCTAGCACAGAGCCTGATGTGGGGCTTGAACCCATGAACTGCAAGATCATGACCGAGCCGAAGTTGGATGCTTAACCCACTGAGCCACCCAGGTGCCCTGAGGTGACATCTTCAAAGTCCTAAAAGGGGGGGAAAAGAAAAAGAAAAACAGTTAGAATTCCACTCTTAGAATATCCTTCAAAAATGGGAGACAGACAAAATCTGAGAAAATTCACTCAGGCTCTACACTGTCAGCAGAGAGCCTGCTTGAAATTCTGTCTCTCCCTCTCCCCCTTCCCCCATTCTCTCTCTGTGTCTGTCAAAATAAATAAATAAAACTTTAAAAAAATTTTAATGAACTATACACTTGAGTTTTTTTGTACTTTATTGTATGTCAGTTATCTTTGATAAAAAAGAAAAAAGTGAAAATGAAAATGTGTTGATATATCAAGAGAAAAATTTTGGATAAATTCCTTGAGATTATTTGTATATGGGGTTCAATTTGACAACATTCCTCCTTACTCCTCCTTACACTCTTAACATAGGGCCTATATGACTGTTCATTCAATAAATGTTGATATTCCCACTATACGCTGCTCACTGTGATAGGCACTGGATATACAGAGATTGAGACTAATGTTAAGAGTTGGTCATTAATGAACAAATGGTAGTAGTCAGTGAAGGTTTCTGAGTAAGGAAGTTAATTGGCACTAAACCTTAGGGATTTCTGCAACAAACATCTTGGTGGTTGTAAGAATGGAGGGATGGGGGTAGATGATATGATTTTCTCTTGGTTCTGTACTGCCTAAAGTCACTCCTATAGGCCTGCTTTTCTAGCATTTTCTTTAAGGAAACAAATTCACAATTTTCTAGTGCCCTCTAGATAAGGACATCTGGGATGTCCTCCATGAAACCTCGGTGCCAAGAGGAAAGGAATGGTTGGTGTGTTCTCTTTCTCTCTCTCCCTCAAATAAGGTGAACAAAAGTGGCTCAGATTTTTAAAAATATTTATTTATTTTTGAGTGAGAGAGACAGAGCCCGAGTGTGGGAGGGGCAGAGAGAGAAGGAGACACAAAATCCAAAACAGGATACAGGCTGACAGGACAGAGCCTGACGCAGGGCTCAAACTCACAAACCATGGGATCAAGACCTGAGCTGAAGTTGGCTGCTTAACTGACTGAGCCACCCAGGCATCCCTGACTCAGATTTGTCAGAATGCTAGTGGTGGGTCAGACTGCTGGAGAGAGGGCCAAGCTCTGTCAGAGAGTGACTCAGGATGCCCTTAGAGTACTGGTTACTGGACTGAACACAGTGCAGTGGATATGAGATCATAGTCAAGAGGTGAGATGAGTTTTCTGTTGTTAAAGCAACTCTGCAGTTAGTTTCTGTTTTTCCTTCTGTTGTGATAGAGGTTAAGAAGGTATTGTTTGATGATTAATGTGTTAAAGAGAAATTGCTTCTTGGGTCTATTGGGTTAATTTGTTTTCCTATAGGTTTCTCCCCTAAATTAGCAATATCTTATAATGTTTGCATTACACAGAAGTCCAGGATAAAAAGCATTGAATTATGAAATAAAGTCATTCATTCATTTATTCAGTTAGCATTTACTGAGATCCTAATCATTGTTAGCCACTGTGTTCATTATTGGGGATATAAATATAACTAATTGTACTTTCAGCCAAGCCTACATTTATAGACAAAGACAGACAAAGAAATATAAATTAAAATGAAGTGACAATTATGAGAATTCAGTTTGAAATAAATGCAGATTGAGCACAAAAGAGGAACTAATTAATTCTATCTCAGGAATCTGGGAAGTCTTTATTGATGATGTTATTTGAATTGGATGTAGGGGAAAAAGTAGTTCCCCAGGCCTTACAGCCATTCTAATTGAAGGAAACAATAGGAGCAAAGACATGAAGACTTAAAAATTTCCTGCCTGGCTAACTATAGGTAATCTAGAACACAGAGTGTGTGTCGGGAAGTAGTAGGATATGAGTTAATACTATGAAATGAGTTGGAGGTCAATTGTCAAGAGCATTTAAAGTCCTCAGAATGGTGAATTATCTGTAATGAGTGTGTTTACTGAACCACCCAGGTTTTCTCCCCCTCAGGGTTTTAAGTTTTTACAAACTGAATAAAGAAAGATATACAACACACTGTAATTAATTTAATAATTAATAAAATTCAGTATAATTCATTTGTGTGTATATTCGTTTTATTTTAATTCCATTGTAGTTAACATGCAGTGTCATATTAGTTTCAGATGTACAATATACTGATGCAGTAGTTCCATATATTATTTCATGCTCAGCAAGATAAGTGTACCCTTTTCTTTTTAAGTTTATTTATTTATTTTGAGAGAGAGAGAGCAAGTGCAAGCTGGGGAGGGGCAGAGAGAGAGAGAGAAAGAGAGAGAATCCTAAGCAGCCTCCATGCTGTCAGCATGGAGCCCCACATGAGGCTTGATGAACCATGACATCAAGACCTAAGCCAAAAATCAAAAGTGGGATGCTTAACCAACTGAGCCACTCAGGTGCCCCAAGATAAGTGTACTCTTAATCCCCTTCATCTATAATTAATTTTTGTACAATTTATTGTGAGAAATTTAAAATATATAGGAAAATACAAAGAGTAACATTACAAATACCCTTATTTGCTGCCCAGAATTAATAGCCATTAATATTTTGTTATATTTATTTCTAGTTTTGTTTTTTGCTTTTTAAGAAAGAAGGCATTGCAATTTGTATTTGTTTTCTCAGGATGCTACAACAGATTACCTTAGATTGGGTGGCTTAAAACAATAAAAATTTATTCTCTCATTGCTCTGGAATTCAGAAGTATAAAATTAAGATGAAATCAAGGGCCACACTTGGGGCCTAGACTCTGGAGTTTCTAGGGGGAGAATTCTTCCTTGTTTCTTTCAGTTTCCAGTATCTCTAGGCATCCCTTGACTTCTTTGGCTAGTAACTACATCACTTCAACCTCTGTCTTTGTATTCACGTTACTTTCTCTCCTGTGTGAGTCTTTTCCTCTTCTGTTTCTTATGAGGACACTTGTTAGATTTAGAGTCCACTGGGTAATCCAGATGATTTCATCTCAGGATTGTTAACATGTATATGCAAAGACCCTTTTTCTAAACAAGGTTACATTCATGAGCTCCAGGGACTTGGATGTGGACATAAATTCGGGGGGGATACCATACAACCTACTACATAGTTTCAGCTGAAATTCCTTTTATTCAAAGAAGCAAGTCTCATTTCCTATCCCTACTTATTAAAGATAGCACGTTTCCTTCTTGTCTATGTTCATTTTGTTTTACATCATTTATTTTCATTCATATAAAATCATTTGGTATTTTTTCTATGTGTATATAGTTTTGGATTTACAAAGACATCATCTTGTACAAATTATTCTGAAATTTGCCTTTTTATTTCAATGTTATATATTTTTAAAACTGTGTAGTTTTGGGAACTAAAACTAGCTATTCTCTAATCTATTTCTATTAAATTATTTTTTATTAGTCAGGATAGGCTAGGTACCAAAAAAATCTCTGTTATTTAACACACAAAATATTTATTTATATTCCTGCTATATAACCACCTGGGTCAGTAGCATGTTCTGCTCTACAAATGCACTCAGGACCCAGGTTGAAGAAGTTTCACAAATTTGGTCACACACCATCTGAAAACCAAGGCTTCCTCAGCTAACACAACAGGAGAAAAGAAAGTTGTGGGATTTCACACAAGTAATTAAATGCTTCAATGTAGAAGTGTCATTTCCATTCATAAGTTATTGGCCAGAAATATTCACATGATTCACCTAAATGCAAAGGAGGTATATAGGTGTATGTCCAGAAGAAAAGGAGAACTAGTTACAATGAGCAATGGAAATCTGAGATGCTTTCCTATTATGCTATCATATAAATATACTACATTATATTAGTTTTAGGCAAATATACCATATGATGGACATTAGAGGAGTTTCCATTCTTGAAATTGCTAATAATGCTACATTTGGCATTGGTATGTGCTAATTTTTGTCCATATGTGAACATTTCTTCCAACTCCTATATCTAGAAGTTGGATTGTTGGGTCAGAGATTATGCATGTTTTTTATTTAGTAGGGACTACCATATTGTTTCCAAACTATATTATTAGTTTACATTCTTACCAGCAGTATATGAAAATACCATTTTCCTTACATTTTTACCAGCCTTTAACATTGTCATGCTTTTTAATTTTCATCAGTTTGTTGGAAAGGACATCTCATTATTATTTTAACTTATGCTTCCCTAATGACTAGGTTTAACATCTTGATTGATAGATAGATAGATAGATAGGTAATTTTTTTGTCAAATTAACAAATATTTACTAAGCACTTACTATATACCAGAAGCTATGCTAGGGGCTAGGGATATAGCATTAATCTCCGATTTCAAGCAATAAATCTGGTCCTGGGATCTGTTGGAAGACAGGAGGGATCATCAAGGAGGTTATGCAGGCTCTGAGGGATTCAAAGAGGATGTGATCTCAGAGACAGCATTAATGAGTAAGATTATGCTGTAATTCCTAAGGTAGACATTGTTTACTCTGAGCCACACTACTCCCCAAAGCATTTTATAACCTATAATGATAGGTATGTATTGAGAGGTGGGTGATAAGGTGTGTCTTTTAGTATATTGAGACCTAGCTAAAAGTAATTTAGGTCACTCTTTCACACCATGTAGAAGTCACAGTACCACAGTACCACACAAGATTTTTGTGCAGTTTTCTTGGGGAAGACCTCACATTTTCATGGTAACCTCTGTGTCTGGGTTCTTCTTCTTTTTTTTAAGTTTATTTATTTTGAGAGAGAAGACTAGCATGATGGGGGAGGGGGAGGGAGAGAGAATTCCAAGTATGCTCTGCACTGTCAGCACAGAGCCTGACTCAGGGCTTGATCCCACAATGGTGAGATCATGACCTGAGTTGAAATCAAGAATTGGATGATTAACCTATTGAGCCACCTGGGCGCTCCCAGGTTTTTTTGTTTTTGTTTTTGGGTTTTTTTTTGTATGAGAGAAAAATAAACTATTGTGTTTAAGACACTGTAATTATTTTCCTGTTTCTCACAGCTGTACTCATTCCCAAAGGAGGAGGATACACACACATACACAAAATATAAAACCAACACCATAATTCCCTTAAAGTATTTGTTAAGTATATTAAAATTAGTTGAAGTTGGAGGTGTTGGAGAAATTATTTACATCACAAAAATTAAAACCAAGTAGGTTATTGTCTTAAAATATTTTTTAATCATCCTACCACAAGCAAATTTTACTAGCCTCTTAACTACATATAATCATCCTTACTTGTACTTACCACCATCTCTGTAGTTTCTTTTTCTGTCTACTTGATGGAAAGTCAAATTCCGCTCATTTTCTGACATCAAAACCTACAACTGTTTTTATTGCTTGGGCTTTTGCCATCCAGGTTTTGTATATACTCAAATGTCTGTATTTTCCCAACCATGAAAGGAATTTTAATGCTAGCTTAATAGTATGATATATAAAATGTTTATCTCATTATACTTTAATAATAATAGTAACTAACATTTACTGAGTACTTGCTATGTGATAGGCACCATGTTACATTCTTTATATTTCCCTTTTATACTTTTAAAAACAACTATATTGAGGCATAATCAACATAAAAGAAATCACACACATTTAAAGTGTACAATTTGATGTTTTGACATATGTGCACATTTATGAAACCATCTCCTCCCCAGGCAACTATTAATCTTCTTTGGCTCATTATAAATTAGGTTTCTGTTTCTAGGGATTTATATAAAGGGAAGTGCATACTATGTACTTGTCTTTATCTTGTTTCTTTCACTCAGCATAACTATGTGGAGATTCATTGTTATTGCATGTGTCAATATTTCATTCCTTTTTATATATTTTATATGTCTTCAGTTATATAGATATACCACAATTTGTTTATATTTCACCTTCTGATAGACATTTGAGTGCCCTCTCCATTTTAGTTATTACAAATAAGGCTTTATTAACATTTAGGTACAAGTATTCACATGTATATAAGATTTCATTTCTCTCAAGTGGACACCTTGCAGAGGAATGAGTGGGTAAGATGGTAGGTAAATGCTTAATTGTTTACAAAACTGCCAAAATATTTTCTAAAATGTCGGTACCATCTACATTTTTATAAGCAATGCACTGTTCTTCATTGCCTGACCTCTACTGTCTTTTTTTTTTTACCTCCATTGTCTTGAAAACCATTATTTCATATATTTTGTCCTGTTCTTTAGCTTTTTCACGTGGAAGCGTAACTCTGGTTCCTGTTACTTAAACTTGGTCTGACACAGAAATCTTTTTTCTATCTCATTAGTGCTTGTAACCACTGTATAATGTAAGCAGTCTTGTTATCCCCGAATGAGAAGTAAAGAAACTGCTTTTTCTCACCTGCACACTTGTGTTACTACGGTTCCTTTTCATTTGTTCATTTCGTCAGTCAATATTTCAGTCATCGTTGTACCAGACCCTGTAATTAGGTGCTGACAATAGTGAAGGATAAAAAGTAATTTCCATTTTAGGAGTATCACTCTGCTATAAGTAGAGGATGAATCAGAAATTTCGGGATAAGAGGCAGGTGCAATAGTCCATAAGAGAAATGGTGAGAAGATTTAGTGGCAGTGGCAACAAGATGGAAATAAGTCTTTAAATATATATTCAGAAAGTAGTATATAGACCTATGAAATAATAGATACCATGTTTGGACTAAGAAATTTTTGTTTTAATTAACTAAATAACTCAGTGGTTGAGTGGAGATGGAGATGGATAGTGTTCATACACATTCATTTCTTTTCTTATTCAGGTAGCCATTGGGGGAAAACAAGCACTTAAAAGCACAAACTGTTTGCCAACAGGTAAAGTAAACTTGGACAGGTTCCCCGCAGATTTCTTACTTTATTAGGTGACTACTATTAGACCACTTATCTCCAGGATAATGTTTTGAAGAGTATAAAATAGCATGGGAAAACATTTTATATTTTTTATTAAGTGACAAAGACATTTGTCTTTGGTGGAAAAGTATATGTATATAAATGCTACATTGAAGTATTAAGTATTTTCCTTTTGGAGCATATTTTAGTTTTTTCTACTTTGTGTTTTACTGTTTTATCTCACTTTTTTTTTTACAGTGAACAAATTTTTTGTAGTAAACATGAAATTAATGTAAAATCAGGCCTAGACAAACTATTTGTTACTTCTAATTTGGCTTTCCAGAATTCCCTGTTTTTACCACTTTTAAATGTTGCCCACTTCTATATAGATGTAAACTTGATAGATCTTTGTTACCTCTAGATCTGTATAGTCATTGTCCTCCTTAATCAGCTTCCTAGTCCTGGCCCTCTATTTCCAGTTCCATCCTAGGTTCTATCTCACATGACTTGTTGTGACAGTAAGCAGAGTAATGTTTAAGAGCATCTGGGTCAAGTAGAGCTGAGTCTATACCCTCGCTCTGCCAATTGCTAGATGTGCAGATTTGGGCAAGTTAGTTAACCTCTCTAACCCTGTTTTTCCAACAGTAACATGGGCTGGAAATAGTGCTATTATTGGATTTTCACGATAATTAAATGAGATTGTGCATATAAAATACATAGCATAGTTCGCACATATTTCATAAATGAAGGCTATTACTACTATTTTTTTGGGGGCGCCTGGGTGGCGCAGTCGGTTAAGCGTCCGACTTCAGCCAGGTCACGATCTCGCGGTCTGTGAGTTCGAGCCCCGCGTCAGGCTCTGGGCTGATGGCTCAGAGCCTGGAGCCTGCTTCCGATTCTGTGTCTCCCTCTCTCTCTGCCCCTCCCCCGTTCATGCTCTGTCTCTCTCTGTCCCCAAAATAAATAAACGTTGAAAAAAAAAATAAAATACATAGCATAGTTCGCACATATTTCATAAATGAAGGCTATTACTACTATTTTTTTTTATAATTAAAGAAATATCACCTTGCATTTCCCACTAAGTCAATTCTAGTAGGTATGGTGTTGACATAGCCTTTGAAGCCAATTAGAATTCAACTCTCCTTTCTCTGGTCTTTCTAAATCTTGGTTTAGTTAATGAATACTAGGGAAAATGGAAAAAGTAGGCAGAATCAAACACACAAGGAAAAATTAATTTTATGCAAGCAAGGTACTTAGAAGACAAGGTATTAACAAATGGTGAGGAATACAGCTCCATATAAAGGATAAGACCAATTATAACAGAGTGGCTCTATGGTCTAGTGAGTAAGAATACCAGCCATGGAGCCAGATTGCCTGTCTTTCAATCTGGCTCACTACTTATTAGCCCTTACCTTATAAAAGTTATCTAAACTCTTTGTGCTTCAGTTTTCTACTCTTCAGATTGTTAAGAGGATTAAATTAGTTTATGTGTTTAAAGTGTTTAGAAAGGTGTTTGACACACAGTAAGCCCATGTGTTTGCTATCATCATTATCTGCATTTAAATATCCTATACTTTGTGTATCAATAAGCTAATGCATTCATATTTTTGTCCAAATATTAATATTAGGATGAATAGAAGTTTTATTATTTTTTTATAGTTGAGGAAACTGAGGCTCAAGAAGATTAAATAATTTGCTCAATATTATACAGCTATATAAAGGTATATAGAAGAAGGTCTTACTCATAGTAAGCTCTAAATAAGTATTTTTATGTGAAAAGTTGGAATTTGATCCTAAGTCTCCATAACTCCATAACTTCAAAAAACACTTTTTTTTCACTCCACAAAGTTAAGACAGATCTATTTTTTTTTATTTTATGTCTAATCTATTTTCTTGCATTTGCCCAATGATATTGAGCAATTGCACATCTGGAAATGTGAGAAAATATCTTATTATAGTTTAAACAATTAACTAATAGACTTTTGGTGATGTGATTTAAATTTTTTTACTGAGGTAAAGTTGATATATAACATAAATTTTAGGTATACAACATTGTAATTCAACATCTGTGTATACTACAAAGTGATCACCACCAAAAATCTAGTCACCATCCATTACCACACAACTGACCCCTTCAGCCATTTCACCTTCCACCCCAACCTCCTTCTTATATGCTAACCATTAATCTGTTCTCTGTGTCTATGAGTTTGTTTTGGTATTTTTGTTTGTTTGTTCATTTGTCTTGTTTATTTAGACTGCAGATGTGAGTGAAATCACACAGTATTTGTGTTTCTCCATCTGACTTATTTCACTGAGCATAATAACACCTTCAAGGTCCATCCATGTTGTAGCAAATGGCAAGATTTCATTCTTATTTATGGCTGAGGAGTATTCCATTGTGTGTGTGTGTGTGTGTGTGTGTGTGTGAATACATACATACATGCGTACCAAATCCACTTTATCCATTTATTCATCTATGAACACTTAGGTTATTTACCAATATCTTGGCCATTGTAAATAATGTGCAATAAACACAGGGGCACAAATATCTTTTGAATTAATGTTTTCATATTCTTTGTATAAATACCCAGAAGTGGAACAGCTATATTATATGGAAGATCTATTCTTAATTTTTTGAGGAATTTCCATACTGTTTTTCATAGTGGTTATACCAATTTACATCCCCACTAAGAGTACACATCCTCATAAACACTTGTTATTTTTGGTCATTGTGATAGTAGTCATTTGAGCAGGTGTGAAAAGACACCTCATGATGGTTTTGAGTTGCATTTCCCTAATCATTAGTGATATTGAACATTTTTCCATGTGCCCGTTGGCCACCTGTATGTCTTCTTTGGAAAAATGTGTATTCATATTCTCTGCCCATTTTTTTTTAAGTCTTTTTGTTCTTCTTCTTGTTGTTCTTGAGTTATATGAGTCTTTTAAATATATTTTGGCTATTAACCCCTTAACAGACATATGATTTGCAAATATCCCATTCTGTGGGTTGCCTTTTCGTTTTGAGGATGATTTCCTTCACTATGCAGAAGCTTTTTAGTTTGATGTAGTTCTATTTGTTTATTTTTACTTTTGTTTCCTTTACCTTTGGAGTCAGATCCACAAAGATATCACTAAGGCCAATATACATGAAAATCCTCATTAGAGAAATACATTTACAGTAATTATAATATTAGGTGAGGCTGACATCTTTACAAAGTTAAGTGGTATATTACCCTATATTAAGGATGTTAGATTTTTGAAGTAGGTGTTTCAGATGTCTTCTCTTAATTATCACTGTGTAACTGATGAAACACACAGATTCCTGCCTGCTCTTTTGTGTCTCCTTGGATTTGTTTGGAGATTATTTTTAATTTGCATTGAGATATTTATGTTCATAAAATCAGAAGCCCACATGGGCTAGCAGTTGTTTTATTGTGTAACTATGGGGATTTCTATGTCTATTTCCCATCTCCTCTCAGTTTGGGATGTGATTTCTCATTAGAAGTAAATGTGTTTTAGTCTTGTCACTTAATTCTCAGCTCTCTTTATAATGATGATATCCTCTCTATATAATGATGATGATGATATCTTATTAGTACTTGTTGATCATATATTATGGGACAAACACTATGTTAAAAACAGTTCACTATTATATTTATTCCTCAAAATAACTAATATTTTCATCGTACAGAGGTGCAAACTGAGGTTTGGGAAGGCAAAGTAAGTATCTCAAGTTACAGCCAAGATGAGTTCAGAACCTGGGGCGCCTGGGTGGCGCAGTCGGTTAAGCGTCCAACTTCAGCCAGGTAACGATCTCGCGGTCCGTGAGTTCGAGCCCCGCGTCAGGCTCTGGGCTGATGGCTCGGAGCCTGGAGCCTGTTTCCGATTCTGTGTCTCCCTCTCTCTCTGCCCCTCCCCCGTTCATGCTCTGTCTCTCTCTGTCCCAAAAATAAATAAATGTTGAAAAAAAATTAAAAAAAAAAAAAGATGGGTTCAGAACCTTTTATCTTAAGCACTGCACTATATTTTTTCTTATTAAAAATGCAATGCATATTACTTATAGAAATAATAGAAAATACAGATAACCAAAATGAAGAAAACAAAAATTTCCTGTGACCCAATTAAAAAGAAATAATTATTGTTGACATGTTGGCATAATTTTACTTTTGTTGTTTCTCTTCCCACATGTATAGAAAGAAACAAAAAAGCAAAATTGTGTACATATATTTGTCTTAAAAATGAGATAATATAAAAACATTTTTATACATGCTTTATCTTCCACTTGTCAATACAGTCTGAATATTTTCCACATATTAAATATTTTTGTATAAGATTCTTTTAAAGAATCTCAGGAGATTATTGTTCGGATGCATCATAATTCATTATATCAATCCCTTAATTTTGGACAATTAAGTTCTACAACAAACAGTGCTATAGTAAATAGTTTTGTGTTTCCTATGATTATTTCATTAGGCCAAATTCCCAAACACGGGAATTGAAGTTATATATACTTAAAATAGTTTTAAGCCCTGTTAATAAAATGCCCTCCAAGTTCTGTCATTTAATACTCTATCAGGCAGTGTATAAATATGCCAGACTCTATCACTGCTTTCAAAACTAAATAGTGCCCTTTTGTTAATTATTTAACTTTATTGTTATGTTAGAATAATGGAAATTTCTAATTTTGTTTTATTTTGATTTTTTTTCTTTAGCAGTTCTCTGGTTCATGTCCTTTCTCTCTCCCTCCATTTCTCTCTCCCCCTCCCTCTCATAATGGCGATTTTTTTTATTGTGAGAGATATTGTTTTTATACTGATAGACTTAAAAATTTTTCCAATGTTTATTTAGTTTTGAGAGAGACAGAGACAGACTATGAGCAGGGGAAGGACAGAGACAGACAGACAGACAGACAGACAGAATCCAAAGCAGGCTGCAGGCTCTGAACTGTCAGCACAGAGCCCAACTGGAGGCTCGAACTCATGGACCCTGAGATCATGACCTGATCCAAAGTAGGATGCTTAACCACTGAGCTACCCAGGTGCCCCTAGACTTTTGTTTTAAAAAACTGTTTTAGGTTTACAGAAATGAGTGAATAATACATAGAGTTACCATATCCTTTTGCTACTCACCCCCTCCAATTTCCCCTGTTAGAAAATTTTTTGGATCAGTGCAGTATATTTATTAATTTTGATAAGCCAATATTGACAAAATTACTATTAACTAAAGGTTATAATTTACATTAGGGTTCACTCTTTGTGTTGTACATTCTATTCATTTTGACAAATGTAAAATGACATATATTTACCATTACAGTTTTGTGCAGAATAATAGTGTCACTACCCCTAAATTCCACTGTGCTCCACCTACTCATCCTTCTTTCTTTCCATTCCCCTAGCACCCTAGCAACCTCAGATCTTTTAGTCTGCATCGTTTTGCCTTTTTCAGAATGTCATATGATTGGATTGGAATTTTACAGTATGTAGCCCTTTCAGGTTGACTTCATTCACATAGCAATGTGCATTTAAGTTTATCTCATGTCTTTTCATGACTTGATGATCTATTTCTGTTTATTGCAGAGTAGTATTCCACTGTGTAGAATATCATAGTTTATCTATTTACCTATTGAAGGACACCTTTATTGTTTCCAAGTTTCAGAAATTATGAATAAGGCTTCTATAAACATGTGTGTGCAGATTTTGTGTGGACATACATTTTCAACTCATTTGGATAAATACTAATGACTGGTGGATCGTATGGCAAGAATTCATGTAGTTTGGTAAGAAACCACCAAAGTGTCTTCCAAAGTGTCTTTACCATTTTTCATTCTCATCAGCAAGAATGAGAGTTCCTACTGCTCATACCTCTACTAGCATTTGTTTTGAATTTTGGTCATTCTATTAGGTAGCATCTCGTTGTTTTAATTTGCAATTCCCTAATGACAAATGATATTGACCGTATTTTCATATGCTTATTTTGCCATCTGTATCTTCTTTGCTGAGATATCTTTACAGATTTCTAGCCCATTTTTTAATTGGGATGCTTTTTATTGTTGAGTTTTAAGTATTTGTGCATTTTAGATACTTTGTTCATTTCTGAATACCGGAAAATATTTGTAAAATATGCCCAGTTTGTGGCATATCTTTTCATTTTCTCCAGTGCAAACTTTTTGAGTAAATTAACTTTTTCTATTTATAGAATTGAATATTTTCGCATGTTGTTACTTACCTTTCAGTTTTCTTTATATTATTTTTGATATTCAGAAGTTTTGATTTTAAAATTGTCATATCCATAATTTTTTTCTTTGGTTCTTATTTCTCTATAGCTAGATAAGGAAAGACCCTTTCATTTTAAGAGTATGTAACTAATTGTTAATTTATACTCTCTTTAAGGGTTCTGTAGCTTGGCTTGACCTTTCTTTCCTTCCTCTTCTTCTCCTCTCTATCTCCTCCACCTAGTTTTCTTCCATTTCCTTCTTCTACAATCTCTAATCTACTTTATTTTGGTTAGTAAGGTTAGACATAGAGACTTAACATTAGTTCTTTCTCAATGATTATGTTTAGGCAGTTATCCAACATTGGTTGAAAAATCTATTAATTCTCCATGAAAAGGTTTTTTTTTTATCATGTTAGATATTTCTTTCATTACTTTAGGTCACTGGAATTTAAACTCTATGAGAGTAGTAATTCTATCTTTTTATTTCTCTGTATTCGCAGAGCATAGAATAGTTTTTGGCACACAGCAGACATTCAGTAAATTTCTGTGGGATAATAAATGAATGAATGAGTTCTTCAGGATTTTCTGTACTATTCTGTTTTATAGCTATTTCCATACCATTAGAATATTGTTTTAATACTTGTAAGTTTGTAATATATTTTACTATTCTAACCTAAGGCCCCCTTTGCTACTCTTTTTTTTTAAGTATTTTTTAATTTTAATGTGTTTTGAAAGATGATTTTTGGAATTACTCTCTCATATTCTAAAATTATCTTTGGTGTTTTCATTGAAGTTGTGTTAAATCCATAGAATAATTTAAGCAGAGTTGACATATAATATTAATAATACTTTCCATATAAGAACATGGTATGTTTCATCTTTTTCAATCCATAGTAGAGCTTGGGTAACTTTATTTATGCAAGTTCTTTATTTTTTGTTAAGTATATTTGGAGGTAGTTTCTATTTTATTGCTAGTGAACATTAGATATTTTTAATTATGTTTTGGAACTGGGTTTTGCTGATATATGGGGAAGCTATTTATTCTTTTTGTAGATTCCCTTTATATTACAGGTTTTTATATAGGCTTTTAAGTAGTGTTTCTGTGAACTGTAAGCATCATTCAGTGCCCCTCCACATCTCTGTATCCTTCATCTACTGAGGCAATGAAAAAGAATTTTAAAAGACCTTAGAAACATGAGATCTGATAAAATCCTGTCCCTCACTTCTATGACTAGGAAAGTCATATAATCATCATTGAGCTCCAATTTACTAATAGGTAGAGTGGGAATAACCTTCTGAGGACCTGACAAAAATAATGGTCATAACTTTTTAAATCAACAATAACATTGTTATAATGCTGATAGCTATTTACTATTAATGTAAGGACTAAATAATCATTCTTCTTGTGCTCACAAAAATCTTATAAAGTAAATACTATTATTATCCCAACTTTCATATGAAAAATTGAGGCTTGGGGAAGTTATAGAAATTATATACTATAGCAGTTAATGAGTGAGATCTTGGAGCCTGGCTGCTGGGTTTGAACTCCAACTCCCCAATATATTCACTATGTGAGCTTGGACATATTTTTTAACCTCTCTGAGCATTAGTTTCCTTATTCATAATATAGGGAATAATAATAATATATACTACAGAAGTACTTTTTTGTTTTTTTTATGTTTTGTGTTTTTTTTTTAACTTTTTTTTTTTCAACGTTTTTTATTTATTTTTGGGACAGAGAGAAACAGAGCATGAACTGGGGAGGGGCAGAGAGAGAGGGAGACACAGCATCGGAAACAGGCTCCAGGCTCCGAGCCATCAGCCCAGAGGCTGACGCGGGGCTCGAACTCACGGACCGCGAGATTGTGACCTGGCTGAAGTCGGACGCTTAACCGACTGCGCCACCCAGGCGCCCCTGTTTTGTGTTTTTTTGAGGTGTTTAGAATAGACATAGAAGTGATATATAAATATGAGCCAACTGACCAACCTGTGCTTCTTCCATTGAGGCCAGAAATTCTGTGATAGTCATAGAGTCATGTGTGTTACAGGATACCCTATTGGCTTAAGTGAATGCTATAGGATCAGAATCACTCTTCCTTAATCAAATCCAGCTTATTTTTCAAAGTTTATTTTATGTAACCAGATTAAAGAGAGGCTTATATGAATTCCATTGATCATGACCATAATTTAGACAGGATATTCTCATCAGTTAGACCAACGTCTGAGTAGAAGCCCTATATCTCTTAAATTCTTACCTGCCACATCTAATCATTTAGAAAATCCAATTGGCTTTTCCACCAATGCTGCTCTAGTCTGAACCACTATCATCTCTCACTTGGATTACTACAATAGCCTCATAATGGGTCGTTCTGCTTCTACTTTCGCCTCATTTTGGTCTATTGCCAAACAGTAGCCAAGACTATGCTCAAAACTCTCCAATACTTCCCACTTCACTTAGAATAAGAGGATCTTAAAATAATTTATAACAAACTACTTAATCTGGCCCCCTGTATCCTCTGTGATCTCATGTCTTGCTACTTTGTCCCTCATCCTGTTCCTGATACATTGACCATTTACCTTTCCTTGAATATTCTGGGATCCTCCTATGGATCTGTTCCTTCTGTGTGGAATACTCTTTCCTCAGATATATTATTGGCTAACTCTATTCCCTCATTTAAATATTTGCTGTAAACCAACTTTCAAGGGAAAACTTCTTTGACCTCCCTGTTTAATAAAGGAAACTTTTCTATCCCCCCCTGCCCCTTACACCACACTCATTTTCTGTGACCTTCTCTACTTTTTATAGCACTCAATTTTATAAGTCTGTTTTGTTCACTGACATAGTACATGGTATGAATAGGTCCTTAATATTTAAAATTGATTGTGATAGTGCATTTGTTAGCATTATAGAATAATGCAATTCCAAATTTGATAGTCGCATAGGGATTATCTTATACATACAACTTTTATGTTCCAAAATGTTTATGACCATGTGGTTTTATTTCTTTATTATTTATATTTACCACTCCTGGGAAGAATGCAAAATATTTGCATTAAAAACAATGAAAAAACAATACTGAAAAAAAAAAACCCATAATGATACAATAGGACCATTGAAACAAGGATAAGATAACCAGAGGTAAGAAATGAAAGGAAAAGTGAATGTAAAACTGAACTGTGCTTCCTGGTAGCCAAGGCAGAAAAGGGAATGTATTGAATTAGGTAATTCTTGCAAAATCACAGTCTATGGATAATCAATATCAGAATGATCAAAGGTGCTTGTCTAATATAGATTCCTGCTCCACTTCAGATGCACTGTATCAGTATATTTTGTCCTTGGGATACACATAGGAGTCTGCATTTTTACAAGCTCCTCAGGTGGTTTTTAAAAATTTTTTTAATGTTTTTATTTATTTTTGAGATAGAGAGAGACAGAGCATGAGCAGGGGAGGGGCAGAGAGAGAGAGGGAGACACAGAATCCAAAGCAGGCTCCAGGCTCTGAGCTGTCAGCACAGAGCCCCATGCAGGGCTTGAACTCACCGACTGTGAGATCATGACCTGAGCTGAAGTCGGATGCTTAACCGACTGAGCCACCCAGGCGCCCCTCCTCAGGTGGTTTTTATGCACAAGGAAGTTTACAACCTTCAGAGGTACATACACATAAGAAATTCTGAACAACATAACAGGCATTGTCATCAACAGTGGAAAAGTTTACCATAGCAATTAAGTTAATTTTTGCAAACGAAGTAACCTGTCAAAGGTCACACAGAAAGTTGAACCTAGACCAGAACTTATTTCCAGCCTTTTTTTTCCTGCTACACCTAGTCATCATAGTATTCCTTCCCATTTAATTTGCAATTGTGATCAGATTGAATTGATTGCTATCAGACTACTAATACCAACTCCTATGTACTCAGCCCTTAAAATGATCACTTATTCTCATATGTATCTGAGATGTATAACCTATGTGCTATCTCTATGTTCAAATAAGACAAACTGTATACAGTGTATCACATAGTCTAGTACAGAGTGCTCAATACAGTTAATATCCCTTTGTATTTTCTCAGACTCTTGCCTATTCTAGACTAAACTTCAGCCTTTTTGCATCACTTGCTGTTCCCAAAATATATTCCCCAATACATGTCATAATATTTGACATATATATTTGTGTCTAATCAATAGAACATTTAGCTACATTATTTTCATCCCTTTAAATGACTTAAGCATAGTAAAATTAAAAGTAATGGTAGTTGTATATGTGTCCTCATGCAAGTATAGGAGCACAGATGATAATTCTCATCAGACTGGGGAGGTCTTTTAGACCTACCTGAGAGTCCCCAGGAGGAATGAAGGTAAAATCTATCACCTGCAAACAGAATGGTTGGCTACAGAGGCAGGTGTGCATCTCAAAACATGATAACAGTGCACATCGGGAGCCTAGCACATTGTTAGGCTACTGGGCTAGCACTAAGTAGTAGACACTCACAGAATAATAAATTTGGGTAACATAAGAGAATTTATAGGATTTGTGGTTCCAGGCATTATACTTGTAATACCTTTTGTCTTCACATTTAACCCTATAATGTTGGGATCCTTCATTGCTTTTATTTTGCAAATGAGGAAGTAGAGGCCAAACAGATTATATATGTTGAAGCCAGAATTCTGACCCAGGTCTGTTTCTCTGCAAAAATTACATTCTTTTACCTCATCAGATGATTTTAAAGTTTATCAAATAGACTACAGCTGTATTTCCTTGTTGAGGGTCAAGGTGTTGGGTAGGAGTGATTAGTGACAGAGACTGTATTTTCTGGATGAGCCTTTGGAAAACGGACAAACTTGCCATATATGGAAATTTTCATTTGTCATAAGAGAACACATTACAAGATGACCTGGTTCAAGAGTACATAAGAATCTCTTTCCAGAGAAATTCTTCCTTCCCAGCCTCATCTGGTACTGAATATTTGTACACTCTAAAGTTACTGACTTGGAAGATATTCAAAGAGAATGTAGCTACGTTTGAGGCACATGTAGTGGAGAGACACAGAATCTGAATTCATTTTACCCTTATGTAAGTGATGTAAACTTCACTAGCCTCTACTTTCTCATCTGAAAAGTGGGACAAACTGTAAAGGATTATGATGATGAAATTTGCCATAGTATCCCCATAGGATAATCAGTCTTGGTAAGATCAGACACATATTCTCAAGAAAATTCAAACTGAAAGAGGAATTAAACAATAGGAAATAAACAGTAGGAACAGAGGAAATAAATTTTCAGATGAATAATACTGTATTTGACCTATCATTTCTCTATCCCCACATACCCTTCAAGAAGAACTTGTCACAACCTAGAAGAAACAACCCTGTGCACCATGTGATCTCAACCCCAAAATAGATTAGCATTAGTTATGTGATCCAAGCTAAAACCAGTCTCATTTTCTTTTTCTGGAAATTAGGGAATTTGTTGGTTGACTATAAAAAACAGCTAGAAAGTCTGATTGATTTGGACCTAAGGCCAACTTTGTAAAGGATATGATATCCACATGGAAGTAGTTGAGTAGAAAAGTCTAATGAAGAGGGACAAGAATGAAATGAACACATATCAGAAACAAGAGACTGGAGGCTGTCTTTGTAATTAAATGAAGGGGAGTGCTGTGTTCACCATTTCTCCTTGCTTCCTCCAAAAATAAAGTAACTATAGCGGGAAAACAAACAAACAAATAAATTGCTTCCGAACCTTTGTCAAAAAAAATTTTTTTTAAGTGAAATATTTCCCCTGCCCCCACAAAAAAGGAGAGAGAGAGAGAAACTACCTGGCTGTTTTCCAATAACCATGAAGTCCATTTGAGGTGCAGGGAAGTGCTGATTATCTTTAACATTTTTAAGATAAACCCCACTTTTCTGAGAGGAGCTTGAGTGGGTTTCTGATCTTTACAAGCCAACAATTCCTAAGCTTTCATTATGGATCTTTCTCGCTCAGTAACTGAACAGATCCCTTCCTTGCTTTTTAAAAGCCTGCTATGTAAATCAAACATTCACATGAAAGGTGACTTACTCCATTAGTGCTGCTATAACAAAATAGCACAGACTGGGTAGCTTATAAACAATGGAAATGTATTTCTCACAGCTCTGCAGGCCAGAAGTCTAAGATGAAGGCTCCAACAGAGTTGGTGTCTGGAGAGGGCCCACTTCCACATAGATGGCCATCTTCTCATTATAACCTCACTTGGCAGAAGGGAGCAAAAGACCTTTCTGAACCTCTTTTTTTTTTTTTCAACGTTTATTTATTTTTGGGACAGAGAGAGACAGAGCATGAACGGGGGAGGGGCAGAGAGAGAGGGAGACACAGAATCAGAAACAGGCTCCAGGCTCTGAGCCATCAGCCCAGAGGCTGACGCGGGGCTCGAACTCACGGACCGCGAGATCGTGACCTGGCTGAAGTTGGAGGCTTAACCGACTGCGCCACCCAGGCGCCCCTGAACCTCTTTTATAAGGGCACTAATCCTATGGTTAGAGCTCTCAGGACCTCATAACCTCCCAAAGGCCCTGCCTCCCAATTCCATCGCTTCAAGGGTTAGGATTTCAACATACGAGTTTTGTGGGAATTGGGGAGAAGGCAAACATTCAGTTTATACTCTTCTGTCCCTATCCCCCCTTTCATGTCCTTTTCACATGCAAAATACATTCATTCCATCTTAATAGCCCCAGAAGTCTTAACTCACTCCAACTTCAGCTTAAAAGTCTGAGTCCAAAGTCTTATCTAAATATCATCTAAATCAGGCATGTTACGACTCAAGGTAAAATTCACCCTGAGGCAAATTCCCTTCCAGCTGTGGAATTGTAAATCAAACAAATTATATGCTTCTAAAAATACAATGGTGGGACAGGTGTAAGACGGACATTCTCATTCCAAAAGGGAAAAATAGGTAAGAGGAAAGGGGTAACATGTCCCCAGAAAATCCAAAAGTTTACGGCTGAAAAATAATCTCTGATTCAAGGCTCTTGCTCCAGGCCCCCTGGGCAAGAGTTCCTGCTTTCTGGACGCACTGAAGCAAGGTTTGGGTCACCAAGGCTCTGGTGGCTCTGTTCCCATGGCTTTGGGTGGCCCTGCCTCCATGACTTTGCTGGGTACAGCCCAAGCTGCAGCTCTCATAGCATGAAATTGCATGGCTCCTGCTCTCCCAGCTGGAATCATGTGCTGGTGTTTCTACCAGTTTGGGGTTTTCAGGGCATCTCATTCTCTACTCCTCCTCTAGCCTATGCCCTATTGGAGGTTCTCCGTGGTGGCCTTGCCCCTGCTGCAGCCCTCTCAAGGTGGCTCCTTCCTTCAAAATCTAGGTGAAGGTAGGGGCACCTAGGCAGCTCAGTTAGTTGAGTGTCCAACTTCAGATCAGGTCATGATCTCACGGTTTGTGAGTTTAAGCCCTGTATCAGGATCACTGCTATCAGGGCAGAGCCCACTTCAGATCCTCTGTCCCCTTTTCTGCCACTTCTTGCTCACACACACTCTCTCTAAAATGAATAAATATTTATATTAAAAAAATCTAGGTAGAAGGAGCCACGATCCTTGTGCTTTGCTGGGTGTAACTCACTGCTGCACCAGGGCCTGCTGGAATTGTATCTGGGGGCAGCCAAGAAGAGTGGCATTGGAATGTGGGAAGTGGAACCTATTACATGAAGCTTGATGTGACACAGGGACAGTAGTGGCCCCTTCTTTGAAATTAAGTCCTTGCACTATGAGCTTGTGTTGGAAAGGACAGTGCCAGTGATCTCCAAAATGCCTTTGGAGTCATTCTTCCATTGTTTTGGACAACAGCTCCTGGCATCTGTTTAAATGGCTGATCCATACTAATCTCCTAATCAAATTTGGCACACTCTTGTGTTCTTTCCTGAGCAAGTTTTCTCATTCCTTTCAAAATGGATAGGTTGAGAATTTTCCAAATTTTTGAGGTCTGTTTCCTTTTGATTAACAATTCCATTTTTAAGTCATTTCTCTACATACATTTTACTATAAATGGTCAGGAGGAACCAAGCTACCCTTTCAACACAAATTTTGTTGTTTACAAATTCTGTCTTCCACAAAACAATAGGACATGGACATGATTCAGTAAAGTTCTTTGCCACTTTATAACAAGGATCAGCCTCCCTCCAGTTTTCAGTAACATATTTGCATTTCTGTCTGAGACCTCATCAGAATGGCTTTACTGTCTATATTTCTACCAATATTCTGTTCCCAACCACTTATATATTCTCTAAGGAGACTGAGGCTTTCACTACAGCTCTTCTCTTTCCTCTGAACCTTTATCAGTCTGTTCACAGCAGTGCAGGCTTTTTCTACTGTGCACTTTAAAACTTCCAGGCTCTACCCAGTACCCAGTTATAAAATCACTTCTACAATTTTAGGTATTTATTATAGCAACATCCCATTCTTGGTATCAGTTTTACTTCTTAGTCCTTTTGGGCAGCTGTAAGAAAATACCATAACCTGGGTAGCTTATAAACAATAGGAATGTATTTCTTAGAGTTCTGGAGGTCAGGAAGTCCAAAATCAAGGCTCCAGCAGATAAGGTGTCTGGTAAGACCTGCTTCCTCATAGATGGCTGTGTCCTCACTTGTAACATCACTTGGCAGAATGGGGCAGGGGAAATTCCTTGGGTGTCTCTTTTTTAAAAAAATATTTTTAATGTTCATTTATTTTTGAGAGAGAGAGAGAGAGGGGCGGGCAGAGAGAAAGGGAGACACAGAATCCAAAGCAGGCTCCAAACTCTAAGCTGACAGCACAGAGCCCGATGCGGGACTCGAACTCACAAATAGCGAGATCATGACCTGACCCAAAGTCAGAAGCTTAACTGACTGAGCCACCCAGGAGCCCCATCTTGGGTCTCTTTTTTAAGGTCACTAATCCTTCATCACCCCCCCCCAAAACCCCACATCCTAATTCCATTACCTGAAGGTTAGAATTTCAACATATGATGGGTGCCTGAGTAGCTTCATCAGTTAAGCATCTGACTCTTGATTTTGGCTTAGGTCATGATCTCACAGTTCACGAGTTCAAGCCCCACATTGGGCTCTGCACTGACAGCTCAGAGCCTGCTTGGTATTCTGTCTCCCTCTCACTCTGCCCCTCCCCTGCTTGCTCTCTATATCTCTATCAAAATACATAATAAACTTAAAAAAAGAATTTTGACATATGAATTGGAGGGCAGGCAGAAATTTTGAGTCTATAGCAAGAGGGATATAAAGGACTTTTACTGACCTGGGTAGTAGGGACCAGAAAGATGAATTCTAAACCTAACTCAATGTTGTGCCATAAAAATAATGAACTTTGTTAGTTTCTGAGACCAGTAATGAAAATATCAACTACGTAATAAAGTAGATGTTGATTATATTCTTCTTATCTCCTTTAATGACATCATAATGATTAGCTTTTTAAGAAGCAGTACATTTCCTATAATGTATACATAACTCATTACACATGTCAATTTATTGAATCAAAGAGAAGCTTGAAATAGGTGCCAATGTAATTCTAGAAATCATAATTAAATAATTTCATTAAGTATAGTTTATTGTATAAGTTGAGATTAGATCCAGACATCTTGGATTCATGTATTGGCTCTAATAAAAATAACTTTTGGTTATTTAATCTCTCTGGCCTCAGTTTCCTAATCTGAAAAAAATTACAATAACAGTACCTATTTTATAGCATTGTGTAAGGGTTAAATTAGTTACTTTCTATAAAGTGCTTAGAGTAGTGTTGGCACATAGAAGGTGCTCAGTCAATGTCAGTGCTATTAGTAAATTTAGTTCAACTTAATAAAACATTGGAGTCCATTATTGAACAAAAATCCTGAAAAACAATTTTTTCAGTAATAATTATGTGTAACATTTGTAATTTGATTTATATAACATGAAAAGTCCTGTTATATACACTACTTATTTTAATTTTCATTTTCACAATAACCCTACTGATTTTTCATTGCCCATATTCTTCAGATATTGAAAGTGAGGTTCATTGAGGAGAACAACAGTTATTCTGGAGTTATTTTGGACAGGTGGCTAAACTTAAATATCCTTCATCCTACCTAGCACTTGGGCTATTAGATAAAATAAAGTGGTTCAGAGTGTGATCCAGATGACTTTCCTTTGTGGCTTCTGCTAATTTTTAAGCCCCATCCACCTACCTATATTTTAGGCAGAGTTGGGCATTGGAAACCATATATAACCAGGTAACCTATGGATTGCTCCCTGTAGCTGCCTGTCTCCTTCAGCTACCATCTCAAAGATTCCTCAAGTGATAAATTCCCACAGGTTTTCTAGCTAAGTAGCTCAGACCGGATGGAGTCCATGAGTATTCATCTGTATGGAATCTTAGTTTGAGCAATACAATAGACTTGTGTCAAATATAAATCTTTAAGCTGAAATCTCCTTTACTTCTTTCCTTCCCTTCTTTCCATCACCCCGTGCCTGCCCCTTTCCTTCTCTCTCTTTTTCTGTTGCTCTCTTCCCATTTGGATTTGGCTACTATCCTCTTTGGTAGAAATGTTGTGTTTACCGAAAAAGACTATGTTGTATAGCAGAAAAGTTTTAGTCCTTATTTACCATAAATTGTAATAAAAATAACTATCATTATAGAGTTAAATTAGTTGGTGTTAGGTCACTTGAATGGTGAACTCCCTTAATCCTTACAATATATAGGTATTATTAGCAGCTTTATAGAGGGAGAACTGACCCTCAGAGAGGCCATGAGGCCCAAGATCTTCTGAAGCCTGTATGTGTATTCTCTTCACTGATACTCTTTCCCCTAACTCTGTGTGACATTAGATAAGTCACATCTCCCCATTGCAACCTCAATTCCACTAATATAAAATAAGGGAGTTAAGCTAATTGTCTCTAAGTTTCCTTCTAACTCTAGCAGTTTAATACCACTTATTTTGTAAGAATTACCCCCAAAATAGAAAATCTAGATATTTAAAAACTGTTAAGACATGTGTCAAAAGTGATGATGTTTTTAAAGTAAAATTAAAAAGTACATTTGAAAGATAGGAAAAAACATCATTGTTCATCAGTTTCCAGAGTTCTTTCTTTTACAGATGCCAATACAATGTTAAATGCTACCATAATTATAGTGTAGATTTTCTCTTAATTACTACTCTTTCATTGGCTTGCTCTACAAAGAAAGGGGGAAAGGGGTGGAAGAAAAGAGGAAGGTTCACCTTTCAGTGAGGTGACTGTCTGCTTTTCCTCTGGAGAGGAAATCAGCAAAGTCTAATTGTTCCATAGCCAGGAGTAATTAGGAGAGCTCCTAATAGAAATAATCCTGTGAGCTGAGGGATATTGATTAGTGAATGTCCACTTTACAATGGGTATTGATACATCTATAGACCTTTCTTTTGTTAATAATTAGTAAACATTATCTGAGCACCTATTATGTACCACAAATGAATAAGACATGGTCCTTGTTCTCAAGGAGCTCCCAGGAGGAGAGGGATAATAGGTTGAATTGTGAGCATTCAAAAATAATTACCCAGGCACAGAGAGTTCCAAGAAGGCATTTTTAGCAGTGTATGTAGAACAGCACAGTGAGCTAGCCATTATTTCCATGGCTGAATTGGAGCACACAAATGGCAGAGATACGTCTTGAGAGATGGGCAGGGATGATCATATAGGGCACCAATTGCTGTGTTAAAGAACTTTGAATTTGTTCTGAAGACAGTAGGAAGTTGTTAAAAGGGTTTCAGAAGGGATGATACAAGGTCATAATTGTCTTGTGGAAAAAATCGTGGCCCTGGTATTTTGCTGAGGCTATTAATGGAGGCCTGTGGGCCTTCTCTTCAGGGAGGGGCTATAAAAAACCATACCAACTCATCTCCAGTTTTGTTATCAAATTAGATTAAAAGATTTTTAAAATTTTTGTTTATTGTTGAGAGGAGAGAGAGACAAGAGTGCGAACAGGGAGGGACAGAAAGAGAGGGAGACACAGAATCGGAAGCAGGCTCCAGGCTTTGAGCTGTCAGCACAGAGCCTGACGTGGGGCTTGTACTTACAGATTGTGAGATCATGACTGAGCCGAAGTCAGACGCCCAACCAACTGAGCCACCCAGCCGCTCCTCAAATTATATTTTAAAAATAATGGCACAGAAATGTCCATATCTTATTATGTTTTATTACTATATATCTAGCCTTTGTTTTGTTTGTTTGTTTACATTTTCAACATTGCAAGGAAGAAATTATTGTTTCTCATTTTCCCAATTAAAGAACACAGAATCTGCTGAAGTTAAATACTGACTCAGGCCACAGAGTAATGGCAAAACTGGGAATCAAATTTAGGTTTCTGTGACTGCAAAGTCCCTGCTCTTGCCCTTTGCTACATCTGCAACTACAGGCTAGATCTGGAACTTGACTCCCAAACTTTGATTTCTAAGGAAGTCCACAAATTGCTAAAAGAGGGTTAGAAAAATAATATTTACCTTCACTATATGATAAAAGAAAATTGTCGCCAAAACCAGGTAAAAGCATTACAAAAAAGGAAAACTATAAACCAGTATCTATTGTGAACATAGAAACAAAAATGTTGAATAACATGCTAGCAAATTGAATCCAACAATGTATAAAAAGAATTATATACTGCAGCCAAGTGGTATTTTAGGAATGCAAAATTGGTTCAATATTTGAAAATTAATATAATCTACCACATCAATAGGCTAAAGAAAATAAAATACTTGACAAAATTCAACACCCATTCATGATTTTAAAATAAAGTCAGTAAACTAGGACTAAATGGGGAATTCCCTCAACTTGATAAAGAATATCTACGAAAATCCTGTAGCTAAAATCATACTTTGTAGTGGGAAAATTGGATGTTTTCCCCAAAGATCAGGTAACAAGGCAAAGATGTCCCTTTCCCATTCCTATTCCACATTTTACATACTTGAAATCCTAGCTAATGTGAAAAGATGAAAGGGGAACAAAATATTTACAGTTTGGAAAGGAAGAAAAAGCAAGTTATCTACTAAAATAAATGAATAAAATACATGTTTATCATATGAAGTAAGTAACATCAATTATAACTAACTTCAAATGTTGCCTTACTATTTACAATGTGTTTTCATTGACACTGTCTTACTTGAGTCATTGAGATGGGTTTTCTTTCTTCCTGTAATTTAATCTATTTTGTAGATGAGTAGTAATGGTTAAGAGCAAGGGCTTTGAAATCAAATAGGTCCTATTTTGAGTTCCAGTGTGCCACAAGCTATATGACCATGGGCATGTTACTAAATTTCTGGACATGTTCTCTCATCTGGAAAATGGGAACAGTAAGACCTAGTTTAGAAAAATTGTTTCAAGCAATAATGGTATTTCAATCCAGACATATCACATACTAATTCTGTTTTCTTAGGTATGGTACTTATAATCTCTGAGCTGCAGTTTCTTCAAATGTGAGATGAAGATAATAATAGAGCCTACTTCTTGGGTTTTATTTTTATTTTTTGGATTAAACTAGAAAATACTCGTAAAACACTTGTCACTGAGTCTGTCACACAATAAACACTTAAATAGCAGTGGCCATTGTTATTACTGTTTTATCCTTTGGTCCTATTTGATGATAAATGAACAAGGGACTGAATGAAGGGTTATGGGCAGGAGAAGAAGGATCAGTTCAGGAGAGAAGGCTGGATATACAAACAAATGGCAAGATTGTAGAGGACCATGAATGACAGAGAGGAAATTAAAAATTTAGAACTTTGGAGGAAAATGAGTCAAAGAAATTTTCCGTTGGTCCTATGTTCCTGGCCAGTCTTCATGGAGATAAAGCCCCCATGTCAGGAAACTTATGAATGGTTTGGATCTCAGTGGTAGATTCTTGATTATAATTTCCAAGGAGGTTCTGTCCTCTACCTTTTCCCAGGATGATTATTCCAGTCAGGAAGAAAGAGGGAGGAGAGGCCAGGGACCTTAGTGACCCAAGGCCACTAGGAAGCAGTGCCAGCACCTGCTGCTGTTCAGGGAGTAGGATGCAGTCCTGATTTAGCACGACCACTGCTGAAGGTTCCTTGGAGCTTGGCCAGCTTGCATCCTTCCTGGGGTTCTTATTTTGCAATCTGTTTGCAAATAGAAGGAATGCTGCCAATTTGACTGGGGCATAGAATCCAGCAGAGATGATGATGGTAATAACTCTGCAGTGGCCAGGCACTGGTGCTATCAGGGAACCTGAGGGGAGAAGGGGGTGTCTGATTCTTTGAATAACAATTCCTGGCCCTAATGGCCTTAGGGTGATGGGTGGGACTTTCAGCCCATTCTCCTCCTGGGCCAGCATCTGTTCCTTGGATTAAAGGAAAAGCTTCCTGTTTTCTTCCAGAAACAGAAACCTATTTGTTTAGTCTGAGCAAACTTATCTCCAGCCCAGGTCAATCTATTCTGACAGAGTAAGAAAGAGATAGAGATAGATAAGCCCTTGAAAGGAATTTATGGAAGTGTGAATTTTGCCAAGTCTGTATTTTGCTGCTTGGAGAGGGCTGGCTCAGGGTACTAGGTTAGACTGGCAAATTCAAAGGCAGACGGTCCTGCCTACACAGCAGCCTCCTGGCCGGAAGTCGGGGGTGGATCCAGATGGGAATCATATGCCTGTGCCATGTGTGTTTGCATTGGAGGGGAGAGAATCTCATGGCTGACAACGTTCTTAGGGCTCCATGCAGAACTCACAGCATGATTGAGGAAACTGCTGGGGTGGTTCTATGCCCTGAATTTTGGGAAATTGTAACAAGCACAGGACTAAGTACTTGAACCTAACCTGGCCCTGTCATCTCATTGGATACCAGACTAGAAAACCTAAACAACTCCAAAAATCCACTTTTTCTTATTCCTGCACAACCCATAGGGAAACTGTCCAATCCCACTGTCTCATGCTTTTTCAGTTTCACCCTTCCTTTCCATTCCAGGATTCAGATTCAGTGAATGTTTAAGCACCTACTAAATGCTGGAAACTAAGTGCTACAGGAAGGAGGAGTTGTTATCTCCATCTTACAAATAAAGAAACTGAGATTGGTCACATAGCTACTAGATGGCAGAATCAGGATTCTCTGTTCCACAGCCACTGTCATCCTGTGCTTACCTTTTAAGTTTCAACTCTTATAACTTCCTCGGCATATTCTGCCATCTGAGCCATAGTGCACTGTTTTTTTAATTTCCTGATCATTTCTTCTTTAACCTGTATCATTTACCCAGACTTTTCTACTTGTTTGAAACTCTCTCCTCCTCCCTGGCCCCTCACCACCCCTAGTTTCCCGCCCCCAGTTTTATGTTTCTTTGTTTGATGCATTCTACTAATTTTTCAGATCTTATCCTAGCTATCACTGACTTCAAGGAATTTGTCTTTGGGATATAATATTAACTCAGTAAAATATTTTAAACTAAGTGAATAAAGCAAGCTTCTCTTGTTCAGATGTGAGACAATGGAACAGAAACTAGGGATCAAGCAAAAATAGGAAAAGAAGAGGGTGAGAGCCAGAGTCTAGAGAAACTGAGTTGAAAAGATGAACTGCCTTGAATTTTTATGGAGTGTCTTTGGACTTGTACATAGGCAGGGAAGGAACCATTAAAAATGCTGACCAGCTTGGATAACTAGGGTAAGATATTGGGTCTTCTGGCCCAAAGACCAGATCTAATGTGGAGTGTAATGTACCACTTAGTTGAAAGGGTCTATCATTTTCAGCAAAGCTAACAATATATTTTTCTGGAGTTTTCCCTGCATTTGTGACATTGACTGAGGTTGCTGCTGACAGTGTTGATGCACAAGAATCTCTGCCTTAACTAAGTTCATTTCCCAAGGACTTACTCCTTCACTTTTTGGCAGCTAGGTGCCTATTTTTCCACTTTGATAAGCCTAGAGAATTCAATTCAATTTCTCTAAGGGTTTTATCCTCCTATCTGCCCACTACAGGCAACTCACAGGGCCATGACCTTTTCATGGGGAAGTTGTTATACAAGAATATTTTAAAATCTCACAGAGTTACAGACTGTCAAAACTATTAAAAGCCTTAGAAATCATTTAGACATATTCCTATCAATGGGAATGAGGTCACACAGAAAAGCAGTGGTTAAATAACTCAGGTACTGTGACTCTTTGGGACTTTCTCCATGGTTCCACAACCATGGTCATTAAATTTGATGTGAGAAGAGATGGGGGCTGAGGGGGGTGGGGGGACCTGATAACTGCACAATTAGAGTTACCAAAAATATGACTGGCTTTAGAATTAGATTCAAATTTGAATCTTGACTCCATCTCCACAAGCTTTGCAACCTCAGAAATGTGACCTAATGTTTCTCTGTTTCCTCAACTATATAATAGAGATATTGATATTTACATAGTTGTTAGGAAGAATGCTGATGAGTGCAGAATGCCTAAAACTTTGTAGGCATTAGCTACTGTGTATTACGGTAGGTAGGTTGTATTTTTTTCAGATATTTGGGCAAAATTGGGATAATTGAAACATTTTTGAGGGTCTTGGTTGACAAATCATCTGTCTTGAGAAAGCACAATTACTCAGGTTCCTTTCAGCAACTCCAAGTTGTCATTCTTTAGACAAAGACATGTTGTCAGAGAAATTCATCATTGAGTGATATTTGGGCTTTGTTTACATTGCTTCATTGAGTTATTACTAGGACTCCAAATTGCTATGGAAGATTAAAGATTTCACAGGATTTCAGCAAACTATATATGTCTTTCTATATGACAGCCTTTGAGCCATTGAGTGAACTGCTAAAATTTACTTGAGATCTGCCACAACTACTGAGAAAGGAGTTCTGAGGGGTGAAACCCACCATCTAAAGAGACGAAGTGCCACACTTGGGCATTTTCCATTGGAAAGTCATAGAAGTTAGTCATATGCAATCTAACATTAATATTTCAGGGGTAATGAAAGTAGTCTGGACCTAGAATTGGGAAGCCTGGGCTCCAGTCTCATGTTTTTTTATTGACCAGAGTGCAGTCCTAAACACTTACATAACTTTACTGTTTAGTTTGATTCTAGGATCCTTCCCTACACTCTGCCATTTTACATCTCTATTCCCATGCCCATATTTTTTTCTGTCTGAAATGTTTTGCATCATCCCCAATCCTTAACCTTTACCTGGAAACCTCTTCTATCCTTAAAGTCATAGTTCAGAAAGTGCCTTCTTTGCAAAGATATCTCTGATATACCAGGCTAGGATTGGTCCTCTCTTATGATTTCAGACTCCATTGCTTCACTCTGCCAGTGCATTGTAGACAGTTATTTACATCTACCTCTTCCCTAATGTACTGTAAGGCCCTTGAGGGTAGGGAGTACATTTTATTTTTTGTTATCTTATCAATGCTTATACTTTAGTGCGTGCAACCTCCAGCAGTAACTGAATGATAGATAAGATTTGAGTAGGCAGAAGGGAGTAAATCAGGGAGACCTAAGTCGTGAGAACAAAGACATGGAGGCTGGAACGAATGAGAATCATACATTTCATTATTTTACTTATTCATGGATTTACGTATGCATTCATTCACTTATTCACTTGTTTAGCATGAAGATGCAAGCGGAACCTACTGAATGCTAGGATACAAAGAATAAAAAGAAGGTTATTCTTAAGAATTTTCCATTTTGGGGGAAGAGGGATACAGACAATAAACATTCAACAATATAGCATCGTGATTGCTGTGAAAGACATGCAGGCTGCAGAGAGAGTACAGATGAGGTACCTCTGTGAGCTTGAGGGTTAAATAAAGCTTCTTGGAGGAAATGACACCTCAGCTGAGACTCGGAACATGAGTAGGAGTGAACCAGGCTGACAGGAGGAGAGGCATTCTAGAGCTATGTTTGGGGCTGTTGGTGAGCCAGATCTGGCAGAAATAGAGAGCCTAGTCTGGAGAAGCTAGGGGCATTAGATTGAAGAGATTGACTTAGTGACTTGGGATTCAAAACCATATATAGATATGCGAAAACACAAACTGAAAATTGTGGAACTCTTGTAGACATGCCACAATTGGCGGAGGGAATCATTTTGGCAAGATGTTAGCTGACGTTGTATTGGTCTGATCCTGTAGTAGTCCCTTACTTTTCTCTAAGGAAAAATTCAGAGGAAATACTTTCTTTAGGGAGAATTGGTCTGTTTTAGGAAGAGAAGTACCTCAGTTTATCTCCTGTGATGAATTCCATAAGTATAAGCTTAGAATGTAACACTTGCATACATTTCCATTTGCTCAGGGGGATCCATGTGGATTTCGGAAGTTTCTGAATAGGTTGTTGGGACAAGAGCCTTGAAAAATCAAACTATAGATAAGTACTTCAAAAACAATCTGGGCAAATAAATAGCAATAATAATTGGTAGATTACAAATGTACTGTAGTCTCCTCATAATACCAGGAGGTACATATTATTAATTTCAGTTTTATACACAAGGGGATAAAACTGAGAAACTTTAAATTATTTTCTCAAAATCATGCAACTAATAAGCGACATAGCCAGAACTAGTACACAGTTTTTCACACTCTCAATTCTGTGCTTTTTCTACTATGTCATAAATTGTATGTCTCGAAATTTCAGGAACTCTGCTGTTGGCATTTCTATTGCTTTGAAACTGTCGAGGGTAAAACATTCAGTTACATAATTTGACATTTAGATTTATCTTTTTTTCAGACCTGAAATATCATATTTTTGCCTACCAATTTGGCTTTGTAATATTTCAGTTTTAGTTTTGTATTGGCCCCTGGTATAAAAATATGCTATCGTCCTAATTAAAGTACTGGCTTACCTCTCACAACAGAGATTTTCAAGAAAACTGCCAACCATTCGAAATAATTTATGGTCATTCACATGTTTTTCTCACTTAAGCTTATTACTATTTTTAGATGTATTCTATATTATATAAATCTTTTAGTGCTGTTTTTAGTGTTGATCTGTTGTTAAGGAGACAGTAAAGGTCCTAATCAATTAGCAGAAGTTGGCAGTAGAATCGCAAATTTTAGAGCTAGAAGCGATATTAACAACTATTTATTCAGAATCTCTTCAGGGAGTTATAAATATTAGTGAGAAAATTTTTGGAAACTTCTTTTCATTGAAGACTAGCATATATATATATATATATATATATATATATATATATATACTCCAATCTCAAGTATATAGTTCAATGAATTTTTACAAATAAATAACAATCAAGGTAACCACTCCCCTGGTCAAAAATATAGAACACTGCCAGTTACCCAGAAGACTTGCTTCATAATGCCTCCTTTCAGTCAGTACCCCCAAATGTAATAGTCTATCAAATTAGATTAGTTTGCTTGTTCTATAACTTCCTATAAATGGAATCATACTGTATATGCCCTTTTTAATACGTATATTTTCATTCAACAATATGTTGTCCATATTATTTTATGTAGCAATCATATTCTTTCTCATCAATGTATAATATTCTGCTATACCACAACCAATTTGATTTGATGTGATAATGTTTGGTTTAGTGCTTCTGTGTCTATGTTCCTGAAAGAGATTGGCCTATTAGCTTCTTTTCTTGTAATTTCCTTAAAAGGTTTTGGTATCAAGGTTATGCTAGCCTCATAAATGATTTGGAGAGAGTGAGTCCCTAAAATGATTAAGTGAATTCACTAGTGAAGCTATCTAGGTCTAGAATATCTTTAAAGGAATGTTTTTAATTATGGATTTAATTTTTAAAATAAATATAGCACTTTGGTATACTTGTTTTTTTTTCCCCCTCAAATCTTTTCTCCCCATTCCCAGTAGAGTTATAAACCATGCTGCATTGCAGTTCTCCCTTGTAGAGTAAGCAGAGTATATTTCTCTGACTATTCATGCTGGGCTTAGACATATGACTTGACTTAACCAATGGAATATTAGAATATGTGATGGAAGCAGAGGCTTAATATTTGAGTGGTTTTGTTTGGTCTCTTCTGTCATTTACGATGAGAACTTATCCTCAGATAGGTGCTGGTCCCAGATTGAGGAAATACATGGCAAACTAAATCCACCCAGAAGTCTGGGAGGTGACCCTAGCCAATATCAGCCAACCTAAACAGAGCTATAGTCTGAGCTTTAGAAAAACTTTTGGCTTTGTTGGATTTTTTCTACTCAGTTAATTTTCTGTTTGACTCATTTTTGTTCTTCTGTCTACTGTACCCTTTCAACTTACTTTGCATTGTACTTTTTTGCTTTGTTTTTAATTCTTTAGCTTCATGAGATAAGCCTAGATCCTTGATTTAAACCTTTATTCTATCCTTATATATTCATTTTTAAGGCTACAAATTTCCCCCTAAGCACTACTTTAGCCACATCACATGTTTTAAACTGTTGTATTGTTATTATTATTCACTTAGTACAAATGGTTTCACTTATTTAATAAGTATTGTATTATATATATGTACAAAAAATGTATAAATTATGAGTATAAAGCTCAATGAACTTGTACAGGAGATCACACATATGTTGTTACTACTGTGCCTCTCTTCCCTTCAAATCAGTACTTTTTCCATCCTGGCCTCAAACAGTATAGCTTAGTCTTGCTAGTATTTAAACTTCATATAAATATAAGCATAACAGAAGAATTTATTTTATGTCTGCCTTCTCTGCTTTCTTATGTTCAATATTGTGTTTCTGAGAATTGTGCATGTTTGGCATATAATAATTTTTACTACTAGATAGTATAGTTTGTATATGCTAGATTTTTCTTATCTGATTGATTGATTGATTGATATTTATTTATTTTAGGTAGGCTCCATGCTCAATGTGGTGCTCTACACATTCTTGCACATGTTCTCTAATGCACTTATACATGTAATTATGTCAGGTATGTAATTAAAAGTAGGATTTCTAACTTCCAGAACATTTGTAGTTTCACTTTTATTAGATACTATCAGTGTTCTAGAGTGACTATCTCACCAGTGGATGAGAGTACTGAAGTTGAAAATATTTTATTTTCATTATGATGGGGTTTTTTTGTACATTGGTTATTTTCCAAATATTTGGAGATTTTGTGGTTGTCTTCCTTTTACTGATTTCTTGCTTAATCCCATTGTGATCAGGAAATATACTCTGGATGATTACAGTCCTTTGCAGTTTTTTGAAACTTGCTTATGATGTAGCATGTGGTCTATTTTGATAAATGTTCCACATACACTAGAATAAATAATGTATTTCACAGTTGGTGGATGTTATGTTTTATAAACATCAATTATATCTAGTTTGTTAATGAAGATTTTCATATTTTCTATATCCTTATTGATACTTTTGTCTGTTTATTTTATTAGTTACTGAATGGTAAGTTGCATTTCTAACTATGATTGTGGATTTAATTCTCCTTTTACTTCTGTAATTTTTATATATGTATTGTGAGACTATGATTTTAGGTGAATTTAATTTTAGGATTGCTATGTATACCAACTTCTTTAATTGCCCTTTTTATAAATGTTAAATGGGTCTCTTTATCTCTCGTTGTATTTCTTATCCTAAAGTCTAGTCTATTTGATATTAATATAGCTATATCACTTTCTTTTGTTTAGTACTTTGTAAACTTTTCACTTTCAACATTTCTGTATTCTTATATTTAAAATAGTTTCTTGTAAGTAATGTAAAATTTTTTTCTATTTTTTTAAGTTTATTTATTTATTTTGAGAGAGAAAGACAGAGAGAGAAAGAGAGCATGAGCAAGCAGGGGAGAGACAGAGAGAAAGACAGAGGGAGAGGCAGAGGGAGAGAGAGAAGAATCTCAAGCAGGCTCCACACACAGCGCAGAACCCGAGAGCCCCATACAAGGCTCAATCCCATGAACAGTGAGATCATGACCTGATCTGAAATCAATCAAATGTTTTTATTATTCTTATTCTCATTCTAATTTTTATTCTTATTCAAAATGCCTTACAGCCCTACTACAACTTTTCTCAGTAGCCTCATTTGAATTGTTTCTGTAGCTCAGTATTAAATGTTCTTTTACCATCTCCTCAATCGTCTTTAGCTTCTGTTTAGATTATACATCTATCCTACCTTTTCTTTTTTTTTTAATTGAGATATAATCAGCATATACCATTGTATTAGTTTCAGGTGTACAATGTAATGATATGATGTATGTATATATTATGAAATTGTTACCACAATAACATTAGTTAACACCCATCACCATACAGAATTACAAATTTGTGTGTGTGTGTGTGTGTGTGTGTGTGTCAGTGTGTGTGTGTGATGGGAACTTTTAAGACTTACTCTCTTAGAAATTTCCAGATACACAATACAGTATTGTTAACCATAGCCACAATGCTATAAATTATATCCCCAGGACTTACTTATCTTACAAATGGGTTTGTATCTTTTATTATTAATTTTTATCCTTTCTATTAACTTATTTTATCTATTTATTAGTCTTTTAATAGTAGAAATTACATTATAATTTAAATGAATACTTCTACCACTTTCTGGGTAATACAGGTTTTGCATAATATTTTAACCCTATTCCCCCCCTTTTGCTATTACTTTTCATATATTTTAAGCACATATATTATATAAATACACATATACATATATATATTCTTGTATATACAGTTGTATATGTGTATATGTGTATATATATTGTGTATTGTATTCACATGGATATGTTCTTGTATATACAGTGTATATGTGTATATATGTTGTGTATTGTATTCATATGGATGTGTATTATATATATTTATGCATACACATGTGAGTGTGTGTATTTAAACACTTAATATGTAGATTTATCCACATATTTATCCCTTATGTTAGTACTCTTCATTTCTTCCTACATCAATATGTTTCCTTCTAGGATCATTTTTCTTTTGCATGAAAAAGCTCCCATTATTATTTCTTATAGTCTAGATCTTCAGACAGTGAATGTTTTTTTCTTCCTGAAATGTGTTTAACTTAATTTTTGAAGGATATCTTTGAGTACAGAAGTGTAATTGTCAGTTTCATTTTTTCATTCAACACTTGAAAGATGCCTTTCCACTGTCTTCAGTTTCTGTTTTTATTGGGACATCAACTCTAAATTTTATTGTTGGACCTTTTAAGTTATATTTCATCTTTTTCCATATTCTTATAATATTTCTCTTTGTCTTTGGTTTCTAACAGCTGTATTATGATGTGCCTATGTCTAGCTTTCTTTGTATGTATCCTATTGGGGTGCATAGAACCTCTTGAACCCATGGCTTAATGTCTTTTGTAAGTTTGGGCAAATTCTTGGTTAGTATTTCTTCAAATATTGCTTTTTTTCATTTTCTCATATTTTTCTGGGATACAAGTGACACAGATCTAGTTCTTTTTACCATACCTTATATGAGTCTTATCCTCTTTTTGTAGTTTCCATCTCTTCTTCTTTCACTGCTTTGAGTGGATATTTTCTCCTGATGAATCTTCCATTTCACTGTTCCTTTCTTCTTCTGGGTCTAGTGTGTTATTAAAACCCATCTATAAGGTTCTTAATTTCAGTTATTAATTTTTTTTTAATTTCTGGATTTCCACTTGAGTATTTATCTACATTCCAGTTCTCTGGTAATTTTTTTCTTTATTGTCTCTATTTTCTCAAAAATGTTAGTTGTTTACTATTTTAAAGTCTCTGTTGATACTTGAAATATTTAGATATAGTAATACACCCCCCCCCCCTTATCTGCAGGTTTGCTTTCCATGTTTTCAGTTACCCATGGTCAATCAATTGCAGTCTGGAAGCAGATGATGCTCCTGACATAATGTCAGAAGGTTAATAGTAGACAAATATTAAATCACAATACCTATGTTATTCATTTAACTTCATCTCATCACATAGATATGTTTTTATCTCACATCATCACAGGAAGGGTGAGTATAGTACAAGATATTTTGAGAGAGAGAGAGAGAGAGACACCACACTCACATATCTTTTATTATAGTATATTGTTTTAATTGTTCTATTTTGTTAAAAGTTATTGTTGTTAATCTCTTACTGTGCCCACTTTATAAATTAAACTGTATCATAGATATGTATGTATAGAAAAAAACATAGTATATATAGAGTTCAGTGCTAACAGTGGCTTCAGACATCCACTAGAAGTCTTGGAACATATTCCCTATGAATAAGGGGATGATTACTATAATCAGTGGGTCAAGTTTCTTCCTTCCTTCTTTCCTATCTTCCTTCTTCTCTTCCCCTTCCTTCCTCCCTTCCTTCCTCTTTCTTTCTCCTTTCTTTCTTTTTTTGTTTCTTTCTTTCTTTCTTTCTTTCTTTCTTTCTTTCTTTCCTTTCCTTCCTTCCTTCCTTCCTTCCTTCCTTCCTTCCTTCTCCTCTCTCTTCCTCTTCTCTCTTTCTTTCTCTCACCCTCATTTATTTCTGTTTCTTCATATGTCTAGTAAATTCGGTTGATGCAGGATATTGTATTTTTAAATTTTGATGATTTTATTGATATTATTTTCTTCTGAGAGGATTCAGTGTTCTTCTGACAGGCAGATAGATTTTGGAAAGATTATCTGTATCTAGTCAATGCTGAATTTCAAATATTTAAATTCAGGTATGTTTGTCTTGCCCTTACTCCAAGAGCATAGTCCTTCTGGTATCTCAAATAGTGTGGAATATTTACTAAGATTTTCCATCTTTGTGGACCCTGAACTCCAAACTGTTTTTCTGCAGTACTTTGAGACTGTTAAAATCTTCACTTAGCATTTCAACCTCCTTGATGCTGTTTTTTGATTGGTTTATTAGCATCTCACCCTAGTTATGAGCAGCTTAAAATTTTGCAAATGACTGGAAGTGAAATTACATACAGAATTTTGATCTCACTTTTCTATGATTTCTTTAATTCCCAACTGCCTTGGCAGCCCTGAAAGGCAGTCTTTATTTTGCCAAGCTCATATTCACTAGATTCAGCAAATGCTCTCTTAAAAAGCATTTAAAGGTGTTTTATATAGTAGAGTCAGTTAGACACATACCATCTTATCATCTCCCTAGAGTCTTCTGCATAGTACATATTTCTTTCTTTGATACACATATCCCTAGGCCCATTGAATAGAAATGACAGAATATTTTTATTTAAATTATAATAATGTAAAATATTTTAAAAAATCATAGAATCTGAAGTTAGACAAAACCAGACTTGGATTCCATTCATCTGGTCTCCACTACATAAGATATATCATCTTTAGGAAGTATATTAAAGAATCTGACTTTATTTTTGACATTTGACTGCTAACATCTTTCAAGCCTCCCTCCCCCACTTTCCCTTCTGCCCCACATCTGGGCAAACTGATAATGAAGCACAGGTGGACCATCCTTAACACTGGCAGAAAGTTCAAACCACACAAGCCCTTGTTGTGTACTTGAGGATCCTCAACCTGCCCTAGCCCCTAACCACCATAAAACTTCAAGAAAGCCTCCTTTCCTGTTATCTCAAGCTAATTTTATACCAGTTTGGGAGACTATTCTGCCCTTGCAGAAATCCTCATTCTGTGAGTAATAAACCTTTTTATATCATTTTCATGCATGTGTGGCATCATCATTCTCAGTGTCCTAAACAAATTTGGGTGGGAGAGTCCATCCCATCTCTGAAAGATGACCAAATACACAGTTTCTCAATCTCTTTTTCTCCATATTACTTTCCTAAGCTGTAAAATGAAAATAAGATTTACCTGTAAGATTTTTCTAAGTGTTTGAAATAGTATACAATACAAAAGTGCCCAATCATTTCTTTGGAATTTAATAGGTATTCAACAAGTGTATATAAATAATAATTTTAAGTCAAACAGACCATAAACTATCTTACACTCTATCCCCTGGCCCTTTATTTAATTTTTTCATAGTTCTTTTAACTAGCTCATATTGCACTATATATTTATTTATTTACCTGTGTGTTACTTGTTTGTCTGAATATCCCCAACACATAACATAGTTTCAGGCACATGGGCAGAGTCCAGTGAATGTTTCTTGAAAAAGTAAAGGAATTAATTGATCAGATATGTATAAAATATAGAGTTTCCCTTTCTTGCCCTTGACCTCACTTAACTGTCTTACTTTGTCCAAACTCCTCAGTCTATGACTCTGGACTTTAGTCAGTTATCTCTATTTTAGCAATGGGTAAATATAGGATCAGAGATAATAGGAGTTAATCCTCCTAAGGTTAAATAACAAGTAAGTGACATAAGGCAGGAAGAGAAGACAGGTCTGCTTTCTCTCAGGCCAACCTGCTTCCCATTCCAGCTCCTCCTTTCACCCACCCAAAAATGGGAATTCTCTCACAGGGCTTTCTTTGTTTGTTTCCAAAATCCATTGAATCATGTTCAATAAAGTAAACACTACTTTTTGGTAGAAATCAACCTTTTCCTAATTGATTTTTCTCATTTTTCAACAGAATTGTAATTGTCAATTTACTTGCCAAGTCGAAGGCAGCACATGGGTTTGTCATTCTAACCCTTGGAGTAATTTAACTCTACCTTGTAAGACAGGTCTCTATGCTTGTATTATTCTCTGTTGGCATTGTCTTTTCAATCAATCAGTCATGAAAAATTCATGCCCAAGGTAAAGCCCTAGTGAACCACTCTGAGAAAAATGTGATTATCTTTAAACAAAGGAGAGATCTTAGCGTTCTCTGAAATTCATTGGAGAGAGCAGCCTTTAATAAAGAAACATTTTATCTGCTGTTTGCAATCCACAAGATACTCCCACTTTTTCCATTTAAAATTGATCTCTTCAAATTCTAAGGTTTCCAAAACTGCTATAAGCTGAAGCTCCATGATGTGGACTGTAATAATTTGAAGTTTGTAAAAACTCAGCCAGAACCTTGCATGAGTGATGAAAAATGTGTCAGATTTACAGCAAGGTAATGGTGTCAATATAATTAGGATAATGTTGAATCAACTTTTGTTTTATTTAATTTTTTAAATTTACATCCAAATTAGTTAGCATATAGTGCAAAAATGATTTCAGGAGTAGATTCCTTAATGCCTCTTACCCATTTAGCCCATCCCCCCTCCCACAACCCCTCCAGTAACCCTCTGTTTGTTCTCCATATTTAAGTGTCTCTTATGTTTTGTCCCCCTCCTTGTTTTTATTTTTGTTTCCCTTCCCTTATGTTCATCTGTTTTGTCTCTTAAAGTCCTCATATGAGTTAAGTCATATGATATATGTCTTTCTCTAATTTTGCTTAGCATAATACCCTCCAATTCCATGCACATAGTTGCAAATGGCAAGATTTCATTCTTTTTGATTGCCGAGTAATACTCCATTGTGTGTGTGTGTGTGTGTGTGTGTGTGTGTGTGTGTGTGTATATATATATATATATATATACACCACATCTTTATCCATTCATCCATCAATGGACATTTGGGCTCTTTCCATACTTTGGCTGTTGTTGATAGTGCTGCTATAAACATTGGGGGGCATATGTCCCTTCGAAACAGCACACCTGTTGAATCAACTTTTTAAAACATGTTTATTTCATGTTACAAATTATAAAATATTTTGATCTGCTTATTTAATATCCCTTAATTATGGAGATTCACTGATTCCTTCCTCAAATGGACTGAATCTTAACCCTGGCTTCAGGCTGAAAACCCTTATCTTGGTTCTAGCCCTGACACCAACCTTAAAATGAAACATAGGCCTGGCTATGGTCCTGAAATTGGCTGGAGACTGAGCCTAGACCTCTATTTTATTAGTAACTCATAAGCAGTTGTCCTTGGCTTCAGGGGAACTAGATGAGGGAATTTTCTTTGCTTAGTACAACCTTTCCTCCTGCTGGCAAACAAATTCAAGCGCCTGATCTGATATCAGTAAGTGGCTTGGTCTCTGCCTTGGAAAGCAGTACCATAAAGCTATGCTGTAGAACAGTCATCCCATGATTTCCAGGTGCTTTGGGAAAAGGAAGTTTCTTGCTGCTTCTCTCTCTCTCTCTCTCTCTCTCTCTCTCTCTCTCTCTCTCTCTGTTAGCATTACTACTTTACTACTTTGACTACTTTATCAATCAAAAGATTTTTATTAAAAAATTGTCTTCAGAGGCAAATTGAAAGCATGGATCTTTCTTGTATTGCCTTTTAATTTCCAACATGATTCTAAATGGAAGGAGAGGAGCTTGCTACTTCTTTGTTTAGCCCATATTGTCCAGAACTGAAAAGATGGACACAGTATGGATTACTATATAAAACCCCAGCTTTTCAGTCAAATAAACCTGATTTTATTGGTTTTACCACTTGTCAGCACTGTGATCTTCTCATTTTACAGATAGGAGAGAGATATTAGTATTGCCATAGAACATATCCATGTTCCACCTCCCATGAACCCAGACAATTTGTAAAATTCTCAAGTGCAGGAACTGATCTTTTCTCCACTACTTAAAGTTGGAGAGTAAAAATCTAGAGAAAAATTGACCAAAAATATAAGTAGACTTAATATTTAAGGAAGAATAGACTTACATAAAAAATATTATAGATAGTAAGGAAAAATAAGTTTAATACAAAATAGTGTGACTATGAACTATAATATGAAGTAAATGACTTTTGATTTCACTTTTTTATTTCTATTTTCATTCCTTTCTTAAAACTTTTTTTTTCAGCTTTATTGAGATATAAATGACATGCAGTAAAGCCTTGGTTTGCAAGCATAATTCCTTCCAGAAACATGCTTGTAATCCAAAGCACTTGTATATCAAAGCGTCTTTCAAGAACCATTGACTTAGTTGTGATCATGTGATGTTCAATATCACATACAACTTGTATTTCAAGACATTGCTCATTTCTCAAGTTAAAATTTATTAGAAATATTGCTCATCTTGTGGAACACTTGCAGAACAAGTTACTCACAATCCAAGGTTTCACTGTATAACTGCTTATATTTAGGATATACAAGTTGTTGCTTCAATATACTTATATATTGCAAAATGATCATCACTGTAGTTTAGCTAATACCTCTATCACATCATATAATTACCATTTCTTTTTGTGGTGAGTACATTTAAGGTCTACCATCTTAGCAACTTTAAAATATATAATATAGTATTATGAACTACAATCACCATGCTGTTCATTAGATCCCCAGAGCTTATTATTCTTATAGCTAAAACTTTGTACTTTGACCAACATCTCCCCTTTCCCCCATATCCCAGCCCCTAGTAAACACTATTCTAGTCAACGGCTCCTATGAGTTGGGTTTCTTTATATTCCACATATAAGTGATTTATTTCCTTTATTTGGCTTTCTTTTTTTTTTCTTGTTTTTTTTTTCCTGCACTGTTTGTTTGTCTGTTTGTTTGTTTGTTTAAAAAGACTGGGGGGGGGGGCACAAGTGAGCTAGGAGCAGGGAGAGAGAGAGAGAGAGAGAGATAAGCAGGACTCATCCAAAGTGGGGCTCGTACTCACCCAAAGCGGGGCTCGAGCTCATGAGCCATGAGATCATGACTTGAGCCAAAGTCTGATACTTAACCTACTGAGTGTCCCAGGTGCCCTCCCATAGTTTTGGTCACTGAAACATTACATAGTGCATCATTTGGCTGCTTTTTTCCCCTAAATTACAAAGCACCCCAAAATTCAGTGGTTTAAAATAATAAGCATTTATTACTATTCAAGAGTCCATGGGACAGCTGGGTGGTTCTTCAGTATTGGTGGTCAGCTCTGGTTCTAGTAGATAATCTGCTGAGTTTGCTTGGGTTCTCTCATATGTTTCTAGGTCAGCTGGCTATAGGCCCGTCTAAGATGACTTCAGCTGGAACAAATGGTCTCTTTTCATGTGATCTCTCATCCTCTGTAAACCTACCCTGGACTTGATGAACTGTTGGTGGTAGGATTTCAAGAGAGAACATGGAATTACAAGAGACTTCTTGAGGTCTTAGCTCAAAACTGGTGTATTATCACTTCCACCAATTCCTATTGGCCAAAGCCATTTACAAGATCAATCTAGATTTAAGAGGCTTACCTTTTGATGGAAGAAGTGGCAAAATTATAGTACAGAGACTATGGATACAGGGTGGAAAGATGGATTGAGAAAATTTTTACAGTCAACCACATTTGTAAGAAAGTAGACAATTAAATATCAAGGAAAGATTGTGCCAACATTAAATAAGGTAACCCAAGATTGAAGTCATTCCCATACAAACAAGTAGAGTACAAACATAATAGAGACCAGAAGTGGGTGGCATTGGTAAGTCCATTCAAGAGAGGTACTGAATGAACAAAAAAGGGAGTTTTTTGCTTTGCCTAAGTTTAGAAACCTCTCCATTCCTGTTTGAGAATTTCAAAAACCTGTGGCTTTTTTCCTGTGCCTGTCAAGTAGTTCTTTTAATAAACCAAATGTGTGTATACACCTTCATATTGCTTTCATAAAAGTTAAAATCACTTTATATGCCCTGCAAGCCTTTTAATTCCACAATCTCATCTCTTACCCAAACCAGCCCCAGAATTTTTTGCAGCCACAGGAAAGAGTTTATAATTCCACAAAACACAGTCTTTGTTCTCATTGCTTCCTCTGACTCTGGAATGTCTTCCATGCTTTCCTTCCTGCTTAGCCAGTCTTTACGCATCAGTAAAGATTCAGCTTTCTTTCCACTAAGCTGGTTATAGACACCACCTCAGCATTTTATTCATGTGTGTGTGTTACATGTTAATTTCCCTCAGTAGGCAGTTCCTAAAGAGCAAAGTGCCCAGTTTTATTTATTCCTGTAATCCCAGCACACAGAAGATTAAGAGTCATATAACTTTATGAAATGAAACAATTAAATGAGTATTTCTTGAATGAATGAATGAATGAATGAATGAAATTGAGAAGAAAATTCTCTGTAGGCAGTGCTGTCAGATTAAGGAAAAGAGAGGTATTTTTTGTCTATGTATTGTTGGATATTTATTCTGAATTATGGAGAGAAGAAAGTCTCCCTGAAAGATCTTATTTTTCTTCTGTCATGTTGCTAATGCCTTTGTTTGATATGCTAAACTTCCCTTGATAAGAATGTTTTGCTCCATTCCACTTCTACTTCTTTTGGCTGCCTTCTCACAAGCTTACAGTGAGGAGGAAGAATTTTTTAATGTGCAACCAGTAAGCCATTTCTTTATTATCTCTATCAGACTGCAATATTTGTGTGAAATTTTTTGACAATTTCCAGTTAACAAAACACAGGTGCAGCTGATTAACAAACTTTATTGGCGACTCCTCAACATCAGCTTATAATAGATAAGGATTCATTTTTCACACAGTGATTATTTACATGTCAGACTCCATGCTTTTGATGTATCAGGTCCAGGATTTCCTGGCATTCATTCAGGAACTTGGGTGATAACCTATAGATTCTTCATGGGCAGGAGTCCTAATTTAATACATCCACACACATATACATGTATATGTATATACATGTATGTTACATATGCATATATATATAAACATGTATGTATACATATACACATGTATGTGGTCTTTTACTGTTTCCCAATCATACTGTGTTGGCAATTATATATAATCCTAACAACAACTCTACCAGATAGGTATGATTTTCCTCTTTGCAGATGAGCAAAACAAGGCTCAGAAAGATCATAAAACATGGTCAAAATTACACAGGGACTGGTAGGTATGGAAATCCAACATTTTGTTCCACAATTCTGGGAATCAGATTGGGCTCAGAACAGGCAACATAAAATAGGGATTGTGAAAGAAAGTAGCTGATTGCTTGGAAAAACAGAGACCTATATTTTATTCCCAACTCAGTGCCACATTACCTATATAACATTTGATATATTGGGACACCTTGGCAAATTCACCCTAAACTCCTGTGCAATTCAGCCCAAGTCACAATAACCTGGCTACATGGTAGCACATAGGCTGGAACACGTAACCAGAAAGACTCCAATCAGCTTTCTCTCGTTGTATTATATATCTCTTGATATTATCAGAATACCAAGTGGTTGTCTCAAAAGAGTTACTGACATTGCTCATATGAAAACTACTTATGCCTAACTTAAGATTCCAATTTATTATTTTTATTTTCAATATAACCATTAGTAAAATAAAACTAGGATAGGGGTGCTTGGGTGGCTCATTTGGTTAAGTGTCTGACTTCAACTCGGGTCATGATCTCATGGTTTGTGAGTTCAAGCCCTACCTTGGGATCCATGCTGAAGGTGTGGAGCCTGTTTGGGATTCTCTGTCTCTCCTTCCCTCTCTACCCCTTCTCCTTTCTCTCTCTCTCTCTCTCTGTCTCTCTCTCTCTCCTCTCAAAATAAATAAATTTTAAAAAACAACAAAAGACTAGGAAAAATAATTTGCAAATGACTAACAAAAGAAGGAAAAGTATAAGAAAAATTCACAGAATTGTTAAATATAACAGCATTTAAAAAAAATTTTTAAAGCATGAACAAAATGAATTGTGACAGAAAATAAGCAATTAAAACCAAAAAGTTCACTGGGTGTGAAGCTATAAAAATTAATAAAAGGAGACATTAACCAGAGGTTCACCCTAATATAAGTTGAAACATACCCTAAAACTGCAATTATGAAAACAATGGCTAGCTGTCACTAGAATAAACATGCAACTCAGTGAAACAGAAATGCAAGTCCAGACATAAATCCAAGCACGTAAAAGTTGATTATATGGAAAAAGTAGCATTTGAAATTAAAAAGGAAAGGGACAACTTATTCAGTAAGATGACAAAAGAACTTGTTAACCATTTATATATTATATAATTATATATAATTATATTATATTATAATGGAGGATCCTCCATTAAGATTAAGTAGATATTTTTTAGATTTTGTTTTCTTCTATTGATTTTGATAAATATAACATTATAGATACAGCTAAACACCTCTTTCCTTTCCTCTTCCTTTCTCCCAGAAGCAGCAACAGGCCTGACATTAATGGATATCATTCCCATGTATGATTTTGTACTTTTATTTGATAAAATAAAATATACATTAAAATATACTTTTATTTTGTGTTATAATGTTTGCCTTTGACATTGAACAGTGTTATTTGTGTTGAGAAATTTCACTCTAGTTCATTCATTTTTTTTTATTTTGAAGGTTTATTTATTTTGAGAGAGAGAGAGAGAGAGCACACACACACGCGCACGCACACACACATGTGCACTAATGGGGATGGGGCAGAGAGAGAATACCAAGCGCGCTCCACACTGGCAGTGTGGGCTCAAACCCCACAAACCATGAGATCATGGCCTGAGCCGAAACCAAGAGTTGGATTCTTAACCAGCTGAGCCACCCAGGCACCCCTAGTTCATTCATTTTAAAAGCTGAACAAATCTATTATATTAATGAACCACTATTTATCCATTCTAATTCTGACTTAAGGGGTTTTGCTTGTTTTCCTATTATAAACAAGCTTGTTTCGCTATTATAAATGAACAGCGCTACGACGAACATCTTTGTATCTCTTTATGCAATGTGCAAAATTTGTTTTAGGGGAATACTCAGAAGTAGAATTACTGAATCATATGTAATAAGCATCTTTCTTTACTTTTTATCAAGTTCTTCTCTAAAGAGGCTATTGTATTTTACATGCTCACCCAGCAATGCTCAAAAATCACTATTTCATACATAATTACCAATACTTGGTATTTTTAGATTTACTAAATTTGCTAATCTGATGATTAAAAAATGTATTTAATTATTTTGTTCATTTTATTTCCTTGATTACCGCTGGGTTTATAATTTTTTCATATATTTATAGACCTCTCATGTCTTCTTCTGTATCTTGTCTGATTATATCCTGGGCCCATTTTCTATTGGATTGTTGTTCTTTCATATTTTGATTTATAGAAATTCTTTACAGGTTGGTAATATTAATCATTTTCCGTTATAATTGGTTTGTTTTTTTCATTTGTTTATGGTATATATTTTTTAATTTTAATTTTTTTATTATTTTTTTTAATTTACATCCAAGTTAGTTAGCTAAAGTGCAACAATGATTTCAGGAGTAGATTCCTTAGTGGCCCTTACCCATTTAGCCCATCTGCCCTCCCACAACCCCTCCAGTAACCCTCTGTTTATTCTCCATATTTAAGAGTCTCTTATGTTTTGTCCCCCTCCCTGTTTTTATTTTATTTTTTCTTCCTTTCCCTTGTGTTCATCTGTTTTGTGTCCTAAAATCCTCATATGAGTGAAGTCATATGATATTTGTCTTTCTCTGACTGACTAATTTCAGTTAGCATAATACCCTCTACTTCCATGCACGTAGAACTAACATAATAGTTCTACAGTATTACACTAGCACTAGTTATACACTAATTTCACCGGCATGATACACTCTAGTTCCATGCAAATGGCAAGATTTCATTTTTTTTGATTGCCGAGTAATACTCCATTGTATATATATACCACATCTTCTTTATCCATTTATCCATCAATGGACATTTAGGCTCTTTCCATACTTTGGCTATTGGTGATAGTGCTGCTATAAACATTGGGGTGCATGTGTCCCTTCGAAACAGCACAGCTGTATCCCTTGGATAAATACCTAGTAGTGCAATTGCTGGGACATAAGGTAGTTCTATTTTTAATTTTTTGAGGAAACTCCATACTGTTTTCCAAAGTAGCTGCACCAATTTGCATTCCCACCAGCAGTGCAAAAGAGATCCTCTTTCTCCACATCCTCACCAACATCTGTTATTGCCTGAGTTGTAAATGTTAGCCATTCTGACAGGTGTGAGGTGGTATCTCATTGTGGTTTTGATTTGTATTTCCCTGATGATGAGTGATGTTGAGCATTTTTTCATGTGTCAGTTGGCCATCTGGATGTATTCTTTGGAGAAGTGTCTATTTCTGTCTTTTGCCCATTTCTTCACTGGATTATTTGTTTTTGGGGTGTTGAGTTTCATTAAGTTCTTTATAGATTTGGGGTACTAACCCTTATCTGATAATGTTGTTTGCAAATATCTTCTCCCATTCCATCGGTTGCCTTTTAGTTTTGCTGATTGTTTCCTTTGCTGTACAGAAGGTTTTTATTTTTATGAGGTCCCAATAGTTCATTTTTGCTTTTGTTTCCCTTGCCTCTGGAGACATGTTGAATAAGAAGTTGCTGCGGTCAAGATCAAAGAGGTTTTTGCCTGCTTTCTCCTCTAGGATTTTGATGGCTTCCTGTCTTACATTTAGGTCTTTCGTCCATTTTTGAGTGTATTATTTTTTTTTTTTATTTTTTTTTTTTTTTACTGGAATTTATTTATTTATTTATTTATTTATTTATTTATTTATTTATTTTTGTTTTACATTTCTAGTGACTTTCTGCCATGTAATGTCAAAGGATAAAATATTCAAATTTTATTTTATTTTTTTATTTTTTTTTTTTCTGAAATTTATTGACAAATTGGTTTCCATACAACACCCAGTGCTCATCCCAAAAGGTGCCCTCCTCAATACCCATCACCCACCCTCTCCTCCCTCCCACCCCCCATCAACCCTCAGTTTGTTCTCAGTTTTTTACAGTCTCTTATGCTTTGGCTCTCTCCCATTCTAACCTCTTTTTTTTTTTTTTTTCTCCTTCCCCTCCCCCATGGGTTCCTGCCAAGTTTCTCAGGATCCACATAAGAGTGAGACCATATGGTATCTGTCTTTCTCTGTATGGCTTATTTCACTTAGCATCACACTCTCCAGTTCCATCCACGTTGCTACAAAAGGCCATATTTCATTTTTTCTCATTGCCATGTAATATTCCATTGTGTATATAAACCACAATTTCTTTATCCATTCATCAGTTGATGGACATTTAGGCTCTTTCCATAATTTGGCTATTGTTGAGAGTGCTGCTATGAACATTGGTGTACAAGTGGCCCTATGCATCAGTGCTCCTGTATCCCTTGGATAAATTCCTAGCAGTGCTATTGCTGGGTCATAGGGTAGGTCTATTTTTAATTTTCTGAGGAACCTCCACACTGCTTTCCAGAGCGGCTGTACCAATTTGCATTCCCACCAACAGTGCAAGAGGGTTCCCGTTTCTCCACATCCTCTCCAGCATCTATAGTCTCCTGATTTGTTCATTTTGGCCACTCTGACTGGCGTGAGGTGATACCTGAGTGTGGTTTTGATTTGTATTTCCCTGATAAGGAGCGACGCTGAACATCTTTTCATGTGCCTGTTGGCCATCCGGATGTCTTCCTTAGAGAAGTGTCTATTCATGTTTTCTGCCCATTTCTTCACTGGGTTATTTGTTTTTCGGGTGTGGAGTTTGGTGAGCTCTTTATAGATTTTGGAGACTAGCCCTTTGTCTGATATGTCATTTGCGAATATCTTTTCCCATTCCGTTGGTTGCCTTTTAGTTTTGTTGGTTGTTTCCTTTGCTGTGCAGAAGCTTTTTATCTTCATAAGGTCCCAGGAATTCACTTTTGCTTTTAATTCCCTTGCCTTTGGGGATGTGTCGAGTAAGAAATTTCTCCGGCTGAGGTCAGAGAGGTCTTTTCCTGCTTTCTCCTCTAAGGTTTTGATGGTTTCCTGTCTCACATTTAGGTCCTTTATCCATTTTGAGTTTATTTTTGTGAATGGTGTGAGAAAGTGGTCTAGTTTCAACCTTCTGCATGTTGCTGTCCAGTTCTCCCAGCACCATTTGTTAAAGAGGCTGTCTTTTTTCCATTGGATGTTCTTTCCTGCTTTGTCAAAGATGAGTTGGCCATACGTTTGTGGGTCTAGTTCTGGGGTTTCTATTCTATTCCATTGGTCTATGTGTCTGTTTTGGTGCCAATACCATGCTGTCTTGATGATGACAGCTTTGTAGTAGAGGCTAAAGTCTGGGATTGTGATGCCTCCTGCTTTGGTCTTCTTCTTCAAAATTCCTTTGGCTATTCGGGGCCTTTTGTGGTTCCATATGAATTTTAGGATGGCTTGTTCTAGTTTCGAGAAGAATGCTGGTGCAATTTTGATTGGGATTGCATTGAATGTGTAGATAGCTTTGGGTAGTATTGACATTTTGACAATATTTATTTTTCCAATCCATGAGCAGAGAATGTCTTTCCATTTCTTTAAATCTTCTTCAATTTCCTTCAGAAGCTTTCTATAGTTTTCAGCATACAGATCCTTTACATCTTTGGTTAGATTTATTCCTAGGTATTTTATGCTTCTTGGTGCAATTGTGAATGGGATCAGTTTCTTTATTTGTCTTTCTGTTGCTTCATTGTTAGTGTATAAGAATGCAACTGATTTCTGTACATTGATTTTGTATCCTGCAACTTTGCTGAATTCCTGTATCAGTTCTAGCAGACTTTTGGTGGAGTCTATCGGATTTTCCATGTATAATATCATGTCATCTGCAAAAAGCGAAAGCTTGACTTCATCTTTGCCAATTTTGATGCCTTTGATTTCCTTTTGTTGTCTGATTGCTGATGCTAGAACTTCCAGCACTATGTTAAACAGCAGCGGTGAGAGTGGGCATCCTTGTCGTGTTCCTGATCTCAGGGAAAAAGCTTTCAGTTTTTCCCCGTTGAGGATGATGTTAGCTGTGGGCTTTTCATAAATGGCTTTTATGATCTTTAAGTATGTTCCTTCTATCCCGACTTTCTCAAGGGTTTTTATTAAGAAAGGGTGCTGGATTTTGTCGAAGGCCTTTTCTGCATCGATTGACAGGATCATATGGTTCTTCTCTCTTTTTTTGTTAATGTGATGTATCACGTTGATTGATTTGCGAAAGTTGAACCAGCCCTGCATCCCAGGAATGAATCCCACTTGATCATGGTGAATAATTCTTTTTATATGCCGTTGAATTCGATTTGCTAGTATCTTATTGAGAATTTTTGCATCCATATTCATCAGGGATATTGGCCTGTAGTTCTCTTTTTTGACTGGGTCTCTGTCTGGTTTAGGAATCAAAGTAATACTGGCTTCATAGAATGAGTCTGGAAGTTTTCCTTCCCTTTCTATTTCTTGGAATAGCTTGAGAAGGATAGGTATTATCTCTGCTTTAAACGTCTGGTAGAACTCCCCTGGGAAGCCATCTGGTCCTGGACTCTTATTTGTTGGGAGATTTTTGATAACCGATTCAATTTCTTCGCTGGTGATGGGTCTGTTCAAGCTTTCTATTTCCTCCTGATTGAGTTTTGGAAGCGTGTGGGTGTTCAGGAATTCGTCCATTTCTTCCAGGTTGTCCAATTTGTTGGCATATAAGTTTTCATAGTATTCCCTGATAATTGTTTGTATCTCTGAGGGATTGGTTGTAATAATTCCATTTTCATTCATGATTTTATCTATTTGGGTCATCTCCCTTTTCTTTTTGAGAAGCCTGGCTAGAGGTTTGTCAATTTTGTTTATTTTTTCAAAAAACCAACTCTTGGTTTCGTTGATCTGCTCTACAGTTTTTTTAGTTTCTATATTGTTTATTTCTGCTCTGATCTTTATTATTTCTCTTCTTCTGCTGGGCTTAGGCTGCCTTTGCTGTTCTGCTTCTAGTTCCTTTAGGTGTGCTGTTAGATTTTGTATTTGGGATTTTTCTTGTTTCTTGAGATAGGCCTGGATTGCAATGTATTTTCCTCTCAGGACTGCCTTTGCTGCGTCCCAAAGCGTTTGGATTGTTGTATTTTCATTTTCGTTTGTTTCCATATATTTTTTAATTTCTTCTCTAATTGCCTGGTTGACCCACTCATTCGTTAGTAGGGTGTTCTTTAACCTCCATGCTTTTGGAGGTTTTCCAGACTTTTTCCTGTGGTTGATTTCAAGCTTCATGGCATTGTGGTCTGAAAGTAAGCATGGTATAATTTCAATTCTTGTAAACTTATGAAGGGCTGTTTTGTGACCCAGTATATGATCTATCTTGGAGAATGTTCCATGTGCACTCGAGAAGAAAGTATATTCTGTTGCTTTGGGATGCAGAGTTCTAAATATATCTGTCAAGTCCATCTCATCCAATGTCTCATTCAGGGCCCTTGTTTCTTTATTGACCGTGTGTCTAGATGATCTATCCATTTCTGTAAGTGGTGTATTAAAGTCCCCTGCAATGACCACATTGTTATCAATAAGGTTGCTTATGTTTATGAGTAATTGTTTTATATATTTGGGGGCTCCGGTATTCGGTGCATAGACATTTATAATTGTTAGCTCTTCCTGATGGATAGACCCTGTAACTATTATATAATGTCCTTCTTCATCTCTTGTTACAGCCTTTAATTTAAAGTCTAGTTTGTCTGCTATAAGTATGGCTACTCCAGCTTTCTTTTGGCTTCCAGTCGCATGATAAATAGTTCTCCATCCCCTCACTCTCAATCTAAAGGTGTCCTCAGGTCTAAAATGAGTCTCTTGTAGACAGCAAATAGATGGGTCTTGTTTTTTTATCCATTCTGATACCCTATGTCTTTTGGTTGGCGCATTTAATCCATTTACATTCAGTGTTATTATAGAAAGATACGGGTTTAGAGTCATTGTGATGTCTGTATGTTTTATGCTTATAGTGATGTCTCTGGGACTTTGTCTCACAGGGTCCCCCTTAGGATCTCTTGTAGGGCTGGTTTAGTGGTGACAAATTCCTTCAGTTTTTGTTTGTTTGGGAAGACCTTTATCTCTCCTTCTATTCTAAATGACAGACTTGCTGGATAAAGGATTCTTGGCTGCATATTTTTTCTCTCTAGCACCCTGAAAATCTCTTGCCAATTCTTTCTGGCCTGCCAAGTTTCAAAAGAGAGATCAGTCACGAGTCTTATAGGTCTCCCTTTATATGTGAGGGCACGTTTACCCCTTGCTGCTTTCAGAATTTTCTCTTTATCCTTGTATTTTGCCAGTTTCACTATGATATGTCGTGCAGAAGATTGATTCAAGTTACGTCTGAAGGGAGTTCTCTGTGCCTCTTGGATTTCAATGCCTTTTTCCTTCCCCAGTTCAGGGAAGTTCTCAGCTATGATTTCTTCAAGTACCCCTTCAGCACCTTTCCCTCTCTCTTCCTCCTCTGGGATACCAATTATGCGTATATTATTTCTTTTTAGTGTATCACTTAATTCTCTAATTTTCCCCTCATACTCCTGGATTTTTTTATCTCTCTTTTTCTCAGCTTCCTCTTTTTCCATAACTTTATCTTCTAGTTCACCTATTCTCTCCTCTGCCTCTTCAAGCCGAGCTGTGGTGGTTTCCATTTTGTTATGCATTTCGTTTAAAGCGTTTTTCAGCTCCTCGTGACTGTTCCTTAGTCCCTTGATCTCTGTAGCAAGAGATTCTCTGCTGTCCTGTATACTGTTTTCAAGCCCAGCGATTAATTTTATGACTATTATTCTAAATTCACTTTCTGTTATATTATTTAAATCCTTTTTGATCAGCTCATTAGCTGTTGTTATTTCCTGGAGATTCTTCTGAGGGGAGTTCTTCCGCTTGGTCATTTTGGATAGTCCCTGGCGTGGTGAGGACCTGCAGGGCACTTCCCCTGTGCTGTGGTGTATACCTGGAGTTGGTGGGCGGGGCCGCAGTCAGACCTGATGTCTGCCCCCAGCCCACCGCTGGGGCCACAGTCAGACTGGTGTGTGCCTTCTCTTCCCCTCTCCTAGGGGCGGGATTCACTGTGGAGTGGTGTGGCTCGTCTGGGCTACTTGCACCCTGCCAGGCTTGTGATGCTGGGGATCTGGCGTATTAGCTGGGGTGGGTAGGCAAGGTGCTCGGGGGCAGGAGGGGCAGGCTTAGATCGCTTCTCCTTAGGTGATCCACTTCAGGAGGGGCCCCTCTTCCGTGGGCCTCTCGTCTGCGTTTGGCTCCGGCGACTCTGTTCTGCTAATCCTCTGGCGGTTTTCTGGGTTATTTAGGCAGGTGTAGATGGAATCTAAGTGATCAGCAGGACGTGCGGTGAGCCCAGCGTCCTCCTAAGCCGCCATCTTGCCGCCGAATCTTGAGTGTATTATTGTGTATGGGGTAAGAAAGTGATCCAGGTTCATTCTTCTGCATGCCACTGTCCAGCACTACTTGCTAAAGAGACTGTCTTTATTCCATTGGATATTCTTTCCTGCTTTGTTGAAGATTAGTTGGCCATACGTTTGTGGGTCTTTTTCTGGGTCCTCTATTCTGTTCCATTGATCTGAGCGTCTGTTTTTGTGCCAGTACCATACTTTCTTGATGATTACAGCTTTGTTATACAGCTTGAAGTCCAGGATTGTGATGCCTCATGCTTTGGTTTTCTTTTTCAAGATAGCTTTGGCTGTTGGGGTCTTTTCTGGTTCCATATGTTTATGGTATATTTTGATACAACCTTTTTGTAAAGCAGTCAGATATATCTGTGTTTTCCTTGATGGCTTATGTGCCTAGTGCTTTGCTTAAAAAGTCTTCATATATATTCTTAGTCCATAAAATAATCTCCTGTGTTTTACCTTGCACATTTTATTCCTTAATCCATTTGAAATTTATTTTTGTGTTTGGTATGAGACAGGGAACTAACATAATGTGTTTTCCATTATGAGTGACCCATTGATCCAGCACCATTCATTGTTAGTTCAACTTTTCATTCTGATCAGTGATATCATCTCTGATATATACATATATATATATACACACACACACACACACATATATATATATATACACACACATATATATATATATATATACACACACATACACATACACACATACAGTCAGTTTCTAGGCTCTCTGTTATGTTTCACTGGTCTTTTTCTATAGATCTATAAAAATAGAAGTCACATTTTTTTAATTACCATAACTTTATAGTAAATCTTGTCATCTGATAAGACTTTCTTTGCTTTTTTTGTGCCCTTTTCTTTCCCTCTGCATATAAGTTTTATTATCAGCTTATCAATTTTTTTACACACATACACATACACAGACACCAAGACACACACACACACGTGCACACGCGCATGCACACACACAACTCTGCTGGGATTTTAGTGAATTACATTGCCTCTAATAATGAATCTTTAATTTTTTATTGTGATCTTTCCTCTACTTATTTAATCTTCTCTAATTTGTCTCAATAATGCTTTATAGTTTTCTGTGTAGAGGTCTTATGCTTTCTGTTACATTTATTTTAGTATTTGATATTTTCGATACTATAATTGTTATCACATTTACATTTTATTTTCTCATTGTTTATTGCATGTGTGTGTGTGTGTGTGTGTGTGTGTGTGGAGAGAGAGAGAGAGAGAGAGAGAGAAAGAATTGATTTTTTCTTTTTTTTTCCTTTCAAATTTTTATTTAAATTCTAACTGAGAACAATCTGAGGGTTGATTGGGGGTGGGAGGGAGGGGAGGGTGGGTGATGGGTATTGAGGAGGGCACCTGTTGGGATGAGCACTGGGTGTTGTATGGAAACCAATTTGACAACAAAATTTCATACTAAAATAAATAAATAAATAAATAAATAAATAAATAAATTCTACTTAGTTAACATACAGAGTAGTATTGGTTTCAGGAGTAGAATTCAGTAATTCATCACTTACATACAACACCCAGTGTTCATGATAACAAGTGCCCTACTTAATACCCATTATCCATCTAGCCCACCCCTCACCCAGCTACCTCATCAGCTCTAAGTTTGTTCTTTAAGAATCTCTTATGGTTTGTTTCCCTCTCTCTTTTTTTTTCCCCTTCCCATATGTCCATTTGTTTTGTTTCTTAAATTCCATATATGAGTGAAATCATACGGTATTTGTCTTTCTCTGACTGACTTATTTCACTTAGCTACTTCACTGTAGCTCCATCCACATCACTGCCAATGGTAAGATTCCATTCTTTTTTATGGCTGAGTATTACTCCATTGTATATATATACCACATCTTTATCCATTCATCAGTCAATGGTAATTTGGGCTCTTTCCATAGCTTGGCTATTTCTGATTATGCTGCTATAAACATCAGGGTAGATGTACCCTTCAAATCTGTATTTTTGTATCTTTTGGATAAATTTGGGTAGTACAATTGCTGGGTCATAGGATAGTACTATTTTTAACTTTTTGAGGAACGTCCATACTCTTCTCCAGAGTAGCTGCGCTAATTTACATTCCCACCAACAGTGCAAGAGGTTTTTCTTTCTCCACATCTTTGCCAACACCTGTTGTTTCTTGTGTTGTTAATTTTAGTCATCCTGACAGGTGTGAGGTGGTATCTCATCATGGTTTTGATTTGTATTTTACTGATGATTGATGTTGAACATCTTTTCATAAGTGCCTATTAGCCATCTGGATGTCTTCTTTGGAAAAGTCTTGACTTCTGCTTATTTCTTAATTGGATTATTGTTTTTTGGGTGTTGAGTTTGATAGGTTCTTTATAGATTTTGGATACTAACCCAAATAGGGATTTATCAGATATGTCATTTTCAAATATCTTCTTCCATTCTGTTGGTTGCCTTTAAGTTTTGTTGTTTCCTTCACTGTGCAGAAGCTCTTCATCTTGGTGAAGTCCCAAAAGTTTATTTTTGCTTTTATTTCCCTTGCCTCTGGAACTTATCTAATAAGAAATTGCAATGGCCAATGTCAAAGAGGTTGTTGCCTGTGTTGTCCTCTAGGATTTTGATGGTTTCCTTTCTCACATTAGGTCTTCAATCCATGTTAAATTTATTTTTGTGTATGGTATAAGAATGTGGTCCAGTTGCATTCTTCTTCATGTCATCATCCAGTTTTCCCAACACCATTTGTTGAAGAGGCAATCTTTTCTCCCTTGTGTATTCTTTCCTGCTTTGTCAAAGTAGAGTTAACCATATACTTGTGGACCTATTTCTGAGTTTTCTATTATCTTCCATTGATATGTGTCTCTTTTTGTGCTGGTACCACATTGTCTTGACGACTACAGCTTTGGTATTATAACTTGAAGCCCAGAATTGTGATGCCTCCAGCTTTGCTTTTCTTTTTCAAGATTGTGTTAGCTATTCAGGGTCATTTGTGGTCCCATATAATTTTAGAATTTTTTTCATGTAGCTCTGTGAAAAATGCTGGTATTATTTTGATAGGGATTACATTAAATGTGAAGATGGCTTTGGGTGGTACAGACATTTTAATAATATTTGTTCCTCTAATCCATGAACATGGAACTTTTTTTTCATTTCCTTGTGTCTTCAATTTCTTTCATCGGTGTTTTATCTCTTTGGTTAGATCTTTTACCTCTTTGGTTAGGTTTGTTCTTAGGTATTGTATGGTTTTCAGTGTAGTTGTAAATGGGATCGATTCCTTGTTTTCTCTTTCTGCTGCATCATCATTATTTGTGCTGCATGCACAAATGAAACTGATTTCTGTACTTTGATTTTATATCGTGCGACTTTATTGAATTTGTGTACCAGTTCTAGCAGTTTTTTGGTGGAGTCTTTTGGGTTTTCCACATAAAGTATCATGTCATCTGTGAAGAGTGAAGTTTGACTTCTTCCTTAGTGATTTGGGTGCTTTTTTTTCCCTTTTTGTTGTCTGATTGATGAGGCTAGGACTTCCAACACTATGTTAAACAATAGTGGTGAGAGGTGAGAGTGGACATCCTTGTCATGTTCTTGACCGTAGGGGGAAAGCTATCAGTTTTTCCCCATGGAGGATGATATTAGCTGTGGGTCTTTTGTATATGGCCTTTCTGATCTTGAGGTATGTTCCATCTATCCCTACTTTCTCAAGGGTTTTTATCAGGAAAGGATGTTGTATTTTGTCAGTTGTGCTTTTTCTGCATCTATTGGCAGGATCATGTGGTTCTTATCCTTTCTTTTATTAATGTGATGTATCACATTGATTGATTTGTGGATATTGAACCAGCCCTGCATCCCAGGAATAAATCCCACTTGATCGTGATGAATAATTCTTTTAATGTTTTGTTGGATTCGGTTTGCAGTATCTTGTTGAGAATTTTTGCATCCATGTTTATTAGGGAAATTGGTCTATAGTCCTCCTTTTTAGTTAGGTCTTTGGTTTAAGAATCAAGGTAATGCTGGCATCATAGAATGAGTTTAGAAGATTTCCTTCCATTTCTATTTTTTGGAACAGCTTCAAAATAATCGGTATTAGCTCTTTTTTAAATGTTTGGTAGAATTCCCCTGGAAAGCCATCCAGCCTTGGACTCTTCTTTGTTAGGAGATTTTTGATTACTGATTTAATTTCTTTACTGGTTATGGGTCTGATCAAATTTTGTATTTCTTTCTGGTTCAGTTTTGGTAGTTTATGTTTCTAGGAATTTGTCCACTTCTTCCAGATTGCCCAATTTGTTGGCATATAATTGCTCATAATATTCACTAATAATTGTATTTCTGTGGTGTTGGTTATGATATCTCCTCTTTCATTCGTGATTTTATTTATTTGGGTCCTTTCTGTTTTCTTTTTAACAATCTGGCTAGGGGGTTATCAATTTTGTTAATTCTTTCAAAGAACCACTCCTGGTTTCATTGATCTGTTCTACTGTATATCTATATCGATATCAACATTGATACCAATATAGATATATGATTGATTTTTGCTCTCATCTTTATTATTTCCCTTATTCTGCTGGTTTTGGGCTTTATTTGCTGTTTTGTTTTGTGTTGTTGTTGTTGTTATTATTGTTGTTTTTCTGGCTCCTTTAGGTGTAAGGTTAGGTTATATATTTGAGACATGTCTTCCTTCTTTAGGAAGGCCTAGATTGCTATATACTTCCCTCTTATGACTGCCTTTGCTGCATTACAGAGGTTTTGGACTGTTGTGTTTTCATTTTCATTGGTTTCCATGTACTTCTTTATTTCATCTTTAATTTCTTGTTTAACCCATTCATTCTTTAGTAGGACTTGGAGTTTAAAGAGCACCCTATGTCTTTTGATTGGAGAATTTACTTCATTTACTTTTAGAGTGGTTATTGAGGGGCGCCTGGGTGGCGCAGTCGGTTAAGCGTCCGACTTCAGCCAGGTCACGATCTCGCGGTCCGTGAGTTCGAGCCCCGCGTCGGGCTCTGGGCTGATGGCTCAGAGCCTGGAGCCTGTTTCCAATTCTGTGTCTCCCTCTCTCTCTGCCCCTCCCCCATTCATGCTCTGTCTCTCTCTGTCCTCCAAAAAATAAATAAACGTTGAAAAAAAAATTTAGAGTGGTTATTGATAGACATGTATTTAGTGCTGTTTTATTACTTGTTTTGTCATTGTTTCTGGAAATTTTCTCTCTTCCTTTGTAACCTTTGTTACTTTTGGTTTTTCTTTTCCACTCAAAGAATCCCCTTTAATATTTCTTGCAAGGCTGGTTTAGTGGTCATGAACTCCTTTAGGTTTTTTGTTTGTCTGTTTTTATTTTTTATTTTTTGTCTGAGAAACTCTTTATCTCTCTTTGTATCCTGAATGATAACCTTGCTAGATAGAGTATTCTTGGCTGCAGATTTTTCCCTTTCAGCACATTGAATATATCATGCCACTCCCTCCTGACTTGCCAAATTTCTATGTAGAAATCTGATGCTAACCTTACTGGTCTTCCCATCTAAGATAGGGACTTCCTTTGTCTTGCTGCTTTTAAGATTTTTTTCTTTATATTTATGTTTTACAAATTTAACTACAATGTGTTGGTGTTGGCATGCCTTTATTGATTTTGATGGGAGTTCTCTGTGCCTCCTGGGTTTGGATGTCTGTTTCCTTCCCCAGGTAAGAGAATATTTCTGGTGCAATTTTTTTTTTTAATAAACCTTCTGCCCCCTTTTCTGTCTCTTCTTCTTCTGGTTCTCCTATGATACAAATATTATCATGCTTGATGGAGTCACTGAGTTCCCTAAGTCTACTTTCATGATCCAAGATTTTTCTTCCCCTCTTTTGTGCACCTTCATTGTTTTCCATTATTCTATTTTCTGTATCACTTATTTGTTCCTCTGCTTCTTTCCTTCCTGTGGTCATTCCAGCAGTTGATTTCAAATCTCAAATATTGCATTTTTCATTTTGGCCTGATTTTTTTTTTAGCTCTTTTATGTCTGTGGTAAGGGTCTCCCTGATGTGCACTCTGCTGCTGTGTTGTGGCTGTTTATCCTTCAGGTCAGTTCTCTACAGAATTTCTCCTTGTCTATAGTGGGGAATGTTTGGACCTTGACTAGAGTGTGGTGAGTTTTAACTAGTGTGCTCTGGTCGGCTTGCTAAAAGAGACCTGATGTTATTTCCACTAGAATTGAAGCTCTTTAGAACTCCAGGTTAGCAGACATGGTGCCTACGGGGGGAGGGCTTCACTCTGTTGGTCAATAGGGCCCACTGTTTAGGCATGTTTTCCCTAGAAATGCAGTACCAGTGGAGTGCAGCGGGACAAGACTTGGTGTAGGCATTTTAGGCAGCCAGGGTTGGCACTCTGCTGTTCACTGAAGTTGGTTTACACTGTGGGTCAGGAAAAGGAAATGGTGCTCGCTGATTCTTTTGTCCCCAGAGGCAATTTCATCTCTCACAGATGTGCTCCAAAGAGAATGAACAGTCTCTCCCCATGCCACTTAGGCAATCCCCAGATCAAGCAGTCTGTCCCTGGGTTGTTTGCTTTCCTCTGCTCCAGGAGTAGTGCAGTATCCTCAGGTCTCTATCGTAACCAAGCCTGGGGACCTCTGAAACGCCAGTCTTTGATCCCCACTGGTTGCAAAAACTCATGAAATTCAGCCCCTCTCATCTTCCCAGCCAATGGCTTTGGGGAAGTGTTCTCCTTTTGCTTATCACTGTTTGCTCCAGTCCATATCACCTTTCTCCACAATGAGGGCTCCCTCCCCCCTGCAGCATCTGTAATCCATTTCTCCCCCAAACCATGTCTCCACACTTTCTACTTTCCTTGAAGTGGCCTCTTCTTTCCCTCTAGTAGTGCAGTTTGTTCTATCAGTCCTTAGGTCAATTTCCTAAGTATTCAGAATGATCTAACATTTCTCTAGCTGTGTTCCTAGGACAAGGCAAGCCTAGGGGCCTCCCACTATGGCGCCATCTTAGTTCTGAGTCTTGCTTTGAATCATCCCATAGTTTCTCAGTTTTAAAATCCTGCAGGGAAGGTTTGTGTGCTCCCCCATTCATTGGTTCCAGATAGTAATATGCTGAAGTCAACCAGTGCCAGGTCTCAATGGCTAATTGTCAGATTTTCAAGAACTTTGTGACTTGTTAAATACAACTAACTTTAAAAATAAACACCCACATTCATAGTATCATTCACAATATTGAAGAGGTGGAAGGAACACAATGTCCAATAGATAACCAGATAAAGAAAATGTGGTATATACATGCAATGGAATATTATTCAGCCTTAAGAGCATATTGTTTTACATTTAAATTACCTTTAAATTACTGTGTAAATAAATATCTTTACATTTTAGTCATTCCCTGGTAAAGATGGTAAATGTGGATTTTTTTTTTCCTATTCAGTTTGGGAAATTTTTTAAACATGTTAATCATTCAATTTCCAATATTTTGATTACTGATATTTGGAATTATTTTTACTATCTTATTTGATCTTCCCATATACAACATTTTTTCCTTGCTTTTTATCCTCTATCCTGTCAAACTTTCTATTATATTTGCCATGTTTTCTTTATTCTCTTTTTCCTGTTACTCATTTGGAATTTATAACTCCTGTTTCTGTAATTATAGTGATTGCTCTTGAACTGCCCCATGCTTATTTGTTATAATGTCTTAAGTTAATTAGCATCCCTGTCCTCCTTTGGAACCATACAAAGTCATTATCATAGTTTAACTCTGATTTTTCCTCCCTCCACTTCAACCCAGCCCCAAACACATCTGTTATTGTTAACCAGTGTTTTTATGCAAACTTATTAGCACCCCTCAAATTTATTATTTCATAATAATATTTTTATGTAGTCAATTCTTATTTAGATTTACCTGTTTCTCTGCTCACTTTTGTTTCTTGCCACTCTTACTTATGGTGTTCAGTTTCTTTCTTTGAAGTTCATCCTTCAGTAAGTAGCTCCTTCACTGAGGGTCTGAAATTCCTATACTTCTTAGGCTTTGTCTGAAAATTTATTTTACCTTCATTCTTGGGTGATCGTATGTTATTTTCAGGTCTCTCATGTTGCTGGTCTTAAGTCTGTTTAAGTCTAATTTCCTGTGTCTTTGTGGGTAATTTATGTTTTCTCTGGTTTGCTCTGAAAAAATGCCCTTTATTGTTGGTATTCTGCAGTTTCACTGGGATGTGTCTATATCTAGATTTTTTTTTAAATTTTTTTTTCAACGTTTATTTATTTTTGGGACAGAGAGAGACAGAGCATGAACGGGGGAGGGGCAGAGAGAGAGGGAGACACAGAATCGGAAACAGGCTCCAGGCTCTGAACCATCAGCCCAGAGCCTGACGCGGGGCTCGAACTCACGGACCCCGAGATCGTGACCTGGCTGAAGTCGGACGCTTAACCGACTGCACCACCCAGGCGCCCCATCTAGATTTTTTAAATCCTGCTTTGGACTGAGTTGTTATTCTTGAAATCTGAGTAGCATTTTCTTTTTAGAAAATGCTAGTTTCTTTTAGCTTCTTTCTAAAATTCATATCTAATGCAGATTTTTATTTTTTCCTCTGTATCCCTTTGTCATACTTTTTATCGTCTGAATATACAGTGTTGAGTTTTGGAAATGTCATCTATTCTGCATTCTAACCTATCTACTGAATTTAAGTTCAATTAGTGTAAAAATATATTTCTAGAAGCTCTGTTTAATTTTTTAGAAAATATTTCTGGTCTTTAATTTTTTTTAATTTATTTTGTTCTGTTTTCATGTGTTTGAAACATTATTTTAACTTTTTAGTCATTACAAAAATACTTTCTTTATAGTTGACCAGATAGTTTTATAACTTGAAATTCTTTGTGGCCAAATTCATTTATCTATTTTTCTAGCTGATTCTTACTTTTAGTGTGGATTGTTTCCTTATGTGTTTTATAAATTTCTGTGAAATGTTAACCTCCACAGGACTTTATTTATGGAAATCCTATGTTCCTGGGTTGAAATGTGTGCATTCAAAACAACTTTTCATTGTTTTCACTAGGTTCTGTAGGACTATTTGCCTGTAACTAAATTTATTTTAAGTTCTTGACCTGGGTTCTTAAGTTGAAGCTATAGTATAAATTCAAACCTGAACCCAAATATGTTCTGGCCTATTTTCTTTTTAATTATTTGTTTCTACCCCAAACCCAGAAATAGATAGGCATACTTCTTTGTCATCTCCACTGTGAATGATTTCTTAATAGACCATACTTCTATGAATACTAAATCATTTTGAGAGTAGTAGTGTTATGGAGACATCTCATTCCAAACATACTGGCTCATGCAGATTTAAGTTCTCATTTGCTATCCTTGCATGGATGTTAAAATGTAAGTTCTTAGATACCGAGACCAATAACCTTTCTGCACCTGTGTATTTTTCTGGACTCTGGATTTGTTTGTTTGTTTCTTTCTTTCTTTTTCTTTTTTTTTTTTTTTTCATTAGAGGCTCTTTATGTAAAGAATGTTCTCAACACAGTGTGTTTATTTTTTTCACCAAACTTCATATGGTTTTCCAACCAAATGTTCCAACTAAATGTTCCCCAGGTACCCTAACATTCTGCACAATATCATTTTTTCCATCTGCCTTAATATTATTTTCTATTTGTGCCTAGGCATGAAAAATTTTGGAGAATACTGCCATAGATAGCCTTCTGCAAATTTCTAGAAACCACAGGAATATTTGAGAACATGCAGAAAGCAGGTTTTATTGGTCTTGGTATCTAGGAACTTATATTTAACATCCATGCAAGGACAGCAAATGAGAATTTAAATCTGCATGAGCCAGGATGTTTGGAATGAAATGCCTCCATTTTAAATCTAAAGTGGAAATCAAATGCTAAATTTATTTTTTAAATCTTCAAATTTTTAATTGAAACTTATCAGTTTGTGTCTGTGAACATATCATTTTTATATGAGGTTTTTATTTCTGAAATGGATATATGCAATTTGTAATTGAGACTTTTCAGTGACAATATCTTCAAAATCTTAATAGTCACCATCAATAAGAAAGTGTTCACACAATAAAGTAATAAAAAATTTAAAACTGTTCAAATATTTAAACTATGTGAAATTATATTTAAGTCATTGAACAACTCTCCCTTTCCTTCCACTTATAATTGCGATGTTGAAATTTCATGTGAAAATCAAATGACTTTCAAATCTAAGCAAACTTTTTTTTTTTTAATTTTTTTTTTCAACGTTTATTTTATTTTTGGGACAGAGAGAGACAGAGCATGAACGGGGGAGGGGCAGAGAGAGAGGGAGACACAGAATCGGAAACAGGCTCCAGGCTCTGAGTCATCAGCCCAGAGCCTGACGCGGGGCTCGAACTCCCGGACGGCGAGATCGTGACCTGGCTGAAGTCGGACGCTTAACCGACTGCGCCACCCAGGCGCCCCTCTAAGCAAACTTTTAATAAATGTTGTTAGATAATGAATTATTTTAAAATTGTGATGACCCACTAATTTTCAGAATGCACGTGCCTATTTAGAATAGTCCCTGGCGCTACCCTAGACAACCTTAAATGGGAAATTTACTCATGATTGGACAAAATTATCAGATATTTGCAAAGTCAGAGAATCAGATCCACTGCCTAGACAGCACACAGTCTCTTCACTACACACCCAGCTACATTGGGCCTCTCGATGGCTTACACCTAGAATAAAGCTTGTACTCTTCTATAACACCATGAACCCCTCTGTCAGAATGGACAGAGCTCTAGGCCTCAAACATATGGCTGATTGAGAGCTATAATCCAGTCTGAGTCTAACAGTGTGCTGCAGGTCACTATTTACAAAGCTCTTATCTCAAGCACCATATTGCTAAAACAAGAATCCTGGATTAAAAATTTAAATCTAAAGAAGAAAGAAAAAGAGGGGCACCTGGGTGGCTCAGTCAGTTAAGTGTCAGACTTCAGCTCAGGTCATGTGAGTTTCTGCTCGCAGTTTGTGAGTTCCCGCCCTGCATCAGGCTCTGTGCTGACAGCTCAGAGCCTGGAGCCTGCTTGGGATTCTGTGTCTCCCTCTCTCTCTGCCACTTCCCTGCTCATGCTCTGTCTCTCTCTGTCTTTAATTTTAAAAAAATTAAAGAAGAAAGAAAAAGAAATGAAGAAAAGAAGGAAGAAGTTGTTAATGAACTAGAAGATCCTATTTTATTGAATATAAGGAGGAAGGCTTAATAAATATTGAGTACCTTTTATGAGCTAGGTATAATGTGCTGGGTGATTTATATATAATCTCACAGATTCTTATAAAACTTTGTGAGGGTGCTATTATCATCCCAATTTCAGATATAAATAATCAATATAAAATTATTTTGCCCAAACTCACAGAACTAGTGGAGAGGTGGGTTTCAGTTCAGATGCATCTGTCTGGAATGTCCATGATCTTATTACTTTTGAGTCAATGGACTTGCTTCAAATTCTGGCTCTACTACTTATTATTTATGTGATTTTAATTTACTTACACTCAGTATTACTTGCCTCACCCATAAATAAAGGAAAATAAATAGTCCCTGTCCAAAAAGTTCATTATCCTCAAAACAAATGAAATAATACATCAGATATCAGAGACTGTGATTGGTGTTGAGGCCCAAGAGTCAGTAGTTTTTAAAAGCTATCCAAATGATTCTAACATACAATGAGGCGATTCTAATATGAAACATATTGAAATAGTGTGAATGAGTGCTGAACTCATAATTTGGTACATAGAAGGTACTCAGGAATTGTTAGCTATTATTATAATTGTCATTACCATTACCTTATGGATGCCATTTCTTGTGATGCATTGGTGTAAATAGTAGATACTGAAGTGTAAAATATGGAAAGCCAAGATTTCCTTCACTGCCTACTTCCAAATACCTTTGATTCTCATAGCCACATGTTGCCTTGCTAAACAGACTACAAAACATTTAAAGAAAGCTTGAGAGGAGAATGGTGTTCTTTTTGCACGGGATGTCATAGAGGAAGTATAGTCTTTATTGTCCTTTATTAGCTTCAATTTCTTCACATCTAAAACTAGGCTAAAATAGACAGTTTTTGTTTATGGATGGAATATTTAAATAATATAGCATATTTAAAACACCTAGGAAATTTTACTGGAACTTAGTAGGATATTAATGATCAACAGATATTTTGCTTTCTCATTTCTTTATTCCAGCTTCACATATGAACATTATTTATGTATTGGATTTTCATTGCATTCAGTATTAATCTAGATCCTGAAAGTGCAGTGTAACTTCCAGGTTCACCGGAAATGGATCTGACACTTGGAAAATCTCAGAAGAGAAAGGGGGGAATAAGCCCTGTGAGATTCAAAGGCAATTTGTCCCCTTGATATTGATTTTCTTAAATCAGACAGTGGCCAAGACGCTGGGAGAAGTAATTGAACTGACAACAGGCAGGTCCATGTTATTAATAATTGAACAGCCTTAGACATTCTTGATGACTTAATTTAATGACAGAAGAGAGGTCTGCAACTGAAATGCCTGGTGATGGGGTCAATAGGTAGGTCTCTGAGGAGAAAGGAAAACATGTTATTCCTAAGAGTTTATTTCATAGAAGAAAGCATTTCATGGTAGTCCCGAATATGAAACCTGAGAAAATAGCTTTGATTTTCTCTTTTAAGAAGAAAAAATGTTAAAGCCTTAAAAAATTACCATTATATTTATTCCTGCCCTTACTTTAGAAAATAGACTTGGTTAGAATTATAGAATTTTGGAACCTTAGTGAGTAATTCAAGGGTAGAGATAACGGACATTTTACTTATCTTTTTATTCCCTGGATTCAAATATCAAGTCTTCTGTTAATTGCATGACTTTGGACAAGTTAATTAGCCTCTCTGAGCTCAGCTTCCACATATGTAAAATGGATATGTTAATATTTTGTATAGTTATAGAACAATATTTAAAAATTTATAAAAATGAACAAAATTCCTGGACTAAATATTATATAATACCTCACACAATAAATGTTTGCTAAGTGAGATAATATGTAAATTTTGATGCTCCCCTCTCTTTAATTGCCTATGGATAGAAAACCCAGCATATTGTAACCTTTTGAAAATTTTCCTTTTTTTCCCAACTATTCTGGTTGCCCTTGCTCTGGTCCCCATCCTCTTTTTTTTTTGGACTATTTCAGGAGCCACAAAGTGTCTTTTAACCCCAATTCCCTTATCTTTCCTCATCTCTCTTCTTCACCTATAGTGAAGTTGACTACTAAAACAAAAGCTAATCTCTTTTAACTAGACTATCCTTCTGGAAAGATTTTACTCATCTAGAACACTCCACTCCCCCATTTTAAAGTTGAGGACCAGAGAGGGGAAGTACCTATGCTTCTATGAGTTGTTGCTGAGATTAGGGTTGAGCTCAGTACAACTTGCCCCAGCAGAGGATAACAAAAAGTGGCGCAAAAGAGGACATATATTCTCCAGGTCTAGTAAAAGGGGTGCTGAGCAGTTGCAGAATTTTTTAACATCAGTTTTGCACTCAATTATTATCTTTAGTTTGGTTGAACTTCAAATGTACTACTGTTACTCTAACAATACTGTTGTTCATTTCCATGTAAATTCTAGGTCATGCTGGAGAGAGGCACAGTTAATAATAATAGCTAAAACTTATGTAGCATTAATTATGTACAAAGAATGGTTCCAAACACTGTGCATATATTAACTTAAATCCTAGGTACTATTATTATCTCCATTTTCCAATGAGGAAACCGAGGTATAGAAAGGTTTAGTAGCTTGGCAAAGTCACACAGTTTGAGAGTGGTAGAGTGGGATTAAAACTCAGGCTTCCAGGTTACAGAGTCTGTGCTCTTGACTATTACACTAAACTGGCACAAACACATTGTATTTCTGTGGGCACCATTTATTCTCACTATACTGGTGGCAAATAGTCCATATGGCTTCCTTTAACCCTGCTAATTGTTTCCATTCCTAATTAGCAGGAAAAGGAACTTGGATAGCATAGTCTTCTGATAAACTTTTCCCTTTCTTTCAGAGAGTCATCTTCAACATTGTTAACTTCAGTAAAACCAAGAGTCTTTATAGAGATGGAATGGCCCCTATGGTGAAATCTACTAGCAGACCCAAATGGTAAGTGACCCACAGAATGGGACCCACTTATGGTTGGAGAATTTGTCCAGATCTCAAAGTTTACATGCTGGATGGCCAGTGCTTAGTCTCACTGGCATTGACAGGAGTAAGATGAGTTTCTTGATGTCTGGGCTCTAGGTACGATTCTTTGAGAATGTTGGAATAGGGAACATAGTTCCATATATGGAGTGACCAGCATTCTATTATGAAGGAAGGTACAGTCTGTTACTTGGTGAACTTCCTGTCTTGTTGGTCTTTTATCATAGTATCTTTGGAAACATAATTGAAGTTGATGCTATGTTGTTTTGTTTTGTTTCCTAGCCTGAACACAGATGTTGTACCAGCAGAGCACTGGGAACTGCAATTTAGTAGATTTCCCTTGCTTTGCTTGGTGTTTGTGGTGTTTTTGTATAGATGCTATGTGCTTTGTGGATGTTAAAGTTATATTTGTCCCATGCTATAGAAGGGTGAAGAGAGTTTGATAAGCTTGCTTAGTAATAGAAATAATTATGGCAGTGATGATGATGATAACTGCTCTCACTTACTGAGAGCATTTGCTGTCACTATTGTCATAACAGTTTTACAAGGGAGAGCTTAAATATTCACATATTACAGATGAAAAAATAGAGGCTACGAGAGGTTAAGTACTTTCTCAAGACCATAGATAGTTAAAGGAGGAGCCTATGTCATTTTTTATTACCTCACACTACCATTCAAACCAATTAATTTTTCATTCATCCATTCATTTATTCTTTCAACAAACATTGATTGAATGCAACAAGATGAGAGTTTTTAAAGACAGAAACCAGTGTTATTCATCTATCACACAGTAGGTATTAACTGAATGCTTGTTGAACTAAACTGAATTTGTTATGAGAATTTACATGTAAAGTGCCTGGCACTTGCTAAGTGCTCAATAAATGTCATCTATTATTAATAGTATTATGTAAAACACTATACAAATGTGAGAATTGTTAATATTATTCTAGCTTTGATCCCTGTTCAAATTTTAATGACTAGTGAGGAGATCATCTCCAAATGTCTATATTTATAGAAAAGTAGCAATTCATAAATATTGAATTGTGCTTTTATCTACAAACGATACTTGGCAATTTTCTATAAATGCTGGGCTATGAAGCTCAGGTTTATGAAAGTGTAGGCATTCAATGATAATGAAAACTGTTTATTAAAAGATAAAAATATCTTCCTGGGCCTGTTTTTTGCTTTGCTGCATCAAGTCAACTATACTCCTGTTCCTGGATCTCCTTTGACAATGAGATCTGGGCAAGGGATAAGCCTTTGTTTTGAGTTTCTGAATTCAGCCCAGTGGATAATAATATAGCATGTCTCTCTGCTAATAGGTATATGTGTAGATGTGTACTTCAAACCTTGCTAACAAAAGGACATCACTGTTTATCTGCTCATGAGAACCCTCAAAATAACATTGTACTTCTTTTATTAGGCTCTGTGTTAGGATCTTACCCAGCAACGGTAATCACTATCCTTTTTCCCCAACTGTTCAATGCTGGAGTCTTCTCTTTTTTCATGCTTTTAAAATCCTTAAGCCTTAATCATTTTGTTTTGTTTTGTTTCATATGGATTATCATTTGGGGCCTCTCTGTCAGGGCTCTTGACAAGATTTTGAAATATTAATGAGCCCTTGCATTTATATTATAATACCTGAGGATTAAGTTAGTGCTCTTATCCAATATTGGCAGGCTCTCAGAAGCAGCCATTATCCAGTCATTGGGCTTCTCTAATAGTCTGAAAGAGTTTAAATGTTCAGAATTGACTTTATTGTAGTTCATCAGTCCAGTAAGGCACTAAGTACCAGAGCAAATCAGGTTGTTGATATGCCTCATTTCTTGTCTTTTTTACTTTGCTATCCCCAGACTTTGGATGCAAAGCTACTCACTTCTTTCATAGCTCCCTTTCTTCAATCCAGACTGAGATATTTGTTTACTTAGTAGGATTTTATTATCTTAATGTGCCATGTACTATCTTAGATGTTGGGGATACAGTATGAATATGACAGAAGAGATCTGTTCTCAAAGAGAACTTTCTTTTTAGAATTTTATTAACTGATCTTTACCTGCCATAATTGTTTCTCTCTTTGCTACTGGTTTGCTCCAAGGATTCATTCTGCCCTTTGGTGCTTTCTGCCTAGGATTTTATTCTGTTTCTTGTGTCAGTTACCTGTACCAGAACCTGTCTTGCAATAGTCATTATTCTAAATGTTTTTAGGCCAACACAAAAAGTGTACATGACTGGCTCTCTTAATATTAGATTTTATTGGCCCTGTGGAGTGCATCACAATTTAGGATTCTAGACAACAGCCTGGCTTAAGACTGACAAATACATTATAGATCCCAGTATTAGAATAGCTCCTCTAGTGTTTTCCTAATTCCAGTTTTCCCAAAACCAAGGCAACCAAACAAAAGGACACGTTTCTGATACTTTTCTTACCTGCGGGCTTCACTTCCTTTAATATTTCAACCAGGCTTTGAAAAAAACTCTTACTTCATAAAAAGTATTGAAAATTCTTATTTTCCTGGATGAAATATATACCAGATTAGGAAAAGGTACTTTTCTAGGTGAAATATAACATTCTTCTTCATTTCTGTTATAGGGGTCATAACTGATGTCAAGTAAAGATGCCTTCAGGCCTTAGTACAGGTCTGGAAATCAATTAGTTGTAGAAAGAAGATGAGCAAAAGAAGCAACTAAAAAGCCATTGTGCAAATATATGGCCACTCAAGGCTATTCGGCCTTGAGGAGATAAAGTGAGAATACCTAGCAACAAAATGGAGAAGGTTTTTTTTTGCAGTTTTTCTGCCTATTTTAGTTCACTCTAATTTTGTTTCCATATTAGACTTTTTAAGAAGTGTTAGTTGTTAGCTCAAGTTTCTGCAACCACAATGCATTAATATGTTTTAATATTGTCCAAGGCTGAGATTGCTTTTTGATAGCCACTGCAGGGACTGGCATTAAAAGACAGCCAAAATCTGTATTCTTACCTAAGCAGAAACTAAGCCTAGGATATTTACACAAGCAGTAAGTGGTGGCATTAGCCAGAGACCCCAGGACTCCAAGTTTACTGTTCCTCCTATATTCTCTGCATGGAGAAGGTGGGGAAAGGAGACCCAAATAAGCAGAGAGTTACATACTGCTGTGTGACCTTTGGTAGGTCTGGAATAACTTTTCTGGTTGACTTGTCCATTATAGTAGATTGAGAAGATTAGACTAAACCTTAGAGGTGGCTTCCATTTAACACAATTTTATTGAACATCTAACTTTCTACTAGGTTCTGGGGTGATCATATGAATCTGATAATATGAATAATGTGATATGGATTATTTCTTTAAGATTTTATTTTCTAAAAATTTAAATGGAACACAAACAGAAATAAGTACAGTATAAGGAGCATTGTGCCAATAAACATTAGGGAATTATGTAAAACATGATGTGGGACTAGAGAAGAGGAAGAAAACTACATGATTACGGCTATGGAGAGTAAAGAAGAAGCTTTGCATGCACTTGGTACTTCACCTAGATCTCAAGGAAATGGGACATGAACAAAATTAAGGAAATGGATTTCCAGATTGAAGATATAACATGATGAGCTATAACAACTCTTTTATAAGCTTCAGTTTCCTTACTATAAAATGCAAAATAGCTTTCTTGAGGTTTTTATAAGAAACATATGTGAAATGGATAACTTTAAAAAGTCTCAAATAGCTTATTAACTCATTTAATTCCCTGCCCATTTCTTTTCTTTTTTCCTGACTCACTCAAGACTAATTGAGTAAGCGTTATGCCTTCTCTCCCTCCCTCCTTTTCTTTTTTCCCTCCCTCCTTCTCCCTGTCAATAAATCCTTACTGAATAGTTACAATGGACCAAGACTTATGCTTGGCATCAGAACAAAATAGTGGGGAGAGATATAATTCCTGTTCTGATAGAGCTCATAGTCTGTTGGGCTAGACATGAAACATAAAACTACAGTAAAGTGTGATAACTGTTATAACAGGGGGAATTAAGCATGCTGTGGAAACTATTCAGCATTTAAGACTTAAGCTGCTCCAGGGATAAGAGACCTTCCTTAGGTGTGTTATGCTGAGAACTAAGACAAAAGCAGTAAGATCATAGTAGGCAGAGATATGTGTGAAGAAATAGAATGTGTTGGAAGGCCAAGTGATGAGAAAGAACATTACCTCTTTGATGAGCAAAGGCCAACATGATTGAAACATGAAATTCTTTTTTTAATTTTTAAAAAATGTTTATTTATTCTTGAGAGAGAGCATGAGCAGGGGAGGGACAGAGAGAGAGGGAGACACAGAATATGAAGCAGGCTCCATGTTCTGAACTATCAGCACAGAGCCTGACGCAGGGCTCAAACCCACAGATTGCGAAATCATGACCTAAATTGAAGTCAGACACTTAACGACTGAGCCACCCAGGCACCCCTGGAACCTTAAATTCTAAAGAGAAGATGACTAGAGTGGTATGTAGGAGTGAGACTGAGGTGAGCTTTGTAAGCCAAGGTGAAGAACTGGACTTGATTCTGAAGGCACTTAAAGAAATTAAGCAGGAGCACGACATGACCAGAATGGCATTTTGGAAAGTTCAGTCTTATTGCTTAATAGAAAATATCTTAGGAAGACAGTTGTTTGGAGGTTTTTTGTAATACCTTAGGCTACAGCTGATGATGGATTAGACTGATAACGGTAACAATGAAAACAAGTGGAGGGATTTGAGGGTTAACAGAAGACTGAATCAGTTTAACCTTTTGATTGACTAGATGTGGAGATTAAAGAGAGGCAGGAGTTCTAGATGACTCCTGGGTTTTCTGGCATGTGCCACAGAAGCGGTGGTGGTGCCGTTTATGGAAGACAAAGGTTATAGGAGGAAAGACAGCTTTGGTAGATTTGGTTAGAAAAAGGAGATGGTTAGCTTGGCTTTGGAAACATTCAGCTAGAAGTTTCTGAGAGATATTCAAGTAGATATGTCAAGTAGGCAGTAGGATATATTGGTGAGAGATTCAAGAGAGGAATCTTGAGATGCAAATTCAGGAGTCATCAGCCTGTAGATGATAACCAGAATGGTGGGGGCAGATGTGATGTCTGAGGGAGGTCATATGGACTAAAGAGGGAAGATTAGGATAGGCCTCTGAGAAATCCTTCAATTTAAAAGTCAGGTAGAGGATGAGAAGCTCACCAAAGAGGATAAGAGGAACTGACCAGAGGGGTGGGAAGAAAACCAAGATAGTATGGTGTCATGTAATAAAGAGGAGAGGGCTTTTCTAAAAAAGAGGAAGTGACTAACAATGCCAACTGCTACTGATGGTCAAAGATAACTTAAGTATTAAAATGTCCAATGCTTGTAGCAATGTGGAGGTTATTAGGGGTTTTGTTGAGTGCCATTTTACTGACGTGGCAGGAGTTCAAGCCAGCTGTCTGAGATAATGAGTGAGATAAACTTCTTTAAAATGTTTGGCTATGAAAATTCAGGAAAGAGATACAAGCCCTCAGACAGACAGCAAGTAAACGGGCAGTTGTAATACATATTCTTTTGAATTAAGCATAGTGATAGCTATGTACAAATAGCAATAGCTCTATATTATTCTTTGTTTTTTAAATTTTGTTAATGTTTATTTATTTTTGAGGGAGAGACAGAGACAGAGCATGAGCAGGGGAGGGGCAGAGAGAGAGGGAGACACAGAATCCGAAGCAAGCTCCAGGCTCTGAGCTGTCAGCACAGAGCCCGATGCAGGGCTCAACTCACGAACCAGGAGATCATGGCCTGAGCTGAGGTCGGATGCTTAACCAACTGAGCCACCCAGGTGCCCCACACTCTGTACTATTCTTAATGTAATGATAATCTTTATCCTTGATATTATGAAAAAAGAAACTAAAATTTTGAAATTAAAGATATATTTTCTGAAATAATGGGGCTTTACTCTATTGTTACAAAAATACTATTTTGTTTGAAAAATTGTAAATTTGTGGATTAATATTTTTCAAAACAAGTAAGTCATACATTTAAAATTAAATTATATCCCCTGGCCCCCCATATACCTAATCCTCCTGCTTTATTTTTCTGTATAGCACTTATTACCATCTATCAAGCTATAATGTATTATTTATTTTGTTAGCTGTCTCTATATCTATTAGAAAGTAAGCATCATGAGAATAAGGATTTTTGTCATTTTTTTTGTTTACTTATGTATCCTTAGCACCTTGAACTGTGCTTGGTATATTGTACATACTCAATAAATATCTGTTAAATAAATGAATTAATACATTATCCCTCTGCTAAATCTAACAATTGTTTTTAATTTTACATATTCTTTTTTAGTTTTTGTTTCCATGAGCACATTTTCATGTAGCAGCAATCTAATATCAAAAATATATACCCATTTATATTCTATTCCTTTTCACAATTTATTATATCTCTGTTGGTGAGCATTTAGTTTTTTAATATATTTTTTCTAAAGTAGATAATATTATAATAGGTAGATTTGTCAAATTATTTTTTTAGAATCAGAGAGATTCTCCTAAGGGAGAGATTACAAGATTAATTGCTATAAGCTTCTGCTATGCATGCTCTCAAAATATGTTCCACCAATTTAAAATGCTACTCTTGGTCTGTCTCTATCAGTTTTACTGCAATCTGGACAGCATTAAGGATTGTCATTGAATAAAAAAAAAACTAGTTTAGAAGCTGTAAGATGTCCATTTTGTTCTTTTTTGTTCTCATTTGAACTTGTGTCTTAAGAATATTGGCATTAGTATAGTGTCAAAACTGAGTTTCTAAAAAAACAAATATAAATGCATTAAAAAGAAAAGACATTACAAACATTCTGGGAAAGGATGGAGTAGATGCACTCTTCCCTATTTCTCCCACTAAGTATAGCTAAAAGCATATACCTTATTTACGTAACAAACATAAAAGACCTGAAAGGTGGAGAGAAGAGGGAAGACTGGCTAAGTCTCTCAGGACCTGAGAAATGCTATATTGGTGAGTTCCGTGGGTTTCATTTTTGCTTCATATACTAGAATGGTTGCTTGAGAAGCCAGAAACCTAACCCGGAAATGCCAATGGTCATAGGTGAAAAACAAATCTTCCCCAAACCCTGTTCTTGCTGAACAAAAGACATAAAAGGGGGAGGGGGTGGTCAGCCTAGTAGGACAGAAAACTTTGAGACAATAATTGCCCACTCTAGCTGAACACCATGGTAAAAAAACTGTCCATTTCCACCCTCACCAACAAAGGAGGGGTGAGGAACCTAGACTTCCGTCTTTGTTCCAACCTTCCACCAGGTGGTGTCAGAAAAAAGTAGGGAACTGGGTATTTCATTCCTCTAGTCAGTAATGAATCCTTTCCTCTTCTACATGATGTCAGACCACATAAGTCTGGACTTCTGCCACACACTCGAAGAAGGATCAATAGGAGAGTGCAGGGACAGATGATAGGATAAGTGAACTTGAGGATAGAACAATAGAAGTTACTAGATCTAAACAATAGACAAAAAATTGACTAAAAAGAAAAATGAACAGAACCTCAGGAACCTATGAGACCAATAACGTGACATTCATGTCACTAGAATTTGAGGAGTGGTGAAAAAGGTGTTTAAAATAGCTGAAATCTCCTCAAATTTGGCAAAAGACATAAAACTATAGATTCAAGAGAGTGAATGAACCCAAAACCAAAAAAAAAAAAAAAAAATGAGGGAAATCCATGCCAAGAAACATCATAATCAAACTAAGGCAAGAAAGAATCTTGAAAGCAGTGAGAGAAAGTAACACCTTACCTCATAAGGGGAAATTTTGAACACAACAGATGACATCCAAGATTATAGAGACCAAAGGGAAGTGGCACAGTTTTCTTCAATGTTGAAAGAAAAGAACTGTAAACTCAGAATCCAATATCCAGCAAAAAAACATTCTTCAAGAAATCTAGACATTTGGGTGAAGGAAAAACTAAGAGTATTCAACAGAGGACCTCCCCTAAAAGAATGGGAAAAGGAAGTTCTTGAAACAAAAATGATAGCAGAAGGACTCTTGGAATGTCAGAAAGGAAAAAGACAACACAAAGAGTAAAAATATAGGTAATACAATAAACTCCTTTAGCTCTGTGTGTTCTAAATTATGTTCGATGTTTAAGCAATAATTATAACACTGATGCACAATGTATGTGGAGGAAATATTTAACATAATATTATACGTAGTAAGGTAAAGGGACTTAAAAGGAAGTAGTTTTTGCACTTCAATCAGCTTGGTATATGTCATCACCAATAGACTGTGATAAGTTATGTGTGTGTAATGTCACAGAATGGTAAGGGAGAGTGGGGTCGGTGTGACCATAAAGCAGTAGCATCTGAGAACTCTTTGTGGTAATGAAATAGTTCTGTATCTTGATTGTGGTGGTGATTATATGTGATAAAACGGTGTAGAACTATACACACATGTTGTACCAATGTAAATTTCCTGGTTTTGAAATTGTTATTCATTATTCACAACTATAGTTAGGAAAGATGCAGCCTTTGAAGGAAACTGGGTGAAGGGTACACAAGACTTCTCTGTACTATTTTTGGAAATCCATGAGAATCTATAATTATGTCAAAACAAAAAGTAAAACCTGTATTCCTTACCCCACTCCTTTTACAAAAAAAGCCCCCAAAGTATAAGAATATTTTGAAGAATGTCAACAAGTGCAGAAGGATCTGAAGCTTCGTAAAGATTGAATGAGGGGTATGAGAAAAACATGGGGAGGGTCTTTTTGAATGTGTAACAAACGGAAAAACTCTAAAAAACATATTCCAGAAAGAATCATGTGACCTGAGGAAATGTAGAACTAGAAATAAGGCAGTGGGGTAGGAGTAACATACACTTGAGTCTGTATTCCATCTCTGGGTCTTCTAGAAGCTCATGGAATGAATCAGGAGTAAGTCCTTTAACCTCTGTGTGCCATCATTTCTTTACACAGAGTACAGCAAAGTTGTCCAATCTAGGTGATTTTCACTCTGTGCTGCCTGAAGAGTTCTTGCATAGGGCAAGGAGAAAATTCACTGAAAATGCAGGCCATTCTCTCTTATTTCCACCAGAGCAAATGTGCTTTTGTCTGTTTCACTTCTCAGTTATCTGAATCAAATTTTATTTTAAAAAATAGATATACTGATATTCCTCACTACTCTATATAAAATACAGATTATTATCCACGCTGTTTCAGATGGGGAAATAGAAACTGCAAGAAGATATATGACTTGTCACAAATCATACAGCAAGTAAATGCATAGCAGAGCCCGGAGCCCACTTGGGAATGACTTGTCTACCTATCACTTTCCTCACTGCTGACGCATTGCCTTCAAATAAAAGTTGAAAACTTTGAGCTTGGTAACAATTTCTAACCATTTCCTTTAGTTTTATAAAGTGCATCCTACCAATAAGACCAGTGCAGCAACAGGGGGGCTCTCAGTGTGTGCTGAGTTCGAGAGCTGCCTCAGTAGAAGGAGGATGGCCATCTGTCAGGGAGATGGTGGGGGGGGGGGGATTCCTGCACTGGGAGGGAGGGTGGACCATCCCTATCGCTGTCAGCATTCCCAGTCAAATTAGAGGGCATGCTGGGAAAGCACTGTAGTTATTATAATTGTTTAACCTCAGAACTCAAATGGAAGGGAGCACAGAAAGGAAGAGAGAAAGAAAGGATTCATGCAGGGTGCCTGGGTGGCTCAGTCAGTTAAGCATCCGACTTCTGGTCGGGTCATGCTGACGTCTCAAAGCCTGGAGTCTACTTCGGATTCCGTCCCTATGTCTCTCTGCCCTTCCTCTGCTCACACCCTGTCTCTCTCTCTTTCTCTCTCAAAAATAAATAAACATTTTTAACAATAAAAAAAAGAAAGGATATATGATACAATCCCAGTCATGGGATGGTGAGACAAATGAGGAAATGAGTGAGGGGCAGATAATTTGCTGGTTAATGAACCTAAAGGTGGTGACTTCCAAGATCTCTCCATATTCAAACTGGACTAAAATATTACGATTCCAGTCTCCTTGTAGGGAGTCCAGTTCAATTTAATTCAAGTTTAGTGTATATCTTTCTGCCATAAACAGCTTTCAGACATTGTACTAGGTGCTTTGATTCTCTTGGAACCTTGGGAAGGGTATCTGTCACTTTCCCAATTTTACAGATGAGCATATGATACCAAGGCTCAGGGTGATGAAGTAACTTGCCTAGATAGTTTAGGAGAGTTAGAAAATGACAGAGCTTATATTTGAATGTAGAGTTGCTCATTTTAATCTTAATCCTTTTTCCTGTTATAGTATAGTACTGGTTAATAGCTTAAGCTTTGGAGTGGAGAATTTAACTTAGCTCTGTCGTGTTTGTCGTGAGGAGGATAAGTGACTCCCTCAAGATCATACAGCAAGTAAGTGCAGAGCAGAGCCTCTTACAGCAAGTAAGTGCAGAGTCCTCATGGGACTGACTGGCAAGCCCATCACTTTCTTCTCTGCTGCCATACTACCTCCTTTTCCTTTACTCCAGGTAAAGGGGCTGAAATGTAACAACATGGTGCAGGAAAAAAAAAAAAACATTGGCTTTGTGATCAAACATGAATTCAGATCTTACCTCCTGCTTTTGTATAGCACAAATAGTGGCTACCGTTAATTAACCTCAAATAATGCACTCACTGTGCTAATGTGCTGCATGATTTCTCTCTAATCACACAGGCCAGGACATGAGTAAGGAAACCTTGTGTTTGTGACATGTGGTGCCAACATCTCAGAAGGAAGTAGTCTCGGTGATCACCTAGCCCAAAGCCCTCATTTTGCACAGGAAGAAACTAAAGTACAGAGAAGTATTTGTCTAAAGACTCCACTGTTATGCAAGAATTATTATTGAACCCAGTCTGTCTAACTCTTTGGTTATAACATGAAACAGTGTGCAAAACACTTTATTTTTTAGAAAATGATTTTTCATCATGCTATCCTCATAATAGCTCTAGGAGACAGTGAAAGTCAGAGATTATCACTTCCAGGTGAAGAAAATAAGGCACATAAAGGATCACATAACTAGTCAGAGGAAGAGTCAAGAAGCTGTCCCAAATCTATGAGACCTGTAGCCATACTGTTTCTTATTTTATTTCATTCTATCCTATCCTATCCTATCCTATCCTATCCTATCCTATCCTATCCTATTCTAATTTTTTCATCATGATAAATGTACTCTTAAATCTCTATCACCTATTTCACCCATCCCCACATCTACCTCCCCTCTTGTAACCATGAGATTATTCTCTATCATAAAGATTCAGTTTCTTGGTATCTCTCTCTTTTTCCATTGCTCATTTGTTTCTTAAATTCCACATGAGTGAAATCATATGATACTTGTCTTTCTCTGAACTTATTTCACATAGTATTATACTCTCTATCTCTATCCATGTTGTTGCAAATGGCAAGATTTCATTCCTTTTTATGGCTTAATAAAATTCCATTGTATATATACCACATTTTGTTTATCTATTCATGTGTCCGTGGATACTTGTGCTGCTTCTGAATTTGGTATTGTAAATAATGCTGCCATAAACATAGGGGTGCGTGCATCTCTTTGAATCAGTGTTTTTGTATTTTTTGAGTAAATACCCAGTAGTGTGATTACTGAATCATAGAGTAGTTTTATTTTTTAGCTTTTTTAGGAACCTCCAAACTGTTTTCCACAGTGGCTGCACCAGTTTGCCTTCCAACCAACAGTCCATGAGGACTATTTCTCCACATCCCTGCCAATATTTGTTGTTTCTTGAATTTTTGATTTTAGCTTTTGGTATTTTTTTTCTTTTCCTTTTTTTTTTTTTTTTTTTTTTTTTTTTTTTTTTTTTTTTTTTTTGGCAGGGGAGAGATTGTGTGCAAGCAGGGGAGGGGAAAAGAGAGGGAGAGAGTCTTAAGCAGGCTCACACCCAGCATGGAGCCCAATGCAGGTTCAATCTTATGACCCTGAGACCATGACCTGAGCTGAAATCAAGAGTCAGTTGTTTAACTGACGGAGCCACCCTAGGCTCCCCGATTCTAGCTATTCTGAATGGTGTGAAGTGATAACTAATTGTGCTTTTGATTTGAATTTCCTTGATGATGAGTGGTATTGAGTATCTTTTCTTATGTCTGTTTGCCACCCAGATGTATAAGCCTTTATCTTGATGAAGTCCTAATACTTCATTTTTGCTTTTGTTTCCCTTGCCTCCAGAGACATGTATAGTAAGTAGTTGTTATGGCCAATGTCAAAGAGGCTGTTCTCCTCTAGGATTTTGATGGTCTCCTGTCTCACATTTAGGTCTTTCATCCACTTTGAATTTATTTTTGTGTGGTTTAAGAAAGTGGTCCAGGTTCATTCTTCTGCATGTTGCTGTCCAGTTTTCCCAACACCATTTGTTGCAGAAGCTATCTTTTTTCCATTGGATATTCCTTTCTGCTTTGTCAAAGATTAGTTGGTCATACATTTGTGGGTCCATTTCTGGGTTCTCTATTCTGTTCCATTGATCTGAGTGTCTGTTTTTGTGCCAGTGCCATACTGTCTTGATGATTATAGCTTTGTAATACAGCTTGAAGTCCATTTCTACAGAAATGAATGAAGACTCAGGGAGGCAACTCTAAGGACAGAACAGAGAAATGACTGTGTGTTAACATTGGGGAGATAAAACCAAAGGCCACAAAAGCAAATTGGCTTAATACACTAATACTCTAGTTTTATCATTAATTTTAATGTTATTACCAATTACCCTTGAACATTTTCTTACAAGATAATAATTGAGGGCTATGTTTGCATTTAGGTTAAATTTCAAAGTGATTCCTTTTGCCTAAGAAAACCTGAACATTTGCATGGAAACTTTAAATGGCATTATATTTAAATGTCCATGTAGTTTAGTAGTTTAAGAGTTGGAAAATGTAGTAGAAAGAGATCAGGAATGGGAATCTAAAAATCTGAGTCCTAGCCCTGTCAATACTGTTTTGAGATTTAAACAATCAGAAAATATACATAATATTGAAAAATATGTGTGTACAAAGGTGTTCATTATAGTGTGATTGATAATAACAGCAAGTCAAATCAGCCTAAATGTGCAAACCCAATATTGGTAAATTATAGTGAGCAACTTGATGCAATATTATATAGACATTAAAAATGGCTTTCAGTCATTTGTAATAATTCAGAAAAATGCTGATCTTGTATAAAGCAAAAGTAGGGTGGAATACTGTATATAATTATCATAATAGTAGGAATCCTACTCATATATTAAATACACACACATACAATACTTTTAACTGGTGTCTTTGGATGGTAGGATTATGGTAGATTTTTATTTCTCTAGGGTTTTAAAAATACTTTTAAAATTCTATAATTTTATACTTGTGAAAAGACAATATTTATTAAAAATAAAATAGGGGCATGTGGGTGGCTCAGTCAGTTAATGTCCGACTCTTGATCTTGGCTCAGGTCATGATCTCACAGTTTGTGAGTTTGAGTCCCACACTGGGCTCTGTGCTGACAATGGAGGGTCTGCTTGGGAATTTCTCTCTCTGACCCTCCTCAGCTCTTTTGCTCTCTCTCAAAGTAAATAAACATTTAATTAAAAAAATAAATTAAATAAAAACAAAATAATAATTTAAGTGATGTTAAAAATTACTTGTAATGTAACTTCAGGTGGATAACATCATTTTCCCTCATCATTCATAATACAGTAGATAGGGCACCCAAGTGGCTCAGTTGATTAAGTGTCTGACTCTTGATTTTGGCTCGGGTCATGATCCCACAGTTTGTGAGATCAAGCCCCATATCTGGCTCCATGCTGACAGCATGGAGCCTGCTTGGGATTCTCTCTCTCTTTTCTCTCTGCCCCTTCCCCAGCACATGCACTCGCTCTCTCGCTCTCTCTCTCTCTCTCAAAATAAATAAATAAATACTTAAAAATAAATAAAACAGATATAGTGTACTCTATCCTTCTGACCTTCCAGGGCATTATTGATATCAGTAGAGACATTGGGAGTTGGAGAGTGAAAGGTATTTGGAAAGATAGGTTGTGTCCAAAAGTCAAAAAATTCTTAGATGAGACAGATTGACATACAACCATATCAGTCCCTGTGGAGGTGGCTTGCTAGAGCTGTACTTATTAGCTTGCAGTAGCTGATTATTAACCTTTCAGCAATTTTGTAATTTGATTTTTAAATCATTAGTAGCTTGAAATCATCATGCATTTATATCATGGAAATTGGATAAGGCCTTTATATGGCCTTAGGTCAGAAATTCAGGTAAGTTTCTTATAAAACTTACTATAAACTTACACTATGAAAGAAACATGGAGGAAATCTCTGTGAATAAAACTAAAGATCTCTCAACTCTCTCATCATAGAGGGTCTCTTTTTCAGGACTCATAACCCAGGCCTCAGGGAATTAGACCTCCTAAAGATCCCAAGGGAGATTTGCCAGAGGGTACTGAGAAATGCCACAAGCAGCTAGGACTGACATCTGCTACATCTGGGGAGGTATCTCAAATTGACATCAGCACCTCTTGAATGTGTGAAAGCCTGAAGAAATGAATCGGAACATGTAGATTCCTGTATTCACAGGACTATATCTCTTTCAGGGTCTCAAAGGGAAACAGATGGTACACCCAAAATAGGAATGATCTGAGGAAAGTTTATTTATAAAGAGCCATTATATTAGGGATGGATGGCGTGTAGAACCAGAAATGATGTACAAGAACCTGGGGCTAGTAATTAATATAAGACTGTGACCACCCTTAGAAAAAAGAAAGGTTATTGGAACTTGGGAAGAGAGAGTTGTGTAGAGTAGGCTGCTTTGACAGTAGTTGACCTTCTAGCAAGAGACACAGCCAACCTTAGATAACTTCTCAGGAAAGGATCCCAGGACATAAATACTCTAACCTCTCCCTCCTTCCTGCCTCTGATCTCTTGCATTGGAAGACCTAAACATAAGCCAGATACACAGATATGGTTGATGTAATGCATAGGGGTCAGCCATCTTGGGCAGGGAAAAGGGTGGAAAGTGGTCACAGAGGGGCAAATGTACTATTTCCAGTACAGTTTACTGTTAAACGTCTGACTTCGGCTCAGGTCATGATCTCATGGTCATGGGTTTGAGCTCCTCATTGGGCTCTGTGCTGACAGCTCAGAGCCTGGAGCCTGCTTCAGATTCGTGTCCCCCTCTCTGTCTCTGCCCCTCCCCCACCAGCGCTCTGTCTCTCTCAGTCTCTCAAAAATAAATGAATGTTAATTTTTTTTATTTAAAAAAAGAATGACTCAACCATGTCATCTTCTGAGCTCCTGCCATGTACTAGCCATCTTGCACTTTTCATGTACTCCAAAGGAATATGGTCCACTCTCCTATACATTGCATTTTTTCCTTCCACTAAGAATGTCTCACCCCCTTTCTCTACTTGTAGAAATCCTTCATATCAATTTGTTTTGAATACTTCACACTTTGCACATGTTCCTTCTGGGCCTGGCATATTCTTCCTTTTTTCCTTTCCTCCTACTTTTCCCAGATAATTCATTCCCACATATGCACTAGGGCTCAACTTAGATGCATTTCTTTGGGGGAAAACTTCTATCACTGGAATCACTAAGATGAGATTAAGCACTCCTATACTCCCAGAGTTTCCTCCTACTAGATACTGTGTCATATATTCATATGTATTTCACTTCCTTCCCCTATAAAATTATAAGCTGCTTGAAGGCATGACAAGTTTATTATGTCACAGTGTCTATATATATTAGGGTAGGCCAACTTTTGTATTAGATCGACAATAAAATATCTAATGGATTGAGCAAGTACAATCCATTTTCTTCATCTTGAACAAATAGGCAGGGCATCTTTTAACCATATAGTTATTCAGGGACCTAAGCTGACTGTTATCTTTCTTTTTTCTTTTTTTTTTCTTTTTTTGCCAAGGTATCTAACATACAGTGTATACAGTGTAGTCTTGGCTTTGGGAATAGATTCCCATGATTCTTCACTTACATACAATACCCAGTGCTCATCCCAATAAGTGCCTTCCTCAATGCCCATCACCCATCCCCCCCCCCAATCCCTCACCCTCATCAACCCTCAGTTTCTTCTTTGTATTTAAGGGTTCAATGCTTAGCTTCTAGGGTTACCTGGGCATCATTTCCATTCCAGCTAGCTGGATGAGGAAAGGTTAGAAAAGTTGATGTGGCAGCTTCCAATTAGCAGTCCTAAAAACAGCTCATATTACTTTCAGTCAAATTCCACTGACTAAATCATAATTTAATGGCCTCATCTAAGTATAAAATGTCTAACTCTGTGTGCAGGAATAAGTAGAGAGCATGGATTTTGCTAGTTAGTTGGCAGTCAGCTGTACTCCCCCAAATAGGTACTCAAATATTTATTAAATTATTGAATGAATTAATCCTTAATTGTGCATATCACATACATTAAGACTTCTCTGATTTTATAAAGAAAATATTTGTGTTTGCATCATTTTTGTGGCACTCATTTTCCTCTACCTAAATTATGTTTATTTGCACATATTTTGCCTGACACCAAAAATTAAAGATTCCTTGAGGGCAGTGTGATGCAGTGAGGTCTAGTGAGGCCTGTATGACTTTGAAATCACACACCCTCAGTTTGAGTCTAGATCTGCCAGTTTTTACATATATGATCAATTTTCTTGGCCCTCTGAGCCTCGGTTGTTGTTATTGATATTCATGGCCTGGCTTACTTCTTTGGGCCTCTACTAATCTTTTTTGGTTATGAATAAATATCTTGAATTTCCTTTCAGTTAATGTTAACTGACAAAAATTGCAATTACATCAGATTGGATTTATTTGGGGCCATGTGTTTACCTTTTAGGATAATTAAGTGATTGGATCAGGAAGAAAGACCACGGATTTCCAGGGCCATTTTTTTTTCTCTGTGATTAATGAAGTTAAAATATGAGCTGACACTTAGCTGCTGCTCTACTGAATTTGGGGATTCACACTCATTATTACAAAAAAAATAGAGATATATCCAAAGATTTGTTTTTAAGGATGTTCATGGCAGTGTTTATTATAATTGAAAGAAATTGTAAATTATCTAGCTACTCATCAGCAGAGATTAGTTAAATATATTTGTCATATCATAAGATAAAATCATTGAAAATCATGTTGCAAAAGAGTATTTTATGTATGTACATCTATGTGCTAAAATATTCATAGTGGTTTATCTGGATATTTTGAGTGTTTTCTTTCTTTTTTTAGTTTCCATTTGTTATTTTCCAATGTTTAAAAATGAATATAATTGATTTATTATTTAATTATTTTATTTTATTAAATTTTTATAATTAACAAAACAAAAATTATTACAATAGTCCCTCAGACTTCCTATAGGCCTCTTTTTGTAGGACATATTCTTCTTGAGACCAAGGTTGCTCAGATTATTAATGTTGGGCAGATCCTCAAATTAGGATTTATAATATTGTGTCAGCTAGATCTGAATCTGGTCATTTTATTTTAATAGCAGACTTATTAAAATAGAATTCTCATGCCATACAGTTTACTTATTTAAACTGTACAATTCAATGATTTTTAGTATATTTTGAGTTGTGTAACCATCACTGTGATCAATTTTAGAATATTTCATCATTCCCCCAAATAAAAACCTGTACCCATTAGCTGCCACTCCTCTTTCTCCAACTCCCAGCCCTAGGCAACCACTAATGTACTCTTCATCTCTATATTATGAACATTTCATATAAATATAATTATACAATGTGTGGTTTTTGTGACTCATTTAATGTAATGTTTTCAAGGTTCATCCATATTATAGCATGTATTAGTACTGAATATTCTTTATAGCTGAATAGCATTCCATTATATGGATATATATTATATTTTATTTAGTCATTTATTGGATGATGAACATTCAGGTTATTTCCATGTTTTGGAAATTTTTGTATTACGATTAATACTGCTATGATTATTTGTATACAACCTTTTTGTGTAAACAAATCTTTTCATTTATCTAGGATATATAACTTGAGTGGAATTACTATGTTTTATGGTAGCTCTGTTTAGATTTTTAAGAAACTGCCAGACTGTCCCAAAGTCTCTATATTATTTTACATTCCCACCATTGTATGCAATGTATGAAATCCTATCTCTTTTTATTGCTCCTATTTTGTTTTCCCATGTAGTATGTGTGTGTGTATGTGAGTGTGTAACTGCACATGCGTACCTCTTTTGCATGAGTCAGGACTGGTGAAACTGTTGAGGCACTGAATTTTCCACCCCTCCCAGTGTAAGATTTCTGCTGTCCTGAGACAGATTTTCTCTGGTAGCAGCCTGCATCCAATCCTGTGGCCTGGAAGCCACCAACAATGCAAATGTGTTGGTGGCCCCCGGATTTCCAAGCTTTGGGAAAGACAGTATCTCCTGTGCCTTCCATGAGCTGCCAGGCAAAGTGGTCTGGAATGGGGTCCAGCCTTAGAATTCAGGCTGCCAATTGTCTCTTAAAGTGGTTATTAAACTTAATTATCATGGAGGATTTTATTTTATTTAAAAAAAAAAAAATTTTAACATTTATTTATTTTTGAGACAGAGAGAGACAGAGTATGAACGGGGGAGGGGCAGAGAGAGAAGGAGACACAGAATCGGAAGCAGGCTCCAGGCTCTGAGCCATCAGCCCAGAGACTGACGCGGGGCTCGAACTCATGGACCGCGAGATCTTGACGTGAGCTGAAGTCCGACGCTCAACCGACTGAGCCACCCAGGCACCCCTATCATGGAAGATTTTGTTTATTTATTTATTTATTTATTTTTAATGTTTTTTTTTAATGAAATTTATTGACAAATTGGTTTCCATACAACACCCAGTGCTCATCCCAAAAGGTGCCCTCCTCAATACCCATCACCCACCCTCTCCTCCCTCCCACCCCCCATCAACCCTCAGTTTGTTCTCAGTTTTTAACAGTCTCTTATGCTTTGGCTCTCTCCCATTCTAACCTCTTTTTTTTTTTTCTTTTTCCTTCCCCTCCCCCATGGGTTCCTGTTAAGTTTCTCAGGATCCACATAAGAGTGAAACCATATGGTATCTGTCTTTCTCTGTATGGCTTATTTCACTTAGCATCACACTCTCCAGTTCCATCCACGTTGCTACAAAAGGCCATATTTCATTTTTTCTCATTGCCACGTAATATTCCATTGTGTATATAAACCACAATTTCTTTATCCATTCATCAGTTGATGGACATTTAGGCTCTTTCCATAATTTGGCTATTGTTGAGAGTGCTGCTATGAACATTGGGGTACAAGTGGCCCTATGCATCAGTACTCCTGTATCCCTTGGATAAATTCCTAGCAGTGCTATTGCTGGGTCATAGGGTAGGTCTATTTTTAATTTTCTGAGGAACCTCCACACTGCTTTCCAGAGCGGCTGCACCAATTTGCATTCCCACCAACAGTGCAAGAGGGTTCCCGTTTCTTCACATCCTCGCCAGCATCTATAGTCTCCTGATTTGTTCATTTTGGCCACTCTGACTGGCGTGAGGTGATACCTGAGTGTGGTTTTGATTTGTATTTCCCTGATAAGGAGTGAAGCTGAACATCTCTTCATGTGCCTGTTGGCCATCCGGATGTCTTCTTTAGAGAAGTGTCTATTCATGTTTTCTGCCCATTTCTTCACTGGGTTATTTGTTTTTCGGGTGTGGAGTTTGGTGAGCTCTTTATAGATTTTGAATACTAGCCCTTTATCATGGAAGATTTTAAAAGACCAACTCTTGCCCCCGCAATGCCCCTTTGCTTCTTGATTCCTCTCTCTTGAATCAACTTCTACAAATCGGTTTGTGCCACTTACTTTGTTAGGTGATTAAGCAATTTATGTAATTTTCTGAGCCTCTGCTTCCTCAGACATAAAATTGATCTACTAATATACATCTTACAATGTTGTTGTGAGAATTAAATCTTTGTGACCCCTCAAAATATTGTAGCTGTAAGAATTATTGATTGAATTCTCTCTTTTTTCATAAAAATCCTATATCATCTCTAGAACTTAATGCTTTTCCATGAAAGTTTGCTTTTGTGGTCAGGTCTGTATTTTCAACACATCCCAGAAGTCTTTATTAGATATAAGAACACATCCCAGAAGTCTTTATTTGATATAAGCAGAATACTTACTGTTTGGCTTATGATCAAGTATATCAGAAACAATAAAATGATTTAACTTGAACCCAGATGTAGTTTAACATAAAGGAGTTGGGGAGGGGGGAGGGAAAATCGTCTCTACTCACAAAATAGCACATTATAAAACCCTAGACATTTAAAGAAGATATAACTGAAATAGAAGGGATTACCGCCCACTCACTCTGGTAAGAAGAAAAGGAACAATTAAAATGAATATATTAGGGAGAATATTATTTTTATTTCAATGTTTCCATTATATTTCCTCCAATTACATGCTGAATAGAATTCCTTAACGCAACTGAAAACCCAAGATAGAGTCTTTAAAAGAGTTAATCTTGGAAGATAAAGGCAGCTCTCTTTTGCTGGGTGGAAGGCAGGTTTTCCTGACAAAAACAAAGATGAGACATTAAATGCGGGGGGAGGTATGTGGTTCTGAGTGAATCAACAGTGATAAAGTCCCTAGAGACTCTACCCTTTGTCAAACTTCTCTTTTTAAACTGGATAGTATAAAAAGACTCTTTAAACACTGCTTCTCAAGAGGGCATGTGGGTGTGTGTAGAGGGATGGTTGGGGAGTGGGGGAAGGAGAGAAGAAAGTAGCATCTTTAAAATCCTTACTAGAAATCATAGAATTGCAGAGTTTGAAGAGACCTTTAAGATCACCTCGTCCTAACTCTCAGCGAACAGTAATAAAAATAAGTCTCAAGGAGGAGAAATTATTTTCCTAGACACATGTAGCAAGCTGGACAGAACCATGTCTGGAACTCGGGTCTCCCCGAGGACTAGGGGAGGACTAGGAGTCCTCGGGCCAGAGCCAGACTCCTAAGCTGAACAGATAGCACAGTAACTTTAGTCCTGTGACTGAAAGGGGTCTGAAGAAAGTTGCAGGTGTAAACACAGGCTTTATCTATGTGGCTCTGGACAAATAGCTTAATGCCTCTATGCCTCAATTTCTACATCTATAAAGGATGATTATGCCCAACTTTTCATGAAATTATTAGGATTATGTGAGAGAAGGTGGGTGAGTCACACAGTGTACGACTGGCATCCCCTTTATCTACCTATTCCCTTTTAGCTTAGATTTTACCCTTTGCCATGGCCAGGACTGGCTAGTTTTCCAGAGCCTCTCAGCCTATTCACGGCCCTAGTCCTCTCTGGCCTAGTGCTGTGAGTGCCAGCCACAGGCAGTGCTGAGTCACCTCCCACAGCTGGTTGTTCACTTGGTCCTGCTAAGCACATTTGTATCCCTGCTACAACTCAAGCAGTCTCCAAAGGTCAGGACCCAAATACTGACAAGTCCTTTTGTGAATTTAATCAAGGAATTCAGATGCTTGTTCTGATTAGTGGAATTTTATAGATGGCTGACTCCCACTGACCATGCCATCCACCCCAGTTGCTAAGACTATTTCTAGAAAAGAACACTTGCTGAGAAATGTGCCTGCAACCTGAGTGGTTCTTACTCTGTTTGCTCCCAGTTGTCTCTTTAAAAAGAACCATGTGCAAATGGTTTTTCTAGACCAGGTTGGCAACCTTTTGAAAGTGGCTTGTGCTATTTCTTTTCTTCCTCTCTCCTACTCTTTTCTATTCTCCCTTTCTAACTTCTCTGTGTTTAGTGAAAAGATAATGAAGGCAAAGATTTTGACTAGATACTGGAGTCATTGAATAAGTCACAATACCTATAATTTACAGCCTAATAAAAATCTATTATATATCTAGATAAGTGATATACACAGGATGCTAGGGAAATTAAAAGGAGGGTGACCAATTCTGTATCAGCTGTTAGGGAAAACTTTCCTGAAAAGGTGACATTTGAGTAGAGTGTTAAAGAAGTTGAAATTTGTTAGTTTAGTGAGCTTTGTAAATGGGTGTCTGGGCAAGAGGAAGGGTAGTGCAAAGGCATGGGAGAGTATGCTATGTTTGGGAAATAATGAGCAATTTGGGCTGGCGGGAATACTGTGTGCTGAGAATGGGAAAGATGAGCAGAGCTGGAGTCCTGTGGAAGGTAATAAGGCTGGAGAATTAGGTTAGGAACAGACTGTGAGCTTCTTACGGTAGAAACTATATTGTCTTCTTTCTGTGCCAGAAACACAGTAGATGGCCTGTGAATGTTGTTGAACTGGTCTGAGCCACCACTGTCTTTTTTCTGAATTAGCGCAGTGACCTCTTACTGACTTTCTGCTTTTGCCCTGGTACCCCCTATAGCTGATTCTCTACAAAGCCACTGGAGCAGTCTTTTCAAAACACAAGTCAGATCATGTCACACCTCTCTGTTTCTTTTCTTACTGTTTCATTTCTTACTGTTTATCCCTTGCTCACAGTGATCCAGCTGCACTGGTCTCCCTGCTATTCCTCGGACATGCCAGACATACTTGTGTGTGTGTGTGTGTGTGTGTGTGTGTGTGTGTGTGTGTGAATGAATAAGTGTTTACTATGTGCCCTGTGACTTTTGAGTCAAATGGAGAAAATCTGACAAACTATCAAATTCCATCAACAATTCAAAATGCACCCAGAAGTTCCTCTCCTACTACCTTCCTTTTTGGCATGGTGGGGGGATGGACTCAATTTTCAAGACATAGCACAGAATAATGGCTGAGTCTGAAAATATAGCCTGCCTATAGTTGAATACTGGTTGAGCGAGTATGTAAGCCAGTGTGTTTTAACTGAAGGCCCTTCCTCTTTCCACATTACTTCTCCTTTTTATTTATTTATTTATTTATTTATTTATTTATTTATTTATTTTTATTTTTTTCATCTTTTTTTTATTTAAAAAATTTTTTTTCAATATATGAAGTTTATTGTCAAATTGGTTTCCATACAACACCCAGTGCTCATCCCAAAAGGCGCCGTCCTCAATACCCATCACCCACCCTCATCAACCCTCAGTTTGTTCTCAGTTTTTAAGAGTCTCTTATGTTTTGGCTCTCTCCCACTCTAACCTCTTTTTTTTTCCTTCCCCTCCCCCATGGGTTTCTGTTAAGTTTCTCAGGATCCACTTAAGAGTGAAACCATATGGTATCTGTCTTTCTCTGTATGGCTTATTTCACTTAGCATAACACTCTCCAGTTCCATCCATGTTGCTACAAAGGGCCATATTTTATTCTTTCTCATTGCCATGTAGTACTCCATTGTGTATATAAACCACAATTTCTTTATCCATTCATCAGTTGATGGACATTTAGGTTCTTTCCATAATTTGGCTATTGCTGAGAGTGCTGCTATGAACATTGGGGTACAAGTGGCCCTATGCATCAGTTCTCCTGTATCCCTAGGGTAAATTCCTAGCAGTGCTATTTCTGGGTCATAGGGTAGGTCTATTTTTAATTTTTGAGGAACCTCCACACTTTTCCAGAGTGGCTGCACCAGTTTGCATTCCCACCAACAGTGCAAGAGGGTTCCTGTTTCTCCACACCCTCGCCAGCATCTATAGTCTCCTGATTTGTTCACTTTGGCCACTCTGACTGGCGTGAGGTGATATCTGAGTGTGGTTTTGATTTGTTTTTCCCTGATGAGGAGAGACGTTGAGCATCTTTTCATGTGCCTGTTGGCCATCCGGATGTCTTCTTTAGAGAAGTGTCTATTCATGTTTTCTGCCCATTTCTTCACTGGGTTATTTGTTTTTCGGGTGTGGAGTTTGGTGAGCTCTTTATAGATTTTGGATACTAGCCCTTTGTCCGATATGTCATTTGCAAATATCTTTTCCCATTCCGTTGGTTGCCTTTTAGTTTGGTTGTTTGGTTGTTTCCTTTGCTGTGCAGAAGCTTTTTGTCTTCGTAAGGTCCCAGTAGTTCATTTTTGCTTTTAATTCCTTTGCCTTTGGGGATGTGTCAAGTAAGAAATTTCTCCGGCTGAGGTCAGAGAGGTCTTTTCCTGCTTTCTCCTCTAGGGTTTTGATGGTTTCCTGTCTCACATTCAGGTCCTTTATCCATTTTGAGTTTATTTTTGTGAATGGTGTGAGAAAGTAGTCTAGTTTCAACCTTCTGCATGTTGCTGTCCAGTTCTCCCAGCACCATTTGTTAAAGAGACTGTCTTTTTTTCCATTAGATATTCTTACCTGCTTTGTCAAAGATTAGTTGGCCATACTCTTGTGGGTCCAATCCTGGAGTCTCTATTCTATTCCATTGGTCTATGTGTCTGTTTTTGTACCAATACCATGCTGTCTTGATGATTACAGCTTTGTAGTAAAGGCTAAAGTCTGGGATTGTGATGTCTCCTGCTTTGGTCTTCTTCTTCAAAATTACTTTGGCTATTCAGGGCCTTTTGTGGTTCCATATGAATTTTAGGATTGCTTATTCTAGTTTCGAGAAGAATGCTGGTGCAATTTTGACTGGGATTGCATTGAATGTGTAGATAGCTTTGGGTAGTATTGACATTTTAACAATATTTATTCTTCCAATCCATGAGCACGGAATGTTTTTCCATTTCTTTATGTCTTCTTCAATTTCCTTCATAAGCTTTCTATAGTTTTCAGCATACAGATCTTGTACATCTTTGGTTAGATTTATCCCTAGGTAGTTTATGCTTCTTGGTGCCATTGTGAATGGGATCAGTTTCTTTATTTGTCTTTCTGTTGCTTCATTATTACTGTATAAGAATGCAACTGATTTCTGTACATTGATTTTGTATCCTGCAACTTTGCTAAATTCATGTATCAGTTCTAGCAGACTTCTGGTGGAGTCTATCGGATTTTCCATGTATGATATCATGTCATCTGCAAAAAGTGAAAGCTTGATTTCATCTTTGCCAATTTTGATGCCTTTGATTTCCTTTTGTTGTCTGATTGCTGATGCTAGCACTTCCAACACTATGTTAAACAACAGCAGTGAGAGTGGGCATCCCTGTCGTGTTCCTGATCTCAGGGAAAAAGCTCTGTTTTTCCCCATTGAGGATGATGTTAGCTGTCGACTTTTCATAAATGGCTTTTATGATCTTTAAGTATGTTCCTTCTATCCCGACTTTCTCAAGCGTTTTTATTAAGAAAGGATGCTGAATTTTGTCAAAGGCCTTTTCTGCATCAATTGACAGGATCATATGGTTCTTATCTTTTCTTTTATTAATGTGATGTATCACATTGATTGATTTGCGAATGTTGAACCAGCCCTGCAGCCCAGGAATGAATCCCACTTGATCATGGTGAATAATTCTTTTTATATGCTGTTGAATTCGATTTGCTAGTATCTTATTGAGAATTTTTGCACCCATATTCATCAGGGATATTGGCCTGTAGTTCTCTTTTTTTACTGGGTCTCTGTCTGGTTTAGGAATCAAAGTAATACAGGCTTCATAGAATGAGTCTGGAAGTTTTCCTTCCCTTTCTATTTTTGGAATAGCTTGAGAAGGATGGGTATTATCTCTGCTTTAAACGTCTGCTAGAACTCCCCTGGGAAGCCATCTGGTCCTGGACTCTTATTTGTTGGGAGATTTTTGATGACTGATTCAATTTCTTCGCTGGTTATGGGTCCGTTCAAGCTTTCTATTTCCTTCTGATTGAGTTTTGGAAGTGTGTGGGTGTTTAGGAATTTGTCCATTTCTTCCAGGTTGTCGAGTTTGTTGGCATACAATTTTTCATGGTATTCCCTGATAACTGCTTGTATTTCTGAGGGATTTGTTGTAATAATTCCATTTTCATTCATGATTTTATCTATTTAGGTCATTTCCCTTTTCTTTTTGAGAAGCCTGGCTAGAGGTTTATCAATTGTGTTTATTTTTTCAAAAAAACAACTCTTGGTTTCGTTGATCTGCTCTGCAGTTTTTTTAGATTCATATTGTTTATTTCTGCTCTGATCTTTATTATTTCTCTTCTTCTGCTGGATTTAGGTTGTCTTTGCTGTTCTGCTTCTATTTCCTTTCGGTGTGCTGTTAGATTTTGTATTTGGGATTTTTCTTGTTTCTTGAGATAGGCCTGGATTGCAGTGTATTTTCCTCTCAGGACTGCCTTGGCTGCATCCCAAAGCGTTTGGATTGTTGTATTTTCATTTTCATTTGTTTCCATATATTTTTAAATTTCTCCTCTAATTGCCTGGTTGACCCATTCATTCTTTAGTAGGGTGTTCTTTAACCTCCATGCTTTTGGAGGTTTTCCCAACTTTTTCCTGTGGTTGATTTCAAGCTTCATAGCATTGTGGTCTGAAAGTATGCATGGTATGATTTCGATTCTTGTATACTTATGAAGGGCTGTTTTGTGACCCAGTATGTGATCTATCTTGGAGAATGTTCCATGTGCACTCGAGAAGAAAGTATATTCTGTTGCTTTGGGATGCAGAGTTCTAAATATATCTGTCAAGTCCATCTGATCCAATGTATCATTCAGGGCCCTTGTTTCTTTATTGACCATGTAGACGTACTTTTGACTTACGGCTTTTGCACTGGCTGTTCTTTTTGCCTAGAAAGCTTCTACTTCAGATATCCATACAGCCACTCTCTCACCTCCTTCAAGTCTGTGCTCAGATTTCAGTGGCATTTACCCTGGTCATCCTCTTTAAAACTTCAACGTGCCCCCATCTAGCACTCTTGATCCCTCTTACCCTGCCTCTACTTTGTAGTTGTTGTCCATAGTCCTTTATCATATTTTAGAAGACTTACATAATTTATTTTTTTAATGTTCATTTATTTATTTTTGAGAGAGAGCATGAGAGACAGAGAGTAGTGGGAAGGGGCAGAGAGAAAGGGAGAGAAAGAATCCTAAGCAGGCTCTGCACTGTCAGCACAGAGCCTGATGCAGGGCTTGAACTAATGAACCATGACATCATGACCTGAGCCAAAATCAAGAGTCAGATGCTTAACTGACAGAGCCATCCAGGTGCCCCCATAATATACATTTTAGAATTATGTTTGTTATTTGTTGACTGTCTTCTTCTGATAGGATGTAAATTTTACAAATGTAGTGATCTTTGCTTCGTTTATTTTGTATTCCAATTACCTGGAGCAGTGCCTGGCACACAATAGATGTTCACTAAATATTTATTGTATGATTTCACTAAATATTTAATGAATGTCTCCTCTGTGTTGGGAGTTTTATAACAATGAAAATTAATAAGACATTTCCCTTATGGTTATGAAATTTGTAGGCTGTAAAGGGAGTCAGGACTGATACATGTCCCTCTGTCCTAATGTAACGTAATAAAGTATGAAAAAACACATGAGAAGATGCTATGAAAATTATAGGAGAGAGAGATCACTTTGAATTTGGGATCTCATGTTCTTCCTGAGTGTTAGAGTAGTAGGATGTGAAGAAGAAACAGGAAGCAGTCAATCTATAACATAGATTGCTGAAGAGAGGAGGCTTTCAAGAGATCATGAGCTCCAGGATCCTGCCACTAGCATAGTAAAGACATCCTTGGCTGTGGGTTGGAGAAGTCACTGCAGCAACGAATGTTAGGTGCTTGTTCAGGGTCATACAGCTAAGGCAGGGTCTTACCATGGGATCAGAACTCAGCTTCCTATCGAGGAATATAATGATATTAAATGCAAATTTTGTGCATGTTTCTATGTAAACCATATCTTTCAACTGATTCTTATGAGAGTTTGTGACTTTAAAAGTTTCAGAATATGCTAAATAAGCATAGGAGATCATCTGTATATCAAGATAGATAGATGTCTCTATCAGATATTAGACCTCAGATTTCTTAGTTCATGGTATAGGGTTGTTTCCATTATAAGGCAAGGCTATACCAACATATAAGCTGTTTAGTTGAATCAGATCTCACTTGGGAAAAAAGAAAGGTTATCAGTGATTAGATATACACCTGAGAATGTCCATTTCGGCAAAATAGAAGATGACTTTTTCTATGGTCCAATTAGAAGCCATTTAGGAGACTGTTGCTCTAATCCAGGTGATAAATGATAAACAAGTGAACCAGGAGTGTGGCAGCAAGGGTGGCAAGTTGGAGATAGATTTATTCATCCTTTCTACATGTATTTATTGAATTCCTACTATGTGTCAAGCACTAATATTGGTGTGGGGGATAAGATGGTGAGAAAAAAAGATACTGCTCCTGTTACTAAGAAATTTATAGTCTAACAGGGAGACAATATTATTTGAATAATCACAAAAACAAATAAAAATCACAAAAACAAATATAGAATGGCAAAATTTGATATATACTATAAAGGCATATATACATTTCAAAGATAGAAATTTGAACTTAAGGACGGTCTTAGTAAGAGAGCTATATTTGGGAAGATGGTTGGGTGTTTGTTTAGGAGGATAAAATAGGAGACAGTGTTATTCCCAGAGACACGTAATAGGATAAGTAATGCTGGAAGAGAAGCAGGCCTGAGGTGAAGGAAAGCAGTAATGTGTCCATTTTTGCACAAGAGTCTACAGGACATCCAGGTAGAAGAGTCCAGCTGGCAGTTGGACATTAAGTCTGGAGTTCGGGAGAGTAATCCAGGATGGATATGAAGATTTGTTGTTACTAAGATATGGGTGATGGTGTAAGCCACCTACAGAGTTGTAGCATAATGTGGAGAAGAGACTCCTCCTGCCTTCTAGGCAGCTCCAACAGGCATAATTATAGAGCAGATTATTAAATATTCAACAGAGTTTGCAACAGATAAAAACAATTTCGTCTAATTTTCCTAAATATTAATATCTTTGTGCACCTTAATCCTTTCATTATCATAAACGTTTATTCAAGTTAATATTAATCACACTCTGATGTCTCAGGATTTGGGTGTTTTTTTGCATCTGCTCTCACTGGGTTTTAAGGCTGGAAATGTGAATGTATTGAAAATGCATGGCACTAACAGATCTCTTTTTCCTACTCTTGTCTGAAGGTTCTGAAAAGGAAAAAGTATGGACTTTGCTACTTTCCAGCTATGATAGATAAGTTGCTTAATCTTTCTGAGCAATTTTCTCATCTCTACATTGCAATTAAGGTTATCTTGGAAACTGGAAAAATATAATCCTAACTCAATATATACCTAGCACTTAAGAAGTACTCAGTAAATGCTCATTTCCTATGACTCCAGTCAAAGTGATTGATCTTTTTGCACTGAACCTTGCATCACTATCTCTCAGATACCACTGGCTCTGGATTGGCTGGCGTCAAGCTGGGTAGGAAAGTCAAATATGATTCTTGGTGGCCACTAGCCCTGTAGCCCCGAGGAGATGGAACATTTGTCTGGGCTTTATGATCCATAGGAATCTAGTTTGCTTATATATCATAGATGACTCTCACACCAGAATTTGCCTACTAAAAATAAAATCCTAATTAACCAAACTTTGTGAGCTGTGCCAACATGAGTATGATATACCAAAGCCAATTTGGCAGCTTCTCTAATTTCACCCTACCAGGACATCGTGTCCTTGTTAAGGTGTGTGGGGTTAGCCTGAAGCAGCCCCAGCTTGGGACTAGTGGAAATCCATGATTAATCTTCCTCTCTGTCTTCTTTACCTAGTTATTTAATATTTCATTCTGGTGATCAGTGAAGCAAACTAAATAGCCTATATTTTTGCAGTGTGGCCCTTCCCCTTTTTAAGACTGGGATATAAACAGGACATTGAGAAGAAGAAAGTTTCCATTTCTTCATTAGCAGTTCAGTTCACAGACATTTTCTATCGCAAAATGTGGAATAAGCAGAGTCTTTGATTTTGAGGTAGTTATAGTGTAGTAGGCAAAAAAAAAGAAACTTAAAATGATCCCTATAGTGAAGGTGTGATTCATGCCTAATTTTTCATCTTTGTATGCCTCCTGACACCCAGTAGCTTGCACATAACTGGTGCCCAGCAAATTCTGGTCAGTTAAGCAGATAAATGGGTGAATGAAGGGAGTTAAAATGAGTCCTAGGCCCTCCTTGTTTTTCTGTAATTAACAGTTTTGGCATCAACTGACTGTTTGCTTTCTTTTCATAACTTTTGTTTTCTCTTAGAGATTTTGCATACAGGTATAGGCACGCATGCAAGTACACATTTGTACATGGGAACACACACACACACTCACATGCTCTATGGATGCTGGATCTATCACAAAGACACTTGATTAAAAGATTAAATGATATAATTTTATACTGCCGCATTCCAACCTGACCTCTTCCTCTTATTCCTCTGCTAAGTGAGCCCCTTTTGGACCTTAAGCGCCCACAGTAGAGACTCATACAGAGATATTCATCCTTGTACCTCCAGTGTCCAGTACAAGTCTTGCCACAAAGCCTGCCCTTTGTCAGTTTGATTGCACAGAAGAGAGAAACAGATTTTTGGTAGTGTTAAATTCCAGGGCCATGTGGAACTTGGTGTTATTAGGCCAGAGATGTGAACTTTTAAGTTCCTTCTCCACTCTTCTGTTTCTCCCAATTTTCTTGTGCTTGCTAACTGATGGCTGAAGTCCCTTGAATGGATGCATAGCTATCTTTTTAAAATAGACTTCCAAATGAGAAAGAAGAGGGCCTAAACCTCACAAGGAAATGTCAATGATACAGATTTATGTCACTTTTATAATATTTTCTGGATGTACTGTGTAGAAAGCATATTTGATCTTCACAATTTGCCTTAGGTAGTATATCATATAGTATTCCCATTTTACAGATATGAAAACTGAGGTTCATAAAAGTTAAATGAAACCTAGGGCCACAGAATGATTTATTGATTTACCTCCTATATTGGAGGTAGAGAAAAACCATAAAGTAACCAGACTAATGAAATGGCAGAGTTGAGAATTTGATAAAACTCAAGATAGAATTTTCTGATTTGTCAGGTTTTTTTATGGGTTTCCCTGATATAGTTCCTAGCTAGTTTTTCAGTTAGTTCCAGGAAACACTAATTCTCATTTTAAGCCTAAAATTCTAGAATATCAAGAAGTTCTTGCCAAATCATGTAAACAAAATAAATTTTTGTGGCATTCTTACTGTCCACACCGCAGTGGTCTTCTTTGGGCCTATCTTGAGCCCATCTCCTACAAATCTAGTGCTCTGGCTCTGAACAGAGCTTTTTTTTTTTCATGTTTATTTACTTTAGAGAGAGAAAGAGAGACAGAGCATGAGCAGGGGAGGGGCTGAGAGAGAGGAAGACACAGAATCCTAAGCAGGCTCCAGGCTCTGAGCTGTCAGCACAGAGCGTGATGCGAGGGCTTGAACTCACGAATGGTGAGATCATGACCTGAGCCAAAGTCACACGCTCAACTGACTGAGCCACCCAGGCATTCTTTGGCCAGAGCTTTTTAGAGTATCATCATTCTCATCCTCACTACCATGCTTACTCTCTATAATTAATCATTAGTACACATTGCTATCAGAATCGATGGGCACAAATCAAAGGGAAAGAGGAAGAATGGGAAGGCCTGGTTAATAACTGTTATAAAACTGCATAATAATATTTCCCCTAATAATTAAGGAGTGCTAATGGCCTAACTCAGGAGTGTTCAATGAATGACTACTTAGATCCGAGGGATAGCAGGAATCCAGGGATAGCTTCATGGGTATGCAACCCATGCAGTCACAGGGCCCTGCCCTTGGAAGGGTCCCATGCTTGGTTTAAGACTCTGTTCTTGTCCTTTTGAAATTCTTAATAATTTCTGAACAAGGGGCCCACATTTTCATTTTGTATTAGGACTTCAAACTATGTAGTCAGTGCTATAAGAAGTCATTTCAAAGGCAAAATAGAGCAAGAAAGAAACAAAACAGTTGAGAAGGAGTGAAAATTAAAGAATGGCTGCCCTATATAAACTTCTACACTTGACAAAAGTTTTCACATGCATATCCCTGTATGGGAAGTCTTAGAACATCCAATTGAGCAGCAGGACAAAACCATTACTGTTATTTGCACCCACAGAGTGTCTTCCTTCCATTATACCACTTAGTATACTTCATGGTATACTCTCCTCTTCTTTAGTGTTTCACTTTATCTCACACTCTTAGTATTTCCAGGTATCTAACCCTCTTACCCTCAAACTTTAAGACTCTAACAGTAAGACCTTTTTAGACTCTTCTATTTTACCAAAATTTATTTTTCTGTGTCCTAGGTTCTCAAGGCCCAAATCTGAACTGGTTAAGCTCAAAAACAAATACCCAATATATTAAAGGCCATTAGTGGACAAATGTGACTTCTAGATCCTGCTTTTGCCCTTGCTTTTTAAAGATTATCGACATAGATATGGGATATCCACTGATAGGTGAGACCTTTTAGGCTTTTCAGTGTCTGCAGATCTGGGCTACAGTTGTTTGAGGATATGGATTTTCCCTCAGACAAGAAAATAAAATGTCTATAATCTAACCCCTTGTCAGAAACTGTACCCTGGACTCTGTTACTAACAAAATAAGTTATTTGTTAAATGATACTTTGAAATGGTTATTTGGAAAATGTTAAGTCCATAACTTCTCTGTAAATTGTAGGAATTATTACTGAATCAAGATTTACCTTCAGGAAATCATGTACTTAGACCAGATTGTTTTGAACTATTTTGTTTGCTATACACTGGGCTTTCACTGTTTTAATGTTTCATTTAGGGACCCTACAAAAAACAACCTTACAAAAAATGCTAGTGTATTTGTTCCAAGATCACTGGCCATGTATGTTATCTATCTATTTCCCCTTATAAAGCCCCACATGACCTTTTGGGAGAACATATTTTTCTTGCTTAGATGAGGTAAGGTGAGTTTTATACACAGAATATGTGAGTCTTCATTTTTGCTCTGGCTGCAGAAGGTACAAAAACCAAGTTCATGACTTAACAATATCTTCTTCTGTGTGGGCACTTGTGTTTTATCCAGCTGTGCTCCACTTCGCCCTTCCTCTACCTTTGACCTGTTTTCCTAATCTTGATTTTTATATTATATTCTTTTATTTTGCAATTTTTTGGTCTATATTTCCTTAGGTCATCTCAAATCCTTTATGAAATTAGGTGAGTCATAAGATTGTAGTATTCACATGTAGACATACGTAATGTGGGTGTTATATCAAGGATTGCTTATATAACTCAAAGGCAAAGTCAAAGATGGCAAATTTTAGACTCTATTACTGGCTAATAGGTCAAACAATATTTGTGGTTGACAGAGTGCTTTGTCCAATTACATGCCTTGTTGGGCAGGGATTCGTTTCTGAGTTTCCCTTAGGAAGAGTAGTCCTGGATCAGAGCTCGATGGTGAAAAAGCAAGTTACCCAGAACTCAAGATTTAGGAATTTGAGTTCTGATCCTTTCACTCACTTGCTCTGGATCATTGGGTTAAATATTTAATCTGGGTCTTAGATTACAGTATCTCTAAAAATGTATTTTCATATTAAGATGCATGTATTATACAACAGTTCAATAAGAATTGTATTGATTTGGCCTCTTGAGTCACCGGCGACGAGTGCGCGGGGGACCAGGTTCGAACCTGCAATAAACGACCCTTGTGGCTTGGCTTTGACTTACGACTCTGGTGGACTTTTGTGGGAGGTTTCAGAACTTCGGGCATTACATTTGGAGGTCCCACCGAGATCTCCCCCGAGCCCACCAGACTTCTGGTCAACGGGTCGTATCTGATTCCGATCGAGAACTCCAGCGCGCCCATCAAGTAGTGTGGCCAAGACTGAAGGCTATCTATGAAAGCGGACCCCCTCCTGAGCCACACCACTATCGACCTGGAGACTGGGTATATGTAAAAAGGCATAAGCAGGAGACCCTCCAACCACGGTGGAAAGGACCGACCCTATGTTGTAATCCTGACTACACCCACCGCCCTCAAGGTCGACGGGATTGCTACTTGGATCCACTACACTCACGTCCGACCTGCCGATCCCTCCACAACCCGAGACGACTTCATGCCAGAGGCCAACGCTGCATGGACAGTCGATCCGAGTAAGACCCACCATTTAAAATTAACTCTGCGCCGGAAAAAAATGCATAGATTGACATTCATCGCATCCGTGCTCTCCCTCTCTAGGTTAATAAGCATAACAGCCAACCCGCATCCACCTTATACCCTGACCTGGGAAATTACTAACCTAGAGGATCATGAGGTTTATAATACTACCCTGCTCTCCGCCTTACTAGGGCCTCTGGCCATTCTACTTCTCGCCCACACATTTGGCCCCTGCATCCTAAACAAAATCATTAATTTCGTCCAAGACAGGTTCAATACTATACAATTAATGGTCTTACGTACCCAGTTCCAACCGCTTGAGACATTACAAACAGAAAACTGAAGACCCAAGATTGGCTCTTTAGATACAAGAAAAAGGGGGGAATGAAAGGAACAATAAGTCCAAATAACTGCCTTGCCTTAGTTTAAAGCTAAAAGTTGTCTTTTCTGCTTATTATAGATCTTTGATAAGAAATACAATTGCTGAGAAGTCTGTTTTGTTTGCTGTTTGCTACGAGCATTGTAAAACCTTTCCTGAATGTAACCCGCTGTGTAATAGAATGGATTGCAAACCTACCTAAATGTAATCTGATATGTGATAAGATGAGTAATTGCACATAAACTAACCAGCATTTCTCGCTTCTGTAAACCTGCTTGCTTAGCACATTCCTCACCTATCCTACCCCCTTTCCCCTTCCCCCTTTTTCCTCCCGCCACAAGTAACGGACAAAGCCTTCCCGCCAAGGGACAGACAAAGGACGCCCAATCAGAGAACAACAAATGTCCTTACTTTAAAATCAACCAATCAGGCACCTCATAACTTAAAGCCTCCCCTGTGCTACTTGTCTCTGTCTATAAAAGCGCTGTACCAACCCTGATCGTGGCCTCTTGCATCACCGGCGACGAGTGTGCGGGGGACCAGGTTCGAACCTGCAATAAACGACCCTTGCCGCTTGGCTTTGAAAAAAAAAAAAAAAGAATTGTATTGATTTTTCAAGTTTACAGGAAAAAAAGGAAGTACTATGCTGATTTTAAGACATAATTCCATTTCAAAAATAGGTAAAATGTGAAAAAATATTTTTAAATGATGAAGATACTTTCTTCATATGGTTTCCCAGAGGATTGTAAAGAAGATACTAAATAAAAATGTGTATTGCAAATGATAAAATGCTTACCCAACATAGGGAATATTATACAAGAAAAGGAATACATAGTTTTCTTTTTCCAAATTCTGCATTTTAATTTTACCTTTTGTAGAAATTTAATCTTCCCTTTTAAAGATCTGTCTTTTAGATGAAGAAGCCACCTAAGTGAGTGAAATATAGAGTACTACTTTGTAATTCCCAGTGAGCTTGTACTTTCCAGAAGTCAGAAGCATTTAATGAGGATTTGGGTGCCTCTGAAAGCATAGAGCACTCTGTCATCTGTATAGGGTGTTGAAGAGGAGATCCCATCATTGCAGAGAATTGGATGTGACCTTTATGCCCAGTTAAAATGCTTATATCTAATTGCTATTTTTGTTTTGAAACAAAAGTCTTTTTTATGATGCCAGGATGGTTATCTTTTATGGTTTATAGCATAATGAAACTCTTTTATTAGTCAATGCACTGTAGTCAGAGATTTCTAATGCATTTCCAGACCCTTCCCCAAGTATACTGTAGCATTTAATTTACTGAATATATTGTCTTTGTGAGCCTCTTCTGGAGGCCAGAGAACAGGTGTTTTGTGTTGCTTTGTTTGTTTCTGCCCCTTAGATTATAGCTTAGACTGTGCAGACAAAGCAACCATAATGCATTCTTAGCAATTAATTTTAAAAGTTGCAGTTTGTGGGGCGCGTGGGTGGCTCAATCAGTTGAGCAACTGACTTCGGCTCAGGTCATGATCTCACGGTTTGTGAGTTCAAGCCCTGCGTCAGGCTCTATGCTGGCAGCTCAGCCTGGAGCCTGCTTCAGATTCTGTGTCTCCCTCTCTCTTTGCCCCTCCCCAACTCATGTTCTGTCTCTCTCTGTCTCAGAAGTAAATAAACATTAAAAATTTTTTTTTAAGTTGCAGTTTGTGATGGATCAGTTTTGCCACAACATGGTTTCCTTTCATTTAATCTTCACAGCATACAAACGTGTATGGTAACAGGTAACATTCCTATTTAAAGATGGAGAAACAGAGTCTCTGAAAAGTTAACTGATTTGTCTAAATTCACATAGCTTGGAAATGGGGGATCTGGGAGATTAAATCTATTATCTATGCTCCAAAAGACAGCCATCTCGGAGGACAATCGCAGAGTAGGAGTTAAGGAGGTTTTTAGGGTGGGGGGGTGCCATATTTGCTGAAGATACTTGACTCTATTCTGAGAAGAACTACTGGATGTTATGGTAGGCAATATGGTGGAATAAGAAAAGTAATATTTATTGAGTACATTCTACATGCTAAGAAGTGTGTTAAGGTCTGTAATAGATGTTTTCAAATGTAATCTTCTCTGTAATCCTCAGAGATAGGTATTCTTCTTTTTTACAGAAAGAAAACTTGAATCTTAAAAAGATTAAATAGCTCACTCCAAGCAAGGTAGGTGGCAAGTAGCATAGCCAGGATTCAAACCTAGCATGATGACAAGGTCCATGCTCACTCCACTATACAATGATGAATAAGGACTGGAGAAATAGGGAAACAATTTCACACAGGCAAGACTGACCAGCAAAGACAAGAGGGAGCAAGGAAGCATCATTCAGTTTTTGAGAGATTTATTTTGGTTTCTAAGTTCCAGTTCATTTCAGTCCCAAGAACAATGGGTTCAGGACATGGAGATCAAAGCTTATAGCTATTTGACAATGTGTCTGAGATATTGCAATCAAGGTGACCTTACTGCAGCTTAACTTAAAAGAGGATCAGTGAGCTTTAATAGCTGTATATGGGCCAGATATTTATTACCCAGCCTTGCTTCATGCTGATCTAGTTAAAGTGCCTTCTGCCTGTCTGAAAAAGAATACATACATACATACATACATGCATACATACATACATACATACAACTAAAATGTTTTGAAACTGCTCTTAGTTTATGACATAAGAGGTAAGAGTCCTTTTTTCCTTACCTAAACACACATAAATATTTATTACATTGGATTTCAAAGAAAAGTGAGGCAATGTTGTTAGACTGGCTGATAGAAAACAATACAAATATCTTGCTCAGTATGTGTCAAAGGAGCATTTCTGGAATCTCTGACAGCCAAGCTTTCCTGCTGATTGAATGGCCCCCAAGAAAGTGATCAACAGAGAGTGAGTTAAACACATTGCCCAGAAATTAACTGCTTTTTCAGTGCAGTCACTTCTACTGGCTCTGCTGGGAGCAGTAATTATTTCATTTATTCAGGGACTCTGGGCATTGCCTTGGGGTGGAAGGTTTTATTTTATGTTTGTATTGAATCTTTTGCCTACATTAACAAATGTAGAAATCTTTGATGCAGGTTAAGTCTCACCTCACACGGGGCACGCATTACCTTAAATATATTGCATCATATACTATATATTTTTCCCCACCATTTTCACAGAAGTTCTCGTGAGTATCATGCCTCAAGGTAAAGCCATGGCAAAATCCACAGGTTCTAACCTCTTTCCCAATGCTAATTTTCTGCATGACCTTGGCAAAGACACTACCATCTCAACTCACCAACCTTGACAAAAGGATAATTTAGGAGAAACTTTAGCCATTCTAAGGCCTTCAAGATGGAATAGAGAATTGAGCACCCGGGGGTGCTCTTAGGGACAGTGGCAAGAAGTGAAACTGGAAAAGTCGATTGGAATTCATTTCATGGAGGAAGTTTTGTCAATAGACCTGTTCTACCTTTATTTTTGTTGTATCTTTTTCAGGAGAACAGTCTGAGATTTATATATGTATTATAAAATTAGGGAAATGAGGTATCTACCAGTAATTTACAACAATGGAAATGAGCTTTTCTGAAGTAAACACAAAGCTGATTAGAAAAGAGATATAAGGGCTCCTGGGTGGTTCAGTCAGTTAAACGTCTGACTTCAGCTCAGGTCATGATCCCACAGTTTGTGGGTTCGAGCCCTGCATCCAGCTCTGTGCTGACAACTCAGAGTCTGAAGCCTACTTGGGATTCTGTGTCTTCCCCTCTCTCTGCCCCTCCTCCACTCACGCTCTGTCTCTCAAAAATAAACACTTAAAAAAATTAAAAAAGGAAAAAAAGGAAAAGAGATATGGAAAATCATCCTTGAAAATGTTTTCAGATCCATTAAGACTAATTAGCCAAAATATTTTTTAAACTTCTTTTAAATGTTTATTTATTTTTGAAAGAGGGAGAGATAAAGTGTGTGTGTTGGGGGGTGGGGGAGGCGGGCAGAGAGAGAGGGAGACACAGAATCCGAAGTAGGCTCCAGCCTCTGACTGTCAGCACAGGGCTCGAACCCACGAATTGTGAGATCATGACCTAAGATGAAGTCGGACGCTTAATCGACTGAGTCACCCAGATGCCCCTGATTAACCAGTATGTTTAAAGAAGAATGTGTTGACCCATGGTGGGTGATAATCCTGTGCATCATAGAAAAGGGAGTTGTGCAGGAATGCTGGGTGGGCCTCTGACTTGGAAGCTAGGACCTGAGTGCTCTTGTGGTACAAATCTGTTTTAGGAATCCAGCCAGGGGGGGCTAATGGAGGGAGCCACCATAATGTGAAGGTTCAGTGAGGAAACAGAACTCAATCTAATAAGTCATTTTGAATCATCACTTTGTGGCTGGTACTAGGAGTGAGCTGAGAAGATGTTGTTGAGACAGTATAAAGACTATTTGACAAGCAAGGGTGACTTGAATTAGGAAGATCTTGGCTATGTGACTTTGAGCAGCTCACTTCATCTCTCTAATACTCAGCTTTCTGACGACTTGCCTAGCCTCACACTTGTCACTCTCCGACCCATTTCGCACTTTATCTTTCCATATTGCTGGACTGCTATTGTGAACACCACGTTTTTGCCTATGTTGCCTCCCCTTCTTTTAGCTTAGAGTGCCACCTATGTTCCCTCCACCACCTGGATTCCTGGTGCCTTCAAGGGTTCAGCCTGCATTTGCCAGTCTCTTGCTCACTGAACCTGCCTACCCCTGCCAGCTATCTCTACAACTATCAGCTTCGATCTCAGAAACCTATAAGAATTTCTGAGGTCCCAGAATGGCTTGCACAAGCGACTCCTTAATTTCTCAGTCTTTTATTAGGTAGCTGAAAGGATGTAATTTGAAGGAGAAAAATACATGTAAATAGTACATTTTAAGAGGGCAGGAATAGTCTCACTGGAAGAGAAATGATAGAATGATATAGTTTGACATTGTTAATAATTAAATCATTTAAAAATGATTGAATTGCCGTGAACTCTCTATCACTAAACGTATCCTATCAGAGAACAAATGACTCCTAATCACAGAAAGGGGATTTTTGCCTTACTAGGAAGAACAGATTAGATGGTCTTTAAGGTCTCTTCCAACACTTAAATCCTAGGCTTTTATAATCAACTCAACAGATGAGTGGATTAGAAAGTGACAAATGACAGGACAGACAGAATGAAGCAGAAAAGAACATCAATGATTACACATGCAACTAAAGATTATTAAACATGCATTCATTCATTCATTCATTCATTTATTCACCTTTTATCAGATGCATATAATGCTCCAGGTACAATACTATATACTGGGGATTTAAGAGAAATAAGAGGTAGTCCCAGCCCCAAAAAGAGCATGGGCCAGTGATAAAAGACACATCTATAAACAAATGTATATGATGTAATGTGCTCAATGATATAAATGAAAGGAAAATTAAGTGTGGCATAGAGGAAAGAGAGAACAGCTTCCTGTATAGATTGGTGATAGCTTCGGAGAGGAGTTAGATCTTAAAGCATGAGAGACTTTAGCAGGATAAAAAATAAGAGCTAGTCATGTATTTTCCAGGCAAAATAATAGCTTTAGCAAAGGCAATGGGAGGTAAAAGAGCAAAGTATGTTTGAGGAAAATAGAAGAGAAGGTAAATGGGTGAAAGAAGGGCAAGGCAGGCACTCAGGCTAAAAGTGGGAAGGCAAGATTCTGCAGAAAGGCTTTAAACACCAGACTCAATATAACTTTTAGATGATAAATTATTTGACTAGCACAGAGCAGACACTAAGACATCGTAGTTCCCTACCTTCCTACTTCTTCATTTCCCATGCTTGGATATCTAGGTGGGTTAGAGGAGGGGCCAAAGACTTCCCATCACTGTCCAGAGTCTGGCAAAGGCATGTGCTTATTTGACCTCCACACAAGTATTATTCATCCTGGTTCTCTAGTTGTCAACAGTGCAGAGCCCTGTGAGGAAGGGTACTATGTCAGAGGAGGTTACAAAGCTGGCATTCATTCTTAGTGAATTTGCTAAGGTCTCAGGGGTAGCTATGAAGGTTTTTTGTTTTGTTTTGTTTTGTTTTGTTTTGTTTTAATTTAATTTTTTTTAATTTACATCTAAATTAGTTTGCATATAGTGCAATAATGATTTCAGGAGTAGATTCCTTAATGCCCCTTACCCATGTAGCCCATCCCCCCCCCACAACCCCTCCAGTAACCCTCTGTTTGTTCTCCATATTTAAGAGTCCTTATGTTTTGTCCCCCTCCCTGTTTTTATATTATTTTTATTTCCCTTCCCTTATGTTCATCTGTTCTGTGTCTTAAAGTCCTCATTTGAGTGAAGTCATATGATATTTCTCTTTCTCTGACTAATTTTGCTTAGTATAATACCCCCCACTTCCATCCACATAGTTGCAAATGGCAAGATTTCATTCTTTTTGATTGCCAAGTAATACTCCATTGTGTGTGTGTGTGTATACATATATATATACATATATATATACATATATATATACATATATGCATACATATACACACACACACACACACACACACACACACATACATACCACATCTTCTTTATCCATTCATCCATCGATGGACATTTGGGCTCTTTCCATACTTTGGCTATTGTTGATAGTGCTGCTATAAACTTTGGGGTGCATGTGTCCCTTCGAAACAGCACATCTGTATCCCTTGGATAAATGCCTAGTAGTGCAATTGCTGGGTCGTACGGTAGTTCTATTTTCAGTTTTTTGAAAAACCTCCATACTGTTTACCAGAGTGACTGCACCCAGCTTTCATTCCCACCAACAATGCAAAAGAGATCCTCTTTCTCTGCATCCTCACCAACATCTGTTATCATCTGAGTTGTTAGCCATTCTGACCAGTCTAAAGTGGTATCTCATTGTCATTTTGATTTGTATTTCCCTGATGATGAGTGATGTTGAGCATTTTTCATGTGTCAGTTGGCTATCTGGATGTCTTCTTTGGAGAAGTGTTTATTCATGAAAGACATGAAAGACATGCCCAATTCTTTACTGGATTATTTGTTTTTTGGGTGTTGAGTTTGATAAGTTCTTTATAGATTTTGGATACTAACCCTTTACCTGATATATGGTTTGCAGATATCTTCTCCCATTCCATCCGTTGTCTTTTAGTTTTGCTGATTGTTTCCTTCGCTGTGCAGAAGCTTTTTATTTTGATGAGGTCCTGGTAGTTCATTTTTGCTTTTGTTGCCCTTGCCTCCGGAGATGCGTTGAGTAAGAAGTTGCTGCGGGCAAGATCAAAGAGGTTTTTGCCTGCTTTCTCCTCGAGGATTTTGATGGCTTCCTGTCTTACATTGAGGTCTTTCATCCGTTTTGAGTTTATTTTTGTGTATGGTGTAAGAAAATGGTCCAGGTTCATTCTTCTGCATGTCGCTATCCAGTTTTCCCAGGACCACTTGCTGAAGAGACTGTCTTTATTCCATTGGGTATTCTTTCCTGCTTTGTCAAAGATTAGTTGGCCATATGTTTGTGGGTCCATTTCTGGGTTCTCTATTCTATTCCATTGACCTGAATGTCTGTTTTTGTGCCAGTACCATACTGTCTTGATGATTACAGTTTTGTAGTATAGCTTGAAGTCTGGGATTGTGATGCCTCCTGCTTTGGTTTTCTTTTTCAAGATTGCTTTGGCTATTCAGGGTCTTTTCTAGTTCCATACAAGTTTTAGGATTGTTTGTTCTAGCTCTGTGAAGAATGCTGGTGTTATTTTGATAGGGATTGCATTGAATTTGTAGATTGCTTTGGGTAGTAGCTATGAAGGTTTTTGCAAGGGGATCCTAAATTCAGATGCTGCCATGCAGTCACTGTCAGTACATTAACTGAGATAATAGTATCTCTCAGAAAGATGTGGATTCAAATAGACATTGTTGCTTTTGTTATTAATAAAATGCAAATTTATTTGAAAACTTCACTGAGTTAATTGTAACTTTTTGTTATTGCATCGTTCCTGAGTAAAAATACAAATACTATCATGTGAAAGTTTATGGGAAGTTTTAACATTTGAAAGTTTCAACATTTGAAAGTCGCCCATCTTTTCAAAAATTGGCAACCATGGCCTAACTAGGAGAGACTTGAGTTCAAACTCTGATTTTGTCACTCAGCATTGCGCTTTCCATATTGTATTATAATTTACTATTAGTTTGAGTGTCTCCTCCATTGTGGACTTCTCAGAGTCTGAGATAGTCAAATATCTTGTTACATCTATACATCTCTAGAATCTAGAACTGATACTGGGAAAATGAAGTCAATACATGCCTGCAGACCTCAGATACTGTGTACTGAATCTATTAGTCATACGACCTTGGATACATTATATAAGCTCCCTGAACCTTAGTTTCCTCAGAATAAAAGAGAGCTGACACTACATTATGTTGAAGTTTTGTGAGAATAAGGAGCAGTAATGTATATAACAAGATCTAGCACAGAGTCTGACAAATTGCAGATGCTCAAAAATGTTCTTATTTTCCTTTTCTCCTCTCATTAGCATTTGATTAAGTATGCTCATGGTTTTTTAATAAAGCAAGTTACATTTTCATATTTGTACTTTGGAATCACTATCAACAGAATAAGGAATAAGAAGCTTGGGGTGAAGGGAGGAAGAGGTTGGGGAAGCAGGCAAAGGAGGAGATAATGGCCACAGAAAGGCAAGTTATACAACTACTTCAGTAATATAGGTAAGAGATTGTGAAGCTTGGACAAAGACAGTGGAGGTGAAGATTAAGACGAGGACATAAAACCCCCCCAAAAGTAATATTTTGTGGCAAGTGATCCTGAGAACAGTGCTTCATGGCAGTGGATTATTTTTCCTGTGGTTTACATACAAGAAGCACATTGTGTCTGGAGTTGGGCAAAGAGGGGAACCCTTCTGAAGAATTATGGAAGTTCTTTCTTGACATTAGATATGGAGAGAGCTCCTGGGAAAGGGTGCAGAAACTGCACAGTGGGAAGGGCTGGAAACATCATGAACTCGTGGTAACAAAGGCAAATGAATCTTGAGAAAGTTTAGGGATGCTGGCTTGCATTGCCTTGGCAGTATATACATATCTTATGTATTTAGACATTAGAAGAAACAGAGAGCCTGTTCACTTTACAGTATATCTTTGGGAAATTTGTTCTCCCATTGCCCATATAAGGGAGGCTGCAGACACTGCCCCTAATAGTGACCATCTGATTTGTGCAGGAGAAATATTCATAAGCTGATTAGAAACCTTATCCTGGATTGGGTACCCTTTCACTCAGCCCAGGCCTTGATAGTCCTCCTCTTGCTTTCTACTTCGTGTCTCCATTTGAAAAGTGATTTTGAAAAGTAACATGCAAACTGATCAATCATGCAAACAAGGTAAAACTCCCACAGAGCACATGAGGAACAGAACAAAGAGTATTTTTGTCTGTCTAGTTAGGATTTGCATATGCTGGAATATTTCTGACAGGTTTCTTGTGGCTCTCCTAAGAGAAAAAAAAATCATGAATCTACCTGTAAGTAGAAGATTAGGGAAGTTCAGGTGGAAAAAAGTGGAGTGAGTTCTTTGCTTTCTCAAATTTCTATTGTTACAGTTATAAAAATGACTCCTCTTTGTCTTGATAGGAAAGAGGCTGTGAATTGCTTTTTCCCAGCCTTCAAAAGTGTTTCAACAACAAACATATTTCATATCGCCTTTATCCCTTCCCTACCCATTCAGTTTCAAGGCTTTCATGTCAAGATCCTATTCTAATCTTTTTCCAAACAGGAAAAAATGGTGTATGAAATTAATCTTGCTGATATAAATACAGTCCTCAATGTGTCTGGGCATGAGGATATGTGGGGAACCATAGCAATTTTCCTGGTCATGGAGAGCCTTTTTCTACCCAAGCAATTGGACTTCTGCCTCCATTATCCAGAACTTTAATTTCCCACAGGATAAGATTAGTGCTTCAGTCTGAATCCCAACTTGTTTGACTGGAGTTCTTATACCAACCTCAAGTCAATCCCATCTTCTAGAGAGGCAAAATCTCTCTGCATTTTCCTCAATGAACTGGTCTCCCAGAATCTTTACTGCCAGCTTGATTTTAGCCTTACCTGTTACTCAGATCCCATATCCATACCACTTGCTTGCCATATTAGGTCCATGGGCCAGAAGTCTGCCTCAGTCACACTGGCCCCACCTTGGCATTGTGCACTGGATGATAAGCAGGTAACTAGGTTGTTCCCCTATCTCTTTTCTTCCTGTTCTTTGTCCCCTCCCACTCTCCACTGGCCAGTATCACCCAGGTTCTTTACCAAACAAATGATGAGTCCTGCCATGGGGCAATCACCCTTGGCATACCCCTATCACCATAATTTCACTATATGATGCTTATGTCCCCAAGTAGTCTTCAGTTCCAAACATAGAGCCTTATTTATTTCTGTGCTTTTAGGAAAACCTAGGATCTTAATATATAATTGTTAAACTGGATTGAATTTATAATCTTGATTAAAAAGTCTTGGTGTACAAAGTAAATGACAACTAAGCTCTTGAGGGGTAACACCTAGGTTTGGGATATAGGACCTATCTCTTATGGTTGGCTGCATCAGATTATCAGAGCCTTTTGTGTCTGATCTGGAGAGAACACCTTAAGATGCAGAGCTAGAGAGCTCTGTGGATTGCAGAAGATAGAGTGGCTTTCTAAGGAGGTATAGACACTTATCTGTCCAGATCTAAAACTCCTTAATTCACTTAAAGTTCCAGGGTGCTTGAGTTTCCAAAATACATTTTAGAATGGCATCCACTGGGGGTTTTGGAAAGTGTCTCCCATACCCCCCCCACCCTGGTGAAGGGAGGACTACTGCATAATTTAGGGTTTTCTTAACACTTTTAACGTTGTTGTCTAAGAGTTAGAAGCTTGTTTAAACATTTGGTTTTAGTTGGCAGCCATCAAGTTTTTTATTCTCTATTCTGGATGGCCAATATAGTTTCTGAAAGACTGAATATCAGAATTGTCAATGTCAATGTTAAAATTCAACCATAGGTTATCTGATATGGTATAATAATACCATCTCCAAAGGCCCTTTGTTTGTGACACTCTTAATATGCCCCAGCTTTGTTGAATGCCAGCTAATGGGACAAATCTAGAAGGGTGACTTCTACATTTAGTATAGAGCTTGTTCAGGGTGTTAGTTGTCACCCTTTCTTTTGGATTATTTATTCAAAATGGATATATTAGATAATATTGAGAGAAACGTTTCCTCTTCTTGATCCCCAATGTAATTTTCTCTGAGCTACTTTGTATCTATTACTCAAATATGGAGAAAAGACAATGACTTGGAAACAGACAAATTTATGCCCATGTTTGGACTATATCACTTACTAGTTGTGTGACTAAGGGAAGTCAAGAAAACTTGTTGAATTTTAGTTTTGTTATGTGTAAAATGGGGAATCAAAGTAGGTACTTCGCAGGTTTCCAGTGATGACTGAGTGACATAATACATGTATAGTTCCTAGCCCAGGGCCAGGCACAGGAGTCACGTAGCAAATGGTAGCTTCCAGGGTGAAGTTGATGATGATTATCTTTAAAACTGGGTAGTTCAAACCTACTTCAAACAGTTGTTGTGAGAAAATATCTATGAAAATTGTAAAATGCTATATAAACATAAGGCCTTTAGATTGCTACATTATGTTCATAGAACAGTCCTTAGATACTTCTATTATAAGAGTTATTACATCACATAGTGGTCAACTATTTGTCTGATTCTCTCACTACACTGACAGCTTCTTTCATGGGGGACTGTGTCATCTATGATCAGTGAATGTTTGATAAATAAAAAATAAAAGTTTTAGTGTTTTTCTTGAAATAGCAGCAATAACAACTATTACTATTACTATTATTACTATTTGTTGAATTTTTCTAGTGACCCAAGAACTATGCTAGACATTTACACATATATTTAATTTTCACAAAAACCTTGAAATATGACCATTATTATCCCTATTTTACAGATAAAATAACCACAGAGCTGTGATCTTATAGGCACAACTAGTTAATCTCCCTCATAGCCTTTTTACTTTTTTTGGCTTTTGACAAAAGTAAATTTCAGTCTATTCATTCTGTCAGCTCCCCAAAATTTGGAAATGGTGGGTTGGTTGTGAATCAATGAGAACTGTCTAACTCAACTGAGTATTTCTATAATTGAAATATTTTCCCAAGACAAAAATGGAAAATAAAAGAGACATTTCAAAAAGAGTATGATCATCCTATGACAGCAGTAAAAGGGCTACTAATAAAAACAATGCACATTTTAAAAGCAATTACATGGCTTAGATAGAATATTGTTGTTTTCCTCCCTAAGAGACATCTTTGCTTTTGTGCTGGGGATGCACTTGGGCCATAAGCAGGATACCATTTGACAGGGTACTTTGAAATGATAGGTGGAAAATTCATTTTCTAAAGAGGAAAAGGAAACATCTGGAAGGAAAAAATATATTATGTTGCTCTTTCCAGGGCCCTATTAAAAACAAAGGAGTGTAAAATAGCATTTTCAGGATGGAAAAGCAATACACTTTCAAATAACTTTAGCAAGAGAAAGCTAGAGCAAAAGAAAGGGTAGAATTATAACCATATAGAACTTGCAGCAGGGCTAGGCAGAATCTATTATTTGTTTACAGGATTTTCTGGGTCCACTTCATGTTCCGTATTTGTGAAAGTTCATCCAAAGGTATTTCGTGAGGGAATGGGTAGCATTTATATTCATTAAGCCACTGTCTTTTTGCCCATGATTTTGGGGGAGATTTAAAATGATTAATGCATCTTCAAGTAGTTAGGGGTGGGGGACTTTCTTTGCCCAATATGACTTTTTGCCCATGATTTTGGGGGAGATTTAAAATGATTAATGCATCTTCAAGTAGTTAGGGGTGGGGGACTTTCTAAAACAGCTTATCTTTATCTAATAAGACCTCCTGAGGATACAAAAGTTTATTAAGGCATACAGAAAATTTTGAGGCAGTTTATTAAAAACACATTTGCACAAATTTTCAAAATGTGCTGCTATTGTTTGTGGAAGCTGTGAATTAGAGGCTTCTTTTGGAATGTGTATGGAAATGGGATACATAAAACCCCCTGTTTAATAAGGCAAGTGACACATGCTCCTCTGAGAATAGTGGAAAAGTCACAGGCTTTAGAATCAGTCTTGCAATCAAATCCTGGTAGTAGCTACATGACCTGAGGCAGATACTTCATTTTGTCCACACATAAATTAGAGATAACAATATCTAATTCCTGCTTTTTTTCAAAGAGATTAAATGAAATCATGTGTACACAATGATGCTAAGCCTGGGGATCTGGGCATGGTAAATACTTAATAAAAAGTAGCTTAATCTAGGCAGCTAGCTGGCACATTCTGGATAATGATCTGGAAAAAAAAAAGTTGTCTGGAAACCTATGGATGAGTGTGGTCTGCCACAAATCTGACCCCCTAACCTATCTTTCTCTTTCACTTCCCTCTTGGACATAAGTGTAGGTCGTTTTTTGCTTAACAACTATTTAATGGGCACATCCTTTGCTTTAGGTCCTGAGAATACATATAGCAGTGATACATTGGGAATATTAAGTACTCTCATGAAGTTTATCTTCTTGCATGGATTATTACACCAGCCTTCTGATTGATTTCCTTACCTTCAGTTAATCGCCTTCAAATCTATTCTCCATTTATTGCTAGTATGAGTTACCAAAAACACAAATCATATCATGTTGATCCCTTTCCAAAAACACGCCAATGTTTTTTCTTCACCTGGAGAATTAAATTTCCTGTTTGTAGACATGGCAGTCAAGGTCTTCATTAACTGTTCCCAGCTGACCACTTCTGCTTCATATCTAACCAGTTCTCACCTCACAATCCTCAGTGGGCAACCTGCCCTTCCCTGATCATGCCTGGCACTGTCAGTAATATTACCTCTCAAATTACTCATTACCAGACTAGCCTAGGCTTTGCTGTTCCATTAATATAACATCCTTTATTAATACTTCCATTATTAAATACATTTTTCTGTATCGATAGAAATAGTGCTGAGAATGAGGAAGAAGACCCTGCTCCATCCACACTTGCCCCACTGGGATATCCACATCTTGGCTTTTAATTGTAAACTTCATGTTGACAGAAGTTCAGCAGAGAAAGACTATTATTGGGAGTAGAAATATTTTCTTTAACCAAAATATAGTTCAAGAAGAAAATTAAATCTGCACAGATAGAAAGTTACTGTTTCATCTGTTCCTTTGCTCCTTGACTTAAAAACATGACCTACATTTCATTTCAAACTCATTTATCTGATATGATCTAAAATTAAGATGATATATGTTTCATTTCTTAACCAGGTCAGAAATATCTAAAGTTAATTTTATAATTATTTGTTTGAGTTGTTTCAAATATTAAACTAATGGAACATTTTAGCTTACTGGAATATATGTGTTAATAGAGCTGGATTAAATGGTTTCCAAGGTCCCAGGCAACTTTCCAAGGTTCCCATGGTTGAACTCACTGCTTTTGTTTTTCACATGTCCTGGCATTCCTCCCACTAGGACTATCTACTCAGTTGTTCTACCCGACACTGACTCACTCTTGGCTTCTGGTTATGAAGATTCTCTTCATCTGGTTTTCTTGGAAAATAGCTTCAGGGTTGGGAGGTTGTATTTGTGAATGTGCGTGCCTGCGCACATGTGTGAGTCCAACAAGAGCTGAGTTCTGACATATCACGAATAAATTTATCTCCTTAGATGCCAAATCAGGCATGACCCTGTTCTGGGTTTCTTTGGAATAATGACTTGAATTAATTTTATTTTTATAGTTTAAGTCTGCTCATTACTCATAAAACCAGCAGCCCTGTGGGAAAAAGGCACTGTGTTCAGATAAGAATGATGTCAAATTCTGGGGACCCCCCCCCCATTTTAGGCAGCAGCCAAGCATGTATCTTCTGAGACAGGCATCATGTGTCCACAAAAGGAGCAATTTGGTCCTAAAACTCTGCTTTGAATTCCTCGAATATTCAGGTCTTCAGTTCTTATTGTCTGGGAACTGCCTGCAGAGAAGATGGTTGTGGAGGTGGGAGTAGGGGTAGGGGTGATGGTAGTGGAGCAAAGCTGATAGGATAGGACTTCAGGAGTCAGCCAAGGTAGACTGAGGAGGTAATACTGACAAGGAGAACCAAAATCATCAGAATTATTATTGAGAAGAAATAAATTACTAGTGAGACATTATAGCTTAGGGGGAAAAGCATGGGCTTTCAAGTCAGAGAGATGATCTCTCTTGAAACCTGGCTCCACCACTTTTACCTGCATGATTTTGCACAAAGTACAAAATTTCTTCTAGCCTAAGTTTCCTCCTCTGCAAAAAAGAGTTAACACCAAAATCAACTCATTGGCATAAGAGAATCTAAAAAGTAAACTGGGTGAATACATTATATCTATATCTATATCATCTATATCTACATATCTGTATCTATATATACATATCTATATATCTAGATCTAGATCTAGATCCCGTCTGTCTATATATTTACTCAGAAGAAGCCATGGAGCAAACTAGATTAACTAAAAATTACAGCTGTTGTTATTATTAGTTATAATAGTACTAGGAAGAGAAATAAGAGTTGGAGAAGAAAGTGAAGGAAAATATCAAGAGCATACATAGCCAAGTCATTTGCCAAGAGAGTCAAGACTAGGAAAGGGCAAGAAGAGACTCGGTGAATGGTGAGTGTATGTGTAAAGAGGTTTCTTTTGTATGTTTTCTGGCTCTTGTTTGGCAGGGGTGCATGAACTTAATGGAAAACCATCCTGGCTTTTGATTTCTCTCAAAGGAGCATCATTCTGCTTTTTGAGCTGCCTTTCCAACTCTGTCTTTCTATTTAATCAGTTTTGCTAAATAATTGGTTATGTAGCATGGGGTAAGAGAATTTGGATACTGACACTCATAGAGCTCACTCTAACTGGGTCCAGCTAGAATGTTCCAATGACAAGGTCATCACCCAAGCCTGTATTACACCTCACCCCTACTCAAAGTTTCGAGACAATTCCTAGTCTTCTTTGCTGAATTGGGCCTCCTCGGATAATAATACCTGCAGGATCCATGCCAGAATTTTCTTTTCTCTAAGGAATAGTGCATTAGTCTTCAGGTCATCAATTCTCCATGGACTGGGGAGGAAGAGGAAGGGAACAATCCTTCAAATAAGTTTGTTCCCCCACTTCCTATTCCACCTACCTGGCTCCTGCTTCCTCCCTTTCCTTTCCAGCAAAAGTCTGATACTCAAAAATTTCACCCATTGATCCTAGTTCTCTTTTGGGGGTTATTATTTTTCTATTTCTTTCTACTCTTTCCAGAATTATTGGAAATGTATCCATCCCCATCCTCATCATCTCTGCTGGACTTTTTGTCATGGACATGCTTACGGTATGGGAATGGAAGCCAAAGTCCTAAAGCCTACTCCCTGGGGGAAGGGTGGAGCAGAACCTTCATTTTTTCATTCTAGACACTCTAGATATTTCTATTAATGCAGTAAAAGAATATGTACAAGGGAAGTTTCAGGGAAGGAGGTTGTGTTTGGGAAGGGTCAAAGCCTTAATTGCAGAGATAAGAAATACACATGAAGAAAAGAACAGTTAGGAAAAGTAGGCAATAGAAGTAATAATAATAACAGTGATAGTAATTTTAATAGATCTTTTGTTCCTAAGGTTATTCCCTCTCACAGAGCCATCCCAGTGATGAGAGGTTTCCTAAATCTCAGAACCACTTGCTAGAATTCAATGCATTTACTTTTGTCTCAGGAACAGAAAAGCTGATTATTAACTCTAGAACTTTATCCTTGTCCCAAAAAACATGCAGGAGTCCCTCTGTCCAATGGTTTTCAACCATTCCTTGACTACTTCTCTCAACTCAGGTTCTAAAGTAATTTTGAATACTTCTCTGAACTGTGCCTCTTTTCTGCTTCTTTTGGCTAATGCCAAAACTTACTTCCTAAATCTTCCTTCTAATTCCCCATGTTTAAGGCTGAAATGGCCTCCTCATTAACTTTATTTTTCTGGTAGCTTTGCTTCGTAGCTAAATCAGAGCAAGGATTGGGAGAGAACACATCTTTCCTGATGTGAAGGTACAAGGACTTGGAGGTTTGTGGAGATCCAGGTATTCAGTCATTGCATCATCAGAGCAATGAGTATATCAATGAAGAGATTTTCCATTTCTAAGAAACTTTTCCAGGGTGCCTGGGTGGCTCAGTTGGCTGAGTGTCTGGCTCTTGATTTCCACTCAGGTCATGATCTCATGGTGCATAGGATCAAGCCTTGCGCCAACTCTGTGCTGACAACACAGCAGAGCCTGCTTGGGATTCTCTCTCTTTTCTCTCTCTCTCTCTCTCTCTCTCTCTCTCTCTCTCTCTCTCTCTTCCTCTTTCTCTCTCTTCTTCTCCCCCCCCCCCCACCAGCTTGTATGTGCATGTGTTCTCTCTCTTTCTCGCAAAATAAACAAATGTTAAAAAAGATAATTTCCCAATACTTTATAATTTTACATTGTATTAATATTATCCAATAGATACATGTGCAACATAAAATGTAATTTTTGAAAGGAAGCATTAAAGGACTTTTAGGATTATCTAGTACAAATCCTTTTGTTTTTCAGATAAGGAATCTAAGCCCACAAGATTATAGCACTCAGGACATACTGGAATTGGGGCTTTTGTCAGGGTCTCTTGACTCCCAGTCCAATACCCTCTTACATAGGAATCCTACCTCAACCCCTACCCCACTCTTCTATTGAGACTGACCCTAGGGGCAGGGGAAAGATAGAATGTTTACACTGCACATGCCTGTGGCTTGAGATCAGAGGAAGTAGTACATTCAGTTTCTACAGAGTTGAAGTGCTTTCCAGAGTCTGGGAGGAACAAGACAGTTAAGTGAGAATCAATAACAACTAAATATAGATGGATGGAGGTTGTTTAATGGACACAGGGAACAATGAATAAAAGGAACAGCCTTATTTACGAAGGAAAAATTCTATGCTTTCTTCTTCTGTGTCCTTGAAAGAGGAAATAAGGAACTTCTAAGGAGTCACTGTGACAATAAATTAAAGCCACGTGGGGAAGCAAGAAGAAATGAATTTTCAGGAGGCTATTCAATCAAAGCCCTAGTTCTATGAAGAGATAACAGGCATAAGAAAGATAGAGTTGATCTGGCCTATGGTTTATATCCCAAAATCATGATGCTCAGAGCATGGAAGAACCAGCCCAGACAGGGTCAGTAATCCACTACTTCTCTCTGAGTAGTTGTGCCCAGAAGGAAGAAAAAAAAATGATTAATAAAGCATCGGTAGACAAAAGCTCTGTCACTCATTAGCTGTTTGAGGCAATCATTTTGCCTCTCTGAGTCTATGATACCATCAGAAAAGCTGTAGGATGGGAGTTCCAGTGGTGATGAGTGCCCATATCTGAATAGCACTCACAGCTCAACAAACACTGTGGCATGCTCCCAAGTGTCTGGGCAGGAGATTTGGAGTCAAGGGACCTGGAATCACATTTTGTGTCTGTCACTAGATATAAGTGAGTAATGTAATTGTCCTTATCTATAAAATGTGGATTTTAGGGAGGATCAAATAAGAGAAAAAATGTGAAAGTGTGTTTTACATTATGAAGTATAAAATGTAAGTGCTTATTGTTAGCATACTTTCATAATAACTGTTACTATCCTTTGCATTATTCTGGGACAACATTATCTAGAAAAGAGGGTCTTGACAGTATATGAGGGAAGATTCTGTTTCACAAAGTTCTTGAATCTCCTGAAATTTTATCTAAAATTTTGAGTGTAAATATCAGCATTTCGAAGAAGTCTGTGGTAAAAAAAAAAAAATAGGTATTTGATTTATCCGAGATTTTCAGCCTTGTATTCTGACCCAAACACCTAAAGGGTTTGATAGCAGTATAGAGATTTACTATGGCAGGGGAATTGGGGCAAATGAACTTGGGAGAGTGTGTACAATGATAATTACTAGTGAAAAAAGATCATGCAATATTTGAAAAAGTCAACCCTAAATCTTAAAATATGTCCCTTCCTTGGTGTCACATTTCTCCTAGCTCTCATCTTTTGGAAATCACTGAAAACGTATGTGGATCTTGGCTCATCTTTGATTAGTTTCAGTCCCTTGAATTATGACTGTCATTCCTCTCTCTATACTGAATGTGCTTTTGCTAGTTTGCCAGAGACCTCTTAATTGCCAAGTTACCAACTATATAGGACATTTTTTTTTTCAGCTCTTGTAAAAACTCTAGAATTGGACACTTTTTGTTATTTCTCTGTCAACATTTTTTATTGTTTTACTTCATGCCAATACACTCTTATGGCTTTTCTCCTACACCTCTGTCACTTCATCAGTGCTTTCTTTTGTAAATTCTCTTCTTCTGTCTTCATCTTATATGTAGATGTTCCTTAAGTTTTTGTTCTTGACTTACTGTTCTTTTTACTCTACCCTTGTCCTTAAATTTTATTATCTCCCATCATTTCACATACCATTTATATGTAGTTTTATCTAGAATATATTTTCTTCTAACTACTCTTCTCTTGAGCTCCAGGCCCATGTATCCAAATTTCTGTCAGACATTAACATTAATGTGTCTATTGCACCTTACCTTCAACGTGTCCAAACACAACTCAATAACTGTATCTCATATCTGTTCTTCCTCTTTCAGTGTTCTCTGTCTGGTATTTTCACTACTGTCCACCCAGTTAAACTTAAAAAAATGTACCATTAACTTCCCTTTTAAATTCACATCTGAATTATCAAGTCTGCCAAATTAGTCTTCTCAGTGTTTTTTAATCTACCTCATCCTATTTAATCATACTTCCGTTAGACCAGATCTCTTATTATCTCTCATCTAGATGTTGAAACATTCTCCAAACTGGTTTCACTGCTTTAAGCCATGTCCTCCTCACATCTGTTTCCTATATAATTTCTCTAAAACATAAATCTGAGTATGACACTTCCCTACTTAAAATAGATCAATGGTTTCTAACTATCTATGTAATAAGGACTACATATCCTTAACAAAGTCTACACACCCCTCCAAGATTTGGTTCTTTTTCTTACTCTCCATCAATAGTAAACTGTATACAGTAAGCTCAATATACTATGCTATCTCCTACCTAGTAGCTTTGTTCAAGTTGTTCTATTTGAAATGGCATCTACATGCCCACCTGCTACTGTTTTCCACCCCATGCCCCTGCCTACCTTGCTGTCCCACCATGATCTTTCAACTCACTTTGTTTATAGTTGTAGACCCAGTGCTGAGCATCATGACTGACACTATAGTTTTTTCAACTACTGTAAAGAGTACCTAAATTTACCCTCTTAGCAGCTTATAAGTGTATAGTAGTTTTGTTAACTATATGCACACTATTGTACAATAGATCTCTGTATCTTTTTCATCTTGCATGACTTAAACTCTTTACCCTTTGTTTTCCCACCCCTCTCCCCCAGGCCCTGACAACCACACTTTTACTTTCTTTTTCTGTAAGTTTGATTACTTTACATACCTCATATAAGCAGAATGATGCAGCATTCATTCTTTTATGTTTGACTTATTTTACTTAGCATAATGTCCTCAAGGCACATCCATTTGTAGCATATGTCAGGATTTCCTTCTTGTTTCAAGTCGAATAATATTCCATTGTATGTATATACCGCATTTTCTTTATCCGTTCATCCACTGATAGACATTTAGATTGCTTACATATCTTGGCTATTGTGAAATCTGCTACACTAAACCTGGATATGCAAATCGATCTTCAAGATCCTGTTTTAATTTATTTTGGATATATACCAAAGTAAAATTGTTGGATCATATGGTAGTCTATTTTTAATTTTTTGAGGAAAATCCATACTGCTTTTTATAGCAGCTGCATGATTTTACAATCCCATCAACCGTGTGCAAGGGTTTCAATATCTCCACATTCTTAGCAACACTTGTTACCTTCTGTGTGTGTGTGTGTGTGTGTGTGTGTGTGTGTGTGTGTGTGTTTGATAGTGGTCATCTAATTTATGTGAGGTGATATCTCTTGGTGGTTTTGCTTTGCATTTCTCTCATGATTAGTGATGTTGAACATCTTTTCATATGCTTGTTGGCCATTTTTATGTCTTCTTTGGAGAAGTGTTTATTCAAGTCCTTTGCCCCATTTTTTTAATTGGGTTATTTATTTTTCACTTTATTTTGTTATTGAGTTGTAGGAGTTCTTTATATATTCTGGATATTAATCCCTTATTGATATATTTTTTACAAGTTTTTGTTTATTCCACAGGTTGCCTTTTCACTATGTTCATTGTTTCTTTTCCTATGTGAAGAAGTAGGATGTAGTTGATATAGCCTCATTGTCTATTTTTGCTTTCTTGGCTTGTGCTTTTGGTGTCTTTCCAAGAAATAATTGGTAATTCCAAAGTCAGGAGGCTTTTTCCCTATGTTTTCTTCTAGGACTTTTATAGTTGCATGCCTTATGTTTAGATCTTTAATCTATTTTAAGTTAATTTTTGCATATGGTGTAAGATAAGAGTCCATCTTCATTCTTTGGCATGTGGATGTCTAGCATCATTTGCTGTAGAGACTATCCTCTTCCCAGCATCATTCGCTGTAGAGACTATCCTCTTAGCATGAGAGGTGGACTTGCCACCTTTGTGAAAGAATATTTAACTATATACCTGAGGGTTTATGTCTGGGCTCTCTATTCTATTCCTTTGGTCTATGATCTGTTTTTATGTGAGTACCATTCTGTTTTGATTAATCTGGCTTTATTATGTGTTTTGAAATCAGGAACTGTGAGGCCTCCAGCTCTGTTGTTCTTTCTCAATATTGTTTTGACTGTTTGGAGTCCTTTGAGATCCCATATGGGCATGTAGTTTTTTTTTTTTTTAACTTTAAAATTTTAATTCCAGTATAGTTAACTTGCAGTGTTATATTAGTTTCAGGTGTACAATACAGTGATTCAGCAATTCCATACATTACCCAGTGCAAATCACCACAGGTACACTCCTTAATCCCCATAACATATTTAACCCATCCCCTTCCCTACCTCCCCTCTGGTAACTGTCAGTTTGTTCTCTACAGTTAAGAGTCTACTTCTTGTTTTGTCTGGCTAACTGGCTGTTTCTCTCTTTTTCCCTTGCTCACTTGTTTTGTTTCTTAAATTCCACATGTAAGTGAAATATTATGGTATTTTTTTTTCTGACTGACTTCTTTCACTTAGCTTTATACTCTCTAGCTCCATCCATGTCATTGCAAATGGAAAACTTACATTCTTTCTTATGACTGAATAATATTCCACTGTGTATATGTATTTATCATAATATTATATATATGTATGCGTACTGTATCATAGGATAGTTCTATTTTTAGCTTTTTGAGGAAACTCCGTACTGTTTTCTACAGTGGCTGTACCAGTTTGCACTTGCACCAACAGTGGGCATATAGTTTTATAATGCATTTAGAACAATGAATTAATGACTTTTTTGATTCCATCTATATTGTTATATTGCTGTTGAACATCTCAGATGCATTTTATATTTTAGCAATGGATTTTTTTAATTTTTTTTCAACATTTATTTATTTTTGGGACAGAGAGAGACAGAGCATGAACGGGGGAGGGGCAGAGAGAGAGGGAGACACAGAATCGGAAACAGGCTCCAGGCTCTGAGCCATCAGCCCAGAGCCCGACGCGGGGCTCGAACTCCCGGACCGCGAGATCGTGACCTGGCTGAAGTCGGATGCTTAACCGACTGCGCCACCCAGGCGCCCCAGCAATGGATTTTTTTAAAGGCAACTCTCATTCACACTATGTTCCATCTACACAAATGTAGTTGTAGATTAGCAATCTACTCAATCCATTGACTTTTAATATTGAGAGATCCCTTTATGGATAGCATTTCTGGGAAGAATTAAGTTACCACTGTACTCTTCCCTTTATTGTCACTAGAGTGAATACTCACTCACTGTATCTTTTCCCCACTCATTGTGGTTTTTTTTATTGTTTAATTTTTGAGAGAGAGACAGAGTTCGAGTGGGGGAGGGGCAGAGAGAGAGAGGGAGACACAGAATCCAAAGCAGGTTCCAGGCTCTGAGCTGTCGGCACAGAGCCTGATATTGGGCACGAACTCATGAACTGTAAGATCAGGACCTGAGCCAAAGTCGGACGTTTAACCGACTGAGCCACCCAGGTGCCCCTCCCCCACTCACTGGTTTTAATAACATGGGATTTTGCACCCCTCCCACCTCTATCCCCTCCATCCTGTATCCTCCTTCCAACTGGGAATACAGGAAATTTTCAGGAAACTTATCAAAATTAAATTTACCAATCTGTTCAATCCTTTAGGGAAGGCAGGAGGGAGAGCAAATCCTCAATAGAAGGTATGAAAGATTACTTAATTAAACAGGGTTCTAAAGTTAGATTCAACTTTATACCTAAAATTTTAAATGAATTTCCTTCATGAGGAAGCATAATGGCCTCTTAAATTCCATTTTGATTTCATTTTTTAAAGACCTGGCATGAAATGTCATTGCATTTTGAATAAAATTGAGGAATTAATTTCTTATTTGTTTGGCACAGATGTTTCTGCACTTCAGTAAAGTCATATACATTCCAAAAAATTAGTTAAGGTTTATTCAGGTCTGGGCATGGGACATTAAAAGGACTTTGACAAAAGGGAACATATCCAGGATAGTAAAATATCTTAAAGCTTTTTTGATCCGTCAAAAGTTCAAATCCCAACAATGTCACTTTTAAACTATGTAACCTTGGACAAATCACTTCAACCTTTTGGACTTGCTAATTCCTTGGTTATATATTATACTAATATGTAAGGCACTATTAATATTTTGTTAGAATATAGCCCAGCAAGGAAGTATAATGAATTCCTTAATTCATTGTGTGTGGCAGGATTTGAAGGCCAAGTTTAGGAGAAGGAGTGAGCAGAAAGTTAACATGAGAAGCAGGACCAAGAAGTATAGCTGGTCCAGTGTGCTTCCAGATCCAGCAGGGAATGAAGAGGAAGTAAATGTTCGAAAGAGATGGTGGAGATGAGAATGGAGATGGTGGGTCTGTCAGACATATTTAATGTAGAGCCCTGTTGTCTAAGGGACTATGCTTGAAATGAGCTTGGGGCAGGGGATGGGGATGGGTGTTGGGTGATGTGGAGAGGAGGAGAATGGGGCCCTGAGAAGACTGTACCCACAGAAATTAAGTAGTGAACAAGGCCAAGGAAGAAGGCTGGGGGGATATAGGGCAGCAGCACTCTTTCCACCTTGTTTCAGTGCCTTTGACCAGAGTAAAAGAATCCTGAATACATAGGAGCTGCAGAGATGGCCAGATATCTCTTCTGAAATCTTCTAGGACATCTGCTGTCTTAGAGCTTTATCAGAGACTATCCACTTTTGCCCTCTGGCATCAAGGAGCCACACCTGCCCTCATATTGTGGCTATGGGACAGGGATGCAACTCTAAGAAGGGGCCAGGACAGCAAGCAGAGAGATAAATGTTCATGACAAAAAAAAAAAAAAAAAAAAAAAAAAAAAAAAGGGAAGGGACTAGGACCAAGGCAAAGACTAATTACCTGACTGGAATACTGAATGAGGGAGTGTTTAGTACAGATTCTGAAGGAAAGAGGGCACTTTTCTCCTTAAGCTGTCTTCAAGTTATGGTTAAATGTTAACCAAGGAGGACAGGACTAGTTAGTCTAGAGATAAGTTTTAGGGGAGACTTAAGAATTCTAAAAGCCTGTCAAGGTGCCAGGAGACCAGGTGTCAACAGAACTAGACTGGTGGGTAGAAATATAGGAAGTAGATTCTGATTTCATATGGGACAAAAATGGGAACTGTGCAGCAATGAAGGCTGTCTCGACAGGTGGCATGAGCTTCCTGTCACTAAAAATATAGGCACAGATTCTAAACAGGGGTATTCTGTATTAAGGGGAAAGCCAAATAAAGTGCTTTTTGATGCCCCTTTCAGTAATCCTGAGGCTTTTTAGCAGCTGGAGAGATGTTTCCCACCTCCCCTCTATTTTCATAGGTTCTCTTAGTTTGGGATCTTCAGATACTTTCTATGGAGAAGCAAAGCAGAGAGACAAAAGTATAATACCGTGTTGTGATTAAAAGATCTTTGGGGCGCCTGGGTGGCGCAGTCGGTTAAGCGTCCGACTTTGGCTCAGGTCATGATCTCGCAGTCCGTGAGTTCGAGCCCCTCATCGGGCTCTGTGCTGACAGCTCAGAGCCTGGAGCCTGTTTCCGATTCTGTGTCTCCCTCTCTCTCTGCCCCTCCCCCGTTCATGCTCTGTCTCTCTCTGTCCCAAAAATAAATAAACATTGAAAAAAAATTAAAAGATCTTTGAAGTTAAATAACTATGGCTCATCTCTGGATTCTGTCAGTATTAGCTCTTGTAAGTTGTATAACTTGTCTGTGAATTCATTTCCTCATCTGCAGAATGCGCATAACAATAGCACCTTTAGTAGTTGTGAGGATTAAATGACACGCTAGATGTTTAGCATAGGTCCTGGCATATAGTAAGTACTTAATAAATGTAGTGATGATGATAATGACCATGATAAAGTAAAGAAGGATGCAGAGGTGGAAGACAAATGTGATGTTAATGACATTGAGAGTGACACACTGGCTTTCTTTCATGTGCACTTAAGCAATGTTAATTTTATAAACCTATACCAAGTACATTGTGCAAGTTGGTGTGCAAGCATATCTTTGGTGTGCAGGCACCTCTCTGACTAGTTGTTTGGATTCCATCTCAGAGACAGTTGACAGGCTCAATCTCTTATGATAGTAAAAGGCAAACAGCCCAAGCCAAAAGCCTAGAACTGGATTCATCCCCGTGTAGAACAGGAAACTTAAAAATGGTCAGATAAGTAGAAAGAAAAACAGGAGAGACTACTTTGCCAACTGAGTTTTTAGAAAAAAAAAAGAAAGAAAAAAACGGCATGAAAAAACCTTTTGAAGACATCTCTATTGAGGTACAATTGTTATACAATAAATTGCACATATTTAAAGTGAGAAATTTTGACAGGTTATTTGGACATAGTGTACACCCATGAAACCATGATCACAACTGAGACAGGGAATTTTTCCCTCTCTCCACACCACTCCTCTCCGCCATCCCCAGGTCAGATCCCAGGCACCCACCATTTGGAATGATGCAGAGAAATAAAATAGAACAAGGACATTTGAAGAACCCTTGAACTAGGCTATCAGGGAAAATCAATGAGAACAATTTCAGTGGTAGAAACCCTTCTGCTGGGGGATAAAATGCAAATGAAAGGTGAAGAAAGGGAAACTGCAGTGTAGAGTCCTGAGAGGATAGAATTTCAACAAGGAGGGGTTTTGCAGGTAGGACATTCCAAATGAAAGGTAATATGTTACATCTGTGAGGAAGACAAGGCAATATAAGACTTGAAGCCTGGAGGAGTAACTGATCCAGAATGCTTGAGAAACTTTATATTGAGTGATCATGAAGGCTACTAGGGGTCCTATAAGTGCAAAAGGATGCTGGGGAGTAAGGACAGAATCAGAAAGCTGTCTTCAAGCAGCAGCAGGAGAGGGTTTGAGGATTCAAATCCAACAGGGACAAAAAAGGAGCACATGTCAACCTGGGAAATACGAACTCTCTGAGTGTTGAACTTCATATAGGAATTCTGAGAAGAAGGATCTTTTGTGGTTGGAGCCCAGGTAGACCCTTGAACAGAGGATGAACTTTAGGTAGGGAACAGAACAGAGGCATGTTATAGTGGGAAGACCAGTAGGTTTTGAGTCACCCACTCTGGGTGGTGCCATCACCTTCCCAAATTATCATTTTTGCATCTCTCTGTCTCTCTTTTTTTCAATAAGTAGAACAAGGGCTGTTGTGAGTATTAAATAAGAGAATCTTTGTGAAAAGTTGTGACCTCTAGAGCTTTAGTTCTGTATATAGTTATAATCATTAGGATGGTTGGCTAATGTTAAAATGCCCTTTCATTTACTCATTCAATAGATATTTAAGTGCCTATGATATGCCAGCATTGAGAATACTAAACAAAGAAAAAAACTTAGATGCTGTTATAATGTAGCTTTCCTTCATTATGGATTAAATATAGAATCATGTGGTAAATGATATGATTGGAGAAGTGCAGGGGTGTTGTGGGAGTATCTAAAAGAAAAGCCCAGCCTAGTCTATTAGGGAGTGGGACATTGATTTAGAGAATGTTTTGTAAGTAGAGACTTGTTCCTTCTATTAACAAGTAGGATCCTCATTATATCTTGGGTTTTTAAAATTTTTTTTTGCTTTATGCTTATTTATTTTTGAGAGGTAGAGAGACCGGGTGAGTGGAGGAGGGGCAGAGAGAGAAGGAAACACAGAATCCCAAGCAGGCTCCAGGCTCCAAGCTGTCAGCACAGAGCCCAACTCGGGGCTCGAACCCACCAACAGCGAGACCATGACCTGAACCAAAGTCTGATACTTAACCGACTGGGCCACCCAGGCACCCCTGCATCTTGGTTTTTTAAAGGACTTTCCATTCCACTAGATAGCAAACTCTTTGAGAGGAGACACCTTTTCTAATCAATCTCTGTATCTCTCATGCACTGTGCTCAATACACTTTGTATACTTAACAATATTTGCTACATTGAGTTGAGCCAAAAATGTCAGAGCATCCAATAAAACTCAGGATAGATATTTACAGTCCAATTAAGAATTAAGCTTGTAGTTTTACTTGAAATTAAAATCCAAAGAGCCTGGACTTCCAGGTTTATAAGACCATATCGCATTTCTAGTTCAGGTGAATCTTCCTCTCTTGTCAAGAAGTCTTTGTCTGATTTATCCTGTTAATTACACACCCTAAGTGATCAGATCCAAGGTTACCACTTGCAACCTTTGCTAGTTTGTCTTTCCTTATTCAATTCTAAGATTTTAGAAATAGACAACAGTGAAGGGAGACTAGGAAAGGAATGGTAGCTACCCTATAATCATGTTTATTATTTCATAATATATTTATAGAAATTATGAATGCAGCTATTTTATTAATGGGACTTTTAATTATCCACTATGGTGAAGGCAAAATATCTCTCGGCCCCACTAATTAATATGGGTATTCAATGACTGTTAATTAAGGACAAAGGGGACCAAAGGAACACAATCCACCCTTGACTCTGATGAATGCAAAGTCAAAGCAATAGCTTATTTCTAAATTAACATGATTGATAAAAAGTCAAGCTCAGACTCAAGACTTTTCCCCTCAGGGAACCATAATTTTCCTGTATAGATGATAGAATAAAAGGCTCATCTGTGAGCCCAGGAACAAAGCCCAGAGTTGCAGGCCCTGAGGAGACAAGGGAGCCATGGATTATTTTGTAAGACCTGCATTTCAATAGGTGGCATTTCACAGGGCTCTTGTATACCCTCCTTATTTTAGAAACTCTGTGCAACCTCAGATCCTAGGGCAGGCCCAGCCCCAGCCATATTGGTCCAGAAGAACCTACGTTCCTGATCCCTGGTATACATGCCCAGTTGCCTCTGGCTATTCCTCCCCTCCAGGTTTGTGCAGTTCTGTGAAGAACCTCATTCATGCTAGCAACCTGTCTCTCTTAAAGCAAATTGTGTTGTCACATGTCATGTGCCACAGCTAGTATCTTTAGTCTTTGGAGGAAAATAAAAACAAAGAATGCATTATTGTAACAGAAGTGTCCTGCTAAAGGAAAGGTCATATGTTTTAGAAGAAACAGTATGGATTTTAGAGACACATAGTAGTTTTACTCCTTGATAGTTCAGGGACCTTGGGCTTGAGACTTAGTTTCCTCATCGATAAAATTTGGATATCAAAACCCACCTTTTTAGGTTTTTGTGAGAATGAAATAAGCTAAAAAATACAACATTCCCAACAAGCAAAGTATTATCAACATCCCGCCTTATATGCAAACAGTACTCTTTAGTTTACAGTGGTTTGAAACTTACTATAAACCAGTGAGGTAAGCAAATCAAGATTTATGTTCTGTTTTTTTCACTTATAAGGAAACTGATGAACAAATAGGATAAATGCAAAAGAAGCCTCATAAAAAAGAATAAAATATAAATTACAAAAAATAACAACAAACAACAAGAGGCCAATTAATCTTGGAGCCTCAGCTTCCTCATGTTTAAAATAGTCATACCATTGTCTACCTCTCTGGATTGTGGTAAGGATCAATAGCTAATGGAGGTGCTCTATAAACTCTTGAATCAAACTATAGTTTGATATATTACATTGAGGATCTTTCCAAGATCATACAGAGAAAGCAAAAGAGCTATATATGTATTCACTCTTTCATTCATTTAGTCATTCACTTATTCATCCAATAAACATTACCAGTTCTATCCTAGGGGTCAAGAACAAGGCATTCATAGTCTACAAGAAAAATATAACATTCCTAGACAACTATAGGAGAAGGCAGATTACTTTAAGTAGCTTAAGAGAGCTGTGTGAAAAGGTAGATTCCCTCTGATGGTCAGTTAGCCAGTCTGTGGTTCTACTCTCTGTTCTGTTCCATTCCATTCCACCCCATTCCATCCCATACTGTGTCCAGATTATATCATTCATCTCATTAAGAGCTTTCTATGGATACCCACTACCTATGGGGTAGCAAATACTTGGCTATATACATAACCACTGTCCTGTGCCTTTACGGGCAGACATTGCTAAGTGTTTATGATCTTAGTGTTTCTTCCTAAGAAGAAATGAATCTAGACTCATTATCAGAATCCTTCTCAACATAATTCTTCAAAAAGCAACTTCCAGTTGATTAGATTTGTCTCTAAAAGCTATTTCCCTGGGAATGTGTTTTTTGTGATGCTTTTCCTTGGGTTTGAAGACAGTCATGAAAACTTGGAACTTTAAAAGGCAACAGGTGTTAGTATTTTATTAATTAGTTAAAACTCAAAGAGGTTAAGAGGCTTGTTCAAAGTCACACATTTAGTAAGTCCAGAGACTGTGATTCAAATATCAATATTTTGGTTCAAAATTCCGTTTTCTTACTGATAAATCAGATTGTTTTTTAATTTCATGTTCCCATGATCAATGTGCTGCTCTGCTCAAATTCAATATTATAGAATACCATACTCATCCACTTTTTTATTTGTCCATTCACAAAATATTCAGGTGTTAGGAAGTAGAGTTTATTATTCAAAGGAACTTTAATGATTATCTGTATAATTAGACTATAACCTGTCTGAAGTCTGGGATTGTATTTTTATTCACCATTGAATCCTAGTGCTGAATATTTGTTTAATCAATCAGTAAATGTAGTGTCTAGTAGATGAGCAGCCAAGTAAACAGACTATCACAATAAAATATGCAATTGCTTGGCATGGTCTTTAGCATTTTGTAGAAGAACAGTGTTACTGTTAACTAGCACTGAGTCCAGTGTGATATGGGGACACCCAGGAGGGCCCTTTTCTTTAGCAGAGAGAGGAGAAAGTGACACTGAACTGCATCTGAAAATGGTCAAACAATATTACACACAGAATTAACAATGTGTGCAAGGATGGGGAGATTTGTAAGAACACAACATATTTGAAAGAATATAAATAGATTAAATGAGATGAAACAGGTGTAAGCCACACAGTGAAGCCATACTGTGGCCCTGAAGATTTTTACTTTGTTCTGAAGGATGTTTTGGATTTATTAAAGACTTTTAAGCAGAGGAGTATCATGATGGAATTTGCATTTTAGAAACAGCTTTCTGGAATTATAGTTAATTTTTTTAATTTAAAAAATTTTAACACCAACTGAGCAAGAGGTCTTGAATGTTTGACTTTCATAAATGTTTAACTTTTATTATTGTTAACACTGGAGCCAATAAATGGTTGTGTGTCTCTGTATATGTATATGCATAAAAGGCAATATTAGCAATAACATTTTCCTTAATTAATTTTCCCATGACTGAATTCCTATTTGAATATTCATTCTTAAAACATTGCAGTATGTTGTGATGCACTTTGGCGAAATTAACTCAATGAGCTCCTTTTTCCAATTTTAATATTCCACTGGGTTTTCTATTCCCGAAAACTCATTAGTATCTGAGTGCAGTGCTGACGAGAAACAAGAGAGAGGCATATTGTGTGAATGTGAGTCAGAGAAAAGAGACAGCTGGCACGAGAATTTTCTAATAAAGCCCAAAAAGGCTGCTGTGTCTTAACAACAACAAGAAAGAAAGAAAGAAAGAAAGAAAGAAAGAAAGAAAGAAAGAAGAAATGAAAAAAAGAAAGAAAGAAAGAGAAAGAAAAGAAAAAAATAAAAAAGGTGTTTTGAGTATTCCCTTTCTACTAAAAGTTCTGAATCTTATTCACACCTTTCATGAATGCTGGCAAAAGCCAAATTGTTCTCACTGAAACCTTCTCGTGGACTCATGCCAGAGAAGTGTTTGTATGTTTTCCAAGTTTTCTGATGATGTTAAAATTTATGTAAAGATTCACTTAAGTCATTTGTCCATATACATGACATAGTTTGAGTCTCCAGAAAAATCATTCTTAGTAATACAGCTTGACTATTCTTCCTCTCCTCCTGCTTCAGTATGTGCGATTTGGCCATCCAATTATTCACCATGTTTTCTCATTTGCACGCTTTTACTTATGCCATTATTTCTTCCTTGAATGCTTTTCTATTGTCTTTATATGTTGATATTCTAACAATTTTTCAAAGCCAAATTCAAATGCTTTACTCTACCAGGAGACTTCTATAACTTGACAAGTAGATGCCAGTTTTCTTCCTTCAGGAAAATTGAATCATATTCTAAGTTCTTTGACAGTTGTTTGTGTACATACCCTCTTATAATTATTATAGCTGTCATTTACTGAGCACCTGCCTTGTGCCAGACTTGCTATTATTATCTATGTGGGATTGGTATTATTATGATCATTTTACAGATGAGGTAGCCAAGGCTTAGAAATGTTCGCTGAGTTTTCCAGACTAGGGGCAGGAATGATTACATTACTAAAAGCTTATATTCTTTTGACCACATTGGGCAGTTTTTTCTGCTTTGTTTGTACAGTGTCCTTATTTTAGTTTAGCCTTGAAGAATGAATGTATTAAGAGTTCTGAAGACAAAGGCTAGATGCAATTATTACAGGTAGAGGGAAGTATAAATGTAGGTATGAAGAAATAAGTATGTATTGTAGAGCGACAGGGGCAGAGGGTGTTAGGGAACATTGGCTCATCACCTTGGCTAATGCCAAGGCTTTTATGAAGAATGGAGGAGGGAATAAGACGAAAAGGGCTACTGGGGTGACTCAGTTGGTTAAGCGTCCAACTTTGGCTCAGGCTATGATCCCGTGGTTTGTGGGTTCGAGCCCTGCATTGGGCTCTGTGCTGACAGCTTGGAGCCTGGAGCCTATTTTGGATTCTGTGTGTGTGTCTCTCTCTCTTTCTCTCTGCCCCTCCCCTGCTCACTCTCTGTCTCTCTCTCCGAAAATAAATAAACATTAAAAAATAAATAAAAGACTAGAAGGGCTACTTGTGTCCAGATTGTGACAGGCCATGAGTATGGAGCAAAGGGGCACTCTAGTTCCAAGGCCAGGAATGGAGGGGAAAGCTGAGGCCCTGAGTGGAGGCAGGAATGCATGGGGAAAGCTTGTGATATCACAGAGAAAGTGCCAGGAAATAGGGCTAGAGGGGCCACAGCTCATTTTTAATTGACTAGTCACTTGGCATTGCCTGGAGTTGAGACTTAGAGCCAGATGCAACTGATTTGATACTGATATTCCTGAACTGCTGCAGGAAGGATCCTTAAATACTTGCAAGAATAAAATTGAGTCAAGAAACCCAAGTTTTAGGGAGGGAAGAGATGGGAGGGCAGGGAACTAGGCAGGGCATTGCATAAGCCAAGTAAAATCAGTCCCTAAACTGGGTCATGAGGCAGGGAGGTGTGAGGGGGAAGTAGCAAGAACTTCCTTCGTGTTTTTAATGTGTTAAGACTGTTTTAGTTCAATGTGAGGCATGATCAGGAAGAACATATGTCCAAGTTTCTCTTGTTTTGAAGTGTTGATTGGTATAACTAAGAGAATGCTAAAATAGCTCTATAGACACATTGAAACATTTCTAAAGTAACATCATAGCCTGTTCCAAGGGTGGCGAAGGGGAATGAGGGTTTGCTGTATTGTGACATGTAACTGGCCTTTTAACATATCATTAACTTTGGACAAGTGGTACTACCTCCAGCCAGACTTTTAGGGATTCCTCTTTAGCAACCAGGGGACTAACACAAGAGCTGTGATGCTTTGCTTGTAGCTGGCTTGCCTGTAGTGTCTGTGGCAACACATCTCTGCCTTCTGTGGCTATTTCCTATGCCCTTTTTTGTAGAGTCTGTTACGTCAAAAGGAATTTCTACAGGGACAGAGATTTGGTCTGTCTTACTCAGTGGCCTACAGGCTCATATCCACAGAGCCTGTATGTGAATATTTGTTGAATGAATAAATGGAACTCAGTGTGAACTAGGAAAATCTGGGTTTAGTTTCCAGTTCACGTAATTATTAACCGGAGGCCTCTAGGCAAATCATATACAGTTCCTGAGATTCAGTAAAATGGGAAAATAGTATCTGTCCTGTTTGACTTACAGGATTCTTGTGAGGATTAAATACATATGAAAACCCTGGGAGGAACATTGTAATTAGCAGAAGAAAATAAAGGGAAGAGATCCATCATGTATTGTGTCCTGTGCCAGGTACTTTATCTCCAACATCACATTTCAATCACATGACAGTTTTAAAAGACATTATCTTCATCTTTTAACTGAGGACACTAAGGCTTACAGAAGCTAAGGCCACACATTTAGTAAGTGGCAAGCGGAAAGTGTCAGAGCCTCTTCTGTCTGACTTTGCAAAAACCTATGTTCTTATTCTCTATACTGCACAAATGTGAGGTAATTTTATTGAAATACTGACATTTAAATGAAGCTTTTACAGAAACCTATCATAGAAGGTCAAAAGTCATTCTTAGAGGACACAAATGACATCTGACTTTGTCTAGGAAGAGACATCTTTGCTCTAATTAGCATCATGGTTTCCAGCAACCTCTATGTCATCACATTTGCATACATATCTGTGGGAACAGGGGTGATAGTGCTTTTGCGAACACAGATCTCATCTACTGATGCTACTTTTCCTCATTTCTGTTCAGCTCTCCACTTAGTGACACATAGTCAGTATACTGAGTACAGAACCATTTTGCCCATGTAGATTATATTTGGTGGAACTCGATTTCTTGCATTATTCTTCCTACATTAGTTAGAACAATCTTGAGTGGTTTGAGTGAGGACACGTGTGCTGAGTGATGGAGGAGCACTGTACTTGGAGACAAGAGATGTCTATGGAATCCCAACTCTGCCCTCACTTAGCTTGGGGACCTTGGACTCTGAGAAACTCAGTCTCCTTCTGTAGAACAGTGACACGAGCAAATGATTAAGAGAAGTGTATCAGGGGGGCAGTGTGTGTGAAAGAACGAGTGAAATTTTGTACTTATTAGTTTATTTTATTATTTTCTTTGTTTTTGGTATTTGGAGTAATTGCTAAGAATCAAAAGTTTTGGGTTTCAGTCCCAGACTTTGAGCAAGGCACTTCACCTTACTGGATCTCACTTTATTTTTAATTTTTAAAAAATATTTATTTTTGAGAGAGAGAGAGAGAGCACACGTGCAGGGGAGGGGCAGAGAGAGAGGGAGACAGAGAATCTGAAGCAGGCCCAGGCTCTGAGCTGTCAGCACAGAGCCCAATATGGAGCTTGAACTCCCAAAACATGCAATCATGACCTGAGCCAAAGTTGGACACTTAACTGACTGAGACATCCAGGCGCACCTAGATCTCACTTTCTCTGTCTGTAATGGAGTTCAGCTAGGTAGTCTGTATTTTTAATCTTGGGATTTTGTGCATGTCAGACCTGTCAAAAACCAAGGGTCTACCAAATGGAGTGGGAAATGCCATGATAGGGTGATGGGGCTCTTAGAGTTACTGAGGAGGAGGAGTAACTCAGCCCTGGAGGAGGTGGGTTGGGATTACAGAACAAGAGGTCAGGTCACTTCCTTGGGATGACAGTGTTTGAGCTAACTCTTGCAGAAACACAGGAACTATCTAGGCATGGAAAGGAACAGTGTATTTACCAGTTACATAAAGTCTGAAGATGAGAAAAACCAAGTAAAGTTCAGAAAACTGTTTAAGTTTGTAAATATAAGTGGGACATGTGACTCTTGTATAGGTAGGCATGTATATATTGTGAATATGGGAAAGGAGTAGGAAAGAGGAAGGACAACTTAAAGTACTGAGGAGTTTAGCTTTTATTCCATAGATGATGGGGAGCTATGGAAAGGGAGAGGGGAACATGACTGTTTTTGACTATTAGAAATACACATTTGAGACTATAAGGAGAATGGATTGTGAGAGGCCAAATAGAAGTAGACAGTCCAGTTAGGAGTTCTCAGCATGTGCATGGCATACTTATGGGCAGTGAAGAGACCAATTGGCTGCTGTAGCTGTGACTATGTGCTGACATGGAGGAGGAATTTAAAACGGCCAGGCCAGTGAAGTCAACATCAAAGACTCTCAAATAGAGCTAGAAGGAAGCAGAACCTTTTCTGATTCTCAATTTGTATGCAATTACAGAGGTCAGTTTTACATATACACATATGGTAAGCAAAGTACAGTCTCTCCCAAATCCCCTCTGACATACAGATGGATTTCTAAATTTATATGTAATCCTTAGGATTGAACATGGATATTAGTAAAACATCACCTTGTGGCCAGGAGGCTTCCTGAGGCAAGAGAATCACCCTCTACATTTGATCAGGCTTAAGATCAGGAACTTAATGTTTTTAAGTAGAACAGATGATGAGATTATGTTTAGAAAGAAAATCAGTACCCCCTGCCTCCTTTATGGTTACTGCCATTTTGTCACTCATTAGCAGAATTATGTTCATATCATACCACTTTTATTCTCTAACTGTATCATTCAAACCCAAAAGTGTGAGAAGTGGAACTGTAGCATTTCACTCCAGAAATATTTACCGAGTGTCTGTTATTTCTTAGGAGGCAGCCAGGTCTAGAGAGAAAAAGGAAAATCAAATAAAATTATGAGCATGTAAAGTGCCTAGCATAGTGCTGGACATAAGGGCGGCTCAGTTAATAATGGTACCCTCATTATGCCCCTAGGATATAAGGATCAAATGATGAATAAAGAACAGCTTGTACCTGCTGGGATTTATAGCTTCCTTTGAAAGATGAGATATCGTAAATAAAAATAATCTTTCTAATGCCTCACAGTTTACTATCACTTTCACATCTACAATTTCCTGTCAAGCTTCCAATGTCAATTCAAATAACCAAGGCAAGGCCTATTATTAGCCCCATTAAACAGATGAGGAAATTGACATCCAAACAAGTTAAGTGACTGAACAAGACCAGATTGTTATCAAGTGGCAGAGCAGGGGTACCTGGCTCAAGCATTTATGCTGTGGTAAATACAAGGTACCTACCCTGTCAGTGGTAGGATTTTTAGTTTATAATTTTATAGTAGAAACAAAGTACAAAGGGAACCTTGAAGAGAAAGGATTCACTCTACCTGGAGCTCTGCAATCTAGTATCATTTCCTGCTGGTTTTCAGGATTCATTTCTGAGTACGGTCATTGTTCACCTAGCCTTTTGCCCCTGTCTCACTTACTAGGATTCCAGTAATTCCCTATGAATTGGTCTAATCTGTTAAAGGTTTTTGGATTATTCTCATAGTCTCATCCCTGTTTGATGTAGCTATTTCTGATAGGTAGCCTTATGCCCCAGCCTCTGGGCGTCACCCGATATTAAGAACCACTGCCTAGGGGTACCTGAGTGGCTCAGTCGGTTAAGCGTTTGACTTCAGCTCAGGTCACGATCTCGCGGTCCATGAGTTTGAGTCCCGCTTCGGGCTCTGGGCTGATGGCTCAGAGCCTGGAGCCTGCTTCCGATTCTGTGTCTCCCTCTCTCTCTGCCCCTCCCCCGTTCATGCTCTGTCTCTCTTTGTCTCAAAAATAAATAAATGTTAAAAAAAAAAAAAAAGAACCACTGCCTAGATCTTGCTACCTCAGCCTACTTTTTGATTTAAATTTGTGGATCCCCCTAGAGGATCATGTCTTCTGTTATTCCTTATCTTCGTGCAGTTCTCTCCCTTGCCTCCTTAGAAATCCCATTGAACAAAACAGGCAAGACCAAATTCATTATGGCACTGACTCAGGGCCCTCAGTGGTCTCAAGCTTCTGATTGGCTTACCTTGCGTGTGGAAATACAAAGAAAAAAAAAAAAAGGAGAGAATGCAACTAGGCAGATTGTTATTCTGAGCAAGGGAGGAAAGGAGCATAATTCCTGCTCCCAGGTATGTGTAAGACACACATAGATGAAGTCAGTAGATGGCCACCTGCACAGCAAACTCAACCTGAAAAGTGTATCTTGAGTGCTGCTTTAAATGCATTATCTCATTTAACCTATGCAATAGCCCTCTGAGTAGCATGAGTATTTTCATTTTGCAGAGGAGGTAACTGAGGCTCAGAGAGATATTTATGCCTTATGCAAGTACCCATAACCAGAGAATAGCAGGAAGTGGTTGAGGATCCATTCCTGTGATGGAATGTACTGTTCTTTTCTCTTACTCCAAAGTGGTGATGGGTAATCAAGTTCTAGATCATACAGCTCAGATGCCATGTATTTGTTGGATCTCAGGTTGGGGGGTGGGCTGGGGAGCAGTGTGGGATAGAGCATTTGAGGAAGGTTTTCTGAAGAATCTTGGAGTTTAAAGAGTTTGGAGAGGCAAGAATGAAGGAGGAGGACATTCGTAGGAACAGAGTGTGCAAAGCTGTGGAGGTGGGAATGAGTTGGGCACAAGTGGAGGTGGTGTGGATCATGGTCTTACAGGAGTGGAAAGTGCATTCTGAGGAGAAGGACAGCTTGGTTTGTCTGGAAGGAAGGGCTATCAGCCTAAATATGCCTCTTGATCCTCTCTGTCTAATAGCTGTGTGAATCTGCCCTCTGTCAATGTGAGAAGACCCAGTGAAAGCAGGAATTTGGCTCTACCCTGCAGACCATGCTGAGGAGAGGTTTTTCCAAGCCATATTTTAAAACTTGTGTTGAAAAACATCCCTAAATCCTCTAACAGAAGACAGATGTCTGCCTGAACAAATATCAGCTCTCACATAATTTGTTGTTTTTATTTCTGCAGCATTTGCCTATTGAATCTGACAACCTCCTATAATTATCCATTTTCCAGAATGAATTATGGAGTGCATGCCCCATGTATGTGGCTCACGCTGCTGTTGGTTCATGGACTGTGTGGATGTAGGGTGCCTCTGTGTAGGGAACCAGGTTCTATCTGGCTCCTTGATAGAACTCCCCTTGCCAAGCCTCAGTACTTTGACCTGGGAAATCTTATCCCTATCTTTTGGGTCAGTATCTTTAGCACTGGGTATATCAAGCCCATGGTTGGTCAGGGGCTAAAAGGAACCCCAATTCAAATAACTCAGTATATTTAACAGTATAGCATGAACCTTGAATTTCAGACAGACTTAGTTTTGATTTTTTTACCTCCTACCTGTAAGTTTATTAACCTCTCTGAGTCTCAGTCTTTCATCTTTGAAATGGTTGTTGAAAACAGGTATTAAATAAGTGACAGTTGTTTTTTATTATTGTCATTTTTCCTTCTTGTCTGGACCTTATTTATTGGTTGATAGGTAATCTTTACTGAGGGTTAGGACATTTTGATAGTCTTTGATAAGTGCCTTATATCATTTAATTCTAATAACAACCATATGAGATTGGTACTGTTATTATCCTCACTTACACATAAGGAAACTGAAATTTAAAGGTGTTAAGTAACTGCCCAGAGAAGGTCATATAGCTTGAAAAGGCAGAATCAAGGTTAGAACCCATGCAGACTGGCCCAGAGCCTTAAGTCATAACTGCTTTATTGGCTTCCATCGTAACTCATAACTACTTCATCTGTCCCTTTCCTAAGACAGAGATACTGCCTTATACCCCAATTCTGGCTGTTTCGCTAGGCCTTAGCTCTTCTTCTGATAGCCTATCAAAAACTGCCTTATTCCTGCCAGCCCTTCCCATAAACTCCAGTTTAGTATTTATAGGCTCAATGGCCTCTCCTTGCTGGTATTGATCTCCCAATATTGTTCCCTCTCTTCTCTGCCTGCTAGGTAATGATTTGTTCATTCTTTCAGCAAATTTTCACCAAGTATCTAGTATGTTCCAGGCTCAATGTGAGGCACCGACAGTACCAAAACAAATTAAATAGGGCTACTGTTTTAAAAGTAGTTTCAGTCAGGAGACAAAAATAGAGAAATGTCACTGGCATTCCTAACCACTTCCTTCTTTTACCCCCATATATAATTCATCACCATTATTTGTTTATTTTGCCTCCGAAATATCTCTTGAATATGTGTGCTCTTCATTATCTACACTGCCACCCACAGTTCAAGTTACCATTATTTCTCATTGGGCTACTGCAGTAACCTTGTTACTCATCTTTGAAAAATGTAAGGCTGCTTAAAATACTTTAATGGCTTCCCAATGCTCTTAGCATTATGGAAACAAAACTAAAAGCCCTCAAATTTGAGAAAAGAATATAAAGGAATTGAGCCAGCATGAGATGACTGGCTAGTCTTTGAAGATCCTTCTAGCTCTAACATGCAAAATTTGACTTCATCTGGATAGAATTATGCAGCTCTGATAACATCTCTTACCAAGATTTACCTACTAATTAATGACTATTCTCCAGTTATCCTAAACAGATGGAGCTTTACTTAATTTAGTGACAAGGCCAATTCAAGAAGAATGCTTTCTTTCTTTATTCATTTATTCCACAAGCATTCACTGAGCATTCATTCTTTTTTGGGGTCCTGGAATGGATACTGGAGACACAGACTCAGTTTATTCAATTTCAGCAACTATTCTGGTTACTGCTGTTTTAGCAGTGAACAATAGGCAGAAAAGAGGCAAAGTCCCTTTTCTCATAAAGATTAAATACTAGAATGAGACTTATCCCCTCCTCTTGGAAAGCTTGTGGTTTTCAGGAAAGACATTGTTCATTTATTACTTAACATTTACAGAGTACCTACTATGTGCCAGGGTTTGGGAGGACAGTGGTGAATGAAACAGACACAGAATTGTCATAATTTGGTAATTATAGAGTGGCTAAGTACAAGACTAGAATTCTGTGCAAGGAGCAGTAAGAATCTTGAATTCTACCTTGCAGGATCAGGGAGGGCTTCTCATTAGAAATGACTGGTTGAATTACAACTTAAAAATATGTAGGGTACTATATTACTTCTAGGGACCCTTAATTAGTACCAAATTTAACCAAAACATGTATGACATTTCTTCCAGGCTTTACGTTTTTACTGAAAATATTAATTCTACAGGCACCTGGGTGGCTCAGTTGGTTAAGCGTTGGAATTCAGCTCAGGTCATGATCTCACAGTTCCTGGGTTCAAGCCCCACATTGGGCTCTGTGCTGACAGCTCAGAGCCTGGAGCCTGCTTTGGATTCTGTGTCTCCCTCTCTGTCCCTCCCCCACTCACGCTCTCTCTCTCAAAAATAAATAAACATTAAAAAATTTGAAAAATATATTAATTCTAATTAATCATTGCATGATATTGATGAGTAAACAATAGTTTATGGTTGTGAAGCAACTTTCTGAGAGTCACAAAGCTAGTGAGTGAAAAGGTCCGTATTCCAGCCCAATATGTCCAACTTGCTCTCCCTGCTCTCTACCCTGCTAAATGCACTGGCATTTTCTAGACTCTGTCATTCAGCCTCTTATATATCAAAATTTCATTCATAATTTTTATGTATCAGAGCCTTCTAACTGTCACATTCAGTTTGCGGCTTTCCATGTGAAACCCAACGCAAGCCTGCTCTGGGGCCAGAGTTCTGGAAAGGAGATTTATTGTTTCAGGAAAAATTGCCTTCCAGTTGACATTAATTCCTATCTTGTTTCCTGAGTTCCCACCATCTCAGTGATACCTGAATTTCCCTGGCAAATCTCAGACTGTCTTTCCAAGTAGCAGATGTTATTACATCCCCAGTTCTCAATAAGAAAGTGGCAGATGCTATTACCTCCCCACTCCTCAATAAGAAACTGGCCCTGGCCATTTGATTTCCCCTTTGGGGGATGATGAAATCAATGGCCGGGTCCTAATAGACCTCTGTAAAAGAGCAGAGCCAGACAAGAAGACATGGCGCTCAATTCTGCCAAGCACAGAGTATCATGCCAGGCACTATAAGGAATCAAAAGAAACTGACCATATGAGACTCAGGATTACTATTTCAATCTGACTGAAAAGTTGTTCTCTTATTATAAGCCTCAGTTTCCTCATTTGTAAGATGATCATGGTCGCATCAGTCCTGTTAGCCCCACTGATTTGTGGAGGATCATCTGATATATGGCTATAAGTTCTTTAATGACTGACAAAGTGTTTTTCACATCACATTGCTCTTCTGTGGTCATGATTATGATCTGACTGTTTCTTTTTTTTTGACACTGGACTGATATTTATTTATTTAAAGTCAAGTTAGTTAACATACAGTGTAGTTGGTTTCAGCAGTAGAACCTAGTGACTCATCACTAGCATATAACACCCAGGGCTCATCCTAAAAAGTGCCCTCCTTAAAATGGGTGATGGGCATTAAGGAGGGCACTTGTTGGGATGATCTGACTGTTTAAAAGAGCACATAAGAGTGACTGGATGGTAATAAAACCATCATGGTCTGACTGACCAAGACCAGACAAACTTAGCTAAACCCTCAGCTGTGTCAACGCAACAAAGTATATCCCATCATACCACACCTTAAAAACATTATTGTACACATTGAGTTTCTATACTAGATTATGAGACAAAAAGACTTGACTTACATCACGTTCAGTGGTGGAGTAATAAGTAGAATTCAGGAGTTTGGATATTCTAGCACTCTCTCTGCTGTACCATGTGGTCTTCATAAGATAGAGTCTAAACAGGATCTTGAAACCAGATTTTTTGGATGGGAGTGGCCCATGAAAGATAGACTAGAGGGTTTTTTTGTAAGTTTTTTTTCTAATTTTAATTCCAGTATAGTTGACACAAAGTGTTACTTTCGTTTTGGGTTGTACAATATAGTGATTCCACAATTCTATACATTACTCTATACAGATCTATACATGATGAGCACATATCGTGCTTATCATGGTAATTGCACTCCTTAATCCCCATCACCTATTTGACCCATCCTTCCTCTCTCCCCTTCCTCTCTGATAGCCATCAGTTTGTTCTTTGTAGTTAAGAGTCTGTTTCTTGGTTTGTCTCTTTTATTTTTCCTATGCTCATTTGTTTTGTTTCTTAAATTCCACATGAGTGAAATCATACGGTATTTGTCTTTCTCTGACTGACTTATTTCACTTACCACTTTACTCTCTAGCTCTATCCATGTCATTGCAAATGGCAAGATTTCATTTTTATACAATTTTTTAAAGTTTTATTTATTTTTGAGAGAGAGAGAGAGAGCGAGAGCGAGAGCGAGCAGGGGAGGGGCAGTGAGAGAGGGCTGAAGCAGGCTCCTGAAACAGGTTTCAGGATCTGAGCTGTCAGCACAGAGCCTGATGCAGGGCTTGAACTCACAAACCATGGGATCATGACCTGAGCCAAAGTCAGACACTTAACTGACTGAGCCACAAAGGCACCCCTTTCTTTTTTATTTTATGACTGAATAATATACCATATGTATACACAACAGTGTGTCTTCTTTATCCAGTCATCTATTGATGGACACTTGGGCTGTTTCCATAGTTTGGGTATTGTAAGTAATGCTGCCATAAACATAGGGGTGTGTGTATCCCTTTGAATAAGTGTTTTTGTATTTTGGGGGCAAATACTCAGTAATGCAGTTACTGAAGCATAGAGTGGTTCTGCTTTTAACTTTTGGAGGAACCTCAATACTCTTTTCCACAGTGGCTGTACCAGTTTGCATTCCTACCAACAGTGCACAATGGTTCCTTTTTCTCCACATCCTTGCCAACACTTGTTGTTTCTTGTTTTTAATTTTAGCCATTTTGACAAGTGTGAGGTATTAGCTCATTGTGGTTTTGATTTGTATTTCCTTGATGATGAGTGATGTTGAGCATCTTTTCATGTGTCCGTTGGCCATCTGCATGTCTTCTTTGGTGAAATGTTTGTTAATGTCTTCTACCCATATTTATTCATTTATTCATTTTTGGGGTGTTGAGTTATATAAGTTCTTTATGTATTTTGGACACTAACTCTTTATTGAATCTGTCATTTGCAAATATATTCTCCCATTCAGTAGGTTCCCTTTTAGCTTTGCTGTGCAGAAGCTTTTTATTTTGATGTAGTCCCAATAGTTTATTTTTGCTTTTATTTCCCTTGCCTTGGGAGACATATTTTGAAAACTGTTGCTGGAGCCAGTCAGAGAAATTACTGCCTGTGCTCTCCTCTAAGATTTTTATGACTTCAGTTTCACATTTATGTCTTTAATCCTTTTTTTAGGTTTTTATTTAAATTGCAGTTAGTTAACGTACAGTGTAATATTTGTTTCAGGTATACAATATAGTGATTCAGCACTTGCATACAACACCTAATGCTCATCACAGCAAATGCGGTCATTAGTCCCCATCACCTATTTAACCCATTCCCGCACCTACACCTACCTCCCCTCTGGTAACCATCAGTTTGTTTTCTATCATTTAAAAAAATTTTTTTTAATGTTTTTATTTATTTTTGAGAGGGAGGGAGGGAGGGGGAGAGAGAGAGAGAGAGAGAGAGGGAGAGACACTGACTGAGCATGAGCAGGGGAGGTGCAGAGAGAGAGGGAGACACAGAATCTGAAGCAGGCTCCAGGCTCTGAGCTGTCAGCACAGAGGCCGATGTGGGGCTCAAACTCATGAACCACGAGATCATGACCTGAGTTGAAGCTGGACGCTTAACCAACTGAGCCACCCACGCACCCCATGTTCTCTATTATTAAGAGTCTGTTAAGAGCTTCTCTCTCTTTTTGCCACTTATGCATGTTATTTTGTTAAATTTTACATATAAGTGAAGTCATATAGTATTTCTTTTTTTCTGACTGAATTATTTTTGCATAACAAGTCTCTAGCTCCATCCATGTCATTGCACATGGCAAGATTTCATTCTTTTTCATGGCTGAGTAATATTCCAGTGTGTGTGTGTGTGTGTGTGTGTGTGTGTGTGTGTGTGTCACATCTTCTTTATACATTCATCTATCAGTGGACACTTGGGCTGTTTCCAAAGTTTGGCTATTGTATATAATGCTACTATACACATTGGGGCTCACGTACCCTTTGTTTTTTGTTTTCTTTCTTTTTTTTTCTTTTTTGAGATAGAGTGCATGCAAGAGGTGAAGGGTAAAGGGAGGGAGAGAGAGAGAATCCTAAGTAGGCTCCACACCCAGCACAGAGTGTGACGTGGGGCTTGATCCCACCACTGTGACATCATGACCTGAGCCAAAATCAAGAATCAGACACTCAACCGACTGAGCTACCCAGGCACCCCTCAGTTTGATCCTCAGTTTTTAAGACACTAAGGAAGGTTTTGAGTAACTTTACTGTAGGAATAGCTTAGGCCTGTGTGTGTGTATGTATGTACGTATGTATCTATGTTTATAAAAGAGAAAGAGAGAGAAGAGGGATCTCTAGAAGATTAAGAGACTCTCTTTGATAGTACCTAGGAGTATTATTAGGCCCTGAAATGCAAACTTATGTTAGCTACAATTCTTATAGGAGATTAAAGTAAGCATTAGTAAGTATAACAGTTTATTAATTTATATTGAGAAATGACTGTCATTAGAAGCAGATTACACCAGATCCATGTGCTCTATCAGCTGTGTATTATCTCCTGTCATCAAGCCAAATGAAAAGGCAAATCATTATTTCAATTTGCTTTGGTGATTGTATAAGCAAAAGGAATTCATATGCTATTTTATAACTTGAGGGATTGTCTTTTCACAGGATATCTATATGAATGGGACTGAAGTACTCGACATGTACTTTTCCTTTCTGTGATGTGGTGTGGATACTGGTGCCTGTGACTAAGTATGCAGATTCATGCATGTGTTTCTGGAAGAGAGAGAGAGAGAGAGAGAGAGCTTGCATCCATGTCTATATAAATATATGTATATGTCTAGGTTCCTTACTAAGTTTTATTTGTGGAGATTTCACTTCTTTTCACCTACCTTACCACAACTTGAGACTCATCCTAATGCTGTCTACATAGAGAATGTGGCTGTTGCATTCCCATCATCATCATCAAACATTTATGGAATGAATACCTACTCTGTGCCTAGAGAGTATGGAAAACCAAGTCTATGATCTTGTTTTACCCTTAATAACACTATGCCCTCCTAGGATGATTGTGTACATAATTGTACAGGCAGGAAGAATGATCAAGAAGAATTAATGACTTGACTCTTGTCTAAGTGATTTAGATCAGGAATAAAACTATGCATAGCATCCATGACTTGTCGCTCATCACCACACTATGTACTCTGGTAGCATCTCTTTCTTTTAGGTGGTTCAAGGTACTTTCCAAGTAGTCATTTATTTGGTATCTTAACATATCCATGATTGAAGGTCTTCAACCCTGATTTGGAACTCAGGATAGCCTACTGACTTTTCAGTTAACGTGATTCTCCGTGGACCTTGTTCTGTTTTTGGATATCTTCTAGTCTCACTGTATATAGCAATCAAGTAAGGTTTTTCTATACTGGTTTTAGTTAGAAAACTATAGCATATGAGAGCTAGAAAGCATTTTAGAGAATACCTTTTTTCCTGTGTCCTTATCACCACTCGTATTATCATTCTTGATGATTTCAGCGTTTAATATTCCCATGCCCTGGCATCTCAGTCCTTTCATATTCACCGCTTCAGAAACTCTAGTCATCATCATACCCTATACATTATCAATTATTACATGTTTATTTAGTCTAAGATGCCATTACATTTCCCTTTTGAGAGATGAAAAAATACCTGTATCGTCACTTATCTTTTCAGTTCATCCCTTTGAAACCCCCATGTTTATAATTCTGTGACCCCCATTAGAAACTCAAATCATTGTCCCTAATAGCTTTTCAGTGTTCTCACCTCCTTGTATTTTTGTTTTCTTCCTTATCAGCTTAGAGTTCATGTTTTATCTTTATAATCATGCCTCTGTATACACTTTAAACTATCTTGTCCTCTTTTCATCTGTCCTACTTCCTGGAACAGCCCCAACTCTGGTGAGATCCAACCATATAAGAATAAATTTTTCCAATTTTATACAAGCAGATTAATATATCTGGAGAAAAACCCAAACTATGATTTTTTATTTGTATTTAAATTACTCACTCAGTCAAAGGTAGCCCTGAAAACCCGCAGACCTACTTCCTTCCCAGAAACAGTATTCTCCTAAAAGTAGAACAACATAGAGGGGTAGCGTGGAATGCATACTCTTTATTGGCCATTCATAAACAATATCATCTCATTTTTCCAAATTTATTAATAAAAAATGGCCCCAAGGAGGAGGGAGATGGATAGTCAGAAAGAGGCTATGAGTATTAAGCATGAAATTAGGGTAAAGGAGCTTACATACCAATAATTACTAATAATGTTTCCTCATTAGGAAATAGAAGAAATCCTTCAAGAATATCCTTCTACCCTCCAATGAGCAGATCTTTCAATGTATTGCAATTTTTCCATCCTTCTTTTCATAACTTAGGAACTCTTTGTGTTCCTAAGACCGATTTTGCCCTGAATTTCAAGTCTGCACACCTGTAAAAGAATGTTTTAAAATTTCCTTCTCAGTTTTCCATAATTGATTTCCAGTCCTTGATGGGTTATTCCCATCAGCAAATATGATGCAATATTCCAATTAACAAAAAAACAAAACCAAAAACCTCATACCCTATTCTCCTTCAGCTGCTGCCCCAATTATGTGGCCTCTGATATAGAAAATCTTTGGAAAGTTAGGCTGTATTTTCTTTCTCTTTTTCTCACTCTTTCTTAAGCCAGCTTTAAGGTCTTTTTTCCCCATAATTCCACTGAAATTATTCTTGTCTGGATCACCAGTTACTTCCATGCCACCAGACCATTTGGTTAGATTTCAAACAGAAGGCAACTACTCCCTCCTTTTTTTCCTCTTTGTAAAAAACAGTTTTATTGAGTTATTATTGATATACAAAGATAATATATACAATTTGATGAGATTGGGCATATGCAAACATGATACTATCACCACATCAAGATGATAAACATAGCCAACATTTCCCAAAGTTTCCTTGCATCTTTGTTTTTACTTGTTTGTTTGTTTGGTTGGTTGGCTGGTTTGTGGTAAGAAGCTTTAACATGAGCTCTACCCTCTTAACAAATTTGAGGTGCACAATACTGCATTATTAACTATGGGCATTATGTTATACAACAGATCTCTGTAACTTATTTAGCATGACTGAAACTTTTTATCCATTGAACCCTCCCATTCCCCCACCCTCCAGCCCCCGAAAGTCACGACTGTGTTTTTTTCTATGAGTTTGACTATTTAATACTTCATGAATTAAATCATAGAGTATTTGTTCTTCTTTGACTAATGTATTTGACCTAGCATAATGTCTCTAGATTCATCCAAGTTGTTGCAAGTGGTAGGGTTTACTTCTTTTTTAAGCTAATACTCTTATATGTATATGCAATATTGTTTTATCTGTTCATCTGTTGATGGATACTTGGGTTGTTTTTATATCTTGGTTATCGTGAATAATGCCTCAGTGAACTTAGGAGTGTGGAAATCTCTTCAAGATTCTGCTTTCAATTCTTTCAGATATATATTCAGAAGTGGGATGGCTGTATTATATGATAGTTTTATTTTTAATATTTTGAGGAACCCCCAAACTGTTTTCCATAGCTGCCACACCATTTTACATTTCTCTAAAGAAGACTTACAAATGGCCAACAGATATATGAAAGGATGCTCAAAATCTTTGATTATCAGGAATATGCAAATCAAAATTATACTAAGATCCCACCTTATACCTGTTATGATGGCTGTTATCAAAAAACCAAAAGATTTTAACTGGTGTTGGAAAGGATGTGAAGAAATTGGGATCCTCATATATTCTCTCCTTCATAAGCACTTTGCTTGACTTGAAACTCTTCACGCTTCTGGTTTCCTCTTTACCTCTTGACCATTCCTTTTTTGTATATCTTCCTTTCCTTTTCAACATGTAAGTGTTGAAGTTTCTCTATCTACATTCACTCTGTAAGTGATTTCATCCAGTCCTGTGGCTTGAAATACCATCTGTAAACTATCATATATATATATACATATATATGTATATATATATATGATATCATAAATATATATTTATATTATATATTATATATCATATATATTATATATCATATATGATATATTATACATATCATATATTATATATATGTGACAAGCTGGAGAATATATATTATATATATCATATATATATGGAAATATATATGTGAATAGCTGAGATGTGGTCAGATGTGGGATTAATTGTGAAGGTAGAGAAAAACAGTATTTTCTTAATCAACTGGATACTTAAACTACTCAATTGTCTTCTAGCTGGTTTCCTTGCTTCAACTCACACTCTGTTCTTCACATGGCAAATCAGATCTTGTTATTCCTCTGCTCAAATGTTCTAATGCCTTTCCATCTCAGAATAAAATTTCTAGTCTTCACTGTAGGCTACAAAGCCATGCATGCTCTAATACCCTGCGTCCCCACTGACCTCATCTCTTAACACCCTCCACCTCACTTGCTTTGCTTCACTGAAGACACTTATACTCTCCTCTGCCTAGAAACTCTGAGAAATTTACCACTTCTTTGAAATCTGTTCAAATGCTACCTTTCCTAACCACACAATATAAATTATAGCCTTCAAATCCTCAATCTTTATCCTCTTACCCTGCTTTATTCAATAAAGCACTCAGGACCTCCTAACATACAGTATAATGTCAGTCTCTCTCCACTATGACGTCTGTTCCAAAGTTGGGATTTGCCTGTATGGTCCACTCTATATTCATAGCAGCTAGAACAGTGCCTGGCAAATAGTAGATTAATATTTGTTGACTTGTTTAGTGACCAGCAGAATAAATATACAATTACAAATTCCTTCTCAGGATTAGAGACAATAGAGTGTAGGCTAAGAGCACAAACTTGGGAGTTTATAGACCTGGTTCAAATTCTAGCTCTACTACTTTCTGTCTTACTGTTTGGTTTGGTAAGTTAACCTCTCTGAGCTTCTTTCTAACCAGTAAAGTAAAGGCATTAGTATCCACTTCACAATCTTATTTTTTTGGATTAAATGATCAAACATAAACAAATACCTACCTTTAAACAATGGACATAATAGGCATTGAAAAGAAGGTTGTTCTCCTTTCTCTTTCTGTCTTAAGATTTATTTTTACTCTTCATATCTTATAGGCCCTTGGGGTAGTTTATCAGACTATTCTGTCCAAATCTCATGATGCTTCTATCCTACTTGAACTCCATCACTCCTTGGTGCTGCAATAACATTCAAGATGCTCACATTGATTTGCAAAACTTCCACAATGAATTTAGATGTTTTTCAGATACTACCTTCAATTAACTTCTTCCCTGTACCCTATGCTTCACTTACTATTCAGGGAACACAGTATATAAGGTCCTACCTCCACATCTTGCAGAGATTTTGCTTGTCTCTGTTCACAATATCCTTTCACAATATCTCCCTTATTAAAATTCTGCCTATTTTTCAAGTCCTGGTCAAAATAGCAAATTCCTAGGCATCTTTTCCCTCAATTAATTAGTCATTCTTTCTCCCTTCCCTGTAGAATGTTACCTGTTCATAAGAGTTCTGATCTAGTATCATCTTCTCAGGGAAACCTTCCTTGCCCCATGCCCTCCTCCCTTTTCCCTCTCAGTTTTCACAAGGTACACATCTGATTCTCATGCCATACTTCTTCTGCCTAGAATTTACCACAGTGAAGGGTATTATATGCCCATGTGTCTGTCCTCCTCCTAGATTATACCTTTCTTGAAGACAGGGTCAATGCCTTACCCACAGTCTGAATCCCCAAGACTTGATGTGGTTCCTGGAAGATAGTTGATGCTCAGTGTATTAATGAATGAACAAAGTGTCCCTCTGTCTTTTCATCTGGATCTGGAAATTTGGAACTATTTCTTGGTTGTCTCTATATGTTTTATTCATCCTCTATCATAGTGGCTGGAACATAGGGAAGAAATATATTTTACTTACTAAAATATGTTCTCTAGAATCTGACATCTTCAGTTCTAGCCCCTGCTGTACTACTTACCAGCTATATGATTTGTACAAATTCCTTACCATCTCTATACCTCAGTTTACTTATCTCTAATATAGAAATAATAGAGTTTATTGTTGTGAGGACTAATACATTAGTTTTTGTATACCATTTAGCCCAGTATCTGGCCCCATAGGATGTCAACAAACAGTTGTTATTTTTGTAACACAGTTTGGAATTTATCACTCAGAAGATTTCCATTAAGTATTAACTATATATTAAGAGTATACTATGAAGTAAGAATGTGGAGATGTATACCACATATCCTAAAACCTTAAAGAGTTCAAGTGGCAGAGCAATGTATTAATTAGAGTTTCCTGATAAGCAGATGCCAAGAAAGGATTGAAAATGTTAGAGTTCTATTAGGGCAAATGCCTGTGAGAGAAAATGTGAAAAGAGACAAAGAGGCTTGGTAGCCATTCAGATTGCAATGTGAGTCTGACTCCAATCAAAAGAGGGAGGGAAGTTTGGTTGAAAAGTTCAGCAAGGTCACTGGGGTCCTTGAGCCATAGTCACCTGTCAGAGGAGTCTCATGTCTTCCAAGAATGAGTTTGCCTTAGTATATTCCTGTCATGCTCAGACATTGGGTCTTTGGTCAGCAGCAGCCTGTGAAAAGTGTGGCTTTGGAACGAATGAAACAATAGTTTTTAGAGTACAGCAGCTAGAGTCCTAGGTCAATTATGTTTCCCTGTAGTTGCAGGTTTGTAAGGTACATTCTCATGGCTGCCATAGGATAATGCATGAGTAATATATCATATACATCTTGCAGATATGGGGATGGGCACAGAGGAAAGATGGCCATCTCCCTGGAAGATACAGAGGTGCTGAAAAAACAGATACTTCAAGGACATAGAGCCAGCTGTGATCACAGCCATTGACCTTACTTACTGAATCGGTATGTAAGGAAGGAGCAAGTTAGCTGAGGAAGGATGATGGTCAGTGGAATGACTATCATATTGTAGCTCCTGCACTTCTAATAGTTAGAAACATATGTGAGTTCTTCTCCCACATCACTTATTTCCAGAGTTTATTTCTAGACATATTCTTGAAGAAAAAAAAATCTTTTTAAAATGTTCATCTGTTTCCACTCTAAACTCATTTAGAACTGGAGTGTTTTGGTTGGATCCCAAAATCACTTGAAATATGGGCTGTGATCAAGCCTTATACTGGAGTATGCTGATGACTCTAGGTGGTGTGTAACCCACACAAATGTAATCAATATTCAGACCCTTTACCAGGGCCACCCACTGTAGACACCAGAACAGTAATTCCAAAGATAACCTAGTTCCTGCTCTTCAAAGAACACTTGAAGGGGTCTGGGACTTTACAAAAACAGAAAAGTAATCAGTGAGGAAGCATGCATTTCAGATTTTGTATGATTGTTACAAGAATGGCCTCCAGTGAAACACAGCACCCTGAGTTCATGCGCCTTTGCACTGTGATAATGACAGTCTTTCAGTCAAGAGGTAGAGTCTATTTCTTCATCCTTTCAGTCTCAATTGGCCTTATGACTTGCTTTGACCACTAGAATAAGCAGAAGAAACTCTGTGATTCCTGAAGCTAGGCACTAAAGGCCCTTGCCATTCTGCTTTGGCACTATTAGAATGTTCCTGTCATTGTGTGAAGAAGTCATCTAATCTGCTAGAGAATGAGAGACCACATGAAGGAGAACTGAGATATCACTTCAGATGACAATCACACCAACTGCCAGATACGTGCATGAGACCATCTTAGATAAGCCCTAGTTGGCCATTAGATGACGGCAAGTACTTAAGGGATCCTTGTGAGACTAGCAGAACTGCCCAGCAGAGTCCAGCCCTAAATGCTATAGACACAATTGTGAGCAAATAAATGATTGCTGTTTTAATATGCTAAGTTTTGGAATACTTTGTTATGTAGCAATAGATAACTGCTGTTAAAGAATTAACTGCTTAAGGTTTAATATTAACAATTTTGAGACAGGTTAGTTGAGTGGAAAGGGGTTGGCATTTGTCTTTGCAAATTTGGTTCTGGTCATCTGAATATACCACCTAACCTCTTCAAGCCTTAGTTTTCTCATATGCAGAACAAGAAAAGCAGTTTGTTTGTTTGTTTGTTTGTTTGTTTGTTTGTTTGTTTTTGAGAGAGAGAGAGAGAGTGCAGGAGGGGCAGTGAGAGAGAGAGACAGAGAGAGAGAGAGACAGAGAGAGAGAGAGAGAGAGAGAGAGAGAGAATCCCAAGCAGACTCTGCATTGTTAGCACAGAGCCTGGTGTAGGGTTTGAACTCATGAACTGCGAGATCATGACCTGACCTGAAATCAAGAGTCAGATGCTTAACAGACTGAGCTACCCAGCTTCCCGAGGAAAAGCTGTTATCTTATAAGTTTAGTGTAAGGACTCAATGGCCAAAGTAGTAATGCACATGGTCACTAGCATGGAATCACTCAGTAAATGTGAACTTAAACCCCCATCATCCTTTAGCCTTATACATAGTGGATGCTTCATAAATATACGTGTAATTTAGTTGAATCCTGGTCTCTGATTGATCTTACTTTAGAAGATTCCCATTTTATTTGGGAATAAACTTACTAGCAGTGATTTACACACACAGACACATACACACACACACATGCACACATATGTTTACTTATCAAACAAGGATTTTGGAGTATATAGATAGACATATGTTTTCCTGAGTTTATTAGATGGATGTTGTGGATAAAGAAGAAGAAATATATTAATAAAAAAAAAGTATGTGACCAGGTGATTTCTTAATGGGTATGAGATTTCCTTTTGGGGTGATGAAATGTCTTGGAATTAGATAGAAGTAGTGGTTGCAAAACATTGTAAATATACTGAATTGATCACTTTAAAATGGTTAATTTAGTTATATGAATCTCACTTCAAGAAAAAAAAAGTATGTGGTTCCATGGCAAGGATGATATGGGTTGGAACTGAAACTGTGAAAAGTGCGATAGAGAAATATGAGACCCTATAGAGGATGGAAAAAGACGGGTATAATCAGTTTAGCAAGGGATAATTTGGTTGCTATATGGATCAAGGGGGCCATGGGGCAGGATATAACCAGCTATTTGGCTGGCCAGGCAATCTCTGAATTAGGTTTATGTTCTGCTGTGACTGGGCTGAGTTTCTTTCTCTCTACAAATGTGACACTGGCCACTGCTTCAGTACTTTTTCTCATGTGGTTTCACTAGTGCAGTATACCACCTGACTTCCCCAAGGCAAAAACTTATATGCTAACACTGCCTTTTAATTTAGGAGGGAGGCAGCATCAGGACCAAGAATGAGAGCAAAAGGGAAGTAATATAGAGAAAGAGGTAGAATAAATGAGCAATGCCATTTCTGGATGGCCACAGCTTTGCAACAAACATATGCGGTTGCTTATTCTCTCTCCTCTCCCCTTAGTGAAAATGTGCCCTACTGAGCATCACTTCCTCCATACTTCAGGTTGTGAGACATAACCCCCAGTGGCTGCTGGGGGAACAAATTTCAAGACAGCAGCAGCAGATGCATCTACAGAGTGAGTCACAGGGTACAGAATGACTCACTAAGGAAGTGGATGATATGCAAGCCAGCAGTACCCCATGCTGGCCCACCTACAGTCTCATGGGCCTGGGTATATGAGCCCAGTATGAGTGTGTGGGTACCAAGCAGGTCCCATAGTGCCTCGTACCTCAGCAACAACAGGGAAGCCCTGGCTGTAGGAGGCAAAAGTTGCATGCTGCAATATATGAGGCCAGGTTCTGTTGGGTTATTCCTATAACATGAAAATCTAGTGCTGCAACTGCCACGGGCCTACTGGGGTGAGTAGGTAGAGTACCAGAGCAACATCACCACCATGATAAAAGTGGTGAATGAGCTCAATAAGTCTCACTCCAATGAAAATAAAACCCTCCTCTGCAAATTCCAGGACTGTGGTTGATGCTAAGTGATCTTCATATATAGCCATGAGTAGCATCAGGGAATAAACATGGCTGAGAAAATCTGGGGAGGTGAGTAACTTGGTTGCATATTTTCATCTGGATTGTATCTCTAATTGCTGTCTCCCAGATTATAGCAATTTGGCATTATCTTATAAACACTGAACATACCCTAATACCCAGCAATTCTACTTCAATGTAAATATCCAAAACAAACTTTTAAAGTATGTACCAGGATGCAAGATTGATCACAGCAACCCTGGTTATAATGGTAAAAATCTAGAATTTATTTTAAAGATAAATGAGCAGAGTAAAATTAGGCCATGCACAGATAACAGTGTCTCACAAAGTGTAGATTATCATTAATTTAATTCTATATACCCATATTCCCTAGAACACATTTTATCCCCTTATGTTCTGTATCTCAGCAGCATCACAACATAGAACACTGGAAATTCCTAGAATGCAGTGATTTATTTACCATCTTTGTATATAATGTTTCCTTGGCCTGCTATGTTCTTTCCATAGCCCCTCTTATCTTCTAGGCCTCTGCCTAAGTAAATATCCCTTCTCTGGGAAAGAACAGTGAAACATCTCTCAAAACCAAGACCTAGAGGGGCGCCTGGGTGGCGCAGTCGGTTAAGCGTCCGACTTCAGCCAGGTCACGATCTCGCGGTCCGTGAGTTCGAGCCCCGCGTCGGGCTCTGGGCTGATGGCTCGGAGCCTGGAGCCTGTTTCCGATTCTGTGTCTCCCTCTCTCTCTGCCCCTCCCCCGTTCATGCTCTGTCTCTCTCTGTCCCAAAAATAAATAAACGTTGAAAAAAAAAAAAAAAAACCAAGACCTAGATAATTTTCCAGTCTGTCTATTCATGAGGCCATCCCTCTGGGAGTAATGATATGGTGATGATATCATTGATCCAGTACAGGTTAGTTGACACCCTCCATCATGTGGTAGCTAGAATAAAATTGTGGACATTATGATGAGCTTCCTAGAAAAGGGTACATGTTTTTTGTTAGATAGAAAACTGGAAATAATAATGATCAAGAATGTGAAGAAAGTGTGAACAAAAATATGAAAAAGGAAAGCATAAAATACAATCCAGGAAGAATGAGAGGTCCATTTTGTGTCATGCAGGTATATTAGTAGGAGCTAGAGGCTGATAAGTCCAACATATTGATCTGGAGCTAAACTTTGAAAGGTCTTGAGCATCTTGATAAGGAACTTATACTTTATGTTGGTGACAGTGTGAAATCAGTGAATGACTTTAGGCAGGAAGAACATCATCAAAGCTCCTTTTTGGAAAACTATTTGACAATTGTGTATGGAAAAGATTGGCTGAGAAACATTCAGAACCTCTACAAGGAGCCATTGTATACACATGGGGTGTGGGTGTTCAGAGCTTTTTGAATGCCAAGCCTTCCTGGAAGGTCTGTTAATGTGCTTCTGAAAAGAAATGAAACTTGGTCCAAAGTGGGAAAAAAAAGAGTTATAAGGTCAAAAGCCACGAGGATTATCAGTGAGTCACGAAGCAGAATAGTTAGCAAGTCAGTGAAAGAGGTCATTCAAGATTCTGAGTATAGCAAAGGTTTAGGACTCCTGCTTCCCTGTGATTATGAAGTAGGGGACCATTCCTAAAAGCTGAAAAGAACTATGAAAGGCCAGATTGGAAACTGCATTAGGTTGACCTCTTTGGAAGTGAGAGTAATGGTTTGATAGGACTTGTATAGAATATAAAGAGGACTGGGGTCTATGGACTGATTGATGTCTTGCCTGTGGACTTAAACACTTTGGGAGTTGAACTTATTTTGAATGTACCACTTCACATCTTTCAGGTCTGTAACCTATACCATGCAAAGGTTTCTTCAGAGAAATTAGATAAATACCTAGTAGCATACTGGAGATCTGCTAGAATTGGCTACAGGTTAGTATTAAGATAGCTGCATAACCAAGTTAAACCATTAAATTACTCTGGAAAGATAAGCAGATAGACTTTCAAGTACCCGACTTGTCTGAGTACAACCATAGAGCTCTGGGCTCCCTATAAAACATTAACAAAACAAATTAGAGTTTTGATAATGCCAGATATATCAGCATTCATTTATTTAATTAAACAATCAAGGCTGCTCTTAGTGTGGGTCATTTCAAAAAATGTTAAAAAATAAAATTAAACACATAATTAAGCTGACAAAAGATAAAGACCCTAATACTCCAAGTTGAAGGCAGTTAATTTATATGGAATCTGAGTCCCTGAAGGCACTACAGTTTATTAAAGTTGCCAAGGCAGAGATGTGATAAAATATTTTATGCAGTTCTTTAAAAGCCAAATTGCTCTGACACTTTTAAAGTCCACAAGATGTAGTCAGTTAGGATGCCTTGTTAGCTAACTGTTGTTTCTCTTTCTGAAATGGTCCAGAACCTAAATCTGGGCCTCCCTTCTTTATTTCTTATGACTAAAACATCCATATACTATCCATGGTTGGTCATGTAATCAGAAATTCACAGGATGGGCCCCAGGAGTTTATTATTACTAACAATAATGAATTGAAAGGATCTATGCTCAGTGTATCATTTTTGTACATGACTCAACCATGTATCCCTTTCTTCCTTCCCTTTCTCTCTCCCTTTTTTCTCCCTCCCTTCCTCTTTTATCTCTTTCCTACCTTTTTTTCTATTTCCTTCCTTCCAGTATCCCCTTCTTTCGCCACTCCTCCTTCCCCTTTTCCCTTTCTGCTTTGTTCCTCCCTGTTATCATTTGCCCCATCTCTTCTTATCATATTCTCAAGATTATACTATTCATTAAATTATCTTTCAATTTGGGAATTCACAATATAATGCCAGTTCCCTAATTGAGGGAACAACTCTCCAAAGCTGACATTCAATCTCCATTTATATTCTAGCCATAGCCATTTATAAGGATGCTCAGTCTCTCTGAAAAAAAAAATGTGCCTCTAAAAAATGTCTTCCATAAAGTTTGTCTCCCTATGCTTCCTCATTGAATAGTTGATTCTTTCCTCATATACTCTTCTTTACTACTTCCAATACTTCTTTGCTATTTCTTTCTTTCTGAATCTAGAAAGTTTTACTGTCCTATCCATGCACCATGTCAATTTCTTCCATCATGTCTCTGCTCTAGAAATTCTTCCCTCTGTCTAAATTCTTAAGTATTATCTACCTATTGACTGATCTACCCCTCACTCAACTCTGTTAACACTTATGTTCATTACTTACCTAATGTACATGTCATTGGCTGGAATGTTTCAATAGTATACATTATATATTGTTCTACCTAGGAGCTATTTTGAAGTATCTTACTAATGATTGTTTATGGAGAAGCAGGTATAGTAAAAGCTCCAGAGCTGGTACTAGACCCCAAACAGTGCGGAGCTAAGCAAGTTTCTTGTGCTGAGAAGCTCTCAAGTTGCTCAAAAATTTTAAAATCACATTTAGTTGAATAATCAACTGTGCACAGGGAAAATGAAACCTGTGGAGAGTCCCAAAGGTGAGTTGGGCACAGTTGCTAGAGATAAAAGATTTATGATATTCCAGAATTGAAACAGACATAGTTTTGGATGGCCTATCAGTAGACAGCAAATGACAAAAAGAATTCCAGGAAAGTTGGATGACATTCCAGAGATTATATGATGTGGCAGACTGGGACATGAATAAGAGGCAAAGCAGTCTTAGGAATAGAAGATTACAAAGCACATCATCAGAACTAGAGCTCTGGACCCTGACCTCCCTTAGCACTTTGTCTACACTGATGTCACTTATCATACTCTAAGATTATAGCTGTCTGTGTGTCTCATTGTCTCCTTGTTGGAATAAAAAAGCTCTCAAGTAGAGCCTGGCCTCATTCATTTTATATCACATCAGCACCAAAATCATTATCTCAGGCCACCAGGTGATAATGGCTTTAATGAATTCCTTCTGAGCACGCTTGAGAGGTGTGCTTCCATGTAATACTTGGTGCCCCAAAGCTGAGGTATCTGAGTTGGTGGTTTCCCTAGGAATATCCAGGACATTCACCCCACTACTCTGACCTAAATTCCCTTCTTCTAGCTTCCTACTTGGTCTCTCCACCTCTCCCAAATTTTGGTACAATCAGTATGTTGCTAGAACTATTTTGCTGAGTAATTTTATCATCCTAAAATATATCCCTTGGTACCTTGATACTCACATGACCTATAAAAATCAATGTAAATCCTTCATGCGAGCTTTTAAGGTTCTACAAAAAATTATTCTAACCTATCTTCACAGTCTTATTTACTAAATCTCCACAAACTAGACTTGATACTAGTTTCCAAACATACATAACCCATTCCCCCCTCCCAACTTTCCCAGCTCTGTACTTTTGTTCAAGCTAGCCTGTAGACCCAGAATATCCTGTTACGTCCTTTTTATTTATAAAAATAAATAATATATTCATAAATAAATAAAAAATATATAATATATAAGATATATAAAAATTTATTTATTTATAAATAAATAAAATATATTTATTATCTTTTTATTTTTTAAAGCTCATGTCAAATGCTGTCGTCTCCATCAAACCTTTCCTGATTTTTTTTTTTTGGATTTATTTTGTCTGCTTTATTGATTACTGGGGAAAAAAGGGGGGGTTTAAATCTCCTATTATAATGATGGATTCATCAATATATCCCTATATGTTGTGAGAATTTTTTCTTTATTCAGTGTAAATATATAAATATGTTTATAGAAATATATATTACATATAAATATAATTAAATATATATGTATATTCCGAGGTGGCTACATTAGAATTCTAATGCTATCAAGGGAATTATGTAGGGATCATCTTTGCCTTTCAAAATGTTCTTGCCTTAAGTCCCGTGTTGTTTGTTATTAAAATTCACTCTTTGGAGAGCTTAGTAGTTGCCTGGTATAGAGCTTCCCTCTTTTTATTTATTTTTTTATTTTAACATGACTGTTAACAGACGTGAATTTAATCAATCTCTTTGCCCTACTCTTGAATAAGGATCTCAAAACCTTGCTAATCAAAGTTTGATTTATCAACCAGCAAAATGGACACATCTGGGAACTTGTTAGAAATGGAAAATTACTGCCCCAACCCAGTGATTATTTTTTTAACTTTATTTTTTATTTTTTAAAATTTACATCCAAATTAGTATATAGTGAAGCAATGATTTCAGGAGTAGATTCCTTAATGCCCCTTACCCATTTAGCCCATCCCCCCTCCCACAACCCCTCCAGCAACCCTCCGTTTGTTCTCCATATTTATGAGTCTCCTCTGTTTTGTCCCCCTCCCTGTTTTTATATTATTTTGTTTCCCTTCCCTTATGTTCATCTGTTTTGTTTCTTAAAGTCCTCCTATGAGTGAAGTCATATGATTTTTGTCTTTCTCTGACTGACTAATTTCACTTAGCATAATACCTTCCGGTTCCATCCACATAGTTGCAAATGGCAATATTTCATTCTTTCTGATTGCCAAGTAATACTCCATTGTATATATATATACCACATCTTCTTTATCCATTCATCCATTGATGGACATTTGGGCTCTTTCCATACTTTGGCTATTGTTGATAGTGCTGCTATAAACATGGGGGTGCATGTGTCCCTTTGAAACAGCACACCTGTATCCCTTGGATAAATGCCTAGTAGTACAATTGCTGGGTCATAGAGTAGTTCTATTTTTAGTTTTTTGAGAAACCTCCGTACTGTTTTCTAGAGTGGCTGCACCAGTTTGCATTCCCACCAACAGTGCAAAAGAGATCCTCTCTGTCCACATCCTCACCAACATCTGTTGTTGCCTGAGTTGTTAATGTTAGCCATTCTGACAGGTGAAGGTGGTATCTCATTGTGGTTTTGATTTGTATTTCCCTGATGATGAGTGATGTTGAGCATTTTTTCATGTGTTGGTTGGCCGTCTGGATGTCTTCTTTGGAGAAGTGTCTATTCATGTCTTTTGCCCATTTCTTCACTAGATTATTTGTTTTTTGGGTGTTGAGTTTGATAAGTTCTTTGTAGATTTTGGATACTAACCCTTTATCTGATATGTCATTTGCAAATATCTTCTCCCATTCTGTCAGTTGCCTTTTAGTTTTGCTGAGTGTTTCCTTCACTGTGCAGAAGCTTTTTATTTTGAGGAGGTTCCAGTAGTTCATTTTTGGTTTTGTTTCCCTTGCCTCCAGAGACGTGTTGAGTAAGAAATTGCTGTAGTCAAGATCAAAGAGGTTTTTGCCTGGCCTTTCTCCTCGAGGATTTTGATGGCTTCCTGTCTTACATTGAGGTCTTTCATCCGTTTTGAGTTTATTTTTGTGTATGATGTAAGAAAGTGGTCCAGGTTCATTCTTCTGCATGTTGCTATCCAGTTTTCCCAGCACCACTTGCTGAAGAGACTGTCTTTATTCCATTGGATATTCTTTCCTGCTTTGTCAAAGATTAGTTGGCCATACGTTTGTGGGTCCATTTCTGGGTTATCTATTCTCTTCCATTGATCTGAGTGTTCTTTTGCCAGTACCATACTGTCTTGATGATTACAGCTTTGTAGTATAGCTTACAGTCTGGGATTGTGATGTCTCCTGCTTTGGTTTTCTTTTTCAAGATTGTTTTATCTATTCAGGGTCTTTTCTGGTTCCATACAAATTGGGTTGTTTGTTCTAGCTCTGTGAAGAATGCTGGTGTTACTTTGACAGGGATCACGTTGAATATATAGATTGCTTTGGGTAGTATCGACATTTTAACAATATTTGTTCTTCCTATCCAGGAGCATGGAATCTTTCCATTTTTTTATGTCTTCTTCAATTTCTTTCATAAGCTTTCTATTGTTTCAGTGTATAGATTTTCCACCTCTTTGGTTAGATTTATTTTTAGGTATTTTATGGTTTTTTGTGCAACTGTAAATGGGATCACTTCCTTGATTTCTCTTTCTGTTGCTTCATTGTTGGTGTATAGGAATGCAATCGATTTCTGTGCATTGATTTTATATCCTGCAACTTTGCTGAATTCATGAATCAGTTCTAGCAGTTTTTTGGTGGAATCTTTTGGGTTTTCCATGTAGAGTATCATGTCATCTGTGAAGAGTGAAAATTTGACATCCTCCTGGCCGATTTGGATGCCTTTTATTTCTTTGTGTTGTCTGATTGCAGAGGCTAAGACTTCCAATACTATGTTGAATAACAGTGGCGAGAGTAGACATCCCTGTCTTGTTCTTGACCTTAGGGGGAAAGCTCTCCGTTTTTCCCCATTGAGGATGATATTAGCATTGGGTCGCTCATATATGGCTTTTATCATCTCGAGGTATTATCCTTTTGTCCCTACTTTCTTGAGGGTTTTTATCAAGAAAGGATGCTGTGTTTTGTCAAAAGCTTTCTCTGCATCTATTGAGAGGATCATATGGTTCTTGTCCTTTCTTTTGTTGACATGATGAATCACGTTAATTGTTTTGCGGATATTGAACCAGCCCTGCATCCCAGGTATAAATCCCACTTGGTCGTGGTGAATATTTTTTTTTAATGTACTGTTGGATCCGGTTGGCTAATATCTAGTTGAGGATTTTGGTTTGCATCCATGTTCATCAGGGAAATTGGTCTGTAGTTCTCCTTTTTAGTGGTGTCTCTGTTTGGTTTTGGAATGAAGGTAATATTGGCTTCATAGAAAGAGTTTGGAAGTTCTCCTTCCATTTCTATTTCTTGGAACAGTTTCAAGAGAATAGGTGTTAACTCTTCCTTAAATGTTTGGTAGAATTCTCCTGGAAAGCCATCTGGGCCTGGACTCTTGATTTTGGCAGATTTTTGATTACTAATTCAATTTCCTTACTGGTTATGGGTCTGTTCAAATTTTCTATTTCTTCTGGTTTCAGTTTTGGTAGTGTATATGTTTCTAGGAATTTGTTCATTTCTTCTAGATTGCCCGTTTTGGTAGTGTATATGTTTCTAGGAATTTGTTCATTTCTTCTAGATTGACCGTTTTAATGGCATATAATTGCTCATAATTTGCTCTTATTATTGTTTTTATTTCTGTTGTGTTGGTTGTGATTTCTCCTCTTTCATTCTTGATTTTACTTATTTGGGTCCTTTCCTTTTTCTTCTTGATCAAACTGGCTATTGGTTTATCAATTTTGTTAATTCTTTCAAAGAACCAGCTTCTGGTTTCATTGATCTGTTTTACTGTTTTTTGGGGGTTTGATAGTATCAATTTCTGCTCTAATCTTTATTATTTCCTGTCTTCTGCTGGTTTTGGGTTTTATTTGCAGTTCTTTTTCCAGCTCCTTAAGGTGTAAGGTTAAGTTGTGTATCTGAGATCTTTCTTCCTTCTTTAGGAAGGCCTGGATTGCTATATACTTTCCTCTTATGACTGCCTTTGCTGTGTGCCAGAGGTTTTGGATTGTGGTGCTGTCATTTTCATTGACTTCCATATACTTTTTAATTTCTTCTTTAACTGCTTGGTTAGCCCATTCATTCTTTAGTAAGATGTTCTTCAGTCTCCAAGTATTTGTTACCTTTCCAAATTTTTTCTTGTGGTTGATTTCGAGTTTCATAGCATTTGTGGTCTGAAAATATGCACAGTATGATCTCGATCTTTTTGTACTTCTTAGGGCTGATTTGTGTCCCAGTATATGGTCTGTTCTGGAGAACATTCCATGTGAACTGGAAGAATGTATATTCTGCTGCTTTAGGATGAAATATTCTGAATATATCTGTTAAGTCCATCTGGTCCAATGTGTCATTCAAAACCACTGTTTTCTTGTTTATTTTTTGATTAGATGATCTGTCCAGTACTGTAAGTGGGGTGTTGAATTCTCCTACTATTATGGTATTACTATCGATGAGTTTCTTTGTTTGTGATTAATTGATTTACATATTTGGGTGTTCTCACATTTGGTGCATAAATGTTTATAATTGTTAGGTCTTCTTGGTGGATAGACCCCTTGATTATGATATAATGGCTTTTTGCATCTCTTGATACAGTCTTTAATTTAAAGTCTAGATTGTCTGATATAAGTATGGCTACTCTGGCTTTGTTTTGTTGACCATTAGCATGATAGATGGTTCTCCATCCCCTAATTTTCAATCTGTAGGTGTCTTTAGGTCTGAAGTGGGTCTCCTGTAAACAGCATATAGATGGGTCTTGTTTTCTTATCCATTCTGTTACCCTATGTCTTTTGATTGGAGCATTTAGTCCATTGACATTTAGAGTGAGTACTGAGAGATACGAATTTATTGCCATTATAATGCTTGTAAAGTTGGAGTTTCTGGTAGTGTTCTCTGGTCCTGTCTAATTGTTGTTGCTTTTGGTATTCACTTGGTATATATAAATATATATTTTCATCTTTTCTCCCCTCAGAGAGTCCCCCTGAAAAATTCTTGCAGGGCTGGTTTAGTGGTCACAAACTCCTTTAATTTTTGCTTGTCTGGGAAACTTTTTATCTCTCCTTCTATTTTGAATGACAGCCTTACTGGATAAAGAATTCTTGGCTGCATATTTTTCTGATTCAGCACACTGAATATATCCTGCCACTCATTTCTGGCCTGCCAAGTTTCTGTGGATAGGTCTGCTGCAAACGTGGTCTGTCTTCCCTTGTAGGTTAGGGACTTTTTTTCCCTTGCTGCTTTCATGATTCTCTCCTTGCCTGAGTATTTTGTGAATTTGACTATGAAAGACCTTGTTGATGGTCGGTTTTTGTTGAATCTAATGGGGGTCCTCTGTGCTTCCTGGATTTTGGTGTCTGTGTCTTTCCCCAGGTTAGAAAAATTTTCCACTATGATTTGCTCACATAACCCTACTACCCCTGTTTCTCTCACTTCCTCCTCTGGGACCCCTATGATTCTGATGTTGTTCCTTTTTAATGAGTCACTGATTTCTCTAATTCTTAAATCGTGCTCTTTTGCCTTAATCTCCCTCTTTTTTCTCTGCTTTGTTATTCTCTATAAGTTTGTCATCTATATTGTTGATTCTCTGTTCTGCCTTATCCATCCTTGCCGCTCCTGCATCCATCCGTGATTGCAGCTCAGTCATAGCATTCTTAATTTCATTCTGGCTATTTTTTGCCTCTTTTATCACTGCAGAAAGGGATTCTAAGCTATTCTCGACTCCAGCTAGTATTCTTATTATCGTGATTCTGAATTCTGGTTCAGACATCTTGCTTCTGTGTTGGTTAAATCCCTGGCTGTCGTTTCTTCATGCTCTTTCTTTTGGGGTGAATTCCTTCATTTTGTCATTTTGAAGGGAGAAAAGGAATTAATGAGATAGAAAAATTGAAATTAAAAAAATTAAAATTAAAAAAATTTTTAAATTAAAAATTAAAAACACACACACAAATCGAATAGATGATGCTAGATCCTAGATGTGTTTTGGTATGGGTGTAGAAAATGTTTTGACAGATTAGAGAAACAAACAAAAACAAAACAAAACAAAAAAGAGAGGGGAGAGAAAAAAAAGGAAATCGTTTGAGAATTTGAAAAAAATGAGTACACTTGTAGAATAATATTTTTCATAAAAATTAAAAATGAAAAAAATATGAATTTTTTTCATTTTCTCTATTTAAGAAAAAGAAAAGAAATGAAAAAGGGAAAAAAAGATTAAAAAAAAGGAAAAGACAAAAAAAGAAATTGTTTGAAAATTTGAAAAAGTGAATACACTGTAGTAGACTGAAATAAAATGATGGGAGTAAGACAGAATTTGAAAAAATTTACATAAAAGCAAAAAATATAATAAAAATTAAATAAAATATTTTTAAAAGAAATTGAAGGTAAAAATGAAGTTTTTCTCTTTCTTCATTCAAGAAAAAAATGAAAAAGAGAAAAAGAAAGAAAGGAAAGTAGAAAATTTTTAAGGTGAGTACACTGAATAGACTAAAATAAGATGATGGAAGTAAAGTAGAATTTCAAAAAATTTACACAAAAGTAAAAAAAATAGTATAAAAATTAAAGACATTAATAAAAATTGAAAATAAAAATGAGTTTTTTCTCTTTCTGTATTCAAGAAAAAGAAAAGAATTGTAAAAGAGAAAAAGAAAAAAGAGAAAGAGAAAAAAATTGAATAGATGAACCTGCTGACAGATGGAAGTAAGACTGAAATTGCTTCGTTTTCCCCTAGAGGTCAATTCATGTAGCTCTTTATAGTCCATAAGTTAAACTGGTGGTGAGGTTTCTGTTCTTGAAAAGGAAGTTGGACCAGTTGGGCAGGCTCTGTGTAACAGCTCCACTCTCCCCTAGATGGCGCTGCTAGCCTACTGGGGTGGATTGTTGCCGTGCTGGTAGGTACGCATGTGCAGGAGTGGTGAAAGATGGCGGCACCCAGCCACCCAGTCTGTTCTCCTGGATCAACAATCGCGCACTGGTCTTCCATCTTCAGCTCTCCTCCACTCTCCGCTTTTTCACTCTCCATGACCAGGCCCCAGGAAGTTCCTCCCTCCCAACTTTTGTCTCAGATGCGGCTGTTTTCCCCGGCCCCTTACTTCCGAAGGACTGCGGCTTTGACCCATTCCGCCCCTCTGTGGGAGGGTCTCACTGAGCAATGGCTGAATGAGCAATGGCTGCATCCAGGAACGTCCGCTGGACCCTGCTGCTGCCAGTGCCCCGAGACTGCAGCCAGATGCCAGCCCGCCCCAGAAAAAGTTCGCGACATAGTGTAGCAGCAGCGTTTCAGGGATTATGGAAAATCACAACACACATCTGGCACCAGGCTTCACCCTCAACAACCTTGCCCCAGCACCAGTGAATGTGGCTGCCTTCCGGGGTCTGCTGGGACCAGCTGGCTTCAACAGTCTCTACCAAATGTCCTTCCTGCAGTGGAACCTCTTTTTCCCGTGTGGCCCGAGAACCTCCCGGACCCCACTCTGTTCCTGGGGATTCACCTTTCCCATCAGAGCACCGCCAGGTATCGAGCTGTGGAGTTGCAGCCTTTGCGCTCCCCTTGTTTACAGTCTTAATGGAATTTAAACCCTCTCTTTTCTCCTTTCTCCTTTCTCCTTTCTCCCTCTTTCTCCCTTTTTAGTTTAGTCCCTGCAGCTGTTTCCAATTTTCCACTTTCTCTCCAGCTGCTTTTGGGGAGGGGTGCTTTTCCCCTTTGCTCCCCCTGTCCCCAGTCTCCATCCTCTCTCCGCCTGCAAAAGGGGTTCCTTTCGGGGCTTCTTGCTCCCCAAGTTTAGCTCTTTGTGTCGCGTACCTGCTGAATTCTGTGGTTCAGGTTGTGCAGATTTTGTGTTAATCGTCCAATCGGTTTTCTAGGTGTGTAGGATGGTTTAGTGTTGGTCTGGCTGTATTTCATGGACGCGAGACACACAAAAAGCTTCCATGCTGTTCCGCCATCTTGGCTCCTCTCTTCAAACCTTTCCTGATTTTTAAACCTGGTAGGCTCTTCCTCCTCTGGCTTCCTTTAAGGCTTTATTCTTTTTTTTTTTTTTTTGGAAATAGCCTACATTTTTTTTTAAATATGAAATTTATTGTCAAATTGGTTTCCATACAACACCCAGTGCTCATCCCAACAGATGCCCTCCTCAATACCCATCACCCACCCCGCCTTCCTCCCACCCCCCATCAACCTTTAGTTTGTTCTCAGTTTTTAAGAGTCTCTTATGTTTTGGCTCCCTCCCTCTCTAACCTTTTTTTTTTCTTCCCCTCCCCCATAGTCTTCTGTTATGTTTCTCAGGATCCACATAAGAGTGAAAACATATGGTATCTGTCTTTCTCTGTATGACTTATTTCACTTAGCATAACACTCTCCAGTTAATTAAGAATTAACAGGAAATTCAAGGTATCTATTATAGATTAGGCAGCATTGGAACTGTGACCAAGGAATGAGTAAGGGTTTGCCAAAATCAGACTAGTGGCTCAATAGATTTTACCACATTATAATCTCAGTGAGAGGTGAAAGTAACTTATTCATCTTATTCTCCTTCACTTTGCCTTGCATATAATCAGTACTCAAATAACTATTTGCTGAATGAGCAAATGGATGGATGTATGAAAGAATGCTTTCTCTGGAAGCTAGCCTGATGAAGCATACACTAAAATAATTCAGAGAGTTACCTGAGTGACTGCCTACTGTGAGAGGTCCAATCTATTAGTTTCTGAGGAGCTACATGAAAAATGCAGATATTATAAAATATAACTATCCATAAACACTTGTCTTTGTGTTATATCCTGAAGAAAATTCCTACATATGAAATTCCTAGAAAGAAGGACAAATTTGAGAATTGATACATATTACTAAATTGCTTTCCAAAAGGGTGTATCAAACAAAAGAACAAAGTAAGTCATAGTTGTTGACTGCCTATTATATGTCAGTTGCTGTGCTATCAATTTTTATATGTATTATCATACTGAAATCTCACAACAACATTGAGAACTAATTATTTCTCTTTTACAAAGAAGAAAAACAAAATTCAGACCAGTTAAGGGACCTGCATTAGATCTCACAAATAAATGAAGGAGTCATGACTCAAACACATAAAATATTTCAAGACCCAAACTTTGTCTAAATGCTGTACACAATTCAATGATAACCTTATGACATTGTTTTGGCCGGAATGGTAGATCTGTCTGGGAATTCATGAAAGATAAACTTGAAGGAAGCCCATTTGAATGAAAATATGAATACTAAGTTGAGGGATTTATCTTTGTTCTCACAGGCAAGAACAAGTAAATATCACCCTTGATTCTTTGCAAATATGAAACATTCATTCATTTGTTCTTTTATTCATGTATCAAACATTTACTGAATATGCCTATGATGTCATGTGACTCACATATACTCTGGAATTTATGCATGCAAATATGTGATGTCCCTTTTAAGGTAACTCTAGAAATTCATGGCAAATGTTTTGGGACAGACTGTGAAATGCTGGGCAGAAAATGAGATATGTTATAATAGTAAATAATAATAACATTATGATACTCATTGATATAGTAGCCAATATTTATTATTGCATACAGTGTATTGACTATAATGCTAAGTGCTTAACATATATTATCTCAGTCTTCAAAATCCTTTGAGAAATGTACCATTATTCCTATTTCCCAGGTGAGGAAAAATGAAGTTTGAGTAGCTTAAATAACTATCCAAAGTCAAATAGCTGCTAAGTCTGGACTTGTTGACTAGCTAAGTAATTTTATCTTCATTTTGCAGAGAAGAAAATAAGCCTCAAAGGGGAAAAAATTTGAAATTTTCTCGAGGTCACAAAATTAGTAAGTAGTTTTCAAGAGATTCTTTCCCAAGAAGCAGGATCCTGGGAGGGACTAACACTCTGGTCAGGGAACAATCTATTAGAATCTGTAGCTGAAGCAGTGTAGTATGTCAGTTCCTGGGAGGTAGACCGCAGTGTGGGGAACTAAAAGGGGAAATTAAGAGCTAGAGTCTTGGGTAAGATATGGAATTGAAAAGTCAAGTAGACCAGCCAAAGGATTGCTGATCATGAAGGGCCAGGCAGAGCAAGGGCCAGAGATGCTGATTAGAAAGACTGGAGGTGTTGGTAATAGTGATGATGGTTTCAGCCAGGTCAGCACTTTCCAACCTTCAATACACATACAAACGACCTGGGAAATCTTATTAAAATATAGATTCTTATTCAATAGTTCGATGATGAGACGCAATATACCTCATTTCTAACAGACTCCAAGGTGATGCCAATGCTGCTGGTTTATGAACACTGAGTATCAAAGAGCTAAAACATACTGAATTTACTGCATATCAAGAACTCTTCTGTGAACTTGTTATGTGTTAGTTCATTGAATTACCTACCTTAATAACCCTCTGAAGTAAGTAATATTTTTACCTTTCTTTTGAAAACAAGGAAAGTTAAGAAGCACAAGAAAGACTAATGATCTTGCCAGTTGAGCAGTGGTCAAATCAGGATGCTAAATTAGCGAGTTTGACTCTAGAACCCACTATGCTCATAACTATTATGCCTTATTGTCATATAAGAACAGAAGTTAAAGACAAATCCTATAAAAGGTTTAGTCCGTTTATCTCTTTTTTTTCAATATATGAAGTTTATTGTCAAATTGGTTTCCAGTGTGGAGGTTCCTCAAAAAATTAAAAATAGACCTACCCTATGACCCAGAAGTAGCACTGCTAGGAATTTACCCAAGGGATACAGGAGTACTGATGCATAGGGGCACTTGTACCCCAATGTTTATAGCAGCACTCTCAACAATAGCCAAATTATGGAATCAGTCCGTTTATCTCTTGATGATACTAGAAACAGACTTCATCCCATACTCAGCAAGGATTCACTGACTGCCTGCAATGTACCAGACACAAAGGATATAATAATGAACAATACCAGAAATGGTCCCTGCTCTCATGGAATATATATTATGGTAGAAGGAAAAATATATCATAGAGAATAATTATTGAATGTTTACTATATGCTAGATAATGTTCTAAGCACTTTACATGTAATCATCACAACATCCCTATAAAACAGGTACTAGGACTAATGAGGAAACTCAGCAATAGAGAAGTAAGTAACTTCTACAGGGCCATAGTTAAATGGCAGAACTAAGAATTAAATCTAGGCATTCTGATTTCAGGCTCTGTGTTTATTACTACTATGTTCTATGCCTCTGTAAATAAGTGAATATAGAGTAAGATAAGAGCTATGAGGGAGAGAAACAAGATGCTAACATGCAGAAAGATAGGAGACCTCTAGATTAAGTGGTTAAAGAATGCCTCTCTGAGGAATAGGACATTTTATCTAAGACATGAAAGATGAGAAGGAGCCTGTCATGTCATAGAAAGAGTCAAAAGAACATATGGGCTGAGGAAACAGACTTTTCAAAGGCTTTTCAAAAGACTTTCCTTGGGATAGGAAATAGCATAGAATGTTTAAATAATTGAAATAAACCAGTATAGCTGTAGACTAGTGAATAATGTGAAGAAAGAAAGAAAGAAAAAAAGAAAAGAAAAAGAAAAGAAAAAGTGGCATGAGATTAACCTGGAGAGGTAGGCAGAATCCAGATCATACAGAGCCTTTAAGACCATGATAAGGAGGGTTGGATTTTATCCTAAGTATAATAGGAAGCCATTGGAGAATTTTAAGCAAGGAGTTAACATGACTGCATTTATTTATAAAAAGAGAATTCTGGCTGTTAGGTTGTTAGGTGGATAATAGATCAGAGAGTGCATGACAAGAAGCGAAAAGATCACTTAGTAGTCCAGGAGAGAGATGGTAGTGTCTTGGATAAGGTTGGTGGAAGAGTTGAAGATAAATGATTTAGTGGTAGAGTTCAACTAGTAATGCACCTTCAAGGAACAATGAGGAAAAAGAAGTATAGGGAAGTTCTTATAGGGATCCAGTGATCTAAGGTGTCTGATCAGAAAATAGAGATGCCACTCCGAGAGACTCTGGCTTAAAAAGGCCAATATGCTGCCTGGTTTCTCCATGGGAATATCAGCTGCCACATGGGAGTGAGGGGGTATCACACCATATTAAAACTGGCTCATTTGCTGCTTCAGGCTTCGTGGAGTTAACAGCCAAATCAATTTTAATATTGTGGAACCAGGATGTTTCTTGTAGTTGTGCAGAGGGGCAACACAATGTGTAGATTTTTGTATGCTTATTGTGAATAGCTGTGATAGGCTAGGATAGAGAAGGAATGTAAAACATCTCACATGACTTGATTAACTTAAAGGTCTCATTTTTTTGGTCTTCATATCTCTTCATATAATGTTGACCAAAGAGAATAGTTTGAAGCAAAGGGGGCTAACAATTTACCATCACATTTGGGAAAAAAAAAAAAACAGTAATTTTTACTTCATTTCAATGGAGGTGCTATGGAATTATCTAAAAACACTTGTTAAAAAGTCCTCTCCTTGAATAACTCAACACCAAAAGAACAAATAATATGATTTTAAAAATGGGCAGAGGACTCAATAGATATTTCTCCAAAGAAGACTTACATGAAAACAGACAACATACACATGAAAATATGCTCAATATCACTTATCACCAGGGAAATGCAAGTTAAAACCACAATGAGATACGACTTTATACTTGTCAGAATGGCTAACATCAAAAACACAAGAAATAACAAGTGTTGACAAGGATATGAGAAAAAGGAACCCTCTTATACTGTTGGGGATGCAAACTGGTATAGCCACTGTGAAAGCAGTATAAAGTATTCTTTAATTTTAAAAGTATTTAAAAGCAGTATTTAAGTATTCTTTAATTAAAAAAATTAAAAATAGGGGTGCCTGGGTGGCTCAGTCGGTTAAGCATCCAACTTTCACTCAGGTCATGATCTCACAGTTCATGAGTTCGACCCCTGCATCGGGCTCTGTGCTGACAGCTCGGAGCCTGGAGCCTACTTTACATTCTGTGTCTCCCTCTCTCTGCCCTCTTCAGCTTGCACTCTGTCTCTCTCTCTCAAAAATAAATAAACATTAAAAAAATTAGAACTAGGACTACTCTATGTTGCAGCAATTGTACTACTGGGTATTTACCCAAAGAAAATGAAAACACTAATTCAAAAAGATATATGCAGGGGCGCCTGGGTGGCGCAGTCGGTTAAGCGTCCGACTTCAGCCAGGTCACGATCTCGCGGTCCGGGAGTTCGAGCCCCGCGTCAGGCTCTGGGCTGATGGCTCAGAGCCTGGAGCCTGTTTCCAATTCTGTGTCTCCCTCTCTCTCTGCCCCTCCCCCGTTCATGCTCTGTCTCTCTCTGTCCCAAAAATAAATAAACGTTAAAAAAAAAAATTAAAAAAAAAAGAAAAAAAAAGATATATGCATCCCTATGTTTATTTGTCACAGCACTATTTACAATAACAAAGATATGGAAGCAACCCACGTGCCCCATCCATAGATGAATGGAAAAGATGATGTGGTAAATATGTGCAATGGAATAATGCTTAGCCATAAAAAGAATGAAATGTTGACAATTGCAACATGGATGTACCTATATGGTCTCATGCTAAGTGAAATAACTCAGTCAGAGAAAGACAAATACCATATGATTTCGCTCATATATGGAATATAAGAACAAAACAAATGAACAAAGAAAAAAAGACAAAAAATAAACAAACAAAAAACAGACTCTTAAAACCAGACAAACTGATGGTTTCCAAAGGGGAGGGGAGGAATAGGTGAAATAAAGAGAATTAAGAGTATACTTATTTTGGTAAGCACTGAGAAATGTATATAATTGTTGAATTATTATATTTTACACCTGAAATTAATATAACACTGTATGTTAATTATACTTGAATTTAAAAACAAACAAGCAAACAAACTTATCTCCTTGGAGTCCTCAGATTTGGGTTTGAAACTTTGCTTTATCAAACATATTCTGCGCAAATCACTTTATCTGAGCCTCAGTTTTCTCATCTGCAAACCATGATCTAAAAGCACAATTGACAAGGGGTTGTAACAGCAAAAAAATAGTTTATGCCAAGTACCATCACATAGTGGACACTCAACAAATGCCGGTGGTATTGAAAAGGAAACATTGTTCCCTAAATACTACAGAATCTGGCTCATTGTAATCACTGGGGCTTGGATTTTTCTGATTGTCTCACATACAGGAACACTAAGGGGCTGATCTTCCAAATCTAAAAAAGTCTGAAGAAACTTTGGAAATCATAAGTGTGGTTAACCCTGACCTGAACTAAATTCATTCAACAACCAGTAAACCTAAATGAAATCTAATTCTTTTGTGTTTCAAAAGATCTTAGGCTGAATATTGAAGAATATCTTTCAATTACTCTCTAATGATTTATATTGTATTGTTTGCTATTTATGGTAGCCAGCCTTCAAGAAGTCTCCTAATAAGCCTCAGCCTACCTTCTTGTGTAGTTCCCTCCCACATTATATCAGAGCTGATATGTGTGATGAATAAAATATGGCATTAGTGATGATATGTCACTTTTGAGATAAGATTATAAAAGACACTGTGGGTTTTCTCTTTGTCTCTTTCTCTCTTTCTCTGATTCTTTGCTAATGGGTGAAACCAGCTACCATATCATGAGAAGTTCTGTGGAGAGACCCATGTAACAAGGAGCTAAAGCCCACAACCAATAGCCATGCAAATGAGTTTGGAAGTAGATCCTGCAGTACCAGCCAAATTTTCAGATAACTGTAGCCGAGGCTAGCAGCTTGACTGAAATTTCATGAGAGACCCTGAGCTAAAACAATCTTGTTAATCCATTTCCAAATTCCTGACTCTCAGAAAGTGTGAGAGATAATGAATGTTTGTCCTTGTAAGCTACTATGTTTTAGAATAATTTGTCACACAACAATATATAAGTAATACACTATTTTGTTACTCAAGTTTGAGGAAAATTGACATTTACATTCCATAGCTCTTTCTCAGAACTTTTACTTATCTTTTGTGTTAATATATCTGGGGTTGGAAATTTCTTGTCTGTTGTGTATTCTAGGAATGATTGCAGTCAGGATGAACCCAAATGTCAGGATAGGGAGCTGTTACCCTTATGTGTTGTTGAGTAAAATGAAATGTGGGATCTAGAAGCCTATGACTAAGGTGGAAACAAAAGACTGATTTCAGATTGTTGAAGCTGCAGAAGTAGCAGAAGAGTCAGAAACTCAGCATAGAGCCTGGCACTTAGTAGGTGCTCAAACATCTGTTGACCTAGTTCCTTCACACTTGAGTCAAGTTAGCCTGTCCATTACTTGATAGATCTGTCTCTTGCAAAGGGCATGCTTCCAGATCCAGACTGCAACAAGTCTGCCATGTACTTACATGTGTCCAGTGGCTGTGAGAAGACTGGGGACTGTGTGTGTGTGTGTGTGTGTGTGCGTGTGTGTGTGTGTTTCATATATTTCATATGTGTGTGTTTCATACGCACACATGTACATGCAAATGCCTACGTGCATGAAGATATGCTTATATGTGTGTAGCTCTACCAAAAATCAGATTTATTTCCAATTTGTTTTAAATTTAATCCAGCTACCATGTTGGGAGACAATCTACCTTGTCAAATGAAGAGCACTTTGCCATCTGGCCATTTATTTAGCTGACTCTGGGCACATTGTCTTTCATCCTAGAATTGCTATGACACATTATGGAGACAATACCCTGAATGGGTACAATTTGAGAAAAATTAGGCGACAACCACAGTATAGTAAAGAGGACTCTGGCCAACTCCTCTTTTCTGGGAAGGCCAGCTTCGACAGATCAGCCCAAGAGATCATGCTTGCAGCAAAGATCCCAGACCTTATCCAGAAATGAGCATCGTTAACACTGCAATTCATCATCTGTGAGTTCCCTGTAAGGGTACTTATCTTTGTAAGAAATCTGTTTAATGTCCCATGTGGAACTGAGAATATCACCTTTGGTGGTCTTATTTCATCCACCTACTGATGGAAGCCTGCTTCCCTATTTTCCAAGATTTTAGGATTGTGGTATGTGTAAAGGTTGAGAGACTGGACTCTAGAATCAAATCCTAGCTTCACCACTTAATATAAAAAAAAAATTGGGAAAGCTATTTCAACTCTCTAAGCTTTATTCTCTTGAACTGTAGCATGGGATCAAAATAGCTCCTATCTTGAAGAATTGTTGGGATACTTAAATCAATTAATGTATGTAAACATCTTTAAAAAGTGTCTGGCACATAGTAAATGTTCGATATTTCTTAGCTGTTATTATCCTTATTAGTGTTATCAGTCAGTTTGGTATAGAGAAGGGAACTTGGGCTTTAGGGTTGGGTGAACTTTTTGGATGACCTTGAACAATTTACTCAATCTCTTTGAACCTCAGTTTTTTCATTTGTAAAAGGAGAAGACATTACCTACACTAGAGGGTCATTTTAAAGATTAAATAAGATCATACATACACAAGATGTGAGATATATTAGGTAAAAATATAGTTCTTTTCTCCTTTAGCCAGATTATAAGTGCTAACTCAGAAATCTGATATGTGTGAAAACGTAACATCCATTATCCTTTAAAAAATGTGAAGAAGAGTGCATTGTTACAAGGAAAAGGGAGTGGTTCTGTTTTGCATCAGATGGGCAAAAGCATTTTAAGTTCATGATTGGTTGCTTTTGAGTTTTTATAAAAACAAAATCTAGCAGATATAATTAAGTATGCAGCATTTGGAATGGAAGCATGCGTTCCTCTTCATTGTGTGGGCAATAAAACCTGGGAGAAAAAAAAAATCAATATGTTAGTTCAATTAAGTTTTCAGCTACAAGTAACTAATTTCAGTCCTCATGGTTTTTCTAGGGTCCAAAATATATTGCTTATTCTTCTTAAAATATTAATATAGCCCTGAATTATTTATTGAACCAAGAAACACTGAACTCTTTTAACATAGAAGAGAATGGAAGGTTATTTCATGTCAACACCCTGGAAGACAATAATAAATCTGAAATGTAAATAATACCTCTGAGAAAACAGGCTGGTTGAAGGCTAAAGCATGTGGTTTTTGGACTTTTTATTTTGTGATATACAAGTTGGAAAGCCAAAGGAAAAAATTCTATTCTGGGTTTCTGATTCTTTTAGGGTTGGCAGCATCTTATGGGCTGTTTAAGGTTGTTCTAGAATACTTTGATCTTTTCTAATAATATTATTTAATTTCATGCCATTAGAAAAACCTACTCATATAGCAATGACTGTCATTTATTAAGCTTTTATTATGCCCTGGGCACTATGTTAGAGACAGAGAGAGAGAGAGAGGGAGAGGGAGGGAGAGAGATGATAGATAGATAGATAGATAGATAGATAGATAGATAGATAGATAGATAGAAAGAATTATCACCTTATTTATATTCCTAACTCTATGAAGTGGGTCGTGTTACTGTCCATATTTTACAGGAGAAGAAATTGAGACCCAGAGAAATTAAGTATTTTGAATCCCTAGCCTTTGACTCCAGAGATCTTTTTGTGATGAAACAACTTACTGCTTTTGCCCATAGACAGCTTTAATCTCTCCTGCCTTTGTCATTCATGAGCAGATTGCCTGTGCTTCTATTGTACTCTGCCTGGCTTTGTAGATATTTGTTTATGTTGGGTTCCTCCACTATTATAGTGAAAAGAGGATGGTCTTTGAAATTAAATAGACATGAGCTTGTTTTCCACATCTTCCCCTCACTATCAATGTTATCTTGGATTACTTAATGCTTACAATAAATCTCTGAGTTAGGAACTATTATTGTTTCATTTTATCTCTCAAGAATCTGGGGCTTAGAGAGGTTAAGTATCTTGACCAAGATTTTACTGCAACAATGTAGAGGAGATACATTGGAATCCAGGTCTGTCGGAAGACTCCAAATCCCATGCTTTTAATAATTTGCCTTATCTACGTGATTGTGAATATTCAGAGTTGTGGTCCGGTGATTGCAGGAATCATTTAGAAGCAACTTCATTTTGTAGAAGGGGAAACCAAGGCCCAAAAAGAGGAAATGAGTTATTAATAGACATGGGACAAAAACCCTGCTCTTGGTCCAGTGTTTTTTCCATTGCTGCTTCTTACTTCCTTGTTGGTGTCATGGTACCATTGCAGAAGCCTGAGGTTTTGATTGCTAGTAGATATTTAGGGTGAGGTTAGTGACCCACAGGGAGACTATGCTCAGGACATATGCATATATATATATATATATATATATATAGAGAGAGAGAGAGAGAGAGAGAGAGGGAATATCTGCTGAGACTTTGAACATTTACTAGCTCTCTATATAACCTCAGTTTCAGCCAATATATTACGGAAGGAGAACTAAAATTTATGAGATATACTATATATATAATTTGATATATTACATTTATCATCCAATTATTATAACAACCCCATTATTTAGGTATTATTATTAACATTTTACAGATGAGATTGAGAAAAGGGAGGTTAGGTAGCCCTGGGTTCTACTCTTTTCTAAAACTGCCTAGGGGTTGACAGTATTTAGAAAAGCTCCGCTTCCTCTCTTGATAGAAATGCTACTCACCATGTTATATGGTGCTAGAGAAGAAACTATTGTGGAGTGATCCACATGGAGAAATTCTCTGTCTTCCTTTTGGTCTCATTGATATGACTTTTATTTGCTGTGACCTTGGGTTTCTTTTCATCATTAAGAGGGATATATTGTTTGTTTAAATACTGCATTATTAACAATATTTGCCCGAGTGCAGTGTCGTGATCAATTTTTCATGTACATCATTCTTTATGCAGCACTAGTTGAATTTCAAGTAGAGCCTTGCCTTCACCTCTCCTCCTTCAGTGACTGTCTCCAAAAAGGAGGATGGCAGGCCTGAGACTCCTTATCCACAGGAGAAATAAGAAATGCTTTCCTAGGTCAGCCCAAGATTCTTTGGTGATGAGAGCACCATGAGGCAGCTGTGAGAAAGCAGTGAGTGTCTTCCAAAAGCTGAATTTTATACTAGAGCATCCAGGGATCAAAGCCCTGAACTTTTCACAATATTCATTGTCTCTGGTCTCATCCAAGTCTCTTCCACCCCTTCTTCCCCACTTCTTCCCTTTCATTTGTTCTACTTCAAGTGTTCGTTGGGCATCTATAATATAACAGGCCCTGTGCCAGAGGCTGAGGATGCGCATGGAAAAGAGGAAAATTTTCTACTTCTTATGGACCTCCCCATTCTGAGTGGGAGGCAATCACACAGCAGTGTGATTGGCACTATGACCTAGGGAAATACAGGATGTCTTTATTTTTATTTTTAATTATTTTGGTTTGAAAGTAGGGACCATGTTTTTTCTGCCCTGTGTTATATTTACTTTGTAATCTCCTGTGAGTGAAATTTTACACTCATTTCCCAAGATAGCTTTTTGAAATGTAGCGAGATTAGCACATTGCTCATCTCCTAGAACTCCAGGGAATATTTGAAATAGGGGACAGGTGTGCTTACCCCCCAAGTCTCACTAATAAATCTAGTTAATGAAAATAGCATTAATTTGGTGATTTGTACATTAGACTTTCTACCCCCCCTCCCATGCTGCCAAATTCCTTATCTAAAGATCCAGCCTTAGACATATGTAGGAAGCATCCCTAGGTAGGGCTTCCATCCTTACCTTAGCAGCATTTCTGATGCTCTTGATGCAATCTGTGGGATTTTTTCTTCCCACCCTCTGGTTATTCTGTCCCAGGGGTTGGAAACTGATAAACTTAATGGGCTAGAATGAAGCTTTTTGAGTAGAGAGATTGTCTCTGATTCAACATTGAAATCCTAGGGTCCATTCAGCATTTTGGCTAACACAGAGTGGACACTTAGAGAATGTTTGAGGAAAGAAGGGAAGGGAAGGAGAAGGAAAGGAAAGATGAAGAGAGAAGGGAAGAGGAGTAGAGAAAAGGAATGTTCCCATTTCATCACCTATTCAACCAGGGGAAAGGGGGTTTATGTTGTCCAGTGGTGCCAGATTAGTGTTAAGAGGGAGAATCTGGGGGCACCTGGTTGGCTTAGTCAGTTGAGTGTTGACTATTGATTTCAGCTCAGGGCATGGGTCATGTGATCAAGCCCTGCATCGACTCTGCAATGAGCATGGAGATTGCTTGGGATTCTCTCTTTCTCTCTCTCTCTTTCTCTCTCTCTCTCTCTCTCTCTCTCTCTCTCTCTCTCTCCCTCCCTCCTCTCCTCCCCTACTTCCTCTTTCTCTATAAAATAAAATAAACTAAACTAAACTAAAATAAAATAAAATAAAATAAAATAAAACAAAATAAAATAAAACAGGGAGAATCTGAAGTAACCCAGACAGACATGGTGTTGTCCACAACATACTTTTTGATCTTTAATCCTTTTTATTAAGTGGGAATAATAGTACCTAATTCTTAAATTTATTATAAAAGTTAAACAAAATGTATGTAAAATACTTGGCATACTATCTGCCACATAGTAAGTGCTCAATAAATGTTACAATTTATTAGGTTTTTTTTTTTTCTTGTTGTCTCTTTCCCTCCTGTATTTCTCCTACTTTTTGCCTTCACTATGAACCAGAAATTCCTCCCTTTGGAAGCCTTATCTCTTCAACCCAGCATTTCCCAAAGTGAGAAATAGGTGTTAATAAGTGTTATATAAAGAAAAGAGTCATATTTAAGTAAGTTTGAGAAGTATTGTATTAAAAACAAATTAGCCACATTCTTTACAAGACTTTTTACAAGATTGGAATATGCTAATACACATTGTAAATCTTTACAGGGGACCATTGCATATAGCTTTTTTTTTTTTTTTTTTTTTTTTTTTTTTTAGTTTTTTGACTACAGACGTTCATACTTTCTTCACAGAGTATCTTATACAATTATGTTCTTAGGAACTTTCTTACCCAATACTGCCCTAAAGAATTACCAGACTGTTTTTTTCTATGTCCCTTTCAGAGGACAGCAGTCAGTTCCACAGATTATCTGTTTACCTACTGAAGCACTGGGTAAACAATTTTTTAAAAATAACTATCAGTGGGAAACTAAAACAAATAATGACAAAACTTTCCTGAGCCTCCTAGGCTTTGATCTTATGTATATATATATTTTTAAAAAGGAGTTTAAAATATTTTTTTTCTTTTCATCCATCTGTTCATCTAACAAATATTTCTGAGAATCTATTTGCCACACACAGTGCTAGGCATTGCTGGAGTGCAAGATTGGGATAGAAAGAAGCAGTCAATGGGGCGCCTGGGTGGCTTGGTTGGTTAAGCGACCGACTTCAGCTCAGGTCATGATCTCACGGTCCGTGAGTTCGAGCCCCGTGTCGGGCTCTGTGCTGACAGCTCAGAGCCTGGAGCCTGTTTCAGATTCTGTGTCTCCCTCTCTCTCTGCCCCTCCCCTGTTCATTCTCTGTCTCTCTCTGTCTCAAAAATAAATAAATGTTAAAAAAAATTAAAAAAAAAAGAAAGAAGTAGTCAAACTTTCAGTTACATGTAAAGTGATAAGAATCTATAGGGTAATATGGAAGCTCTTTAGAAAAGTACTTAATACAGCCTGGAGGGGTCAGAGAAGGATGCTTGGAGACAGTGATACTTCTGATATGATTTGAAAGATCAGCCAAATGAGGGTGAGTAGTTGGGGGAAATTTAGTTTGCAGGTAAAAGGGAACATTACACATGGAGAAGAAAGAAGAACATGTTGCAAGAAGTCCAGTGAGCTGAAAGATAAAAGTGAAAATAGCACATGCTCACATGTTTATTGCAGCAGATTTGGAAAGTAGTGAAAAGTACACATTAATCAGGAAAATCTCCTCTGATATCTCCTCTTCAAGGCAACTATTAAAATTTTATCCTATTTCTCTTTGGTCTTTTTTTCTGTGCATTTTTCTTTTGCATAGTAGAGCTTAGAAAATATATATCATTTTTAATTACTGATTATGATATATCTGTATGTAAAACCTGTAGTGACCCTTCCATTTTAGATGAAGGGTCTATAATGCTCCAAGTAGTCCTCAGATGTTTTCTTTGATCATATCTCTGATCCAAGAGTCCATAGTTAAGTCACTAGACATATTTTATAACAACCTGTCCAAGACAGTTCCAAAGCTGTGCAAGGCCCTAGGTAAATATTTTCTTTTGGGACCCCTATATATACAAACAATTTGATTAAAAATTATATTACAAAATTCATGGACCCATGTGAAATCCGTGAATTTAGATGATTTAGAACAATGAATAGAGAAGAAATGTGTTTAGTTATTGTTCAATCCGTGCATGTGAAGTGTCCAGCCACTACCTTGTCATATTCTTTATTGCCAAATGTATGGTTCCTGCCTAATTTCGTATTTTCTATCTGGAGAAAAAGGTAGCACTGCTGATGTTACTCATGATGTTTAGCTTTTTGGAACATGTTTGTATTAAAACAATATAGATCTTCTTGCCTTGAAAGTTTCCTGATATGCTGCTTATATCATTATTCCTGGCACTTCATCATTTATGGTGTTGTTAAAAAAAATTATGTATGACATTTGTTAAGGAGCAGTAAGACTGACTTTATTCAGGGAGGCTACTACAATGGTGTTTTGTAACAGAGGGAAGAGATCAGGTTCAACTCCAAATATGGTAAGGAAAAGCAAGAATTTATAACCAATGTGTCCTCGAGGAAGGGGGTAGTTATGGGATGAAAAATTATAAATTACTGAGAGGAAACTTCAGGGTAAAGGGAGGATTCTGGCTAAACCAACCAAACAGGATTCTTCCTGAAGGCAGGCTAGGGTGATCAGACATCATCTGAGGGATGATGGAGGTTGAAAAACCTGATCAGCTATCAAGAGTGATCATATACCTAGGATGGGGGATTCTGGCTAAAATTGGGTAATGCAGAGACAAATGTGGAAGCCCAAAAGTCAGGGCCTAATTGAGAAGATAGTTCAGAGAAGCCTGAGTAGAATTTGGATAAGGAAAGAATCTTTGTCAGTATCTCCCACAAATACTGGTTTCTAATGACTCTCTCAAGAGTTTTTATAATGCTTTGTTGATGCTGAACACAAATGTAGGGCTCACTCCAAATATGAAAACAAATGTAAATGGTAATATTCTGGTCATCTTAAATGTGCCACCCAGGATTGTATAGAATAAGCATAAATCAACATATCTCCCAACCATGTCTTTTCTTGAACTCTTTAGCTTTAGGCCATAACCATTGCATCCTGAAACTGTGTTCCCTTTTGATGTTATGTGTGTTTAACTGTCTTCCACACACCACCATCAGCAGGGAGAATTGGCAAGGGGCCGATATGCTGAGAGAGAACAGTCCCATTTGCATTATGGAAGATTGTTCTCATATGGCACACCTTAAGATAGATCTAGGAGAGGCACAATGTTCACATATTGATTGATGACAATCAGAAGGATTTGTCAGAGTTACAGAGCAACCACTTTAAAATACTCCAGAAAAAATTGGCATGAGATAGGTGTAGTCCCTTCTAGAGAACATCCTGGCAGTGCTATTCAGGAGTAGACACAGGGTAAAGGATGCTTACTACCACCTATGCTGCCTTAAGTTTCTGTAATATCAGAGACAACACGGTGGTTTGAACACAGATAAGCAAGAGCCAGTGCCTGGGCCCACACACATGATTCAAGCACAGAAATCAGTGCTGGACCACCAGTTAGCCCAGAGCCCTGGACTTGTCCTATGTCCATGAGTGAGAGTCACCCCAAATTATCATGGTAGCACCATTCTGATGGCCCAATCTTGCATGATCCTGTCAAAGAAATACCACACCAGCAAGAAAAAGTGATCTGCTCTTCTAGCCATTTTCCTGCAACAGGGACCCAGCCATTGGTCATAAAATAACATCATAGCCATGAGTCCTGGAGCTCCTCAGGCCATATGGTTGTCTCTATGTGAGGAGAACAGGAGGCAGAGGTTTAGAGAGGACCCTGAAGATGATAAAGGGGGACTGGGATACCCTTCTCCGGTGTCACTTCTATCTCTAGTTGATCTCAGGCACTGAAAAGGAACTTAGGCAATTTCAAGATAAGCAGTTCTGGTGACAAGGGTCCATAATAACCAAGTCTGGACTCAGGATATTCTCCTTGTACTACACAGCCAGTCCAGGCACTGGAGGGGGACTTAGACAGTTTTCAAAAAAAAAAAACAAAAACAAAACGGTCCAAAGTGTAGGACCAGAGACAGGGGCCTACTTAGCAGGGTCAGAAGGCATTACTGAGCCTGGCCCAGAATTTTAAGTTATTGTTCAGTGACAAGTTCCAATATAATGACTCCTACCTCCCCCTCAGAAATATATTCACAATAGGCAGGTTGTGTGTTGAGTGGGAGCTGAGTGCATTAACTTCAGAGAAAGATATGCAATTTCCACTGCTCTGAAAGAAAAGCCATAGTCCTTTAACAGAAAATAGCCAAATCCTAGAAACCACTGTGTAAACACCCCCTGACATGCTCCTCATTTCACAGGGGACAGATAATAATAGTAATAATGGCAGTAGTAACAATAGTAATGTGTAATGTGTTTAAGGTTTATTGAATGCCTGCTATAGTCTAGGAACCATGTTTCCTAGGTGCTTTATGCATATGCTACCTTTAATTTTACTATGACTCTACAAGGTAGATATTACCTCCATTTGAAGATATGAGGAACCAAGGCTCAGAGAAGTGAGGTGGTTTACCCAAGGTCATTCAACTGATGAATGACACAAAACCAGGCCCACATAATTTTGTAACTCTGGTTCTTTGCATTGCATCATACTGTCTTTTCTAACTTGAGCTGTGAGTGACTTCTGAGAGTACAGAAATATAGCCTTGCTTGACACAGAGTCAGAGTGGTGTACAGGGGGGCCTGCAGGACCTAAGATCCTTCCATCTCAGCCTAAAACCTGGCCAGGGTGCTTTGTCACTCTTCTTTTCTTTGTCTGAACCGTTACCCTTCCTTCAAGTCTGTAGGCTCTTTAGTCTTTACAAGTATGCCACTAGTTTTTTTTTTTCCCCTAATTGCATTTGCACATCAGCATTTCATTCTCAGTGGGCTAAAATTAGGTTTCCTCCCTTTCTTTAGATAAACAAGCATGTGAAGCCTCCTAACAGGTGACCTTTAAGCTACTGGCTGGCCTTGAAAGTACAGTTTTCATGGGAAACCTGCTAGGAGCAGCTTTTCCTCTCTACTGAGGAACTGTGGAAATTCAGAGACCTGGATGCTAGCCACTGTGTGACCTTGGTCAGGTTACTGCCTCTGTCTGGTTCTAGGTTTTATAATGTATGAAATGGGGGTGAGGATGGTGAATTGGGGATGGATGAGGTCTAGTGGCAACTTGCTAGCCTGTTCTCTTTCTCAAACTGACATTTAGCAGAAACATCAAATTGAGCATACACATCTTAGAATCCCCTCCTGTGTAATCACAGGGCAGTGTGGTATAAGAGAAAGAGTGTAGGCTTTTGAGTCATAGAGCTCTGGGTTTGAATCCTACCTTTCTACTTCTTTTTGTATGGCCTGGGGAAAGTCATTTAATGTCTCAGATTTGTGGACAGAAAAGTTCATCTCCTACTCCATCTCTTATGTCCCTTCCCTCATTGAGGCCTTTGCTACCACTCTGTCAGGTCCAAAAAATCACCTTTGTGCTGTCTTTAGGGCTCTAAGTTTTCTAAAGCTGATCAGTTATGATTCCCTCCATCCCCAGTCCACTTTTTCCTTGCTCTGAAGTTCTAGGCTCCTTGGCTGCACTAATTTAAGTTGCTTGTAAGGATGATGGACAAGGTAGAAGAATGACAAAGGCTCCCTTCTAGAGCTCAATCATAGAACCACTTAGGGAGCCTAGTGTGGCCACCCAGGCCCCACTGTGCTCCCTGGAGGAGCTCTAGGGCACTTCTCAGTGCTCTATCCATGGGCTTAGGGTGAATGTTGCTCACATACCAGGTATATCTGATGAAGTGAGACATGTACCACCACCATCTCACCTTATAGCTACCAATTCCTTACCCTCCTGGCCAGCAATCTGAGGTGGGGTTCTCCTATCAGCCATGTGCTTCTCAACCAACATTCATTCATCTACTCAGTCACTCATTAATCAGACACTCATCCATTTACTTAAATTGAAAGAGCTACTGGAATGACAACAAACAAGTAGTTTTGTGATCCCTTGCCATACTAGTCACTGTAGACAGATGATCTCCCTGACTGTGATTAGGAACATAGGCTCTGCAGTCAAAATGCCTGCATTCAAATCCTGAATTTTCTACTTACGGGTGACCTGAGACCAAATCCTCAACTTTTCTGTACTTTACTTTTTTCATCTATAAAATAGGGACACAAAAAGCATAACAGATGTTTAGAGAATAAACTGAATTAGTACACAAAAAATGCTAAGAACAAAGCATGATACATAGTAAATACTCAATAGAAATAAGTTATTATTACTAAAGCACACCATAATCTTATGAATACTATTATTATACCCATTTGTGGGTATAGAGACTGAGGCCAAGACAAGTTGGAAAATTTCCAAGTTCAAAGAACTGATAAATGGTAGAGTTATGATTCAAAACCAGGCAGTGTTATTTATGATCTATAATTTGTATAGGAGAGGCATGGGGTGGAGTGGCGGGGGTGGTGGGGAGAGGATGACCTCAGACAAATAAAAATAAGCAAACAAAAAAATCCAGATGATGTCTCAGATATTTAAAGGTTATTCTTTCCTGCTCTTACCTTCTAACTTTTCAGAAAGTTTCATGACTTTCTGAAACAACCATTTGCAGCCTATGACTTTCTAAAAGAATCCCTCCAACCAATCCCCAGATTCTTTGTGTCTTTGATGCCATTGTTTCCCTTACCTGGAATACTATTTCTTCCTACTCATAGATGAGGTTGGACTAATCCCACTCTCATATTTGCCATTGTTTCATCCACCTTCTCCCACATCTTCTGTTCAGCCATCAGATTCTCTCTCTTGGAAGTCCCAGAGAGAAGTGTCTGGCTCTGTCTGGCTCTGTAATCATCACCAGCCCAACTGCCTTTGCTCTCAATGTGATCTCAGCCTAGAATCGTCTCTGCCTCTCTGTCACTCTGCCTGTAAAAGCTCTGACTCTTCCTTCAGGGCCTAGCCTAAGGAAGTCTTAGGGGTCTAGCCCTTCTGTGAAGTCTTCCAAGGCTCTGTAGATAGAGTTAGTCAGTCTATGCTTTGTGAGCCTCTTCCTTCTGAACTTTCTCATAGCATATGTCATTGAATTGTCATTATATACTTCTAGGTTTGTCTCAGCTTAGTCCTAGAGGTTAAGGACTGTGTCTCACTCATATCAGGGTCTCTATCGCCCACTATAGGTATGAGGAATCAGCAGATGCATGTAGATGAGGTAAACTGAATGGAATTGCAGTGAAGTGATCGGGGCTTTTGAGCATGAGTATGAGGTATAAATGGTAAGGGCTTAATTCTCATTAAACTCAGTGCTGGATTCAGGTTGCTTTTAAAGGCAAGCCTTTAGACCTAAAATGACTGACTCCCCTCCCTCTCTTTCTCCCTCCTTTGTACCCTGTCTTCCTCCATTCTTTCCTGCCTCCCATCTTTCCTTCCATCCTTCTGTAAATGATTGTGTCTATTTTTTTGTCTTTGGTGTTGGAATACAGAAGAGTAAGCCTTACTCCTAACCCCATATAAATTCCTCATGAGACTTCCTTAATAATGGGCTCACTGGGCATCCAAAGCCCCCCTGCCTTCAGAGAACCCTCTAACATAGCCCCTCAGACTATCACTCTCTGTCTTTTGCAGAGTTCTAAAATAGCTCCACTGTCCACTGAGAGTCATCATTACCCAGCAACACATTGGCCGAAACCTTTTTCCCAGTCTTTTTTTGCATGGATTCCAGTATAGGGCAGGTTGACAATGTTTAGAAAATTTTCATGCCATTGCCTTATGTCATTATCAGCCTTCCTGGTGGACAGGCTAAAAAAAAGATATAATCTATACCTTACAGATAGCATAACCAAGTCTCAGAGAATTTTATAAGACCCAGTCTGTTTAAATCTGCATATGGGTCTGCTAAAATGCATTTCACCATGGATGACCTAGGTTTTTCACAGGCAGAACCATTTTCAATGGGATTAAGCTACTTTACACTAGAAAACCAGCTCCATCTGGGTTGGCAAAGGGCATATGGAGATAAAATTGTGAGAGAGTTGCTGCTGAGAAAATGACACATTCAGGGTTGTGTCCCAAAGTTCAATAATTCCAGTAATTGCTGACTTATGTATTTTTGTTTCTGTTTTTCCACTTTGCTCCCTATTCCTTAATGTATATAGATGGTTAGAACTGACTCCTCCCTGAGAAGATCTGAGTCACTGTTTTCCTTTTGTGTGTAAGGCTTCTGGATCAGGCCTAAAGATACCTGTGAAACTTAATTCATCCATAATGTTATCAAATATTCCTTAAGCATCTGCTCCATGTCAAGTCCTGTATGGGGACTGAGAATATTAAAAAGCTTGACATGTCTAGTGACCTCATGAAGCTCACAGTGATAACAGAGATAAACATAATTACCCCAAATACAATTGATACAGAAAAGACACGACTGCACCAAATTCAAGACACTATTGCATTGTACAGTGTGCAGATGCAAGAGCCACTTTTAGACAGTGTACCAAGAAAGCCCTCCTCACTATAATAAGATATAGTAGTTGAGTCTTGAAAGATTCAAGAAGAGATGTTACTTGGGTATTCAGGAGCAAGAAAGGCATTCCAGCTAAAGGCATGTGCTCAGAAGGAACAGTTTTATGTATTCCAGGAACAGTAAGACAAAAATTCAATATGGCTGCTTTTAAAACTAAGGAATGGTAATGGTGAGAGATAAGACTAGGTAAGCACTGGGAGGTAGGGGTGGGCTAGCGATATAGGGACTGTTTTGATGGCTTGTACTTAAGGCAACATAAGGTCTTAGGAGGGAAGGGACCTACCCAGTTAATGCATATCCTTGTCTGTTAGAAATGCAGTGGAATGATCTCTAATAAAGGAACTAGAAAACCTGGGTTCTACTTTTTTTTTCTATTTCCTGTAGATTGGGTCAATTTCAAGTCTTATAATATCTTCAAGCCTGTTTCATCACCCATAAAATGGGCATAATATCTGACCTACCCATCCTATAAAATTATTTTGAGAAGAAGATGAAGAAATGGTTATGAAAATAATTTTTGAGTTATAAAAAGGTTTTGTTATTATAAATAATTATATTATCTTTTTTATTATACTAGGCATAATTATATTCTCAACAGACATTTTAATATCTCTCAAACAACAGAACTAGCATGTGGAGTAAAAAGTTCAATGATAACTTTCTCGGGATGTTATTTAAATAGTATGATATTTTATGGTATAGAGATAGGAGAAAAGAAAGGAAATGCATTATGTTTACTGAGCATTTATGTGCCAAGTGCTATGTTAGATTCTTTACTTACACTTAAATCATCCTCTCAGTACCCCTATGAGGACAGGTATTATTATTCCATTTTATAGATGAGGAAACTAAGGCTCAAAGAGATGCAATAACTTACCAAGTCACTAACTAGTGAGTGGCAGGGCCAGGATTATAACCCAAGTACACACTAGTCCAACTCCTGCATTCTTCTCTATATATTGAGTTTTGGAGAGAGTGGACAGTGAGGCAAGGGAAACAGGAAGTGTTTGCAGATGGGAATAAATATGGCATGTGTTTGAGAGTGAGGAGCTCTTCCCAGCTAGGAAAGAGGATACGGGTTTGGGATCGTTGAAAAATTTTGGCCAGAAATTCTTGAATGCCATGCACAATTTTGTTTTGCTTCTTGACTTGTAAGCATGAGTGACTGTTAGTGAACAGGGGATATCTAAATAAGGCTGTTTTGAAAGGAAGATTGGGCCAAATGAAGAAAACATCAGACTTTGGATCAGGTCACGATCTCTCAGTCTGAGTTTGAGTCCCACACGGGGCTCTGTGCTGACAGCTGAGAGTCTGGAGCCTGTTTCAGATTCTGTGTCTCCCTATCTCTCTGATCCTCCCTCACTTATGTTCTCTCTCTCTCTCTCTCTTTCTCTGTCTGTCTCAAAAATAAGTAAACATTATAATTTTTTTTAAAAATGCAGTTAAATAATGCATTTTATTATTTTCTTTTTATCTTTTAAGACACCAAATTCCCTGAGTATATAGCCAGCAGAAAATTTAGTCTTTCTAGGGTTGGATAGACCTCAAAGCATTAGAATCTGCACAATTCTTATAGTTAATCATGTTAGATTCCTAAAGGAACTTCCTCCTGAATCCCTACCCTCATTTCCTTCCAGTCCCTTTCCTATAGCTACTAAGTCTCACTCCTGAAATGTTCTTCACTTCTTTTCTGTCACCCAGTATTATGACCAACCATTAAAGTGCACTTCTTTCTTGAAGTTCCTACTTTGAATTAATGCAGATTTTAGCTATTCCTTCTTCCTCTACTTCTAGTGGCTTCTTATTACAATTAAAGTAACATTCAAACTCCTTATCATGGGAGTATAATGCATAATGTAATCTCTGCCTGTCTCTCTACTTCATCTTCTCTCCCTTTCCATTTCTCATTAAGCTCCAGCCATGCCAGCCTCTTCAGCTTCTCAGATACTCCAAGCTTTTTTCCTCTATCACCATTCTGGCAGGAATTTGAAGAGAATTTAATAAGGAGACAATTTACAAGGGTGTTGGCAGGATGTAGGGAAAACACAAGGTGTAATGCAGTAACTGGGGCTAGTAATATAGGGGGGCATGTTACCACTCAAGCCTGAAGAGGCAAAGGGAAAAAATGGGAATCAGACCACAAAATAAGAGGATTCTGTTGAGAGGGTCACCTGACAGGAGTTGAGAAATATAGATCGAGGGACACAACTAGTTTAAGGTGACTCCACAAGGAAGGATCCAGGGAAATAAACATTTAGACAGTTCTTTCCTCTATCTTTCCCATATCTTTCCGGGGGTCCCCATTGTCTAAACCCAGCCTGGAAGCTTGAGTGAAAGGTAGCCCTTTTTATTTGGTAGGTTGAACCAATTGCCAAAATCTAGAATTCCACAAGGTTCAACTCAAACATACAAGTCAGCCTTCTGAGGAAAAGAGCAGAACTGAAAAGGGTGAGAAGAGGTCTGGAGAAGCAAACTCAAGATGCCCAGCATAACCTCTTTACATAGAGCACTGTTACCCTGTTCTCCAAGTGACTTTATTGATGTTTTTCCTCAGTTCAAATGCCATCTCTTTTACATAGATCTTCCTTGACTACCCAATCAAAAGTAGCATAACCCCAAACACTAGCATCACTATTAAATCAATTTCATTTTATTCACACTATTTATCACCATCTAAACTTATCTATATATTTTTCTTATTCAAATTAATTTTCTGTCTCATCTACTAGAATGTCATATTTTATTGCATTTTCCTAGTCATACTTGTACTATAGTTGTTTACATATCTTTCTTTGATGAGCTTCTTGAGAATAGCAATGCTATTTTATTCTTTTTAACCCCCAGCATCTGGTAGGAGACCTAGTACATAGTAGATTACTAAAATTTTGTTTAAGCGAATTAACAGTTCACCTTAAAACAAGGCAGAAATTTGACACTGGGTGCAAGCTCTGGGACATTCTATTTTGAGTTCAAGAAACTCTCATATTATTACCAAAATGTTACATACCTGTGTCTTGTCATCTCAAGTCATGCAAGGATAAGCACCATATCTTCTTCTCTTGGTTCTACCAGAGCATTCTTAGATTCTCATTGGGCAATTGTTGATTCTTGCTTTAGACACATATCTAATTAGCTTTGTTGGTTGGCTTCACAGCCCACAGTAAAATACAAGAAGAAAACTAGAAAAGACAAAGACTACCATAGCAAGTAGATTAACAGCCACATGAGTGACAGCTGGTGGTCTGGCAGCAAAACAGGAAACAGAAGCAACTTAAATTCAAGCTCCACAAGAGCTTGTGGACCTTGACTCATTACTTATCTCCCAAGTATCTAGAAAAGTCTGGTATGTGGTAATGATGATGATGATGATGATGATAATAATAATAATAATAATAATGGTTAGAAATAATAGCATAGGGCTATTAAATGGTAGATAACTTATTTATACCCAGACTTTGGTTTCAGAGTTCATGCTGAATAAATATTTGTTAAATTAATGATTAAATGAAAGAATGAATGAATTAAATGTGTTACTTTTCAGTCTGCAATTCATTTAATTTCCTCATGGGATGGTGTTTATACTTAAGAATAAATGCAATTTACATTGTACTTTCCAATGTTATAACTGAAAGCAAAATTAATAATGTCTTCCCTTTTTTAATACCAGTAAATGTTAGTGTGCATTCCTGTTGTGTTTAAATATAAACTCCATTAAAGCTGTGTTTTTCCCTTGATTTTTATATCCCAGTAGCTAAAGCAGTCTTTTAACTCTCAGAAATGACACCCACCTTTAAAAGCCCCAGGAAAGAGTACAAATATTTAGTCCTAGTTTTACATGATGGCAATTTTCCCGTAGGCACAATCCCATTGCATTTATAGCACTTGCCAGAGTTATGCCAGTCACATGGCTCCAAAAACTGCCAAAGAAAGAAGACTAAACTTTAAGCCTAAAAATAAAAGAAAAGGAGGAAAAAAGATCTGGATGCATGTCATATCACCCTAACGGCACGTGCAGATTCTATTTTGATTACACTGCATGCAGGTTGATGGGCATATCCAAGAAGTCCCTGTCTCCTGTAACTTAGGAATCACCAGCAGTTGGGTTTTGTTAAATATTTTGCCAGCTGGCTTGGTTCCTCCCCAATCATGTCCCTGGAGCCTTGACAGCATTTGTAGATGACAGAATATCTCCTTTTGGAAATCTCTACAAGTTGGATAGCCATGTTCTGTGCTGGCCTGTCCTGGTGCAATGAGTACACTTGTGGGTACCCCATTTTAAGATGATGATGCAGCTTTGCTGGGACAGGTCAGCTTGAGAGGAGAAGGGCATGGAAATGAAGATGGAGGAGTCACAAGTGTTGAGCGTGGAGAAGAATCTGGCTTGTGAATTTGCTAGCTCTGTGATAACGGGCAGTTCTACATATCTGGCCACTCCACGTCTGAGTTTCCTCATCTATAATTTGTACTCACAGTTTTGTTGTGGGAATCAAAAAGAAAGTATATGAGAAAGGGTCATATCACTTATAAAGTTCTACCTGGTATTTGTTTATTATCTGAATAGCTTGTGAGACCAAACATTTAGTCAAAAATGTAGTATATGATAAGAAGTGTTAGCCTTAGAATCAGAAGGCCTGAGTGCAAATTTATTTCTGCCACTTGATAGCTGGGTGACCTTATGCTATTCACTTAGCCTTCTGACCTTCAGCTTTTCTAATCTATAAAATTAGAATTCATAAGTTTCTTCAAGAAATTGATCTTCAGTCTTCAAGATATTGATCTTCTGTTTTGTTCATGGGCTTGGTCATGTGTGGGGATATGCAATGTAGATGCTTATATATTATGGAGACAATAAATAAAAAGAGACAGGGTCATAACTTGTAACCAAATATCTCTGCTCTGTAAGAAATGGATCTAAACCAGCCTGATGCATTGTTGCCTATTTATAAATAGTATTTGAAACAACAATTTAAAAAAATGTTAAACTAGTCCCTTGCCAAGACCCTTTTTACCACGGTCTCATTTGGCCGTTATAAGAGTCCCATGAGATGGGAAGAGTAGTACCATTGTTACCCTCACATTCATCTACCCATCTATTCACTTGATACATTTATTTTGTGCCAATTATTGTACATAAAGTACTCTAATTGCTGTCCAAATGTAAATATGTGTAATTTCCTCACATGCCTTTCATTCTTGAAAAATTGGAAGTTTCTTATTGGATATCCCCTGAGCAGCTGCATGGAGAGGAAATGTTCCTTTGACTTAAAGGTGAGCAGCCTGGGGTTTAAATTCCTGCTCTACCAGGACAGGGGAGGAGCTCTGGCTAAGTTTTAGAGCCTGGCACATAGTAGACTCTTAATAAATAGTGGGAGAATGGATGAATGAATGAATAAGTGATGCCATTTCATCTCTTTGAGCCTCAGTTTGCTCATCTGTGAAATGGAAATGATAATTCCTGGACCCCAAAATGGTTGTCAGATTTGCATGAATTACTGTTTAATTACAGCATTTCTCTAAATGGCAAATCAACAAATATGGCCATGCCTGAGCTCCATCCTCCTCTTATCCAGGGCGGATAGCCATTTCCTCCCTGGAAATTACCCACTGTGGTCTACCTTGCTTGAGTGCGTTTTGGAAAACTTTCCTTTTTGCCAGATTACTCTGGTTGCTATGTCGATCATAGACTATAGGACTACAGGTAAAGAATCCAGTTATGAAGCTATTTCTGCAATCTAGGCAAGAAATGGTGGTGATTTGAACCAGAACAGTAGCAGTGGATTGGTATATTAGGTATATTTTAAAAATAAACCCAATAGTGTTTCTTAAAGGATTGGATATGTAGTAAATGATAGAAAAGAGTCAAGGATGATTTCAGGAGTTTTTGCTGTGAACACTAGAAGGATGGAGTTGCCATCAACTGAGATGGGGTAGATTTGTGGAGATAAATCAGAAGTACAGTTTGGGCATATTAAATTTGAGGTGTTTATTAGAATCAAGTAGAAATGTTAAAGAGGCAGTTGGATATATACATCTGGAGACAGAAAGGGAGGTTTAGGTTAGAGACAGGAATTTGGCAACAGTGCCACAGGCAGACCAAGTTGGGATGAACACAGCCATTGTCTCTGGCAATCAGGAGATTGTAGGTGATGTTTTTCAGAGCCATTTCAGTTACACAAGAAGTAAAGAAGTCAGACTGCAGTTGTTAAGGAATAAAGAAGCATCAAAAAAATAGCAATAGTAAATGTGGATTACTCTTGTTAAGTTTTTGGTAGTGGAGGAAAAGGGCAAAGGAGGCAGGAGTTGATGGGAAAGAACTGATGTTTCAATTAGGCTGTAATTTTAGCACACTGACTGTAATTTTAGCACACTTCATACCTCTTAACACGCTTTTCTCCAGTAGCTTTTTCAAAGTCTGTCTCCAAGGGCTCCGTCTCTGGTTCTTCTCCCACTGCCTGCTCCTTAAAGTTTCTGTCTGCAGATTTCTTCCTTTGGACTTTGTTCACCTGCTCTGCAGAGAAAATTATAAAATTCTAGTCTGGCATTAAAGACTCTCCAAGATCTGGCTCTGGTATGTTAGTATTAAGTTTCTTCCTCCCATATTCTCTCTCCCATACAACCTAAGCAGTTTCTACTCTGGATTGTTTTCTAGTCCCAGAACTTTTCACTTTCATGCTTCCATGCTTTTAAGCAAGATCTTCACTTTGCCCAGAAGCCCTACCTCCATTTCTTCATATATGCAAATATTTCTTTTGGTTCAAGACTCTGCTCAAATGCCATTCCTTCCAGGCAGTCTCAAACTCCCCTCTCACATGTGTAGGAATTAGAACACAATCTCTTTTTTATAGTAATTATTACTTTCAAATTTTCCAAAAATGGCATAAATAATTTTATAGTTGTTGATGTAAATGTCACAGATATTGGATGATCTTTTTCTGAAGCTTTGAGATTCTTTGTGATTCTCTTATTATCAAGTGCTCCTGAGTGTCTACCATGTAGTTAACATCAGAGATGGCTTACTGTCATGTTAATAAGATGGAGTTGAGATTCAGGTAGATCTCAGTTAAAAGTCTTATGTTGCTAATTATTAGTTGTGTGACCTTGACTAAAATTATGTAATGCCTTTGATCATTAGTATCATGATCTATAAAATGGGTACCTTATTAGGAAAAAATAAGATGGTAAATATAAAACATCTGGTAGATAGATTATTGGATGCATATCAAGTTACTCAGTAAATATTTGTCAACTCAGTTTCATTGAATTGGTCTATTTCATAAAGCATTCTTTCTGCCTTTACTGCCATGAACTATTGGGGGGACACGATTAGATCATTGATTTAATTTTTTTTTCATTGATTTAATTTTTATTAAGTAAAAAGGGCTACAGTTTTAACCTGCTCTGAACCTCAGTAGTGGACTGATTGTCTGAAGGACTAGCATAATTTTCTGTTTAAATAGGACAAATTGAATTACACATAAACAGCAGTAGAAATTCCTGCAGAGTACTATTTTTCAACATAAACCATTATCCCTGCCAGCCATATGTATAGACACAACAAAGCTTCTGTATTTATATTTTTTCATTAAAAACAAAATGATTAATTTCACAAGTTAACTTATTGTATTCGTCACAACAGCCAAATTCAAATTAAATAGTTTAATGCTTTAGCGATTAAAGACTGGGTTCTTGAAAGGATTCTGTAATTTTGATGCCATTTTCTTAGTAAGAGCCTATAGTTGTTATTTTCTAGCAAGAAATCTTAAAGGATTTCACAGCATCATTTTTCCTAGTGCATTATTTTCAGAGATTTTAAATTGGTCTCTGGTTACTTTCAGAAATCAAATCCTCTAATGTCTGTCAACTATGGAAACAGCAACATGTAGTGATATAGTGAACAAAGTGTAGCTTGAAGGGTGGAAAGGTCTACATTTGAATTCTGTCCATGGGAAAATTCCTTTAGAAAGTGGTCCACTTCCATTCTTTTGCATACTGCTGTCCAGTTTTCCCAACACCATTTGTTGAAGAGACTTTTTCCCATTGAATATTCTTTCCTGCTTTTTCAAAGATTAATTGATCATATAATTATGGGTTTATTTCTGGGTTTTCTATTCTGTTCTGTTGATCTGTGTGTCTACTTTTGTGCCAGTACCATACTGTTTTGATCACTACAGGTTTGTTAAATAACTTGAAGTCCAGAAATGTGATGCCTCCAGCTTTCCTTTTCTTTTCGAAGATTGCTTTGGTTATCCAGGGTCTTTTGTGGTTCCATACAAATTTTAGATTGCTTATTCTACATCTGTGAAAAATGCTGCTGGTATTTTGATAGGGATTGCATTAAATATGTAGATTACTTTGGATAGTACAGACATTTTAACGCTATTTTTTTTTCTTCTAATCCATGTGCCTAGAGTGCCTTTCCATTTCTTTGTGTCATCTTGAATTATTTTCATCAGTGTTTTATAGTCTTCAGAGTACAGATCCTCCAAATCCTTGGTTAAGTTTATTCCTAGATTCTTATTATTTTGGTGCAGTTTAAAATAGGGTTGGGTTTTTTTCTTTTCTTTTTTTAAATATTATGTTTTATTTTTTTAAATTTATATTCAAATCAGCATATAGTGCAACAATGATTTCAGGAGTAGATTCCTTAGTGTCCCTTACCCATTTAGCCAACCCGCACTCCCACAACCCCTCCTGTAACCCTCAGTTTGTTCTCCATATTTATAAGTCTCTTCTGTTTTGTCCCCCTCCTTGTTTTTATATTATTTTTGTTTCCCTTCCCTTATGTTCATCTGTTTTGTCTCTTAAAGTCCTCCTATGAGTGAAGTCATATGATTTTTGTCTTTCTCTTACTGACTAATTTCACTTAGCATAATACCCTCCAGTTCCATCCACATAGTTGCAAATGGCAAGATTTCATTCTTTTTGATTTCCAAGTAATACCCCATTGTGTGTGTGTGTGTGTGTATATGCATATATATATATATATATATATATATATATATATATATATACACACACCACATCTTCTTTATCCATTCATCCATTGATGGACATTTGGGCTCTTTCCATACTTTAGCTATTGTTGATAGTGCTGCTATAAACATTGGGGTGCATGTGTCCCTTCGAAACAGCACACCTGTATCCCTTGTGGTAAATGCCTAGTAGTGCAATTGCTGGGTGTAGGGTTGTTCTATTTTTAGTTTTATGAGTAACCTCCGTACTGTTGTCCAGAGTGTCTGCACCAGCTTGCACTGCACCAACAATGCAAAAGAGATCCTCTTTTTCTGCATCCTTGCCAATATCTGTTGTTGTCTGAGTTGTTAATGTTAGCCATTCTGACAGGTGTCAGGTGGTATTTCATGGTTTTGATTTGTATTTCCTTGATGATGAGTGATGTTGAGCATTTTCTCATGTGTCAGTTGGCCATCTGGATGTCTTTTTGGAGAAGTGTCTATTCATGTTTTGCCCAATTCTTCACTGGATTATTTGTTTTTTGGGTGTTGAGTTTGATAAGTTCTTTGTAGATTTTGGATACTAACCCTTTATCTGATAAGTTGTTTGCAAATATATTCTCCCATTCCATCAGCTGCCTTTTAGTTTTGCTGATTGTTTCCTTCGCTGTGCAGAAGCTTTTTATTTTGAGGAGGTTCCAGTAGTTCATTTTTGCTTTTGTTTCTGTTGCCTCCAGACACATGTTGAGTAAGAAGTTGCTGCAGGCAAGATCAAAGAGGTTTTTGCCTGCTTTCTCCTCGAGGATTTTGATGGCTTCCTGTCTTACATTTAAGTCTTTCATCCACTTTGAGTTTATTTTTGTGTATGATGTAAGAAAGTGGTCCAGGTTCATTCTTCTGCATGTCGCTGTCCAGTTTTTCCAGCACGACTTGCTAAAGAGACTGTCTTTATTCCATTGGATTTTCTTTCCTCCTTTGTCAAAGATTAGTTGGCCGTATGTTTGTGGGTCCATTTCTGGGTTCTCTATTCTCTTCCGTTGATTGGAGTGTCTGTTCTTGTGCCAGTACCATACTGTCTTGATGATTACAGCTTTGTAGTATAGCTTGAAGTCTGGGATTGTGATGCCTCCTGCTTTGGTTTTCTTTTTCAAGATTGCTTTGGCTATTAGGGGTCTTTTCTGGTTCCATACAAAGTTTAGGATTGTTTGTTCTAGCTCTGTGAGGAATGCTGGTGTTATTTTGATAGGGATTACGTTGAATATGTAGATTGCTTTGGGTAGTATCAACATTTTAACAATATTTGTTCTTCCTATCCAGGAGCATGGAATCTTTTTCCATTTTTTGGTGTCTTCTTCAATTTCTTTCATAAGCTTTCTATCATTTTCAGTGTTTAGATTTTTCACCTCTTTGGTTAGATTTATTCCTAGGTATTTTATGTTTTTTTTGTGCAACTATAATGGGATCACTTCCTTGATTTCTCTTTCTGTCGCTTCATTGTTGGTGTATAGGAATGCAACCGATTTCTGTGCATTGATTTTATATCCTGCAACTTTGCTGAATTCATGAATCACATATAGCAGTTTTTTGGTGGAATCCTTTGGGTTTTCCATATAGAGTGTCATGTCATCTGTGAATAGTGAAAATTTGACCTCCTCCTGGCCAATTTGGATGCCTTTTATTTCTTTGTGTTGTCTGATTGCAGAGGCTAAGACTTCCAATACTATGTTGAATAACAGTGGTGAGAGTAGACATCCCTGTCTTGTTCTTGACCTTAGGGGGAAAGCTCTCCGTTTTTCCCCATTGAGGATGATATTAGCATTGGGTCACTCATATATGACTTTTATCATCTCGAGGTATTATCCTTTTGTCCCTACTTTCTTGAGGGTTTTTATCAAGAAAGGATGCTGTGTTTTGTCAAAAGCTTTCTCTGCATCTATTGAGAGGATCATATGGTTCTTGTCCTTTCTTTTGTTGATGTGATGAATCATGTTAATTGTTTTGCGGATATTGAACCAGCCCTGCATCCCAGGTATAAATCCCACTTGGTCGTGGTGAATATTTTTTTTTAATGTACTGTTGGATCCGGTTGGCTAATATCTAGTTGAGGATTTTGGTTTGCATCCATGTTCATCAGGGAAATTGGTCTGTAGTTCTCCTTTTTAGTGGTGTCTCTGTCTGGTTTTGGAATGAAGGTAATGCTGGCTTCATAGAAAGAGTTTGGAAGTTCTCCTTCCATTTCTATTTCTTGGAACAGTTTCAAGAGAATAGGTGTTAACTCTTCCTTAAATGTTTGGTAGAATTCTCCTGGAAAGCCATCTGGGCCTGGACTCTTGTTTTTTGGCAGATTTTTGATTACTAATTCAATTTCCTTACTGGTTATGGGTCTGTTCAAATTTTCTATTTCTTCTGGTTTCAGTTTTGGTGGTGTATATATTTCTAGGAATTTGTCCATTTCTTCCAGATTGCCCATTTATTGGCATATAGTTGCTCATAATATTCTCTTATTATTGTTTTTATTTCTGTGTTGGTTGTGATCTCTTCTCTTTCCTTCCTGATTTTATTTATTTGGGTCATTTCCTTTTTCTCTTTGATCAAACTCACTAGTGGTTTATCAATTTTGTTAATTCTTTCAAAGAATCAACTTCTGGTTTCATTATCTCTTTTACTGTTCTTTTGGTTTCCAAGCATTAATTTCTGCTCTAATCTTTATTATTTCCTCTCTTCTGCTGGTTTTGGATTTATTTGCAGTTCTTTTTCCAGCTCCTTAAGGCGTAAGGTTAAGTTGTGTATCTAAGATCTTTCTTCCTTCTTTTTTTTTTTCTCAACATTTATTAATTTTTGGGACAGAGAGGGACAGAGCATGAACGGGGGAGGGGCAGAGAGAGAGGGAGACACAGAATTGGAAACAGGCTCCAGGCTCTGAGCCATCAGCTCAGAGCCTGACGCGGGGCTCGAACTCCCGGACCGCGAGATCGTGACCTGGCTGAAGTCGGACGCTTAACCGACTGCGCCACCCAGGCGCCCCTTTTTCTTCCTTCTTTAGGAAGGCCTGGATTGCTATATACTTTCCTCTTATGACTGCCTTTGCTGTGTGCCAGAGGTTTTGGATTGTGGTGCTGTCATTTTCATTGACTTCCATATACTTTTTAATTTCTTCTTTAACTGCTTGGTTAGCCCATTCATTCTTTAGTAGGATGTTCTTCAGTCTCCAAGTGTTTGTTACCTTTCCAAATTTTTTCTTGTGGTTGATTTCGAGTTTCATAGCATTGTGGTCTGAAAATATGCACAGTATGATCTCGATCTTTTTGTACTTACTTAGGGCTGATTTGTGTCCCAGTATATGGTCTATTCTGGAGAACGTTCCATGTGCACTGGAAGAATGTATATTCTGCTGCTTTAGGATGAAATATTCTGAATATATCTGTTAAGTCCATCTGGTTCAATGTGTCATTCAAAGCCATTGTTTCATTGTTGATTTTTTTGATTAGATGATCTGTCTATTGCTGTGAGTGGGGTTTTGACATCTTCTAGTATTATGGTATTACTATTGATGAGTTTCTTTATGTTTGTGATTAATTGATTTACATATTTGGATGTTCTCACATTTGGTGCATAAATGTTTACAATTCTTAGGTCTTCTTGGTGGATAGACCCCTTGATTATGATATAATGGCTTTCTGCATCTCTTGATACAGTCTTTAAAGTCTAGATCGTCTGATATGAGTATGGCTACTCTGGCTTTCTTTTGTTGACTATTAGCATGATAGATGGTTCTCCATCCCCTTACTTTCAATCTGAAGGTGTCTTTAGGTCTAAAGTGGGTCTCTTGTAAACAGCATATAGATGGATCTTGTTTTCTTATCCATTCTGTTACCCTATGTCTTTTGATTGGAGCATTTAGTCCATTGAGGTTTAGAGTGATTACTGAAAGATATGAATTTATTGCCAGTATGATGCTAGTAGAGTTGGAGTTTCTGGTGGTGTTCTCTGGTCCTGTTTAATCGTTGTTGCTTTTGGATTTATGTATATATAAATTATATGTATACATATATATTTTATATATATACATATATATAATTTACACACACATATAATTTATATATATATAATGTATATATATCACTTATATATTTATTTACATATATATGTATATATATATACACACATACACACTTGTATATGTATATATATATATATATATATATATATATATATATATATTCATCTTTTTTCCCCTCAGAGAGTCCCCCTGAAAAATTCTTGCAGGGCTGGTTTAGTGTTCACAAACTCCTTTAATTTTTGTTTGTCTGGGAAACTTTTTATCTCTCCTTCTATTTTGAATGACAGCCTTACTGGATAAAGAATTCTTGGCTGCATATTTTTCTGATTCAGCACACTGAATATATCCTGCCACTCATTTCTGGCCTGCCAAGTTTCTGTGGATAGGTCTGCTGCAAACGTGGTCTGTCTTCCCTTGTAGGTTAGGGACTTTTTTTCCCTTGCTGCTTTCATGATTCTCTCCTTGCCTGAGTATTTTGTGAATTTGACTATGAAAGACCTTGTTGATGGTCGGTTTTTGTTGAATCTAATGAGGGTCCTCTGTGCTTCCTGGATTTTGATGTGTGTGTCTTTCCCCAGGTTAGGAAAGTTTTCCACTATGATTTGCTCACATAACCCTTCTACCCCTGTTTCTCTCTCTTCATCCTCTGGGACCCCTATTATTCTGATGTTGTTCCTTTTTAATGAGTCACTGATTTCTGTAATTCTTAAATTGTGCTCTCTTGCCTTAATCTCCCTCTTTTTTTTTCTGCTTTGTTATTCTAAGTTTGTCCTCTATATCGCTGATTCTCTGTTCTGCCTCATCCATCCTTGCTGCTGCTGCATCCATCCGTGATTGCAGCTCAGTTATAGCATGTTAAATTTCATTCTGGCTATTTTTTACCTCTTTTATCGCTGCAGAAAGGGATTCTAAGCTATTCTCGACTCCAGCTAGTATTCTTATTATCGTGATTCTAAATTCTGGTTCAGACATCTTGCTTCTGTCTGTGTTGGTTAAATCCCTGGCTGTCGTTTCTTCATGCTCTTTCTTTTGGGGTGAATTCCTTCATTTTGTCATTTTGAAGGGAGAAAAGGAATTAATGGGGTATAAAAATTGAAATTAAAAAAACTAAAATTAAAAAGATATTAAAATTAAAATTTAAACACACACACACACATAAAATAAATGATGCTAGATTCTAGGTGTGTTTGGTCTGGTGGTTGAAAGTGGTTTGACAGATTAGAGAAAAAAAGGTGGGGGGAGAAGAAAAAGGAAATTGTTTGAGAATTTGCAAAAATGAATACACTGAAGTAGACTAAAATAGATGATGGGAGTAAGATGGAATTTGAAAAAATATACACAAAAGAATAAAGTAGAAAAATTAAGGAAAAATATTTTTAATAAAAATTAAAAATAACTATGAATCTTTTATTTTTTCTGTATTCAAGAAAAAGAAAAGAAACGAAAAAGAGACAAAAGATAAAAAAAAGAAAAGGAATTGTTTGAAAATTTGAAAATATGAATACACTAGTAGACTAAAGTAAAACGATGGAAGTAAATAGAATTTGAAAAAAATTTCATAAAAGCAAAAAATATAGTAAAAAAGTAAAGAATATTTTTAATAGAAATTGAAAGTAAAAATGAAATTTTTCTGTTTCTACATTCAAGAAGAAGAAAAGAAATGAAAAAGAGAAAAGAAGAAAAAGAAAGAAAAAAAAAGGAAATCATTTGAATATTTGAAAAGGTGAATACACTGAAGTCAACTAAACTAAAATGATGGACGTAAAATAGAATTTGAACAAATTTACACAAAAGTAAAAATACAGTAATAAAAACTAAAAAATATTGTTAATAAAAATTTAAAATAAAATGAATTTTTTCTCTTTCTGTATTCAAGAAAATGAAAAGAAGTGTAAAAGAGAAAAAGAAAGGAAATAAAATTGAATAGATGGACCTGCTAACAGATTGAAGCAGGACTGAAATTACTTCGTTTTCCCCTAGAAGTCAGTCTGTGTAGCGTTTTATAGTCCATAAACTAAGCCGGCGATGAGACTTGTGTTTTTGAGAGCAAAGTTGGCCCATTTGGGTGCTGCTCAGTGTAACAGCTCCGCTCTCCACTAGATGGTGCTGCTAGCCTACTGGGGTGGATTGTTGCAGGGCTCGTAGGTGCGTATGCGCATTCGCAGAAGCGGTGAAAATGGCGCCACCCTGCTACCCAGTCTGTTCTCCCGGATAAGCAATTGTGCACCCATCCTCTCTCTTCAGCTTTCGTCTGCTCCCTGCTTTTTCACTCTCTGTGACCAGGCCCCAGGCAGTACCTCTCTCCCAACTTTTGTCTCAGATGCATCTGTTTTCCCTGGCCCCTTACTTCTGAAGGACTGCATCTTTGACCCCTTCCGCCCCTCTGCAAGAGGGTCTTACCAAGCAATGGCTGAATGTCGGCTGCCCTTAGGAAGACTTGCTGGACCTGCTGCTGGCGGTGCCCTGAGACTACAGCCAGGTGCCAGTCCGCCCCAGAAAAAGTTTGCGACATAATGTAGCAGCAGCGTTTCAGGGATTATGGAAAATCATAATACACATCTGGCACCAGGCTTCACCCTCAATGAACTTGCCCCAGCACCAACAAATGTGGCTGCCTTCCGGGTTCTGCTGAAACCAGGTGGCTTCAACAGTCTCTACCAAATGTCCTTCCAGCAGTGGAACCTCTTTTCCCTGTGTGGCCCAAGAACCTCCCGGACACCACTCTGTTTCTGGGATTTGCCCTTCCCACCAGAGCACCACTAGGTATCGAGCTGTGGAGTTGCAGCCTTTGCACTCCCCTTGTTTACAGTCTTAATGGAATTTAAACCCTCTCCTTTCTCCTTTCTCCCTTTTTAGTTTAGTCCCTGCAGCTGTTTCCAATTTTCCACTTTCTCTCCAGCTGCTTTTGGGGAGGGGTGCTTTTCCTGTATTCTCCCCCCCAACCTGGCCCAGTCTTCATCCTGTCTCTGCTCACAAAAGCACCTCCTTTCCTGTGCCTTCTGACTCCCCAAGTTCACTTCTCTGCGCCACGTACCTGCTGAATTCTGTGGTTCAGGTTGTGCAAATTGTTGTGTTCATCCTCCAGTCAGTTTTCTAGGTGTGTAGGATGGTTTAGTGTTGGTCTGGCTGTATTTCATGGACGTGAGACACACAAACAACTTCCGTGCTGTTAGGGTTGGTTTTTTAATTTCACTTTCTACTGCTTTGTTATTACTGTATAGGAATGCAACAAATTTCTGTACATTGATTTTGTATTCTGTGACTTTACTGAATTCATTTATCAGTTCTAGTAGTTTTTTGGTAGAGTCTTTTGGGTTTTCTATATACGGTATCATGTGATCTGCAAATAGTGAAAGTTTACTTTTTCCTTACTGATTTGGGTGCCTTTTATTTTGTTTTGTTGTCTGATTGCTGTGGCTAGGACTTTCAGTACTATGTTGAGTAACAGTGGTGAGACTGGACATCCTTGTCTGATTCCTGACTTTAGGGGAAAGTTCTCAGTTTTCCACCATTGATGATGATGGCCTTTATTATGTTGAGGTATGTTCCCTCTAAACCTTCTTTGTTGAGGGTTTTATTACAAATGCATGTTGTACTTTGTCAAAAGTTTTCTCTGCATCTATTGAAAGGGTCATATGATTTTGATCTTTTCACTTATTGATGTATATATCATATTGATTGATTTGCAAATATTCAGCCAACCTTGCATCCCAGGAATAAATCCTACTTGATCATGGTGAATGATTCTTCTAATATATTGTTGAATTCATTTTGCTAGTATTTTGTTGAGGAGTTTTGCATCTATGTTCATCAGAGATTTTGGCCTGTTCTCTTTTTTTGTTGTGTCTTTCACTTGTGTTGGTATTAAGGTAACGCTGACCACAAAGTGAATTTGGAAGTTGCTGCTGCTGCTGCTCCTGCTTCCCCCACCCCTCCTCCTCCTCCTCCTCCTCCTCCTCCTCCCCCTCCTCCTCCTCCTCCTCCTTCTTTGGAATAGTTTGTGAAGAATAGGTATTAACTCTCTTTTAAATGTTTGGTAGAATTCATCTGTGAAGGCTTTGTGTCTTGGACTTTTGTTTGTTGGGATTTTATTTTTTTGATTACTGAATCAATCTCCTTTCTGGTCCTCAGTCTGTTAAATTTTTTTTATTTCTTTCTTATTCAGTTTGGTAGGTTATATGTTTCTAGGAATTTATCCATTTAATCTAGGTTTTCCAATTGGTTGGCATATATTTTTTAATAATATTCTCTTACAGTCCTTCGTATTTCTATGATGTTGATTGCTATTTCTCTTCTTTCATTTCTGATTTTGCTTAATTTGGGTGCTCTCTTTCTCTCTCTCTGTTTTTATGAGTTTGGCTAATTTTGTTGATCTTTTCAAAGAACTAGCTCCTGGTTTAATTTATCTATTCTCTTGCTTCTCTTTAGTTTCTGTGTCATTTATTTCTGCTCTAATTTTCATTATTTCTTCCCTCCTATGGACCATCCCGAGGTCTGTTTAGCTCTGTACTGTGTCTCCACCCTACCTACTCTCTTCATTGTGGTCTTGTCTCTACATTTAGCTGTGGAGAGTTTGTTCTGCCAGTCTTCAGGTTGTTTTCTGGGTTATTTACACTGATCTGGGTTTTATTTAGTCATATCTGTAGTACAAGTGAACTTCGGTCCTCCTACTCTTTCCAGCAATATGATTACCTGAGTTTTATACAAAGTCTCAAAACTAGGTAGCTTAAGGTCTCTGACCTTGTTTTTCTTTTTCAAAATAGTTATGGCTCGTCCAGATTTCTTTTTTCATTGCTATATAAATTATAGAGTCAGTTTATCAATTGGGTTTGCATTTAACCTATAGGTAAATTTTAGGAGAGTTGATAGCTTAACAATATTGAATTTTCCAATACACATAGTACATATCTCTGTTTATTTTAGTCTTCTGTAATTTATTTCAACAATGTTTTGAAGTTTTCAGTGTTCTATTAATTGGTGTTAAAGAATTGTTGATGTTTCCAACTATAATTATAGATTTATTTTTCTTTCAGTTCTGTCAGATTTTACTTTATGTATTTAAAAGTTCTGTTTTAGGTGCATATAGTTTTATGATTCTTGACTTCTTGATGTGGTTATCCCTTGATCATCATGAAATTTCCCTTTTCTATGTCAATGCTCTTTTTCTAAAGTCTTTTTTATATTAATATAATAAACTCTTTAACTTACTAATGATTACTGACTGCATGTATATATTTTTTTATTTTTTTTCCTTTGAACTATTTGTACTTTTATATTTAAAGGGGGTTTCTTGTAGACAGAATATAGTTTAACCTTGATTTTTAAATTCAATCTGACTCTCTTTTTAAATGGAGTGATTAGACCATTTGAATATAATGTATTTATGAATTTGTCTGGATTTGAGATGATCATCTTGCTCTTTGTTTTCCATTTGTTCCATCTGTTCTCTGTATCAGTTCCTCCTCTATTCCTTATTTCACATGGATTAATTGGAATATTTTTAAGGATTCTATTCAATATTCACTGTTTACTTATTAGCCAAACCTCTTTGTTTTACCTTTTTAGGGGTTGCTGTCTCATTTATGATAAATATCTGTGACTTATCACAACCAAGATTCCAATAATATTATAATTGTTAGCATGTACTGAAATGTCCTTATAACAATATTCTTATATTTTTTCTTTCTTTTATTTTGCTATTATTGTTACAGATTTTATATTTGCATGTATTATAACCCCACAATACATAGCTGTTATTTTTGTTTTAAACATCCAATTTGACAAAATACAGCATCTTTTCTTGATAAAAATCATCAAGAAAATAGTGATAGAGGGAACATATATCAACATCATAAAAGCCATATATGAAAAGCCCACAGCTAATACCATCCTCAATGGGGAAAAACTGAGAGCTTTCCCCATAAGGTCAGGAACACGACAGGGATGTTCACTCTCACCACTGTTGTTCAACATAGTGTTGGGAATCCTAGCCTCAGCTATCAGACAATAAAAAGAAATAAAAGGCATCCAAGTTGGCAAGGAAGAAGTCAGACTTTCACTCTTCGCAGATGACATGATACTCCTCCTGGAAAACCTGAAAGACTCCACCAAAGAACTGCTAGAACTGCTACATGAATTCAGCAAAGTCACAGGATGTAAAATCAATGTACACAAATAGGTTGCATTTCTATACATCAATAATGAAGCAGCAGAAAGAGAAATGAGGGAATCAATCCCATATACTGTTGCACCAAAAAACATAAGATATCTAGAAATAAACCTAACCAAAGTGGTAAAAGATCTCAATGCTGAAAACTATAGAAAGCTGATGAAAGAAATTGAAGCAGACACCAAAAAATGGAAAAATATTCCATGCTCATGGATTGGAAGAACAAATATTGTTAAATGTCAATACTACCCAAAGGAATCTACACATTTAATGCAATCCCAATCAAAATAACACTGGCATTCTTCACAGAGCTAGAACAAACAATCCTAAAATTTGTATGGAACCAAAAAAGACCTTGAATAGCCAAAGTAATGTTGAAAAAGATGGAGGCATCACAATTCTGGACTTTAAAACTTTATTACAAAGCTGTAATCATCAAGACAGTATGGTACTGGCACAAAAACAGACACATAGATCAGTGGAAAAGAATAGAGAACCCAGAAAAGAACCACAAATGTATGGCCAAATAATCTTTGATAAACCAAGAGAGTATCCAATGGAATAAAGACAATCTCTTCAGCAAATGGTGTTGAGAAAACTGGACAGCGACATGCAGAAGAATGAACCTGAACCACTTTCTTACACCATACACAAAAATAAAATCAACATGGATGAAAGACCTAAATGTGTGACAGGAATCATCAAAATCCTCGAGGAGAAAACAGTAGGCAACCTCTTTGACTTCAGCCACAGCAACTTCTTACTAAACATGTCTTCAGAGGCAAGGGAAATAAAATCAAACATGAATTATTGGGACCTCATCAATATAAAAGGCTTCTTCACAGTGAAGGAAACAATCAACAAAACTAAAAGGCAACTGACAAAATGGGAAAAGATATTTGCAAATGACATATCAGATAAAGGGTTAATACCCAAAATCTATAAAGAACTTATCAAAGTCAACACCCAAAAAAAACAAATAATCCAGTGAGGAAATGGACAGAAGACATGAATAGACACTTTTCCCAAGAAGACATCCAGATGGCTAACAGACACATGAAAACATGCTCAACATCACTCATCATCAGGGAAATACAAGTCAAAATCATGATGAGATACCACCTCACACAGGTCAGAATGGCTAAAATTAACAACTCAGGCAACAATAGATGTTGTGAGGATGTGTAGAAAGAGGAACCCTTTTGCATTATAGGTGGGAATGCAAACTGGTGTAGCCACTCTGGATAAAAGAATGGAGGTTCCTCAAAAATATTAAAACTAGAACTATTCTATGACCCAGCAATTGCACTACTAGGTATTTTTCCAAAGGTTACAAAAATGCTGATTCAAAGGGGCATACACACCCCAATATTTATAGCAGCACTATCAACAATAACCAAATTTTGTAAAGAGCCCAAATGACCATTGACTGATAAATGGATACAGAAGATGTGATGTATATGTAGACAATGGAATATTACTTGGTGATCAAAAATAATGAAATCTTGCCATTTATAGCAACAGGGATAGAACTGGAGTGTATCATGCTAAGTACAATAAGTCAGTCAAAGAAAGTCATATATCATATGATTTAACTCATGTGGGATTTAAGAAACAAAACAGATGAACATAGGAGAAGAAAAGATAAAAAGAGAGAGAGAGACAAACCATAAGAGACTTATAACTATGCAAAACAAACTGAAGGTTGCTGGAGGGGAGGTATGAGGTAGATGGGCTAAATGGGTGATGGGCATTAAGGAGGGCACGAATTGGGATGAGCACTGGGTGTTATATGTAAGTGATGAATCACTGGATTCTACTGAAACCAATACTACACTGTATGTTAACTACCTTGAATTTAAATAAATAAATTAAAAAAATAAACATCCAATTTTTTATTTGAAACATTCAAATTCTCTTAACTTTGGTTTATTTTAATATTTATTTATTTTTGAGAGAGACAGAGACAGAGCACAAGCAGGGGAGAGGCACAGAGGGAGACACACAATCTGAAGTGGGCTCCAGGCTCTGAGCTGTCAGCACAGAACCCGACGTGGGGCTCAAACCCACATACCTTGAGATCATGACCTGAGCCAAAGTTGGATTCTTAACCAACTGAGGCACCCAGAAGCCCTGCTTTTGTTTAGTTTAAAAAGTTTTCATTTGCTTTAATTTTTAACAAAGTTTGAGCTTATATTGTGAAATGTTCATTTATGTTGTTTTATTTTAAAACATATTTTTGCTGTAATTTTAAAGTGACAGTTACAACACTCTAAGTTCCTTTCAGCTATCTTCTGGCTTGCATAGTTTTGATGAAATTTTTCAGTCATTCTTTGTTTCTCTATACGTGATCTTGTCTCTCCTCACTTACCTTGCTGCCATTAAGATTTTTCTTCTTATCACTGGTTTTCAAACTGTATTATAATGTGTCTTGGTGTAGTTACTTTGTGTTTAATCTACTTGATGTTTATTGAACTTCATGGATCTATGGCTTTATATTATTCATCAAATTTGGAAATATTTTTTAATGTTTTTTTAATTTATTTTTGAGACAGAGAGAGACAGAGCATGAGCAGGGGAAGGGCAGAGAGAGAGGGAGACACAGAATCCAAAGCAGGCTCCGGGCTCTGAGATTCAGCACAGAGCCTGACGCGGGGCTCAACTCACAGACCGTGAGATCATGACCTGAGCTGAAGTCGGACGCTCAACCAACTGAGCCACCCAGGCGCCCCTGGAAATATTTTTTCAAATGCAATTTTTTTGTGTCCTTTTTTTCTCTCTTCTCTCTTCCTGTGACTCTAATTGCACATGTATGAGACCATTTGATACTGTTCCAAAGGTCAGTCACTGAGATTCTTAAACTTCTTTCAATTTTTTTTTATCTCTGTGCTTTATTTTGGATAGTTTTTATTGTTATATATTCCAGTTTTAGTCTTTGCCTGTGCAGTATCTAATCTAATTCTATCCAGTGAATTTTCATTTCAGATCTGTATTTTTTTATCTCTGTAAGTTTCATTTGATTCTCTTGTATGTCTTCCATTTCCCTCCTTATTATAACTGTTTTCCTTTAATTTACATAACTATAATTGCTCCTTTAATTTTCTTGTATACTAACTTCATTATATCTACAATTTATAGGTTTGTTTCTAGTGGCATACTTTTCTCCTGATTATTGGTTACTTTTCTCTGTTTCTGGATATATCTTTAATTTTTGGTTACTGCTAAGTATTGTGGATTTAACATTGTCATGTGTACTTTGTTGTCTTTCTTTAAAGGACTTAGGTTTTGTTTTGGCTGGAAGTTGAATTACTTAAAGTTCAATTTGATCCTTTTGAAAGTTTGCTTTTAAGATGCTTTAGGGAAGGTCTAGAGTGGCTTTACTCTAGGAGTAGCTTAGCCCTAAGACCTGAACCTGCTGTGGTATTTACTGAATGACTTAAAGTATCAGTGAAGACTATTCACTCTTGGAACCTAAATAATTCCTAACCCCTCTATGATCTGTGGAAATTGATCAAGTCACAGCCCTCCCTAGTGACTCATTTCCTGACCTCTTAGAGTTTTACTTTTACATACACATTTGGAGACTCAAGAGACTTGAGTGAAGACTCAAGAGCAACACTATGGAAATTTCTGAAGCTCTTTTTCTGCAAAGCTCTTTCTTCTCAAAGACTATCCCTCATTACCTCAGAATCTCTGAACTCTGATCTCTGTCTTCTCAATTTAGCAATACCATTAGGTTGTGCTTGGTATACCCTTTCTTCTCCACAGTCCAAAATATGCCTTCAAGCCAAAAGCCTAGTTGATTACAAGGCACACCTCACTTTTTTCTTATGTTTCAGGCATTAGAGTCCAACATTGCCAATTGATGAATATCTGAAAACAATTTTTAATTTTTTTTTCAGTTTTCTTATTGTTTAAGGCAGTAGGGTAATCTAGTTCCTGTTATTTCACTGGAATATGGCTGGAAGCATAACTCCAAGTCCTTTTAAATATATCTTTGAATGTGATATATCATAGCTAAAGTAGTCAAAATCCAGAATTTTTGATGTCAGAGTCTATACCAAAGCTGAATTTTAATTCAGTTTGTGAAATGTTAATAATCACTGACAATCTTCAAAATTCTTTTTTGTGTTCTGAGATATAAAGATAATATTTAAAAAATCCCTTTAGTCAGGGAGCTATGTATAGTTAGGTAAGACAGATGGGTAAATGATCTTGAACTAGTCATTTTACAGTATATCAAGAGACGCACCCTGGTGTAATAAGAAAGGATGGACTGGACAACATTACTACCAATCCTCTAAGACAGATCTTGATTATACTGTGCAGATTCTGCCAGGACTATTATTTAATCCTACCACTTACTATGTATGTAACCATGGTAAAGTTAATACTTGCCTAAACTTGAGTTTTTTCATCATCATACCTACTCACAATAGCTCTTAGGATGATTGTAAGGAATCAGTGTATGTGAATAAAATACCTGCCCATATAGTAGGCACTCAGTTTAGTGCTGTTCTGTTTATGACTTTGTGTTCTCACCCATGTATTTGGAATAATCTCCTAGGTGTGTTTTAAGTTACAGGACTGCTGTGAGGATTAGGGATTATAAATTTGACAGCACTGTGAAGTCTGCAGATCATTGGTGGGACCCTGAGGCCCTTGTCAATTTTCTTTATTTTCTGAGCAACAGCCTGGGCAAGTTGGTTAAACATCATTCTTTCTGTATATGCTAGGCTGAGTGGAACAGTATATTGATTTTGACTACCGGAGTTTGGGATCCTACCCAGCAATGATAGTCTTGTTAGGTTCTTCACAGTGCAATTAAGACCTACCTTGGCAACATCAGTTATTTTTTTTGGAACAAATGGTATGTGCTATGGATTTGTGGACTTGTATTGTAGAGTTTGGTTAAGCTTAGGTGAGTCTCTTTAAACTCATAGCAACTGTTTCTATCAGCCAGCACTTCTCCAGTATCAGTGTCCCCACAGAGTACTTGAGAGAAGACTTATTTACAAAATGGGGCTGGAATATTGAGATTTCTCATATATGTTTAGTTTTTGTCCATGGTTCCTGGGTCATAGCTTCTAAAACCCTTCAAATTTCCTATGGTAAGAACTAAAATATGTCCTTTGTTGTGTTGTTGAGGTAACTTTTGGAAAGCTCTTAGGTAACTCAAGGATGATTGCTGGTTTCCAGGGAACAAACCATGTGATTATAGAGTTGAGAGGCTAGAGATTGAATTCATTTGGCAGTGGCCAGTGACTTAATCAGGTGTGGCTCTATGATGAAGCCTCCATTAAATACAGTGGGACAAGTTTCAGAGAGCTTCCAGTTGGTGAACATATGAAGATATAGGGAAAGTGGCATTCCTGAAGAGGGCATAGAAGCTCAATGCCCCTTCCTACATACTTTGTCCTATGCATCTCTTCCATCTGGCTGTTCCTGACTTATATCCTTTAATAATAAACCAGTAATCTCATAAGTAAAGTGTTTATCTGAGTGGTGTGAGCCACTTTAGCAAATTAATCAAACCCAAGGAGGGGATTGTAGGAACTTCTGATTTATAGACAGTCAGTCAGAAGTATAGGTGATCACCTGAACTTGTGATGGTGTCTGAAGTCCAAGGAGGAGGTTGGAACCCCCTATGTATAACTAGTTGGTCAGGATCCCAACCAGGAGTGACAACCTGGGCTTGTAATTGGTATCTGAAATGAGGGGGAGAGGCATATTGTTGTAGGACTGAGCCCTCCAACTGGATAATCTGATACTATCTCTGGGTAGATAGCATTCAAAACTGAGATGAATTTTAGGACACATTGTTGGTGTCTGAGAATTGCTTATTAGTGTGAGGAAACCACTACCCTACCCACCATGTTAAATTTGGTGCAGAACTCAAAATGGAGGCTGATTTTTTTTTCTACCTATAAATGAGGGGCTGTTTTCTATTGACAGTCTAGAAAAAAATCATCCCTCTAAGACTAACATTGTCTAGGCCAAAAAGGACAGGAGCTTTTTGAAGAAAGGTTTGTTTTCAATCTTTCACTTAGTATCTGGGTGACCTTGAGAAAGTCAACCACCCTTTCTGAGCCTATTTTCTCATTTGAGAATGGAGATGATACTACTCACTTCACAAGGTAATTTTGAGGAAAAAATGAGTTAATGGGTAGTAAAGTAATTTGTAATTTCTAAAAGTTCAAGCAACTATTTTTATTTTTATTTTTTCCTTTTTTATACTCTTTGTACTCTCTTTTTATTCCAATTTGGAAGCCACCATGTCTCATCTGTTTAGACTGTCTACATATTCAGACTAATTATGTTCCATATACACTTGATCTGTTTGATGAGCACAGCTCTGGTTCTCCTTGGGAGGCAGCCTGGTTTACCAGAGAGCATATGTGGGGTTTGAAGCCAATGATCTGTGCTTTATATCTCATTTCCACTATTTGTGGGTTGTATGACTATGAGCAAATTATTCAAATATTCTTAGTATCATTTCCCCGTCTATAAAATGAAGACATTAAGCCCCACTTCTCAACATTATTGTGAAGACTAAGTGATATGCATAGTAAGTGCCTGCGCATGAAAAAGGCCAAACAAATATTCTATTATTTCAGATACCTAATTCTTCAAACTAGGCCTTTCTCTTGTGTTTTCCAAAAAAAAAAAAAAAAAAAACAAAAAACAAAAAAACACCAAAAAAAACAAAAAAAGAAAACACAAAAACAAAACCTACCAAAATATACTATTTTCTGGCATGTGTTATTGTTGAATGATTACATGCTCAGATTATTTATTTCTCTCTTTTTTTCTTCTTTTGGAAAGCTTTGACTTTTATGGATATGTAAAAAGCATCTTACACATTCACACTGTGAAATGCTTCATTTTCAAATATGTCAGCATCCCCAAATCACTTACTGACCACAAACCAACCTTGGGCTCCTATGGGCTAACTCACAGTCCTCAAGAAAACTACTGGAAACCATACCTCTGAGCCCAGGCAGGTACCCACCCATTCTCTGATTAGTTCTTAAATCCAGATTGTCTTTTGTGTAATTATTCTGCAAACTACAGAGTTGGAAGGCAATCCCTTTCTAGGACTTTCCATCCAACTGCCTCATTTCACAGAAGCTAAAGCTCAGGCAGAGAAGGCACAGTCAGCTCTCCTGGTTTCTTCATCACTATTTCCAAAATCTTTCAAAATTTTGCAATAACCTTTACTATACAGTTAATCTTAACAATTCTGTGTGGTAAGAATGATAATGCCATTACATGAGGAAACAAGTACCAGAAGGGTGACTTGCTTAAGGTCCCACAGCTAGTAAGTGACAGAACTGGTTTTACACCAAATCCTGTTTTCTCCATGGAGCTACATCAGCCTGCAGCCCTTGTAAAGCCTCCAGATTCCTTATAAATCTGTGCCATGGTCAGAGTTGGCACAGGTACCATGCTCATGTGGGTGGAGTTAATTCCCCCAACAGCAGCTAGTGGGTAGTTGGGGAGGGCTCTAGCCAGGCAGATGCTAGAAAAGAAATTCCATTTCTCCCATTCCTTCATACCATTCTTCTTAGAAATCTTTCTCTACCTAGTATCATCTGACCTCCACCCTTCTGTTCTGTGTTCTACTGATTATAGAGGACTCTTCATTGCAAACCAGAGTTGGAGATGGGACAAGGTATTTAATTCATTTTTTTTCCATAAGAAATCTATAGAATTAAGATACATGTTTAGTATTTATTTATATGTTTGCTTGTTGACTGATATTTTTATTATATTCCATTTACCATAAGTTATTTGGAATGGATTATAGAAATACAGAACTTATCATGTTCCAGTTGGCATGTCTCTCTTTTCAGCTTCATCTCTAGCATTTGTAAAAATGATCCAACTACATGGTCTTCTCTCAGTGCCCAGAAGGCACTAGGCTCTTTCCCATTATAAAGACAGACATCTCATATACTGTCCCTTCTGGTAAAATGAGTGGAGGGAAAAGAGGAAGCCAGGAGTAAAGTTAATACCTTCATTTGTTGGGGTTAAGTAATAAATTTGACATTGAGTTTCCTAGCAACAAAGGCAAGGAGAAATACAAGATCAGATACTAGGCTCACAGTATCTATTACAAAACTCAGTTCAGTTTCTGAAGAAAAACACAGCTTTTATTGACACTAAGACCCAGGAGAAGGGAAGAGGATAAGTGAATTTAAAGAATATAGTTTTGGGGCACCTGGGTGGCTTAGTCGGTTGAGTGTCTGGCTGTGGCTCAGGTCATAATCTCATAGTTTGTGGGTTCGAGCCCCGCATCAGGCTCTGTGCTGACAGCTTAGAGCCTGGAGCTTGCTTCGAATTCTGTGTCTCCCTCTTTCTCTGCTCCTCCCCTGCTCATGCTCTGTCTCTCTCTCTCTCTCTCTCTCCTTCAAAATTAAATAAAAACATTAAGAAATTAAAAAAAAGAATATAGTTTATAATGTGATAAACAACATTCTCAGACACACCCTTAACAGTAAGGAAAAAGTTTCATAGGACTGTTCTATAATATCTCTCAATGTAGTCCTTTGTTATCTGCCAAGTTGATAAAAGCAATTCTATAAAACACCAAGTGTTCTCTTGTGCCTTGCTTGGCTTGATCCAAAGATAAATTTTAGAATATCTCGAGGAGCAGGTGAACTATGTACTGTGTAGGCTATTTTCCCTGTATTCTTTTTCTCTCTCTCAACTGAGTTTTTCATAAACATTGAGTGGCAAGGAGCTTAAGCTTGAAATATCTGACAATTAACTAACTAGTATAATTTACTAGCCACAAGTTTTCTAAATAATCAGTGGTTTGTGTAACCCTTTTCCAACAGAAAATTTGTTAGAATCAGACTTCTCATCTATAAATTGGAGACAGTAATACTCTCACATAGGTGTTGTAAAGATCAAATAGTGTAGGGGTGCCTGGGTGGCATCTGACTCTTGATCTCAGCTCAGGTCATGATCTGACGGTTCATTAGTTTAAGTTCCGCATTGGGCTTTGTGGTGATGGTGCAGAGCCTGCTTGTTATTCTGTTTTTCCTTCTCTCTGACCATCCCTGGTTTGTGCTGTCTCTCTCTCAAAATAAATAAACTTTAAAAATATTTTTTAAAAAAATCAAATAGTATAATATTATTATAATATTAGTGGGCAATAGTAATGTAGTGGTTAATAGACATTGAACCATTTCTAGGAGTCACATACTGCTAATAGTTTTAATTAATTTAATTTAATCCTTATAACAAACTTTAAAAGATAAGTATTATTGTTTTTCCCATTATTAAAAAATAAAAACCTGAGGTGTAGAGAATTTAAGTAAGTTATCAAAGATTACAGTGTTGGTAAATGAGGGAATCAGGATTGAATTTCAGGTTGGTTGGATTCCAGAGTTCTTAATTTTAACTACTATGCTATAATTAACCATATGTGGTGTTCAATAAATGGGTTAATAGTATTTTAGTAGAGTTACAATCTAAATTGTTATTAATCACTATGAGATTAATGTGATTTGAATATTTTTATTAGAAAGTGTTACATAGCCTGAAGCATTTTATTTGGTGTGACTTACCACATTTCATCAGATTTAAGAAGCTGTCAACTATAAGATGCACCATTACTTTATGAAAAAAATACTAAGGAAGAAAAATGTTGCCAATTAAGCTCTGACACAGCACTTTCTTATTACATTGAATTTTTATTTTATATTTATTAAAAGACCTCTTTTAAATTTATACAGAGATTTTTATCATAGATCTCTCTTGTGCATAATAAAAGCATGCAAATAAAGTGTGAAGGTATTTTGAAAACATTCAGGATCCATCTATTCTGAATTACTTTCCACTCAGAGTTGTCAGTAGACACATTTTCCCACACAGTAGCAGCTTCTGTGTCTTCAAGAACATGATAATGTAGCCTTTCTTCAAAATGTCCGTTGTCATCTTGCAATTTTCTCTCAAGTCATCAACACACTAGCAAGTTTTGATATATCTACTCAGGCATGCCAGTGAGTCATGATACTATAAGATGTATCTGGATTTCAGAGATGTTAAATGGAGGGAAAATGTGTGTCTTAGAATTGACAATGAACTTTGTGTTGAGTAATGTGTGCTTTGCTTGGATTAAAAATATAACCATTTCAGTGCTCCTGGGTGGCTCAGTCAGTTAAGCATCTGACTTTGGCTCAGGTCATGATGTCATAGTCTGTGGGTTCAAGCCCCACGTTGGGCTCTGTGCTGACAGCTCAGAGCCTGGAGCCTGCTTCAAATTCTGTGTCTCCCTCGCTCTCTTCTCCTCCCCTGCTTGCCTTCTCTCTATCAAAAATAAATAAACATTTAAAAAGTTAAAAATATATATAATATAACCATGTCAATGAGGATTTGCATCTAAAGTTCCATTCATCTCAGCCCAAGCACAGTAAATATCCATATGTAGTTGTTGCCCAGATTGGAATAGATAATAGCTCTGATATATGGGCTTCTGCCTTTTAAAAATGTGCTTATCTACAAGTTTCAAAGTTATCTTCTAGAGTAGGTCCACTATAACACAATAGTACTTTTTTCTTTCCTAAATCCATCCATAGAAAATTATAATACCATCTTTTCAGTAGAAGAATACAGAGAATGGATACATACGCTAATTTCAGTTTTCATACTGATATTTCATTTGATTCTAAACAAGTCCCCATCTGTAAAATCAGGAAAGTTATCTTCATAATCACCAAAAGCATGTCCAGCCCGAATATGATTTATTCTCACATGCTAGGAAGGGAGGTAGCATTCATTGTTAGCCAACTATGTACTTGCTAGTTCATGTGTATTATCTTGATTAATCTTCTAAATAACTATATTTTTATAGCTATATTATATTCCAGAAAACAGACTTTTGAGTAACTAATTACTCCAGGTATTGTCTACTAAGGGGAAAGAGCTGGGATTCCAAGCAGGTTCAATCAATTCAAATCCCAGACCCTCTACATTACACACGTTGCCTGTCTCAGAGTCCGTAAAACTTTGACTTGGCAGAACACAGGCAGAGCGAGGCAGTTGCTAGCATTGTGAAATAAGAAAATATTATATTATTTGAAATGTCAGAAACAAAGTTATAATGCATCTTAATTTAGTTCCAAAACCTTCTCAAGAACCTACTCTTTGCTTATGCTGAATGCTGAAAAAGTAGAGAGAAATCACATCATTCTATTCTTAAGAAGTTTACAGTTTACTTAAATATCTCTCAAAACATATTCTTTGCCATCTTAGAGTTCCTTCAACATTATTTTTTAATGTTTGTTTATTTTTGAGAGAGACAGAGTAAAAGTGGGGGAGGGGCAGGGAGTGAGGGAGACACAGAATCCGAAGCAGGCTCCAGGTTCCAAGCTGTCAGCACAGAGCCTGACGCGGGACTCAAACCCATATACCAGGGGATCATGACCTGAACCAAAATTGGACACTTAACCGACTGAGCTCTCTGAGGAGGTGAAGCTTGAAGGATTAGAAGGAGGGAAGTGAAGAGCACTAAAGATCATGCCAAGGAGAAGGAAGAGAATGGTTGAAAACCTCATGGGAAAGATATTGAATTCAAAGAATTGAAAGAAGAAATGTAGCAGAAGACAAAAGTAGGGAGACAGGGCTAATATCAGAGTTTGAAACCCATATTAGAACATTTGGATTTTGTTTGTAATGCAAAGGAAAGAAGACATTAAAGGCTTTTTAGTGGGGCAGAAGTTTGGGTGAAGGGAGATTAACATTTAAGCAAACTGATGTGTGTTTTCTTTTAATTCTTTGGCTTTTGTGGAGAATAGAATATAGTAAACTATAGAGCAGAAGAAATAAGTAAGAAAGCTATTGCAAAAGTGAGATAATAGTAGCTTGGCTTAGGGTATGTACCAGTAGAGATGAAAAAGTTAAAGGATTTGACATATACACTAGAAGGTAGATTATTAAAAGATTTATTTTATCTGAGAATGGTGGGAGAGTGAGGAATCAAGATTCAGTTCAGGTTTCTGGCTTGGGCACCTGGTTGAATATTGTTGCCAGTGTCTGCATTGAGAAATATTGAAAGGTGAGCAGTATGAGAAGATAGACGAGTAAGTATGTTTATTCTGAAAATGTCAAGTTTTAAATACTTGTTAGATCTTCAAGAGAATATATGTAGTAGTCTTTTTGGAAATAAAAGGCTGGAATCCAGAGAAATTTGGGCTGGAGACATACATTTGAGAATTGTTAGCATATGGATTATATTAAATGTTTATATTTGGGTAAAGAAACGTAAGAGGAAAGGAAGAGAAAAAAGAATAAGATGGTGAAGGATCAAACTCTGAGGAATTTCCATATTTAGAGGCTGGAAAGAAGAGAAGAGGCCCACATAGAAATCAGAAAATAAATGGCCAGAAGCAGGAGGAAAGCCAAAAGTAGAATGAACTGAATAGTCATTGAAGAATAAAAGGTGCTGGCAGCATGCATATACAGAAGTTTGGCCAAGAAGAGGAGACGAGAAATAGGCACTAGCTGATGGTGGATGGTGTGTAGAGTTATGGAGTCAGAGTTATTCGCTGATAGTAATGATCGGGGGAGGGAGCAGGATTGATGATGGAGACACAGGAGATGACTAAAAGGGTGCAGTCCTTGAGAAAGTGAACAGAATGAGATCCGAAAGACATGCTAAGGGACTTTGTTAGGAAGAATACCTTCATCCATCATAATTGGATTATACAAAAGAAACATAGGTATGTTTCTAATTTTCACTATGGGAATATGAAAATGTTCGTATCTGATGGTTTCTAAAATGGAAAGCATTAGATAAGATTATCCTTGAAGAATGATGATGAGGGAAAAAGAATGAGTTTCCAAGATATGGAAGAAAATTTGAAACTAGTTGTTTCATTTTGTTTTCAGAGAAAATATGAGAAACCTACTTCCAGAATAAACTTGTAGAATTGTTGAGCAATGATAACTGTTACTTGAGGACTGAGATCATGAATTTAAAATGCAGTCCTGAGGCACCTGGGGGGCTCAGTCAGTTAAGTGTCCGACTTCGGCTCAGGTAATGATCTCACAGTTTGTGAGTTCGAGCCCCGCATTAGGCTCTGTGCTGACAACTCAGAGCCTGGAGCCTGCTTTGGATTCTGTGTCTCCCTCCCTCTCTGCCCCTCCCCCACTCATTCTCTCTCTCTCTCTCTCTCTCTCTCTCTCTCTCTCTCTCTCTCAAAAATAAATAATAAAACATTAAAACATAAATAAAGAAAATGCAGTCTTTATACCTAGATATGTGATTTTCTCCAGTTATATGGGCCTTGTGTAAAGTAGGTAGAACAGTTCGTTATGGGTATGGGTTTTGCCACATGAGAAAACGATGGATGGAGACAAGAAGATTGAAAGGAGACGTAATTATAATTATAGATTATGTATAAATACATAATTATAAGGATAGACATGGATGGGAAGAGAAAGCAGGAAGGAAGCTGATGAGTATGAAGTAGAAGGATCAATGAATTAGACTTCACAGAATTATTGTAAAGTAAATGCTTCAGCAAATTATCTTGAAAGTTGCAGTTGGAGAACATGATGTGGACATTTGAGATTGTAGGTAGGGTAGTGTGTGTGTGTGTGTGTGTGTGTGTGTGTGTGTGTGTGTCTGTCTGTGTGTGTCTGTGTGTTTGTGTATAATTTGAGAAAAGGAGAAACGTGGTGGTGGCAAGAGAAGCTGAAGTGGAGTGAAAGAAAAGATTATCAGAGATAATGTTTACTCATTCAGAAAGTATTTATTAAGGACTTACCATGAGCCAAGCATTATTCTGTTTGCTGAGGATACAGCATTGAGGTAAAAAGCCATGTTGTGAAATGGATCATCTGTATGAATGTGGAAATCACTAAGAAGATAGAAAGTGGGTGTGGTGAGAAGGAACAAGTGAGGCAAAGGTTAAGGCTTTTGATGGGTAAAGCAAGTCAAGTGAAGCTAATGATTCACCAAAGTATAAGCCATGGTATTATTGGCACCTAAGTAATAATATTAACAACAACAATAAAATAAACAGTGACAAAAACAGTAAAAAATACTTAAGTAATATTTATGTAGCAAACACTGTGCTGAGTATTAACATATATTAATTTGTTTAATTCATAAAACTACCCCTGAGATGGTTACTACTATTTCATTATTCAGAGCATAGTGTTTTGGAGGAAGGAAGGGAGGAGAAGCCTGGAGCTTATGTTTTATTAAAGGAGGTAGGAAATGGAGAGAAGTGGTCAGATGAGGACAGATGCCGGAAGAGGTCTGGACTTGTAACAGTGACTGAAGGAAATCAATAGATAAGATATGGTGGGATAATCCCTGATAGCCTTCCAGATGAGGGGCACAGTGGTCTCTAGTGCTGGATTTATCAAGTGGCCAATGGTTTCCATGGCGACTGTTTCCTCAGAGAACAGGAGGGGCATAGCCAAAATGACCAGGGACTCTCCTCCTCCCATCAAGAGAAGCAAAATGTGATTCTGCTAAGGGAGGAAGAGAATTATCTACTCCCTACCCCTATTACTCTTAAAGCAGTTCTGCTTTTAATTGCTTAAGAATACTGGGCTTTACAAAGCATAAGAGACTCTTAAAAACTGAGAACAAACTGAGGGTTGATGGGGGGTGGGAGGGAGGAGAGGGTGGGTGATTGGTATTGAAGAGGGCATCTTTTGGGATGAGCACTGGGTGTTGTATGGAAACCAATTTGACAATAAATTTCATACATTGAAAAAAAAAAAAAACAAGAATACTGGGCTTTATGCAGCACCTGGGTGGCTCAGTAAGTTGAGCATCCAACTCTTGATTTCAGCTCAGGTCATGATCCCAGGGCCATGGGATAGAGCCCTGTGTTGGGCTCTGTGCTGAGTGTGGAGCCTACTTGGGGTTCTCTCTCTCTCTCTCTCTCTCTCGCTCTCTCTCTCTCTCTCTGTCTGTCTCTCTCTCTCTCCCCCTCTCTCTCAAATTAAAAAAAATGATTGCAGGGCTTTATGTAAGGGTTTTTTGGAAATACAGGCTTTGTTTAAAAATTATAATGTTATGTTTGAAAATCCCCTGGTCTAAAGGATCATTTAATCTTAAAAATATTCAGTCCGATCCTCTCATTTTTCAAATAAGGAACTAAGAGCCCAGAGAGGAGATGGGAATTACTCAAGTTCACACAGTGAGTTTATAGTGGAATCAGGTTATTTCTTCTGACTACCAGTATAGTGTTCTTTACCATACCCATCTGATACAGGTTTAGAACCTTAACAAATTCTCTAGGGTAAGGAGTACAGCAAGCTTCTGCCAGACTCTCACTCCTATTCTGTGTCTGGCCTATCACCTACTAGCAGCCCACATCTAGGATTTTTAAAAATTCGTGTTATGTTACTTACACCCTAATCCCCATCTCTGCTGACTACATTCTATTAGGAAATAGTCACTGTTTTGTCAATAACCCTGGGTGTTCTCTCCTGACAATGTGGAGAAATGAGGCCTTCCAGAAAGCTCTGCTCACCCTGGACTACCCCATATGTATGGCACTACTGGCAGAAAGTAGTTTCTCTGATGGTTAGGAGACTCTAGATAGGGCTCTCTTTTCTTGTTTGCAATCAGCAGAAAAGCCACTGTGCTGTCATTAAATAGAGTTCCCTTACCTTTCCCCTTCCCCTTATCTGCTTTTCTGATTTTCTGCTTTCATTCTTGCTTAAACTACACAGAAACTTCCTGTTATTAAAAATCCAGTGTCCTAGAATGAAAAGGTAGGGATTCTAATATGTTTTTGTTCATTGGTATATTTCAGACATATGTAATCATGGTCAACACAAAATAGATGGGCAATAAATATTTGTTGAATGAATAGATGTAAGAATAAATAAACAAATTTAAAAGGTCTGATAAACTGATACTAAAACTCTGATATCAGAAAAGTAACCGTAAAAGACCATCTGCTCCAACTTTCTCACTGTACGCAGGGCTGAGAGTCAAGAGCCCTGAGTACTAGCTTTGACTGGACTGAAGAGATGTAGCAGAAAGAGGAATAACTTGCCAAGGTCACTTGTCCAAACAGGCTGTATAAATTAGATATCAGCTGTGGTATCCTGTTGTTTGAGATTCAGATGACATTAGTTCAAAGCTCTCACCTATGCGCAGTGGAAGCTCTATTCCTCCCACTTCCCTTTTCTCTGTGTACGCTATCTTTAGATTTCTGTTCATCTCTTATAAATTACAAGAATTCCATCTTTTTGTTTTCTTTTTTGCCAGTTGAACCTCAGGACCTGTGATTTCTTTTTCTATCCCCAAGTAGTGTATCATAATTTTTTTCTACAATAGCACAGTTCCTTTCTCAAGATGTTCCCTTCCAATGATGTTATTGGAAGGATATGAAGGTATTGCATAGAATTTATAGAAAAGTTGAACAACAAATCTTTGGAGGAATTCCCCAAGCATCACTTGGGAGATCTCAGCAATAAAATTCATGGAATGACTACTTAGATATTAACATGAATATAACTCAGTGTCAACAAAACCGACCTTGTTTCTCCATTTCCAGTTTCAAATTTCCCAGAAACTGACAGTGATTGTCCATACATGTCATAGTTCAATGAGCCAATCCCTGGGGCAGGACCATCTTGAACAGACAAAAGCATGTGCCTACCACTGGATTGGAGCGGTTTCCAGGGCATGCAAAATCACTGGGGATTCGGTAGTCACCCAAGGAATATCTTCCACACTGCATCTCTTAGGACTAAACTTTCATTCATGCAAAAGTATCCACTAGAAGTGTACTCATAAATGGTCCCTGGATGCCAGAATATAAAGACAAATAAAAATGTGTGTTCTGGGAATCATTGGCATTGCTGTTGGTGATTGGAGGAAGGAACACTTGTGAGGTTATGCATGTGATTTAAGCGGGAAGATAAAACCCTTTTAATAAAGACTTGAGTATCCAAGAGGAAACTAGCTTAGAAACACCCATTACCCATTTCTGTGGATATCTAGAGAATGTTGTATAGTTCTCTAGTCTTCCCAAGTTGGTTTGAAAGAAGGCAACCAGTAAAGAGATACAATTGATACTTGAACAACACAGTTTTGAACTGTGCAGGTTTGTGGGGGTTATTTTAATAAATACAATACAGTGCTATAAATGTATTTTCTCTTTCTTATGATTTTCTTAACAATATTTTCTTTTCTGTAGCTTGCTTTACTATAAGACTACAGTATATAACACATGTAATATAAAAATATGTATTAATTGACTAAGTTATGATAAGGCTGGTAGTCAATGTAGGTTATTAGTAGTTAAGCTTTTGGGGAGTCAAAAGTTACATGTGAGCCATAGCAATCCTGAAAATGAAAAACAAAATTGGAAGTATCATAATTCCAGACTTGAAGTTATATTACAAAGCCTTAGTAATCAAAACATTATGGTTCTGGCACAAAAATAGACACAATAGATCAATAGACCAAAATAGAAAACCCAGAAATAAACCCACAAGTATATGGTCAATTAATCTTCAACAAAGCAGGAAAGAATACACAATGGGAAAAAAACAGTCTCTTCAACAAATGGTGTTGGGGAAATTGGACAGCTACATGCAAAAGAATGAAACTGGACCACTTATTTACACCATACACAAAAGTAAACTCAAAATTTAGAATTAAAGACCTAAATGCAAGACCTGAAACCATAAAAATACTAGAAGAGAGCATAGACAGTAATTTCTCTGACATCAGGTGTAAAAACATTTTTCTAGATAATGCCTCCTAAGGCAAAGGAAATAAAAGCAAAATTAAGTTACTGAGACTACATTAAAAAAAAAAAAACACCAAACTTCTGCACAGCAAAGGAAGTAATCAACAAAACTGAAAGGCAGCATTGTACTGAATGGGAGAAAATATTTTCAAATGATATTGCCGGTAAAGACTCAGTATCTAAAATATATAAAGAACTGATACAACTCAACACCCAAAAAACAAATAACCCAAATAAAAAATGGACAGAAGAAATGAACGGCATTTCTCCAAAGAATACATGCAGAATGCCAGCAGACACATGAAAAGATGCTCAATGTCACTCATCATCAGGGAAATCCAAATTAAAACAATAATATGATATCACCTCACACTGGTAAGTATGACTAAAATCAAAAACACAAGAACATCCAAGTGCCTGTATGGTTCAGGTGGTTGAACGCCTTGATTTCTGCTCAGGTCACGATCCCAGAGTGGTGGGATTGAGCCTTGCATTGGGCTCTATACTGAGCGTGCAGCCTGCTTGGGGTTTTCTCTCTCTGTCTCCCTCTCTCTCCCTCCTTCCCTCCCTCTCTCCCTTTCTCTCTCTCTCTCTCTCCCTCTCTCCCTTTCTCCCTCTCTTCCCCCACCCCTCTCCCTGGCTTGTGCCCTCTCTCTCTCTCTCTGTAAAATAAAATAAAATAAAATAATAAAATAAAATAAAATTAAATTAAATTAAATTAAATTAAATTAAATTAAATTAAAATAAAAATCACAAGAAACAAGAATGTCAAGAATGTTGAGAAAAAGGAACCATTGTATATTGTTGGTAGAAATGCAAACTGGTGCAGCCGCTGTAGAAACAGTATGAAGCTTCCTCAAAATGTTTTAAATAGAACTACCATATGATCTAGTAATTGCACTACTGGATATTTACCCAAAAAATACAAAAACACTACTTCAGAAGGATACATAAACCCCTATGTTTATGGCAGCATTATTTACAATATCCGAACTATGGAAGCAGCCCAAGTGTCCATCAGAAGATGGATGGATAAAGAAGACATGATATATATATAATGTTCCCGGTGGTTGGTGCCCCTAACCCCCATGTTTTTCAAGGGTCAATTGTATTTTGAATCCATTGTGGCTGTGCAAACTGAACCTCTAGATGAGGGATATGTTTCAAATTATATTTACCTCTTCTTACTTAAAGGGTGATATTAGACTCTCCCTTACATTTTAAAGAGGTTTTTGTATTCAGCTGTCCTTTCCACACAGAGAACAGATATCCAGTACATCTAATTTTGCCCTTAGAGATAGTCAAGAAAGGAAAAGAGAAAGAATGTAGCAACAACAGAATTTTCATTACAAAAACGAACATTTATTGAGAACTTATTGTGTCAAACATTGTGTTCAGTGTTTTCCATATATTTACATATTTTATCCTCACAGTAATTTTATGAATTAGGTACTCTTATAAAGCAAGTATTCTTATTACTTCACTTTACAGAGGAAGAAACTAGCATTCAGATAAATTGAAGAACTTTCCCAGTCACATAGCTACTGGATGGGCAGAGCCAGCATGCAGACATTGATCCACTGACTCCCAACACTTGTACTCATTGCCATTATGTTAAGGTGCTATCATCTTTTCCCCTAAAGTATAGTGAAAAGAGAATGGTGTTAGAACCAGGGTATCTGGATCCCAGTCCTAACTCCATCAGCTCATTGTGTGACCTAGATAAACTTTCTTCCCTCTGAAATTAATTTTCCTCACCTGCAATTGGTGGAGGATAGATAGATTTCTAAGAACTCTTTTAGTGCCAAACTTATATAACCCTACAAAGTCCCAAGCTGTTTTATAAAACCCTGTGCCTTGTGAATTCTTGTTGTTCAGTTGTGCTTGATCAGGTCCTTGGGACTTATTCTTGGGTACATAATTTTGTGAGTCTTTTCCTTTTCTTTTTTTATTCTTGCCCAATTTTTTAATTTAAATTCTAGTTAGTTAACATACAGTGCAATATTGGTTTCAGGAGTAGAAATCAGTGATTCATTAATTCTATAGTTATACCTAGTGCTCATCATAATAAGTTCCCTCCTTAATACCCATCACCCATCTAGTCCATCTGTCGCTCACTTCCTTCCATCAACCCTTAGTTTGTTCTCTGTCTTTAAGAGTCTCTCATGGTTTGTTTCCCTCTCTCTTATTTCCCCCCTCCTATATGTTCATATGTTTTGTTTCTTAAATTCTACATATGAGTGAAATCATACGGTATTTGTCTTTCTCTGATTGACTTATTTCACTTAACATAATACACTCTAGCTCCACCCATGTCATTGCAAATGGCAAGATTTCATTCTTTTGATGGCTGAGTAATATTCCATTCAGCCTTTTTATCAAATCAGCAGCCAATGGACAATTGGGCTCTTTTTCAATGCAGTCTCTCCATCCAAAGAAAGTTTACAAATGCTACTCCTGTTTTGTCACCTAGAAGCATAGGTTTACATCAAGTAAACAATTAACTTACTATACTCTTAACTTATTATACTCTTAATGACAGTGCATGTAACTTACCATACTTTCAATGTCAATGACTAAAATAAATAAATAAATTTGTAATGTCTGACTTGCATCTGGTAAAATGCATTCCACTTAAAATAACAAATCCACATCAGCAAAGTATTTCATACTGGGGTCTGGGACAGAAGGTCTTGGCTGGAGATTAAAATTCAGATTGCTAACAGAAAGCCCGTTTTCTATATAATATATGTGACATAGTCCTCCAGCTCTGGGAGGGATTGTTATATGGGTGGGAAGAAGAACTGGGAAACAGAGTAGTCTGTGGTGACTTTTATTATGCAGTCAATAAGAAAAATAATCTTAGCTATATTTAGAGGTGAATATTCAGTCATCCCAAAACTATAAAAACTGTTCTTTTCCCTGTAGGGCCTTCTGGAGTCCACTCAGACCTAGAGTGACCTATGATAGGAGAGGAGGTTTGGACTTCACTGAGCTTTCTTTCTATAGTTTGGAGGTTTGGGGTGAGTGCATGGGAGGCAACAGGAGTAAAACAGAGCTCTTGTTCTTGGATTCAGAAGACCTTGGTATATTCTCAGTTTTGCCACTTCTTGGTCAAGGTACTTAAATTTTATGATCCTCTACTCTTCTTCGACTATAAAGTGGAGACAAAGATCCAAGGAGTAAGTGTCTATGAAATGAAGGGGAAAGGAAAACAGATATTTTAGTAAACATCTTCTACACCCTAGTGATTTTTTCCACCTTCCTGATCTATGAAATAAAATAATTTTACCTGCTTCTCCATTTCATGTATGGTGATATTCATTTCTTTATTTCTTTTTAAAAATTTTAAATGCTTATTTTTTTGAGAGAGACAGAGAGACAGACAGAGACAGAACGTGAGTGGTGGAGGGGAAGAGAAAGAAAGAGACACAGAATCTGAACCGGGCTCCAAGCTCTGAGCTGTCAACACAGAGCCTGATGTGGGGCTCAAACTCATGAACTACAAGATCATGACCTGAGCTGAAGTCAGAGGCTTAACCGACTGAGCCACCCAGGTGCCCTGGTGATGTTTGTTTCTTATAAACATGAATCATACCCCACCCTCTGGGTGACACAGGCAAAAGTGGGATTCAGATGGATTACTAAATAATTTAAATATGACTTAAAATGTCATAATTCAGGCACAGGGAGATAGGGAGACACAAAAGAGTGAACACTGAATTGTACCCTGAAGACTTAGAAAATTCTTTCCAGAGCAGGAAGCGTTAGGACTTTAGCCTTGAAGGATAAGAAATATTTAGCAGATGAAGAAGAGGGAGAGGGTACTTAAGGCAGAGGGTAGGAGGAATCAGGATGAGTAATGACCCAAAGATGTGCCATTGCATGGCATGTTTATGGCACATTATGGAATTCCCAGTTAATTAAGCATGTACCAGTGAAATAGTGAGGGCCTAGATTAGTTTGAGACTAGATTATTGAGGTATTTGAAAGCCAAATTCAAACTTTATCTTATAAGTAATATAGAGTCAACACAGTTTTGTTTTCGGTGGAAGGGAGATTGCAAAGAATTTGCACCATAGGTAGGTGAATGGTAGAGATCTGTGGGTCTGAAGATTAGAAGTCAGAAGAACATGAGTCAAATATAACATGTTTTGTTGGGTGACCATTGGCAGATGGCTTAAACTCTACCTAAATTTCTAAGAGCTTTGAAATGAAGTGTAGAATCTTCTTAGTAAAACAAATGCCAGTTATTGATTTCCACAAGTTTTTGTGGGGAATCTTTTAGGTTAAGAGCCTTCTGCTAGGAAATGAATACAGAGAATGTGGAGTAGGGGGATGGGAAGTAGAAAAGTGTTAGAATATTAGGTCTTTAAAGACCAAGTCGGTGTATTTTAGAATTCATGACCTTGAGTAAGTCTTTTCTGCATTTTGGGTTGTGGCTTTCCCCATCTGCACAGGTGATTTCTGAGGTCTTTATTACATTTTCACCTTCAGAACTGTTTCCAAGCCTTTTCTTGTAGTAGGTAAGGTATTCAAAATCTAACCTTTCAACTGTAGCTTCATTCTTCTTTTTTTAAATTTTTTCAACTTTATGTATTTATTTTGAGAGAGAGAGAGAGAGAGAGAGAGAGAAAGAGAGCAAGAGAATAAGTGAGAGACAGAGAGGGAGAAGGAGATAGAGAATTCCAGGCAGGTTCTGCACTGTCAGTGCGGAACCTGATGCAGGGCTCGAACTCATGAACTGTGAGATCATGAGCCAAAGTCAGACACTCAACCGATTGAGCCACCCAGTGCCCCAACTATAGTTTCATTCTTATGGACTCTTTTTACCTATCTAGAAATGTTTGCAGTACAATACATGTATCATCCCAAGGGGCCAGGGTTAAAAGAAGCCTTTCTCTGGTTTGTAAAAAAGCATTACTATAAGCAAGGAGACAGAAACCAAAAGCCTCCAGCGGTAGACTACATTTCTGAGTTCTCAGTCTGGGGCCCCAAGGACCGACACTGTTGGGTTAGCACTAAAAGGAGCTGAAAATGCTGAGAGTTATTGGCTTTACTGTATAAACAGGAAGTCAGCGCCAGGAGGCTGTTTGCATGTTCTTAAACTGAGCATGTAGAGTCAGACATGAATATCTCAGAACTGCTAATCATAGGTGCTCATAAGAGAATAGGGATCTGAATCATGAGTCAGAGGGCAAGACCCCCAGCCTACAATGGATCTTAGAAAAATATTTTCATGTCCTTTATCATCTCAGTAGTGGGTTTATGCTGGCATGAGGGAAGAATAAGTGATAGAACCTTGTTGCAGTAGAAACAGCCTTTGAGTCAGAAAACTCAGGTTCAAGCTCCAATACAATCATATACAAGTTTTATATAACTCCACTAACATTTCTGAGACTTGATTTCTTTTTTCATTTATATAATGGGTGCTATAGTAATATTTACCACATAGGGATGGTGTTATGAAACTTAGTTTTATGTCTTTCTCTTTTTTTTAGTTGATATGTCTCTTAAATCTTTTTTGTATTTTTCTAAATTTAAATCTAAGTCAGTTAACATATAGTGTAATAATGGTTTCAGGAGTAGAATTTAGTTACCTATACCACTTACCTATAACATCCTGTGCTCATCCTAACAAGTGCCCTCTTTAATGCCCATCACCCATTTAACCCATTCCTCCACCTACCTCCTTTCCAGCAACCTCAGTTTGTTCTCTATATTTAAGAGTCTCCTATGGGTTACCTATCTTATTTTTCTTTCCCTTCCCCTATGTTCATCTGTTTTGTTTCTTAATTCCATATATGAGTGAAATCGTATGATACTTGTCTTTCTCTGACTGACTTATTTTGCTTAGCTCAATACATTCTATTTCTATCCACATGGTTGCAAGTGGCAGGATTTCATTCTTTTTGATTGCCAAGTAATATTCCAGTGTGGGGGGGGGAGGGGGGGTGCGTGGGTGAGTGTGTGTGTCTATGTACTAAAATCCTACTATGTATTAGTAACTGTATTGGCATTAGAGATACATCAGTGAATAATGCTGTAAAAATATAAATATAAAACATGAGTCAAATGTTAATATTTTATATTATTGTAGTGGGTCCAGAAATTTTATTCACAACTCATAGACAAGTTGTAGTATCTTCCTTTATGTAAAACATCTTTAGTCTTCCACAGGAGTTCTATGTGCTAGAAAGTTTGAAAAAAAAAAATAACAGTAACCAAATTTTATTCCAGATCAGTAAACTTGGTCCTATACCATAACCAAACTGCCCCTCTATGTATGTATTGCTCTTTAGGTAAAATTATCTGGTCTTTCAGGTTCTACTTCCCTCCCCTTCTGCTCTCCTCCCTTCAAAAGCAATATCTGGTAATACTGATCTTGTGGCAAAAAGGGACACTTGTGTTTTGGATCCATGAGGTAGATTCTCCTTGATCTTGGCTCTGAAATGGCTGGTCTGGGTTGCTGCACAGACAGAAGACCACCGAGGTGTACCAGCCTTTCTAATGTCATCTGTTGTAGTTAACCTGGGCTGCTATAACAAGTACCAGAGACTGGGTGGCTTAAACAGAAAACGTTTGTTTGTTTGTTTGTTTGTTTGTTTGTTTGTTTGTTTGTTTTCTCTTACAGTCCTGGAGGCTAGAAGCCGAAGATCAAGGTGCTAGCTGATTTGGTTTTTGGTGACAGCCTCCTTCCTGATTTTTCAGGAGGCTACTATCTTGCCATGTGTTCACATGTTGGAGACAGAGATCATCTTTCTCATGTCTCCTCTTATAAGAACACTAATGCTATTCATGAGGGCTCTATACTCATTCCTTAATTTCCTCACAAATGCCCCACTTCCAAATATTATCACGTTGGGGATTATGGCTTCAGCATATTAATTTTGAAGGGGACACAAACAGTCAGCTCATAGTAGCATCTGCTTATAAAGCTTATTGTTGATGCTCTTTGTGGTCCCTCTCTCTTTCTCTCTTGGTTGATCAGGACCTTAATGTCCTCTCTGGAGGACACAGTCTCATATGATCTCTTACAAATAGTTTGCCCTGCCATGAGGACCTCTCATTAGCAATCTCCCAGCCACATTCTCAGTTAACTGCTAAGTCTTCTCATGGGTAAATATGGGAATACCTAATTCTTGTTCATATCCCACAGGAACTAAATTGTTGTTACAGGGGCAGCCTAGAGGAAATCTGTTTTATAAGTCCTAAATTGAAAATAGAACACCCTTTGAGCTGTTTCTCTCATACTTTTTTAAATGTTTTTAAAATATCTCACCTCAAACAGACACACACACATAAACTTTCACATTGTCAGGAGTCAGGATTTGAACTCTGGTCTCTCAGACTCTGAAATTCATTCTTTCAGTCATTATCCTATATAGTAGTTGCTCCTTGTCCATGGGAGATACATTCCAAGATTCCCCAGTGGATGCCTGAAACCATGGATATAGTACCAAACTCTGTAAATATTATGTTTTTCCCTATACATGCATATCTGATAATTTTTTTAATAAGAAATTATTGTCAAATTGGTTTCCATACAACACCCATTGCTCATCCCAACAGGTGCCCTCCCCAATGCCTATCACTCACTTTCCCCTCCCTCCCACCCCCCATCAACCCTCAGTTTATTCTGTTTTTAAGAGTCTCTTATGTTTTGGCTCCCTCCCTCTCTGACTTTTTTTCCCTTCCCCTCCCCCATGGTCTTCTGTTAAGTTTCTCAGGATCCACGTAAGAGTGAAAACACATGGTATCTGTCTTTCTCTGTATGACTTATTTCACTTAGCATAACACTCTCCAGTTCCATCCACATTGCTACAAAAGACCATATTTCATTCTTTCTCATTGCCAAGTAGTATTCCGTTGTGTATATAAACCACAATTTCTTTATCCATTCATCAGTTGATGGACATTGAGGTTCTTTCCATCATTTGGCTATTGTTGAAAGTGCTGCTATAAACATTGGGGTACAAGTGCCCCTGTGCATCAGCACTCCCATATCCCTTGGGTAAATTCCTAGCAGTGTGATAAGGTAGATCTATTTTTAATTTTTGAGGAACCTCCACACTGTTTTCCAGAGCGGCTGCACCAGTTTGCATTCCCACCAACAGTGCAAGAGGGTTCCCGTTTCTCCACATTCTCTCCAGCATCTATAGTTTCCTTATTTGTTCATTTTAGCCACTCTGACTGGCGTGAGGTGATAACTCAGTGTGGTTTTGATTTGTATTTCCCTTATGAGGAGTGACGTTGAGCATCTTTTCATGTGCCTATTGGCCATATGGATGTCTTCTTTAGAGAAGTGTCTATTCATGTCTTCTGCCCATTTCTTCACTGGATTACACAATCTCAGACTTTAGCCTCTACTACAAAGTGATAATCATCAAGACAGCATGGTATTGGCACAAAAACAGACACATAGACCAATGGAATAGAATAGAGACTCCAGAACTGGACCCACAAAAGTATGGCCAACTAATCTTTGACAAAGCAGGAAAGAATATCCAATGGAAAAAAGACAGTCTCTTTAACAAATGGTGCTGGGAGAACTGGACAGCAACATGCAGAAGAATGAAACTAGACCACTTTCTTACACCATTCACAAAAATAAACTCAAAATGGATAAAGGACCTGATCGTGAGACAGGAAACCATCAAAACACTAGAGGAGAAAGCAGGGAAAAACCTCTCTGACCTCAGCCGCAGCAATTTCTTACTTGACACATCCCCTAAGGCAAGGGAATTAAAAGCAAAAATGAACTATTGGGACCTCATGAAGATAAAAACCTTCTGCACTGCAAAGGAAACAATCAACAAAACTAAAAAGCTACCAACGGAATGGGAAAAGATATTTGCAAATGACATATCGGACAAAGGGCTAGTATCCAAAATCTATAAAGAACTCACCAAACTCCACATCTGATAATTAAAAAAAAAAAATTTTAATGTTTATTTAGTTTTGAGAGAGAGAGAGAGAGAGAGAGAGAGAGAGATAAGAGAGACAGAGTGTGAGCAGGGGAGAGGCAGAGAGAGAGGGACATATAAAATCCGAAGCAGGCAGGCTTCAGGCTCCAGCTGTCAGCACAGGGCCCGAGGTGGGACTCAAATCCACGTACCTTGAGATCATGACCTGAGCCGAGGTTGGATGCTCAACCACCTGAGCCCCCCAGGTGCCCACGTATCTGATAAATTTTAATGTATAAATTAGGCACAGTAAGAGATTAACAACAATAACTAATATAAAATAGAACAATTATAACAATATGCTATAATAAAAATTATTTGAATGTGGTCTCTCTCTCCCTCTGTCTCTCTCTCAAAATATCTTATTATATAGGCATACCTTGGAGATATTACAGATTGGGTTTTGGACTACTGCAGTAAAGCAAATATTCACAATAAAGTGAGCCAAATGAATTTTTATTGTCCCAGTGCACATTAAACTTATTTTTACACTATACTGTCATCTGTTAAATGTGCAATAGCATCATGTCTAAAGAAAAACAGACCTTAATTTAAAAATATTTTATTGGTAAAAATGTTTACCATCATGTGAGCGTTCAGCAAGTTACAGTCTTTTTGCTGGTGAAGGATCTTGCCTCCATGTTGATGGCTGCTGATTGATCAGGATGGTGGTTGCTGAAGGCTGGGGTGGTTGTGGCAAATTCTTAAAATAAGATAAGTTTGCTGCATCGAGTGACTCTTTCATGAACAATTTCTCTGTAGTGTGTGATATAGTTTGATAACATTTTACCTACACTAGAACTTCTTTCAAAACAGGAATTGATATCAAACCCAGCCACTGTTCAATCAAATAAATTTATGTGATATTCTGAATCTTTTGTTGTTATTTAAACAGTCTTCACAGCATCTTCATCAGGAGTAGATTTTATCTCAAGAAACCACTTTCTTTGCTCATCCATAAGAAACAGCTCATCTGTTCAAATTTCATAATGAGAATGCAGTAACTCAGTCACATCTTCAGTCTCCACTTCTAATTCTAGTTCTCTTGCTATTTCCACCACATCTGCAGTTACTTCCTCCACTGTAATCTTGAACTCCTCAAAGTCATCCATGAGGGTTAAAATCAATGTCTTCCAGACTCCTGCAAATGTTGGTATTTTGACCTCTTCCCATAATTTCTGAATGTTCTTAATGTCATCAAAAATGGTGAATTCTTTCCATGTTTTCAATTTCTTTTGCCCAGGTCCATCAGAGGAATCACTATTTATGGCAGCTAAAGCCTCATGAAATGGATGTCTTAAATAATAAGACTCAAAATTTGAAATTTTTCTTTGATCCATGGGCTACAGAATGGATGTTGCGTTAGCAGTCATGGAGACAACATTAATCTCGTTGTATGTCTCCATAAGAACTCTTGAGTGACTAGACACACTGTCAATAAGAAGTAATGCTTTGAAAGGAATATTTTTTCTGAGCAGGAGGTCTCAATAGTGAGCATATTCAGTAAACCATGTTGTAAACAGATATGCTGTTATCCAGACTTTATTGTTCCATTTAAAGAGCATAGGAAGAGTGGATTTAGCATAATTCTTAAGGGCCCTAAGATTGTCAGAATGTTAAATAAGCACTGGCTTCAACTTAAAGTCACCAGCTGCATTAGCTTCTAACAAGAGAATCAGCCTGTCCTTTGAAACTGATACCAGGCATTGACTTCCCCTCTCCACCTATGAAAGTGCTAGATGGCATCTTCCAGTATAAGACTGTTTTGTCTACATTGAAAATCTGTTGTTTGGTGTAGCCACCTTCATTAATGATTTAGCAAGATCTTCTGGATAACTTACTGCAATTTCTATATCAGCCCTGGATGCTTCACCCTGAACTTCCATGTTAAACCTCATGAACAGCCTCTGCTAGCTTCCAACTTTTCTTCTGCAGTTTCCTCACCTCTCTCAGCCTCCATAGACTTGAAAAAAATTAGAAAAATAGAGCCTTGCTCTGGATTAGGCTTTGGCTTGAGGGAATGTTGTGGCCAGTTTGACCTTTTATCCAGACCACTAAAACTTTCTCAGTAACAGCAATAAGGCTATTTCATTTTCTTATCATATATATGTTTACTGGAATAGCACTTTTAATTTTTTTTAAGAATTTTTCCTTTGCATTCACAACTTAACTGTTTGGTGCAAGAGACCTAGCTTTAGGCCTATCTTGGTTTTAGATATGCCTTTGTCACTTAGCATACTTATCTTTGGCTTTTGATTTAAAGTGACAGACATGCAACTCTTCCTCTCACTTGAACACTTAGAGGCAATTTTAGAGCCTAATTTCAATATTGTTGTGTCTCAGAGAATAGGGAGGCCTGAGGAAAGAGAGATATGGAGGTTCAGCTGATCAGTGGATTAGTCAGAACACACACATTTATCAAGTTTGTTATCTTTTATGGGCACAGTCCATGGAACCCAAAACAATTACAATAGTAACATCAAAGATCACAGATCATTATAAGAAAAACAATAATAATTAAAAGTTTTAAATATTTCAAGAATTGCCAAAATATGACTAAGAGACACAAAGTGAGCAAATGCTGTTGGAAAAATGGCATCAGTAGACTGGCTTGATACAGGGCTGCCACAAACCTTCAATTTATAAAACAAACATATGTGTAGTGCCATATAGTGAAGCACAATAAAATGAGGTGTGCCTGAATGGTACTGAATTGTATATGATGTGAGATGATGAAATGCCTATGTGGTGTGATGAAGTAATGTGCATGATGTAACTATTGTGACATAGCATTAGGCCACTTTTGACCTTCTGACCATGCATCAGGAGGATCATCTTCTTCCATTCTGCAGTTAACATCAGGTAACTAAAACCATGGAAAGTGAAACTGAAGGTAAGGGCAAGGACTACTGTATAAAATAGTCTCATTTGGAAGCATATGCTAGTATTGTTAGATTCACATTTTGATATATATTTAGAATTAAAAGTATCTTAGGACCGCTTGGGTGGCTCAGTTGGTTAAGCGTCCCACTTCCGCTCAGGTCATGATCTTGTGGTTTGTGAGTTCTAGCCCCATGTCAGGCTCTGTGCAGTCTGTGCTGACAGCTCAGAGCCTGAAGCCTGCTTGGATTTTGTGTCTCCCTCTCTTTCTGGCTTCCTCCACTCATGCTCGCTCTGTCTCTCTCAAAAATAAACATTAAAAAAATTTAAGTATCTTAGAGGTCGTTCATTTCACTCTTCACTTGAAAATTAGAAAAGACCCATAGATGCATGATTCACCCCAGGTCACACAAAATCTGTAGGCTCCTGGGTCTTCCTTCAGTTGGTCACTGGGAAGCTCATACACATCAGAAGCTCTGCCCTGGGTCCCAGCACTTTCCCTCCTCATAAACAGCAATTTAGACTTCAATGTCAGCTCTAGCACTCACTAATTAAGACATCTTACTGAGGGGCGCCTGGGTGTCTCAGTAGGTTAAGCATCCAATTCTTGATTTCAGCTCAGGTAATGATCTCATAGTTCATGGGATTGTGCCCTGGATCAGGTTGCTTGGAATTCTCTCTCTTTTCTCTCTCTGCTCCTCCCCTGCTCTCCTTCCCCCCCCCCTCAATAAATAAGTAAACATCTTTTTAAAAAAAGATATCTTACTAAAATCTAAGGCTCAGCATCCTCTTCTGTAACTTGAAGAATATAATATCCTAACTTGTAATTCTAAGATGAATGGAGATAAACTGTATAGAATGCCTAGCACAGAGTAGGAACTCAATAAATAGTAGTTTCTTCCTTTTCCCAATCCCTTCTTCACATTTCCTGGAGCTCTCCTAGCTGCTGATTTTGAAACCATGCCTGCTATGTCAGATGAACCCTGCCTACCCTGAGAACATTGTCTGATTCCCTAGACTTGGCCTGTTGTCAACTGTGACTTATATGATCCCTGGCCCCATTGTGCAGCCTCCAGGACCCCAGGCTGCCTTACCTGACTTCTACCCTAGCATATGCTTTCCTCTCCCTTTCTACCATCTCTTCAGTCTTGTTGGAGCATATACCTCTTGACCCATTGCCAGTTTGAACTTGGTGACCTTAGATCTGTGATGGACATTATGATGCACCAACCATATTCCCATTCAAGGAAGACTTATTGCCCCATCCCTTAGGAGTGTTTTCAACTGATAGCCATTAACTGTAAGCTACATCCTACACTGAGGTTATGCCCCTTCCTGGGGGTTCCACATCCAATGACTGATTCATGGAGGCCCAACTTGGAACAACTTTCAAATACAGTTCTAGCTCCATAGCTCCCCAAGGGTAGAGCTGAGGCTGCCCTTGGGCTTGCATCACAACTCATTTTTCCCTCTATCCACTCCTCCTTCCATCCCTGCCCTTCCATCCCTGCCCTTCCATAGGCATTGAACCCAAGGGCACTCCTTACACATCTTGAGTGCTAATATCCATTTCAGTTTCTGCTTCCTGGGTCCATGAACAAAATCCCCTCAAACTGCACCCATTTCCCAACACTCTTATTTCTGATTTTGCCCAAAAGACCCTGCACTGTTCCTACTCACACTCTAGAGTGACTGTGTGTGTAAGTAAAAGAGAGCCTTGCTGGTCTGGTATCAAGCCAAAGTACAAGGAGGCATTTTCACAACATTCTCCTCCTGGATTGTGTTTTAGTGAAATTAGCAGTCAGCTAGACTTTAATCTTGATCAACCTCTATTCTTCTTATGTGTACTTTACTCTGGCAGGTCCTGACACTAGGGACACTTTTGTCCTGAAGGTGTCACAATCTAGAGTGAGAGGCAGGCATTACATAAATGAATTATAGTAAGGAATGTTAAGTCCAATAAAAGGGACACTTCCTATAATGAGGAACTTGGAGAATAATGTTTTCCTCGTAGAGTCATTCTAATTATTAAGTGAAGCCACATCACACAATGCCTGGCACAGAGGAGACAGTTATTGCATCAAATCATCATATTTTGCAGTTAGACAATTGAGGGCCTGAAACATTGAATGATTTGCTTATGATCCCATAAGTGTGTAATGTCCTATCCCAGCTGAGACTAGAGCTGAAGTCTCCATGATGTTTTGCACCATGCACTTTAGCTCAAGAGGGTAAAATAAGTGTGTGTGTGTGTGTGTGTGTGCGCACACACACGTGCATGCATGCTCCCTAGCCGCTAGTATTGTGTTCAGACCTAAACTTCTGGGAAACTGGCTGCCTCTTCATAGTTTAGGCACATCGTATACGTGGTTTCAGGCTGTGCTTTGCAAGTTCCTTTGTTCTTAGCTGAAATGAGCCCAGCAGCTGGGCAGTATTTCTGTTCCCACATCCCATTCCCCCTTCACGCTTAGTGGGATGGCGGAGAAGCATCAGACCACAGCAGTGACATTTATATGAAAAGAATCCATTGTGTCCTTTGTAAGGAATAGCACGTAGCTTTAAGCCATACTGCTTTCCATTTGCCTTCCTCTGGGAGGCCCTGGCAAGAGCTTGGCCTGCCGGAGGGAGCTGTCTGAGTCCTCATGCTGGAAATTATATTCCGTAATTAAAATCAATAGCAAAACAGACACACAGCAGAAAGGTCATAGAACACAACAGAAAACCATTGGGTAGCACATTGCCAGGTATCAAAATAGATTTTTGAACTTTTGTTTAATCTGCAAATGCCGAAAGCCATCCACAGGAGAGAGGCAGTGTGCCCCAAGCCCTAGCCTCACCTAGGAAAGATTTAGCTAAGGAAGTCTCCTGCTCAAACCCTTCAAAGCCCAGCTTCTTCAGTCCAGCAGTGCTCTTTTAAAGTCTGGCCACCCTTATATTATTCAGCTAGTGGACTTCTAGCCCTAGAGATCTGTTTACAGCCTGTGTCCTGAAACCTTCACCTTAACCTATCCAATGCTCCATTCCTTATATGCCTCTTGGAATCCTGCTTTCTGAACTATTGCTGTAACTACACCACAATTTTTCTCTTTAGATATGATAAGTGATGTTACTTTTCTGGCATTTTTCCATTCTTGGACCATATCTATTCTCACATCTCAGGCAGCTCCAGCCCTGGTCTAATCCAGCTCAGTCTTTGGGACTTTTTTTACTGTAGCCTTGTGTCTTCCTTGTCCAGACAACCAGGGCTCAGATATAATCAGACATAACTCCACCTCTTCCCCTCCATATGCATTCCTTGGTGAAATCTTCCTCCTTGGTCAGATATAATGCATGTATGCTGAACTTCTGTAGGTGCCAGGCAAGGAGCTGGAGGTATTCACATATCACGTTTAATTCTTACAGATTATAGTTAATCTTATAGCCACTCATTTTACAGGTGATCTTGGAATGAAGTGACTTGTCATAGTCTAGCAAATCAGTGACAGAGCCAGAATTCAAATCCACATCTCGGTCTCCCAGACCTATCTTGCTTCACCATGACAGAGCTACCTTGTCCTTGCAGAAACAATCATATAACTCCATCACAGCACACAGCATGCTGAATTTTTCAACCAGGTGGAATAATATGTCCATAGAATCAGGAAGTCCATAGTAGGAATGTTCCTAAATAACAGGCATGAAAGATATTTCTGGAAGCCTAAAAGTAGCACATCTTGTTAAATTTTTGCTTAGAGTCAAAGGCTTTCTCATTTTCAAACAATGGACCCTAGGCAAATGCCTGTTAACCTCGTGACATTCATGGGTGACCTCCGGAGGGTCCATCCAGGTGCATCAGCACGTTGAACTTTGGTTTGTTCTTAAGCTTTTTATTAAAGTACAATATATACTCTTCAAAGTGCACATATCGTAAATAATATGGCTTGATGAATTTTCAGTGTGAATACGCCTATGTAACCAGTACCCCCAATCAGGAAACAGAACATTACCAGCATCTCAGAAGCACCCTTTGTTCTCCATTGCCCAAGGATGACCACTATCCTGACTTAGTCCCACAATTTATTTATCCATTATACTGTTGACGGCACTTGGGTACTTTCTATTTGTGTATATTACAAGTAGTATTGTAGAATATTATTGTATATGTCTTTTGGTGCACATATGCATGTATTCTATTGGGGATGTAAGATAGATTTAGTCAGTGTTTGAATATATTTATTGTATTAATTTCCTGTCACTGCTGTAACAAATTAGCACAAACTTCATGGCTTAAAGAAATAAAAGTTTATTATCTTGCAGTTCTGGCAGTAAGAAGTTCAAAATGGGTCTTATGGGGTTAAAATTAAGGTGTTGACAGGGCTGGTTCCTTCTGGAGACTCCAGTGTAAAATCTGTCTCCTTGCCTTTTCTAGCTTCTAGAGGTACATTCCTTGCCTTCTTTGGCTCATGGCTCCTTCCTCCATTATCAAAGCCAGCAGCATAGCATTTTTCAAATCTTTCTTTGCTTCTATCTTTACATTGCCTTCTCCCTTATAAGAACCCCTGTGATTATATCAGGCGCTCCCAGATAATCCAGAACGGTCTCCCCTTCTCAAGATCCCAATTTAATCACATCTGCAAAGTCTGTTTTGCCATCTAAGGTAACATTTATAGTTTCCAGGGATTAGGATGTGGACATCCTTGGAGAGTCTGACAGTCTGCAGCCTACCACACATATGTTTCACATTATAAATACTACCAGTACTACCAGGTGATACTCCTATGAGCAATGTATGAGAATTCTGGTTTTCCACATCCTCATCTACTCTTAGTCTATTCTATACTTTTCACTTTAGCCAGAATTCTTGTTTCCTGTCTAGCTCAAAACTATCTGGAAAGTCAAACTTTCTGTATCCACAGTTATGCCCATGCCCTCCCTTTCCTCTCTCTAAGCACAATAATTCTCCTCATTGGTATTTCTGCTAAGGAAGAACATTTTAAAAAATGAGTTCTACCCAACAGCTAAATGGGATGCCTTCTGAGGTGATAAACGTTTTGTCACTAAAGGTATTCAAGCATGTGCTAGATGAACAGTTGTGAAAAAGCTATAGAGGCAGATTCAATATTGAAAAGAGGTGCTCTCTTAGAACAAGCCAGAGATTTGAAGTTGAAGGCCTTAGGTTTTGATTTTGACTTCTCTATTTACCATGTAGCCACAAGAAACTTTTGTAAGCTTCAGTTTCCTTATTCTTACACTGAAGGTATTACTACATGCATTTGCTGTGACGATCAAATGCTATCTCCTCCAAGTTACCAGGTCACATAACCATTTTTATGGCATGGGGATATATATATTTTTTAACATAATTACCTATACTTTTATTATAATACTGATCACATTGGTCTGTAATGACATACTGCCTACTGCTTCTTGCATGAAATCTTCAAATTCTGCAAAGACAAGTATTTTACGGGGTGGTTTACTAATGTATTTTCTATGGTTAGCAGAATAAATTGCAAATGGTAGGTGTACAACAAATGCATGGATCTTATTTCTGTCATAGGATTGGTCTGAGAATCTAGTAAGATGTTGGCAGTAAAAGCACTTTAAAATTTCAGAACACTTTCAAGATGCATTGTGTTGTCCTTGTCATTAGTATCTTGTTAGTCCAGGCAGTAAGTCTCTGGGTCAGTCACTGAAGCCTACTGGAGCCCCCTCATCAACATCCCAGGATGCTGGGAAGGGAGTGACATCTGTCCCATCTGAATTTCTCTTTGAGGAACATGGGGTGTTCCCTACAGGACACTATTTCTGCCTCTCTGAAAAGCAGTTCTAATTACTGGTGATAATTAGTTGCGACTTAAGGTCCTCAGGGCAATTTGTGGAGGTGCAAATTGCATCTAAGCTCTCCAGGATTTGATGTCTTTTCCCTTGATGTCTCATACCATCTCTCTGCCTGTGAAATAAGAGCAAAAGAAGGAAAAAATGCCCAAGTGAAGCCAAAACCTAAAGGTCAGCTTTACAAAGGGCCTTCTTTACCACTCTCATCTGCAGAATAAACTGCAAGTGCCATTCAGGTGGCTGGAAGCATTTGGGCAGTCAGAGAAGTGTTCAGAGAAGGAGAGAGTCATTTCCTTTTTCATTCTTTTGACAAATGTTAGAGTTTTCTCTGTGCTAAGCCCTGTGCTAAGCGGTGATAATGCAGAGGTTAACAGATGTGAACCGCGTGCCCTTAAGTTGTTCACTGTCTAATGGGAAAGACAGATATGAAAATAGACGATTGCAAGGTAATCTGACGATGCCAGAAAGAAAAACAACAAACAGAATTGATAATGACAACTACCATTTATTACCTAAGTAATAGTCTAGATGCTCTATATCTGTTTTCTTATTCTTTGTAATAGCCTTAAAATATCATAGTTCCCTTTTTTTAAGATGAGGAAAATGAGGCTCAAGGAAATAATTGGAAAGTTAGAGGCAAGTTTGGTGAGATAACTCAAGTGAGGAAGGACAATAAGTCCATCTAAGCCTGAATTCACAGAATTTTTGGATAAAGAAATGGCCAAAGCTGCAAAGTGAACCTGAGAAAATTAGCCCAACAAACCTATTCTTAGACTTGCTTCCTAAATCTTTTGCTCCCCATTTACTGAGTTTCACATTCAGAACATCATTCTTTATCTTAAGATAAAGAGTTAGAGGGTAGATAGTTCTGTTATATGCAATGTGTTCCATCATCTTATTATACTTTCAGTTATGTTGAGCACATCTTATAGATTAGCATCATTGACACCTGCCCCCTGTGGTCCTCCTCTCAATAAAAATATGGTTTGACTTTGATCTGGTCTCTTACCTTCTAAAATTGAAATAATGATATTACTTATGACAATACTGTTTCCCCTAAATCTAAACTCCTTTACTGACAGCTTCCCTATGGAAAGATTGTGCTTAGCATCGATTGAAGGTTTCAGGTTTCCTATCCTTCATGGATTGAAGGTTTCAGGTTTCCTATCTCCAACTCCTCTGCCCCTGCTTTGGGTTTTAGAGTGCCTTAGACCTGCGGAGTGGTTTCTCCTCTATTGGAGGCATAAAACAACCAACCAACCAACAAACAATAAACTTTTGGCTTTTGTTTCCTTTTCTATGCTAAGACAAAGAAATACATTTGGAGGGTAGGGGCCTTTGGCATGACAAGTGCCTTTGTCTTGAGGAATAAAGAATGATAGGTCAGGACCCAGAGGGGAGAAAGCAAAGACTCATTTCAGGCTCTGGGTGTGAGAGATGAAGGCAAAGCAATTCTTAAGTGGAAAGGTAGCAAGGACATCTGAAACAAGCCCTATTTAAGAATAAAAATCAACAGATGATGCCTTCTATTTCCTGAGCCTTTTTAAGGTGCCAAGGACTCATAATCTTTGCATATTTTATTTACCACAATCCTCAAATAACTGTGAGATACATATTATTTCACCCAATTTGTAGACAAAGAAACAGACTCAGAGTCTTTAAGACACATTGCAAAATCACACAGTTCATCAACTATACAGCTGGGACTTTACTCCAGGTCTCTCTAACTCAAAGGGCTGTGTTCTTTTCACATAGTATGCTCTTTCTCCTCCTATTGGATTAGTCATTCCAGATAAAAATGATTTAAAGTTACTAACTATATCTTGGAAGTTTCCAAAGCTCAATCCTTTTTGTTGTTTTAAATGAGTTGTTTGTTTTACATTCCCTTGAGTTTGGAGGTAATATGTAGTTAATGAATGAATTAAATAATTGATTAAACCCATTTTTCTATTAACATTATAACAGTACTTCCATTAATATGAAAATATGAATGTGTCTCAGAGAAGTTTCCTTTGACATTATAATGACTATATTAAAATTTCAAATATAATAATGAAATTCTAATTGTTTTAGAGAAACGATTAAAAAAAGGCTATATATAAATGCTTTGAAAGAACTATGGGATGTTCAGAAAGTACCGAAGAGGAATTTTTAGAGAAGTTATTATGAAAAAAGCACATAATTTTCATTAAAGTGGGCTGTAATTGCAAAATAATAATCATTGAAAGAGAATCTTATTATAGTGAACAAAACAAGAGTCTGGCAGGTTAAAACATACAATGTGGCAATTTAGACAAAGCAGTATAATCCAAATTCAGGTTTATTTATAGCTTTCCATAACCTTCTTTAAGTAGGCATGCAGGATATATTCAATTTGTCCCTCCTGATCTTATCTCCACCCTTTTACCATGTTTTACACCTCACCCCTCGGGCCCACCTGTATGGATCATGTCAACAGTTTCCCTTGGCCTATGATTTATATTAGGTTGCAGACAATTCAAGATACTGCCAAAAGACAGAAGAGGAAGAAATGTAAAGTTGTGGTATGTATTTCTCTAGTTTTTTCCCTGAGGGGTCATAATGGCTGGCTATATCCCTTGTCACAGTAGCTGTAATGGCCCCTCTCCACCCTGCCCCTCAGCTTCCAGGCTCTAGTAACCACTCCCACCCCTTTCTGCCTCCAGGTGGTATCTGGGCTCTGGGTACAGTATCCATCCTGATTTTCCTACACTCTGGTTTCTACCTTTGAAAATAGTCCTGCTGTAAACTCTCTTATGCATTGGCTAGTTTGAGTGTGGGTATTAACCAAGTGGTGTTTTGTTTACTTGTTTACCTTGGTTTTGGTTTGGTTTGTTTGCATTGTTTTGCTTTGCTTTCAAAAAATCTTGACATTGTCTCCGTTCAAGTACTAAATTTTGAGCAAGTCCCATCATCTCTCTAGACTTTAATCATATTATGTTTAAACTGAGGATAAAAATTTCTATATCCCAGGTTGTTATGAGGATTAAATAAATTGGGTCTGAAAATACTGGTTTCCTCTCCTTTCTTTTCTGTATTGCTTAACACCGTATTTGTCACAGGAGAATATATGATGTGGGGGAATCGATAGAGCAGGCAAAGTTTTGGTAAATGTGACAGTGAGTTTTTAGGCACTAGAGATATTTAAACCCAGGCTGGGAGCTACTTGGCAAAAATGCTAATTTTGGAAACGAAGCCAAAAGCCAATCTAGATGAATGGAGATTTCAATCCCTTCTCCATAATGCAAAACCAACTCCACCATTATCTGGGCGGGATTCAATTACCTGGGTAGGATTCTGTAATAAAGTATCCACATTGCAAGGGGTAAGTTTTCAAAGTGAGCCTGTTTCTGTGCCTACTCACCCATTCTCACCTGGACTCTCTATACATCCCTTGAAGAGACCTTTAAGAGTGACCTTGCTAAGTGAAATAAGCCAGACAGAGAAAGACAAATGTTGCATGGTATCACTTATATGTGGAATCTTAAAAATAAAATGAACTCATAAAAACAGGGAGTAGAAAGGTGGTTGCCAAGGAGAGGTTGGTAAGAGGGTACAAACTTTCAGTTATAAGAAGAAGAAGATCTGAGGATTAAATATATCATATGGTGACTCTAGTTGATAATACTGTGTTGCATAATTGACATTTGCTAAGACAGTATGGAAGGTAAGTGTTCTCATCAAATAAAAAAGGTAAATATGTGATGTGTAGATGTGTCAAGTTCTTTCACAATAGATAAATGTATCAAATAATTACATTGTATGTTTAAATATATTAAAAATCTGTTTGTCAGTTATACCTTAATAAAGCTGGGGGGTAGGTAGGAATTCACCTTGCAACCTTGAGTCTGGCTGGCTCCAAACATATCTCACTCACCTACCACCCTTTGGTATTCATGCCCATTTTTTTTCACAAATGTTTTTGCACAAATTATGTGTCAAGTCTTTATTGGACCCTGGAGAAACAGCATACAGTCAATAAATATTTATTGATTACGTACTGAGTACTAGACCCTGTCCTAAAACCTAGGGAGACATCATGAATAAAATGAAGTCTTTTCCCTGATGAAACTTTAATATTAGGGGGCAAGACACACAACAAATCAAATATAATAGGTGGTGCCTGGGTGGCTCAGTCAGTTAAGCATCCACCTCTTGGTTTTGGCTCAGGTCATGATTTCACAGTTCAGGAGTTCAAGCCCCGCATCAGACTTTGCACAGACAGTGCTGGGCCTGTTTGGGATTCTCTCTTGCTCTCTGCCTCTCCCCTGCTCGCTCATTCTCTCTTTCTCTCTCTCGCTCAAAATAAATAAGTAAACTTAAAAAAAACCCAGTGCTTTGAAAAAAAAAAAAACATATATAGTATACTTTCCGGGACTGATCAGTGGCAGAAAGAAAAGTAAGTCAGGAAGAAGAAATAGGGAGTTATAGAAGGAGGAATATTTTATATAATGTGGGGTATTTGAACAAAAATCTGAATGAAATAAGGGAGTGAGTCTTATGAAGCTCTAGAGAAAAACATTCCAAGCAAAAGGAACAGCATGGAGTAAGGCCCAGGGATGAGAACAAGTAAGACCAGTGTAACTGAGCAGAACTGAGTAAATAGTAAGAATGAGATCTGAGAAATACCTGTCAGTTGGGCCATATGTAGAAATTTGTAGACTGTGGTAAGGACTTCGGGTTTGCCCTAAATTTTTTTTAATGTTTATTTATTTTTCACAGAGAGAGACAGAGCATGAGTGGGGGAGGGGCAGAGAAAGAGGGAGACACAGAATCTGAAGTAGGCTTCAGGCTCTGAGCTGTCAGCTCAGAGCCCGATGCGGGGCTTGAACTCACAGATTGCAAGATCATGACCTGAGCCGAAGTCGGACTCTTAACCGACTGAGCCACCCAGGCACCCCTGCCCTAAATTTTTAATGGGAAGCCACTAGATGGCTTTCAATAAGGAAGTGATGTGAATCTAATTTTTGTTTGAAATATCACTTGGCTGCCACTAAAGCGTAGACTAAAGGGGCCAGAGAAGGGTAAAGAGCAAGAGTGAAATTAGGAAGTCATCAAAGAGGTTGCTGTAGTCATCCAGGAGAAAGATGGTTGGGGGTGGGGGGGGCTCAGGCCAAGGAAGCTGCTAGTGGCCCAGAAGATAGAAAATGGTGCTTTAAGGTATGCTAGTAAGGAGGTAAGTGCAGTGGTCCAGGGAGGGCTGGTAGAGCTTGGGTCCCAGAGGTGAAGTGCTGAAAAGTGATTGGTTTCAGGAGGTATGTCTCAGACAGTGTCAAAAGAATGTGCTTATGGTTTAATGTGAGGTGCTAGAGAGAGGAGCCATGACCGCTAGGTTTATGGCCTCAATTACTGGTTAGTGCAATTGAAGAAAGAAAATCAACAATTCTATTTCAGACATGTTAGGTTTGAGATGTCCACTAGACATCCAAGCAAAGATGTCTATAGACAATTAAATTCATGTCTAAAGCTCAGGAGGAAAGTAGAGCATGAAATATAAATTCAAGAGTATCTAACTGGATTTTAAAGCCACAGGATTGGATCAGAGTATAGAACAGGGACAGCATGCATTCTGGCCTTCAAGGAGCTCACAGACCCTGTTTCTCTGCCCTACTATTCTGTGACGCCCTGGTGAGACAGGACTATTTGGATCTGGGTTTTGTGTTCAGGCTTAGAGTTAGACACATCAGGATTCTGATTCTAGTTCCACCACTCATCAGCTACGTGAACTTGGGGAAATTACTTAACTCTTCGAAGTTATTTTCTCATTCTTAAAGGGGACATATAATAATAATGGAATATAACAGTCCTGTTACATAATAATCCCTTAATAAATGTTAATTGTTAATATTAAAATGATCATGTTTATCAGTGTTAGGAACTCACTGTCCCCCAGCCACACCCCACCCTTTCTTTCTCATCTTGATCATTTTTGGGAATGAATGAATTTGGAAGCAAAATGATTGTTTTCTTCAACTCTTAACAATATTTCATATGATGCAAATGACAGCTGACATTATTTTTAGTTAACATTTATTTACATAGATTGTATCTTAATGTCTTGAAGTCTTCCTTTTAAAGAAACAAATTGCTCTGGAAAAAAAGTGGTTACTCAAAGAATGAATGATTTTTAATTTTTTTAAGTTTATTTATTTTGCGAGAGAGAGAGAGCATGAGAGCATGCACACAAGTGGGAGAGGGGCAGAGAGAAGGAGAGTCAGAATCCTAAACAGGCTCCGCACCATCAGCACAGAGCCCAGTGCGGGGCTGGAACTCACGAACTGTGAGGTCATGACCCCAGCAGAGACCAAGAGGCAGATGCCCAAGTGCACTGACTGCACCACCCAGGCACCTCCGAATGAATGATTTTTAAATAATGACTTAGTAAGAATCTATCATCCATGTGCTTGGCTAATTTTCACTCTTGTTTTTCAAATCTATATGGAGGACTCAACACAGCAGTGGAAAAGATGGTTTATATAGTGACTCTGATTCAAAAAATGTTCATGTGAAGTAGTTTTGTAAATAGAATTAGATTTCAACTGAGAAATTATGTGTAAATATCTTAACACAGAATATATTGTTTGAAGTATTCTTGATGTAACTTTGATTATTTAAATCAGGTCTGTTGAGGAGCATAGAACACAGGATTAGTGAGGTGATAGTGATGGTGTTAAGCACTCAAAAATCAAGTATTTTTATGGGGGGGGAATCTTTTTGTAGTCATTCATTCATTTGTACTCAGCTTTTAAGCATCCCCTATGTGAGAGGTGTTGAGTGTACCAAAACAAATAACTACTAATAATAACTACTATTCTCAAGTGGTTTCTATCTTAGAGGAGACACACACACACGTGCGCACGTGCACACACACACACACACGCTCATTGTTATAGATGATGTTATAGTATGTTATATATATTTTATATATATATATAATATATATAATATGTTATAGATGTTATAGTAAAAATCTCTTTAAGGAATAGAGAAGAGTGGAATCCTATACTTAATTTAAAAATCAGGCACACCTATGAGTATAATTGGGTGTATTCCCTATAGATTGAAGCCTCTCTGTAATTGTTTCTGGCCAAGGAGAGTACTAACAGCCAGTGTAAAATGATAGTGCTTATTGACCAAGAGAAAAGAGGTGTCTGTCTGTGACTCTGAATGAGGGAAATGCTTGTTTCCTGTTGTCTGGAATGGCAACAATGAGGACCTGGAGCACTGTGGGAAGCTTTTAAATATTTAGTCTGTGCCAACCCATAACTGAGGTATTTGTGTATTTAACTTGATAGAGAGATGAATTATATATGGGAATCTTTTCCTATCGTTTGCTCTACGTGTGTTGACAAACGTCCCATCATTCTCTAGGAAGCACATGCCACGGGGATTACTGCAACGTTCTGGAGACAATTTACTTGTAGGGTTTTTATCCCATATGCTGCTTTCTCTTCATCGCAGCTGTCTTTTTATTTATTAAAACACAATCACTGAACAGGGAACTTTTCCAGACTCCCTTTTCTCAAACTGGCATTTTAGAGTTTAGGTCGAATGCACTCCCTAGTAAATGTATAGTTACTCCCAAAATTTTGTCTCTTTGATGTGTAAGGAAGCCCTTGGCCAGCTCAATTCAGTGGCCAACAATTCCAATGAAAATTTTATTCTAATTAAAAGAGAAAACATATAATCTTATTTAAAATTGAGAACTGAAAATTCTACAGTTTTATGCCAGTTGTCAGTGCATTAGATGAGATCTGGTGTATTTTTCCATTGATAATGTTGACCCTATCCACATGTTCCTTTTTGGCCATGTAGGCAATACACAGTTTTACAATTTCTTAATTTGCAAAAGAGCATATCAGATCTATCCTCCACTTACTTGACTGTAGGAAGTAAGATTATGCTTTTAACTACGAGAGTGTACTATTTATATTCCAGGAATTTGAAACAAAGTGGAACCTCAAATTCTGTGCTGTCTTATTCTAAATAAAAATCGAGTTGCAATAATAGCATTAATTGAAGCCTGCTTGAAGATACACAGTTCATTAGTTCCCCTGTCCTTAGACAATGCCAGATAATCTGAGAGTTGCATAACTGGACTGCATTATCTTTATACTTTATAGAGTTGCCTTTGTAGAGTTCCCCTTGATGTATTGCCCTTCGCCTGCATTAAAGGACCCCATAAAAATAATCTTATGAACTTTCTTAATGAATTTACGCTAAATGTGGTAATAAACCAGATGGATACCACATGAAGGAAGGCATGAAAAAAATTTGTCAGGTTTCATAACCAGGAAAAATTGTGAGTAACTGGCTTATTTTTCCCCCAGGCAACTGGATTGTTTTTTATTTTATGAATTCTAAGAATCATATGACTGGTTATAGTTCTTTTTTTGCTTTGGCTACTAGGAAGCTCAAATTTAAAGCCTGCTTTTTTTTTTAAGCCTGCTTTTAATAAGTACATAGGACTTTATGGTGCGCACCTGTTTGTAATATTATTGCTTCAAGCTTTTGTTTTCCTGCCTATGATATCTTGTCTTCATTTTCTCTTTTGCTTATTACTTATATTTCTATTTATATACATTTCTATAATTCACTTCAGATTTATTTTGGATCTAGAACTACACATATACACACACATGCGCGCACACACACACACACACACACATGCGCACACACACACACACACACACACACACACACACATACACAATGCCATTTTTAGCCATCATGAGGTCAAAGGTCCAGGAAATTAGCTGAATTTGTCCTTTCTATCCAAGTGTTTGTTCTAAAACAAATAGGCTTTCAATTTTTCTGGATTTTTATGTAAAAGTGGATATATTGTCCCAGGTGTTTGTCCAAGGTCAGTATATATGAAGTTTAAGCATAGAGAGAATTTCTGGCTATCTGACGGCAAGATTTAAGATCTACTCTAGGTTTGACTTGTCGCTTCTCCACAATTTGCCATCAAAGACATCTCTTCCAGAATGATACACTCCTTTACAAGCATGCATTTGTAGAAGACCCCTTAGATGGCAAGATTCTGAGGTAGCTTGAGAGAGATTACAGTCTAATCACCCCTCTTCACTGAATTGTTAAATTGTGGATTTGGGAGTCAAATCGGGTTCAAATTCTAGTTCTGGTGTTCATGAGCAATATGATCCTGACATATTACTAAATTCTTCTCTATCTCTCAAATATTTCATCATTAAATGATGAGGCAGATAGTTCTTATAGCCCAAAATTACTGTGAGGGTTAAATAAGGTAATTGGCTTAGCATGAACCCAGCACACAGAAAATGCCCACTAATTGATGAATATTATTACTATAATGACCACTGCCAGTCTCACCTACCTTTATATCTATTATATATTATCTCTCTATATATTATATAATCTATACATAATATTATATATTATCTATTACCTGCCTTCATTAGGTGCCCTGCATACTAATGCAAGGTTCTCATCACCATTGAATTCATCTATTCAGTTCAGTTATTGCACCAGGAACTTCTGGACACTGAAGATATAGATATAGACAGAGAGTATCTGTAATCAAGGAGCTTATGCTCTAGTGGCAGGAAACAAAATTTCAGATGTTTTTTATTACAAAGAAAATAAAAAGGGATGAGAGTGACTGCAGTTAGTCTAACTTAAATTAAGTGGTTGGGAAAAACTTGTCAGGGTGACAATAGAATGAGATATGAAAGATGAGAAGGAGTTGAGGGAAGAGCATTTGAGAGAGAGGGAAGAGCAAATGAAAAGGCCCTGGGATAGGGCTGAGCCTGATGTATTTGAAGAACAGAAAGAAGGCCTGAGGGGCTAGAGCAAAGGAAGAAAGAAAGACAGCAGTGAAAGATGAAGCAGGTGGAGATGACATCATGGTGATGAGTTTGACTTTCCAACATTTTTGTGCAGTGGAAAGGCACTAGGAGTCTTTAAGCAGGTATGTAAAAACATCTGATAGTACTTTAAAAATCTGTTCCTTTAAATGGTGTGCACAATCCGACTCCATCTTCCCACGCTTTTATCTTTGCTTAGAAATTCCTTTGTCATCCCTTTATCTCTTGGTGAGCTCCTAACCATCCATCCACCAAGATTCAGCTCAAAGGTCTGGATGAACCCCCTACATTATACATAATTTCTCTGTGCTCTGATTACATGTTGCACACACCTCTATCACAGCATTCAGGACGCTTCTTATCATGGTCATGATGCCTGTATCTCTTGCAAAATTGAATTTCTCGGTGTGAAGGGACAGGATTGTGTCTTGTTTATCTTCAAATATCCAGTACTTAGAAAAATGCTTACATGGAGAAGTTACTGAATGTATGCTTGAATTTTGCATTATCTTTACAGATCTACTTTGAATGAGTTAGGAAATTGAGAATTAACTAAATTTTGAAATTGGAGATAGCCAGGTGGGGTATACTAACCTCAGAGGCAGGGCTGCAGTTCTCTTCTCTGCAGGCTGCCTATGCGGGCTGTTCAGCATTCTAAAGCACTTTTGATCAGCTAAGGCTTTGCTGTTTCCAGTAACATGGACACTACAGCTATATTCCAACTGATTTTCAAGTAAATGGAGATGCAATTTCTGACCAAAACTAAGCCAGAAAGAGCAAAGTTGCCATTTCTATTACCCTCATTCCTGTAAACATGCAGTCGCAGTGCTGGGAATCCATCTTGGGCAAGCTGGGAGCCCTGGGGTGGACTGGGACTCATTTTTGAGAAATATGACATTTTGTAAGGTCTCAGCCCAAAAAGACAGGAAACATTGCTGAATTTATTTTCCAAATTATTCCTGCTTCTAGGACTGATGCAAGCCATGCTCTTTAATAAATCTTCCTTTAAGACCTTTCTCCTTACATTTACCTCTTGATCCTATCACCTTTGTCTTCAGTTCACAGGATTTATTTTTTCTGTTCTCCCCCCGCCCCACCCTTTTTGAAATAACTTGTCAGCTTGCACAACACTTTCTCAGTTTTATGCTTCAAGACGGAAGACCAGCTCAGGGAGAAAGGCCTGGATTTTCTAACCACTGTATTGTCACAGCCCTCCTCTTTCCACACTTAACCACCACTTGCCCATGCCCTCCCCAAATTCCGGACCTAACTCAGGACACCCCCTAGAACTCTCTTAAAAAGGATTAGTCTAGTTGTGAAAGCTTTTGATAGGAAGCTGGCTGCTGTTTGATAGTCCTACTTGGAACAGGAACCTACCCATTTATTCTATTTTAGCTAACACTTCTCCAAAGTCTACTATGTGAACTCTGATAACATTATCTGGATCTTGTCTTTCCTTTGGCCATCATATGCAAGGCAGAGGATGCATATGCAAAGCAGGAAAGATTACTTGGAGAAAGTAGAGCATATGTATGATACATTTAATTGATTATATTCCTTAGTCTGACATTCAAACCCCATCCCATCCCCTACAACTGGATTTAGGCTTCTCATCAGACACTTCTTCAATGATTCCTATATAAAACCTATGCCTCAGCTACATGGTCCAGTTCCTTTGAACACATCTTGTGCTTTCTCATCTCTGGTCCTTTGCATATACACTCCCTCTGTCTAGGAAATCTTTCCTCTCATTTGAATGAAATGCCATTTTATCCCACTGTCAAAATTCAGCCTGAAGCCACTCTCTTGAGGACTCCTTCCCTGAACACCCTACCTAGCTCTGCTACTTAGTAGGGTAGTATTCTGCTTAAGTGTTAGCCTCTGGAATTGAAGCCTAACTACCACTGACTATGTGATCTTAAATGACATTTTTCAGTGGACACACCATAGCTCCCTTACTACGTTCTTATTTCTTATTCAACCCAATAAGCAGTTGAATGTCTGAGCTACTCTTAAATGGAGTTGAAATAGGCAACTGTTTATAGTGTGATTTGAGACTATTATATGATCTGAATTTTTTTTTACTGGTCTTTGTTTAGAGCTTTGAAGACATAAAACTAATAACATTACAGTGAAATTCTTGGAATCATAACCTTATAGTCTTTGGAATCCTAGAATGTCAATTCAATAAGGACTCTTAGAGGATCAGTTAGTTTCATCTTGTTTTGTTTGGTTTTTAATTTAATCTTGTTTTTTTAGTTGGAGAAATTGCTTTTCAGAGAGGCAAATGAGTTGGCAAAGACTATGTATGTAATTCAAAATTTCTTTATCAACATTATTGTTCAACAACATAATTCTAATTATCTAGAAGGCAAATATGGCTTATGTTGGTGCTGTTTTCATTGTCTCAAGTTAAATTGGTTATTTATAAATGTATAAGATACAGTTTCTTTACTTACTAAGAATAGAAATCTATTCTGTTTAACTCTGGCAAAAGGAAATGCCATTTGCAGGATATTAGGGACTTACAGAATCAGTGGGAGGTGGAAAGAGACATGGACTTAGAGTGAGCAAGAAGCGAAAACCTTTAACAAAAGGGAAGGAAGCCACAAAAGCAGCCTTGGAGTGGGGCAGTCTGGTCAGGACATAAAGGAACACCAAGCCTTTTATTATTATTATTATTATTATTATTATTATTATTTATTAGTAGTAGTAGTAGTATTGTTGTTGTTGTTGTTGTTTCTCTATTCAAAATACAGATTCTATGGAGGTCATATCTGATTAGTCCAGATAAGGTCATGTGCTTTAGCTATGGGACAGCAAGGCCTTTCCTTTTCACTCCAACAAACTGTACCCAATGAGGAAGGAGTTATTTAAGTATAGGAAATAATTTGTTGTTAAGACAAGGAAATAGGGGGTGCCTAGGTGGCTCAGTTGGTTGATGGTCAGACTTCAGCTCATGTCATGATCTTACACTTTGTGGGTTTGAGCCTCATGTCGGGCTTTGCACTGACAGTGCAGAAGCCTGCTTTGGATTCTCTGTCTCTCTCTCTGCCCCATCCCTGCTCCAGATCTCTTTCTCTCTCCCTCTCAAGAATAAACATTAAATTTAAAAAAATGGGGGCACCTGGATAGCTCAGTCATTTGAATGTCGGACTTTTGACATTGGCTTAGGTCAGGATCTCATGGTTCATGAGATCAGTCCCCACGTGGATCTCTGCCCTGACAGTGCAGAGCCTGCCTGGGATTCCCTGTCTCTCTGCCCCTCCCCTACTTGCATGAGCTCTCTTTCTCTCTCTCAAAATAAATAAATAAACATTAAAAAAAAATTTTAAAGGAAAGGAAATAGATGCTGAGCAGCCAAAATTTACTAATGCCAACTATGACAAGAATGCCTCATTCAAAGAAAGTTAAGTAAATAATTCTGATAGATTCCAACAGTGGACCACCAGTGTATGTCTGGAGCTTTATGTGTATGTTCTTTTTTGAAATTGTAGTTAGTTTTTTTTTTAATTTATTTATTTAAATCCAAATTAGTTAACATAAGTGTAGTATTGGTTTCAGGAGCAGAATCCAGTGATTCATCACTTACATATAACGCCCAGTGTTCATCCCAAGAAGTGTCCTCCTTAATGCCCGTCACCCATTTAGCCCATCCCTCCACCCACCTCCTCTCCAGAAACCCTTAGTTTGTTCTCTGTATTTAAGAGTCTCTTATGGTTTGCCTCCCTCTCTGTTTTTATCTTACTTTTTCTTCCCTTCCTCTATGTTCATCTGTTTTGTTTCTCAAATTCCATGTATGAGTGAAATCATATGATATTTGACTTTCTCTGACTGACTTATTTTGCTTAGTATAATATACTCTAGCTCCATCCATGTTATTGCAAGCGGCAAGATTTAATTCTTTTTGATTGCCAAGTAATATTCCTTTGTATATATATAAATCACATCTTATTTATCTATTCAGCAGTAGGTCGATATTTGGGCTCTTCCCATAATTTGGCTATTGTTCATAGTGCTGGTATAAACATTGGGGTGCATGTGTCCCTTTGAATCAGTATTTTGGTATCCCTTGGGTAAATACCTGCAGGAGCATGACCAGCAAGGGGCCATTACTGGCACTTGCTGTTCTCTGCCTGCAATACTTTTCCTCCAGAAATTCACTGGACTGACTCCTTCATTTCATTTTGATGTGACTTCATCAGAAAGGCCTTCTTTGACAGCCCTATAGAACAAACTTGTGATTCTCCTACTTCACTTTCTATTCCTTTATGCTGCCTTTTTTTTCTTCATACCACTCACTGATCATTGCTACACACACACACACACACACACACACACACACACACAGTATTTGTCTATTATCTCCCATAAAAGTGTGAATTTTGTTTTACACACTAATTTATCCTCAGCATCAAGAACTGTGCCTGATAAACAATTGTTTGATGAATGAACAAAACAAACATAACTGGAAGAGTAGTTCTCAGCCAGTATGGCTTTGGCCCAGTCACTTACCTGTCTAAGCTTCAGTTGTAAAATGAAAAGATTGAACCAGATCAAATAGAAACTCCCCTTTGCCTTATTTCTTGCCATCTGAATGCTCCTTGTGTTTGCTTGTTTTTTTTTTATATATTGTGCTTTTCTGCTAACTTTCTTTTCAAAAAGCACTTTTAAAGAAACTAAAAAAAAATGTTTTGAAGACACTGGACTATATAAGCCTAAAAATCCTATCTTTCTATAAAAGTGTATAGTTGTGTCAGTATAAAGAATTTATAGACCTCCCAGATAGATTACAAAGAAAATCTTTCAAAGAACAATTATGTATTTCTTGTTGGAAGAAAATTAAAAGTTCCTCACCCCCCTATGCTTCTGGTTCTTAACTTTCAGGAAGAGGACTTACAAAGTTCATTTACTCATTTCAATTACCAGAAGATTGAGTCTATTTTATTATTTTGATTAACATAATAACTCTGAAAAGTAGGAGGTTGTGAAATACATAAATTCAGAACTTCTAAGATTAGTAAGTCTACTGAAGTATGAAAGCTCTTTTACATATTTTTTTAGCTATGAAGATCAATGGTATAGAAAGGAGTCTGTACCATTCACAGGCAGAAGATGAGTATTGAGAAGTTGACTTAAACATTGTCTTTCATGTGATGAAGACCAAAATGTCAGAGCTGATTCCTATGAGCCAACATTTTAACCAGTTAATTTGTGAGGGAGTGATCTAATGAAACATAGCCAGTGCCCCTTTAGAAGCCAATGGCCTTTGAGTATGGGAGTTACTGAGAACATATTTAAAATCCATTAGTGGCTCTTCACTTCTTTTAGGGTCAGTCTTTACTCTACAATATGGCTTATAAGGCACAAACCATATGATCTGGTCCCTATCTGCCTTTTCAACCTCATCTTTTGCTACTCCCTGACTTATATACTCTCTCATTCACTTATTCACTTACTCACTGACTCACTGATTCAATAAATTTAAGTAGTGATTACATGTACCAAACTTGGGTTAGCCATTAGGGCTTCATGATGTGCAAATAGAGACATGGCCTCACTCTAATGGGATAAGGAAGAATGATGTTAAGCTATAATGAAGTTTGATGCATGTTATCATAGGGTAATACACGGATCACAGGGGCAGAGAAAGAGAATAACTGGTGGTGAAGGAGAGAAAACTTCCTAGAAGAAATGAGACCAAAGAAGTAATTATAGACATAGTAGGCTAGACATAGTTAGACACTTGTTAGTAGACTCCTGTGGTTTTACAACTTAGCTCACCTGTAGACTTAGTCCCAGCCATGTAAGGGGTTCAGTCCTATTCTGTACATAGTTATAAGAGACACTGGCAGAAAGTTCCTTCCTTCCCAGAATTTTTTCTTGGAATCACGACTAAGTCCTAACCTAACTCAGCCTCCTAGCCAGGATAATGGATCTTTGCCTTTCCTTCTGATTCCTGTGTCAGGCCCCATTCCTGACCTAACACTTGTTATGACCCTGATAACCTGCTGTGTGTTGCTTAATCTGTCCTTCTGGGGTCTTGGCAGCTGTCCTACAACCTCGGTAATTCTTCTGGCACCATTATGGAAGATTACCCTTTCTGTATCAGAACTTCCCAAGGTTGTGTCATATCTAAGTCTTTGTTTTTTGGTCAGTGCTTTGCTTCCTTCAAATGCCATACCTTCCAGCCTGCCAGTCCTTATGCATCCACAGGTCATCAAGTCATTACCACTTTTCATAGCCTGGTCCAGCTTCCTCATCCACTGGAGACCGACATCCTAAGGGATATCTCCTCAACATTTCCATTCTTTTCCCCATGTATTTATGCCAGCCTTTCATTCCTGTTAAAGTAGATCTTACTCCTCATTCCCTTTGTCATAGTAGGAAAGAATAATTTAGTGTGACCTGGCTTGAAACCGTGTATGTATATTATCTCTGGAAAGTAATCCTGCTCTCCTCCTTTCACTGATTCTGATCACATCTTAATCCACTCAAGACTGTGATTGTACTTCTTGTCCTGGAAAGCTGGAAATCACTTGCTATCCATGCCTCTGTCCCTTCTCAGTTTTCCCTTGGCAATCTACTTTCTTTGTTGCTGACTCATTCTTGGCTCTAACATCACTATCTCTCATGCCCTATCCCCCTACACTTGGAACCTAGTTTGGGGACCAGATAACTTTTCACTTTGCTTTTTGACTAAGCTCCTTGGATGTAGCAACCTGGAATTTAGGACATTTTCTGGCTTTCTTGGACTCCAGGCCACTGGAATCTACTCTCATGATCTATTCCTTAGACTTTCTACTGAGGTCTCAGTTCATTTTACTTAGTGAAAAGGTACTCCCTGTGCTAGGACTTCGGGTTGGGTAATGAATCAGAAATACTCCAGATGGTCCTGCTTCTCTATATTTCTTTATCTAATGCTAAGCCCCCAACCCCTCCCCCCCCCCACTTTGGTCATGCCTAGCCTGGCAGTGCCCCACTCAGTGAGTACGGGGGGACAGCCTATAACCACTCTATACTGGGAAGCCACTATAATGAGAGCCCTCCTGTTGAATAGACCACACTGAGTTCTACTTTTACAGTCTGGAAGGCCTTACAGTGACTCCTCACATGATAGTGCTGCATAACAATGAATCTTCTGGCTTAAAAGCTCTGATCTGATGGTTGTGGAAGCAGAAACCTGAAGAATCCAGAAATAAATCAGGGAACTACATTATGTGAGAGAGGAAATGAGAGGAGGCCTTTGTCTAGATGATTAATGTCTTTATCTTTTCTCTGAGAGAGGCACTGTGTGAGGTCTTGCAAAATCTAACTAATGGAACAAGTTAGAAGCCCTTCCATGACAATACCCACCCCTACCTAGCTCTGCTGGGAACCCAGTAGCCAACTGTGGGTTTAGAACTCCTTGTCCCACGCAGGCCACCAAGAATCAGCCTTCTTACCTTCCTTCTCTGTCATTATCCCCTCACCCATACATATTTACTCCATTCAATTAATAAAATTTACTATAAGTCTACTATGTTTAGGTACTGTGTCAGATGCTAGGTTATTCACTGGTGAGCAAAAAAACTGATGTTGTCCCTACCCACATAGAAACTACAACCTACTGGAAACGTAAACTGCAAGTAAACAAGTACAAATACACATGTAATTATTAAATTGAAGTAGTGCTTTTAGGGAAAGGATCTAGTTGCTTCAAGGGAGACTAACAGGAGAGTTTAATTTAGATGGTGATAGGGAAGATATTATCTGAGGTAAAACAAAAATGAAGGGTAGATGTCACTAGGAAAAGGAGGGAGTTAGTGTGGAGAACTGGATAGATAGAGCGAAAAGTATTTAAAGGTCTTGAGATAGACTATGAACTTGGTTCATCTGAGGAAGTAAGAAAGTCATGTTAAATAGTTTGGATCTCCATTCCAACATAATTGGAAATTGTGTAAGAGTTTTAATACGGAAAATCACATGATCCAATTAAGCTGTGAAAAAACTATGTGGAGAGGGGATTGGAGAGGAGAAAAGTGAGAAAAAGGAAGCTGGGCAATGTAGGAGACTTTTTCAGCAAAGTAGGAAAAACATGGAAATAGAGATAAGTAGAGTTTGGAGATATCTTCTAAAGACAGAATTTAAAGACCTTAATGAGATGGAGGATGTAACAATTTCAGTAAATGATATCAGGTCAAAACCTTAATGTCGTTATTGACTTTGCTTTTACTTTCACATCTCATATTCAGTTTATCCTCAAATTTGATAGTGTTTACCCTAAAAATAGATTCCAAATCCTGCAACTTCTTACACAGCTTCCACTCTAACTAAAGCCATCATTATCTTTTTCCTGGACCACTACAATAGCTATCCAACTGGCCTCAGGCTGTCATCCCCCTCCTGCCCACCACAGACTACTCTTCTACTCCAGAGCCCCTTTGAAAATGTAAACCAACTCATTTCATCACCCTTAGTATCTCTACCCCACCATGGTTTCTCATACAAAATTCCAATCAGGGCCTGCAGTGCCCTGTAGTCTGGATCCACCCTCCCTTCCTAATTAATTTTGTACCAACCACCTTCTCACTTGTTCCTGTTTCATCACACTGACCTTCCTGTTCTGAAGACATAACAAACTTATTCCTGCCCTTGGACCTTTGTGCTTGATTTTCCCTCTGGACCACTATTTTCTTGGATATACACGCACACACACACACACACACACACACACACACACGTACATGGATCATTTCCTTATATCAGTCAGTTTCTACTAAATGGTTACCTCTCTGACCATCCTAACTAAAATAGCCCCTCCATCACTCTATCCGTTACTTTGCTTTATTTGTATTCATTACACTTATCATTATCTTACACTATATCATGTATTGATTTATCTCTTTCTCACTTGAATTTAAGTTCCATAAAAGCATGGAATTTCTTTTTTTACTTCTGCTTTCTCACCATCTAGAAGAATGCAACACGGGAAGCTCTTAGGCAAAATTTGTTGAATGAAAAAAGGAAGGAAAAAGACAAAGAGAGGAAGACATCAAGATTGCCTCTAAGGCTTTTGTCGTGTTCAGTTGAATGGATGGAGGTGGTCAGTCTATTTACTGAGTCGGGAGCATTTTCAGAAGTCCGGGTGTGGAGGAGGTCAAGAGATTGACTTTAATCAGGCTGGATTTTAGGTAACTTTAAGATGTTCAAGAACAGCAATCAGGTTGGCAAATGGATAGGACCACAAAGATTTATCTTCCCAACTGAAAGTGAATGAGGAAACTAAAAATAAAGTTTTGTATATTTTTGGAAATATTCATGTATTAGCTGCCAATTGTTTTACTACATTGGACTTAAAAAACAATTTTCAAAACCAAAATTTGTTCTAAATAAAAAACAAAATAAAATAAAATAAATACATATCAATATGCATTAAAGCAATATTTTTGAAAACCTTATATTTATTTTCTTTAAATCAATTCAGTTACTTTCAGCACACATTCACGTACTTCAACGAGTTTCTTAGCTACATGTGTATCTAGTACTATATCATTGTTATTTTTATGAAGAATATATTTTTTCTAGTCAGGCTTTATTAGTTTTATTTCTGATAACATTGCTTTCAGTCTTCTTCAGACTTGTATTTTATGGTTAAGAAGTTAGAAATTGTTGACACATTCAATTAATTCTCCTTTGTAGATCAAAATAAACTTAAATAAAAGGCATTATCTCTATAGGTATTGAAGTACCTGGTAAACTTAGAGCAAATTCTTCTAAATAGAAGACATTCTCAGTTTTTTTTTAATGGTTTATGATTTATTTTTGAGAGAGAGAGAGAGATAGAGCATGAGCGGGGAAGAGGCAGAGAGAGAGGGAGACACAGAATGTAAAGCAGGCTCCAGGCTCTGAGCTGTCAACACAGAGCCCGACACACAGGGCTCAAACTCGCGAACCACGAGATCATGACCTGAGCCAAAGGCAGACACTTAACCGACTGAGCCACCCAGGAACCCCGAGGACATTCTCAGTTGTAAGCTTTTTAGTATTGCAATATATAAACATTTCAGTCCAAATATTTTTGTAGTTACTCTCTTGTTTACTCCCTTCAGAGAAGTTTTCTTGGATTATTTTTTTAATAAAACAACTTTTTTCAAATAAGATGCTTCTTGACTCTTTCAAATTTTCACCAATGCAGATGCTGCAAAATTGTAGGCCTTCTCAATTTCATTCTACTCTGGCACAACATATTATATAAATATCCAATTAAAAATAGGAGCTTCATCACAAAATTCTCCTCCTAAAGTAAGTTATCCAAAGTATAATCATTGAACTTCAAAATTCAATCTTATACTCCAAATGTACTTTCATCATTTAATTTGTATAGTTCCTCCCATGCTTTTGTAGAGATAAATGTCATGTCTTCTTATTTGCAAGCTTTGTTTTCAATAATTGCAATTTGATAAAAGCTTTAAAAGCCGAAATACTTTGGTGCTTCATTGTTGAATATTTGATTAAAATTTTTCAATTGATTTTGAAGAAAATGCAACCAAAATTTTGTTCTCATTCAGAGCCCCATTACTAAAATTTAGAGGTCTCATTAGCAACAACAACAAAAACCAAAATCAATGTTGATTAACAAAGCAGCTTATTAAATGTTCAAAATCTCAAATCCTATTGATGGCAGACAGTAAAGAAAATAAGCATGGTCTGCCTTCCTGAAAAAAACAAAAATTTTATGTTTGTGTGGTTTGTTATTAGCTTCATAAAAAATTGTTCATTTACTTTGTGTAAATTTTGAGATACTATAGTTTCTATTTTGAAGGTGGAAAATAGAAGTTTGTTTGGATGCAAGTATGATTTATATGGACACCACAAACCAATTCAAAAAATAAATTTCTACTCCATATGTTTGTTCATTTAACAAGTATTTTGCTTTTACCAAAATTTGTATTCATATTGTTGCAAAAAATAAGTAACTTTATCTTTAATGTTGAACTTTTAATTTTACTGAATTAGCGATGTCATTACCACTAAGACAGTATTTTACCATCAACAGAATGATTTTTTTTATTTTTTGTAATATATGAAATTTATTGTCAAATTGGTTTCCATACAACACCCAGTGCTCATCCCAAAAGATGCCCTCTTCAATACCCATCACCTACCCTCCCCCCCACCCCCCATCAACCCTCAGTTTGTTCTCAGTTTTTAAGAGTCTCCTATGCTTTGGCTCTCTCCCACTCTAACCTCTTTTTTTTTTTTTTCCTTCCCCTCCCCCATGGGTTTCTGTTAAGTTTCTCAGGATCCACATAAGAGTGAAAACATATGATATCTACAACAGAATGATTTTTGAAAAGCTTTACTTTGATTCCATGAATTAGATGAAAATAATTAATTTACATTGTAATTGTTATTTTCTATTTGAAATATCTGATGACACTGATCTAAAGATGCTGGTTTTAGGTCTGCAAATAGTGAAAAGACATTAATGGCTACCACTTTAAAATTTTTCTACTGTTTTTTTATTTTTGAGAGACACAGCGTGAGCAGGGAAGGGGCAGAGACAGAGGAAGACTCAGAATCTGAAGCAGGCTCCAGGCTCTCAGCTGTCAGCACAGAGCCTGATGCAGGGCTCGAACTCATGAACTGTAAGATCATGACCTGAGCCGGAGTCAGAGGCTTAACAGACTGAGCCACTCAGGTGCCCCGATGGCTACCACTTTATATACAAGAAAATTTGGAATTAAAAATTATTGAAATTATTTTAGAGAACAGTCATGTACTTTAAATAAAGTGATACTAACTTCCCTCTGAAGTATGGATTTTCATATATACTACATTTTTCTTCTAAAATAATTTCAATCATTTTTCTTTTATGCTTCTGCTTTTACATGCTTAAATTATACTCTTTGGGCATCAGTTTTCTTAAAATAACTGTTAAATCAAGTAGATGCTGATGTTTCTTCAGCAGATTTATGTTTTTCTGGTTTTTATGTGGTCATGTTATCAATACACCCCTACAGTGGATCGTAAACACCAACAAACATTTCATACAAGTTACATGTCCATTACTAAATTTCATGAGAAATGAAAAGTCATCACTGAACATTTTGAAGCATCCACTTTTGTATTTTTGAGCTCATTGCTGGTTAAGGGTTTATTATGAAGTTTTTTTTTTCTTTAAGAGTAACCAAAAACTAAAGTAAATAATTTTAGATTTATACCACATGATGCCAAAAGCTATTAGACTATTCTCTATAAGAAGGACTGCTTAGACTCTATTTCTTTTTTTTTTTTATTTAAAAAAAATTTTTTTTCAACGTTTTTATTTATTTTTGGGACAGAGAGAGACAGAGCATGAACGGAGGAGGGGCAGAGAGAGAGGGAGACACAGAATCGGAAACAGGCTCCAGGCTCCGAGCCATCAGCCCAGAGCCTGACGCGGGGCTCGAACCCACGGACCGCGAGATGGTGACCTGGCTGAAGTCGGACGCTTAACCGACTGTGCCACCCAGGCACCCCTAGACTCTATTTCTTAAACATATTCCATATTCCCCTCCCCTGCTCATGCTCTCACTCTAAACAAACAAACAAACAAGATTTAAAAAAAATAAAAGGGAGGTGTTGGTTATATCGGGCATGGGAATCATCAGGAAGAGAAAACAGGGTTGTCCCTTGTCACATATTCCTTTGTCCCCTATCCTACCTATTCTGCCCATTTCATGCCATAAACACACTTAGTGTGAACTTGGAGTTCATTGTTCTGAACTAAGACATAGTGTGATGCCAACTATTAATCGTACAGAGCATGGTGATAATCACAGTTACCATTACTGAGCACCTGTTACATGCCAGGTACAAATCTCATCTCTAATCTTCAAAACAAATCCATGGGGGCACCTGAGTGACTCAGTTGGTTAAGTGTCAGGCTCTTGGTTTCAGCCTATGTCATGATCTCACGGTTTATGAGTTCAAGCCCTGCATTGGGCTCTGTGTTGTCAGTGCGGAGCCTGCTTGAAATTCTCTGTCTCCCTCTCTCTCTCTCTCTCTCTCTCTCTCTCTGCCCCTTCCCTGCTCACTCACACTCTCTCTCAAGATAAATAAATAAACAAAAACAAAAAACAAATCCATGAGTGGATATTATTTTTATATTATAGATGTGGAAACCCAGATCCAAGACTACCTGACTGAGAAGTAATGGAAGTAGAATAGAGCCCAAGCCCACATTCTTTCTTTTGTACTCTAACTATATTTCTAAAAGGCATCTACAGTTGGACGTGAACACAGTTCTATTTGTTCAGTCAAAACTCAGCCCTGCCTGACTTATTTATTCATTTATTCAAAGTACTTAGTGAGTGCCTTCTATACACTAGGCTCTATGCAAGGGGATTACAAGGAGATGCTAGTCTAGTTCAGACCTCACACCCTGAACCCTTATTGTTATTCTACCCAGGATGCAGCAAGAAAGTAACTTCAGTACACAACTTAGTGCAAAGATAAGCCATTCCAGCTCTAGCCTGCTACCTCATTTCTGATACTGCCTTATACACTATCCTGTAGCCCAGAATATAATAGTTTTGAAAGTAAAGTCCTTTTCACCTAAGAGTCACAACAACCCTAAGAGGGATATAGGACATTTTAGTAACCACATTTTATTCTGAGGCACAAAGAGAGGAAGGATCCTTTCCAAGAACCATAGCTATTCCAATATCTTATCGAGGGTCCTCCTCTTGCATCCTCTCGGGAATCTGGATTAGAGAAGATAGAGTACATGACTTAGAGCCTCTCCTTGTGTCGAGAGCCTGTCCCTGGAATTTCTGGCTGCATTAGCATTCTGCCAGCAGCCACGTGTAGGTAGGAATATTGTTGCTGTCCATGACCAGGGGGAATAATCAGTCTCAGCTATTCCCCAATTCTAAACCAGACGAGGTAATTGGGTTTAATTTTAATTTTTTTAATGGCTTGGAATTAATAGAAGCAGCTGCTGCCACAGTGTGTGGGTGTCCTTCTCCAGAAGGCACAGATAAAAAAATAAATAAATAAAAACCCTACATGTAAAATAAACTATGAAAAATAAACAATACAGTTTGTAGGACAAAAAGGTTAATTCAAGAATCGAGCAGTGTCTTTTTTGTTATCAAAAACTCAGCTGGCAGTATGTAGCTCTGTCCTTCTCCTCCCACAACTAGTGCCCATCAGCCTCTGATAAGATGATAATCAGATTAGACATCGGGTGTAAAAATGTGTTGCCTGTATCTGAGCACTCCCTCACTCTCTCTTTCTCCCCCTCCCTCTGAGTCATCAAGAGATTAGCTGTGACAAAGTGTGGTGAAAGATAAGAATAGATATGCTGGTGACAGGAGCACCATTATAACTATTTGGGAGACGATAGGATAGCTCCTGTTTGCCTATGGAAAGGGAAGGTGGATTTATAATGTGGGCATCCATGCCTGCTTCCTGGCTGTGCCAGACACTGGAGAAGAAAAGGAGGAGGCCAACTGATTCCAGCCAGGTGGTAGTCTAGGTTGTTCCAACTAAACGTAGGCTAAAGGCCACATGTTGACATGAATGACAAACCAGAGATTTGGCTGCCCTTATGAAAGGAAGAGGGATGAAGTCTTACCTTAATTTCAAAAATACCTGGAAAACTGGATGCCAGGTTGCTTCTCCCTACCCTGGGTTGATAAAGATGGGAAATGAAGAGACTGTTTCTACAATTGCAATTGTTGGCTGAATTTCAGTGAGCACAGCCTTGGTGTGATGGGAAGAAATGTGTTTATCAGTCAGATAATAGTGTGCATCAAACAGGTAGCATATTATAGGCATACAGGAAGTGTTTATATTATATTTGAGTGGCCTTGTTTTGATTCCTCCTTTAGAATTAAAAAAAAATTAGTGTTTATTTATTTTGGAGAGAGATAGAGACAGAGTGTGATCAGGGGAGGGGCAGAGAGAGAGGAAGACACAGAATCTGAAGCAGCTCCAAGCTCTGAGCTGTCAGCACAGCGCCCGACATGGTGCTTGAACCCATGAACTGTGAAATCATGACCTGAGCCGGAAGTCAGACACTCAACCAATTGACTTACCCAGGCGCCCTATCTCCTTTAGAATTTATATGAAGAAAAAAAATTGTGTTTACTGTCTAGGAAGAATGTGGGATTGGAACTCATCTGTCCATGTCCATATCTTCTGTTAGATTAAAGAGAAAATTAGGGCTCCTGTCTTTCAGGGTTATTGAGGAGGGCAAGGAATGCTGTTGTTTTAGAGAGCCCTGTGTATTCCATTAGGTCCTGGGCTTCTTATCTTCTTCTGTGTTCTAGTAACCTCCAAAATGATGTACTGGAATTTGACTGATAGTTGGGAGAGAAGGCAGAGAGTATGGTAAATGGAAAGGAACCATTTTAGTCATTCATTAAGTCATAAATTCACTCACTCATTAATTCAACAAACATGCTCTGAGCTCCTCTTCAGGGCCAAGCACTATGCTAAGTGCTATGGATTTTGAGATGAATTAGAAATATACAAGTGTCTGCAATTAGCATTTAGAGCAATTAATTCATGGAGTTGCTGACACAGCTTTCAAAGAGGAAATGTCATTTGAGCTGGGTCTCACTTCTCTACATAAGGATGTACTACGTAGAAAAGTAGGGGAAAGGCAATTGCAGAGAGAAGGAACAGCATTTTAAAAGGCATGAAGGTTTTTGAGAACATAATGTATTCAGGGCATGACTCACAGTTTCACATGGAGAGAGCACACTATACATAGATTGGTATGGCTGAAATTATTTATTCTAATTTTTAAACCCTTAAAGTTCACTCACAAATATATTCATTTACCCAATTCATAAGCATTTTTGAGAACCTCTATATGCAAAGCTCTGTATAGGTCCTGCAGAACCAGAGGTAAACAATACATTGTCCCCGCCCTTGGGAGAGGCTCAGCGTAATGATGGAGAAAGGTATATATTCAAATTGATATAATTAGATAGAGGCTATAGTAGAGAGGTATATATAGTATGATTGGAATGTGTTCAGTATTTACTGAACATGTGTGTGAATGTGTATGCTTTGCTCACTCACATGTTCATGCATGACTGGATCTGAGGATGTGAGTTACAGGGTGCCCTCACACATTTGGATGTCCTTTTTAGTCATCAGGATGGACCCACGATAATGGTTTATTCCAACAGCTCGATCAGCCTTTAGTTTCTGAGTCCTGAGAGCACACACTCCAGGTCTTGAATCTCTCTGCATCTCTGGAAGGATCAGATGTTGGACTCTTTCCTTTATGAAGTCTTCTGGGGAGTCGTGGACAAGTTTCCTCTTATGAACAAGAATTCTTGAGGCACTTGGGTGGTTCAGTTGGTTAAGCATCCAACTCTTGATTTCAGCTCAGGTCATGGTGTTGTGGTTCTTAAGTTGAAGCCCTGCATCGGGTTCCATGCTAGCAGGGCAGAGACTGCTTGGGATTCTCTCTCTCTCCCTCTCTCTCTCTCTCTCTCTCTCTCTCTGTCCCTCTCCCTCTCCCTCTCTCTCTCTCTGCCCCTCCCCTGCTGTGTCTCTCTCAAAATAAATAAATAAACTTAAAAAAAAAAACAAGCATTCTTGACCCCATATTCATTTTCATCATATCATTGGGATGACAGGAATAACTTCAGAGGATGGTTGTGAGGATTAAAGAACTTAATATATTATAATGTATTTACAATGGCCTACCACATGGTCAATAATATATACATATTAGAAATTATAATAGCTATTGTCATTATTGTTGTATTGTTTTCAGTGATATCTCACACTATCTGTATTAAACAGAATCAGAAGGCAGCCTTGTCTAACCTAACATCAAGTATAGGAACTTACTTGATGGGATCCCATAAAGCTTCCCATGCTTGCACTCCCCTATAACATGGGCCTTTCTACTTGCCCTTCAGCTGAATCTTAAAGAGTCTCTATACCGAGCTACAATCTACCTCCCTATGATGTCTACCATTTATCTTCAGAGATGAGTCTTCTTTTCCTTTTATCACAGCTTTTTAAAATGAGCAAGTATTGTTACCTTCTCTGTGAAGAGACGATAGAGAGGAAAGTGACAAAGTGAAAAGTGAGAAAGAGAGGGAAAAGGTGACACTCTTCCTGTCTTCAAGAAGCCTACCTTTCTTTGAAGAAATCTCCATTTACTTTTGGTGTTCATTATTAACAGACATACCAAGTTATAAAACTTACTTTACTATTACGTGTCAAAGTCGAGATAAATTAATGAAGACTGAATGGTCAGAGAAGGATTCAGAGAGGAAGTATGTTAAAGGGTAGACATTTATTTATACATTCTTTTGTCCATTAATTAATTAGTTCATTAAAAAAAAATACTTTAGCCTTTATTGACCGTCTACCTTATGCACATCTATGAGTGGCAGTTCACCAAGTAGGTAAGATGGGAAAAGTGATTCACAGGGGAATCACTCCAAGTGAAAGAAAGAACAAATAAAAAGAGATCCCATAAAGGTATGGGAGGAATAGCATAAAATTGTGTTAGGGAGTTGTAAGTAGCTCAGTATGAATAAAACATAGGATTCAAGGAGGAAGAAATGGCTGGTGATACTGGATCACAGGGAGATCTCATGGAGCCTTGTAGGCCAAACCAGAATATGAAGATAGGGAGTTGTTTGAAGAGTCTTTAACAGGAGAGTACTGGGAGAGCAGATTTTTCTGGAAGCAGAAATAGGGCTATGACTGGATGGCAAAGGGAGAAAGGAGGGTAGCAAGGTACCATAGGAGTTATGAGCACAGACTTCAAAGTCACATTAGTCTGCATCTAATATAAGCCCTGAGTATTACTAACCCTGTCACTTCAGGGAATTTTTTACCTCTCTGAGCTTCAATTTTCTTGAAGCTATTAAAGGGGATGTTAATAGCCCCTGGCTCATGGGATTATTGTGAGGTTTAAATGATAATGCATATACAACATTCAACATGATGCCTGCGACATAGTAAAAACATAATAAGCAAAATAAGAGAAAAACCAGAAATGCATTACAAATGAGAGACACATGTTTCCTCCTACATAGTCCCAGTCTTATTTTCCTCTACTCTTTGTGTTACTTGAAAGTCCTCATGAATTTGGCCTACTGAGCCCTTCTCAAATGGATTTTTATTTGTATTCTTAGTAGATTCTAGAAAATCTAAGCCCTGAGCAGCATCTTGACTTCCTTGAATGATTACCCCAGGGCCCATTACCTTCACTCTGTCTGCAAATCAGGTTAGGCATCTGACCCACTCAGGAGAGGAGCTGGGACAGCTGCAAGCATTAGACGAATTCTCTTGATAGCACACAATCAGATTTGGTGGAGATGGCAGGCTCTCAGAGTCAAGTTGCTAAACTTGGCTAGAATAGGAGAAAACTGGGGTGATTGAATTTAAAGCATGGACCCTGATCGGATATACTAGTAAATGAAGAGTTGAGAACATCAGCATCATAACCTGAGGGGCCCGTCACTGTAGGAATCACTAACATATGAAGACATGCTCACCTTGTTCTCAGATCTGTGAGCCAGGGCCTGAAGCTAGGGTCACAGGTCACTAACCAGAGACCTCAAGGCCACTTTCAACTGGCATTCTTCCTGAATGCAAACTGGGAACCCTGAAACTAGGTTAGTTCATCAGCCTCACATTTCTGCATGTTTCAATCACATCACAAATTTAGACTATCATCTGTTCTTTCTATACCCTCACCTCTGCACTGATCTTATCTTGGTTTTCACTGTTCCCTTCTCTATCAAGAACTTTCCACTTTCCACTTTTTCCTCTGAAACTCAGCTTCATGGTAACTAATCTTACTTGGATTCTCAGTCTTCTTTTAGTCCACTGCTTCCTTTACATCTTCTCTTAAACAAACAATGCTTGGTACATGATACTTAACAAATAATTGCTACATAAAACAATGAAGTAAGACCTGATATCTTGGAGGTCATTATTCCCCCCATTTCCCTCTCAGGAACTGTTGATTCACTTATACTCCATGGACAGAAGTATCAGGAGAGGACGACTTTCCTCTTGACTCCCCATGCACCTTCCAGGCCATTATTTTTCTGCCTCATCACTGGTAGCCCCAAAATTTCAATATAGGAAGGTTTAGGGTAGCAATCTGGCTGGAAAGGAAGAGTGCCTGGGGGAGAGGGCAGCACTTGTCTTAAAAGTTGTATTTACATTACAAGAAGACTATTGTTACCTGTATATTTATCTGTGGTGGCTTTGGGAGTAGGAGGTAAATGGATTCTGTTGTGGGCCCAAACACATCCCTAGACAGCCTTTGATACTACCACTGATGTTTATATGAAAATCCCTGTTCCTTTATTGGTTATGCTTTTCTCTCTACCATCCAGCCTTCCTCAGTGCTACCAGGTTCTAACCTATATTAGTTAGACCTTATGTCCCATCACTTAAGCCACTTTTTTCTAAAATAGTCAAATCTGTCTTGTTTTCTACACCTGTGCAGCTACTCTCCTTCTGTCCTTCTGACCACTATCATCGATCCCTTAGACTGGCAGTCATGGTACTTTACTTCTTTCACTCACTTGAAAGGTACCCTGTGACTTCAGGATCATTTTTAAATTCTTTAACATGGTTCATATAGTCCCTTTCTAGTCTGGCTTCTGCCTTCCTCTTCAGACACATTACTCATGAATTCCCTTCTCGCTCTTTGTACTTCAGCCACGATGAATTCCTTTCAGTTCCAACATTTGCTTTTTTCTCTCTTGCCTCCTGGCTTTTGCACACACTCATATCTGGAATAGCAGAAGTTCGTAATTTATCAAGGACTATGGAGGAGTGTTCTAGGTACTGGACTTGGAATCAGACAGAAACAAATTGGAGTCCCAGCTCTATCATTTGCTCACTTGATGTAATGAGTGACCTCCTTAACTTTTATGAACCTCCATGACCACATTGGCAAAGTGGAATACTACCCACCTTGACCAAATGATTTTATGCGAATTAAATCAGGTACTTGGGGTGACTGGGTGGCTCAGTTGGTTTAAGTATCTGACTCTTGATTTCAGTTCAGGTCATGATCTCACAGTTCGTGAGATCAAGCCCCACATCAGGTTCTGCACTGTCAGATTCTCTCCCTCATTTTCTACCCCTTCCCTGCTTGCGCATTCACACTTATGGTCTCTTTTCTCTCTCTCTCTCTCTCTCTCTCTCTCTCTCTCTCTCTCTCATATAAATAAACATTAAAAAAATAAAGTACAATAAATCAGGTACTGAATAAGCCCCATAAACAGCCCATACTATGCATATTCTGTTCATTCCTTCCTTTCTCTCTTCCCTCATTCCTTTCTCAATCTTTCTTTTCCTTTTTTTCTTCCTTAATTTGCATCTTCTTCCCCTCTCTGCATTTCACGTAATGTCTGATGTTCATGGGACCCAGGGCTACAGGCAAACAATAGAAGCTTGCTGTATGTACAGAATTAGTGTCTTGTAACCTCTGCTCTTCCACAGGAAGCCCACAGCCTTAATTTCCACCCTAGCTACTTAGGCAGCTTCAGAAGGACACCAAGGTAGAAGCAAGATTCTGCAACAAACTACTGGCATGTTATAATGCTCTGGGTGCTTTTAACAATTTTCTTCAGGCTGCCCTACCTGGAGCCACCACCATTGTTATTTTCCTCAACCTCATCACCTACACCCTCCTCACACTTTCCTTCACATGCTCCTGGGCCCTGTGGCTTTTCAGTTGAATGCCAAGCCCCTACAGATGAGCCTGGCATCCTTCACCCAATGTGCCAGTAGCCCCCAGAAATATACTTGTGTTTTTAGGAGCTTCCAAACTGATTTGAGTGGATAAGACTTATGATGCCATCAATAAAGAAGCAAGAGTTGCTGTGCAATGTGGGACCTGGACTGGCCCAGAATTGTCAATGGATGATCATGGAAAATGTATAGTTTGGGATGGGTTTTGTAGGATTAATGGGGTTTTTAAGAGACAGTAATAAGAGTCATTCACTGCAGGAAAACTGTGAATAGTTTGGATGTCACACAGCATGATAGGGTACAGTGAGCCTATGATGTGGATGAATGTAAAAAAGTTATGGGAATTATGACTGGAACATTTTGCCTTTTCTCATGTATATGTTTCAGAGTTCCTTATTGGAGAATGAGCATGATGACTTAGCAAAACTGCTTACACAGTATATTTGAAGCAGTACTTCCCAAAGTGCTTTTGTGGAAAATTAGTGTCATGTAATGCTCTGTAGAAAAACAATAGTAATAATTTAAAGAAATGTTGAATATTCTTTCCTCCCCCTTCAATATTTACAGTGCACATTAGCTTATTTTAAAAAAAGGTCTGAATTAGCCTTATAATACAAAAACCTGGCTTCCCTAGGAAAAGTAGACCTCTGCTATTTATTTTTAGTATAACATCACACTTTTCTTTTTTTTTTTTTTTTTTTAGAGAGAGAGAACACGAGCAAGCCAGGAGGTAGAAGAGGGGCAGAGAGAGAGGGTGAGAGAGAGAGAATCCCAAGCAGGCTCCACGCTCAACACAGATCCCAATGTGGGGCTCAATCCCATGACCCTGGGATCATGACCTGAAGTGAAATCAAGAGTTGGATGCTCAGCTAACTGAGCCACCTACATGCCCCTTACATCATACTCTTTAGTTGCCCTCAAGGTGCTTTAAGAGTCTGTAACTGTTTAATGTATTTATTTTTAATATTGTATTGACTGCTTCCCCACCAGAATATAGACTGCATGAGGATAAACATGTTGCCTCTCTTATTTACCATTATACATCAAGAATCTGAGTTTCCCTGGGGTGCCTGGGTTACTCAGTTTAGTTAAGCACCCAACTCTTGGTTTTGACTCAGGTCATGATCTCATGATTTGTGAGATCAAGCCCCACATGGGACTCTGTGCTGAGAGTATGGAACTTGCTTGGGATTCTGTCTCTCCCTCTCCCTCTGCCCTACACACATGCATTCTTTCTCTCTCAAAATAAATAAATAAACATTAAAAAAAAAAGAATCTAGCTCATTGCCTGGGCATGTAATGAGCGCTCCAAATAATAGTAAACAATGATTAAAACTTGTTCATCTTTGTTTACCTTTGCATTGTCCAAACATTTGATAAAGGGTAGAGCTGGAATTTGAATAAAGTGCTGCCAAATCCTGGACTCCTTTTGACCATAGGTGGTATGGTTGTTGTTCCCAGACACCACCTAGACTTCTTGATGTTACAGTTTTTTTCTCTTGGGCATTTATTCCTGTTTATTACCTTTGAAGCTTGAATGATTATCTGATATGCCCAATTTTTTTTTCTTTGTATCTTTCAGGCAAAGGCTGCCACCTAAAAATGTTTACTACTACCGGTGTCCGGACCATAGGAAGAATTATGTGATGTCCTTTGCATTTTGTTTTGATCGAGAAGAAGATATTTACCAATTTGCTTACTGCTACCCATATACATACACACGCTTTCAGCATTACCTTGACAGCCTGCAAAAGAGAAACATGGATTACTTCTTTCGGGAGCAGCTGGGTCAGAGCGTGGTAAGGCCTAGTCTGAAACAGGCAGCCTTGGGAGAAGTGCTTAGCAATGGGTTTTTATAGAATGCAAATAATAGATATTGATGCTTTGCATATGCTCTGGAGCTTTTATGAATAGTTATTTTTATTGTGCCATTCTTTGCCTCTGTGGCTAACAGGAAGTCACAGAAGAAGATATGAGGCAAATGCTTGTCCTTCTGAATGAAGCTGATAATGCTAACAAAATACAAAAATTTTAGTGACTCCCAAAAACTCTGATAAAAAAGAGGGAAGCTTCTACTAGGTGTTACAAAAGGCATGAAAGCATTTTATGAGTGGGAGTCTCTGAGATAAAACATACATTTGTCTTTTAATGAATGCAACTTGCCTGCAGTGCAGGTTAGCAACTGGTGTGCGGTTTGTTGTGCTGCCCACTGTGTTTTGTCTCTGTCATCCCTCAGTTCCCAGCCTTTCCTTACCCTGGGTTTAGTTCCCTGGGTCTGGAGATTTTGGTCTTACATTCTGTATTAGTTTCCTATTGCTGGCATAGCAAATTACCACGAACTTGGTGGGTTAAAACAACACAAATTTATTATCCTACCGTTCAATAGAGGTCCAAAACTGGTCTTTCTGGCTAAAATTGAGGTATCAGCAGGTCTGCATTCCTTTTGGGGGTTCTAGGAGAGAATTTATTTCCCTGCCCTTTCCAGCTTCTAGAGGCTGTTTGCATTTCTTAGCTTGTAGTTCCCTTCCATCTTCAAAGCCAACAATGGCTGGTTGAGTCTAATGCTGAATCACTCAGACAGTGAATCTCCTGCCTCCTTCTTTTACTTTTAAGGATCCTTGTGATTATGTTGGGCTCACCCAGATAATGCAGGATGATGTCTCCATCTAAAGATATTTAATCACCTCTGTAAAAGCCCCTTTTGTCTTGTAAAGTGACATATTCACAGGTTTCTGGGATTAGGACTTGGACATTTTGGGAGGGGGGGTGCATTGTTCTGCCTACCATTGTTCTCTGTGGTCAGTGATACTTCAGTTACTTGTAATGAATAAACAGGTGATAATTTGCTTTTATGTTTCATTCTTTAAGAATTGTGGATTATGCCTCTAAAATAGGCATACTGAGTACTTTAAAGCTCCTACGAGAGGATACTGGTGGAATTAGCAGAAAGTACTACACTGGAGGTTCTGATACATGGTGGTGGAAATATGGATTCTGCCCAGTGACTGTGAGTTCCACCTAGAAGGGAACCCCACTTCTAACTGAAAGTTTTCAAGACTAGACTGTTTAAAAGACATAGAGTCTAGTCCAGGATACCACCCCCCCCCCAGAAAAAAGAGAAATAAAGAGGGCTTGCATATGGCTCAGGTACCTGAGAGTCAAATCTGATCTCAAAAGCTAGTGGTCATGATGATGTTCTTATAGTCTGAGATTCTCTATGCACTAAGATTTTGCTAAATATCTTCCCTTTACTCTAACCCTCTCCCTAACAGTGCTTCTGGTGGGTGCCATGTGTATCTAATGCCTGTATATTTTGAACTTAGAATTGGGCACATGGTATATCAGTCAACATGCTACTAGGAAACAGATGGCAGCCTCACATTAGGATAATTTGAGCAGGGTTTAATAAATGGGCTATTTACAAGGTGTGGGCAGTGTGTAGGGAAACCTCGGTGTTTCCCTGGGGCATTTCCCTGGGGCTAGAACTCAAAGGCTATGAAGGGAAGGAATGGTTATCAGAACCCAATAGTAGAGTCATGTTGTGGGCCATCTTGAGTGAAACAGTGAATGGCCTTCAGTTAAGGAAAAAGTTAGCCTAAGATGACCCCACAGGGAGGGAGCTGAGAAAACTAAATATGTAGAACTCATTCTCTTACTTCCGTCTGATTTACTGCTAGGGGTCCCTATTAACCAACCCAACCAGAAGTCAGAGGACAAGAGAGCCCATTGATGCAGTACATACAAGTAAGCCACAGTGGTCAAAGAAAATGATAGAGAAGGGCAAAGAGTGGATGTAGAGAGGCAAATACAAGATATTAAGCACATATAGTTTGATCAGCATTTTATTACTGGGAACAATGAAATTGATATGAGACTGTCAGAGAAATTCTGAGATGAGTGTTTGCCAATCTATGAATTGTGATATGAGTTAAGACAGTGAGAAGTTCATTCAATACTTGTGACTTTTAATTTTAAGGGCGGGATTTGTACATTTCATTCCTGTGTCCACTCCAGCCCCCTCTTAGATTTATGCCAGGCAGAATGTAAGTGCATCCTGAATGGCTATTAAGTAAATTATTTAATGAATGAAAGAATGAGTTAATATATATGTCTAGAGGCAATGTGAAGAACTAAGAGCATTAGAAAGTTGATAGGAGGGGTAACAGGATCAGTTATGCTGCTAACAACTAATATACAAATCTGTATCTAAAATAACAGCACTTTAAACAAAACAGAAGTTTATTTCTCTTCCATATAAAAGCCTATAGGCAATCCAGAGCTGATATTGTAGTCTGTTCCTTGGAAGCCTTAGGGAGTCAGTTTTTTTCAGCTTTTTGTCCTGCCATCCCTGGGGCATTCCCCTCAATCCCATGATCCAGTGTGGATCGAGAATGGAATTCTTACCATCACATCTGTGTTTCAGACAGCAGGATGAAGAAAGTAGGGGCAGAAAGGAGAAAATGAAGTTATGTAGCACTTTCTCTTCTATCCCATTTCATACAACTCATATCCACACTTACCTAAAGTAAGGATGAGACATGAAGTCTTTATTCTGGGTGACCATGTTTCCAGCTAAAAATTGGTAGTCCTATAGATGTGTAGGAGAACTGATATTGAAGGGCAGCCCAAAGTATCTGCCATAGGAAGCCTGAATTCTGTTTTCAACTCTAATACCAAATTATTCATGTGAAACTTGAATGTTACTTCCTCTTTCTGGGGACAAGTTTTTCATCTATAAAATGAAAAAGATGGACTGGAATAGTGTTTTCAAGTTATTCTTTAAGGAACTCCTCAGGAAAAAAAAAATAAGTTGAGAACCTTGTCCTACTTCAGACCTTGCAAGGGGCACTGGGGGATATAAAACAAACCTTGGTATCCTTCAGAAATGTCTCCTATACCTGAGGAAATGGGATATGTTCAAACAGAAATAAAATCTTAAAAATATATAATTAAGGATCTCACTAGTTGTCTAGAGAGTTAATGGTCAGATTAAACATCATGGAGAAGATGAGCTTTAAGCTGACTCTTGAAAGATGGGTAGGATTAGTAAATACAGAGTTGGGGAGGAGGCAGCCCAGAGAGTAAGATTTAGCCAGGGTCATTGCATGGTGGCAGTTGGTTAGAAGTCTGGTTTGATTGGAATAAGGAATCTTCTTACTATAAGATTAGGATAAATAGGAATATTGGGGCCAAACTCTAGAAAGAGTTAATTGTCATACTGTCATTCAGATTTAACACAGATACTGGGTCAGTTACTTTGTGTATACCATCTTGCTTATTTTTCATAGTAGTTTTATGGAGTAGGCAGAATTATCCCAGCTTGGGGGGTAAATAATATAAGGCTAAAAAGGTTAAGTTACTTAGCTAAAGCCACATGGCTAGTTCATGTCAGGGCCAAGGTTTAAACCCATGACTTCTAACACCACATCCTGCCATTTTGATGGACTACTGCTGCTTTCTGCATTGGACCAACTGAGAGATACAGTGGATTTTTAGGAAAGAAATTACCTTATCCAAAGCAGCATCTTAAAGAAAGTAAAGTTAGTGAAAGTGCAGGGTGTACCTGTGCTGGCTAAACTAGTTTGGAGAAACTCTATGGGTTGGACCTCAAAGCAGATACCAAAGACTTTAAGGCTTTCTGGCATACTTTTACAGACAGGACAGTTCTTCATTACCAGGGTGTTTGGTATGGCTCATGTCTGAAGACACCACTATAATTAGTTAATCCTTATTCCAATTTGGAGGGAGGATAATTACAAGTTGGAAGGCTAAACATGTCAACATCCAGATCTTAGGGAGAGTAAGCAGGAAGCAAGATTTTGTATTTCTAGTGCTGGAATGATTAATCACCATGTCCATAGCTACCATTGCTACTAATTATGCCATCTGAAATGGTGTCTTATTTTGTTATTCTCTAGTGGTGTCTTCTAACCTCACCTTTGAACATGCATCAATGCCACAATCTGACATTTAAGATAAAAGTACCATGGGAAAGATCTTATTTTTTCTTGTTATCTTAAGACCTTTATTGAGGTATAATTTATATACCATAAAATACACCCATTGTAAAGGACCGGTTCTATGATTTTTAGTAAATTTATAGAGTTTTACACTATCACTGCAATCTAGTCTTAGAATATTTCCATCATCCCAAAAAGTTCCTTTGTTATTCCTCACTTCCACTCCCAATCCTAGCAACTACTGACCTTCTCTGACACTATAAATTTGCCATTTCTGAACATTTCATATAAATGGAATTATGCATTATGTAGTCTTTTGCTTCCAGCATCTTTCCTTTAGCATTATATTTTTCAGGTTTAGCCATGTTGTACCATGTATCAGCAGTTCATTCATTTTTAGTGCTGAATAGTATTCTATTAAAATGATATATAACATGTTTTGTTTATTCTCTAGTTTATGGACATTTGGAAAGCTTCTATATTGGGGCTATTATGAATAATGATGTTATGAACATTCATGTGCATACTTTTTTTTTTTTTAATTTTTTTTTTCCAACGTTTATTTATTTTTGGGACAGAGAGAGACAGAGCTTGAATGGGGGAGGGGCAGAGAGAGAGGGAGACACAGAATCGGAAACAGGCTCCAGGCTCTGAGCCATCAGCCCAGAGCCCGACGCGGGGCTCGAACTCCCGGACCGCGAGATCGTGACCTGGCTGAAGTCGGACGCTTAACCGACTGCGCCACCCAGGCGCCCCTTCATGTGCATACTTTTGAGTGGACATGTGACCCACTTTGTTTCAGGTAGATTTCTAAGAATGGAATCATTGGGTCATATAGTAAGTTCATGTTCAAATTAAAAGAAGAAAATCTGTCAAACTGTGTTCCAAGTTAGTAACGCCTTTTTACCTTCCTACCAGCAATGTAGGAGAGAGGGTTATAGTTTCTCCATGTTCTTGCTAACACTTGGAATTATCTATATTTTTAATTATAGTTATTTTAGTTGGTATTTAGCATATCTCATTGTGGTTTTAAATTATATTGCCCTAACAGCTAATTATGTTGATTATCTTATCATGAGCGTATTTGCCATTTGTGTATTTTCTTTAATAAAGTGTCAGTTTCAATATTTTTCCCACTTAAAAATTTTGAGTTATTTGTATTCTTATAATGAGTTTTGAGATTTCTTTATCTATTCTGAATGCAAGTCTTTTGTCTGATACATGTTTTGCAAATATTTCTTTCTAATCTATGCCTTATCTTTTCATTCTCTTAACCATATCTTTTGAAGAACAGAATTAATTTTGAGGCCTAATTTATCAATTTTTTTTCTCTTATGGATCATGCTTTGGATTCTTATCTAAGAACTCTTTGCCCCGGGGTGCCTGGGTGGCGCAGTTGGTTAAGCGTCCGACTTCAGCCAGGTCACGATCACGAGGTCCGTGAGTTCGAGCCCCGCGTCAGGCTCTGGGTTGATGGCTCGGAGCCTGGAGCCTGTTTCCGTTTCTGTGTCTCCCTCTCTCTCTGCCCCTCCCCCATTCATGCTCTGTCTCTCTCTGTCCCAAAAATAAGTAAAAACGTTAAAAAAAATTTTTTTTAAACTCTTTGCCCAACTGAAGACCACAAAGATTTTCTCCTATGTTTTATTCTAAAATTTTTATGGTTTTGCTTACATCTCAGTCTGTGATCCATTTTGAATTATTTTTATATGTATGGCATGAGGTAAGCATTTAAGCTTATATTTTTTTGCATATGGATATCCAATTGTTCTAGCACTGCTTGTTGAAAAGACTAACCTTTACCAGTGAATTATCTTGGTATCTTTCTCTTATGCCTCAGCTCAATTTTTCTTTTTTCTTTCCTATTTATGAGACTGGATTCTCAAAGAGTCAACCCTGTGTCTTTGTAGTTTAGCGGTCAGCTATTATTGGGCTAGGTTTGTGCTTACCCACCCTGAGCACATAAGGCTTCTGTCCTCTGTCAGTGGATCTATATGTAGATATGGGGAGTACAGTCAAAGTCTGGGCAATTTTCATGTCTTCTCTGGCTTCTCCTTTCCCTTCTGTGTTGTGTTGACCATGAGCATTTGTGCAGCTTCAGGGCTTTTCAGGAGTGTGTGACTGGCTTGAGCCTTCTGGCTTGCACCCAGTCTCAGCCAGGAATATGTTTGTCCCAGCTATGGAACTGCGGGCCCTCCTTACTTGCCAACCTCTGTGGTGAGTGTTTCCACAGAAAATGCTGCTAGGTGTGAGCACTGCCCTCTCTTCCAAATTGATTCCCTTTGACAATCCCCACAGCATGGCCTGCCCTAACAGAACCCTGCTTTCACCAAGCTTGGAGGAAGGTAGAGCAACCACAGCACATCACAGATTCCCCGTCTTATTAACTGAAGTTCAGCGGTTTTTTAAGCATAACATGAGATTGTTGTATGCCTTTGGTCAGTTTCCAAAACATTTAAATGTTTGCGTCAGTTTTATCCAGCTTTATGTTTGTTTTTCAGAGATAGAGTTTACCAATACACTCCTTCCAACATAGCTAAAAGTAGATTTTAATTGACAAACATTAGTTTTTAAATCATATAACCTTGTACCATCAGACACAGTAAACTATGGTATTATCTTTATACATAATTGGACTAATTAGATGAACACCTAACTCTGTGTGTGTATGCGCGTGTTGAAAGGATTAGATGGAGAGAGCCATTCCTGTACTTAACAAAACTTGCCAAAAGGAAGTGTCTAACAAAGAAAGGAATCTGATCCTGTATTATATGGAATAACTAGAAAATCATTTATAGGAGAGTAATTGTCTAGGTTCTGTCACTGGCTAGCTCTGTGACTTTGAGAAAAGCACTCTTCCTCTTTGGGTCTCAGAGAGTCAGACCAGATTTTTCAAGCATCCTTTCCAATTCCAACATAAATTATGGTTCAAACATTTATAATATCCTGATTGTATGTTCTGAGTCACACATCAGTCTGTCATAATGTTGCCTCTTAATCTGCCTTTTATTTTATAATAATGGTAGTTATTGAGTGCATAGCATGTGGTCGGCCCAATGCCATGATCTTCTTATACATTGTGTCACTCAGTCCTCACAATGCTCCTATTATGTGATTTGTACTGTTTTTGAATACCTAACATGTAACCAGCATGGTCTAGGCTCTAGGGATACAGCAGTGAAAAACAGGCAGAAATCCATGCCTTCATGGGGCTCACATTCTAGGAAGAGACAGACAATATTGGATAAATTAAATCAGGAAAGAGGATGAGTTTTGGGGTGAAGGATTCACTTAGAAGAATTTAAGCTCTGAGATATATTAGTATTATCTCCTTCCATTTGCATTTTTAAAAACTAAGGCACAATGAGATGAAGTAATTTGTCTATATCATGCAGTTGGGACATGAAGCCAAGCCTTTTTTGACTCCAAAAAATGGACTCTAAACCAGTTCTGGATAGGGAAATATTCTATTCACCTATATAGTCATTTACTAAGTTCTTGCAAAGCCATTCTTCAATACGACAAATATCTGATGAGTACCTTCTGCCTGCCAGGCTCTGTATTGGGTGCTGGAGACAAAAAGATGAATACAAAATACACCCTATCCCTCAGAAGTACTCAATGTAGTGGGCAACACAGATGTAAAAACTAATAATGGCAATAATGGTAAGAGACTTGATATAATAGAAGTAGTGGGCAGAGAAGGGGCACAAGGGAGGAAACAAAGCCCTAATGAAGAAGGCATCTTGAGTTGAGAATCGAAATATGGATACACACGGGGCACCTGGGTGGCTCATTTGGTTGAGCTTCCAACTCTTTTTTTTTTTTTTTTTTTTTTTTTAATTTTTCAACGTTTATTTATTTTTGGGACAGAGAGAGACAGAGCATGAACGGGGGAGGGGCAGAGACAGAGGGAGACACAGAATCGGAAACAGGCTCCAGGCTCTGAGCTGTCAGCACACAGCCCGACGCGGGGCTCGAACTCACGGACCGCGAGATCGTGACCTGGCTGAAGTCGGACGCTTAACCGACTGCGCCACCCAGGCGCCCCCCAACTCTTTTTTTTTAATTTTATTTTTTACATTTACTTTTTGAGAGACATAGAGAGACAGAGCACAAGTTGGGGAGGGGCAGAGAGAGAAGGAGACACAGAATCCAAAGCAGGCTCAAGCCTCTGAGCTGTCAGCACAAAGCCTAACATGGGGCTCGAATTCACAAACTCTCAAATCGTGTGATCGTGACCTGAGCCAAAGTTGGGATGCCCAACCAACAGAGACACCCAGGCACCCCAAGCTTCCAACTCTTGATTTCAGGTCAGACCATGATCCCAGGTCATGGGATCAAGCTCCACATTGATCCATGCTTAGTGTGGAGCCTGCTTGAGATTCTCTCTCTCTCTCTCTCTGCATGCCCCCCTCTCTTAAAAAAATATGGTATGGAAGTTGAGACAATACTGAGTCTTGATAGTTTTATGTGGTTCCAAAAGACAAGAGCACAGGATCAACCTAAGAAGAAAAGAAAGATAGTAATGGGGAAAGGAGGAGAGGTAAGTGGAGGCTGGGCCAAGAGTTCCTTGAATGCCAACCTAAAGAATTTGGACTTTATCTGATGCAGTGAGGAACCATCCAGGAAGGATCATGATCATTGTGACACTTAAGTCTTCCATCTCCAGGCTGCACTCGCTGGTGACAGTTGATCTAGAAGTCAGATTAACTATTGCCTGTCTTTTGGTGGCTTTTTCCCCCATGGACAGAGATATTTGTTAGCCAAAAGTACCTGGAGGAAAATTACTGCCAAGAATGCCAAGGGGCACCTGGGTGGCTCAGTTAGTTAAGTGTCTGACTTTGGCTCAGGTCATTATCTCATGGTCCATGGGTTCAAGCCCCATGTTGGCTCTGTGCTGGCAGCTCAGAGCCTGGAGCCTGATTTGGATTCTATGCCTCTCTCTTTCTCTCTCTCCCCCCCTCCCTCCACTCGTTCTCTCTCTCTCTCTCTCTCTCTCTCTCTCTCTCTCTCTCTCAAAAATAGCAATGAGTATCGTATGTAAGCCAATTTGACAATAAATTATAATAAATAAATAAACATTAAATAAATAAGCAAACATTAAAATTTTTTTTTAAATGAGAATGACATAGAAATGCCTAGAAAAGCTGGTTTCTCTGACTTAACACCTCACACAATTTCTCGAGTTAATAAAGACTGTAGAGGTCACATTCAAATTTAGCAAATGTATTAGGAATCTCCTATGGGCAAGGACCCAAATTGTATAGACCGACATCTTCTCTTAATATTCCTGAAATATGAGTTTTTAGCCTTTGCTCACACATCTCTTGAGGCAGCCTGAGCCCCATTTCAAAGAGAAAAAAGTCCCATCATTCCCAGAAAGAGCCATCTCCTTGTAGCCTCTCTCCTTGATTCTAGCTCCACCCACTGGGTCTACTTTACATTACTTGCTCCTTTAGCCCGTGGACAGGCCTGCAAAGACAGCAAGCTAGTGACCACATCCCCATCATGAGTCCTTTCCAGACTAGTCCCTTCCTTTCTCCTCTCCCCCCCATTATTCTACATTTCTGCAGATTCCATGGTTTTTAAACTTTGTTCCTTCTTTGTTGTTCTCTGGACATAATCTAGGTTGTTGATTACCTTTATAAAATATCAGAACTGAATATAAAACTTTATAGGCAATATAAGCCTCCTACAGCAGAATAGGACTATTTCCTGTTTTGCTGTGGATGCTAAATCTCTAGAAATGTAACCAGAGTTTACGTTAGCTTCTTTTAGCAGTGAAGCCTCCCTGTAGTTGATTTTTGTTGTTGTTCATGAATAAGCCTATTTTAATTCCTCTGATATGTTTTAAATAAATCTTTTACCCTATCACCCAGCAATAGCACTGCTAGGAATTTACCCAAAGAATACAGGAGTACCGATGCATAGGGGCACTTGTACCCCAATGTTTATAGCAGCACTCTCAACAATAGCCAAATTATGGAAACAGCCTAAATGTCCATCAACTGATGAATGGATAAAGAAATTGTGGTTTATATACACAATGGAGTACTACATGGCAATGAGAAAGAATGAAATATGGCCCTTTGTAGCAACATGGATGGAACTGGAGAGTGTTATGCTAAGTGAAATAAGCCATACAGAGAAAGACAGATACCATATGGTTTCACTCTTAAGTGGATCCTGAGAAACTTAACAGAAACCCATGGGGGAGGAGAAGGAAAAAAAAAAAGAGGTTAGAGTGGAAGAGAGCCAAAGCATAAGAGACTCTTAAAAACTGAAAACAAACTGAGGGTTGATGGGGGGTGGGAGGGAGGGGAGGGTGGGTGATGGGTATTGAGGAGGGCACCTTTTGGGATGAGCACTGGGTGTTGTATGGAAACCAATTTGACAATAAACTTGATATATTGAAAAAAAAATAAATCTTTTATTTTTAAATAATTTTAGATTTATAAAAAAAAAAAAGTTGACTGTCCACAGGTCCATCATGGCTGGCACAGCAAGTAAAGTGCTCCTGTGCTCCTGGACTCACCATTATGTCCCAGCCACTCATGTACGTGAAAGTGCTCATCCAGGTGGGATACCAGCCTCTTCCTCCAAGAATAAGATGAAATATTTTGGGGTGGCAAGTATGTCAGCTTCCTGGCCTGTTTTGTTATCCTAGTTCATTGTGAGCATCGATAGGAAGCATGGGTTTTTCATAGACTTAACTCCAAGACTGTTTTCAGGAGTCCTTGGAACTGTGGTCCATGGTAAAGTTTTACAGCATGACCAGAAGTGTGAAAAGGTTGATGAGTTAGGACCTGAAAATGTACAGAAAGAAGTTACATCCTCCTTTAACCAAGTTATCAAGGAGACAACTCGAGAGATGATGGCTCATTCTGCTGCTACCCTTATCACATATCCCTTCCGTGTATCATTCAGAGATCTATTGTACAAGTCATTGTTCTGTGGACTTTGTGACTCCACAGTAACCATCTATCAGGAAGAGGGCATTCTAGAACTTTTTGTTGGTCTTATCTCTCACCTCCTATGTGACATAATTTCTTTGTGGCTCTGAAACTCACTGGCCTTCCTCGACCATGCCTATGCACTGGACAGTGGGGTTTCCACCATGAATGAAATGAAGAGTTATTTCCAAGCTGCCACAGGATTTTTTGCCAGTATGTTGACCTATCCCCTTGTGCTTTTCTCCAATCTTATGACTGTTAACAATTGTGGGCTTGAAGTGGATCCCGTCCTCACTCCCCAACATATGTTTATTGGATAGATTGCTGGTGCATGCTATAAAAAGAGGGAAATATAAGTTGAGGAAATAGCTTATTTTTCCAGAAGGTCCCCTTTGGGAAGACTTATTGTTGTGACCTGAGAAAGTTAATTTGAAGAGGTAGGGAGGGAACAGTGACATCTTGACTGTAGTCCAAGATGCACAGAATTATGGGAGAGAATGTTGATTTCTATACAGTATGGCACACTTTTTAAATAATCATTTATTCTTAAGGAAATGGGGGAAAAAGTTAGATAATATCGAGAGATCCCACATACCCTTCACCCAGTTTCCTCTGTTAAAATCATATGCAACCATGAAGCATTTGTCAAAACAAATAAATTAACACTGATACTTTACTATGAACTAAACTATAGAACTATATTCAGATCTCATCAGTTTTTCCACCAATGTTCTTTTTCTGTCACAGGATCCAATCCAGGATACATTAGCCTATAGTAGATTTTACAAGTATAGTGACCCTTTATACTTGTCCTACCATTGGTTTTAGCCCTTTATTCTAGCTTGCTGTGATTATTTTGATTCTTGGATTCTCTTATCTGTAATATTAGTGTCTTCACTCAGAATTTTTAAAGTATATACTTTTTAAGTATTAATTTAAGTCAAGTATACAAGTGTTTAGCAGGATGAGCCCTGAGACCGAGGACAGAGATCCATGCATATTATGAGAGGCTTCTCTGGAATACCTAGATTGGCATTTTTTATATCAATTTGATATCAGTCCCTGAGTTTGACTATGCTGCTAACTCCAGTAGCATAAGTCATCTAAACGAACAAGAATTTACCTGCCTCCAAGTCAACTCAATTAAATTCAATTTAGTTTAGGAGCAAGGCAGGCAAATATGAGGAGATTAGAAGAATTTAAAATATGGAGCCTGGCAGCTTCTACAATAGTCCTTATGTGGACTTGTGAGGAAAAGCTAGAATCTCAGAAACCTGCTAGAGGGAACTAATCACCTGTGGACAGAAAAGCCCAAGGACAGAAGACAGTACCGCGTAAAAGAAGCTAGAGAGAGGCAGCACTGTTCTTATCAGCATGGTGACTACAAAATAATGTAGCTCCCTTCCATTCTGTTCCTTCCCCTTTGTTCTTTCTTCCCCTTTGAAGTAAAACATCATGGAGTTGCAGCTGGCAACATGACCAAACAAATGTATGAAAAATAATTACATCTTTTTGGCTGGGTTTTAAATTGAGTAATTGTTGGAAGTTAGTAATCTCAATTATCATTCCCTTACCCACCTCTCAGGAGAGTTCTATGGACCCCCATCTGCACCAAACCTTGTCCTGATCAGACACTCTAAATTAAACAAGCTTAGTAGTTTTGGCTCCCTTCCAGCAGGCCACTTCACAAGCACCACTCTCTTGGCATAGTTTTTGCTATTCCCTTCAAAAAGAGTCTCCAATTAATTGGAGGCAGATATATCCTCCCAGCATCTGGTGAGGGACTTTCCAACTGACCTGACTGCTGCAGGTGGCTCATCCATTCCAAGCCTCAGCCCTGGGTGAATGAGGGCCTGGAGAGGAGGTGCTAGGAATTATGACCCTTGCTTCTCCACTGCTAGAACAAGGAGACACATGTCTGATTTATTCATGCTGCAAAGATTGACCCAGACTACTCTACACCTGCCCCAAATACGGGTTTCCTAGTTCAATGATTGTATCACCATCACTTCAGTTGCCCATGCCAGGAAACTGTCCTGTTTAACTCCTTTTTTTTTTTTTTTTTTTTAAATTTTTTTTTCAACATTTATTTATTTTTGGGACAGAGAGAGACAGAGCATGAATGGGGGAGGGGCAGAGAGAGAGGGAGACACAGAATCGGAAACAGGCTCCAGGCTCCGAGCCACCAGCCCAGAGCCCGACGCGGGGCTCGAACTCACGGACCGCGAGATCGTGACCTGGCTGAAGTCGGATGCTTAACCTACTGCGCCACCCAGGCGCCCCTGTTTAACTCCTTTTTATTCTACTCCTTGCATACTATCTGTCACCAAGTATGATCAAAGCTATAACTCAGTATTTTTAGAATCTATCTCTTTCTTATCTCTGCTGCTAGTGCCTTAGTTCAAACTATCAGCATCTCTCAGGGAATTACAACAACTTCTTAAGCCAGGGGGTACAAGATGTGAGGTAAACAGGCTTCCAGGCTCTCTCTCAACTCTGCTCACCTAGCTATGTCAGTGTTACAGTGGCTTCCAGAAAGTCCCAGCCTTCCTCCTAACTTTATGCTCCCCTCACTGCCTCACTGGTCCTGTGGTCCCTACCTGACCAAAAGACAGTAGACTCTTCACTGAACGCTACTTAGCTAGCTTGGCAGATGACATCCTTTGTGCTAATAGATTGCTATTTCTAGGCCATTCTTTCCCTTCTCTTTTATAAAAAGACATGTTTTCAGCCTATATAACCCACTGCCATTCTTTATTGCTGTCATCTGCTGACTTCTTGGACAGTTCCCTCAGTCATGGAGAGCTTTGGTCCATACTTGTCTTTTCCACTACCCTGCTACCACCATATTGAATAATTTCAGTATCCATGAAAATGACCCACTGAACACCCCGGCCTCTCAGCAGTTTAAGATAAAATAACAAATTCTTAACTTAATCTGTAAGATCCTGCATAATCTAGCCTCTGCCTGCTTTTTCAGCCTGTCTCATTTCCCTGTCATTTTGCTCTCTGCTATACCCACATTGGCCTCCCTATAGTTCTTTCTGTCAGCCATGGATTTTTTCCACTAACTTGTATACACACTGGCCCATCTACCTGGAATGTTCTTTCTCAATGGCCCTTTGCCTTGCTACTTCCTATTCTGCTTTCAGGATCCAATTTGAACACCACTCCTTCCTGGAATGCTTCCCTAATATACTGTTCCCCAGACTAGTTTGAGATCCTCTGCTACATGAGTCTATAATATACTGTTTCCTCTTTAAAACACTTGTCACTCTTTTGATTACTCATTCTTCATCTAGTTTCCTCTGTTCATATGTTTAGGGAATATTTTTGTATTTAGGGTACGTATAGGGCTGGAGGCAGGTGGAGAAGCATGCTATTACAGCGAAAATTCTTTCTTGGTATCTTTTGATGTGGTCATACTTTGTCACTTCCTCTGAAGCCACATTTTCACTTTGTTAAATCAGAAGGTATATAACATTAGGATACAAGATCATTTATTTTATGTGACTCACAGAATTTCAAAGCCAAGAAGAACCTTAGGTTCTTCTAGTTCTAGGGTTTAAACCCATGTTACCTGTATCCCTAATTAGGGATCTAGGCTCTCAGCAGTACTTGAGATGCTACTGAGGAGCAAGGAGAAAGAGGGACTTCTGTGAAATCAGGGTTCAGGCCTCTCTCATCCTCCCTGCCACATACACCATGCATGCCGGGCCCTCTTCACTGGCCTTCCTCATAGACTTAGTTGAAAAAAGGATTCAGCTGTTAACAGTGTTTGAAAACTTTTTATTTCTTTTTTTCTCCTCTCTTTCTGCAGCTGGAAACACTGGGGCCCAGAGAGGGAGGTTACTTTCCTGAGTCACCCAGTGAGTTAGTTGAACAGCACTAGCTGGAAGCCCAGTTTCTGACACCTAGATTGTCCACTGAAGTTCACTGCCTGTCACTCCCAGATCTGTCTGCAAAGGTTGCTTTTTTGTCTAGTCTTTCTGCAAATATTAACTAAGCACTTACAAGGCAGTGGGAATAAAATTAGATGCCTAAGTCAATAGGGTGAGCTACGTAGTTTAGAACCCTGACCCTGCCACTCATTAACTGTGTAACCTTAGGTCAATTACTTAGCCTCTTTTTTCTCACAGATTAGTGCCCCCTCTTCAATATATATATATCCAGAGAAACCTCCTATTCGGTTGTAATTTAAGTATGAAGATCATCAGGCCTAGAGCCATATTAGGATTTTTATTTTGGCTCTGCCACTTATATTTTTGACATTTCAAATAACCTCTTTAAGCCTCATCTAAAAACTAGGCACTGTGATTTAGCTTTAGGTTATTGTAATGACAAGATGCTTCTAGTAGATATTAGATAACAGATGTGAAAATACCTTCTGAATTGTTTGTAAATATTTGGATAGAATGCATTTGCAGTACTGATTTCCCTTAACAGACCCTAAGCTCCCTAAAGTATATAATTTGTCACTTAAAAAAATGAGAATAGGGGTTCCTGGGTGGCTCAGCTGGTTAAGCATCTGACTCTTGATTTCAGCTCAGGTCATGATCTCTCAGTTTGTGAGTTCAAGCCCCATGTCAGGCTCTGTGCTGACAGTGCAGAGCCTGCTTGTGATTCTCTCTCTCTCCTTCTCTCTCTGCCCCTCCCCTGCTATCTCTCTCTTTCTCCCTCTCTCTCTCAAAATAAATAAACTTAATTTTTAAAAAATGAGAACAACTAACATTTAGAGTACTTACTCCATGCCACATACTATTCTATCCACTTCATTATCATTTAATCACCTTTAACAATCTTAGGAAGCAGATACTACTATTATCCCAATTTTTCAGATGAGGAAACTGAGGAATATAGATGTTAAGTAACTTTTTCAATAGTATACTACTCATAAGTGGTAATATCTGTTTAGAAGAAACCAAGGTATAGGTTATTGGTGGGGTGTAGGAAAGGAACTACAGGAACATGGAAAAGGCTCCTAAGTCGAGTTGGTGAATCAGAAAGAACTGTATAGGTGAGTAATATTTGAGCTCCTTTCACCCATTAAGACCCCCCGAGATAGGACTTAATAGTCCTCAAATATTACCTCACATATACAAAAAGGAAAAAGGGGTGGAAGGAGGAATAAAACTCATCTATCAACTAGTTCTAACATTATCTCATGGCCATTCCTAAAAAGGAGAAGTATCACAAAGATAGTGGTTGGAAAGGGAGAAAGGCAGGCATGGGGGCTGACTTTTTCAAGGTTCTTGGGAAAAGAAAATAGAATCACTTGAAAATCATTATTATCCATTTTCTAACAAAATGTCCTGCTATAGGAAGACTTGATAAATGAACTGGATGTTTTCCTAGAATCCTATTATTAGTATTCAAGGAGACTGTTTCAGTGTTAAAAAACAAAACAAAGCAAAAAAAACAAAAAAAAAAACATATCACTGGCTAGAACTTTTGACCTTGTATATATTTGGCTTAAGCAAGGTCTCAAAAAAAGTAGAATTTTAAAGCAATTTACAATATGATTTTAGCCTCAGAACTGACTTAGACTGTGCAATCTTACCTTCAAGTTCACTTGGTGTCATTTTTAGTGACTGTGCTAACCAGCAATGGCTTGGGAATAATATGATGGGACATGTTCACAAGCCACGGGAGGGACAAAGCACAGGGCCTGGAAAGGAGAGGGTTATTTATAAGTCACCCCACACCATGGCAGTTGGAACTGGAAAATAAATACAGGGGGGATTTGACTGGTGGCCCCTGGCTAGAACCTATGCTGCTTTCCAGAGTAAGCTGTTGAACTTCCCAGAGAATCTTTTAGCCAGCAACATTGCTAAGGTTGCAGCAAACTCTCAGGGCTCTGCTAGTCTCTGTAGAATTGTTACCAGACATGAGGGAGGGAGGGACAAAGTAGGTCAGGTGCTCCCTGTGTTTCACCATTCTCCCAGAGAGGCTGCTGCCGCCATTTCTTTTCCTCTAATACTGCTGACCTCTGGTTGCTCCTTTTCTTGCTTCCTTATTCTGTTTTTCATTGGGAAAAAAAATTCTTTAAATGTGGATTTATCTTTAAAAGCTAACACTAAATTTCTCAGAAGAAAACATAGGAGTGGGGCACCTGGGTGGTTCAGTCAGTTAAGCATCCAACTCTTGATTTCAGCTCAGTTAACAATCTCACAGTTGTGAGATTGAGCCCCGCATTGGGCTCCATGCTGGGCACGGAGCCTGCTTAAGATTCTCTCTCTCCCTCTCCCTATGTCCATATCCCCCATGCACACTCTCTCTCAGTCTCTCTCTCTGTAAAAGAAGAAGAAGAAGAAGAAGGAGGAGGAGGAGGAGGAGGAGGAGAAGAAGGAGGAGGAGGAGAAGAAGGAGAAGAAGGAGGAGGAGGAGGAGGAGGAGGAGGAGGAGGAGGAGGAGAAAACATAGGAGTGTATCTTTGTGATTTTGAGTTAGGCAATGGTTCCTTTGATATGACACCAAAAGCACCAGCAGCAAAAGACAAATTGGACTTTGTCAAAATTAAAAACTTTTATACTGCAAATGATACCATCAAGAAAACAGAAAGACAAGCTACAGAATGGTAGAAAATATTTTCAAATCATGTATCTGAAAATAAACTTGTATCAAGAACATAGAAAGAGCACCTACAACTCAATAAAATGACAAAAAAAATCCCACAATTTAGGAATGGGCACTGGATCTAAAACATTTCTCAAAAGAAGATATACAAGTAGCCAATATGCACATAAAAGGATACTCAATATAAAAAAAATGATACTCATTTTTTGATGATGATCATTAACCACCAGGGAAATGCAAATGAAAACCACAGTGAAGTATCACATCCCAACCTCTGGATAATAAAAGAAGGACAATAACAAGTGTTGAAGAGAGACGCCGGGGTGGGTCAGTTGGTTAAGTGTCCAACTCTTGCTTTTAGCTCAGGTCATGATCTCACAGTGAGATCAAACCCTGCATTGGGGCTCCGTGCTGCTTGGAATTCTCTCTCCCTCTCTCTCTCTCTGCCCCTTCCCTACTTGCACACAAGTGCTCGCTCTCTCTCAAAATAAATAAACTTAAAAAAGAAAAAAATAGCAAGTGTTGGGGAGGATATCGAGAAACTGAAACCCTTATGCATTGCTGGTGGGAATATAAAATGGCGTAGCTGCTCTGGAAAACATTTGGCAGTTCCTCAAAATGTTAAGCATAGAATTACCCTAAGGCCCAGCATTTCCACTCCCAGGTAAACATTCAAGTTCACACAGATTCCATAAAAAGTAAAGTACTGATGCCTGCTATGACATGGATTGTATTCTTCTTGTGGCTGTACAGTTGCTGGTTCACAGTAAGTTCTTAAGAAATTTTTGTTGAATACGTATATTAGCTCATATATCTCTTAAAAGGAAAAAACTGGAAAATGTTCAAATTCCTTGTTTGCCTTCCTAAAGAGATATCTTTCCAAAAAGGGAGCATAAAAATCCCATCATGATTTTTCTCTACTGGATTAATTTAGTAAATGTTGTACTCCCTTTTCCTAAATTATTTAACTTCATCCTCCAATATCATTTGATTTCTCTGGCTTATTTACCATAGTTTGGCATTAAAAGACAATTATTTCCTGAGAAGAGAATAGAGGTATTCTTTCTCCAAATTGTATTTCATAGGAAAGGCAGCTTCCAGGATATTACCTACATTAATGTGGCTAATAATAAGATATTAATATGCACTGCAGCTACTTGAATCAGCCTCCTCTTTTCCATTCAATAATATTCATACATATTTAAAAGTTTCCTAACTTTGTGTAACTAGGTCAGCAGAATATTACCCAGTCTTGATATTGTTTGTCTGAGCTGCCATTTTACAGGAGTTGGGGGGCGGGGGCAGGGGAGAGACAGATAGCTGGGAGTTTCCATCTCTTTCTCCTGTTCATGATGCCTGTACTATAAGCAGCTGAAGTCATGAAAGTTTAGACCTAAAAAGACCTTGAAAGATTTGTCTTCTAACACCTGCCTTGTCCAGCTAAGGCAGCTGAGGTCTAGGAAGTGAAGAAATCCGTAGTCTCTAGGAGTATGACATAGGTTTCCTGATTGGGAATTTCATGTTCTTTGTGTTTTATCAAAGAGGAACCCTTTCAGTCATGTTATTTACCATTTTCTCCCCATACACCATGTGTCATGCTCTGTTTTTATCTCATGTAATCATTTCATCTTCAGGAATAACAATAGGTTGCTGTTATTATTACCTTACCTATGAAAAAACCAGGGCTCAGGTTAACTTACTCGCCTGAGCTCACATAGCTAGTAAGTGGTAGCACCAGGATTTGTACCCAGGTCTGTCTGACTTTAAAACGTATGCTCTTATTCTGCATAGATCCTTTTGCTGAACACTGTTACTGTGAGGACCTAATAGGATCATGGAAGTGCTCACATGGCAGTGAAGAGGGCTTTATCCTCAAGTCTCTGGGGTTATTTCTCAGGACAAAGTTGCCCCTTAGAACTCTATTTTGCCTCTTTCATGGCTTGCCTCATGGCCCAGCCAGCCTCCATCTCCTCCGTGATTATGTTCCTACCCTGTTCTCCTGGGCTTCCTGCCTTTAGCCTACTTGGGGATGCTGATTCAGTCCTTCAAGCTTCTCCACATCTTTGCCCCACAAAAAAAAGCCATATGTCCTTTTCTATTTCAAGGTTTTCTATTACACCTGTAGGCACAGAGTTGGGGAAGAAGGTAGCAGATGAAGGTACAAGCAAAGATGAAACAGCTCTCCAGATTTCTTTGGTGGTTTTTCTTTGGTGTTAGTTTTTGATTTAGGCTCTTCTTCCTCTGCACTTATCTCTGAGTGGGTGAAGCTCATCTGGCTGCCCTTCCTTCAGGACCATCCTTCCTCAGGTCTAGGAAGGCCTCCTCCTCCAGGAAACTTCCTCTGCAGTCTGTGAGCTTAAATGTGTTCAAGAAGAATGACAGATGTGTTTCCATCTCTGAGATCTTCCTCAATACTGGGGCCTCCCATATAATTGGGACTCTGCCCTGTCCAGCCTTGCTCTACCCAGGAACAATCCCTTCTGGATATTTCCCCTCAGAACTCTTGAGGTCCAACCTGCACAGATGATCACATGTCAAGGGTGCCACAGAGATGCCCTGGGTTGGAAAGTGTACCTAAGGTTCCATGAAGTCACTTATAGGCTTGATGGTGGGTAATTTTGTGTAAATGTATCTATATTTGCTTTGAAGTCAAGAAGTGCTATGCCTATGTGAGGACATTATTATCAATGGTATTAATGATGGTGATGGTGATAACAATAGTCACAGTAGTAACAATAAGTATGCTATTCTCTCAAATGGAAAAGAAAATGTAGAGGTTTTGGAGTCAGATCAGTGTGTGTATTTCAGCTTCACCACTAATTCATTATCAAATTAAGCAAGTTATTTCACATTACTCTGCCCATTTCTTCATCTGAACATTGGGAATAATAACCCTTAGTTGTCAAGGTATTTGTCAGGAGTAGTGTAAACCAAAGCTAACATTTATTGAGCACTTTTATGTGCCATGTGCAGTGCAACCTAAGGTCTTGGTATGTAAATATCTTGTATAACCCTCGCAATACCTTTTGAGACCTGTTACTCTGTCCATTTTACAGATTAGGAAACTGAAGTACAGAGAGATTAATTAACTTGCTTAAAATCACACAACTAGTAAGTGGTAAAGTAAGGACTTGGCATCTAAACCTAAGCAATTTGTCTCAAAAGCCTGTTATTTAAAGATGAGGTTTATAAAGCAGTTTCCATATTGCCTGGCACAGATTCGTTTCTCAATTGGTAACTGTAATTTAACGGCATATTGCATTTCTAAAGAAGTACACAAATGCAAAGTGTTTGTTTTTATTATCTTTAAGACCTTGTCTCTTTCTCAACACTTAGTAAGGAATGCCTAAAAAGCTATGTCTACAGGAGAAGGGAGTGAGATTTGGTGTGTACCTGGTTACTTTGATCAAGGTAGACAACCACATTTGACAATGTTGGCTCTAGTTGGTTCATTTTTAGGAGGCCTAAATTATTCACTTGGAATGTCTACACTGATTACATTGACCAGAGAGAAAAATGTCAGCACAGCTTCCACTTGTGCTGACTGTGGGTCAGGCTGGTCTCACAGGACAAGTAGCTTTCCTTGCAGTGGGACTTCCTCACACAAATGTAGCAGGGTAGTGGGGGTAAGAAGGAGGACATGTTATTGTCTCCAAGGTATGTGCTATTCTGAAACACCTAGAAGTCACTTCAGGACAGAATTTGCCCTCATGTGGCATATAAACTACTCTTTCATCTAAGAGCAGAGCTTTTCTACAATATCCAGGGAGTGGCTATCCAGAATCTATAGGCACCCCTTAAGGCATGTGGAGTTCACTACCTCCAATAGCAGCCTGTTCCAACCTGAGACAGCTCATATTTTTTTATTCTCCTGCCATGGAGCCAGTGAAGCAGTCATTGGTAGTTTTGAAGGAACACAGTGAAGAGGCCTAGGAGACACATAGAGAGACTAGAATGGAAGGAAGAGTCTAGGGCTTTGTTTTGTTTTCTTTATGCTTGTGGTGGGATTGTCAATGTAGGATTTTAAGCAAGAAAGTGACAGGTCAGACTTATGTAAAATTAAGTGCACTTGGGCTGCTGTGTGGAGGATGGATTAGAAGGCAGAGAGCATTATTAGGGAGTTTTAAAACAAGTAAGACAAAAGTAAAAAAGATGAAGAGAAGCTGATATATCCCAGAACTATCTAGGAGTTAAAACCACAGAACCTGTGACTAAATTGAACGTTGTAGGTGAGGGAGAGAGAGGAAGCAAGCACTACACCTAGGTTTCTGGCTTCTTTGAGCTGGTGAATTGTAGAGCCACCGCAATGGGGAAGAAGGGGATCCTGAGGAAAGTATTAAGTTCAGCCAGGAAACTCAGTAGTCAGGTTTTTGGCAAACTCATGGGTATTTCTAAAGGGGTTCAGTCATGTCAGGAAGAACTTCTAAGTAAGTAGCTGGTATCTGAAGTTAAGTGGATGATGACCCATTGCTTGTGCTCTCCTCAGTCCATCACCACTATCTTGATCCTAGAAGCATGCTCCCGTCTCCTGGAGAAGAGAGGATAAGAGTCTGAGGTGGGGCTTGCCAGGTTTAGGTGGAAACTGACCTTGCATTCCAAGAAAGGCATGTGGCCAGCTCTGACTCCATTGGTGTGTAGGGATCTGGGGCACACCTCAGGTGTGTGTTCTAGCATATAGCAGCAAGATCCCACATGGAGGAAAAGTTAAAGCTGTTTCTGTATCCCCTGCCTTGTCAGGGCTGGTCCAGAAACTGAGCACGGCTAATCTTCCAGGTGGAAAGTGCAGTCATTGCCTGCAGAATCAAGAGTTGCAGCTGAGTCAGGCAGGAGCTAATAGATTTGCTTCTTCCTACTGTCCTACCTGGTAACTTCATCCTAGGTTTTCTACTTACCTGGTTTGCTCCTCAGCTTGCCATGTGGGAAAAAACAAGGTACATGATATTGGTGGAGGAGAGTGAAAGAATGAGTAAAGCTTCCTCTACATTGTCTTCTCAGAATCCTCAGTTCCTCAATCCTTACTTTTGGACCCTTAAACATCTGTGGCCTGTGGTGACTAAAAACATTATTTGCGGTTTCCCCAGGACAATTTCTGTTTGCTGTCCCACTTCTTCTCTAGAAGTTGCTGTGTATCTACCTGGTCCGTCCATTTGTTCTTTAAATTTATTCACTCCATATGATATTAAGCACCTATCATGCCAGTCACTATACTCAGAGGTAGTAGTTGTGAGCAAAATAGATATGGTCTCTGCCCTCCTGGAGTCTAAAGTTTAGTTGTATGGTAGATGGCCAGAGTGGATGACTGGATGCAGGAGAGATCCATTAGGGTTTTTCTGGAGGCAGATAAAGGTAGGTTAAAGATGGGTAGGGACTTCACATCCCATGAAAGACTGATGTAAGCCAGGGGCTCTAAGTGATTTTCCTGCATTATTCCACTTAAACTCCCAATGCTCCATGACATAATGTTATCCTGTGTTAAAAATAGGAAACTGAGGTTCCGAGAAATACTAATTTCTAATACTACATAGCTGCTGACCACTGATATAACTCAGGCTTGTCCAAGGCCAAGTGATGTTCCCACTGTGTCATACCACTCTTCTAAAAGTCATCCAAGAAACTCAAAGTTATAAGCTCTGGGCTGACTGGATCTACTATGACCCTAAATGGAGGTTTTGCAGCCTGAGGTTCAAGGGTGGGTTTAAAGGGATGCTTGAATTCTGCCAACGCTAGATGCTAAATGTGATATTTTCGTGTACATGTGTGCATTTTTCTGGAAGAGGGTTTGTAATTTCCACCAGATTTCCAAAGGTGGCTATGACCTGGTACAGATCAAGAACCACAACTTTATACTCCGTTCTAGGCTTCTTTCTCTTTCTCTTACGTCCAGCTGCATGTGGTATTTGTTGTTGACTAGCCAGTGTCATATATCGGAAAGACCTTGGAACTGTCACACGGGAGTTCTTGACACCAGCCCCAGATATGCCACTAACTTGCAGTATGGCCTTCTGCAAGTGTCTTCTTTGCACTGAGCCTCACCTGCCAGGACTCTGTGAGCCACGTGTGGGTTTGAGGACAGTGTTTCCCAGCTGGACTGCAAAGCACGTTGCAGGCATCAGGTGCTTGGCAGAGTGACCGGCGCTGAGACTGGTGGTAGCAGCTGGGGAGGCAGATCCCTGCTGCCAGGGCCTACTGAGGGTCCTGCTTGCCCGATCCCTATAAAACATGAATAATTCTATCAGATCCCAAATCCTTAGGTGGGCAGCCTTCGAGGTCACCTCCTCCAACCTTTCAGCCAATAGGAGTCAGAAGATAGGCCCCTTGGTGCTGAGTCCATCACCTGTGTCTTTAATGTGAATATGGCCCCCGCTGGAATGTGCTTTCTCCCTCTTGCAATGTCAAAATGTCTGAGCTCTCAAGTGACTGAATCAGTACTAAATATTTAATGCACGAAGTCAGCCTTCCCAGGGCCTTTGATCTGAAACTTCTTAAAAACATCTTAAAAGCCCTTCAGAAACTGGTTAGTATTTCATTACAGTCACTTAAAATAGATTTATTTTATCAAAACATCCTGTCAGAAACCCTGAAGACAGGATGACTAACCCCCAGCGATTCTGACAGGACTGCCTGCCTCCCCACGTTAGGCACCCAGAGTCTCTGGACAACCCCGCCCTCATGCTGAGGGGTGCAGCTGTCACCAGCATCCCCTGATGGCTCCAGAACTGTGAGCAGAGGAGGTGGCAAGGCTTTGTCAGAAGCCTTGGGAGGCTACATCAATAACATCCCCATGAAGAGAATGAACATTTATTGAGAGCCTGCCACAAGCCAGGCCCTTACCTGGGGTTTTCGCTTGTTGAATCTATGCAATCTTCACAACAGTCCTGTGAGGTCTTTCTATTCTACCAATTAGGAAACGGAGGTTCAGAGGCATATGTGACTTGCTCAAGGTCATAGAGTAAAGTCAAGATAGCAAGTCAGGTCTAGCTCAAAAGCCTATGCTTTGTTTCGTTTTGTTTTGTTTTGTTTTTCCACTGAGATTGGACCTTTCACTGTGAACTCTCAGTTGTTTCTTTCTTTATAAAGAAAATATAAATGAAAATAGCATCTGATAAAATTATGTAACTACTACATGGTAACACAGAAAACGATAAGGAAAAAATTAAAAATCACCTGAAATCCTACCATCTGATAACTATTCATAATGATCTCTTGAATGTTGATTGTATTTATTAATTGCTGTTTTGCCACAGTCTGATAGTTTCTTTATTAGCTACTTAAGTTAACTTTCTTAATCTACTGCCATTACCTCAGCTTTAGATAGGGGAAAGATTGGGGACTGGGGGATCTGTGCTGCAATCCTTTCTTTCACTGCCAACCTGAAGGGATGACTGAAATCAATTCCCATAAAATCCCCAAATAGTGAAGGGCTAAAGCAGGCGACAGAGTGGGGCTAAAGGCTCTGTCCTTCCCTAGCCAATGGCTAATAGGATGACCTGAGGAAAGCACGTTGGTGAAAGAAATATTTCCTGCCCTCCTAGTTCTCACACTCCTGTTAAGATCAATGACATAATGAGGGGGAAGTTTTTTGTAAACTGGAGAGTACTGTGCTGTGGAAGGGAAATAGAAGAAACAGAACGACTGTCTCCACACCACTGGGTACAGTGACCATGCCTATCTCACTGTTTGTCTGTCAACTCTACGTAATTATTAATACTATTCATCTTCACTCTCAAAAGTGCCCTGACTTGAGGGATAAATTTGGGGGCTACCTGAAGCATTGGTCATTATGATTAAGTAGCTCCAAGAAAGGACGACAGAGCAATCAGGGAGGCTCCCTGTAAGATGAGGCTGCATGTTGCCTGGCAGGGCAGCTAGAGCTTGAGAAGGGATTGAGGAACAGGCATTTTGTTAATGACTAGCATGCAGAAATAAAAAATGTGATGAGGCTGGCCCGACCTACGGGGGGCACACAGGATAGGTTGCTGGAAGAGAAGGTGTACCGTGGTCACTCTGTGAGAACCTGGCCCACCTTCCTTATTCGGCGTAGGGCAGGTTTGGAGATAACACTTGAAGGCATCTAACACTGAGAGAAAATGTGAAGCTTTGTTCCAAGCTGGCAAATATCCCTCATGGATTATTTTCACATTGTAACATTTGTCTCTGCTTCCACTCTCACCTCTCTCCAATCTATTTCCACAAGCCTTAGAGGGATCTTCTAGACCCAAATCTGATCTTCAGTTTTCCATTCAATTCTTAATTCTGCATTTATAGTGGTGGATAAAAACTAAATGCCTTTACAGATTATGCAAAGTCCTTCATGACTGTGCCCCTGCCAGTGCACTCAGCTTCAATTTCCTTAATTCTTGACCTCTGACTTCATGATCCAGATATAATAATGGCTTACCTTTTTTTGGATATTTATAATGTCTCAGGCACTGTTCCAATTATTTTATATATACTAACTCTTTTACTGCTAACCCTCTGTGAGGTCAGTACTATTACTAGCCCCAACAGTTTATAAAAAGGGAAACCGAGGCACAAGAGATTGAAGCTATTTAAGTGGCAAAGCTAGGATTGGAAGCCAAAGAAGTTTTGGTTCCAAAACCTATACTCTTACCCATCACATTATATGCACTAACTCTTGATCCAAAGCATTTATCTTGTACTTCACCCTTTTCCTTTTGCTTGCAATGCTCTCTCCACCAGTCTGCTCAGAAAACTGCTAATCTAGAGTTCAGGAAGCCATTTAAGTCAGTCCCCCAGAAAGAGAGCATCCTTAGTTGGTGGGATTCCCTCCCCCTCCATTTTTAAAATGCTTATTTAGCTCAATTCAGCCCTAGCTGGGCACAGGAGGAGGGGAGGAAAGATGGGGTGGCACAGAGTAAGGAAGACTACTTCCTCCAGCTATCTTTTATTATATTTGAGACAAGACTTTTAACATCTTTAATATTGTCTAAATCTGTAGGCCCAACAATAAGGACAATATAGAGAAGACAAGATGAGAGTTGACAAGATAATCAGAGATGGCTTGCTGGAGAATGTAGGGTTTACATTAGATCTCAAAGGGTGACAGAATAATCAGCTTTTTGAGTTGTAAGGGACCTAGCAGCCATATTTTTCTAAATTGGGAAACTGAGGCTCAGAACAATGACTGGTCTGATTGCCCTAACTCCCAGTCTCGTGCTCTGCACTGCCTCCCAATATAAGTAATTTGGGTATGGCTGAGTAGCTAGAAGGGACAAGAATATTCAAGAGGGCTTGGAGTTGGGGAGCAGCACATGGAATACAGAAGAGGTAGGGGTAGGCAAAGTATATGGAATGGGCGGTGAAGTGAGGAAACTCAGGAAAGCATTTTCTGTGGTAGAAATGGAGCCTATATATAACCTTTTAAATTAAAGGGTTGCCTTGGTGTTGTGAAGCTGCCTCCCTTTCAGCTTTGTAAAATAAAGGGCTCGTCAAAGCGTGTCTGTTTTGCCATTATTTTCTGGATCACCAAGACTCTCAGTGCCCTTTTAGTGAAGCTTCTGCCTCTGCTGAAACAAGCTTCTCATTAGAATTCCTGGACATTGCTCAGCGTTGCTAAGTGCACTGTAATGAACCCATGATGAGTAAAGAAGAGACTGAGCTTGCTGCAGGGTCATTCTGTGGAGGTTTCTCAGACACCCCCAAGCTACCACAAGCAAGTCATATCACCACAAGCATTTCATCTTCAAATATTCATCTTTTTTGTTTTCTGTGCTGTTACAGTCATTTTCTCCAACTCAGACAAAGGGGCTCCTGGATCCTTCACTCAACAGGGTTGCACTGGAACTAGGGACAAATGCTTCAACTGAAAGAGCAGATAGAATGAATAGTGGAATTTGGGACTCATGTCAGGAATACTTTCTGCTTATGGCAACCCAGCCCTTCCTCAGTGGCACCAACACACACAGTAGTTTTGTGGGATAGTTTAGCCCTCTGGGAATAGGCCTGTTTTCTAGAGCTATGTGGTTTGGATTATCCATTATGAGTAAATTGGAGTGCTCCATATTTCTCTTCCAATTTTACAAGAACTATATACTCTTTTTTTAAATTTTTTTTTTCAACGTTTATTTATTTTTGGGACAGAGAGAGACAGAGCATGAACGGGGGAGGGGCAGAGAGAGAGGGAGACACAGAATCGGAAACAGGCTCCAGGCTCTGAGCCATCAGCCCAGAGCCCGATGCGGGGCTCGAACTCACGGACCGTGAGATCGTGACCTGGCTGAAGTCGGACGCTTAACCGACTGCGCCACCCAGGCGCCCAAGAACTATATACTCTTATGTGAAATACCTATCACAGTGCATAGTGCATAGGAGACTCTTAGCAGATGCTTATTTTCTGCCTCATAGCACAATCTTCTCATATGTGTGCCTTCTGGTCTGTATTCTCCCCCCTTTCTTTCCCTGTCTGTCTCCCCATGTCTTGACCTGGGTTCAAGTCTTGGCTCTGCTCATGCCCGTTTCAATGTCTCCCAATAATCCCATAATAGTTTGTTGAGACAACAGAGTGAAAAGCAGTGCGTATCAAAAACCTTGCCCCGAACTCTTTACAATCTTGTTTTCCTCTGTCCCAACTGGCATGCTATCTTGCATCTATCTGAAAATGCTCATTGAGCTTAAAGGAAAATGTAAACTTCATTTGTATACTGCAAGCTTTTGGACAAGGGTGCCCCTCCCCTTTTCTCAGGTAAACTACTCTAAGAATTCCTACTCACACTTAAAGGTCCAGATCAAATATCCCCATCACTTGAAACCTTTGCTGACTGTTCAGGCAGAGTTAAGCCCTACTTTCTCTTTGTGTCTCTTGGTGCTTTGTGCTTGCCTGTAATCAAGCACCTTATACCCAGTGTCATCCTTGCCACACTTCCTCCCTACTAGACTGTGAACTAATTGTGGGCAAGGGCTAGATCTAATTCATCACTATACCCCCAGTATCCAGTCTGGGTCTGAGATAGGTGAGATGTTTCCTATAAGTGTGTGGGATGATACATTAGGGACTATTATGATTCATTCATTGAATACTTTCTCAGGGCCAGCTTTCTGAGAGATACTTTTTATGTTATTTCATTTCATTCAGTCCACTCAGTCTGGTGCTCTCCAGTACTTCCTCCCTCTCTCATATGCCCATTATACCTGTACTGCCACAAAACACCCTCAGTCAGGACTTTGTCTCTTACCATTTTCTATTGCATTTCTTGGAACTCCATGTGCCCAACACTAGGAGCCTTCTTCCACTTGGATTTGGTTCAACTTATACTGAGAGTAGAAAATAAATCCCAGACACAGGACATAAGAGTTATGCCAAGAAAGCTACCTTTCATATGGAGGTCCCACATAAAGGTATGGGTGTCATGCTGAATGAGGGTGGTAGATTGAATGGAGGACCAGCCCCTGAGACACTGTGGAAATGAGATGTTAGTCTCTTGAGTTGGTGCCAATTAGCACACAATTTAAACGATGGCAAAAGGGACTCATTAGACTATTCAGACACTTTGGAATTTCATCAAATGCAGTGAAAAGACAAAGTCCCAGGGGGAAGTGAGGGAGATGGATGTCTGCCCACATCTGGCTCCCAGAGCTTTGTAGGTAACCAGGCGATGAATCTTGTTTGGCCTGTATTACTAATGGGACTGATGGGCAGATTTTGAACAGACAGGACTGAGGTGACTCCCAGTGATTATTCCAAGAGAATTTAATAATAGTACTAGGCACTTAATATGATCCTGGCTCTCAGGAGAAAGAGAAATGGTTAAGACATCAATTGTATCTGCTTTTAAAAAAAAAAAAAAGCCTCCAGTCTAGTGTGGGAGGCAAGACTCACAGATGAGTAACTATGATAACAGATGAGAAGGGCCATGCTGTGGAAGAGTCATTGGCACGGTGCTGTTAGAGTTCAGTGAGAGAGAGAGAGAGAGAGAAAGGGAGTTCTACCTGAGCCAAAGAGTTGTTTGCAGATAAAACCACATAAAAAGCTCCTAGTAGAGCAAGCACTTAATGCATAGTAGGTAGTCAATAAATATGCATTCTCTTCTTTTCTTTTTCTTCTTCTCCCATATCAAATCTTCAAATGTATTTTTAATGATTCATTGATTTATACATTCTTTGTGGTTTTTTATTCCCCTCTTTCCATGCTGTAGGACAAAATATGTGTTTTTATGATAGAGAAGTAAGCAGGAAGTGACCTTGCTTCAGTCCATACTGGACCTGGGCCAAGGCTGAACACAGGAGGCAGGGCCTAATCCAACCAAGCCTTTGCTCACCTGGTCTGTGCACAAAGTCAAAGCATCTTCCATGCACCTATGTATGCACAATACAAAAGCCTATTTTTATTTCTAAAATCCTGCTTTCTGGCTGGAGTGGGAGTTAAACTTTATATTTCCTTCAATGTTCAATACCAAATGGCTTATGGGAACCCTGGCAGAGTGGTTTCAAATAAGCATTTTAATGTAGAATAAAGGTCAACGTGCTGGAATTTGAAACCATTAATCCCTTTGCTCTTAAGGAAGACTGTACTTTAACAGAATAAATAACAGATTAAATAATAAGAGTTCTTGAAATTCCAATGAGAAAAATTATATATTACATTGTTGAGAATTGAAACCAATGAGACCTTAATGTTCTCTCATTCAGTGTCCTATCTTAGGTTGCCAAGATTTAGAAGGTAAAGAGAAATCGTTCTTTTAATTTTCCATTGTTTTGAAGGTTGAGAGAATGTTTGAGTCTTTGAAGGTTAAGGGATCAATTATATTGGAAAATAAGCCCTTAGTTTTATGGGTAGAACAAGTGTATCACCATAGCCTGGAGAACAGAAACTCCATGTTAATTATTTCAACTTTCAGCGAGCACAGCCCCAGAAAGGGACAGAGAAAACCAACTATCAAAGTAAGCCAAAAAACTCTGCCCAATGTAATCACTCCAGGTGGTCATTCAAGACCTAGACCAGATACTACCTTCTCATAGAAGGTTCTTCTTACTTCTCAATCAGTGTTTATGGCTACTGCTGTTTACACATCCACTTTTCCTGATCGTCACTGTATCTGCCGTTCCCTTGCTCTGTTCTACATAAGATTTGAGTTCCTTGTTAATAAGAAGAAATGCCATCAATTATGCCTCAGCTGCATTCCAGACTATATACTAGTGTAATCTTTACGTTAACCCTATAAGGTAGAGGTGATTATCCCATTTTATAGATGAAGCACCAGAGAATTAAAGAGGCTGGATTATTTGCCCCAGGTTTCAATGGAAGCATAGTGATAGAGCCAAACTTCCAACCCAGGTCTGTGGTGGAGGTTCTTACACACAAAACACCAGAGGTTTGGATTTATCCTGAGGGAAATGGAGAATCATTGATGACATTTAGGTGAGGGAATGATTTGGTCAAACTTAAATTTAAGAATTTATGTCTGGCAGGAGAGACCAGTATGGGAAGATGAATGAGGAGACTGGTTACCATGATTTTGGCTAGAGATGAGGAAATTACCACAACAATGATAGTTGAGTTATTTAAAAAAGATATTCAGGGAGTGCCTGGGTGGCTCAGTTGGTTAAGCATCCAACTCTTGATTTCGGCTCAGGTCATGATCTCATAGTTCGTGAAGTCAAGCCCCGCATCAGACTCTGCTCTGGAAGTGAATAACTTGTGTGGGATTCATTCTCTCTCTCTCTCTCTCTCTCTCTCTCTCTCTCTCTCTCTCTCTCAAAATAAATAAACATTTTAAAAATAAATAAATAAATAAAAGAGATATTCAGGAGTTAGAATTGACAGGGGTCGGTAACCAATGGGCATGGAAAGGGGATTAGGCTTGGGATCAAGAACTGGTCTCTGGTTTGGGAGCCTGGATAGATTGTGCTGCCACCTACCATGATGGGAAGCACAGCTTACCTCAAAGATGGATGCTGAGAAAACTTTTCTACCAAAGAACCAAATTAAATAGAAGGTTAGAATCATCCTGCCCAATCCCTGAGTATTCATAACTTTCTGTGGTTGTATTCAGATATTCCCATTTTATAGGTGAGAACAAAAGAACAAAATAGGGGGCTTGCCTGAGTTCTTCCATGGAATCTGACCTATAAGGAGGACTAAATAACTACTTGTCAAGTGAGAATTTCAACTTTGTAATAGCCACTTTGAGCTGCCCTGTTTGATTGTTCACATTGTAACTTCTAACACTTTGGCTGCTCTTGGGACTCTGCAAGTGTGGATGGGAAAAGGGAGGAGAATATAAAGGACTAAGAACTGAAGGCCACTAAAGCTTCCTTGAAGAAAGCAGATTTGCTAGCTCCTGAAAGTGAAGCATAATACTTGAAAGAGAAAGCAAAATCCATAAAGAATACACTTAGTCCAATTTAGAATCTGAACTTATCAATCAACTGACTTGTTCTAGATGATAGAGTTGGTGTGGGACAGTGCACCCAACAGAGCACTCAACTGTGAGCTTTTGCCTCTCAGGCTTGTGTTCTTTTCACTTCACTATGCCTGCCTTCTGTTACTCCTAAATTCCCTGCATTTCACACCAGCTGAAAAACTAATTGTGCTTCCAAGCTTTGAAGTTGTTTTCTGTTCTTAGTGGTATACACAGTAAGTATTTTATGCCAATCCAGAAATAGGCAACATTATACTAGGCACATATAACCAAAATTTTCCATAATCTCTCCCAAATATGCATTGGTTAAAAACAGCTGAAACATTTTAAGCTAAAAGAGTCTTTAAAGCCATCTAATCCAATTCAATTCTTTTGCAGAGGGAAGAGCTAAAGTTTCAAATAGTTTAAATGACTTACACTCTGACAGTATGCACAAAGCCAGCACCTGAATTCAGGACTTTTTCTTATTCAAAGCAATAGAAAAAAAAAATGTAGATCAAGATCAAATTCCTCATTTTGCACATTTGAAAACTGAGTCTTATTCACATATTTATTAGTTTAATAAAAAGCCATTTACTGAGTTTCTACTGTATGCTGGGGACTGGAGGTACAATAATGAATAGGAAAGACTGGATCCCTGTCTCCCTGGGAATCTCAGTCTAGCAGGGAAAATGGCATAACATACTTAATCACAATGGAGTCACATGTGTGACAACAGATTATATACAGAGGAGAGATCACCTGGTCAGGGAAGTCTCTTTGAGGAAGTGATACTTCAACATAGTATAGTGGTTAATAACTCCAGCCAGACTGCATGGGTTAAAATCCTGACACTTACTAGCTGTGCGACCTTGGGTAAGTTATGTAACTTTCCTGGGTCTTAATGTCCCAATCTGTAAAATGGGGATAATAATAGTACCTACCTTCTAGAGCTCTGAGAAGGATGAAATTAGTTAATATTTATAAGGCACTTAGTGTTTGGCACATGGTAAGTGCTGCATAAGGAATTTTTAAATCAAATAGAAAAGAAGCTGAGATCCAAAGGATGAGAAGTTAACCAAAGAAACAGGAAGGCAGAGAAGTGTTCCTGGCAGAGAATAATACTATGTACAAACCGAGGAAAGAGAGAGACTAGGAACTGAAAGAAGCCAAGCATGGCTCAAAAAGAATGGGCCCTGCTGATGCTGAAAAGAGACATGCAGGGTCCAGATCAAGGGGGTTTAGGGTCTTGTAGATCATGTTAGAGTTTATCCCAAAACAGTGGGGGTTCTGGGAAAGATTTAAAGCACGGAATCTTGATCATGGTTAGGTTTTTGGTAGTCTTTCAGGCTGCTTTGTGGGATATGGATTCAGTGGGGGTAGGATGGGGTGCAGAGACCTAGTGAGAAAGAGAAAGTGAGTCAGGGTCAAGGGCAAGAAAGGACTCAGGCTTCCTGCCTTTCAAGCCAGAGCTTTTTCCACACTGCACAGCATTTTTCTAATGTGCTTTGATGGAGGCACGTCATGCCAAGTGCATTCTTTTCACTTCTGGACGTTTGCAGTGCTTACCCTTTGAGCTGCATCCCCTTCATTAAGTGAATGTCCTGTTCCCCTGACCAAGAATGTAATTACTGAAGGAGAGATCAGATTAAAATTGAGTTTCTGTAATGGGCCATTTGTTTGGAAGGGAGCCTGAAGGTATTTCTGAAGACTTTAATCAAAGGGGGAAAAAGCCAATAGAACTTTTGTGATGATGATGATTATTAGGGCAATTGAACTCCAGGCACAGCCAGCTTCTATATCAGTGAGTCATTGCTTGCTTTTCTGAGGCCCTTAATTGGATGAGATTTGTTTTCCTATGTAGTCTAGACTGTCAGGGATGGAAGAGACCTTAAAGGTCATCTAGTTCAACCTCACAACAGAGCTTGAGCTCTGGCTATGGCATTTTCATCAGTAATTCATCCAGTCCTTGCTCACATACCTGAACTGATGGGAAACTCATTGCCTTTAAAGATAACCCTTTCTATGATATAACAACCCTGAAAGGAAACTCCTCTTTCTATGGAAGTGAACTCAGTCTCTAGATCCCAGTCTTGTATCTGTCTTGGTTCTGCCTCTGGAGCTATGTGGGGATTATCTGCCCCTCTCTGCTTCAGAAGGGCTATGGAAAGATCTTTAAGCAGCTGTGTGTTCCCGAGCCTTCTCTTCAGCAACTATATTTTCAAGTGTGTGTCCCTATATCTTAGTAATGGGAAACACAGGCTGTTGTAACAAAGAAACATAACAGTAGTACAGTGACTTAAAGAATGGATGTTTATTCATCTTTCACAAATTGGTTCTGAATTGAACAGTCTAGGTTGGCATCCAGCTCTACTTCCCACAGTTATTTAGTAACTGATGTTCCTTCCAGTGCCCTAATTCACCTTCATCTAGGGCATTGCTATCATCTGCAGAGTCAAATTCAGGCCCCCTCAGGTTCCAGCTAGTAGAAAGAGGAAAAAAAAGATAGAGAGATAAAGCCCACTGTCTTAAGACTTAGGCCCAATGTGGCACACATCACTTCCACTTGCATTCCACTGATTGGAGTGTTGTTACGTGGCTAGACTTCACTGCAGTGAGAATGCTCTTAGGAAATGTGGTCTAACCATATGCCCAAGAGGAGACGGAGAAGAGATTCAGACATCCACCAGCTCCCACTATGCCTTGTGAGGCCACGGGAGCAGGTTGTAGCTTGGATGAACCCCTTACTTCTATTGCCAGTTTCATTCTCTTTGGCTCTTCCTAAGGCATGTTTCAGAAAATGAATGTAGTAGAGAGCAGAGAGCATTTGGATGCAGACATCCCAGCCCCATTCTTATTAACTGAGCTCTGGAGCTTGTTTTTAACTTCTCTAAATACCTATTTCTTCATTTATGAAATTGGGAGAAAAGTGTGTATCCCATGAGTTCTTGTGAAAGTAGGAAGGAATAAATGATGCAATTACACTTTTTGAAATGCAGATAAACATGAAATAGTTTAGCTTCAATCTTCAAACTGTTGGCTTTAAGTGTTCTCTGACTACCCAACCTAAAGTTTTTCTTTTTTTTTCTCTCTCTTTGGATCACCCAAAGAAGTTGATTATCTATTACCATTTCAAGCAGAAACCTACTGTGGAGGGCTCTTAAGACAGTTTTTTACTTTACATTCATTTGCAATCTGAGGAACAAATAGAAGAGTTTGATAGTGACCAGTATTATTTGCAGTAGCATCAATTTTGGCAAGACCCATCATTGGTGGCAATATCTATTTATCACACGGTTGCCATGTGCCAGGCTTTTTTCCAAGTGCTTTATATATAGTTTTTGATTGATTTTTATAATATGCCTGTGAAATAGGCATTTCATCTCCAATTTATGGATGAGAGACCTCAAGCTCAGAGAGTTAAAGTATATTGGTCAGGGTCTTACAGCTGGCAAGTGGCAGATCCAGGATCTGTTTAAGACTAAGAACTCTTCCTTTGAGTTGAGAAGATTTATCAATTCATGGACCAAATCATGTACAGTTCTGTCTGGTCATTGGCTTACTCAGCACATATAGTCCTTTTTATATGCTGGGCACTGTTCTAAATACTGGATAATGGAGTCAAGTAGGTCATCTTAGCTGATGACGTCAACTCATTCTTAATAGAGAAAACGGTAACCATATGATGAGATATAAAAATTCACCAGTCTACTTGCACGTGCATCCATACATTGATTTTATTTACGCCAGAATGAAAACATACCATTGCTCCTGTCTGAAGTTAACTTCCTGTATTCTAGACCCTATCTGATTGCTATAATTATTCCTTTCTTATCTATATCTTAAATTTATCATTTTCAGGATTTTCCTATATTCAAACAAATAAGTAATAATATTTTCTGTTTTTAGATAGGGAGAGAAGGATAAAGAGTGTGACCTCACATTTCCCTCTGGCTACATCCCATTTCTCTGCCCCACTGTATAGCAAACCTTCTCCAATGAATTATCTATACTCATTCTTCTCACTCCCTCACTGTGCATCAGTCTTCTTAGTCCATTCAGGTTGAGCTTCTATTCCCAATTATCCTCTGAAATAGCCTTTATCAAGATCATCCTAGACCAGCATCCTGCCAATTCCAATGGTTATTTCTCTTCCTTCATGGTCCTAGAGATCCCAGCAACATTTCACACCATTGACTCATGTTCCTTCTTAAAATATTTTCTTCTCTAGGATTTTAAGACACGACACTTCCTTGGTCCTCCTTCTCCTTCTCTTCTTAATTATCATCTTCAGTAATTTCTCAGAATCCTTTGATGGCTCCTTATCTACTATAGTTTGAATGTTGAAGTATTATGGCCACTCTGCCTTCTTCTCTTTACCTTTATCCAGCTATGCTGATTCTCCAAGTAATCCAATCTGTTCCTATAGCTTTATGTGTCAGTTATACACTAATGAATTCCATATCTACATTTTCAGCTTTAACTTCTCCTGAACTCTAGATTACTATGATCAAACTGCCTATGCTACATCTCTATCCAGATGTCTAATAGGTATGTCAAAATAAATACATTCAAGTCTTTGACTCAAGTCTTTTCCATCATAATATATGGCTCCAGGTAAAAACCTAGGGGCCATCATTAATTTCTGTCTTCCTCTCAAACCTCAAATCCAGTATATTAGTGAGTCTTGCTAGCTCTATCTCTACTATATATTCTAATCCAGTCACTTTCTTCCAATTCTTCTGCCATAACCCTAGTCCACATCACTATCACATCTTGCTTGGACTACTGAAACAGCTCCTGACTGATCTCCTTGCTTCTTGACCTGTACAGTCCACTCTCCACACAGCAGCCAGATCATATCATTCTCTGCCTAATACTTTTCAATGGCTTCCATTCTAACTAAAATAATACCTAAGGTTTTATTGTGATCAGTAAGGCCCTACAGGACTTGGCTTCTGCCTATTTCTCCTACCTCTTTGTCTTCACTTAGTCGCTAAAATCTAGCTACTGTGACCTTTTTACACAAACACAGCAAGTTTATTCTTTCTCCAAGACTTGGAACTCTTTCCATAGGGGAATTTTCATCATTCAGCCAAGGTCATCTCTGTAGGGAGAATTTTCCTGATCATTCTAGTTAAATGAAATGCACCATCTTTTAGCTAGTTACTATCACACGATGTTATTTAATTTTCTTCACGGCCTGTATCAGTAGCTGAAATTATTGTATTTAATTTTTGTTTACCATGTAAGACTGTTTTCTCTTGCTACAATGTAAACCCCTTGGGAGCATGGCCTTTGTTTTATTCATTGCTATATCCCCAGCACCTAGAATAATGCCCAGCTTCCTTAGTAAACATTTAACAAATATCCGTATATTAATCAATTGGATCTCTGCTCTCAAGGTCTTTAGCGTAATGAGAGTGACAGAAATGTGAACAATGACCACCTAGTATGATCCGTGCTGTAGCAGAGAGAAGCCCAGGACTTACAGGAGGCCAAAAGCAGCACCAAACCAAGCTAGTGGCATCATATGAGGTGAAACTAGAGCTAAAGTTTGAAGGATTAGTTGGTTTTAGCCAGGTGAAGAGTGGAGGAAGAAGAACACTGTATAGAGGCATAGTAAACCCATGTGGTGCATGGCTTATCAGGGTAGGAGTAATGGAAAAGGAGAGAATCAGAGTAGCCAGTACAGGAGAGGCCTAATGTGATAGGCTTAGGATTTTGATATTTACGTTTAAATGGAGAGTCAAGGAAGCAGCCAAGTTAATGAGCCTCAGGGAGAGTTCTGCCTTGGAATATCCAGGAAGTTTTTGTAGAAGAAGCAACACTTGAAATAGATTTTGAAAGATGAGTAGGAATTTCCCAGATAGCAAAGAAGGAAATGCCATTTTAAGCTGTGGAAATGACATAAGCAAAGGCATAGAGGTGTGTGTGTGAAAGTACATGAGATGTTCCAGGAACTGTGAATAAATGTACACTGTGGCTGGAAGTCAGGTGGAGAATAGGCAGACATGAGAGTGGAAAGTTTTGTTAGGCTCAGGACAAAAGAGCCTTGAAGGACATGCCCATAAATTTAGACCTTACCCTATAGGAATTGTTGAAATCCAAAGGATTTGCAGTACCTGTGTCAAGAGACAGTGGAGACCAGAACCCTGCCTCTGCCTCTGCCTCTGCCTCTGCATCTCTGCTCTCTGGCCTCTGCCCTCTCATCAGCCAAAGAGAGGATTGGACCAGATGATCTCTAAAAGATCCTTTCCACAGCTGTGAAATTTCTTAGGCTAAGTAAGTAGCACCATCTGTTTTGTTAAGGGGGTAAACAGAGTTAGTCTATCAACATGCTGAAAGGCAGAATCGCTGCTCTAAAGCTAAATTTCCCCTGGGACACTCATTTCTGTGCTGACCTCTCAGGCCGGTGGAGCCAGCAGTAATAAGTTATTGATGCTGGCATGCCTCCCCTCCACCTGCCCATTCCTATGCCTGGGAGTACCTCAGTGAAGAGTTATGAAGGTCTTATAAATTGAATTCCCCTCTATCTTATCTCACACTTTATGGAGATACTAGATATTTCTTAACTTGGCTAGGAAAAGATAATGCAGCATCATTTGTCCCAGCCACAGGCTCTCAGTATTGACCAACAGGTTGGTAGCAAAGGTGGAACATTTGCCTCTAAAGAGAGATTGCTCAAGACAATCTTCCTGCTCTCTTAGGAGAGACTTATTTTGTCTTTCATGTTTTTATTTGTTATTAGCCTTATCCTGTGGTATTTGAAATATTCTCTTCAGAAGTATAGAAGCTTAGACCCTTTCCACACTGTTCATGCAGGCATTATCAGCACATACACATAAAGGATCTTCCATGTACCAGGCACTGTGTTAGATAATGAGAATAAGAAAGAAGTCAGACACAACCCCCACCCACAAGGGGCCCCTAATTTGATGAAGGAGGCAGAAACATAAACAGATAGTTAGGCATCAGTTGTTAGTTACCACAGTAGAAAAGATATTCATTTATCCAATCTAAATTTATGGAATGAATAAGAAAAATCTCTGACCTCAATTAGCTCATAGACTAGTCTTTCACAATGATGAAGATGCATTCTATTTTCGGTACATGTATACAGTGTTCAGAGCATGTAAAAATTTTACCTCCTGGGACAGAGGAGTGAGAGGATGGGTCAGAGAAAGTTTTATGGAGAAAGTAGTATTTGTGTTAAATCTTGAATAATAAACAGGATTTTTACGAGGCTGTCTTAAGGGTGTTGCGGGAAGGGAACAGCATGAGGAAAGAGAAAGTAAGAACATTCTAGGTAGAGTGTCAGCATAAGAAAACCTAGACATATGAAAAAGTTTGCTGTGTTCATGGAACCACACGAAGATCCCTGAGTATGTCTGCATTTTTATCTTTTAACATGGTTGTATTGTATCCTGCAACCTTGTTAAACTCACTTAGTAGTTCTCATAGCTTTTCTATACATTCTGTCAGGTTTTTCATATTTCTATGACAGTTGTTTTATGGCCCAGAATGTGGTCTAACATGGCAATGTCTACATGCACTTCAGAAAAATATATATTCTGCTGTTACATATGAGTTGAGTATTTAATAAATGTCGATTAGGTCAAGTTCGTTGACAGTGGTGTTAAGTCTTCTATATCCTTCCTGATTTTCTATGTATGTATTCTATCAATTACTGGGAGAGGAGTATTGAAATCTTTGACTGTAATTGTGGGTTTTATTCAATTGTATCAGCTTTTGCTTCCTGCATTTTGATGCTCTAGTGTTAGATGCATAAGTAATTAGCATTTTTATGTCCTCTTAATGAATTGACACCTTTATTATTATGAAGTTACCCTCTTTATTCCTGATAGTCTTTGCTCTAAAGTCAATTGTGTCTGATGTTAATATAGCCACTTCAGCTTTTATTTCTTTATTAGTGTTAAAATGGTATATCCTTTTTCCAAACTTTTACTTTTAATCTCTTTGTGTCTTTATGTTTGAACTACATTTCTTACAGGCAGCATATAGTTGGATCTTGCTTTTGTTAGTCAATCTGGCAATCTCTGTTTTTTTAATTACAGTGTTTAGACTGCTTACATTTAACTTTTCTTTTACATTTTTTAGTTTTTTATTTAAATTCCAGTTAGTTAACATACAGTGTAATATTAGTTTCAGGTGTACAGTTAAGCAATTCAACACGTACATACAACAACTGGTGCTCATCTTAGCCAAGTGCCCTCCTTGATCCTCATCACCTATTTAACCCAACCCATCTCCCCTCTGCTAACCATCAGTTTGTTCTCTATAGTTAAGAGTCTGATTCTTGGTTTGCCTCTCTCTTTTTTCCCCTATGATTGTTTTGTTTCTTAAATTCCATGTATGAGTGATTACACAGCCATAAAAAAAAATCTTCCCATTTGCAATGACAGGGATGGAACTAGAGAGTATTATGCTAAGTGAAATAAGTCAAAGAAAGACAAATACCATATGATTTCAATTATATGTGGAATTTAATGTGATTATTGATAGGGTTAGATTTAAATCTATAATTTTGCTCTTTGTTTTTCATTTGTCCCATCTGTTCTTTATTCCTTCTTTTCTCTTTTACTACTTTCTTTTGTGGTATTTTGGAGTATTTTTTGAGTTTTTTTTTTCTTTTGGCTTCCTTTTTTATCTCCTTTGTTGATTTATTAACTATAACGCAATTGTGTTATTTTTGTGGTTGATTTAGAGCTTGTAGTATATGTCTTTAACTATCATGGACTACCTTCAAGCAACATGACACTACTTCATATATAGTATAACAACTTTACAATAGTATATTTCTATTTCTTCCCTTCCAGCCTTTGTGCTATTGTGGACATACCTTTTACATGTCTTATAAACCCCATACTATATGATTATTTTCTATAAACATTGAATTATCTTGTAAAGTTATTTAAGTAATAAGAAACATCCTTTATTTATCTATGTAAGTACAATTTTGATTCTCTTAATTATTTTGTGGTAAATAGATTTCTATCTGCTATCCTATTCCTGCTACCGGTGGGACTTCCTTTAATATTTCTTAGTGTATGGGTCTGCTAGTAATTGATTCTTTTAGGTTTTTTTCTGAAAAACCTTAACTTGCCATAGTCTTCAAAGATATTTTTGGTAGAAAAGAATTCTGGCTTGAAAGTTGTTTTTTTTTTCTTTCAGTATTTCAAAGATGTTGATCTGTCATCTCACTTACATAGTTTCCAAGAGAAAATTATTTTCATCCTTCCTTTTGTTTCTCTGCACATAAGGTTTCTTCCTTTGGCTGATTTCAAGACATTTTTGCTTTGAAAATGTTTATTATGATGTAGTGTAGTTTTCTTTATGTTTCTTTTACTTGGGAGCTCATTGAGTTTCTTGGATCAGAAGGTTTGTAGTTTTCATGAAATTTGGAAAATTTTCACCCATTATCACTTTAGATACTTTTTAGGTTCATCCCTCCTTTTGGCAGTTCCAATTCCTGTATATTAGGATTATTTAAGTTGTCCCACAGCTCACTGACCCTTTGTTAATTAGGGATTGGGGCAGGAGGGAGTCTCTCTGTGTGTTTCTTTTTGGATATTTTTTATTGCTATGTCTTCAAATTCACTAATCTTTTCATCTCCAGTGTCTAATTTGCCATTATTTCCACCTAATGTATTTTAATCTCAGGTATTGTAGGTTTATCAACAGAAGTTCAGTTTGGGTCTTTTTTACATCATTCATGTCCCTTCTGAGCTTTTGGAACACATAGAATACAGATATAATGACTATTTAAATGTCTTTTTCTGCTAATGTTAATATCTGTATCAATTCTGGGTCCATTTTGATATGACTTTTCCCCCCAGAAAGAATTTCCTAATTCTTAGCAGTCCTGATTTTTTTAATTGGATGTAAAACATTCATTAGATGGCATGATTTTAACCTGTTGGGTTATAGACATTTCATATTCTTAAAAATGTTCTTAAAGTTTCTTCTGAGATGTGTTAAGTTACTTTAGAAATAGTTTGGTTATTTCAAGTCTTGCTTTTAAATTAATTAGGTGGTTTCAGAGTAGTGTTTTGCCTAGCGTTAATTATTCCCCACTACTGAGGCAAATCCCGTGTAGGTATTTTACTCAAATCTACTGTGAATTGTAAGGTTTTTCCAGTTTATCTGGTAGGAATAGGCATTGCTTCTAGCCCCTTGTGAGTATCAGGCACTATCTCCTCTAATCCTCTGAGATACTTCTTTCCCCAGCCTTCATTTTCTCACATACATGTACAGATCATTATTCTGCTGAATACTCAAGGGGAACCCTTGACAGATCTCCAGAGTGTTTTCTGTCTTCAGCTCTGTCCTCCCTCTCCAGTTCTCTCACCTACAAACTCTAACCATCTTAGTGTTTCCAGACTCTAGGCATCATCTCCTCGACCCAGGTTGTTTGCCAGACTCTGTTTGGGTTTCTCTCCCTGTGCCAGCTCCTAAAAACTTTCACGCATAAGCTGGAGCAATCCTGTGGCCCACCACATTGGTTTTCCATCTCATAGCCATCCATCACTGTCCTTAATTGCCTGATGTCAAATGTCTCAAAAATCTTTATATATAGTTTTTTTTTTAATCTGGTTATTGGTTGTTGCAAGTAGTAGGGTAATTCAGTCCCTATTATTTTATCTCAACCAGAATTGTAAGTCCTCCCAAATTCTTAATTACGTAATTATAAGTCCTTCCATATATAAATTCTAGTCACCTCTTTATTTTTATCTTCCTCTACTCCCTTGTGCTCACTGTCCACTGTAAAATACAGCAGATACCATGTTGTGGCACTTTTCTGTGTTCCCTTTGCCCACAAGGCCTTCCCCATTTTCTATCTCTTCCTTCTGAGTAACTCCTATGCACTTCTTCAGACATAGTTTAGCACTATATACTCCTACTCGTTTTACCTTTCACCCCTAAATCAGGTTATGAGCTTTGCATCTCTTTATCAGAATTGTTTCTGCATGTTTCAAATAGTATTTCATGGAAGTAAAGATGGATGTTATAAGGTAGCTGAGATTTAATTGGAAAATGTTAAGGAGTATTAAATAGTTTTATGTTAATTTATTATTTAAAGTAATTTCTTTTTTAAATTTTATTTTTAAAATTTGCATCCAAGTTAGTTTGCATATAGTGCAACAATGATTTCAGGAGTAGATTCCTTAATGCCCCTTACCCATTTAGCCCATCCCGCCTCCCGCAACCTCTCCAGTAACCCTCTGTTTGTTCTCCATATTTAAGAATCTCTTAAGTTTTGTCCCCTCCCTGTTTTTATATTATTTTTGCTTCCCTTCCCTTGTGTTCATCAGTTCTGTCTTAAAGTCCTCATATGAGTGAAGTCATATGATATTTGTTCTTCTCTGACTGACCAATTTTGCTTAGCATAATACCCTCTAGTTCTATCCACGTAGCTGCAAATGGCAAGATTTCATTCTTTTTGATTGCCAAGCAATACTCCACTGTATATGTATACCACATCTTCTTTATCCATGCATCCATTGATAGACATTTGGGCTCTTTCCATACTTTGGCTATTGTCGATAGTGCTCCTGCTATAAACATTGGGGTGCATGTGCCCCTTTAAAACAGCGTAACTGTATCCCTTAGATAAATACCTCCTAGTGCAATTGCTGGGTCATAGGGTAGTTCTATTTTTAGTTTTTTCAGGAACCTCCATATTGTTATCCAGAGTGACTACACCAGTTTGCATTCCCACCAGAAGTGCAAAAGAGATCCTCTTTTAGGGTGCCTGGGTGGCTCAGTCGGTTAAGCATCTGACTTCAGCTCAGGTCATGATCCTGCCATCTATGAGTTCAGGCCCCATGTCAGGCTCTGTGCTGACAGCTCAGAGCCTGGAGCCTTCCTCGGATTCTGTGTCTCCTTCCCTCTCTGCCTCTCTCCCACTCATGCTGTCTCTGTCTCTCAAAAATGAATAAATTTTTAAAAATAAATGAAAAAAAAAAGGAAATCACTTTCTCCACATCCTCACCAACATCTGTTGTTGCCTGAATTGTTAATGTTAGCCATTCTGACAGGTGTAAGGTGCTATCTCATTGTGGTTTTGATTTGTATTTCCCTGGTGATGAGTGATGTTAGGCTTTTTTTCATGTGTCAGGTGGCCATCTGGATGTCTTCTTTGGAGAAGTCTCTATTCGTCTTTTGCCCATTTCTTCACTGGATAATTTGTTTTTTGAGTGTTGAGTTTCATAAATTCTTTATAGGTTTTGGATACTAACCCTTTATCTGATATGTTGTTTGCAAATATCTTCTCCCATTCTGACTGTTGCCTTTTAGTTTCATTGCTTGTTTCTTCACTGTGCAGACACTTTTTATATTGATGAGGTCCCAAAAGTTCATTTTGCTTTTGTTTCCCTTGACTCCAGAGACATGTTGAATAAGAAGTTGCTGTGACCAAGATCAAAGAGGTTTTTGCCTGCTTTCTCCTCGAGGATTTTGATGGCTTCCTGTCTTACATTTAGGTCTTTCATCCACGTTGAGTTTATTTTTGTTTATGGTGTAATAAAGTGGTCCAGGTTCATTTTTCTGCATGTCACTGTCCAGTTTTCCTAGCACCACTTGCTGAACAGACTGTCTTTATTCCATTGGATACTCTTTCCTGCTTTGTCAAAGATTAGTTGGCCATATATTTGTGGGTCCATTTCTAGGTTCTTTATTCTGTTCAGTTCATCTGAGTGTCTGTTTTTGTGCCAGTACCATACTGATTACAGGTTTGTAATACAGCTTGAAGTCTGGGATTGTGATGCCTCCTGCTTTGGTTTTCTTTTTCAAGATTGCTTTGGCTATTCCGGGTCTTTTCTGGTTCCACAAATTTTAGGATTGTTTAGGATTTTAGGATTTTAGGATTGTTTGTTCTAGCTCTGGTTCTTGTCCTTTCTTTTACTGATGTGATGAATCACACTGATTGTTTTGCGGATATTGAACCAGCCCTGCATCCCTGGTATAAATCCAGCTTGGTCATGGTGAATAAATTTTTCAATGTATTGTTGGATCCCGTTGGCTAATATCTTCTTGAGGATTTTTGCATCCATGTTCATCAGGGAAATTGATCTATAGATCTCCTTTTTAGTGGGGTCTTTGTCTGGTTCTGGAGTCAAGATAATGCTGGCTTCATAGAAAGAGTTTGGAAGTGTTCTTCCATTTCTATTTCTTGGAACAGCTTCAAGAGAATAGGTGTTAACTCTTCCTTAAATGTTTGGTAGAATTTCCCTGGAAAGCCATCTGGCCCTGGACTCTTGTTCTTGGGGAGATTGTTGATTACTAATTCGATTTCTTTACTGGTTATCGGTCTGTTCAAATTTTCTATTTCTTCCTGTTTCAGTTTTGGTAGTGTATGTTTCTAGGAATTTGTCCATTTCTTCCAGATTGCCCATTTTATTGGTGTACAATTGCTCACAATATTCTCTTATTATTGTTTTTATTTCTGCTCTGTTGGTTGTGATCTCTCCTATTTCCTTCTTGATTTTATTTATTTGGGTTATTTCCTTTTTCTTTTTGATCAAACTGACTAGTGGTTTATCAATTGTGTTCATTCTTTCAAAGAATCAGCTTCTGGTTTCATTGATCTGGTTTTTTTTTGGTTTCGATAGCATTAATTTCTGCTCCAATCTTTATTATTTCCTGTCTTTTGCTGTTTTTGGATTTTATTTGCAGTCCTTTCTCCAGCTCTTTTAGGGTGTAGGGTTAGGTTGTGTATCTTAGACCTTTCTTCCTTCTTTAGGAAGGCCTGGATTGCTATATACTTTCTTCTTATTACCACCTTTGCTGTATCCCAGAGGTTTTGGGCTGTGGTGTTATCATTTTCATTGGCTTCCATGTACTTTTTAATTTCATCTTTAACTTCTTGGTGAGCCCATTCATTCTTTAGTAGGGTGTTCTTTACTCTCCAAGTATTTATCTTTCCACGTTTTTTCTTGTGGTTGATTTTGAGTTTCAAAGCGTTGTGGTCTGAAAATATGCATGGTATGATCTCGATCTTTTTGTACTTGCTAAGGGCTGATTTGTGTCCCAGTTTGTGGTCTGTTCTGGAGAACGTTCCATGTGCACTGGAGAAGAATGTATATTCCATTACTTTAGGATGAAATGTTCTGAATATGCCTGTTAAGTCCATCTGATCCAGTGTGTCATTCAAAGCCATTGTTTCCTTATTGATTTTCTGTTTAGATGATCTGTCCATTGTTGTAAGTGGGGTGTTGAAGTCCCCTACTCTTATGGTATTATTATCAATGAGTTTCTTTGTGTTTGTGATTAATTGATTTATATATTTGGGTCCTTTCACATTCGGAGCATAAATGTTTACAATTGTTAGGTGTTCTTCATGGATAGACCCCTTAATTATGATATAATGCCCTTCTTCATATCTCGTTACAATGTTTATTTTAAAGTCTGGATTGTCTGATATATGTATGGCTACTCTGGCTTTCTTTTGTCGACAATTAGCATGATACGTGGTTCTTCATCCCCTTACTTTCAATCTGAAGGTGTCTTTAGATCTAAAGTGGATCTCTTGCAAGCAGCATATAAATGGGTCTTGTTTTCTTATCCATTACATTACCCTATGTCTTTTGATTGGAGCACTTAATCCATTGATGTTTAGAGTGAATACTGAAAGATAGGAATTTATTGCCATTATGTTGCTTGGAGAGTTGGAGTTTCTGGTGGTGTTCTCTGGTCCTTTATAGTCTTTGTTGCTTTTGGTCTTTTTTTTTTTCATCTTTTTACCCCTCAGAGAGTCCCCCTTAAGATTTCTTGCAGGGCTGGTTTAGTGGTCACAAACTCCTTTATTTTTGTTTGGGAAACTTTTAATCTCTCCTTCTATTTTGAATGACAGCATTGCCGGATAAAGAATTCTTGGCTGCATATGTTTGTGATTCAGCACATTGAATATCATATCCTGCCACCCATTTCTGCCCCAACACATTTCTGTGGCTAGGTCCACTGCAAACCTGATCTGTCTTCCCTTGTAGGTTAGGGACTTTTTTTTCCCTTGCTGCTTTCATGATTCTTTCCTTGCCTGAGTATTTTGTGAATTTGACTATGATATGCCTTGCTGATGGTTGGTTTTGGTTGAATCTAATGGGAGTTCTTTGTGCTTCCTGGATTTTGATGTCTGTGTCTTTCCCCAGGTTACAAAAGTTTTCCTCTATGATTTGCTCATGTAAGACTTCTATCCCATTTTCTCTCACTTCATCTTCTGGGACCCCTGTGATTCTGATGTTATTCCTTTTAAATGAGTAACTGATTTCTTTAATTCTTAAATCATGTTCTTTTGACTTAGTTTCCCTCTTTTTTTCCTGCTTCCTCATTCTCCATAAGTTTGTCCTCTATATCGCTGATTCTCTGCTCTGCCTCATCCATCCTTGCCACCACAGCATCCTTTAAGATTGCAGCTCAGTTACAGTATTTCTTATTTCATCCTGACTAGCTTTTACTTCTTTTGTCTCTGTAGAAAAGGGATTCTAATCTATTTTTGACTCCAGCTAGTATTCTTATTATCTAAATTCTCGTTCAGATTCTAAATTCTGGTTCAGACATCTTGCTTGTATCTGTGTTGGTTAAGTCATTGGCTGTCATTTCTTCCTGCTCTTTCTTTTGGGGTGAATTCCTTTGTTTCATCATTTTGGAGGGAGAAAAGAAATTAAGGAGGTAAAAACTATTAAAACTATTAACATTAAAATTAAAAACATTAAAATTAAAAAATTAAATTTTTTTTAACGTTTATTTATTTTTGAGACAGAAAGAGACAGAGCATGAACAGGGGAGGGGCAGAGAGAGAGGAAGACACAGAATCTGAAACAGGCTCCAGGCTCTGAGTGGTCAGCACAGAGCCCGACGTGGGGCTCGAACTCACGGACCGTTAGATCATGACCTGAGCCGAAGTCGGACGCTTAACTGACCGAGCCACCCAGGCGCCCCAAAATTTAAAAATTAAAAACAACACACACCCACAAAAAAAATCAAATAAAGGAAGCCAAATCTTAGGTGTGTTTTGGTCTGGGTGTTGAAAGGGACTTGATAGATTAGAAAAAAAATTGGGGAAAAAAGGAAATTGTTTAAAATTTTTAAAAAATGAATACACTGAAATAGAATAAAATGAAATGATAGAAATAAAATAGAATTTGAAAAAATTTACCAAAAAGTAAAAAATATTGTAGAAAAAAAATTAAAGAAAACTATTTTTAATAAAAATTGCAAATAAAAATAATTTTTTTCTCTTTCTGTATTCAAGAAAAAGAAAAGAAACAAAAAAAGAGGGAAAAAAGAAAATTGAATAGATGGACCAGTGAACAGACTGAAATACGATTGAAATTAGTTCGTTTTCCCTTAGAAGTCAAACTATGAAGAGCTTTATAGTCCCTAAACTAAGGAGGCTGAGAGACTTGTGTTCCTGAAGAGTGAGGCTGGCCCAGTTGCATGGGGCTTAGTGTAATGGCTCCGTTCTTCACTAGATGGTGCTTCCTAGCTTACTGGGGTGGATTGTTGTGGTGCTTATAGGTGTGTATGTGCATGCACAGGAGCTGTGAAAATGGCATCACCCAGCTACCCAGTCTCTAGGATTGGAACTCTGTTTTCCCTTATCAGCAGCCACGCACCCGTTCTTTGTCTCCAGCTTCTGTCCACTCCCTGCTTTTACACTGTCTGTGACCAAGCCCCAGGCAGCACCACCCTCCTGAGTTTTATCTCAGATGTGGCTGTTTTTCCCGACCCCTTATTTCTGAGGGACTATGGCTTTGGCCCGTTCTGCCCCTCTGTGGGAGGGTCTCACCGAGCAATGTCCTGGTGCCAGTTGCACACAGGAATGTTCATGGGACTGTGCTGCTACGGATGCCCAGATACCGGCTGGGTGCCAGCCTGCCCCAGAAAAAGTTCACACAATTGTGTAGCAGTAGCGTTTCAGGGATTATGGAAAATCACAACACACATCTGGCACCAGGCTTCACCCCCAATGACCTTATTCCAGCACCAGTGAATGTGGTTGTTCTCCCAGGCCCACTGGGGCCTTTGCCTGTGGGGGGCCACACAGCCTCTACCAGATGTCCTTCCAGCAGGGGAACCGCCTCTCCCCATGTGGCCTGAAGACCCTTGGACTTCAGGGGATTTGCCCTTCCCACCAGAGCCCCACCAGGTATCGAGCTGCGGAGTTTCAGACTCTGTGCTCCCCCTGTTTCTAGAGCCTTAATGGAATTTAAACCCTCTCCTTTCTCCTTTCTCCCTTTTTAGTTCAGTCCCTGCAGATGTTCCCACTTTCCCACTTTCTCTCCAGCTGCTTTGGGGGGGGTGCTTTTCCCATATTCTTCCCCACCCCATTTCCATCCTCTCTCCACAAGCAAAAGCATCTCTTTGCCCTCCATGGCTTCTCTCTCCCCCAGTTCACCTCTCCACACCGTGTACCTGCTGAGTTCTGTGGTTCAGGTTGTGCAGATTATTGCGTTAATCCTCAAGTCAGTTTTCTAGGTGTGCAGTGTGGTTTAGTGTTAATCTGGCTGTATTTCATGGATGCGAGACAAACAAAAAACTTCCATGCTCTTCCATCATCCTGCTCCTCTCCTATGTAAAGTAATTTCTACACCCAACTTGGCGCTCAAATTTACAACCCTGAGATCAAGAGTCGCATCCTCTACTGACTAAGCCAGCCAGGTGCCCCTACAGTTTTGTTTTGTTTTGTTTTGTTTGTTTTGTTTTGTTTTGTTTTGTTTTGTTTTGTTTTGTTTTGCCTTGCCTTGCCTTGCCTTGTTTTGCCTTGTTTTTTTTTTTTTTTCCAATGTTTTTTATTTATTTTTGGGACAGAGAGAGACAGAGCATGAACGGGGGAGGGGCAGAGAGAGAGGGAGGCACAGAATCGGAAACAGGCTCCAGGCTCTGAGCCATCAGCCCAGAGCCCGACGCGGGGCTCGAACTCACGGACCGCGAGATCGTGACCTGGCTGAAGTCGGACGCTTAACCGACTGCGCCACCCAGGTGCCCCGCCTTGTTTTGTTTCAGAATCTAATGTGCATTATGAGTCTCCAAGAAGAGATATGATAGGCAGATGAAGAAACTGAGTCTGAAAGAGATTTTATTTTTTAAGTGAAAGGAAAAAAAAAACCATACTAGCCAAGACCCTATTGTAGAGGGGTTAGGCTGGAATGTGCCAGAGAACTTGCCCATTCAGATCTCTGTGGGAGCACAGAGCCCAGTGTAGTAGTAAAAGAGCATTAGCCCTAGTCCCCAGCCTGCCTATAATTTATTATGTGACCTTAGACAGGTTTTTTTCCCATTCTAGACCTTAGTTTCTACATCTTAGAAACAGTGGTAGAAGCTAGATTTGATGAGGTTAGATTTGATCTTCAGCATGTTAATTCTCTGCTGCCTACTGTGGTTGAACCAGTCTTCCCAGAGTGCTTTCTTGGTGAATTCCTATGGCCTCCAAAAATTCATTTTCTAATTATCATATTGTTGTATGTCTCTTCTAAGTGTCCCAAGTAGAAGACTCTTGCTTCAGCTCTGAGAATATCAGCTTCTCTTTAGACACACTTTGCACGTAAGAGTCCTAATAAATATTTCTTTAGTCTTTCCTTGCTGTGTTCTCTGGTTTTATAACTACTCTTAGAGCAGAACCCTGAGGACCTTTCTAGGATCATCCTCTCCCTCATTTTGCATTTATATTGTTATGAAATTTGATTCTAGTTGCCCCTACCCCCTAGATATTTCTTCAATCAATTTCTTTATTTACTATCCTTAAAAATATAGATATTATTAGTAGCAGTAGTATTAGTATTACTCCTTTAGTATAGTTGAAATAATAAAAGGAAGCTGGGGCCCAAGACATTAATTTGCCCAGGAACTAACAGCTAGTAAATATCTGAACCATGACCAGTACCTAAGTTTTAATATGCTTGTTGTCTCAATTATCATTTGCTTGTTGATTGAATAAATTCATGAATAGATTTATGAAATTAACTTGAATTTCCTACATTTCCACTATTTCTTTACCTGACAGAAACTTTGGATAACTTTTCACCATAATTTCATTTTGTTGAGTTGCACAATAATCTTGTTTAGCTCTGAAATGTGAGCAGGTCCAGATGTCCCCTGTGGGATGCCTGAGCTGTCAGTGAGCTCTTACAGATCTCTGGACATGCTGAGTAGCTCCCCTAGAACCTCCTTGTCCTTGTTTCCCTTTGAATATCTATAAACCTGGAAGCAGCCACCAAGTTAGAGCCTAACAGAACAACCCATTCTCAACCTCTTCTCCTCAGCCCTCTAGGAGGTGGCTGGTGGCTGTTTGCACCATTTTTTACCCATAACTGGGATAATTTATATAGATGACAGCATAAGTGGAACTGTAGTGTTTGGGTTTTTTGTTTTTTTTGTTTCTTTTGTGTTTTTTTTTTAATTTTTTTTTTCAACATTTATTTATTTTTTGGGGCAGAGAGAGACAGAACATGAACGGGGGAGGGGCAGAGAGAGAGGGAGACACAGAATCGGAAGCAGGTTCCAGGCTCTGAGCCATCAGCCCAGAGCCCGACGCGGGGCTCGAACTCACAGACCGCGAGATCGTGACCTGGCTGAAGTCGGACGCTTAACCGACTGCGCCACCCAGGCGCCCCTTGTTTTTGTTGTTGTTGTTGTTGTTGTTGTTTTGTTTTGTTTTGTTTTTTAGAATGTACTAGGCTTTCATGTGAGTATGAAGGAAAAAAAGTTAGAATTTGTTATTGCACTAAAAGCAATTTATCTCTCGGGAAAATCATTTTTAATGAGTAACTTGATTCCAAAATAATGTCTCTACAACTAGTCATGCTTATATTTAAAAAAAAAATAGGGGCACCTGGGTGGCTCAGTCAAGCATCTGACTCTTGATTTCAGCTCACATCATGATCTCACCTTTTGCGAGATCAAGCCCCCTGTCAGGCTGTGCACTGACAGCTTGGAGCCTGCTTAGGATTCTACCTCTCTCTCTCTCTACCCTTCCTCCACCCATGCTCGCTTGCTCTCACTCTCTCTCTATCTCTCTCAAAATAAATAAATAAACTTTTTTAAAAATGTAGAAAAGCAAATTCATGTTTTTTACCCTGTCATTCTTCTGCAAAGCCCAGTTCTAATTCTTTAACCAGACACCAGAGCCCTGTCTTCTGGTCCCTACCCATCACTCCAGTCTTATTCCCTACCGCTTCTCTCCTTATCCTTTATTCTTCAGTCATAGTGACCTACTTGTCAGGTCCTGAACCTATTTTTCTACCTTCTTAATATGTCATTAGTATATCTCTGGAGGGTGCTTTACCTCTTACCTTACCTAGTAAACTTTTTGCTATCTTTCAAAACCTTGATTAAGTGTCCACTCTTCTCTAGAGTCATTCTTGGCTCCCACCCAACCCCAAGATAGAGTTGGCCACTTCTCTGTGTACACACAATTTTATTATTGCCTCTGTCACTTTGTTTTCTATTTGTTTGACTTCAGTTGTGTCTCCTCGTGTGTTCCTAGGAAGTTACTAAGTTCAGTGCTTTATATGTTTGGAGTTCAGGAAATTTCTGTAGCTAAACTCTGACCCCAACCAGTATTGGCAGAGCTCCTTGCATTTCAGACTAGGAGGAGCCTTTAAAGGCTTGGTTCCACTTACTGCTGAGGAAACTAAGGCCCAGAAAAGGCAGTAATTTGTCCAAGATCACACTGTACATTTGACAGCATTTGTCCATTGTTGGGTAAATCTTTATCTTTGCTGAACTGGGGGATTCAACATTCTTTTTTGCAAGAGTTTTTAGTGTTCTTTTTTTTTCCCCATAGTCTAGTCTAACACAGAGGTTAGGAGCATAAACTCTGGAGCCAGATGTTCTGAGTTTGAATTCTGTCTATACTACTTATTATTGAGAAACCAACATAGTACATACTTTTTCTGTTCCTCACCTTTCTCCTCTAGACACTGAGGATACTGGCAGAATTTATCTCATAGTGTTATTGTGAGGAATAAAGGAGTTATACCCATAAAGTCCTTGAACAGAGAATAGAACATAGAGTACATGCAATAAATTTTTCTTATACATAGAAGTAGGGAAAAGAAGGAAACAGGGTTAACTCAGATTTCTAATACAGAAAAATGGGAAGCAGCAGAAGGAAACTAAGGCCGTGGTCACATAACATTGCAGAGGCTCTTGATTGGTTCCCAATATTGCTATGTCCATGGGTAAAGGAAATAAAACTAATCCAAAGGATCTCAAGTCAATTGTGTGTTTTTTTTCCCTTGAACACTTATAGCACTGTTAATGGAAGTAGCACTGATGTGTAGACCAAACCAGAGGTCAGATTTCATCTCTGTCTTCAGATAATCATTCCAATATTCAGAGCTGTATAAATATGAAGCAGGCTGCCTAGGAAGGTAGCAAGACTTCATCACTCTATGCATTCAAATAGAGTGTTAGCAGCCACTTGGGTGCTCAGATATATCAGGTTCAAACATAAAGTAGAGAGTTGAAGCAGATGGACTTTTTAAGGTTTGTTTATTTATTTATTTATTTATTTATTTATTTATTTTAATGTTTATTTTTTGAGAGAGAGAGAGAGACAGAGAGTGTGAGCAGGGGAGGGGCAGGGAGAGATAGAGACACCAAATCTGAGGCAGGCTTTAGGCTCTGAGCTGTCATGACGCATGGCTTGAACCCACGAACTGTGAGATCATGACCTGAGCCGAAGTCAAATGCTCAACCAACTGAGCCACCCAGGTGCCCCTAAATGTTTATTTATTTTGAGAGGAAGAGAGAAAGAGAGGGAGCATGCTAGTGGGGAGGGGCAGAGAGAGAGGGGGGAAATCCCAAGCAGGCCTATGTCAGTGCAGAGCCTGACATGGGGCTCGAACTTACAAACCATGAGATCATAACCTGAGCCAAAACCAACAGTGGGCCACTTAACTGACTGAGCCATCCATGTGCCCTGAAGGGGATGGATTTTAACACCACTTTTAACTGATTCAATATTTTTTTAAGTGTGTCTTATTTTATACTTCTTAAGCTATAAAGTTCTGTGTTTCCTTAAATGTATGAGTCTATGATTCTATGATTCCATGGGATTAACTGTCAATCCCATAGATGATGTTTGGCAGCATCTGGCTATCCTCTTTATAACAGTATCTTTAGAGCCTATTGGAATTTTTCCTTATGGGACTTGACGGTGCTTTAAAAAGTGATTTCTAGGGGAGGTATCCATTCAGGAACTTCACTAAGTGCTCTCATACATAGCCTTTCTCCATGGCTATATTTTTAGCTTCCACAGCCATTTAAGTTGAGCATAATTAGAGGAAAACAATAGCTAAAGCAAAAAAGCACCATCCCAGCATTTTTCAAGGAATGGATGTGGCTGGAGAGAAGCAGGTGCCCACTGCTGCACTTAAATTTAGAATCTACCTGGGGACAGCTCCAACAGAGCTGAGTTCGGTCTAGTTGAAGGAAAGGAAAAAATAACTGGTAATATCTTTTTATCACCTTTGTGACTAATAATCTATAGTACTATGGTTATGATATATATGTATATTTCAGAAAGAACTCTATTGTATACAAAATTTGTTTATTAAAACTTTATTGTATAAAAAATTGGGAAGTACCATAAACAACAGTCTTTGAAATTGTCATTCAAATACTTATAACCAATTAAATGATAATAATAATCCTTGAATCCAGGTTGTCTTCTGACCTAGTGCTCTTCCTTACTTTTTTGCATTCCTACCTGTACATATTTCATAGAATTTTTCCTCTTTGGCAAGTCAAAGGCACATTTGGTCACTTAAGACCCTCCAAAATCAAAACACTTTAATGGTTTTCCATTCTTCTTAGAATAAAAATATTGGTTTGTTTTTCTGCTTCTCCTCCCCCCACCCTGTCCAAATCTTCATTATGGGTTCTCATACACTGTATAGCTTCACATTTATCACTGTTGGATTTTCAAATTATACATGTGATCATTTGATTAATATCTATCTCCTCAATAGACTTTCAGCTTCTGAGGATAAGGAACATGTCTGGTTTTGCTCCTTCTTTATGTTCATTCCTTAGCACAGTCCCCTAAAACATACTAGACATGCAATACATATTTGTTGAAAGAATGAATAAAATGAACTAATGAATTATACTTTAAAATAGTCTGTGCTACAATATTTGAAAATCATAGTTTTAAGGTGTAGGTCAGTGATTTGAGAAAAGCAGAGATACTAATTTATAGATCATCATATACACACTTAAACATTTATACACACACATAGAGTGCATTATGGGTCCAATTGGAATGTAGGATTTGAGTTTGGAAAGAATCAGGACATAGTGGAGGAAAGGAGGAGTCATTGATATTTTCTTGCTTTTGCCAAGGGGGATTAAATTATTTTGATGGTTACTAAATAGACCTTACACCAAGATCTCCATTTGTAAAGGGCACAAATTTGTTGTCAACTCTTTTACAACTGGGTGTTTAATTATTTATCTTTGAGTACACAAGTATCTTTGGTTCTTTTACTCTTTACCCTCAAAACAAAAACAAACTGATTGAAAACACTGCAGCTATTAATTAAGGCAATTTAGCCATTGCTTTGTCTAGTGACCTTTGGGGTCTTATTTAACTCTGCTGCATACAAGGGCATATGTCTCTGTGACTGGGTCATTTAGATTCACTTAGGAAAATAAAAACTATACTATTTCAACAGAAAGGTTTAGTGTATGAAGACTGTTACCAGGTATGGAGGGCTAAAAGTGCAAAAAGGGAACAGTGGGAAAGCCCAGAGATTATAGTTGCGGGAAACTGCTATCACTGCTTGGATTAGGGGAACAAAGGGGATGAGTTGTAGTTAATCAAAACCTAGGAGCTTAGAGAGGGACTCTGTGGCCCTGAATTCATTTTCTGAGGAGGGAGCATAACCTCTCTGGCTGCTACCTCTGAGTCATGAAGAGGTTGGTTCTAGGGGTGTCAAAAAAAAAAAAAAACCTGGAAGCTAGAGCCAACCAACACAAAAAGCAGAAAAGAAGTCTTTTCTCTCCTCTTCTTCCTGCCTTCTGATTTCCCTTTAGTTATTGGCAGAACCTAACAGAAAGCCAGATAGGAAAGAAATCTGGGAAATGTAGTTTGCAATATCATAGAGCAGAGAATTGAAGAGTGGATTTGGAACAGAAAGACAATAGGAAAATAACTGACACAGACTATCCCTTGGTTGCTTATCATCTGTATATACCCTTGTACACATATTGAACTTCCATATAACAAAATATGTTCACTTCATTGTTTCCCCTTGGAAGATGCAGCTAATTTTCATACACATAAAGATGTTCTCACAATCTTTTCAAAAGGGAAAGACACAAAGTTCCAATGGTCACTGTATCCATTTCTAGATGAGGTCATGTTATCTTTTTCAATCACAGTCTCATTTGAATAATATGCAATCTAAAGGGTAAATTTAAAGGTAACTACCAACAATGAACTTTATATAAAATATTAAGGGAAAAGGAGGAGGGAGGAAGAAATAAATTCAGACACATACACACATAATAAACAATGAAAAAGATGCATATTTGCTGCAGTATTCATTTTTGCAACTGGTCAAAAGGTATAATGATAGTAATAACTTCCTTTTTCAATTATGCTTTCTATTCCCCCTTCACTCTCAGCAAATTTCTCAGCTTTTTTTGTTTTTTACAGGTTCTTTACCTGGTGTGGTGATTGAAATCTTTAATTTGGAAGGGCATGCATCCTCAGTGAAACTTTATTGGGTGGTACTTTTCCATTAACATTTGTTATTGGACACAGAAGTACTAAAAGTCATCCAAAAGAATGCTCTTGGTTCCAGAATTATTCCTTCTTGTTCCCATTGTGTTACAGCAATCCAAATCCTTCTTAGTAATGGAGATTAGTCACCCCAACCAATACAGCAACATGGATTGTATGCCTTTGGTTTAGTAGCATAAGGACCCCTAAATACATGGTAACCTTAGCTTCTACTTTACTGGAACCATTACTGTGTTCCTTTAGGGAACTAAGATATACTAAACCAGCAGAGCCCAAAGTTGTTGGGATGAGAAACGCAATTTCTGTGACTGGGTTACTAGGTGTAATATGAGGCAAGCCAATCTCATTTCTACCCCTTGACTCTCAGATGCATATATTCTGCCTGTGTGAGAAACAACACCATATGTTGGTTGTGGATTCAAAGCATACATGATATTGTATAAGAAACAATCCCACATTTTCAGTTTCCAAACTGGAACTGAGGCTTTGTTAGACCATTCTATACCCATCAGGCCAACTGTTCTGGGAAATGTGGTATGTGTTAGGACCAATAATTACTATATGAAGGAGCCCATTACTGACATATTTTTGCAGCAAAATGACTTCATTTTTCAGAATTAATGCTGTGTGGGATACCATAAGGTGAATAAGGAATTCTGTAATCCATGGATTGATGGTGCTGGCAGAGCCATTGAGTTCAGTGAAAGCAAATTCAAATCCATAATAAATGTGCATTCCAGTGAGGACAAATCACAGCCTCTTCATTATGGAAGGGAATCTACTGTAATCAACCTGCCACCACGTGACTAGCTGGGAGTGACTGACAGTGTTGGCCTCTACTACCAGCAGATTAGATACTCAGGAAAAGTCCATGTTGTAAATCCTTGAACAGCCCCCATCTCTGTTGTCATGGCCTCTTTTTATATTGACTCACTGAGCAAGGCCCTGGATAAGGAGATTGACTGACATCCAAAGAATATATTACTTACCTATTATTGAGATCCTCCTCTGCAGTGGGTATCCTTTGATGAATATTCACATCATTTACATAATCTTTACATTCTTTACATTCCAGTAATTCTACTTTCATAACTCTTGTCCAGATCCCCTTGACAACAATCTACTAATCCTGTTCATTGCAAGTCCCTGATCATCCATCTAGCCAAACCATTAGGCTATATATAAATCAGTGAAGCCCATCTCTCTGTTCAAAGTAAACAACCAAATATCCTACTTGAAGTTCAGACCACTGGAAGGATTTCACTTTATTATTGACTTCCAGGACATTCTGATTAGAGACTATAAAACTGTAGCACTTCTGATTGTTGCCTGCATGACATACAAAATAATTTGTAAACCAGACCCAAGTTTTTTTTCTTTTTTTTTTTTTTTTAATTTTTTTTTTCAACGTTTATTTATTTTTGGGACAGAGAGAGACAGAGCATGAATGGGGGGAGGGGCAGAGAGAGAGGGAGACACGGAATCGGAAACAGGCTCCAGGCTCTGCGCCATCAGCCCAGAGCCTGACTCGGGGCTCAAACTCACAGACCGCGAGATCGTGACCTGGCTGAAGTCGGCCGCTTAACTGACTGCGCCACCCAGGCGCCCCTCAAGTTTTTTTTCTATAGTGAGTTGGTTAAAAGGAACTTCCTATGAGGCCATAGTTGGGCTAAAGGAAAGGAAGTGATGCTACAGGAAAATTTGCTATAGGAATCCAAGCTACCTGTTCAGGCAATTGACTTGTGCCTTTATGACCTACATACCATTGTACCATTTATATATCATTTTCACTTTTTGGTGGATTGTAAGCCCAAGCTTATGGCTTGTTGGGTCAGATTACACACAGTTACTGATGGGTAACCCAGGCCACATTATTGCTCACTGTGCCAAGGTCAAATGTTTAGTCCTTATAACTTTACTTACTTTCGCTTATTGCTCTGTGATTGTCCTACTAGAGCTCACCATTTCCCATAGTCACTTTGGATCTCTTGGGTCAGAAAATCCCAATGAAGAGTCTCTTTACTGCAGGCTGGTCCTACTGCAAAGCCTTCTCTTGCTTTGAGCTCCATTCAAAACTTGCAGTATTACAGGTTACTCAGAATGGACCAGTTCTACACAGTCATATATGGTATATGTTGCCTCCAAAACCCAGGGAGGACCACTCCTATCATTGTGCATATTTCTTAGAGGTAAATACTACAAAGCACAGCAATTTATTTTTCACTTCGGAGGGGATATTTCAATATGCTCCAGACTCTTAGACACAGTGAAAATTTCACTGAAATAGTAAGCTCCGAGTTTTTTGAGGTTTATCTCTTAATTTCTGTCACACATGTGTCTTCTAAATCATCTATGATACTAGAAACTTCCTTCTCATAATATTGTTGTTATATAATATATTGTACCAGTGGGATGATCTGTGGGATGTCAAGAAGATTAAGTCTCTGCAGACTAGATTAGGATACAAAGCAGGAGGGTTGAAATAACCCTGCAAAAAAAAAAAAATAGGAAAGGTATGCTATTGTCCCTGTCAGGTAAAAACAAACTGCTTCTGGTAGTCCTTGAAACAGATAAAGAGAAAAGCATTTGCCAAATCAATAACTTATACAAGGTGCCAGGAATAGTATTGATATTATCTAGGAATTTTATCACTTCTGGAACAACAGCTGTAAATAGCAGCACTATTTAAACACCACCTATTTAAGTTTATAGTATTTTATACTCATCCCCAAAGATTCATTCACTTATTCCATAGACCACATAAGTGAGTTAAGTGAGAACGTAATAAAAATGTTTAATAGATTCAATTCTGTTTGGATTCATAAATCTCCCCCTACCAACCCTTTCAAAAACTAAAATTTATGGGGATCTATCTAGGTCTTGATGATTGATGAAATATAGGATGGCATTTCTGATCAGTGTTCATATCTCCTCCTCAAGTTTATAGCATGAAGCTAAATTGAGTCCTGCAGACTCATTCTAAATGTAGCAGTTATCAAAGTGTTTCTCATGCAAGAAAATAATTGACTGGGGGCACCTGGGTGGTTCAGTTGGCTGAGCCTTGGACTTCAGCTTAGGTCATGATCTTGGGGTTCGTGAATTCGAACCCTGCATTGGGCTCTGTGCTGACAGCTCAGAGCCTGGAGCCTGTTTCAGATTCTGTGTCCCCCTCTCTTCGCCCCACCCCTGTTTGTGCTCTGTCTCTCTCTGTCTTTCAAAAATGAGTAAACATTAAAAAAAAAAAGAATAGAATTGACTAAGAGCCCAACTACTGCACTGAAACCCACTGCTGTGTTTGCACTGAGGCCACGCTTTCCATGGGCCACTCGCAACAAAGACTAAATTCAGTTTGGATGTTAAGGTTGCCATGTTTCTGGGTAATAGGAAACTCCTCTGGGAGAAAAATTTGGCTCTGTGACTCCCTATTCACCTTGTTGATCTTTCCTTAGAACTAAAATACTTTTACCCGACCTCCCTTCCTATCTTCCTTCCCTTGCTCCTTCACTCCAAGTCCTGTCTTGAAGTACCTGTATCACAGTCTGACAGCATTCCAGCCTCCTACAGGTCCCCCCCAAAATTATCTCCCACAGGCATTTCTCCTACTAAAAGTATTGCTCATATATACCATTTTGATGTCTCATTCTCAGAACACTCAATCTAACACACCCAGTCCTATAGTAAGATGGGTTCTTCTCTGAGCTACATTTCTTTATTTTCTGGAGCATATTGAATAAAAAAACAGGCATGCAAGAATCCAAAGCTATTAGCTCTAGCAGATACTGCTACTAGTTTATGTATTTCATAATTGATGACATTATTTTACAAGTGAGGATTGGCATTCCCTAGGATGCAGTCAGTATATCATTGCTAGTTGCCCTTGATTTCAGTTCCATCTGATGTTATCTGGGATGCCCAGATGTTTTCTGGGAGCAGGTACATTTAGATGTGTTTTCAGGGGTGGGGAGGAGGGCGTTAGGCAGGAATTGAGGGAAAAAGTGCCCTGTCTGCCTCCAATAGCATGCCCATGAAGTAGAGGAATGGCTTCCAGTTTTTAATGGCTTGCAGCCCCTTAGTCTCAGAGACAGTGGTCTAGAGATGAAGTGGTTTTTCTACCTTCTTTCAGGTGGAAGGACCTGTTCTATTTCTTGAGGCAAAGCAGAAGTAGGCCACTGACTGTTTACTTTAACCCAGCTCTGGCAATTATTAGACTTCATAGGAGGAACTCTTAGTTTCTGGCAATAGATTGATTGTCATTCTAATTTGGATATTGTAAGTTCTTGTTACTTCTTTGTCTTTCCTGTATATTTTACTAGGAAGTTGGAAGAGGCTGTAATAGGGCAATTTACTCTGAAAGCTGGTATTTCTACAATTAACTAGCCAGGAAATATATTATAAAATAACTTCATCTGTGCCTTATTTTCTATGCCATGTTTCAAATAGATAACTTGGCATTTTGAAATTATAACCACAAACAGTTATGAGAGTATCACCAAGTCAATGAATTTTTGGTACCATTCATATCAACTAAAAAAGAAAAAGAATTTGCTTGAAGACTTCTCTAGCACCCATACTTCAACATTTATTCTGTTGTGCATATGTACTGTCTCAAAACACATAGGTGCACACATACATGTGTACATGTGCGCACGTGCACACACACACACACACACACACAAACAACATGGACAAGAGATGGGATCAAGTGCTCAACTAAGGTAAGGCTTTAAGTCTGGCAATTTTGAGTCAATCATTTGATCTATACAAACCTGGTAATACCTATAATAAATGGGATATTTTAGAATTCAATGAAATAGAAATCTTCTAGTTGCTCCTGTTGTACCTCTTACTGCCTAACAAAAGTAGGTGACAAAACTGTAGTTCTCTTTTTCTTCCAAACTCTTTCTAGAATTCATTTTTCTTTTGATCCACAATATTTCTCAAAAATAATGTCTGCCAAAGTCTTTCTCACTCCTGTCTTATCGCTGATGACTGATCTTGGTCACAAACTAAGTCTCTTACACTTGCTTGCCATAGGGTAACTGTAGAGTTGACATTGTCTGTTAAAATAGAGGTTCAAAGTAGGGATTTATAAGTCAGGTTCCAGCTTCACCATAGGAATGCCATGTAATCTCAGGCAAATTATTTAACCCTTCAAAGCATTAATGTCTTCACCTATAAAATGGGATAATGATGCCTACTCTACAGGATTGTTGTCAGAATGAGATGAAGAACCATCCATTAAGGGCATTGGGCAGTATCTAGAACAGAGAAGGCATACCAAAGTAAAATAAGATACAGCTGAGCACTGATCCTGGCCATGGACTGGGAGCTAAACTGGAATTTTAATCTGAGTCCTCATCCTACTATTTTACACTTCACACTATTTCACTGATAATGACCATATAAGAGAATGTGGATGGACTAAATCTGTATCCCACCTGAACCATCTTTCTTACTTTAGCTTTTATGCCTTTCCTGCATTCTGTCCAGCTTTCTATAATGAAAGCAATCAGGTGTGGAGGCTTGATGTGAAATAATCACCTTAGTGCAAAATAAGAGAAGATTAGAGCTGGAAAGGAGCTTAGAGACCACTACATCCAAACCCTTTATTTTAAAATGAAGAAACTCCTAATAAAAAGGCACAATTTACATAAGGTCATTCATGAAGAAAGTGCAAACATGGGGCTTCAAACTTTCATTCCCTTAGTGCAGGAGTCTTCCCTAGCATCAGAGATCTGTATAGGTGAATGAATATCTGACAGAGAGGATCCCTACACCAGTTCCCTTGATTCCCAAGGGAGAACACACTGCCCTAACCTTATCAATTTTAGTAGAAGCAGAGTCTTTGCAGATAGGCATCTGTGCATAAGACTTATAAGACTTGCAAACAAACTGCCCACCATCCATATACACTTTTTTTTTTTTAGTTTTTTTATGCAGTAAAATACACTGAGTTTAGACATTGGATTCCATGGGCTTTGATAAAGTCTACAACTGTGTAACCATCCCAGTAAAAATTTAAACTATTTTCATCACTCCCAGAAAGTCCCTGTGTGGCTCTTCCCATTCACTCTCCATCACACCGTAGGCAACTCTTGATTTTATCACCATAGATTAGTTCTGTTCTTGAACTTCACATAAATGAGCTTACATAGTATGAACTCTTTTATATCTGACTTCTGTCAGTCAACCGTCCATATTGTTTAATGCATCAATAGTTTATTCTGTGTTCTTTTTTCTCTGAATAGCAGCCCTTAGAATATGCTACAATAAAGGTCACAAATTTAGCATGTAGTGAGTGACTTTGGGTAAGCGGTGTAAACTTTTTAAGCTTCAGTTTACTTATCTAAAGAATGGGAATAATATGGTCTGTCTCTCCAGGTTGAACATATTCCTAATAGAACTATGTGAGAGACATGTTAAGTGCTCATTATAGGCAGCTGTAATCATAGAATCTCTGTGCTCCTGTTACTCTAGAAATTACTATGTGCAGCTCTTTTATTTTTCAAATGAGGACAGGGAGGCCCAAGGCTTCTCTTCCAGAAGTAACCCTCAGGGTTTCTTGATGCCCTGCACTGTGCTTGTTCTACTGTTCCACATATACTTTTTAGAACGGTCTTGTTAGGCTACTCCAAATAGTATGCAACAGAAAAGTGCTTTCTTTCTGAGGACTGTCAAAATACCCTCCCAATGAGAACCTAAATAAATAGTTTTCTGAAACCTTTCAGATTTTTTAATAAGTCAAAATACACTTTTCTGACAGCATAATTGCTTTTCATCGTGGGGCCTTAAATCTGCACTATAAAAGAATAATGCAACAGTAGATCATTTGTGAAAACTTAATGAAAACGGAGTTAGGGAACCTCAGAGTCACTAGACCTTGAAATTCACTTTCAGAAACTAATTTGCAGTAAATGCATGAGAAACATATTTAGACATGATAAACTTCCAGGCTTGTGCTGGGCAGGTGTGGAAGTTTATCTTGATTAACTCCTTTGTTTTAATTAATGCCAAAGAGCAAAGGGTGGGGATCCAGCATTCTGTCGGCAGAGCCATTTTGAAAGGAACCATCAAGTATTTCTATGTTCTGGATCATCTCAGCAGGACTGCCTGCTGTTGAGGATTGTGAGGCCTTCTAAGACACCACACTTGCGTCTCTCCTTTTTGGTGCTGATCTCATTCATAAAAATAATTAAGTCTCCTACTTATTGGGAGACAGGCGTTAAGTTCAAGCTATGCAGTCAGACCACCTAGATGGAGTCCCATCTCTATCACTATGAAGCTGTATGATCTTAGGCAAGTAATTTAACCTTTCTATGCTTCAGTTTCCCTATCTGCAATATGGAGATAATAATAAACCTCAAAGAGTTGTTTTGAAGATGAAATTAATTAATACAAGTAATATGCTTAGAATCTGTCACATAGTAAGTGCTCAGTGAGAGGTATTGTTATTTATCATCATTGTAATGCAGAAATGGGCAAAGAGCCTTCCCTACATCTTTCCATTGAACCATCATGACAATCTTATAAGGTAGATATTATTGTCTCCATTTTAGAGAAAAAGAAATGGAGATTCAGAGGGGTAAGCTTTAATGGACTGGTGTAATGGAAAAGAATAAAATGGACTTGTGACTTTGGTTTCACTTGAGAGCTGTCTAGAGTTCAGTTCATGCATGTCTGCATGATAGCTTTGAAGAAGAGACCTACAAGTCCCTGAAATTTTGTTGTCTGTCTTCAGAGACTTAGCAGCCATTTGTTCCCACAACAGTCAAATCACTACTTTCCTAAACACCTCCAGCGACCCAAGGTCATTTTAGTTTTCTCCTGTTCTTACAAACCATTCACCTTTTAAAGCTCATTACAGTCAGTGAGGAGAAAGGAGGTTACCATTTCCTGGCCTTGAAGCACCAGAGCCTGTTATTGAAATGGTGAGGCTTTTTCTTTTCTTCCTTATATTGGGAGAAAAGAAATTCTCTTAGAAGACTCAGCAGCAATCTATGGACACTGACCCAAAATACCTTCAAGAAATTGATTGGAGTGAGGAATCCAAAGGTTCTTCCTCATGCTACCTGGATTTGGATCCTGATTGCCAGGCTCTTGGTACATAAAACCAGAAGAATGAGCCAAAATGAGCATGATGACAGCCATGTGTTCTGGAAAGTAAGTAAGAAGCGCCCAGGGAGTCAGTGCATTAGCTCATTTGATGTCAGAAAAACCTTCCAGGAGGTAAGACAGGTTAGAGATGACACCCAGGAAATGGCTTATCCTCAGTCTGGAAGTTATTTCACCTGGCTCTGAAAGGCTCATCCACAGTAGCCTTAGGCTACTATTTCCTTCCCTTTTCTGAGTTCTAACTTCTGCATCTCTAAAAGGAGGGCTTTGGGTCAGAACATTTATTTGAAAGCTTTTTTAGAGCAAAAGAACCCTTTTCTCAAACAAAATCTCATGTAAAATACAAAACTGAAAGAAGAACTATTCTAGGTTGAACTAGAGGGTGGCAGACCTCATTCCTTTTTGTTGGGAGGGGCTACTACAATTATGTTTTTAATTTATTATTGAAGTATAATTGACATACAATGTTATGTTAGTTTCAGGTGTACACCATAGCAATTTGACAGTTCTGTACATGACTCCATGCTTACCATAAGTATAGTCACCATGTATCACAATGCAATATTATTACAATGCAATTGCTATATATATTAAAAGTATTATTGACTATAATCCCTATGCTGTACTTTTTAGCTCTGTGACTTATTTGTTTTATAACTGGAAGTTTATACCTCTTAATCCCCTTCATCTAGTTCACCCATTCCCCACCCACCTCCCCTCTGGCAACTACCAGTTTTTTCTCTGTATGTAAGAGTTTGTTTGTTTTGTTTGTTCATTTGTTTTGTTTTTTAGATTCCACATGTAAGTGAAATCATGTTTTTTAGATTCCACATGTAAGTGAAATCATGTAAGTGAAATCATGAAATCTTTCTCTGTCTACCCAAGTTATTTTTGAGAGTTTTGTTTGTGGATGTTATTTGGTGGAAGGGAGAAGTGAGTAAGACATAAACATGATATAGGGACTGATCTTCCAGGAAGAGGCCCCAGACTGGCCTTAGATTCTGAAGGGGTGCTACTTATTAGTTACCTTAGACATCAGGTAGCTGACTGCAAATGTCTGTTGCATTTATATGTTTGGGGAACCTTCTCTCTCTAGCAAAGGAATGGTATTTTTAACTAAGAACTGAAAGGAAGGAAGGAAGGAAGGAAGGAAGGAAGGAAGGAAGGAAGGAAGGAAGGAAGGAAAGAAAGAAAAGAAAGAAAGAAAGAAAGAAAGAAAGAAGGAAAATGGAGACAGGAGGGAAGGAGGAAGAAAAATTAATACTAATAATTGAGCACTTTACCCTTTTCAAAGCAATTTTATGGATATTCATTAATCTTTACAATATGAGACAGGTAGAAATATTTTTATTCCCACTGTAAAGATGAAGAGACTGAGGATTTCATAGATTTCTTTGCAGTGAGATTTGAGAGGAATAGAGTACTCAGTTAAATGACAAGAAGAATTAGGGAAGAGCCTTTGAAGAAGGAGGCTGCAAAGAGTATTTTCGGACCAAGAAAAGGCATTGAGGAAGCATACCAGACAGAGAAGCAGCATGAGTAAAGGTCCAGAGGACAGAACACGTATAATGCAACTAGGAAATGAGTATCTCTCTTGTGTTATGGTATTAGCCAGTGTGAACCAGTTGCTTCATGAGTCCAAACATATGGAAAGTTACCAATTTGGAGAATGAAGGACTTTGAAAATAACTGAAAAAAAACAAAACAAAACTCGAGAGAGGAAGGGAGAGACCACAAGTTGGGGCTGGTATTTATTTAATTTTATGCTACAAGATTCTATATTTTCTAGAAAACCAACAAGACACATGTTTGAATTTAACTTTTTAAATTGCAAAGTTAAGTACATGTTATTTTGGATTCTGAGTCCAAACATTTGCTTGGTATTTTCCACACATCTTTTCTGCTCCAATTGGAGTACATCAAAGTCCTGCTTTGTCTTGATGCTGGGCAGACTTTCTGCTGAATGCCGTCTGGTTTTCTTAAAATGCCACCAGGAAGATGGTATTGCAGTCTATGAGAAACAATGGAATTGATTTGGGGAAGATATAATGGAAAACTTTGGGAGGCCAAAGAAAAGAGGCAGGATGCTTGGATTCCATGTCTCTCTCTGCCATGGACCCACTGTATGGCCTTGGACAAGTCCCCCTCTAGGTCTCAGTTTCTCTATTTGTAGAATGAAAAATTTGGGCATTTGAGGACTTGAGTAAAATGGGGGAGAGGCAGTTAAGTAATGTTATTCAAAATATGTCCTTATTTCTCATCTCCATCATTACCACTCTAGCTCAAGTCCTAATCATTTTGTCATGAAGATACACCCTCCTAACAGTTTCTTCCTTCATTTATTCTGCCCTGCAAACAGATTGCTCCTTTTAAAATTAGAGCCAAATAATCTAATTTCCCAGTTTTTTTTTTCAACGTTTATTTATTTTTGGGACAGGGAGAGACACAGCATGAATGGGGGAGGGGCAGAGAGAGAGGGAGACACAGAATCAGAAACAGGCTCCAGGCTCTGAGCCATCAGCCCAGAGCCTGACGCGGGGCTCGAACTCACGAACCGCGAGATCGTGACCTGGCTGAAGTCGGACGCTTAACCGACTGCGCCACCCAGGCGCCCCATTTCCCAGTTTTTAACATTCAGTGGTTTATCATTCACAGAGAATAAAATCCAAAACTTTTCCTATGGCTCATGCAGTCTCACATGATCTGGCCCCAAAGTTTTTTTCTTATTTTATTTCCTACCATTCTTCTCTTTCCTTAGTTTGTTTTAGTTTCTCAGCCTTTTTGCTATTCCTTGGATCCCTAGGAACATTTCTTCCTTAGGGTTGTACCTGTTCCCTCTGATAGAGAGATTTCTTTTTTTTTTTTTAATTTTTTTAACGTTTATTTATTATTGAGAGAGAGAGAGACAGAGAACAAGCTGGGGAGGGTCAGAGAGAGAGGGAGATACAGAATCCGAAGCAGGCTCCAGGCTCTGAGCTGTCAGCACAGAACCTGACGCAGGGCTCGAACTCACAAACTGCAAGATATGAACTGAGCTGAAGTCAGACACTTAACTGACTGAACCACCCAGATGCCCCTGATGTAGAGATATTTCTGACCCTAGACTTTCACATGTTTTACTCTCTCTTCATTTAGGTGTGTCAAAAAATAAAACAAAGACCACCAAACACAAGACAAAACAAACACAGAGAAACAAAAAACAAAAACAAACAAATAAAAATACAAAGCTGAGTCAAGTGACTTGCCTGGCCAGGAATACATGTCAATGAAGGTAGTTTCTCTGAGTGTGAAGTATAGTAGTTGAGATCAGCAGCTATGTGATTTTCATATCTATGATTCCAGAGCACAGAGAACAGCACTTTACCTACCATAAGTAATTCAGTCAACACCCTTAGGCTTTGCCCTTCAGCTAAGCTCCATACTTCCTGTTCTGTGAACATTCCATGAATGCTATGTCATACATTCTTCCATTTTGCACATCTTGTTCCTTCTTCTGCCTGTCATTGCCTTTCTATCCATTTCCTATTATAAAAATGTCCATTCATGCATCACAATTCGACTTAAAAGAAGAGCATCTCCTCCAGGAAGCATTGTCTCAACCCTTCCATGCTAAATATATTATTCCCTCCTGTTATCTCTGAATCTTAATACCTTGCATACCCTCTAGTAGAGCTCTTATCATGCATTCACACACTGGTGTGATTGTTTACTTAGCTATAAATTAGGAACTCTTTGCCTAAGATATATGGGATCATGTCATAATCACTGTTAAAGTTTTAATGCTTGACACATTGTCATATAGTAAATATTTGCTGATTTGAGTTTTCTAATGTAAATGAAGGAATAAATAGTGAATGATGAATAAAGTTTAATGATGAAGATGATATGGGGGTTTAGGGGCAGAATTTCCATGATGGTCATGGTGATAGTAACTACTCACACCTCTTGGTGACTTCCCATCTATAAACAGGAGAGTTCAATAAGAGAGCATAGAAGAATGCACAGTGGGTCTTGGAAACCGTGTTCAACAAGGTTTCTACCAATGCATTCCATTTATGAGAAAACTCTAACAATGGAAGGTGTGTGTGTGTGTGTGTGTGTGTGTGTGTGTGTGTGTTTCATCAGCGCTAGAGTCATTTAAAGTGTATTTTTTTTAAAAAACAAACACTTTAAAATGGCTCCCTTCTTAGGACTGGCTCTTTTGTTGGACTTATCAAAGTCAGATTTGTGGTTCTGACAAGGAGAAGACCCTCCATTTTACCCATGATGTGATCTTAATTGGACTCCATTATGATAAACAGGGCATGGGAGTTAAAGTTTTGGTAAAATTTTTCTGCCTGATGTATAGCAGGGTAATAAAATGCATGCTGTTGTATAAGATGCCTTTGAACATTCAGCATCCAGGGATGAGTAATGATTACATCCCTCTTCTATTCCTAGCTGACTCCTGGTAGAAGAAAAAAAAGTCTCTTTCAGCCTTTGCCCAATGTCACTTATTACTGCCATTATAAATTGAAAACATTTTTCTGCCATAAAATTCCCTGTGATGAATTGTACCATAGGCATTAGCCTTTTTTCATCGTTTTCTTCTTGATGAGCTGGCAAAATAAAGAGAATAAAACGGGTATATTCTTTTCTTTTGGAGAAATCCAATCTCCGCAAATGACCCCCTTAAGACTCTCAATGACTGTTTGTATGGATTCTGATCTTAAAAAATCACCCAACTTGGGGGCTCGGGTGTGTGTATTATCATGCAGTTAGTTTATTATTGAGCAATAGTCTGTCTGAAAGTGATTTTGAGGATGACTTCATTAGCAGAACTACAGAAATCTCCCCTTAAGTGATTTGAACAAGGAAATTGAGAGGGAATTTAGGACTTTTATTTAAAACAATCCTATCTTGGGCCCTTTCTCCAATGCATCACGCCTCGTTACCTGAGCAGAAATACACACTTGATTGCCCACATTCTGTCTTCTTTTTGAGTTAGTCCCACATTTGAAATAAAAGAAAGCTCGAGCTGATGTCCATTCTTAATACTAAGTGCCAGAAACTGTGCAAGGAGCTTCTTGTATGAAATCCTCATAACAGTTTTATAAGAAAATATTATGCACATTTTATAGATGAGGGAAAAAAAGGTCAGAGCATTTGAGCATTTGTGAGTAACCTGTCTGAGATAATACAGATAGTTTAAAATGAAGCCAGAATTCCAGCTCCAGCCTTTTTTCCCCTAAAAGCTGTGCTCTTCCTCTGCAATATGCTGCCTCCCAAATATGATGCAATGGAATGAACCAAGAGATCAAATGATAGAATACTTTTAATATCATTGAGTGATTATTCTTTTGGATACTCAAATCTGACATGATAGGTTGGACATTTGTAGCCTTTCAAAATGTGTTCAGGTAGGCAGATGTTAAGTTGTCTCTACCCCACTGGAAGAAGCAGAAGGCCTCTGCTAATATTGCCTTTGTTGTCAGATTACATCGTCTTAATCCAGCAGAGTGAAGACAAAACAGTATCTAATTCTGTGTACTATTGTCTGTTTATATATTTCTCTTGCCATTTGACTATGAGCCCTGTGAATTCAGGGATCTGGTCTGATTCCTTTCTGTAGGTCTTCGCTGAATGTATACTTAACAGGTGAGTAAGGGGATGGAGAAATTTTATATTGAGAGACAGGGACTTTGAGAACATCAGAATTTAAGGGATGGGTAAATTAGGAAAAGTGAGTGAAGGAGATTGAGATAGAACAGTGTCAGTGAAGCCAAAGGTAAAGGGAATGGTGAAAAGAGTCAAACACCAAAATAGTACTAAAAAATATAAAATGATGACTGAGAAGATTTAGCTTCAGTAGGATCATTGCTTGGCTTGGTGAGTATGATTTCAAGGAAGGTGGAGATAGTACCCAGTTTAGGTTAAGGAACCGGAGAAGTGGAAGCAGTAATTACAGACAACTCTTTGATGGAATGCATGTGAAGTGAAGAGAAAAGATGTTCTGTTTACCTGGGGAAGATGTAAAAGGGAGAATTTTGAGGATTTAAAGTTGTAAGACTTGAATATATTTGTGAACTTCATAGAAAAGCAAAGGGCAAGAGAGAGGTGGAAAACATGAACTTGGACCCAGCTGTGAAGTCTTCCACTGATAGGGTGGTTTTCTGTATGTGTATAGGCTTCAAGCTACTAATGATGAGGATCCTGCCCATTGCCCATGTGAGATGTGATCTGAAAGTTAGCCAGAAGCTTGTGTTTCATACATCCATCCTGCAGAAGACATACATGGCTTCTGAGCATTTCCACAGCACCTCCTAAGGGATTATTATCATGATGTATATCCTTAAACTTCAGCAAGACAAGGAATTCTCACAATACCAATAAAACAAGAGCCGGTGCTCTCTATTATGATTTTATACTCTGATACCTATCTCTCTTATGATCAACAGAAGAACAAAAGTGTATTCAGAAGATACATCCATATGTTTTTCTTTTGAGCTGACCACATAAAAGGCAGATGTGTGTGCACATGTGTACACATACATGTGTGTGTCTAGATAATTAATTATTCACTCTGTAAAAGTACTACTCCAGCTTAGTTATATAATCTCAAATTGTCAGGACCTGTGTGGTACCTTAATGAAGATGAGGAGCACAAGTGGCCATGCACAGGCATACAGCTCAACAAATCAGACTGAAGCCAGAGCTACCGTTGCAGTGAGCTTGGCCCCACAACCTCCCTCCCTTGATTACTCTGCTCCTTCCTGGAACAAAGCCATATCAGACAAATCACCATTCTCCAAACATACTTGGTAACTGCAGGCCTCTGAGTCCTTTGTATGTATTTCCCGTTTTCTTGAAATAACGCTCATCTTTTTAACATTTCAAACTCCTCATCCTTCAAGGTCTACCTGGAAATGAAGGCTTCTCTGATCCCCTCCCCAAAGTATGGAGTTGCTTTTACTCCAGCCCCATAACATGTCTGACATTTCCTAAATATTACCTGGTCTTTACAATGTTGCAGTCCTGCTTTTCTCAGTTCAGAATACCTTTTTGTCTGCCTTTCATCTCCACCTGTTTACATCATAAAACCTGAAAACGTTAAAGCTGAAACATCTCTCAGAGATCATAATTTTTCAGAGGGGGAAAATGAGTCCCAAAGAGGGAAAGCAACTGGTAGCTAGCAGAATGACCAAAGCTAGTCCAGGGGTCTCAGGAAGAGGTAGTGACGTATAGTGGAAAGCCAGTGACTTTTGAGTTAAACCAGCTTGAGTTCAAACTGAGGCTCTACTATTAACTATTTGATTGTTTTTATCATCCTTGATCATTGGTTGCCTTATCTTTTTAATTGTTTTTAAAAAGATAATATCTCCTATGGTTGTTGTATCATATAAAAATGCCAACTTTGCACATGATAAATGCTTTGTAATTTTATGTATGTATGTATGTGCATACTTTCACTTTGGGTAGACAGTGTGATATAAAGAGTCACATAATAATAATAAAAGGATTTTTGCAATAGACAAACTTAGCTACCTATTACTTACACGACCTAACACAAGTCACTGAACTTTTTATGTTAAATGGAGGGCTTAGTATCTATTTGTAGGGAAAAAAATATGTGAGGATGTGCAAAAATTTGAATCAAGTACCTGATATTAGGCATTCAGTTAAGGTCCCTTATATCATTGGCATTATTTCTACATTCATGATCTCTTTTAATACTCACAGTAATTCTACAGGATTCAAAGAGTAGTTGTTATTATATTTAGTTATTATGAGGTGTAACCAAGATTATGGGAAGGAAGCCATATTTTGAAAACTCCAAGCCTTAATGACCACTCAGGGGATGACATACAGACTTAGAAAAAATAAGGAGTAGGCACTGCTCAGAAATCAGGCATGTAGGTGGGCCTCCATCATCTGGGAGAACCAGGTGGCAGGACTGACTGAGGTATGGCAGCCGGATCAGTTGGAACTTATGAGTTGGTCTGAAGGTACAAAGGTCCCAGGTATGAAGTATTTCTTGTCAATCTTCTCCCAGATAGAACTGTCACTCTCTTGTTTTTACCCTGCCCACACATCCCCTGGTTCCATCACAGGAACTGTACTTTTTCTATTCTTTCGTGTACTCCAATTCTGTCCAATTTGATTGTGAACTGCTGGGGCCTTTTATGATTCACATCTGGAGTCTTGTTTACCAGTATACCCTCAGTGTTTAAACATAATATTTTGTTGACTGACTGTTACTTCACACAGAGTCTGATACATAGTAAATACTCAGTGAGTTTTCAGTAAATACATGAATCAAAAGAGACAATATGTATGAAAAGATTTTGTAAACTGTAAAATGCTATTTGTAGGAGAGTGGTTATCAACAGTGATCATTACTAAGTCTGCCAGTAAGCTCCTCTGGACCTTAATCTGTTGTTTAGGCCTCAATAGTTAGGCATTCAAGGCACAAGATGGCCACATGGTGAGCCACAGAAGCGCAGGCTGAGTGAGAAGGGATGCTATGAGGTCGTTTATTTTCCCCTCCCTGAAAAGCTCTGGTAAAGATCCCATCTTTCATGCCACCTGAAACCCCTGTGGGAGTTCCCCAGGAACATCATACAGAATACTGGGCCCACCTGGGAGCCATTATCCTGTGTGAGATGACAGGTCTGGAAAAAACAACATGATTTGTACACATTCCCAGCTGTCATTGAAGCTGCTGCTTTAATGGATTAATTAGCTCTCTGTGTATTGGTGCGTATATTGGTGGCTGGGCTGCTCAGCTGTTCGTATTATTCCATGGACAGTCAAAGAGGTGATGATAATAATAACAGAAATAATAATAACAGCCAATATTCACCAAAAGCCTACTATATGCCAGATAGTGTCCCAAGTACCTTAAATGGATTATTGTATTCTCAGAATAGCTCATAATGTGCATACTATTATTATCTCTATTCTATAAGAGGAAACAATGCCAAAATCAGAACTCAAACCCAGGATGTTTAAATCCACAGTCTGTGAGCCAAATAAATAATCTTATCCCTAATATAAAAATGAATAAACAGAGGCTCAGATGTTAAGTGATTTTCTCCTAAGTGACCGAACCAGGCTAAACCTAAGTCTGCCTTAGTGCATTCTGTGCCCCTCCAGTCCTGCCAAGTGCAGACCCATGCACAGAGTCCAACAGATCTATGCACAGATAGGTAGCAGGGCTTTAGCAACCCAGGTCCTATATGACTTCGGGGTCTGGGCAGGACCCCAGACCTGAAGGGACTGGGTACTAGGGAAGGTCTTAGCCACAAGAACAATGCAGAGTGCTAAGTGTCACAGAAACAGTGATCGGCAGTGGGCTGACTTGCTGGGTGCTGATCCCCCCAAGTCACTGAACAAGTGCTCTTACATTCTGCTTTCTCTCCCCACAGCAACCTTTCCCCTTTCCAATTCATTAAGAAAAAGAGTAGGGAAATGCACAATTATCAAGGGCATACTATTTGAAAGCATTTCTAGCGTGTAATTTTTGGTGATCTTCTAAACAACCCTATAAAACAGGTAGTTTTATTTTTCTCATTTGGATAAAATTGCAGTTAACAGAAGTAATGTGCCCCAAATCACACAGCTGCTAAGTATCTGAGTTGTGATTTTAACCTGGGTCTATAGTACATAGTAACACTCAATAAATACTTGTTGAGTGAGAGGAGGGAGGGAGGGAAGGAAGGACAAGGTCAGGGATCTTCCAAGTGCACCAGGTTGTTTTTAGGATGGTTTAAGGCTGTGGTTCTTGATAATGGCTGCTCATTGGACTACTTACAAAAAACCAGAAACAAACAAACAAACAAACAAAAAAACAAATTGCCTATCCTTCACTGAATCAGAAGCTATGCTCAGGCATTGTTTTTATTTTTTTTTTTAATGTCCCAGATTATTCTTATGTGTAGCAAGGGTTGAGAATCACTGGTCTTTGGAAGGACTGGGATTTATTTCTCCTTGTTGGACTTAGATGTGCAGAGCTTGTAAGTGGCTGTTAAGTGGCTCCTGCTCTTAGGGAGAGTAGGCTGGGCGGCAGTGACCTTGGCCTTTGAATAAGGTTTGTGCCACTCAGACTACTGTTGCTCTGGCCTCACTTGTCAGCCTGCTGGAATGTAGCTTGTTTGCCTGCCTCACCCTCTGACTACTATCATCTGCCTAGTCCTGGACTTGGCAGCATGAATTTCTTCCATCTTCCTGACAGCAGCAAATCCAGAACTGTCAACAGCCTACTGGGATGCTACCTAAATTTCTCCTTTCTCAGCCCTCTTCTGGCCCAGAATTCCCAGCTCCCCCTGAGCTCACTGCCACCCAGTAATCCACCTCTACCAGCAAAGAGCTCTCCCTTGTTCTCTTTTGCTTCCTCTCAGAGCATAACAGTCTTTATGTGTTTCTACTTAGTCTTCTATCTGTGACAAAGAAGGATATTGTGAAAATCAATTGCTTAGGTCAAGGAGAAAGTATTGATTCAGCTAACAGTGCTGATGCTTCAAGTGAGTCAGAAGGTGAGAAAGATAAAAATGACTGGCATTTCAGGGGCCTACTCTGCCACTTCTGTGATACATGCTTGAGAAATGAGCTCCCAAGAATCTTCCCTCCTGTCCAATTTTTGTGGCCTCTTGGGGCTGCCATTTTTCTATCAATCCCACTTACCCTTACCCTCCTCTGTGCTACTGTAGTGCTCTGGGAATTCCTCCAGAACTGCACATACTGTAGTGTTGGCATAATGCACACACACATGTACACGCACAAACCAAACTTGATCTCCCTAAGGGCGGAGAATTATGAAGTATGTTTTGCTCTCTGTCCCTATTTCCCAGATCAGGTCCTGGCATAGAGCTGGTATTAATGAGTGTAAGTTACATAGGAACAGTAGATAAAGCAGTTCACCAAATGTCTTCACAACTATTATTTTATATAGGACCCATGGTAACCTTATAAAATAGTGTTCAGGAATTCACATACACGTTTGACAGAGAAAGCAGCTGATGGATTTGAGCCCAGAACTGCTGATTCTATAGCAGAATATACTCTATGACAAAAGCATTCTGTGTCACCACTCTCTATAATGAAGTAATAATACCAGCAACTCTTAACCCAATAGACCACGCACGTCTTCTCAAATTGCATTCCTCCTTTGGCTTTAGGAAACCTCTTGCTCTTAATTTTCTTTCCAGGTCACCTTTTACTGATTCACTTTCATTTCCTTGGGTTCTAAACATTGAAGTATCCCAGAGTTTGGTCTTTGGATCTCTTCTTTTCTCAGTTAGCATTATGTACTTGATTTCATCTAGTCTTATGGCTTAAAATACCATGTATCAGCTGATGACTTCTAAACTCTTTGTACTTTTTTTTTTTTAGTATAGTTGACACACCATGTTACATTGGCTTCAAGTATACAACATAGTGATTCAACACCTCTGTATATTACGCTATGCTCAGCACAAGTATACCTACCATCTGTCACTTTATAACACCATTACAATATCATTGACTATATTCCCTGTGCTGTGCCTTTTATTCCCATGACTTTTTCATTCCATAACTGGAAGTCTGTACCTCTCACTCCCCTTCACCCATTTTGCCCTTCCTTCTGCTCCCCTTCCCTCTGGCAGCCACCAGTTTGTTCTCTGTATTTATAGGTATGATTCTGTTTTTTGTTTGTTTACCCATTTGTTTTGTTTTTTAGATTCCACATATGGATGAAATTGTGTGGTATTTTGATGACTCTTAAATGTATGTCTTTACCCAGATCTCTTCACTCAACTCCTAAATCATATATTCAATCACTTACTCAGCATCTTGGTTTGGATATCTAATAGGCATATGAAATGGTTTGTCTAAAACCTAACTTATAATTTTTAATCCCCAGAATTGCTTTTCCCACAGTCTCTCCTGTATCTATAAAAGGTAATTTCATCCATCTCCTTTGACCTCTCTCATCTTTGAAATCATCTTTGATTCCTCTTTCTTGTCCAACAGCCCATCCATTAACATACCTTATTGACCCTATGATAAAAATATGTACAGATTTCTTATCACCCTCATCACTTTTACCTCTATCTCCTTAGCCCAAAACACCCTATGGCTCCCCTGGATTCTTGAAATAACCTCCTAACTGATAGTCCCAGTTCTGCTGTTGCCTCCCTGGCTCTTCTACATATATACTCACTACAATTTATTCTGTCTACCCTTAAAAGCCAGAGTGATCCTCTGAAATTAAAACCATATGGTGATAGTTCTCTTCTCAGAATCCCTCAATGGCTTCTCATCTCACTCAGAGGAACAAACATACAAAGTCTTTACAGTGATCTGCAAGGCCCTACCTACATCATATGTCCCTTACTTTCAGCCCTTTTCACCTCTTCTTTGCTGCCCTTTCCCTTGATTACCCTCTTCAGCTATACTGGCCTCCTTGCTGTTCCATGCATTCACCAAGTATACTCTTGCTTCAAGATGTTCACCATTGCTAGCCTCTACCTAGAATACTCTTCCCAGGCTCACTTCTTCTCTTTATTTCCCTGCTCATGTTACCTTACCAGTAATTATTTCCCTGACCATCCTTATATAAGATGGCAATTTCTCACATTAGCATTTCTAGCTCCCCTTTCTGCTTATGTTTCTCCTTCTGACTTCCTGAATATTTTTTACTGTCTTCTCCTATTAGAACATAAATTCCAGGGGAGCAGTATTTTATTACTGGTTGTTCATTGCTGAATTTCTGGTGCCTAAAACAATCTCTGGCACATAAAACGTTCTCAGATCATTGCTGAATTCATTAATTCAACAAATATTTATTGAGCATCTACTATAATAAGAGCTACCATCTTTTGAAGGTCACCCATGATTCAGATAGCTTAAAGTACTTCTCACATGTTATTGTATTTGTTTGTTAGAACAGCCATGAAAAGTCATCATTAATACCTACAATTTATGAAAGAGGATATTTGAGCTCAGGGAATTAAAATAGCTTGGCCAAAGAAGGAGAAGGAGAAGAAATTTTAAGGAAGGAAGGAAGGAAGGAAGGAAGGAAGGAAGGAAGGAAGGGAGGGAGAAAGGAAGGAAGGAAGGAAGGAAGGAAGGAAGGAAGGAAGGAAGGAAGGGGGAGGAAGGAAGGGGGGAGGGAGGAAGGAAATAAGGAAATAACTTGGCTAAGATTATGTAGGAAAACAGTGGCAAAGTTGGCTCTAGAATCCACATTTTCTCATCCCTACACTCCAGACCCTAAGCATGGTGCTAGATACTAAAATTCATGGGCAGAAATCCCTGCCCTCAAGGTGTCCATGGTCTAATAGAAGAAGCAAACAGATGAACAGCAGAATATATGGTTGGTCAGTGATAGAGAAAAGCACAGGATATCATGGAAATCCAAAGAAGAATAATCCAACCCAACTCTGAGTGGAGAGAAAATGGGGATAATATAGAAAAAGGAAAGGCAAGAAAAGCTTTCTGAAGATGTGTAGGCTCAAATAGTTAGGGATGAATAGCAGTGATACAAAGAAATGGAGTAATGGGAAATGCTTGCTTGATAAACTCTAAACTACCAATAATTTAAACCAATAAAAGTTTATCTTCCGTTTACATAGCTTTCCAATATGAATGCTCCTGCTCAGAGGGCAGCTTTCCCATAGTTGGTGATTTGGATGGTGCTTGAATTTGAGGGACCCTGGGCAAATATTTTTAATGGGACTTCTGTCTATATAAACAAGTTGATTAACAAAATTACAAAACACATGTAAAAAATTATGAAAGTCACTGTGACTATTGAAATATAGTGATTTATTGAAGAAGATTTAGAGTAACATGGAGAAAAGAGGTAGCTGTATGATTTTTTATTCTCTAATCACTGTATATGAAGACCCTTCATAATATCTCAATACCATTTCTTTGTGTTCTTTATTGTCAAATATGTGGTTCCTGCTTAATTTCATCTCTCTGACTTTAGGAAAAAAAAAGAGCAACCCTGTTATTAACCACAATGCTGTTACTCTTAAGAACCTATTTATATTGAAACAAAACGGACATTTTTGCCTCTGCAGTTCTACAATACAATGTATTCAATGCTGGTTGCACTGGTAGTCATGACACTGCATTGTCCATCATGAATGATGGCTTTTAGGGAATCTCTCAAAGGCTGCTTTTGCGCTTTGTTGGTGATGACCAAAAATGCAAATCCTTCTCAGATATGCAGAAAAATGTGACCAATAATTTGCTTTATAGTCATGCCTTCTTTTTGAAATTTTACACTATAAAATTTCTATTCTCTTAAACTCTTCACAATAAAAATTGTCTTCTCTTGAACTCTTTAGGCCATAATCATTATATGCCTAGAATGTGAACTCTTTCAATGTTGACCGCATCCCTGACTTCAACATAGAACTCAAGCAAGGAAAGTAGGCTAGAGTCTGTGGGCAGAGTAAAAGGAGTCATTTCCTTGCTGCAAGGAATTCCATCCCTCAACTAACACAGCTTTAAAACAACCTGAAAGCAAGTAAAACCACAGATAAGAAGGATCCATTGACATTGTGAAGATCTCAAAAGTCCTCAGACAAGACCGGTATGGCCACCCTTAGAGGACTGCTGGATAGACACTGGCATTGAGCTTATGTGTAGATGAATGACTTCCCTGAGTGGCAACAACAGAAAGTGCATAGGATAAAGAGAGAGTTGACACAGGAACTCATACCCCTGAGGTAACATACCATACACCAAAAATTAGCAGTGGACAATAAGTAGCTTAGAGCCCTGAACTTGTCCTGTCATATATCCAATGTCAGCACCACTCTGGAAACACAATCCCACATAATCCCCTAAAAGAGGTATTCCAGCCAGTGGAAATGATCCTTTCACTATACTAACTTCTGAAACCAGGATACTACCCAAATCCCAAGTGTAAGTCTTTAGGCATAAGTCCCAGAGCTCCCCTGGGCCTCTGGTCCACCATTTGGTCTACACACCGGCTAGAGGCAGGAGCAGCTCCTTAGTCTGTGGAGCCCAGTGCAAAATCAGAGTGTGGGTCTCTTGTTAAAAAATTATTAAGAGGGGCGCCTGGGTGGCGCAGTCGGTTAAGCGTCCGACTTCAGCCAGGTCACGATCTCGCGGTCCGTGAGTTCGAGCCCCGCGTCGGGCTCTGGGCCGATGGCTCAGAGCCTGGAGCCTGCTTCCGATTCTGTGTCTCCCTCTCTCTCTGCCCCTCCCCCATTCATGCTCTGTCTCTCTCTGTCCCAAAAATAAATACAAAACGTTGAAAAAAAAATTTAAAAAAAAATTATTAAGAATTCTAAGATAATGACAGCAGAACCATAAACCAAACACAGGGCCCTTATAAGCACAAGGCCCGTGCATCTGCACAGGTCACATGCCCATGAAGCCAGCCTGACCTTGAGAGAGGGTCAGAGATCAACCCCAAGAAGGAAAAATGGGGACTAGTTTAAGCTCAGGTCACCCTGCCCAGACAACTGCCAGCCTTGCTGGTGCCAGGCACTGAGGGGGTTGGCAGTTGGAATTCTGGACATAGGTGAGATTAGCTAGAATATCAATAAATCCATGGATACTTAGCATTATGAATGAGTGAATAAGAGTGAGTGAGTGAATGAATGAATGAAGATATATTTGCTTCTTCCTATATATGTTATTCTATCACATTTAGGCCTAGTTTACTTAAATAAAAAAATAGCAATTAGCCTTGGATCCCTATCCTTTAGCAAAACAAATTCCAGGTGGATTCATATATCTAAGTATAAAAGGCAAAACTTTAATACCTTTAAAAGAAAAAAACAGGAGAATATCATCATGAACTCAGAGTAAAGGTACATTTCTTAAAGAAGGCATAAAAGTGAACACCATAAAGGAAAATATTAAAAAAATTAATTGCAGGGGCGCCTGGGTGGCGCAGTCGGTTAAGCGTCCGACTTCAACCAGGTCACGATCTCGCGGTCCGTGAGTTCGAGCCCCGCATCGGGCTCTGGGCTGATGGCTCAGAGCCTGGAGCCTGCTTCTGATTCTGTGTCTCCCTCTCTCTCTGCCCCTTCCCCATTCATGCTCTGTCTCTCTCTGTCCCAAAAATAAATAAACGTTGAAAAAAAAAAAACCTTAAAAAAAAAATTAATTGTGATGAATTAAAACTTCTGTCTAATAAGACTCCCCAAATAAAGTGAAAATTCAAGTCACGGATGTAGAAAATAGTTACAGAATATGTAACTGTCCAAGGGTAATGTATGTTATGTATACATGCCAACATATTTAAAAAACCTACAACTCAATAAGAAAAAAGACAACCCAACAGAAAAATGGAAAAATAATAAGGAGCAAATAGTTCACAAAAATGAAGCTGTAGGGTTGTTATGAAAGGTTGCTAATTTTCACTGACCATCAGAGGGATGTACATTAAAGCCACAATTTTATGTCATCCAAATGACAACAGTTAGGAAGGCTTACCATAGCAGGTATTGGGAAAGACATGGAGTGAGGGGAAGTCATCTGCTGGGGGCAGGGGATAAATTGATATAACCACTTTGTAAAGTAATGCAGCATATTTAGTAACGGTGGAGATGCGTATAGCTTACTAGCCACCCATTCTATTTGTAGAGAATGTCATACATATGCACAATAGACAGATTTTTATCACAGCATTATTCACAATAACAGAAAATTGGAAACCATGGGAGCATAGGTACATTTGGTTAAGTCATATAAATAGCATACTGTACAGAAGTTGAAATACATGAACTAGAGGGACGCCTGGGTGGCTCAGTCAGTTAAGTGTCCCACTTCAGCTCAGGTCATGATCTTGCAGTTTGTGAGTTTGAGCCCCGTGTCGGGCTCTGTGCTGACAGCTCAGAGCCTGGAGCCTACTTCAGATTCTGTATCTCCCTCTCTCTCTACACCTCCCCTGCTCATGCTCTGTCTCTCTCAAAAATAAAATAAACATTAACAACAACCAAAAAAAATACATGAACTAGAGCTACAGTTATCAGCATGGCTAAATTATGAAAACATAGGGGAGTAAGGCCTGCTGCAAGTTGACAAGTTTATGTACAATTTTAAAATGCACAAAATAATGTTCTATTTTGCTTATTATGTATACACACATGTAATAATATAAAAAAAGCCATGGGAATGATAAACACAGATTTTCAGGGGAGTGTTTACTTCTGTTATAGAAGGGAGAGTATTGGGTTAAAACATGGGAGGTTTTTCTTTTAAAGGTTTATTTATTTTTGAGAGAGAGAGAGTGTAAGTAGGGAAGGGGCAGAGAAAGGGAGACAGAAGATCTGAAGCAGGCTCCACACTGACAGCAGTGACTCGATGTGGGGCTCAAACTCACAAACTGTGAGACCATGACCTAAACTAAAGTCAGACACTCAACCAACTGAGCCTCCCAGGTGCCCCTAAAACATGGGAGTTTTAATTCATATCTGTAATGTTTTATTTCTTTGAAAAGTATAAAGCATATGGCAAAATGTTAGGAATTGATAGTGTGCCATTCTCTGTACTACTCTGTGTACATTCTCTTAGTCTTTGTACTAGTTGATATATTTGAAATATTTAAAAATTAAATATTCAAACGTTTAAATAATGACATTCACCTCATCTATAAAGCATCAGTCTAAAGCAGAACGTGGTGAGTGTCCTTCCATTGACCTCTTGGGGATATTGTTATTGTTGAACTTATCATACTGACTATTACAGTTTGATTGTCTATCTACCTGCTGCACTAGTCCAGAGTTCTTTGAGGACAAGTTCCATATCTCACTCTTTTCTGTATCTTCAGCCTAAAACAGAGTTAGTTGAATAAATATTACTAAATAATTGTTTTATGATGAATGAATCAACCAATCTAATTCCTAGGAAAGAATGCAAAGCTTTCCTCCCTTTCCCTGGCTTCTGCTTATACTCTCTGAACCCCTCCTCCAGGCTCTTCTCCTTCTTCTTCGTAAGCAGCTGCAGTTATTTTAATTGGAAAAAAAAATGTTAAAGAAAAATTTGAGGGTGCTTTTAAATATTTCTGTAAGAAAATGGCCCTTGTGATTGAAAGCCATTAACTGGTTGTAATGTAACTTTTAAAATACATTTGTTATCTGAAGCAAAGCAATTTTGTCTGTTGCTATTAACACTAGAGTTTTGAATACATTAGGATTTATGGCTTCTTTCTTTCCAAGAAAGGGAGTTGAATCACCTTGAGATAGAAGTAAACAGTTGGCACTGTTACATACTGGACAAATGACACCGATGGCCAAGAAATTCAGTGTATAGGGTGCATCCCACCCTAAATCCAAAGTACAGTTCTGCCAGCATTGCAGCATTGGCCAAGTTGTAGACTCTTTTTTTAAAAAAATTTTTAAGGTTATTTATCTATTGTGAGAGAGAAAGAGAGCTTGAGCTGGGGAGGGGCAGAGAGAGGGAGAGAGAAAATCCCAAGCAGGCTATGCACTGTCAGAGCAGTGCCTGATTCAGGGCTTGAACTCATGAACCATGAGATCATGACCTGAGCCAAGATCAGGAGTCTGTTGCTTAACTGAATGAGCCACCCAGGCACCCCTAGATTCTTTTTTTTTAAAATGTTTATCTACTTTTGAGAGAGAGATAGAGACAGAGCACAAGCAGGGGAGGAGCAGAGAGAGAGGGAGACACAATGTGAAGCAGGCTCCAGGCTCTGAGCTGTCAGCACAGAGCCCAACTGATGCAGGGCTCAAACCCACAAACCGTGAGATCATGACTTGAGGCGAAGTCGGACACTTAACCAACTGAGCCACCCAGGTGCCCCTACTAAGTTACAGATTCTTAAAGAATCCTGGGAAACTAGCTTTCAACAGGAAATCAAGAATAGGGAACAGCTTGTGAAGAGAAGGGAAATCAAGGCAGATATCACAGGGGCCTAATGACCCAGACTGGTCTGTTTTGTTTTCTATTGCAAGAAACAAGGGAAGGTCAGCTCCAATTAAAGAGCCAGGGTCAGGGCATTTACCTATGAGGGCTCAGTCTGGCAAGGTAATAATAATAGTTAACAACGAATAGCTTTCAGCTACCTTAGATTTGCTGCATGATTTGCTGGAGGTTTTATACTCTCCTATATACTCTCCTATTCCTCACAGTATTCTTTCCATTTGTCTTTCCATTTCACTGATGAAGACTCAGATTTAAGGAGGTTAAAAGTTTTTCTGAGAGTCATGCAGCCAGAAGCGAAGCCAAAATTTAAATCTAAGACTGCCAGTCTCCCTGTTTTTTTTTTTTTTAATTATACCAAATTTAACAAACTGGCACACAAAACTATCTAATAAGAGATAGCCTGTGAAGAAGAGCTAACGCAAGGTATGGAGCACACAGGGGAAGTCTCCTCATAGGGCGCCAGGCCCTGGCCTTCACATCCGTCAGCCCATCTGTCTCTCTACTACTCCAGAAATGAAGTCAGATGCATGTGGGCAAGATGTGGGTTCAAAGCCCAACTGCAACATTACCATACAGCATGACTACTTAGCAAAAAATTTTGTAACAGTGGCTTAAAATATATAAGTTGATATCCCTCATAACTCAGATATTTTCCTGTCAAAGCCCAGGGCAAGGGGAGAGGCACAGAGGGGCACATTCATCCTGCTGAGGAGCTCTGGGAAGCTTGGAAGAAGAGGAAGGATGTGCACTAGGCTTGAAGCGTGAGTAGAGCTCTATAATTAGGCAGTGCAGCCCCAGGAAACACAGGCCTGACTCTGAATCCTCACTTTCCTCTCTAATAGCCATGTGCCCTTGTACATGCCACCTAATTATTCTGAGCCCTATTTACTTTTTAAATTAAAGCAATAACAGTAGATATCACTTACTGAATGCTATATATACATTATCTGATGTAATCCTTACTGATCCTTTGAGGTCGGTGCTATTTTTGTCCTCTAAGATTCCTTTACCTTCCAGATCTGTAGTGCACTAATCTCCAGGACAATGGTTGTCACCATCTGGGAGTAATGTGATTTGAGAGGCAGTGGGGGAGGGGGTGCCGAGTGGGCATCAGAGAAAAACAAGGCTGTTTGTGGAATCAGAAAGACATTGAGAGACAACACAAGTTCACATCATACTCAGAAATTCATGCTTCTGCCACGTCACCCAGAGTTTTAAGAGCAGTGGCTTAGAAACAAGAGCCATGTATTATAGCTACACTAGTAATAACCTCATGCTTTCATGCAACACTTTTCCACATGGCATCTCATTTTATCTTAATAGTCTTTAAGGCAAGATGAAAGAAACCTAAAACATTACTGTATGCTCTTAGGCAGGTCACTTCCCCTCTCTGAGCCTCTGTACAGTGCCTGACCAAAATGCAATCATATTCAATAAATGTTTAATAACATAAAATTCAGAGATGCTATTGCAATCAAGTTGGATAATATGGAGAGTGTCTTATAAGCTGTGTTTCACCCATTTATAATAAGTGTCAAATTGGCTCTTATCTAGGATTGTGGTTCATTTCTGGAAGGATCTTATCTGGGATAAGGGAGCCTGGTAAAGGAAGCAGTTTTGCTAAGATCTTGACAGGCTTTCAAGTATGCTGGGGTTCAAGACTGATTTTCAGTCCCAAAAGTCAGGAGAAGTCGTGGCAGGGAAAAGGAATTATAGTCCAAATTAGGAAACTGAGGCATATGTCCAGTTGTGGGACTGAGTATAGATAGGGAAGCATGCTGCTTAGGGCCGCAAGACCAATTACTGAATTACTCATCATCTGTCTACTGATGATCCTTGGTCTGTCTTTCCATGTTTCTGCTCCCAATCAAGAGCTCAGCAATTCATTTGAGGCTCAATTCTCAATTTACCTAATTTTATCAGGCTTCTCTACCTCTGGGCTAGACTGGTTTTAGGCAAATGCCAAGCACGTTGTTCCTGCTCTGAGCCAAGTCCCAGCAGCCTGTCTCTCTGGGAGGTGTCTGCAGCATGGGCTAAATTTACTATTCCTCTCTGGGAGTCTTAAATAGTACATGGTGGCCTTTTCATCTACCCATACAGCATTATTAATACATCCTCAGAGCTTAGGATCAGATGGATGGAAATCTGTGAAGCTGAAAGGAGAAAAGAAACTTACCTTCACTGAACATCTGCTGGGTCCCAAACACTGAGCCAGATACCTTCCATCCTCAGTGGGAGTTTGCCATATTTGCTGGTATCCCAACCCCTTTTGATACTCTCCTTCATTAGTCCTTCCACCTCACAGTAAGAGTTGTAAGAGTCACTTCCCTAGTCACTCCCACAGCTGGGGCACAGGTATGTGATGTAAGCTCCTCCAATCAGAAGCACCCCCACAGAAAATCAGTTCTAAATGGGCAACTGTGAAGCCTTGGCAGTAGAGGTAACCTTGAGTTCCTGGCCTGGGAATGTCCTAAGTCCTGGCAGCATAGTAGTTGGAATAAAGTTGAATTGGTGGCATGGAAGTGGCAGGAATGCTAACTGTAGCATCCGGTACTTAGTGGTAAGGGTGGCAGCTGTGATTTTCTCATCAGACTAGTTCTGTAGCATGGCTTTGGGCATGGAGCTTAGCCTCCAACCTGGTTTTCTGGACCTTCCGTTCAGTCTTTGAGATACTAAGCTTCCTTTAATAAGTTCCTTTTATGCTTAATCAATGAGTTTGTTTCTGTTACTGACAACTAAGAATTGATACCCATCCATTGTCTCAGTTGCTCCCCATATGTCCTAGTAGGAAGGCATTACTATCCCCATTTCCACACATGGAAATGGTCTCAGAGACTAAAGAACTCACCCAAGGTTTCACATCCAGGGATTTCTCTAATTCCAATGCCTATAACCTTTTCTCTGTAGCACACTCTCCCCTACCTTGGAGCTCACTGCGTCAGCATTCCTTCTTCCTCCACTCAGAAGCTGGAGGACATTGGGGAGTTGGAAGAGACGTCATGGGCAGGAGAGGGGAGTACTCTCATCCCCTCTACATCTGCCTTGTGTGTTTTCCAAGAATGTGAATATGTATACCCTTTATTTATCCACTTGCTTTTGTCCTCTGATTCCAACCTCCCCTGAGAAGATTTCATTGACCACCCTATCTAATTAACTCCTCCCTGCCCCTCCCACTTTGTATCATATCACTCTACTTTGTCTCCTTCATATCTGATATTATCTGATATTATCCTGCTCATTTCCTTGGTCACTTGATGTTCTTCTACTTCATACCAGAATGTGACCTCCATAAGTCAAAGCTTTTTGTGCCCAAACATGTATCCTTATGCCTAGTACAGTGGCTAGCAGTTAGTAGATGCTGAGGAAATGTTTGTTGAATGAATGAATGAATGAATGAATGAGAAAACAAGTAGATAAATTATTTGGAATCAATTTTCAATCTATACAGTTGGAAGAACTTGGCTTTGGAATTAGACAAAAACCAAGTTTAAGTCTAGATTTCCCAATGTATTATTTGTGTGACTGGGAGAATTATGTAGTGTCCCTGATCTTTTTTTTTTTCTCATCTTTATAATAGAGATAGTAATTCATCCCTCATAATGCCATCATAGGGGTAAGTACAATAAAGTGTTGTGCCTCAACATTTCACTTTATTTTCTCCTACTTGCTCAACAATTCTGGTCAAAAGTACCACAATTGAGATAAGTTGGTCTTTTCCATAAATGGCTTGGATAATAAAACACAGTAACTTCCCTTCAATTCTCTTCACATATAGTTAGTATTAGTTGCTTTTGCATAGAAGCCAAAGAATCTCACCAGAGAAGCTCTTCTTCCCAGATACTAACACAGCAGTCCTAACTCCTTATGTTTTTGCTTACCATACCAGTCTGTATTGACCAGTCATTTCTCTGAAAAACTGGAGTAAAAGATGAGACAGCTGATTTTATTACCAACTCTGAAACTGATGTCTGTGTCACCTCTGCTCTCTGGACCTCAGATTTTTTAAATCTCTAAAATGACAGGTTTGGACCAAAACACTTGTTAAACGTCCCCAAATCTTAATACAGTATGACTTTGTTTACATATTTCTGCCCAGATTTTCAAAACTCCTGAGAAAAAAGCTGTTGGACCATGTTATGTTATGGCTATACATACCAAGATGTAATGAGATGGACTTAAAATTGTGGTAGATGGGCTGAGGTAAAACAGAGGAGAATGGGAAGGATCCTTGGCATAATTGCAATATAAAAACAACAATGAGATACACAAATTGTAGAATTGTGTCAAAAGCACACACCATGTGGCATGGCTGGTATGGTCTGGCCAGGAGACCAGAAAGGGGAGCTGGGAATCCTTGAGATGGGTCCTGATGAATTCTCACTGATCTTATTCAGCTCACGTTGGCTGTTCTTGAAGGCCCTAAAACTTCTCCCACGCTCTTATTTCCAGCACAGCTTTCTGAAATCAGACCCTCAAATAGTATTTGTGTTGTACCTACTTAGCCCTTGGCACTTTGCAGAGCTCTGAGCATACAGCTAGGGATCAAATATGGTTCAACTCATAAGAAGTTTATAGTGCTTACAAATACTTACATTTGACTAGTTGGTGACCTTGGGAAAGTTACTTAATCTCTCTGTGTCACATTTTCTGCATGTATTAAAATGGGGACAGTAAAGTTACTTATGTCTAGGGTTATTGCTAGGATTATGTGCATAGCCAACGATGCACTGATATAACATGCAGGATTCAGATTATATTCATAAAACAACTTTAGTTTTTACTCCTATTGGTATCTCACATCTATTCCAGATTGGTAGTCCTTCCTCTGCCCTGAATGAAAGTTCCCTATTTAGGTAATAGAAAGTACTCAATCATTCTAATTAACAAATACAACCTCAGTAATTAAAAATTTCCAATCCCAAACAATAATCAAAACTCTGAGCTTGACTGAATGTCTTCTTCCCTCATACCTCCACTCTCCTCCAAACCTAGCCAAGGTTGAAATGAGGACGGAAGAAGTACAAAGGGAACAAAAAGAGCTGACTTGCCTGACACTCTCCTAAGCTGCTTCAGGCTCTCTATGCCTGGTAGATATTTGCAGCTGATTCTCTCTTGGGTAGGTGCTTTGATGGGTTCTTTGGAGGATCCTCTGCTTGCCTGCAGCCATCACCTTGGGATGCATCCTTTCCCTGCCACTGTGACTAACCCCGCATGTCCTGTTTTTCTGGTGGTCTACCATATACACAGATTGCACAGAAGTTGAAATGGCATCAAACTGTTTCTGTCAACCATGTGCCCCACATCTGCTCAGAATCCTTTGCCCTGGGAAGCACTAGGATCATACCCAGTCTCAGTGCAGCTATGTCTTCACTTTTGCCATTGTCTCTCACTCGCTAGATTTCTCAGGAAGGAGCGAGAATTCAACAGACTGTTCCTGTCTCTCCCTGTGCAGTGATGAAGGGTAGAGGACCTCCTCTGGGGGCATGGAATGTGCAACTCTAAGCATCAAAAATCTCCCTCATAAAACCCTCTCTTTAATTTCCAATCCTTTTTTCCTCTGTATCCTTCAGTGTGTGAGGTTTTTCAAGAGTCTTGTAATCAATTTTTAGATACATACTTGGAAATTCTGTATAAACTTTGATATTTCTTTGGGTATTCCAAATAAGCATTTCTCATTTCCTGATGCCTCTGATGAAACACCCACTTTAGCATCCTGGAACACAAAGCAAGTAAGTGCTCACTATATGCTACTATCATTATTACAGGCTCCCTTTTTGTCAGTTCAAATAGGCATCCCTTTAGTTTTCTTCTGGTCTTTTATGCATGCATCTCTTATGTCAAATGACCAGGACTGCAATAGTACCTCCCTTTTCTTTAGGTATCCTTCCTTGCCTACATACAAAGTGTTAAGGAACTGTCATTGCACTAAAGGCCATGTGAATAAAGAAGTGAATACTGTCATTATGATTCCTCAGAAAAGTCATCACTGCTTCACCTTTGCTCTTTCAGACATATTTAATCCTCTGAAATTGGTGAATCAAAAAACACAAGAGAGTGAAAAATAGATGAGGTAAATTTCAGAAAATGGTGGCCTGGAGACAAACGAAGTCTAAATTAGAGCAGGTGTTTATTGAGCCCATTAACAGGGAGGAGGGTGTGACAGAGTTCAGGAGACAGTAGAAACACTGGGGTTTTCACAGGAAATCGGAAAGCAGATGGCAAGTGGATGAATCCGTGAAAGACGGCAAAGTTATCTGCAGAGTGGCCAAGCTCAACAAGGGCAGCTGCGGCAGGCAGGCTGTCACTGGGACTCAGGGAAAGAAATGAAGGCAGGCTAGCAGAGAAGGCCAAGGAAGCAAGAGCAAAGGGAGGGCAAGAGGGCTAGATTTACAAACTGCTGACAAAGCACAAGGCAAACACACAAAGAGCCGGGGCACTAGGTCAGTGCCGGGAGTTCTAGTCCCAACTTTGACAGTGCTTTGCTCTGTGCCTTAAAGAAGTCTTTTGCCCTCTCTAGCTTTCTCTTTTCTACATTGGTAAGTCAAAAGAGATTGTCCAAATACTCTCTAAGGACTTGTCTTCCACCCTTTGTGAAAAATTATCTTGCTTTTGTGGGATGATGCTAAGAAAGGTATTTTGTATTTTAAACCTCAGTATGTTTCTAGTACCCTATTCTCCTGGTTCAGCTGCTCTCATTTTTTAAGATTAAAAAGGAAGAAGAAGAATGAAGGGAAGGAAGGAAGGGTTTAAAGGGCAATCGTTTATTCATACTTTAGTGTGAGATTGCTCAATCAGATTGTTTTTCTATCATGCCTCATCTGAAATCAGTTGCATTGAAGGACTGGGCTATCTGATGAGAGTGAGTTACCTAGAAGGCAATTTGGAACATGATGCACTTTGAAGAGTGGGGAAGGCTTTGGTGAGTGAATGCATTGAGAAGCTTGGGATAGTATTCCTTTCTTCTTTCTTTTTCCAACCCTGGTTTGAGCACTTAAAGCTCTCAACTTTCAGTTGAGTTTAGAGCAGAAAAATGGGAGAGGATGGGACAGCTGAGAAGCATCAGGCTCAGAGGTGTTTTGGATTTAAATACAATGAAAGGAGAATAATAGCCTGAATTTGGGATTAAAGACAAAGGTGAATGCTGCTCTCCCCCATTCTCTACCTTATCTTCATCTGTCCATTCATTCATTCTGTAAGTATTTATTGAGACCCTACACTAATTAAGGTCAATATACTATTGAAACCTTACAATGTAAGCACAGTGCTAGAGACAAAGCCTGAGTAAGGAGTCTCTGCCCCTTGCGGAGACTTCATTGTAGCAGACAGACCAACAATAAGCCACTAAGCACATAGTTATTGAACAGTGTGATGAAGGAGAAGCTCAGCGTGCTAAGAAACCATACAGCCGGGAGATCTGACCTATCCTGGAATATCAGGAGAGGCACTTTTGAGCTGAGCTCTGAAGAAGGAAGGAAGAGCTAGCAGGATGAGGGCAAGGAAGAGAGAAGTTGGCAAAGATGCTGACAGAGAAGGGATAAAAGTACTCCAGGGAGAGGGAAAGCAGCATGGCACAACAGAGGGACTGAAAAGAAGGCCAGAGGGAAGCTATGTTCCAGAGGAGAGGTGAGTCTCAGACTAGGAGATATAGAAGCTGTTCCACATACTTCACGTGTGCACTGGGGACCCAGTAATGGCCTGTCCCCTCCTCTTTTGTGTTCTAACATGGCCTGTTTTTCCAAAGAGACTAACTTTGCTGTTACCTCCTCACTGTTGCCCTCCCCAATTACCCCAGCCCTGGGGCTATGAAGTCCTCCCTCCTCTGTGCTTTCTTCTGCTCCTCTTCTTCTCCTGTAACCATCAGTTTGTAAACCTGTATTCTCCACTCAACTGTGAGTCCTTATGGACAGACTGGGTATCATTTATCTCTGTGTCCTCAATGCCTGATACAGAGTCTGGCACCAAGTACTTGTTGAAGGAACCCGACACACTATGGGCAACTTTTAGACTGCTGATACAAAGCTAAGAGGTGGAAGGGCTCTCAGACTTTATCTTGTTCAGTGTCCTCATTTTACCAATCAAGAGCAGAGGCACAGAGCACCAAAACAAATCACTCAGGGTCTTGTACCTGATAAGCAGCAAAGCGAAATTCAACACCAGTCACCTTCATCCTAGTCCATTGCTTTCTTCCACATCCTGACTTGCTGATCATGCTGTCACTAAGTAATGTAAACATCTCCTATAATTGGTGTGTACAGACAATCAAAAAAAGATATACTTATCTACTTATACATTATTCATACAGCAGATGTTTGCTGAATGCCTCCTAGGGGTCAGGACCTATGCCCTAGGCTAGGGATTCAGAGTTCAGGAGCACAAAATGTTCACTTCACAGTGTGGTCAGTGCCTGTGGGACAAGTGAGTACACATGTCTAAAACAGTCAATTTTAATGTCTGAGTAAAATGACTTCTGGGACGTGGAAGAATGAGAAGGGGTAAGGGGAGGGGTGGATCTTCAGCTGAACATGGAGGGCTCACCTTGAGTAGAGAAAAGAATACTATTCCTGATGGATAGAACACCACAAATAAAGGTTCAGAGGAAGGATATCTTTTCATATATTCAGGATGATGATAATAATTAGCTAACATAAATTGAGCGCTGTATACTAGGCACTATTCTAAAAATTTTATGTGTATTAACACATTGAATTCTCACAATCTACATTTTCCAGATGAGGAAACTGAGGCACACAAAGGTAAAGTGACTTCCCAAGATCACACAGATAATTACTGGTAGAGACAGGGTTTGAGTGATGCAGACTAGCTCCAGAGCCCTTGTTCTTAATATTCTACTCCTTTTAACTCTTAGCATTGTCTCTTGACAGGAAGGGCCTGTGTGATACATGTTGGGAGCACTTGGCAATATAGAGTTGAGTCAGATTCGGAAGAAGTGAGATGTTGGGTTTCTGCCCATTAGCCAAGTATTTACCAAGTACCAAAACAGGGCAAAGTTCTCTCAGACAATATCTCACTGTCACTTAATGCTCATAACCTATGAAGTAAGTAATATTCTCATTTTTGTAATGTGGCTCTAAGGCCCAGAACAATTCTGTATCATGCTTAAGGTCTAATAGAAGGGTTTGCATACCCACCACAGGTGTTTGGACAAATGCACTGGGAAATGAACGTGCACAAAATCCCTGGAGTGTGCCCTAGGAGGCAGTATGGGCCCAGGTTCTCTGTGCGGGATAGAGCTGGGTTCAGATCCTGGCCCCATTTACTTCCCAGATGTGTCATAAAGCCTCTCTGGGCCTCAATTTTTTTTTTACCTATAAAATGGAGATAACAAACCCTGTATTCTAAGGTAAGTGTGAGAAGAACAAGATGTACATATACGTGGAATCCTGGATCCCTGATTATTTTTACTAAAACCCGGGTTCAGCCTTGGTTTTATTACTGTCGACTTCTACCTCTCCAGGGTGCTTAGAGGGCTTTCCAGTTGGAGCCTGGATGGTGCAGCAGCAGCACAGGTAGTCTGCCATGCCTCTCTACTCTCCAGGCAGGAAAGGATGGATTGAAGAGGGTAATCCTGATGCAGTAATCACACAGCCTCCATGACTACCACCATTCAGGTCGCCTCTAGCTAAGATTGGAGGGCTGTGCACTTGATTTGCCTAGTTTAGTCCTGGACATCTGTGGACACTTCATGCCATAGAGGAGAGAGTGATGATGCCAGCTGCTTTAAACCATACTAGGGCAGAACCCAGCACACTTTTTGTGGCTGCTTCTCTTATTTATAAAAAGACATTTTTTTTTATAAAACCAGTCACGTGGATAGAATCAGATTTTAAGGCCCTCCTAACTCAGAGGTGCTTCCTGCTCCTCAAACCCTTTGATACAAAGAGTTAGACTTTAGCAGAAAAAAAGACAATGGATAATGTAACGAATGATTGTAATGTGGGGCTTTATTCCCTTGCCCTGCTCTTTCCATGTGGAACCCTTAGAATTGTTTATCTTGGTATGAATCAGTTTCTGAACCTTCCCCAGGAAAATGTTTGACTAATCAGAAGGGGGAAGGACTAAAGAGTATTAGATTCCTTGGGGGCAGAGGATAAAGGATATTGTGAAAAAAAAAAGGCAGGCTGCAGAAGGGACAGCATGGTATGACAGAATGAGGCCTGGGGTGTGGGCTTACCTGAGGTTCTAAATCTGGCTCTATCAGCTGCTACCTGAGTGATTTGAGGTTAGTGCTTTCACCTCTGAGCCTGCCTCCTTCCACATCTGTGAAGTTGTGGGGGTTTAACTGTATCATTTGTAGGAATTCTTCCTCTGACAGCTCATGAGGCTAAAGTAAACTCTGAAGACCTCACAATTTTACTTACACCTTGCCCTGCTTGTCCCTAACTATAGTAAGTCTTCAGGTAGTATATGAGTGAGTCAGCGATGGGTAGATGGAAGGAAAACCTCTACTTGTATGTATGTATGTATGCATGCATGCATGCATTATTCTTTACCTTTGTGTGTGTGTATGGCACTGTTTATTATTTATATTTTAATTCCAGTATAGTTAACATACAGTGTTAGTTTCAGGTGTACAATATGGTGATTCAACATTTCTATGTATTACTCAGTGCTCATCACAAGTGCATTCTTTAATCCCCATCACTTTTACCCATCCCCCCACCCACCTCCCCTTTGGTAGCCATCTCTTCATTATCTATACTTAAGAGGCTGTGTTTTAGTTTGTCTCCTTTTTTTCCTTTGTTCATTTGATTTATTTCCTAAATTCCTGGACTTGAGAAAACCATGGGGAACACTTGTGAGACCCTTAACAAAGAGAGAAAAAAAGAACCAATCGGAGATGAAAAACACAATAAATGAAATTAAATATATACTAGATGGAATAAATAGTAGCTTCCTCTACTTTTACATCTCAACTTAAGCATCACCTCCCCTAGGAAGAGTTCTATGACCTGACTCTAACTCCTGGCCTGACTTAGCTGCCCCTCTCTCCTCTGTGTTTCCAGCTGGCCACCCCACCCCCATGAGCTTACCTTCATTCTGGCACTTATCATGCTCTTCCTTAGATGACTTCTACATTCTACACTGTGAGCTCACTAAGGCAGGCTAGTGCCTTATTTTTCTTGTATCCTCAGTGACTGTCACAGAGCCTGACAGGGGGGTTGTCTAGGCAGGAGCCGTTGACTGTCTTCCCAACCTGGGCAGGAGACTAGGCTTGGTGCCCTATAATCTCTCTGGCCCTGGAATACTGTTTGTCCATTGGTCTGTGCATCTGAGTAGCTTTATGAATCCAAGAAGCCTTCTCTGACCCTTAGCCTACCTTCTACTAGGGTTACACACACACACACACACACAGCCAACCCAGGCTCCTATAACCCTTTGTGATCCCCTTCATTTCAGACATAATCACATGGCACTACCTGTTTCCAGATCTATCTCCCTGACTGGACTGAGATGCTCTATCTAGCACAAGGACCTTGTCTTATTCATGTGGCTTTGGCACAAGGCACAATGCCTGGAATGGAGTATGTGTGAGCAGATATTATTGAGTCTTGGAGCATGCATCAGTGGGAGTATATGTGGGCATGTAAGGACAAATGAGAATTAAATTGTTTCATGATGGTACCAAAGTACCTTTAAATAAACACTTCTGTCCTTGTCACCTTTCTCTGAGAAGCTCAAAGTGTCTCTTTGACATCATCCTGTGAACTTCATTCTGGGGAACCAAAAAGCATAGATAACTGAAGCCACTTACAACTTTCATAAAGGAAGCCGTTCTTTTATTTATCAGTCTTTGTATTTTTTGTTTGTTTATTGTTTGCCCCCCCCCCCCACACACACAGACACACAGTAGGCTGTGAGATCTATGGAGCAAGAATTTCATCTTGTTTGTCATGGATTCCCCAACGTCTAACATAGTTTTATGTGCACAATAGACAATCTGTATGGGTTTGTTGACTGTATAAGACTATAGGTGAGGATCATAAAATTCTATGAAAACCAATGAGACTGGCTTTCTTATTCCTACATGTTTTCTCCATAATCAGAGGAAATAAAGAGGAAGGGGTGATGCTTAGATAATTGATTTGAAATGAAATGAGTTAATATCCAGATAAAGTCCAGATCTCCAATAGGAATATTTATAGCCAACACCATCTAATTGCCAGGTATACAGTACAATATAGTTTATATGTATAACCTGCCATCCTTACGAGAATTTGGACAGTTAGTTAACATTCTCCCCATTTTACCCATATGGAAACTGAGGCTGAAAGAGGTTAAGTAATTCGCTCAAGATTACACAACAGTTAAAAGATGATGGAGCTGTAGTTCAAGTCTGAGTTGAATGTAACCTCTAATTTTTTATCATCACTCTTCTACTCTCTCTGTATCCATCATACTTTCATTTATTGAGTCTCAAGCTTTGTTCTGAACTGGGGGATACAACATTGAATTGGGACACAGTTTCCAGTATAAGAGGAAAATTTAGAAATGTAGAGAATGTAGCTGACATTTGTTGAACGTCTACTTATATGCCAAAAACTGTTCTAGCTTCTTTGCCCAAAATATCTCATTTAATCCTCACAGCAGTCCTTTAATAGTTTTATTGTTATCCCATTTGATTGATGAGAAGCCTTGAGGATTTGAGAGATTAAGTCATGTGCCCAGTGTCACTCAGCTAAGTGAGCTATGAATCCAGAACTCAGATTCCAACCAATCTGGCTCTCAAGCCATGTTCTTCTACTACACCAGAGCCTCCCACCACAACTAATCAATATCTGATTCTCAGAAGACCATTAAAGAAATGGGAGTGTTTCTGCAATGAGCCTCTCAATAGGCCTGCATCTTTTGCTAAGGCATGTCCTAAATATCTCTTTCCCTGATACAAACACCTGTTTGTCCCTGGACAAAGTGCAAGGGATAGATCACCTTTGAAGTTTGTAATGGCAAATGTCAGATTTTTCTACATGAATATGTATGTGATTGCTAAGTTTAGAAACATGCCTTGTCAGCCTTACAGAACAGTGATCTGCTTGTCTCCAGGGGTCCCAAGCAGAGACCTGTAGGCTTGAAAGAAAAAGGGGGTGCCTGGGTGGCTCAGTATGTTAAGCGTCCAGCTCTTGATTTCAGTTCAGGTCATGATCTCATGGTTTGAGTCCGAGCCCCACATCAGACTCCATGCTGACAGCGTGGGATTCTCTCTCTCCCTCTCCCTCTCTCTCTGCTCCTGCTGACCCCTCTCTCTCAAAGTAAATAAATAAAAAAGAGAAAAAGGCAATGGAGAGTGGGCTGAAGTCAAATCCAGAGAGATGGGCCCTTCTGGCCTCTCTCACTTCCCTTCCTGAGGAGCCCTGACATTGTAGAATGGATACACCTTGCTATTTAGAATCAGACAGATTCTACTTGAAATCCCCACTTGCTATCAACTAGGCATATGAATTTGGGCAAGTGACTTTGGACAGGATAAAACAACCTTTCACATTGTTATGTGGATGAAAAAGATGATATGAACAAATCTGATGGCATGAGCTTCAGCATCCTATTAAAACAACCGAGGTCACATGAACACTTACTCACTACACTTAAGTAGCCCAGTGTTCCTACCTGTTCTAAGAGGAATCCAGCCTTTTACAATGTTCCTTTCTCTCAGATAGTTTATGAAAACTTCAGGGAGTCTTGCAAGTATTTATATATTTTTCCTGGTTATCCTCACCACCATGCGAGCTGAGCTAGGGCTTCACAGTCCAAGACCTCCGTCTAACCGGTTGCTGCTTGCTTCTAGTCTGGAACTGTTTTCCTCTGAATACTGAGCTCGTGATTACCTTTGTCTTTAGAGTTGGAAATTTATGACTAGTGAAATGCCAATCCTGGATCCCAATGCCAGAAATGAACTCACCATAGAATCAGGCTCCCTTGAAGTGTCCTCTTTGTTATGTTCATTTCAGGAGTATCCCACAGCAAACACCTTGGGCTCCAAAGTGTTACAGAATTTAGTGATCCACCTCTTTTGATATGCACACACAGAGGCTGCTGCCAGAGTGTCTGATATTGACTGTGTTAGGAGCCGCCAGTGCCCTCTGAGGTTCAGGGTCCATGCCTGCTTCATCTTGGTGGACTCTTCCTTCTCTTGGGACACGTTCTCTGTGAAGCCTTTTATTTATCCTCTGCAGTAACTTCATCAGCCTCCCTCCTTCTTTATCCCTTTTCTCTGCCTGTCTTCTCCCTCTGTCCTACACTACCTGTCCCAACCTATTTGTCAGGATCTCTGGAAAGGGTTCAGATTTTAAATTTTGGTTTTGATTTTTGTCTACCTCAAAAGTTCTATGCAGCGCTAACTACAGTTTTCCCTTCTTGCTTTCTTTCTTTTTATAGTTTGTTTAATGTTTATTTATTTTTGAGATAGAGAGAGGCAGACAAAGCATGAGCAGGGGAGGGGCAGAGAGAGAGAGGGAGACACAGAATGTGAAGCAGGCTCCAGGCTCTGAGCTGTCACCACAGAGCCTGATGCAGGGCTTGAACTCATGAGCAGTGAGATATGATCTGAGCCAAATTTGGACCCTTAACTGACTGAACCGCCCAGGCGCCTCTCCCTTGTTGCTTTATAAAATGGAAAGGACAGTTGAATTCCAGAGATGGAATAACCAATGATTAAGAGCCAGTTGACCTTTTGAGTGGCTGACTTCCATTCATAACTGTGTGGCTACTACACAGCCATCAGATATAACTATTAAGGGCAGAGGACAGGGGCAAGCTTCCCAGCTTCATTCATCATGAGCACCTTCTCTTGGAGCAGGTCCCACTCAGCCTAGCAGCTTGTCACCTGAGTAGCTACCCAGCCCAGTGCCTGTCCTCTAAGAGGTGCTTAATAAATGTAAACAACTCATATTCCTCTAAAGCTACTTGGAGGTTCCAAAAGGTGATTTCCACTTTTTTGGACTCAGCTAGAGGTAGAGAAAGGCCCTTGCTCTGGACTGTTCACTACCCCTAACTGCTCTTTGAGAATGTCTCTTAAACTCTGTCAGCTTTCTCAACTCTTAACTGGGGGTCAGCAGTCCCATTCTGCTTACCTCACAGAGACATTGCAATTATCAAGTAGTGTCTTAGAAAACTGTAGAGAGACAAGGACAGGTTTTTACAACTTCAGCACTATTGACATCTTGTGCCAGATATTATTTGGTGGGGGGGACTATCCTGTGCTCTGCAGGTTTAGCAGCATCATGGTCTTTCACTGGTTGCTGTAGCACCTTCCCCCTGGTTGTAGCAACTAGAAATTTCTGCAGATGTTGGCAGATGTCCCCTGGGGCTTAAATTATCCCTGGTTCAGAACCATTGGTCGAGAGGATTATTAATAATGTTATTGAATTCAAATCCAAAGCAGAGCGTCCCTTTGAAGAATAGAGCCGACTTTAAGGACAGAGTAAGTCCCCTTCTGATCTATGTGGAGAGGGAAGGGATAAGCCTAAAAGGTACAAAAGCCTCTTTACCTGATCATTGAGGCATTCTGTTGGGTCAGAGACAGGAAGATGATTGAAGGGCAGACAGTATTCATCTCCCAGTAAGCTCCAAAGATCAAATCAACAACTAGCCTAATCTGTGTGGAGCCCCTGCCTTCCCTCCCGCTCCTTCAGGCCCCATTCTTGAGCTTTTAATTTGTTTTCACAGCGGTTTGAACAAATTGAATTTGTTAATTAAAGTGGTAAAATGAAATGCTGAGCATTATTGACTAGATGCTAATGCCATTAACAGGACCGAAGGAGAGGGACCCAGGCTGTCAATCGCCACACAAATCAGATCAGCAGAGGCCATGGTACAGGCTGCGCCTGAAGGCTGAAGGGACAGACCTGTTTATGTGTTATGTGATTTCATCTTTATCAGTCAGAATCTGTAATTGCCAAGACATTCTTTTAGCAAATAGTTAACTCCTTTGTGCCAGAGCTTGTTCTGCGTGCTGAGCATTGTTAATGAATCACGCAGAACCCCACCCTCAGTAATCTCAGGGTCTGGTAAGGGAAACACATATAGAGATGTCACTCTAGCATGGTAGAGGGGCTTATGAGTTCAGGTTCTAAAGGCACAAGGCCTGAATTTTAGATCCAGACTTAGCCTCTGACAGCCAGGGTAAGTGACAATACCTCCGGTTCCTTTTTCTGTAAACTGGAGATGATGATAACAGTACTACTTCATAGGGACTCCATAAAGGTTAAATGCAACAATTCAGGTAAAATACTTAATACAGCCCATGGCACAGGGTTCAGTGTTTAACAACAGCCATTACGTACTTCTTAACACATATTATTATAAAGGTAAATGCAAAGATTTGGGGAAACACTAGAAGAGAGAGGAAATGGATCTGCTTTGTGGAGATCAAGGAGCCTGAAATGTGACGTTTGGAGTCTGGCATTCCAGATGGAGAAGCAGGAGAAGGGCTTCAGAAGAGTGCGTGCAGGGTTATGCACATAGACAAATGCCCAGTTGGGTTCGGAATGCTAAAAGTCTGTGGGGATGGCCAGAGGCTGGGTGTGAATGACACCCCAACCTCGCTCTCCCCTCAGGCCTTCACAGCTGCCAGATACCCTACCTGGAGGACTCCCCACCCCTTCTCCTTGCTCACCCCTTTCACTCTCAACTTAAATGTCACCTCCTCAGAGAAGCCATCTCCAAGTAACCATTCTAAATTCAGTCAGCCTGTTTTTTAATAGAATCCAGACTTTTCCCCCCCTTACAACACTTATTACACTTTATAATTACTTATTTTATCTGCTTATTTAATTTCTTAACCTGCTTACTTAATCTCTGTCTCTCTCGCTAGGCTGTGACTCCATTGGGGCAGAGACCATATTTGTTTTTTCACCACTGGATAATCAGTTTCCAGAATAACACAGGGTCTAGCACATCTAAACATTAATATTTGTGGACTGGATGATTGAGTGATGTGCCAAAATAGGCAGTAAGGCATAGTGCTTTGGTTTGCTTAAGATCCAATCATTTTGGTCAATAACGTATGCATATTGATGAATCATTTATGAATAGAAAGGAGAACTAATACTTTCTGAGCACCTTTAAGTGCATTATTTCTAATTCTTCCAATAACATTAGGAGGTAGATATTATAGTCCCAATATTAGGGATGAGGAAATTGAGACTCAGAGAAGTTAGGTTACTTGCCCAAAGGCACCATGCTGGTAAGTGGCAGGACTACAGTTAAAACCCAAGAGTGTCTGACTTCCACACCAGTGCTCTGGAAAACTTACGTGTTGAGAAATGTCCCTAAGAGACTAAGAACCCAAAGCAGTGGGGGCTGTGGATGGTCATAGCAGCGATTGCCTGAAGACCTGGGTTCTAGACCCCAGAGTCATGTTAAATTTTTTCAGCAATTGCCTGCAGTTTTAGTCTGACAAGCCCAATCTGACTGTTGAACATGTAAACTTCATAATTAGTTAATAATAAGGTAAAGCCTGATTTTATTCATTTATTTAATTTCCATTAAATTCATCAAAAGTGACTTACTGATTACAAAAGAAAAAAGAGGAAAAAAAAAAAACACTTCCAAATGTCAAAAGTTTGTAGGCAGCTTAACAGATGCTGGACTCTGGGGTAGCTCTTAGTGAATGTCATAGAGAGATAGCATAGACTTGAAATCCGTAATCAAAATCTGGGATCTGTAAATACCTTATTTCTTAAAGGTATACCACACAACAAGAACACTGATAACAAAAGGGGGAAAATTCTATGAATCTAATTGAGTAATAATTAAACTGAATTACTAAAGTTCTGAATTTATGAAAGCTACAAAACCATGAAGTGAAGCTGGAACTGATAGAAATAATCATACAATAATCATAGTTAAAAATAATTCTCATTTATTCAGCTCAGTATTATCTTATCATTCAACTCCAAGGCTAATCTCAGTTCTCTTGTTCTCCAGTCACGGAAACTTGCAAAAGATGCTTTACCTCTCTGAGGTTAATATTCTCATCTGCACAATGGGTTTGTGGCTTCCCTTCTGCAGGCAGCGCTAACAGTGAGCCTACCCTGGGTTTGGAGGTTCAGATTCAGGTCCTGGCTCTGCTAGACCTCACTTCAAACCCACAGAAGAACCACATTCTTACTCTGGGCTTTGCTTTACTGCATCTGTCAAGGCAGGAGGTTGGGCCATATGTTTGCCAAGCCACCTTCCAATTGTAATATTTTGTGTTTTCAAGAGTGCAAAGCTCTAACCAGATATAAAAGATGGTAGATTTTGTGTTCATCATTAAGGGAGATTCCCAACTACTCTTATGATTCTGACCAATTCAGAGTGGATTTCCCAAGCTTTTCCATGAACTTGCTGAGGATTCTTGGGAAACTCACCTAACCTGAGACTGAGTTTCCTCATCTGTAAAAAGGAGTAATTTGGTGCATTTAGCAGGGTTTTCGAGACAAGGAAGGCATTCTTTGCAAACAAAGTGCAAACTGCCTTTTCACTATTGTTTGCAATTAAAAGACTCAGACGGTTCATTCCAACCCATGTAGCAAAGAAAGTATCATAGCCAGATTGGGAGTGGCTACTTCAATACCCACAAGTGCTCAAACTCCTTGAGGACTGAAAGTGGCTTCAGTGTTAGAATCATGCACCAGTGTGCAGCTCTCTCAGCTCTGTGGGGCTGAGCAACTTGTAAGGGCCCTTTGAGCCTGCTACTCATACAGCACTCCTACCACAGACCTGCCTCCAGCTGGCTTTTCGTGGTTCTTTGGGGCTCAGATAAGATCTCGGGAAGCTTAGCCAGGCCTATGGACTTTCATCATAGTGGGTGAGTTGCCAAAAGAGCAGACTGAGGAGAGGAAATATGAACAACTGCAGAAAGGCAAATATTCTCCCTGTACCAAAACAGGAGGTGGACATCCTCTACTTTTTACAAGACTGGAGAACTTGACTTTAATCCTGGGTGTTGGGGTCGAGGAACTCAATGAATTATTCCTCTGCTCCCTGTCACAAATCAGACCATCTGAGAGATAGACTCAGGTGTCAGGTAAATTACCACTTGCAAAAGCTACATTGGAGAAGATGGCTGAAGTGGGTGATGACAAATACCAAAGCCTAGAAACATATCCCTATCCCCAGTCACAGGCAGCAGTGTGGCAGAACACCAAGGGGCAGAACTGAATATATGCAGTCTGTAGGCAGGCTAATTACAGAAAGACAGAGAGCACAGCTAAGTAAGCCTCAGTTGCTCAATTCTTCTTCCACTGTCACCATTGGATAAATTACTGCTGCTTTCCCTACAGAGACTCCAATAAGGGAAGGGGTTGGAGGTGGGAGAAATCAGGATGATGTTATTCTGATGAGGCTTCCCCCATATTAAAACATCCACAGCAGGGGCGCCTGGGTGGCTCAGTTGGTTAAGTGTACAACTTTGGCTCAGGTCATGATCTCAAGGTTTGTGGGTTTAAGCCCAGTGTCAGGTCCTGTGCTGACAGTTCAGAACCTGGAGCCTGCTTCAGATTCTGTGTTTCCCTCTCTCTCTTCCCCTGCCCTAATCCCACTCTGTCTCTCTGTCTCTCAAAAATGAATAAATGTAAAAAAAAAAAAAAAGAAGAAGAAGAAGAAGAATGAAAACATCCACAGCTAACGGAACGACATTGGTGTGTCTTCAGCAGGGCAATGACATAGTAAAATTTATGTTTTAGAAACAGTACTCTGGAATAGGAGTGGAAAATGGATTTGGATCCAAAGTAAAATGGATATTGGTATAATTTTATGGCCTCATAACTGCTCAGCAAGATATAAAAAATTTAATTAATTCAATATGTTGACCCTTTTGAATTCTCAGAACTCAGTATACTCAACATCTTTGTTGACTGAATAAAGGAACAACTGAAAATATGAAACAGAGATTGGTTTCTAGAGGTAAGGTGCAAGGCTCAGTGATTGAAATAAGCACACCAAAAGCAGTCATACAGGAGAACTGGGAGTAATATAAGACAACACAGTCCAGATCTCAAAAAGTCCTTGGAAACAGGGACTGAGTAGACAAAATGAAATTGAAATTTTAGGGGTCCTGAAGAGAGATGATACTCAAAACTGAGGCAGTGGCCATGGGAATGGAAATGAAAGGAACAATCTACAGGATTCTTTGGTGTCTGGTTGTGGGAATGAGGGTGACTAAAAGAGTGTCAGAGGACTCAGGTTTCTGACGTAAGGAACCAGGTGGGTGGAGGTGATTCCCTTTACTTGGATAGGGAACATTAGAGGAGGGTCATTCCTATTTCATTCACCTATGCCTAAGGTGAACATATAATTTCTCCTTCAAATTTCACTTTGAGAGTGAAAAGTAGTACCATTAATAATTACATTGGGACAACAGGTATGCATACTGGGTCATGAGGTCACCCTCCTTTGCTGTCCTGATCACTACATGCTCAGATTCATTAATGTTGTCCCTTACTAAGCTTCTGGGTTCCCTCCTAATGAGTGATACCCCACCTGGCATGAATGACTGGGTGTCCTCAACCCACCCTCTACTCTATACTGAAAGCTTCATCTCTCAGCCAGCCCCCAGACACATACATTATTGAATCATTCAGCCTAGGGTCTCCAGGGACACAGAACCTATTCTCAATCCTTTACCATTAGATAAACATTAGGGAAAAGAAAGAGAATTAAACCTTTCTGGAGCTCCCCAGGGGCACTTACCAAAATAGGCTACCTCGTCAAAACAGCATTTAACTAAATGGGTGAGCAACATCAAGGAGGGAACCTGGGGAGAGAGGCAAGGGCTCATGCTGAGAAAGCAGCAAGGGGAACCAAGAAGCTGCAAATCAGCCTGCAGGCCTGGGACTTCCAAGAACTGAGTTTAAACCAAGGAAAGTCCACCCCCTCCCTCCCTCTAAAGCAGGGCCAACAGCTCTCCCAGAGGCAAGTTTAAGTGAAGAAGATTGGAACAAAATGGCAATAATAGTTAATACATGTAGTACTTTACAGTTTCCAAAACAGTTTTCCATCTGCCATTGCATTTTCATCGTTAGCAGAAGCCTAAGAGGAAAACAGGGAAAGAACTATATCCCCATTTAATGGTACTTGGAACTGAAGCTCAGAGATGTGAAGTAACTTGCCTGTGGTCACACAGAACTGCCTCTTATTAGCACATAGGGCTGTTGTAGGAGTGGGGTTCTATGGACTCAAGAAGATATGAGTGATGCTTTGGGGAAGAGAGAGTAAATTTGTTCTATGTGTTCCCAAAAGCAATAAATTCTGATGAATAAAAGCTACAGTAAGCAGATTCCAGTTTAATAAAACGAAGAGGTCATCTGTCTAATAATGATATGGGCTATCTTGTAAGGAGCGAGCTCCCTGTCTCTGGATAAGTTTAAGAGAAGTTGGATGACATTTATACTTTACAGGGAATTCTCTACACTAAATAGGAGGTAAGCTAAATGACCTCGAAGATTTTCTAAATATTTATTGAACATCTACCATATGATAAATGCTATATATGTATGTGATAAAAACTATGTGTGTATGTACACACACACACATATATATGCATATACTCATATAAATAATTTATAAATTAGAAATAAATATACAAATATATATATTATTTTCAGACCAACCATGGAAGGTAGAGATTATGATTAACTCTAACAGAAAAGACAGCTGAGACTTAGGTGGTAATACACTTGAAATTCTTTGATGCTAATTCAGCCCTTTCTTTAAAGCAAATCATATATAGCCTTTGTTTAACACAGTAAAGACAAGAAAAGGTAAGCTTTTTTCTGACATGTTAGATTACTAAATATTGTTTCTTAATGTTTTGTGTGTGTGTGTGTGTGTGTGTGTGTGTGCGCATGTTTATGTGTTTCTCTAGACTGCAACCAAATGCTTCTGTTTCTTTTCATTTGTTCTGTTTTTGGTGGGGAAGTTGTGAGGGGGTTAAAAAATTACCCTGACGATTTTTACTTCTAGAAAAATACTCATTAAAGAGGTTCACAGCAGAAAACAGAAAAAAAGGTAACCTTTAAGTATCACTTCCTGCCAGAGCTAAGAAATCCTTGGAGCTCTACAAGGGTCACCATGTGCCATGCTTGGCCTAGACTTTTTGAAATACTCTTAAACCAATTTATGAGATACTTCATTTTTTAACTTGCACTTAGGCTAACTCTTATACACGGTTTCCCTGGCAACTATGTAATTTCAGGAAACAATGCCTTTCTCCTGGGTCTCATTTCCAACAAGTATGCAACAAGAAAAATTTTTTGTCCTCATGACATTAAAAGATCTGTGGTCTTTTGACAGCTGAAGAAATGTTCAGAAATATCATCCCCACTATTACAAATTCAAGGAGTAACAACACCTTTCCTTTTCTGGACACTTCCTTTCCATTAATTTAATATGACTCTTTTAACATGGAAAATCAAACTTAGACTGAAGGAATACATTTTTTCAAGTGTAAGAAGAGCTTCAGGAACACCTTTTTCTTCTTCAATCCTGTGGTCTGTGAAATTACCAGGGTTTAATTGAACTTTCAAACCTTTCCTTTTGCAGAAGACATATATACCATCCTGCACACCTATCTCTCATCTATGCCCAGGGTGACCAAGAAGCAATCAGGCAGGAGGGAGGCAGGTGGGCTGGGTCTGCCCTGGCAGGATTCCTGCTGCATGCTGCCCTGAGGGGGAGGCAGAGACCCCTTGAGCAGATGCAACAAAACCCTAGAGTCTCTTTTGGGAGTCAGATAAGAAATCTAGGCTTCCTTTGGACTTGCTCTTTCCTGGGAGGGATGGACTGATCTCACATGCAGAGAGAGGAACCTCTCTCTCTCTCTCTCTCTCTCTCTCTCAGCACCATGATACACACATTCACTCATTTAGTCATTCAGCCAGCTGATGAACAAATAAAGAAACACATGGTGTGATATCAGATGCCGTGAAGAAAAGTGCAGCAGGGTGAGAGACAGAGTAGGATTAAGGGTTATTTCAAGCAGGGTGGACAGTAAAGACTCTCTGAGTGGGTGACATTTAAACAGAGACCTGAATGAAATGAGGAAGTGAGAGGGTACATGGGGGAAGAGTGTTTCTGTACATTTTGTCTCTAGTTTTAACTGTACAGTAGCCCTGTGAAGGAGGAATAATTATTCTCATTTTTATAGTTGAGGGAATCTGTCTGGCTCCCAAACCTGCCATGTTGTTGCCTATTGACTTTGTAAATCTTTAAACATGACACTTTAAATGTCTTTGTGTTAGAGTTTTTGCTTAAGTTTTTGGGCAAACCGATATCCAAGGTCATTTCTAGGTCATCTCACTTTGGTCTCTGTACATCACAATAGCATCTTCTGGTTCCCATACAAAAATTTAGAAGAAGATTCAAGTAATATTCATTGTGATGACAATTTCCTCAGCCACAAAAAAACACGGCTAATAGTATCTACCTCATAGGGTTTTGTGAAGATTTAATTAGACTTACTATGTATGTAAAATACTTAATCAAGTTCTAGCTTTATAGTGAACCCTCAACACATAATAGCTATTGTTATTGTTGACACCCTAGATCTGCCATGAAATCGCTCTACAACGTTGGGTAAGTCACTTAACCTCTGGCACAGTGCCTGGTCCATAGTAACATTTAACAAATGATTATTAAATGTATGAATGAATGTGTTAGCCTCCACAGCTTTTGGTTTCTGTTTTATAGAGTGAATGACTTAGATTTAAAAGTGGTAATGACAAAATATTGGCAACATATACATGTACAAGCCCTTTCTCATGTGTGATCCATTTTAATGAGCATGACTACCATGGGGGCATGTACCCATCTAACTCTTTATCTGACCAGATGAGGAATTTGAAGTTCAGAGGTGACTACCTGCCCACAGTTATAGACCAACTCTTAGTGCTATTATCCTTCTTCCTAAAATAACTGTAAGCATGAATTATTTAGCTTATACCAAGATTTAATTTGCTAAAGTGATTTTGGCTATCCAAGTTGCTAGTGTTTAGTGGGCAAATCACTTTTGGAGTCAATTAAACCTTAAGGTTGAGGGACCTTATTGGCTTAATGGCAACAGATTTGACATTAAAAAAAAAAAAAATCCTGTTTTATCTATGCCAGTGCAGTAGAGGGAGCACAGAGAGAAGAGGGTTGGAACTGTCACTGGAAAGAAGTAGAAAATCTTCTCCAGATGGCCAAGTATGCCAAGCAGAAGCCTGGTTTGTGAATTGAGAGGGAGCCTGAACTAAGCCCTTAATCCCTTACACGTGTCTAGTCTTATCAGGTTTATAAAGCTACTTCCTGTGTGTGATCACAGTTAGGCCCAAGTGTATCAAGCTAAGTAGAGGGGGGCTAAAGAGGCTGATTTAGCTAAATGGGCACTCCAGAGAGAGCATCCAGGCATTAGGCTAGCGCCAGGGGGACTTGTTGGTTCCACACCTCCAATTGTAGCTCAGTGTATTTAAGTTAGACAGGAGATGGTCCTGCCCCATGAGTTGGCATACATCTGTTAGCACTGCCCAGAGGCCTCTGCATAGTCCCAGAGGCCAAGGCCACATGTGCTAGGTCCTTTTCTTTAGATGATCTATGATAATAAAATGAGAGAAAATCCAAGATAACAGCATGGCGCTGATTATCAGGTCTGATTGATATAAAGAAGGAAATGAGTCATGAGGTTAGAAGCCTCCAGAAAATTAGGATTCAGAAGTGGGTCGAGGCGAGTTGTTCTAGGCAACCTATAAAGAAGCAATAGCGTTACAGTGCCACTTTTTAACATTGACAATTCTACACATATGTTGGATGTTGAGTATACAATAACAAGTAAATACACATGACTATCTCTGCCTTCGTGGAGTTTACATTTAAGTCATGAATTTATTGAATGTATACTCAAAAACCTAAAAGGTATCACAAATACAAAGGCTTATTAGAGAACATAATTGGAAGACCTGATATATTGATTTCCTAATTCAAGGGCGACATCACTAAGGAAGTGACTCTTGAGCTGAGATGGGAAGGATAAATTGATTAAACAAAGGAGATAGGAGGGAGGTGGGTAGAGAAAGTTGCTCCAGAAAAAGAGAACAGCAGAAGCAAAGGTCAAAGGGCAGGAGGAAACTTGGCATGTTTTTTAACTTAAAGGATGCAAAACTGTGGCTGAAGCAAATATACTAAGAGAAAGATGAAGCTTGAGAGGTCTGTAGGGCCAGACGATGCAGGGAGGCAGGACCTCCTAGGGCCATGGGAAATGTTTTTAATGTTTTATCTCTGAGCATTGAGAAATGCTCATCTGGAAAAGGTTGTTGGTGACTGTAAGTCAGGTAGCAGAACCGATCTCAAAATCCCTAGAATTCAGAACAGAGCTATTGCAATTAAAGCAGCAATTGGGGACTAGATCATGGTCTGAAAGTAAAAACTGAAATGTCATACAGCATAACTATGAGAATGTATCAGAAGTGAAAGGTCTTTTCAGGGAAATAAATCATGTAGTTCTGCAATTCCATGTACCAAACATGCTTGGTGTGTTTTCTCTGTTATCTGTTATCTCATTTAAACTTTCACAGCCACCATTTGAGGGAGAGCTACCAACTATTAACCCAGTTTTACAGGTGAGGAAACTGAGGCTCAGAGAGGTTAAGTAACTTGGCCAAGAGCATCCAGCTAGTAAGTATTTGTGCCAGAATTTGTGCCAAGACCCCTGGATTCCAAGTCCAGTGTTCCTGTACTTCACCACTTTCTTTAAGAAAAAAAAAAAAAGGAATCAAACTCAAGGAAAATAGTAAGCCTGAGGGAAAACGTGACCTATGGAAACAGCTGATTCTGTAACATAGCTAAATTGCCATGGAATTTCAAACAGAACTTTATTAAATTTTTGTGCCAAGGGTCTAAATTGAGCCCCAGGTCCATCTGACCCAGCCACCTCCTTCCAGGAACACATATTAAAATTGGGGTGAGAGCCCAGAACAGTCGGATTCTGTCTCAAGGCACCTGTGCCAAGATTCCAGTTGAAATTTTTAATTGAGTTCAAACCCCTGTAAATGGCAATACACTAATCTGAATGTTGATTAAGCTTTCATTCTTGCTGCTGGAATGTTGCAGTTCTAATCCTGAGCTCCAATGCTGGGTTTGACTGTTCCTTCTCACACTGTGATGACTTCCCTCTCCAGCCATCAGGGCTTGTTGCAGGCATTAATGGCAAGAGAAGAAACAGGGTAGAATTCTTGGTTCAATTTCTAAAGCTCAGCCCAGATGGATTCATGGCTTTTAAATCATGATCAAACCTTGAACTGTGCATGTAAAAAACTTTCTAAGTAAACAGGATGCATATGTTTAGATATTATCAGTGTCTGACTATCTAGCAGATAGTCCCTCAACTGTGGAGCCACATCCTGAGCTACATAAGAAATCTACATCAGGCACTCTTAATGGTTAAAGGGCAAGCACAAGGGTATCTGGAAAGAGAACTTGGGTTTCATGGAAAGGCCATGGATTTGGGGAAGGCAAATTGGGGCTTGAATCTTACCATTGATCTTTATGTCTCTGAGACATTGAGGGTCACCCACTTGGAGGTGATTCCCCAGTTCCTAAGTGAGTTTTGAGGAAAGTGCCCATCACAGTACCTGACACATTTGTCAAGAGCCAGTTAGTGCCTTTCCCTTCTATCTGTCCAGCCAAAATATCCTCCTTCCCACCTTCTCACTCACAGGCCCTTAACCCCCCACTTGAATGTGCCTGTCATCCATACTCTTTCTTAGGGCTTCCTCCTCACTGCACACACCCATATTCTGGGAAGGGAGACCTGTCTCCAGGCTTCCCTGTTCCTGGTGACCTCTACGTGTAAGCCATTGACCCCTCCTCCACCTGAGAAAGGATTTCCTACCATTCTTTGTTGGGCAGGTGCACGATCATGCAAGCAAGAAGGAATAAAGGAACAAACCAGATGATGAGCCAAAGGATCCGGAACCCCCAGAAGTCTCTCAGCCACTGCCTCTCATTCTTTTCCCCATCTTTGCTAATAGTAATGCTGTAACAACTACCACTACTACTGTGACACTATGAGTGCTACTACTACTGCTATTCACTCTAGTACTGTGGCTGCTGCCGCTGCTGCTGCTACCTCACTACTATTTCTACAATATACTATTATGATTACAACACTTGTACTACTGCAGTTGTTGCTGCTGCTAGGAACATTACCACTCTTCTGCTCCAATTTACTAGTATGATTCTACTGCTACCCCTATTTCTACCACTACTGTAATGACTGCTTGCTAATGCTAGTGCCCTAATCAGTAATAATGCTTGCTAGGTGCCCTGTGTACAGGCGGAGTTTTAAATTTTTTTTTTTAACATTTATTTACTTTTGAGACAGAGAGACAGAGGATGAACGGAGGAGGGTCAGAGAGAGAGAGGGAGACACAGAATCTGAAACAGGCTCCAGGCTCTGAGCTGTCAGCACAGAGCCCGACGCGGGGCTCAAACTCACGAGCCATGAGATCATGACCTGAGCCGAAGTCGGACGCTCAACCGACTGAGCCACCCAGGCGCCCCCAGGCGGAGTTTTATAAGTGTCTTTCAGAATGCAGTCCAACCCTTTCTTCTTACTAGTGGATAGATCTTAACATACCACCTCTGCCAAAGCACTTACTTTAATTCTTGTCTACATGTCTAGTTGCCTTATTGCCTCTTCCCTTGCCCCTTTCAGCCTAGTGCTTAATTTAACATTGAGTTTTTGTAGAGCAGAGATCATGTCTGACCCACATCTGGGGCTCCAATGCTTTATCCTTGACTTACTGGATGCTGAAATAATGAATTAATAAACAAATAGACAAATAAACAAATAAGTGACTTTTAGACAATCAGTGTTCACCAACAACTGATTGGGATGCTTGGGGAGATGGTGAGCTCCCCCCACCCACAGATGTTCCAGCAGAACACCCAGGGTTCCTGGAGATATTAAACTAGATGACCTTTGATTGTTCTTCCAAGTTGAAGATATTACAGTTCTTTGAGAAGTACAAGTGGCTGCTGAACACTCTCTGACTCCTGCATACTAGATGCATTGTTTTGAACTCCTTATGAAATGAAAGGATGTTAGTTACATTGATATGGATGTGAAGTTGTCAGGTCAGAGGCCTCCAGGCCTTAAGAAGCCTCCAATCAACAGCACCTTTTGATAGATAAAAAGACTGAGGTGCAGGAAGCCTTGCTTAAAATGGTGCTGCATGGTACAGGCCGAGCAGAGCTAACACCACCTCTGGCCTGAATGCCGTTCCAGACTGTTTTCATTCAAGTCGTTTGTCAGCTGACTGTGGTCTTCCAGAACCCAGCTGACCTCAAGAGGATTCATATTTCACTTTACTATCTCTAGGTAGTAAGGCAACTCAGCTACCTAAAACAGAGGGCTACCTACCCAATAAGGATTTGAAATCATTCCTGGTCATGCATTGTGGTCAGCCACCTTATATCCTCGTTTTGCCTAAGCATCCCAAGGGCTTTTTTCTTCCTAATGTTGTTGTCTCCTTTGTAAGTAATCTTTCAGCTTTGAGGGAATATTGTGACAGGACTAAAGGCTTCCTCTTTGAAAATCAACATTTTGGCAGCCCCTTGGTGTTCAGTTTCTGAAGGTGCCCAAGTCAGCCTTCCTCATTCATCTAACCACAGGAGATCATTACCCAATGACAGAGTTCCATTCCACTATCATTATCCTGTAATGAGAATACCTACTTGGATGGAGGAGGGAAAAGATGGGGATCATGGGGGTGAGTGGAGACAGGGAAGACCCTGCCGACTTCAGAAAACAACTGTGCAGTTACAGGTGCCCAGCGGATTATACTGAATGGCATAACAGTATGTATATGCACACACATATTTCTTTATATAATATGACATAATATATAGTGGTGGGTACACAAATCTGTTTAATATTATACAATATATAATCATGTATGTACACACATATACATACCTGTATATTCATGTAAAGATAACAATTTCAAAGTGCTTTAAACATTTTATTATACAGCATCAGTTTTCTCTTCTTCTGATAACAACACCCTGATCTTACTTGGGGGAATCACTCACACGTGTGGTTTGAGAAGAACACCCACCCTTGGAGTCAGAGATGACCACAAGACCTCCTTGTGCATTAGTCAGTGAGCGTATTCCATCGCCCTCAGGCTGCAGAGTCATACTGCAGTTGAATATGTATATTAATTGTAAATACATGGTGATTGTTTAGAAAACACCACTGGCTTTGTGTCTCCTGAATTTACCCTTTTTGTTGCTCTTGTGAAATCCCCAGTTTAAAATACAAAGCAAATGAAAAATCTCTCCAAATTAGTTTGCTTTAATTCCTCATACACTAAGTGTATTCTAAGTGCTGAGGACTGTGATGCGCACTAGCAATAAAAGGATGAGCAATACATGGTTCCTTGGGTAAGTCTTTTGCCCACACAAGACACTGTCAGTAATTCAGGAGCTGAAAGAAGTTGCCAGCCCACTTTGAGGATTTGCAAGGCTCAGGAGAGAGAATAAACAGGGGCCCACAAAGCATAAGTGTGAATATTTATGTCCTAAATCTCACTAACAAATTGTTAAAATACATACCTATCCTCCTACCTTGACAAATACACCTTTCATCATGACAAAATAGAAAGATGCTTGTAAAGCTACATGTGTTATATGATGAAAAGTTGACAGAATATCAGAGGTTTGAATTTAATTCCTATGTTAAATCTTTGGATATTTTCTTAGCAGAGAGATGGGGCCACAGTAAAAGGTGGGCCCAGAGAAAGGTTCCTTTGAGCCAGATCTAAGATTTGAATTAGAAAGTTGACTTCATTAATATCTGTTATCCAATGGTCTTATGTTCACTTATGTAACTAAGAAAATAGTCCCCTCTTAAGATAGGAAATACTTGAGTTTAAAGAGAATTTTTCCTGGGATAGTTGGGTTTACATGCTCACAGATGTACACACATAAATGTACTATTGCAAAAAATTGGAGCTGGGCTTTGTGGCCAAATGCAGAATTCATTAAATGCCAGTTGGAACAGATCATAATGAAGTTAAAAGTAAATTGGACCAGAAGATGTATATTTAATCATGGATGCTGTGCACACAATACAGTGAAATTAAAATATTCAACCATTAAAATCAGCTCAGTGCTGGGGCTATATGGTCTAAATCTAAACGAAAACATTAAATACGTGCCCAGACCTATATTATTCTTCTAATACAAATAGCACAAATCTTGAAGAGTTGAAATGTAAACAGTCAGGGTTATTTTTACAGCACTATGCACTTCTTCCAGATCCATGGCTAGAGATTTGTCACAGAATCATTCTCAGCCTCTCCTTTTAACTTCTGGATTCTTCTGAAACAATCAGAATAGCAGCTCTACCAGACCATTTGAGACCTTCTAGGCAGGTCAACCCTCACATTTCAGGCAAGCACCCAGCTAGCTCTTAGAAAGTTTCTGTGGATCAATGAGAAAAGTTCCAGATTTGTAGTCAGACAACGGGTTTGAATTGCACTTCAGCCATCTATGGAGTTAGAAAGCCTTGAAAAAGTTACTTAATTTCTCAAAGCCTCAATTTATTCATCTGTAAAATGGAAAGGTTGTAAAGTCACCCTTTCTGTGCCAGGAGTATCCCAGACGTACTTCTAATATCATATTGTTTTATACTTTTTGGATAGAAATTTCTATGTTTAATTTCTGCTATATTTATAGATAATTTTATAAATATCAAAAAATTATATCAGAGGAAATTACCACCCTAATACCATCCCCAAAGATAACTACTGTTAATATGTTGAACATTTTCTTCCTAATTGTTTGCATATATGTATATACAGTTGAGAACATATGCTATCTACAATTTTATATCATTTAGTATTGTACTGTGAATATTGCCACAGTATTTGAAATTATTTATAAATACTTTAAATGATTAAATAACATTCCTTTGAAATGATGTACCATACTTTATTAAAAATCTCCTAGTGTTTATAGTTTAGATAGTTCTAAATTGCCATTACTTTAAATAACATGACAATGGAGGCACATTATTTTGTAGCTATACTAGCATCACCCTTCCAATTATGAGCAGCAATGAAATTTTATTCATCTCTCTAAGTCCAGTGCTCAGCATGGTGCCTGAGAAAAGCAAAACCTCTAAAAATGTGTGCTGAATAGATGAGTGAATGAATGAGTGAATGAACACCAGCAAGTGTCCTTTCTTCTATGTCACTGGCTTTTTAAGGCGGGCAGGGGAAGGTTCTCTAGCTAAACCAGACACTGGGTGGTGGGAGGGGGCTTCTTTTCCAAGGCAAATGGTTACCATCCTTCTCTCACTTCCACCACCTATGCTTCTGTCAGATACATTTCTTCCCTAAAACTCAAGCATCAATGAGCCTTTTTATTGGAAGGCAATCTCTGAAGCCATTTTTAGCTTTATTCACATTTTACCTTTGCCATGACCCACTGCATGTTGCATGTCAAATGACAAAAGTCTTAATAAATAAAGTGTTAATGACCTAATTAAAAAGAATCATACTGGATTCATCTCACTGGCAAGGATAGAAGCCAGAGGAAGCACCTTGGTTTCATCAGAGAAAAGTAGATGTTCTCACAGGCACTGGAGAAGCCTCCCTTAAACTGGGGGGTGGGGGGGGTGGGGGGGTGGGGGGGTGTGGTAGGGTGGGGCTTCATCCCTCAAACTTCTTCCCTGAATATAATAATTTTAAGAATAAAGATAGCATCTCCCGGGTGGCTCAGTCGGTTGAGCGTCCGACTCTTGATTTTTACTCAGGTCATGATTTAACAGTTTGTGGGATCAAGCCCCGCATGGGGCTCTGTGCTGACATGCAGAGCCTGCTTGGGATTCTCTCTCTCTGCCCTCCTCTGCCTGTGCTCTCTCTCTTTTTCTCTCTCTCAAAATGAATAAATAAACATTAAAAGAATAAGGGTAATAATAGGTATCATTTCTTGAGCTCTTTAGAATGTACTAATGCTCTACATGTTGTCTTTTTTGATGCCTACAAAAACCTGTGAAGAAGAAAAATAATAATAGATCCACTTGACTTATAAGGAAACTGAGTCTCTGCAAGGTTAAATAACTTGACTACCACAGTTGGGACACCTGAACTTTGTGGTGCTGAATGGCTGTGTGGCTGTGGGGCCAGACAGATATGGATTTGAATCCTGGCTCCACCACCACTTACAAGCTGTGTGACTATGGGAAAGCTGTTTAACCTCCTTGAGGCCCCATCTGCTCACCTATAAAATAAAGATAATAATAGTAGCTAATTCATAGGCTTATATAACATTCAGTATCTGGTACCTAGTAAGAGCTCAATACATGTTATATTATTACCAATTGTATTGTTATTGTAATCATACTATTAATACTCTTGGTGATTATGATGGCAGTAATCAGGGGACACAGGGGCTGGGGCACAGGACATCCATCCAAAACTATATAAAACATACAGTACCTGCTCTCTAGGAACTTCCAATCTAACTTTGCCTACAACCACATAGCTAATACGTAATAAAGCTGAGATTTGAACCAGAGATGTGGGATTTAAAAACACTTTTCTGGGGCATCTGGGTTGCTCAGTCAGTTAGGTATCAGACTCTTGATTTCCTCTCAGGTCATGATCTCTCTCAATTCATGAGATGGAGCTTCACATTGGGCTCTGCACTAACAGTGTAGAGCCTGGTTAAGATTCTGTCTCCCTCTCTTCCTGCCTCTCTCTCAAAATAAATAAATAAACATTTTAAAAAATAAAAACACTTTTCTGTTACCTACTACATCCCTGTCCTGTAGCACGTATATGATGTTATTGTCATTAGTAGTTTATGTTTGTTTTCCCCACAGAACTGAGTCTTTCAAGCTGGGAATTCTTGTGACTCACCTTTATGTCCCAAGTGCCCAGCACAAGCTCTGCCACAGAGTCATCTTGAGTACCTTCACTATTTTCAACCAAAGACGCTGTGTTGGACCATCTAGCCCCTGCTTCCCCAGGCCCTAGTCAGGGCCATGATTCCAATGTTTTTGTCCTTTTCTCTCTGTTTCATTCCCCCTCCCCCCACTTCCCATTACGATTCCGCAGTGAGTGATTCCCTCTGTCATCTCACTGTAAATTGATGACTCGGGCCTGCTGATGCACTGAGCCACATGGCTAATACATCAGCTAAATGGATGCCGAAAACACCACCTGCTCCTTCAGGCAAATGGCACTTTGGAAAATGGAATGTGTAATCAATAGAATTAAGCCTTAAGCAGAGCTCCATACCCATATCCCAGTGCAGGGCCTTGGCAGGCAAACAGTGGGAATTTTTTTTCTCTTTTCACAACCCTTTGAAAGCACATGGACTGGAGCTTGTTCAGCCAGCTCTGTTGCGACTATCAGAGTTGGCATAGTAGCCTCAGCACGCTGCCTTGTCCCTCCCTGTTCAGCTTCAGTGTCTCAATCACTTGGCCTTTACGTCCAATCTCTAGGAGATTTGGTGGGGTAGTTTCCAATATGCTTAGTGAAGCATAGCCATCTGTATACACCTTAAACGGCAAAGAGTCTACAGTCAGACAGGTCTGAGTGTGACCTTAGGCAAGGGCACCTAACTTTTCAGAACATTGATTTCCTCATCCATGATATTGCAGTAATTATTCCCACCTCACAGGGTTGTTTTGATGCTTACACATGTGAATTTCATATGTGAAGATGCTTTGTAAACTATAAAACATATGAAGGTTAATTACTATTATCATCATTATTATTCCAAGGTATGGATAGGAGCATAAGCTTCCTTTATATTTCCCTTTGGCATCTGTTATCCAAGGAAGTAGGTTTTCCGATTTGGCTGAGCATGCTTAAGATGAAGTAGTCATTGGCTTGACTTGGTTTTATTCTTTCTAGTATTATGATGCAAATTAGAAAATAGAATCCTGGAGCTAAAAGAGAACTAGTGGATGATTGGTCTGTATCCTTGTTCAGGTGAACAAACTGATGTCCAAAAGGAAGACAGGTTTGGCCAGTGTCACACTGTGAATTAGTGGCTCAGAGAGGGAGGGATGCAGGTGGCCTCAGTCTTGATTCGGGACTCTTTCCATGCAGCTGCCTAGTCAGGAAATTTTTAGGCAAGCATACCATGGGAAGATGATGACATTTACCTATTAGGGCCAGCCTGCCTTCAGCCTAGAATCCCCCTTTCCTTTCTTCCCATTGTGCTCATATAACTCCCCTAACAATGACTCTTCCTTACACCCCATCCTCCTTCTAGGAAGCAGAAGTTTCTCTTGCTGGCTGCAGGAGTTACACATACTGAGCACACAAATGTAGGGGAGCCCCTTCTTAGAATTCTTACAACACTTGACTTCATCATTTATTTGGCCTTTAATTTTATACAAGATCTCTTTTTTATTTTATGTAAGATCTCTTGTGTTGTTCTCTGTGTTAACTAAATCCAGTAGTTCTCAACGGGAGGTGATTTTGCTCCCACCTCCACCCCCAAGGACATTTGGCAATGTCTGGATACATTTTTGATTGTTAACACTTGGGAGGGGCTGTAACTGGCATACATAGTGGGTAGAGACCATGGATGTTGCTTAACATCCTGCAATGCATAAAACACCCCCTCACAATGAAGAATTTTCTGATACAAAATGTCAATAGACATAGGGTTGAGAACCCTAACCTAGCCCATTTGTAGGGTTCTTCCTTCCTTTCTTTGGCCAGTGCATCAGAGGTCTGTGAGCAATCTCTGCACTTGAATGATGCCTTGCTATAATACCCTCAGTAGATTCAATATAATAAAATCTAAATAAACATTGCTTGGGTGGGGAATAGATTGATGGGGGCATGAATCAGACAATGTGTACAGAGGAAAGAGCACTGGACTATAAGTCAGGAGACAGATGTTTGGTCAAAACTTCACCACCAGGAGGGTAAGTGTTAAAGTGGGACCATATTAGTGGCTTTCAAACTGTGCTCCATAGAGCCTTCATGGCATCCAACCCACTGTACCTGGTGTATCCTAAGGCTTTTGAATGTCATTTCTTTTTTATGGAGGGTTCCACACATTTAGAAATGTATAAACCACTGAGAAAGCTCAACGCTAAAGATACTTTTAGACCACAATCCCTCAGAATACTCCTCAGAGAAAGACATATCTACAGGTTCTAATTTTTAACAGGCCCAAAGAATGCCTCTTGACTACAGTTTATATGCTCCAGTCTTTTTTGGGGGGACAGTGGCTTATCTGTCATCCTTCTGGTTTGGAGACTTGCCAGCTCCTTGATCTTCTTGTGCTGTACAGCAAGAAGTCTGTCTGCCCTCAGGTATCTGAGTACTCAGGGATGAGGTCTGGGAAGGATTCCTGCTCCTGTCACTAAGAGGGCCTAAACCAGATGTGAGGAGGAAATAGCTATTTGGCATACTTAAACCCAAGAGTCTATATTCCGGGACTAAACTCTCATGCAGGAGCAGGGATGACCTGAGACCTGACTCAGTAAGATGTTCTGGCAGCCTCTGAAGGGAGGGCATGTCTCATACCAATAGCAGCAAATCAGAGGAAACACAGCTGAGGACACAGAGAAGAGTCAGGAAAGAAACTCAGAGAGGGAGAAACTGCAGGAGAAAAGACACCAAGAGTCTTGATGTTTGTGATGACTGACAGTAGCTGTCTCTTAGTGAGTAGATGTTCAATAAACATACATTTGTAATGAAGTATTAGAATTGTCATTATCACCATGATTAACAAGCTGTCTAGGTTTGCAGAGGTAGGAGCAGGATCAAGCCAGTAGCTTAATATAATTGTCAGTGTCGGGTGAACTGTTTCTGCTCCTGAATGCTATTTGGCACAGAAACCCCTTTTACTCCAGTCACTCCCATTCCTACATGGTTCACATGGGAAATTGACACCCAAAGTGGGCAGGGATGTGGCCTGAGTCCCACAGCAAGTCACTGTGGGAATGAGAAGGCAGCTGTAACTAATGCCCAGGTGAGGATCCTTAGCAACATACCAGGCTGCCTCTTGGGAGGACAGCATTCCCTTCATCTTTGGCCATCTACAGAGCAGAAAGGTCACTGATACCATCTCACCAAATCTCAACATTGTCCTTAAGAGAGTGAGGAAAAACAAATACATACAAAGGAACGAATGAACAAACAAATAAAGGAATAAGCCATTCCTAGCTTGACTGGGAGCCAGACTTGACTGGGGCATGGGGAAATAAGTCCCCCACCCCTGCAGTAGGCCTGCTTGACTCTGCGCCCTGTCAGCATGACCAGCAATCCAATAAGGCAGTACCCCGGCTGCGCCATTAGCTCATTAGGTGGAGGCGAGTGTCTGCATTGATCTGTTTATCTCTCAGGCCCGGCTGCTGGAGAAAGGCCAGCTGTTTCCCTGAGAGCTGCCTTTCCTCTTGACTCATCACAGAGCATCAGGGGAGTCTGCTCCTTTGTCCCTTTCAACCTCAAGGTCACTGGAGTGCAGAGCAAGAACTGGGCCACAGTGGTGCCTTTTGAGAGCTTTTTCTTTTTTTTTCTTTTTGTTTTTCTTTCTTTTTTTTTTTTTTTTCGGTTGAATCGTCTGAGAGCTTCAGACATTGCATCTCCTCCTACATCCTTTTAATTCTCCCCTGGAAATAACCCTGCAGAAAACTGAAGGATGTTGTAGGAAGTTGTTGGGGTGTGAAGGTGAACAAATCTCAGTTTGAATCGGGCACTGCTAGTTGCATACTAGCTGTATGACCTTGGAGAAGTCATTTCCCCTCTCTAAGACCCAATTTTCTCATTTGCAAAACAAGGCTAATAGCACATATAAAAGCACTGTGAAGACTCACGGAAATAAATCTGGGAGAGGACAGGTGCAATGTCTAGCTCGGTTCTAGACACCAAAGAAACCTCAGAAAATCTTACCTAACCTGCCGTTTCCAAGGTACAGTGTTCTTTTAGGCAAAAGGAATAGTATATCAATCAGGATTCCCTCATGAGATTTTTGTGGGATTGATGCAAAAATATCTGGGGCAGCATAGCTATTGTTATATAAATAATGCCGTTCATAGAAGGAACTTTAAAAATGGGCAATATCAAGGATGTATGATCTTCCACCCTGGATGCAATTGGGTACTTTTTAACTGGCCTACATATCTGTTGTCTCCTACTTGGCATTTTACTCATGAAAATTAAATTGCCTAAAAAGGTACAAGTTAATTGTATTTAATTCTCTTAAAAATAGGAAATAGTTTATTAAAACACCAACGCATGACCTCTAACTAATAATAATTGGGCCTGGGTTCTACTAGGTAATATCGGCAAACTACATTTTTCCAAACCACAGATGTTCCCTGACTTACATGATGGTTCCACTTAATGATTTTTCCACTTTCCAATGCTGTGAAAGCAATAGCATTCAGTAGAGACTGTACTTCAAATTTTGAATTTTGATCTTTTCCTCTTGCAATGCCAGGCAGCAGCAGCAGCAAGCCACAGCTCCCAGGCAGCCACGCGATCACAAGGGTAAACCACTGATGTACTTACCACCTCTCTGCACCCACACACCCCATTTCTCACCTTCAGTATGGTATTCAACAAATGACATGGCGCATTCAGCACTTTATTATAAGATAGGTTTTGTAGTAGATGATTTTGCCCAACTGTAGGCTAATGTAATTGTTCGGAGCATGTTTAAGGTAGGGTAGGCCGAGCTATGATGCTCCGTAGGTTGCATTCAATATGTTTTCAACGTACAGTATTTCCAGCTTGCAGTGGGTTTATCCAGACCCCATTGCAAGTCGAGCAAGATCTGTTCACACCTCCATACTTTTTATTTGATTACATGTTGTCAATTTAACTGTTATCCCACTTTTCATTTTCTAACATTTTTCTTCTTTTTATGTTGCTTACAATTCTTAATACAATACTATATTTAAACTATAAACATACTCATTGTAGAAAATATACAAAAGTAGGAGAATTTAAATTAAGTTGTTGCTAATTCCACAAGTGGACATATCACTATATTTCTCGCCAACTTTTTTCTTTGTATTTTTTTAAATTTTTAAAAATGTTTTATTTATTTTTGAGAGAGAGAGACAGTACAAACAGGGGAGGAGCAGAGAGAGAGGGAGACACAGAATCTGAAGCAGGCTCCAGGCTCTGAGCTGTCAGCACAGACCCTGGCATGGGGCTCGAACTCATGAACCACAAGATCATGACTTGAGCCAAAGTCGGAGGCTCAACAGACTGAGCCACACAGGCACTCCTGTATTTTCATATATTTTTAATAAAATGAGTGTTATACTGTATTTTCCTTTTTTCTACTCAACACTATATATCATGACCATTTCACATATTCCAAAAATTCTTCAAAAATAGGATTTTAAGAATTACATTGTATTTCATAGTATGAATGCGAATAACTTAATCATTTCCTCTTATACAACATTTAGGTAATTTTCAATGTTTTACAGTTTAATGAACACTCTTGTAACTTATGTTGGTTTCTGATTACTTCCTTAGAATAGCATTCATTCAGTACTTATCAAAGGCATTGACAATAATTTATTGATCACTTTTAAAGAAAAATGGCCCCCTTTTAAGTGCTAGGTTTGCATGCTACTTTGTTAGAGTCTGGGATACCCCCTGGTGGATGTTAATGAACATGGCCAAAATCTGTCACATATGCCCTGGTGTGGAATTCAAAGCTTCTGGGTACACAACTTTTGGAATTTGGCATATGCAAAGAACTTGTCTACACACACACACACACACACACACACACACCAAAGCTACAGGAGATTCAAATGGAATTATCAAATGAAAAAAAAAAATCAAGAAAGCTCAGACCTAAAGTTGTTTTCAATTTGAAACTCGGCCTCTGGCTGTCTTGCCTCCCTCCCAACCCTCCCTATCCCTGCAGCGTAACAATCAGAGGCTGTTTCCTCTGTGGCTAGAGATGTCCTAGACTAGAAATCTGCCCATTAGGACACTAGATGGAGCCAGATGGGAAAGTTTATTCTCTAACTGCGGTGGAACCATTTTCTCTGCACTTTCCTCTTCAGGAACTGTTGCATGATATGGCTGGTCTCAGAAAACCTACTTCTCTGATATTCTTCTTCCGTTGAGCTGCCCTCAGTCAGTCATCAAACATTTACTAAACCCTCGCCATGGGTCAGCTATCAGACACAGAGCTGAGTCAAACACAGCCATGCTGTGGAAGAGCTTATGGACCAGTGTGAGAGGCCACCAGATTAACAAACGGTTGCCTCTTTGCCTTCCTGCCCTCTTACCGGTCTCCAGCAACCAGGCCCAACAGTATCTCCTGACCACACACTATATTTCTCTGTCTCCTTGGCTTTGTTCTTGCAATCTCCTCTCTCAGGAAAGCCTTTATCTGTCATTTCTTCATATCTGACTCTGACCCCTATCAGGCCCATTCCAAATGCTTCCTCCCCTGGGAAGCCTTTCCTTATTCTTCCCACACAGAGGTCCCTTTGATTCCTTTACTCCTTTAGCTCAGCAGTTCTCAAACTTTTGTATACATCAGAATCACCTGGAGGACTGTATCCTACTCTCACTGTTTCCAATTTAGTAGATCTGGTGTGTAGCCTAAGAATTTGCATTTCTCACAAGTTCCCAGGTGATGATGATTATGCTGGCCCAGGGATCTCAGTATGGGAACCACTTGCTTAGTGGTTTTGAGCACTAACAAGTGCCAAGCATTATGCTACATGTTAGTGATATCACAGTGACCAAGACAGTCCCTGCCCTTGAGGACAGCACAGGCCAGGGATGGGAGAGATAAATAGGGCAACACTTTGCTGTGCCATAGGAGTGTGAGGAGTGCTCCAGAAACACAAAACATGATGCAATTAACTGTTACTCTGGAGTTGAGAGGACCAAAAACTTCCCAAAGGGAGTGGCATTTGAGCTGGCTTGGAAGAATGACTTGGACTCCACTAGAAATAGAAAAGGTCAACAGCATGTGCCAAAGCATAGTGGTACAAAAAGCCATACCATATTTAGAGTGTGACAGATTTATGGGGAATGGGATATAGGAAGAATGGGCAGTGCCCTTGGAAATGTGAGCATGATAGGACATAAAGCTGGAGAGGTTGGCATAAAGGTCTTGAATGCCATGTTAAGAAGTTTTCATTTCCTCCTCCACATAATGAAGAAATAATAAAAAAGTAAAACAGAAAAATCACATGGTAGAGATTTCCTTGGGGAAGAATCAGTCTGACTGCAGTGTGGACTTTGGACTGCCAGCAGCCAGAGAGGGGGAGTGAGACCAGCAGGGATGCTGTTGCAGTTACCTAAGCAGGAAATGGTGAGGACCACACTAAAGCATTGAGATGGGGAGGACATAGCGGACAGGGGGGTCTGGCGGGCTTGGACCCAATCCTGCACATCTGTAGAAGAAACACAAAGGTCTTTGGAACCATAGCTCAACTTTGCTCTTCCTCCCACTCCTTCTCTGACTGACCTCCCTGCCACCATTCTTGTTTTCTTGCCTGGTTCCTATAACTAAGTCCTGCCCTGGGTAGAGCACACACCTCCTGGACTTTTCTGCCTCAAATCCCATTTCCTCCCAGGGATGGTGGTCCTGCCTGTATCTTAAGTCTGTGTATATTGGTTTGGATCTGCATTCACGCCCCTGCTCTGTCACACCAATTTCACTGGGGGGGCCTTGGGCCATTTAGTTTGACCACTGGATGTCTTAGGTTTCTCATCTATCAAGTGGGAAAAATAATTCTTCCTGGCTGGCCTTTATCACTGTGTTCTTGTGAGGTTCAAATGGTAACAGATGTGAACAAGCTTTGATGTGTTACTATTGCCATGGAACCTGCAGCTGCCTTTAGAAGCCATTTCCATTGACTAAGAATGCCCATTTTGATAAAATTTGTCTTTCAATTTGAGAAGATTTTTAAAAATTTTTTATTCATTTTTGAGAGACAGAGAGACAGAGCACGAGCAGGGAAGGGGCAGATAGATGGGGAGACACAGAATCCAAAGTAGGATCCAGGCTGTCCGCACAGAGCCCGATGCAGGGCTCAAACTCATGAACTACAATATCATGCCCTGGGCTGAAGTCGGACACTTAATACTTTTATTTAACCTACAGACATTCAAGTTAGACAGCCAGCAAGGTATTTGCAAAAGTAAGTAAAAAATCACTGGAAATCAAGTCATTATTTAAACAGTTTGAAAATTATATGGATGTTTAATTCAGTAAATATTTATTGAGACCTACTCCATACCAGGCATTATTCTTAACACTTAGGATACATTAGTGGTCAAAGTACATGTTCTTCTGAAGCTTATTGTTTACTGGAGAAGATAGACAATAAACATAATAAGTAAATTAAATAGAATGTTAGAAAATAGTAAATACTGTGAAAAAAATGAAAAAGAAGATATTGGGGATATCTACCTGTTTTCTGTCACTACCTAGCTCATTATTGAAATGCATTATATAAATATTTTTGTTACATTTTGTTTAATTTTGCCTATTTCCCATAACCCATAATAATAATGAGTGCACATTCACTAAATAAAACTTAGAAAATTCAAGAACATAGGATAATAATAATAATAAATCATCCCTAGACCCATCACCCAGGGATAGTCATCATTTTTATCTTGGTGTGTATTCTCTTACTGAAATGATTATATTATTTGCAACTACAATCCCCATATGTTCACTTCTTCATTTGATAAATTTTTTTAAATCATCCCATGTACTATAGTTTCATATAAGGCATATGAAACAATTGAAAGATACAGATTTTGCAGTCATTCTTTTTTCTCCCTTTACCAGTTGTGTGTGGCCTTACATAGGTTATTCAACTTCTCTGAGTCTCCATTTCTCTCTCTGTAAACTAGAAACTGTGATTCCTTATGGTGTTGTCATGAAGACTGAATAACTTTAACAAGATAGGGCCTAGACAATGCCTAGCACATAATCAGTACTTAATAAACACTGATCTACTTCTTCTCTCTTTTTTTTTATTCATTCAACAAATACAATAAGTATAGCATCATGTTAGGCACAGAAGACATAGCACTCCTCTCTTGGAACTTAACGTCCAGCTGGGTCAATTATTTTAGAAAGGAGCCAAGGAAGACCTCCCAAAGAAAATGACAATTAGGCTAAGACTTGAAGGGTAAATAGGAGTTAGTCAAACATTTGGGATGTTCTAAGCCAGTCCAAGATCCCAGAAGCAAGAGAATATAAGGTACACTAGAGAAAGTCAAAGCAATTCAAGATGGCTGGAGTACAGTAGGGGAGTGATGAGAGCAGAAGCCACAGGGACAGTAATTAAAGGCAACTCCTGATAACAGTATTTCTCTGAAGGAATTTGGCAAGGGAATGACATTCTCAGTCAATTGCATCTTAGAAAGATACCTGTAACTTCAGTGTGGAGATTACTGGAGTCAGAGACACCAGACATGAGTCATTGCAATAATCAACATGAGAAACTATATGGACTCTAACTGGGATAGTAGCTTTAGGAATGGAGAGGTAGACAAGTTAAGGTCTGTTCATGACCTAGAACTGATAGATGTCAGTGAGAGAGCTGAATAGTTGGGGGGGGGAATCCAGAATAACACCCAGGTTTCTAGAATTGGTAACTGGGGGGCGGGGGTGGTGATGCTATACACTGAGGTGGAGACAATTCACTGGAGCAGGAGCAGGTTTTAGTGAAAAACATTCACAACCCCAGTTGAAGGCATGTGGATTTTGAGGTAACTGTGGGACATCATTCTAGCTATATTAGGTCAATGTCTCAGACCAGTCCATGCCCAGTTCTTGCTCTCAGACAATCTACTTTTCTTCCCAATTTTGTCTTATGGCCCAAAGTTCTAGCAGACAGATCTAGAATACTCTAGTAGAAGCCATCTTGAGTGAAAAGGGTCCAGAATCTGCATAGGGAATTGGGGGTTCAAGACCAAAACAGAATTTATAGAAACATTCATTAAAAAGTTGGCCCCATGAGGGCACCTGGGTGGCTCAGTCAGTCTAGCATCCAACTCTTGATCTCAGCTCAGGTCTTGATCTCACAGTTTGTGAGATCAAGCCCTGCATGGGACTCTGCTTGGGATTCTCTCTCCCCGGCTCTCTCTCTGCCCTTACCCCACTCACTCTCACTCTCTCTCTCAAAAAAACTAAAAAATAGTTGGCCTCATGATTAATTAGGAAACTTGTTTAATGAAGATCAGAGAATACACCAGAGTTTGGGCATCACATTTCTCAAACAAACGATCCCGACACAATCTAACAAGGAATTTTTGCTGATTTGACAATTTACGTGAAAGGTCTCATAGAGATTTAAAATTTAAACTGACAGTAGTTTCACATTTAAGAAATTTCCTTGAAGAAAAATAAGATTACACCCATTAAGTTCATTCATTCTCCACATATTTCCTAAGCAGGCACTTGTAGCAAAGTCCTGTGCCAAGTTTAGGAACACTGAGATGAAAGAGTCCCTGCCAGGGAAAGCTTCAACTCTAGTGGGAAATAGTCAAGTAAACAAACAATGGCAAGACAGTGAGAGAAATATTAGGATAGATGCCAAAAACGGGGTGCAGAGTGTAGAGGCTGCTTTTAGGCCAACAGGCTTGAGCAATGGAATGTAGAAAGGGCCGCAATGACCACCTGACTGAATACAGACACAGGCCCATCAGGTGACCCACCTCAAAATATCCATTGGCCCTAACTGGCCAATGGGCTACTTACAACTAGGCACAGTTACCAAACAGGGGAGAATTCCAAATGTCGCCATACCTTTAAAACAGCCCTCACCGACTGCCTCATTTCAGACAGCCTCTTCTCTGCTGTCCTGCCCATCACTCCCTTTTGGTGTATCCAGTAAACTTCTACCTCCTTTGTTCTGCCTCTGGTGAATTCTTTCACCTCCTGTGCCACTAGCTTCCACCCAATTGTCACCTCATATTTGGGGGTCCCCATCTGATCAAGAGATACCCTATTTAGACACCACAGAGAGGAGAACATAGGGAAAGAGTTTCTTAAGGACATGGAGGTTCAGGATATTAACTGCACCATAAGGTTTCTCTTAGTTTTGAAGAAACCCTATTACTCAATATTTAATAAACTATTTTTTCTTTTTTTATCGAAAGGTTATTGTCAAATCTCTGAGTAATGTTTTTGGATTATTAAGGAATATCTGACAACTTTGATGGTCATCAACAATATTCTCCAATCCCCCAAAGCTGATAATCAGAGAAAATGACCCTCAGAACACTGTTTATCTCTGGCACTGAGACAAATAAAAAGAAAAAAAAAAAAAAAGAAAAATTACACATTTTCTTGATGTTTGGAATACTAATGTTCTCCTTATGAAAAGGAAAATCATGGGGCGCCTGGGTGGCGCAGTCTGTTAAGCGTCCGACTTCAGCCAGGTCACGATCTCGCGGTCTGTGAGTTCAAGCCCCGCGTCGGGCTCTGGGCTGATGGCTCAGAGCCTGGAGCCTATTTCCGATTCTGTGTCTCCCTCTCTCTCTGCCCCTCCCCCGTTCATGCTCTGTCTCTCTCTGTCCCAAAAATAAATAAACATTGAAAAAAAAATTAAAAAAAAAAAAAAAAGAAAAGGAAAATCATTTAAAACTATATAGTGAAATAATTGCTGCCACCACCATGTAAGCTTCTCTATTCATGCAGAGTAGGGATTTCAAGACTAGAAAAGCACCACATGCTTTTGCTTCACTTAGAAGAGACAGTGTGGAGTATGAATAGGATTTGGAGTCAGACAGACCTAGGTCTTTATGACCTTGAAAAAGTCACAACCTAGTTAAGACTCAATTCTTTAATTTGTAAAACATACTTATATAATATAAAATGTACCTCAGAGGACAGTCATGGGAATTAAGTGGGATATTTGGAAAGCTTAGTGTAATGCCTAGATTTTCCCCCAGTTTTAGTGAAGTATAATTAACAAATAAAAATTGCATATATTTAAGTTAGACAACTTGATGTCGTGATATGTATATATATTGTTAAATAATCACCAAAATCAAGCTAATTAACATATCCATCACCTCACATAGTTGCTCTTTTCTTCCTCTTGTTTCTAATGTGATAACACTCAAGAACTATCTCTTAGCAAATTTCAAGTAAAAATAGTGTTATTTACTATAGTCACCATGCTATACATTAGATCTTGAGAACTTATTCCACTTATAACTGAAAGTTTGTAACCTTTGATCAACATCTCCCCATTTCCTTCCAGCTTCTGGCAACCACCATTCTACTTTCTGCTTTTATGACTTTGATGCAGTATTTTGTCTTCTGTGTCTGGTTTATTTCATTTAGCATAATGTTCTCCAATTTCATCTATGTTGTTACAAATGGCAGGTTTTGTTCTTCTTCGAGGCTTGATAATATTCCATTGTGTGTGTGTGTATGTTTATATATATATATATATGTATATATGTATACACATGTATATATGTGTATACATATACACACACACGCACACCACATTTTGTTTATCCATTCATTTGTTGATGGACATTTACACTGTTTCCATAGCTTGCTATTGTGAATAATGCCACAGTGAACGTGGAAGCACAGATGTCTCTGTGAGATACTTAATTTCATTTTCTTTGGATTTTTTTTAAGGTTTTTATTTAAATTCCAGTTAACATACAGTTTAATATTAGTTTCAGGTGTATTAATTCAGTGATTCGACATTTCCATTCAACAGCCAGTTCTCATCACAACAAGTGCACTCCATAATCCCCATCACCTGTTTAACCCATACCCCAACGCACCTCCCCTCTGGTAACCATAGTTTGTTCTCTGTAGTTAAGAGTCTATTTCTTGGTTTGCCTCTCTCTCTCTTTTCTCCCCACTATGATCATTTACTTTGTTTCTTAAATTCCACATATGAGTGAAGTCATGTGGTATTTCTCTTTCTCTGACTGACTCAATTTTACTTAGCATAATATTCTCTGACTCCATCCATGTCATTGCAAATAGCAAGATTTCATTCTTTTTTATGGCTGAGTAATATTCCATTGCATATGTATACCACGTCTCTTTTATCCATTCATCAACCGATGGACATTTGGGCTGTTTTCATAATTTTTACCCAGAAATGGTACTATTGGATCATAAAGTAGTTCTATCTTTAATTTTTTGAAAAACCTCCATGTTTTCCATAGTGACTATACCAATTTGCATTCCCACCAAGAGTGTACAAGTGTTCCTTTTTCTGTATATACTCACAATACTTGTTATCTTTTATCTCTCTAATAATAGCAAGTCTACAGATATGAGGTAATGTCTCCTTGTAGTTTTGATTTGCATTTCCCTAATGACTGGTGATATTGAGCACCTTTTCATATACATGTTAGCCATTTGTATTTCTTCTTTTGAGAAATGTCTATTCAGGTCCTTTGCCCATTTGTAAATAAAGTTATTTGTTTCTTTGCTATTAAGTTGTATGAGTTTCTTATATATTTTAGATGTTAACCCCTTATCAGATATATGATTCGCAAATATTTTTTTCTCACTCCATAGGTTGTGTTTTTACTCTCTTGGTTGTTTTCTTTGCTGTGCAGAATCTTTTTAGTTTCATGCAATCCTACTTGTCTGTTTTTTGTTTTGTTGCCATGTTTTTTGTGTCATATCCAGAAATTCATTGTCCAGACCAAGTTCAAGACACATTTTCCCTAATGCTTTACAGTTCGTGTAATTCTCTAATCCATTTTGAGTTTGATTTTTGTATATGGTATGAGATAAGGGTCCAATTTCATTCATATACAGGTTTCCTAAATTATTTATCAAAGAGAATACCTTTTCCCCATTGTATGTTGTTGACACCTTTGTCAAAGATCAGTTGACCCTAGATGCATGAATTTACTTTGGGACTCTGTATTATGTTCCACTGGTATGTATGTCTGTTTTATGCTGGTACCATACTGTTTTGATTACTGTTGCTTAGTATATATTTTTAAATCAGAAAATGTGATGCCTTTAGCTTTGTTCTTCTCGCTCAAGATTGTTTTGGTCAATCAGGGTAATTTTTAGCTCCATATGAATTTTTGGATTTTTTTCTATTTCTGTGAAGGATGCATTGGATTTTTTTTTTATTGAAATGTAATTAACATACAGTGTTACATTAGTTCAAGTGTATAATATAATGATTCAACAATTCTATATGTAACTCAGTGCTCACCATAAGTGTAGTCACCATCTGTCACCAAACAACATTACAATCATATTGACTATATTCCCTACATAGTACTTCTCATCTCTGTGACTTATTTATTTTGTAACTCAACTTTTGTACCTCTTAGTCCTCTTTATCAGTTTCACCCATCTGCCCACCCACCTCCCATCTGTCAACCACCAGTTAGTTTTCTGTGTTTAATAATCTATTTTTTTGTTTGTCTCCTTTTTCTTTGTTTTGTTTCTTAAATTCCACGTATGAGTGAAATCATATGGTATTTATCTTTCTCTGCCTGACTTACTTCATTTAGCACTATACCATCTAGGTCAATCCCTATTGTTATAAATGATAAGATGCCATTCTTTTTATGATTAAGTAATATTCCATTGTGTAGGTATGCCACATCTTCTTTATGCCACTAGAATTTTGATATAGATTGCATTGAATCTGTAGGTCACTTTGGATAGTATGGAAAATTTAATAGTCTTCAATTTCTCACTTATCTCTGTATTCTTTGAGTTTCTTCATCAGTGTTTTATAATTTTCAGTGTACAGGCCTTTTATCTCTTTGGTTAAGTTTATTCCTAAGTATTTTATTTTTGAATTGTTATTGTGAATGGAATTGTTTCATTAATTTTCTCTTTGGGTAGTTCATTGTGTATAGAAATACAATTGATTTTAGTATGTTAATTTTGCATCCTCCAACTTTACTGAATTTGTTGATTAGTTCTAAAAAGTTTGTTGAGTATGTGCCTGCTTTTTTTCTCGATTTTGTTTAAATGTACATAGCCATGAACTAATGTGTAACATGCCCACATCTGAACAAGTATCTCTAACTTATATTCATCTTTTCTGACTTCGGTGCATTTTATTTTAACACTCACTGACAATGCATTCACTTACTACTTATAAAACATTAAGTTTCTAGGACTTTGCTATCATAAATAAGATGAAAGGTCAGAATATGTTAAATTGGAAACATTCTAGAAACTTAGGGGTGAATATTGGCTCTAGTCAATGGATCAATTGCCATTTTTTTGACACCAAGTTTTTGCTGGTGTGGAGATGGAAGACACTAACCTTTACCACTTTGATCCCTAGAATTCCTAAATGTATTTTCATGATATAACTTCCCAGGTATAGTGACTTATTTTTCTGAATCAAGAGACAGAGCACTAGACACAGATAAATGTGCTGAAATGAGCATTGTAAACAGAGAGTTTGAAATCCATTCAGTTTGTGGATCCTGAGGAACTTAACAGAAGACCATGGCGGAGGGGAAGGAAAAAAAAAAAAGTTAGAGAGAGAGGGAGCCAAACCATAAGAGAATTTTAAAAACTGAGAATAAACTGAGGGTTGATGGGGGGTGGGAGGGAGGGGAAAGTGGGTGATGGGCACTGAGGAGGGCACCTGTTGGGAGGAGCACTGGGTGTTGTATGGAAACCAATTTGACAATAAATTTCATATTAAAAAAATAAAAAATAAAAAATAAATAATAAAAGAAAAGGAAATCCATTCAGTTTAGTTCAGCAGACACTTACAAAGCGTTTATTAGAGAAACTTCCCACCAGCACTTGAAACTTGGCCCTAACCACATGGTTTATATGTGTCATTACCCTCTATGAGCCTTATTCCTTGGTTGGGAATAATGTTACCAACCCCAATGACTACTATTAATCAGATTAAATTAAATCGTGAAAAATAGTAGTTCTCAATCCTGGCTGTGTCTTAGTATCACCTGGAAAGATTTGAAAACCTATACCTTCCCCCAGAGTCTGACTTAATTGGTTTGGTGTGGGGTCAGAGCTCCAATAGTTTTTAAAACCCCAGGTGATTGTAATGTGCAGCCTGGGCTGAAAAGCACTGAGATAAGTGAAAGTTCCCGGCTCAGTGCCTGGCATTTCCTGAGGAACCCTGACCTCTTTCTCTTCCTTAAGTGTCAGACTCTGTTGGGCACTGGGGACACAAAGGTCAGACATACCCCTGTCCTCAGGTTGCTCTCCGGCTCGTGGGGAGGGTCGACAAGGAAAGAAATCATTACTCTGTGGTGTGATAGGTGCAATAAAAGAGATTTGGATAAAGAAGAAAAGCCATGCTGGAGAAATGATTGACTATCTCAGACAATCTAGGGCATTTGGTATCGTAAGTCACTGTTGGTCACATTTCCACCTGGACACATGACCTGGGCTCCAGGCAGGCCCCGCACTAACTTACTGTGTGGCTATAGGCAAAGTTTCTCTCATTAGTGCTTGACTTTCCTTATCTATTAAACAACATCCATTTAAAAAAGTGGTCCATTCCCCACCCCATCCCCACCACCACCTCACAAAACTGTTGGGACATGAAAGAAGGAACAATAGAACACTTTATAAACATATAATTAATGACATGCATGTTCTGGGAGGGAGAACTGCTTTCACATCAGTATCTAAACATGGTGAAGTCTGTTCCGTCTTAAAACAAAACAAAAATAACTTCTTCAACCCCATGCCCCTTGTAGGTTCTCTCTCTCTCTCTCTCTCTCTCTTTCCCTTTCCCCCTTCAAAGACAGAGTTTGTTAAAAGTATTTACTACACTTGCTATCTGCACTTCCTCATTCCCCACCCATTTCTCAACCCTTCACAGCTTGGCTTCTGTTCCCCTCAGCTCTACTTACTGAAGCTGCTCAGGCCAAGGTCATCAAGTGCTGTTCTGGTTTTTATTATGATACTGCTGACCATTCCCTTCTTTGGAAACACGATTTTCCGTGGACTTGTGTGACACAGCATTCTGCTGGGTGCCCTTCTATGTCCCTGGCCATACCTTTCCAGCCACCTTTGCTAGCCATTCTGTTGTTCAGATGTTAGAATCTGTCAGGGTTCTGTCTGTCCTAGGCTGCCTTCTCCTTTCATTCTCCACAGCCTTCCTGCATGATCTCATCCCCCTCGTCACTTTAATTATCATCTCTCTGTAGCACAGCCCCCAATCTATGTTTCTCCTCTGTCTTTCTTTGGAGCTCCAACCCTTTCTATCCAACTTCCCTCTTAATATTTCCACTTTGATATCCCACAGGCACATCAATTGTATTGTAAAACAGAACTCATTATCTTTCTCCAGATTCCAAACAAACTCTTCCTTTTGTTTGGACCAGCTCAGAAAATTCCATGGGCATTTAGTCCAGAATCCTTCCAGTCATCTGTGACTCCTTTCACTCCCCCACCCTCAATGGCAACAGGACTTAGTCACTGAGTCCTATTGATTCTGATCTCCCAAAAATGTCCTCTTCTCCCTACTCCTGTAGTCTAGATGACCATGATGTCACTCTTCTGCTCAACCATCTCCCAGCCCCATGACTTTCTATATTCTTAAAGATAAGACATTTTAACTTTGCCTACAAGGTCTTGAATGTATTTGCCTGTCTCTCTAACTCCTCTTACCCTTCTCTTCTCTCTTTATAGTTCTTACTGTGGGGATGCAAAACTTTTAGGTCCCTGAACGCTCCTTGGTTTCTCTTACCTTTGGGTCTTTCACTTGTCAGGATACTTTTCCTTTCCCCTTTCACCCTGTCCTAGCAAACTCCTGCATGCCCTTCAGAATTAAGATGATATGCCACTTCCCCCACAGCACTTTCTCTGACTCCTTTAGTCTGAGTTTCTCGTCCCTCTTGTTTATTCTAATAAATCCCTATGCCTACTCCTTTTATAGGCTGGTCAATAATCACCTGTTTCTCTATCTCTACTACCAAACTTGATAGCAAGGACCAGACTATGACTTTCTTGTTCTCTGCTATATTTCCAGTGGCTAGCATAATGCTTGGTACATAACAGATGGTTAATGTATACTTGTCAAATGAATGAATAAATGATGAATAATGAGTGAATGGAAATAAATAAGAAATAGTCTCTGCCCTCAAGCAGCCCACAGTTTAGTGAACATTAAAGATATAGGTGCAATTATCTTTAACAAAAGTGAATGGAAGAAGTAGTAATTCAGGATGCAAAGTACTAAGAAAAGGAAAAGGAGAAATTACTTTCAACAGGCAAAATTGGTGAAGATACTTTAAAGAAGAAAGCATTGCAGTGAGCCCTTAATAAAATATTAACTATCATATTAGATGATGATGATAGTATTCAGATGATAGTAACTACTATATGTGAGTAATTAATTCATAGGATAGTAACTACTATATATGAGTGCTTATACTGTGTGAGGCATTGTGGTAAATACCTTGCATGTAGTATCTTATTTATTCCTTTCAATAACCTATGAATTGGTTCTTTTTATTTTCAGTCTATAGACAAGGAAACAGAGAGGTAATATATGTTAAGCAAGTTTGCCCAACCAGCTAGTGGAGGAGCTAGAAATATTCATGGGCGAGAACTGTGTCCCATTTTTCTTTAAGTCTCAGTGCCTAGCACAGGGCCTGGCACAAAGTAGTAATTCATCAGCAGTAATCAAATTAAACTACCAAGAGCTAATGTACAGCATGATGATTATAGCTCATAATTCTGTATCACATAGTTGAATGCTGCTGAGAAAGTAGATCTAAAATGACCTCACAACAAAAAAGAAATGGTTACTGTGTGACAGGATGTAGGTCATAGCTAAGGCTATGGTCGTAATCATTTTGCAATATATAAAAGTATCAAATCAACACATTGTCTGCCTTATGCTTATATAACGATAAGTGTCCATTATATCTCAATAAAGCTACAAAAAAATGAAACAGAACAGAAAGTTTTCAAATGAAACAATGGGAAGACAGAATTTCAAAAAGCTGAAAAGCAAGCCTTGACTGTGATAGGGTCAGAAACAGGCCATGTTCTTTTTTAAAGGGCCTCACAAAAACCAAACTAAACAAAAAAACCACAGTTCTGTCTGGAAACATCCAAGGATCCTGTTTAATATTAACCAACAAAACTACAAGCATGTCTGTGCTGACTCAGCCTTCCACTCCATTAGCAGCCCTGCCTCCTGGAAATGAATGAAGGAAACTCAAAGGCCTAGGAATGTTTTACTGATGTGGTATAGATTAGCTTTGGTAGTGAAGATTGGAAGGGATATAAATAACCCACAACAGAAAGAACTGCCATATGGACAAGTGCATACTTTAATGACAAGCGGTGGTTATGGCCACCCCCTCTCCTCTCCTGAATGCCATTCCCTCAGGAGTGCCTCAACACTGGACCTAGTGGCCAGGACACCCATGGGCAGTTTACTGAAGGAAAAAAAAAAAAACCCTGTCAGAACTGTCATTCTCTCTTTTGCTTCTGTCACCCCATGACTTGTTTGTGAAATTCCTAAATTTGGTTGTGAGCTGACTGTTTTGACAGTCTGTCTTAATGAATGTTTTTCTTAAGTTCTTGGGGGTCTGCATATTTTCTGCATCTGGGTGATATGAAAAGACTTTCTTCTTTTTAGGAGCTAGGGAGCTTCTTAAAATGTCTCTCAGAGAATCTACCATACCTCAGATCTTCAGTGAGAACTGCAGAGATCTATTGCTGAAAAATAATTTTCTTTCCTTGGAGGTTCAACTGAAAATGAGCTTTAATTATTTTAGTAAGATAATTTTAGAGAGATAAATAATAATTTTCAGTGAGTTTCACTGAGTTCTTGAACATTATGGTTCTGTTATATTTCACCTCCAATGAGAGCAACCTACTATCTGCTTTATCAAGTACCTATCATCTGCTTTATAAAGCTAGGGTTGCCTAATGCATGAGAAATCAAGAAAACTAGAGGCCTCTTGGAAGATGTCACAGGTCACTGTTTAATGTGTCACACAGATTGAGACAAAATTAATATTAAGGAAATCCTTTCTAATTGGGTCTATTCGTTTCCTTCAGCCCGTTCTAGGAACTAAAAATTTGACTGCAGTAGTCAAATAGGGTGTATCAGGATCAAGTCTTTGTCACAATAATGGTAAATAGTCTCAAAACCATGATTTTTGGAAAAGCAAAAGGACTTAATGAAAATGAATGTACCACTTGTTGTGAGAAATATCTACAGGTGACCATATAGGAAGCCTGAACATAAACATACCCCAAGGCATTCAGTAGAGTCCTAATATATGCTATCAATTCGTCCTCAATAAGAAATTTATGGAAACTTGTGACCACATGTAGCTAAAGAATGGTATGTGTTCCATATGTTCTCTATTTCTCTTATCCCTGTACTGCATATGCCTTGCCATCTCCTTCTCTTTCATGAGCTGACAGCTTTTATCCCTTGCAAGTTGGTATTAAAATATCACTTCCTAGTAATAGGTGTCTTAGTGTTTAAGGAAAAATGTTAGTCCCTGCTTAGATTCCTACTTAATTGCAGTCTTCAAAAGCAGTGTTCCTGAGGAGGTTTTGCATTTCTCCAGCACGCTCTGCAAAATGCCCACTGCTTCTGAAACATTTCAGTGGAAATGGTTTCTCCCTGTGTGTATTTATGAAGCCTGCTGCTCTCTGTCTCTAACCCAAACATGATGCAGCCGATGGCTTTAACAAGGTCTGCCATGGCCGTGGACGTGGAAATGGGAGCAGAGGTTGCTTTTGATCCTTTCCATCGGTAGAGTGGATCCCTTACTGGATTCTGAAATGAAAACAGAATCGTGATCACCAAGATATTTCCTGTGTCCTGTTAATTACTTTATAACCGTCCTCCCAGGCATATGCATTAAATTTACCATGCTCTCCACATAGTCCAAACACTTCAATTATCATTCAGCCCTTTTTACCTTGTTTCAAGTAAGCATAGCTATTTTGTTTAGTAGTCTTAAATAGTTTAGAAGCAGCAAATATAAATAAACTAGAAGGATTTGCAAGGGGCAGACACAGCTAGCAATATGACAGCATGAAAAAGCCAATGATCATATATAAGCTAGCCAAATAAGGCAAGGCCTGGTGATTTCAGAATAGATGCAAAAAATAATTCTGCAAAAAAAATTGCGCAAGGTTAATTTATGTTCCATTTTGCCTGCAGAGGAACATAAGAAAGGGTATGATATGATTTACAAAGATTGCATTCAAAAACTAAAACTAATAAGAGAGCTTTGGAAGTTGCTGAATTGTCTACACAATGTGGAAAGACTAAGGGGAGGGAGGGTAGATTTGGTGGTAACAGACCTGGTTTAATTTGTAGCTCTTCTTTTTTAGCTGTGCAAATGGGAAAATTCCTTAACCTCTCTGAGTTTCAGTTTGCTTCACTATATAGTAGAAAACATAATTTTCATTCATGGTGAGAAGTGAGAAGTAAATAAGATAACATAAGTAGAGGCTTTAGCTCACTGCTTGGCACATTGCTAATGCTCAGTATACTAAAATATTCCTACTTCTGTAAACCTCTGGACAACTTGGAATACATGAGACATTTGTGTACTTTAAAATGCCATTGCAGTAAAGCCATACGCTCCCTTATAGGGAATTCATTTTATTTTCAGGGAGATTCACCACTTGCCTATAAAATTAGAAACTTGGCATCAGAGAGCATGAAGATGAGAAAGAGAAAACACTGTATTGGTTGACTCTCCCTCCTCCCATAAATGGCAACTTTGCTCACTACTTTGGATGTCTGATCTTACAGGGCTTGCCAGCCCATGGATTGGGTTGACGCTGTGAGAGTGAGTTGAGCCACTGTGCATGGATTGGGGTTTGGCCTGATCACAAGCTGTCAGCTGGGGCCTGGAGGAGTGAATCACAATTTGGCTGAAAGCTATTCTCTTACAAGGTTAGGACCAAGTTACTGCCTTCCCCAAAAGAAGAGTCACAAGAGGAAGGACTCTTAGAAGAAGGGCCTGTACAAACTGTGGAAAGCAGTATTGGGAATCAGCTTGGAAGTTTCACAGAAAAATTTTAAAAGTAGACTTTCTCTAACCTTGCCTTCTCAAGATACTCATTACACACACACACGTGCGCACACGCGCACACACACACACACACACACACACACACAATTTTAACACTCCATACTTCTGCTCAAGCAACTCCCTCTTTTTCCTCCTCTTCTTGACCTGTCAACCTTATGTTCCAAAGATTCCACACTGGTCTCTACTCCTGTGAGATCTCTTCGGATTCCTCAGACTGGATTATGAGGGTCTCCTCTGGGTCCCCAGAACCCTGCATTTATCACACTGCAATGATAGCCTGAGCCTCTGGATTTTAACTTTGTCTATACCTTAGCACCTACCTTGTGGTTAGAACATTTTGTAAGTACCCAAGAAAGGTTATTTGAGCTGACCTGAAGAAGGGTCAGGGGCTCCAAAAGGTTGCACATGAGGGTCATTTCAGAATGAAGACCTTCAGGCTGGAGAATGAGGAATTGTGTAAACTATAGCTTCCTTCTGGCTGGTTGGTGTAAACCTTCAGAGTGTCTTACCAGCAGGCCTTTTCTTCCTCCCTTGCTTACTCCTGATACACTCTTACAGATTGTATCCACTTCCCTGCTTTGGGGAAAATACATGGTCCTTGGAACTTTACCAAAGACCCTCAAAAAGTAAACAAACAGAAATACTCATTTATTGAGCTCCGTATTATGCCAGCTGCATTATTTTATTCAAACCATATCACATCTTTGTGTGATATTATTAGGCCCCATTTTATGAATGAGAAAACAGAGGTTCTAAGATTTTTCCCAAAGTTATACAGCTACATCTCAAACTCTCTTGTTTTGTTTTGTTGCACTTAAAGCCAATAAAGAGAGGCAAAGTTGCGTGTGGATGCTGACGGTAAGTACTGATGTTCAAGACAGTATTTCAGAGCTTACAAGGTACTTTGAATTCTGAAAAGCAGGCAGTGTAGGGATCTTCCACACTGTCCTCCTAGGGAAGCAAAGTGCAGAAAAGTTAAGCAACATCCAAACAGTCACACAGTTCAAGTCATCTGACCTCAAGACTATGTCCCACAGCTCCAAAGGCTTGACTGGTTTTCAGCACTGGTGTTGACTCAGCTCAGACTTGCAGAGACAGTGAAGCCGTTTTTGTGGCCACAGAAAGAGACCTGTCTTCTTTAATCATCTGGTGCAGAATGTACTTATTTACTTATTTATAGCTCACATCATTCCTCTAAGGATTTAAAATGATTTTATATTGTATTAAGCCACCTAATCACATAAGCCAATTAATCCAAACCATTTGATTTCTTTGTATTCATGACAAGAACTAACCAACCTAGATAAAATTTCCCCTTACCTTCCTCACAAATCTGCTCTAGCCCACTGCCCCCTCCTGGCCCCCTGCCCCCACCCCTTACAAACCTGCTGGCAATGTCATAGCCAACCTCTCTCTGCTCCCAAATCTATACCTCCATGTGTTCCTCCAAACTGTGGGCCCTTCTCAGCTCTAACACCTATCTCCCTCACCCCAATCCCTTTCCCCTGATTTAATCATCCTCTGTGTAGAACTTCTTGTTCCTCTCTTTAAAAACGTATTGCCCCCTTTCTTATAGTAAAGCCAGCTTTCACATACTTTTCTCTCTGACAACCCCAACTGGATGAGGACAGGGACTCTGTCTTTTATCTTTGTATCCTTCACAATGCCTAGCACGATGCCTGGTACACAGTCATGATCAGTCCATGATTTACCTCTCTCCAGGCTCAAAGAGTTTGATAGTCTAGGTAGAATTGTATGTTTTATTTGTTTTTATGGGTGAACAGGAAGGTAAAGTTTATTACTTGATATTGATACACCTAATATTCTCATGGTTCCCTCCCGTCCTATAGGCTTTTAATGTAATATCACCTTCTCAGTGAGACCTTCCCTGGCTAGCCTGTCCCAAACTTCAAGTTCATCTCCATAACCCATTATCTTCCTGCCTGATTCTTCTCCACGGCACTTATTACTACTTCAATGTAGTATATAGTCTTCTTGTTTTACTTACTATCTATTTTCCACATTTAAAAGTATGCTCCATGAGAGCAGGAGTTTTGTCAGTTTTGTTTGCTATTTTACCTCTGGCACCTATAACAGTGTCTGGCACATAGTAAATGGTCAAAAAGTCTTTTTTGAATGGATGAATAAATACTACTATATATTGTCATAAAGTGGGAACTGGAGGGCCTTATCAGCAACCTTATCACTTCTGTTGTGATACTGCCATGTGTGACTTTAGGGTAGTATTTAGGATGATGGATCTCAGCATGGGTTATGTTCATCATCTAAGGGACACAGAGAGACTAGGTGGGACTGAAGTTTGCACACAATTACCAGAGTCAGTGCTTGGGCAAATTACTTAATCTATCTATGCCTTAGTTTTCCCATCTGTAAAATGGGGACAGTATTAATATTTCAGAAGGTTATTGAAAGGATAAAATCTGTGTAAAATGCTAAGAACAGGAAGTTCTCAATAAATGATAGCTGTTATTATTTCCTCAGTCTTAGAAATCATCCATATGGATACATTGATTCCACATCTCCTTAATGTTTTGTGGCTTATTATATCTGTGGTTTTTAGTTGCAGTCATATTATTATTTACTCTCAATAATTTTTACATTACTTTGGTTGGCTATGTTCTAAAGACATTACAGTAAATTTGTTACCAAACACTGCTGCAGTATTTACATTTCTGAATTTTAATCATAAGTGGTAAATGTAAAAATAGAAGTCCTGCAAGCACAGAGATGGACTTCTTGGATACAGTGTGCTTTTTGCTTCCCTCTGCTATGAGTGAGTTTCTTTGACAGAGTAGCTGGTAGGATGAAGATGCTGAAGTTTGAGGACCCTTGAAAAAGACAGAGCTTTGCAGCAAATGAATAACCCGCAATTTATGATTCTACCTCCTAAAGATCCCTTGTTAGTTACCTCAGCTCATGATTGCCTATTCTCTTCTGAATTAGCCCTTTGGGTAGAATGAGGGTCTAATTCAATTAAACCATTGGATTATAATTATAATTTTGAAATAGAAAATCCTCCAGGGAATGTGATATTTATTATTGGACAGACTCATACACCTTGCAGCTGCCAGCTGGGTACATTTCCCCATCTCATGACATTGAGGAGCAGCATGATACAATGGAAGCAGCAATGCATGAATGTTAGGTTTGATAATAATTCTTGCATTGAAGTTTTTCTTTTTTTTTAATTTTTTATTGTTTATTTAATACTTTTGAGAAACAAAGGCAGAGCATGAGTGGGGGAGGACTAGAGAGAGAGGGAGACACAGAATCCCAAGCAGGCTCCAGGCTCCAAGCTGTCAACACAGAGACCGATGTGGGACTCGAACTCACGAACCGTGAGATCGTGACCCCAGCCGAAGTCTGACTCTCAACTGACTAAACCACCCAGGCGCCCCGCATTAAAGTTTTTCTATCTTGGTAATTATATATTTCTTTTTTGGAAAGTCAGAAATGGTCTTAGGTTTTTGTGGATAATAATTACTAATGTTCATTGAGCCCTTACTTCATGCCAACCGCTATTTTAAGTGGTTTTAAGCTATACCTTGGGGTGCCTGGATGACTCAGTCAGTTGAGCATCAGCTTTGGCTCAGGTCATGGTCTCACAGACCGTGGGTTCAAGGCCTGCATTGGGCTCACTGCTGTCAGCACAAAGCCTGCTTTGGATCCTCTGTCCCTCTTTCTCTCTCTCTCTGCCCCTCCCCGACTCACACTCTTTCTCTCAAAAATAAATAAGCATTTTTAAAAGAATTTTTTTAAAAAGAGCTGTACATTTATCAAGTTAATTAATCTTCAGAATTACTCTTTGAGGTAGGCTTAATTATATCCCCATTTTACAGAAGAAAAAAACAGAGGTAGGTGTTTGGTATATCCCCATTTTACATAAGAGCAAACAGAGGCATAGAAAGGTAATTTTCCCGAATTTACACAAGCAGGAATTGGTTGAGCTACTATTTGAATACAGGCAGACAGCTCTAAAACCCTATTCTTAACCTTTATACTAATCTGCCTCCTGAAGATAAAGGCCATGCATCTCAGAAACTTCCTTACATAAACTGTCAACAAACATTGATGTGCCACTCGTGTCATGATCCATGCTACTCATGAAGCTTTAAAGACAAATACCACACTTCGAACAATGACTACAGCCCATAGCTCTGTGTGTTCCAGCACAACCATAGTTATCTTCTCTACAGAGAAGTTAAATTAATTAGCTCAGGAATAATTAAGACTATTTTATCAGTGCAGCCTATTTTCTTTCAGTCATCTGTCTTCTCTCCCCATGGCCCAGCACAAGTCTGACTCCATGGGTACTCAAGACAGCATATGAGCAAGGAAGGAAGTGTGGCACTAGGTGAGGCATAAAAGGCAGGGAGTGTCCAGGACATGCCTCTAGAGGTAGGACAAAAGCCCCAGCCCTTGTGAAACCAGTGGAGCCACCACCACTGCTCAAAGCCTATGAGAATCTCCCATTAAGCTGAGCCATTAATTTTTGAAATGAAATAGGGAGCTTTCAGCAGATGAAGAGAGCTCAGGGACTGTGGAGTCAGACCAAGTTAACAAGAAAACAGCTGATTAACACCAGCAACATTGCTCCAGGAAGCAAAACCCAAGGCCCAAAGCTGAGACACCTACTACGTGACTGGTCCTACGCTAGAAGCTGAACAGTACTCAGACACCAGGGAGGAGGTCCAAGAGGAACAAATAGATCCCCAGATTTCGAGGGAAGATTAAAGGAGACCTCCAGAGTGGTGCAAGAGAAAAGTCCTCAGAATAGGAACCAAATCAGAGCTGTAGTTAAATACCATCCCTTGAAATACATGTTCTCATATAAGGAAGCATGAAATGCTAAAAGAGCATCTAAGAGTAATCAAAACAAGCCAGGAGGTAAGTTCAGATCAGAGAGGCCAAGTTGCTCACAGGCAAGGAGAAGGGAAGCGTTCCAGAAGCTGAGCAATTCATGATGTCCACAGGCAGGCCCTGCCAGGTGTTGCAGGAGGGCAAGATGGCTGCGGAAGACGATAGGGCGCAAGTCAGGGAAGGCCTCACAAGTCCCAGGCTTAGGATCTTGGACTTCATTCTGAGGGCCATGGGGAGTTGTAGAAACATATTTAGCAGAAGAGTGAAATAGTCAGTATGCCTTTTAAGAAAATTACTCTGATCTCTGAAGTGAAGAATCAGTTGGAGAAGGCAAGCCTGGATATGGGGAGATTAAAGAAGAAGCAGGCAAATGACGATAAGGTCTGACGCAGGGAACTGATACTGGAGACAGGAGCAAGGGATAGAGGTGGGAGGAGAGATGAGATGATTCCCTGAATCCTGAATCCATCTCCCCAAATGGCATGGGGTGTGCCGTCTCAAAACCTAGACGCTGCCTCTTAGCCCTCCCTCTCACACTCCCCTCCATCCAAGCCATCACCATTCCTTTCTGTTTTCGCTCCGAAATCCTTTAGATCCTTCCACTTCTCACCATCTCAACTTCTTTCATTCTCTGGTAAACTCCCACCATTTCTCCTGTATTTTTATAACGCCCCTAACTGTCCACCCTAAGTCCGCTTCTATTTTCCCCTCTTCCACCACCATATATCCGCTATCCATACTCCTCATTACAGCTAACATTTTTGTTTGGTTCTTATTTTAAATGATCTTAATGGAAGTGTGATTGACACACAATAAATTGCGCATCTTTAAAACGTACAATTTGAAACAGAGAGACACAGCAAAAAACAGACTCAACTTCAGAGAGCAAACAGATGGTTTGTAGAGGGGAGGTAAGCAAGGAGGATTGGTAAAATAGATGAAGGGGATTAAGAGTAAAAGTGTTTAATAAAAAAGCAAAGTGTAGAATTTGGTAAATTTTTGCGTATGTATGCACCCTTAAAGCTATCACCACGATCAAGATAATGAGCAATTTACTACCCCCAAAATTCCCTCATGTCCTAATCTCTTCCTCTCATCCCTCCCCACTCCCACTCATCCCCAGATAGCCACTGACCTTCTTTCTGTCACCATAGTTAGCATTTTCTAGAGTTTTGTAAACAGAATCATAAAGGATTTTTCCAGAATTTTATACAAGTGGAATCATGGACATGTGTGCTTTTTTTTGTTGGGCTTCTTTTACTCTACATACTTATTTTGAGCTTCAACCACATTGTTGTGTGTATCAGTGGTTCATTCCTTTTTCTTGCTGAGTATAATTCCATTGTATGGATATACCACAATTTGTTTATCCACTCATTTTTGTTGGTGCACATCTGAATTGTTTCCAGGTTTTAGCTATTCTGAACAAAGCTACTTTGTTTTTTTTTTTTATCTTTTATTTATTTATTTATTTATTTATTAACATTTTCAGGAAGTTTTTTATTTATTTATTTTTCTAATATATGAAATTTATTGTCAAATTGGTTTCCATACAACACCCAGTGCTCATCCCAAAAGGTGCCCTCCTCAACACCCATCACCCACCCTCCCCTCCCTCCCACCCCCCATCAATCCTCAGTTTGTTCTCAGTTTTTAAGAGTCTCTTATTGAACAAAGCTACTTTGAATAGTCACATGCAATTCTTTGTAAGGGCTTATGTTTTCATATCTCTTGGAGACAGCTTTTTTTTAAAGACACTGCCAAACGTTTTCCAAAGTGTCTATACTATTTTACATCCCCAGCAATGTATGAAATTCTGACTCCTCCATTCCTCCAAGTACTTGGTATGGTAAATCTTTTTAATTTTAGTCATGCTAATAGGTATGTAGTAGTTTTAATTTGTATATCTCTAATTACCAATGATATTGAGCATCTCTTTATGGGCTTATTTGCACATCTGTTTCTCTCCTCTGATAAATTGTCTGGATCTTTTACCCACTTTTTTATATAGGTTGCTTATTTTCTTATTGTTGAATTTTGAGAGTTCTTTACAAACATATGCTGGATTCAGGTCCTTTATCAGATATATATTTTCAATTTTTTTTCTTTGAATCCATTGTTTGTCTTATAATTGTCTTAGCAGTTCTTTAAATGAACAGAAGTTTTAAAATTTTGATCAGGTCCATTTTATCAATTTACTCTTGTGGATAATGCTTTTAGTATTATAACTAATAATTCTTTGCCTAATCCAAGGTTACAAAGATTCCGCCTGTGTTTTCTTCCAGAAATTTTAGGGTTTCAGGTTTTACATTTAGGTCTATGAGCTATTCTGAGTTAATTTTCGTAAATGATGTGAGGTATGGATCAAAATTCTCTTTTTTCTTCCATATAGACCACCAATTGTCCTAGCTCCATTTATTGAAAAGACTGTTCTTGGGGCATCTGGGTGACTCAGTCAGTTAAGCATCTAACTCTTGATTTTGATTCAGGTCATGATCTCAAAGTTGTGATACTGAGCCCCACAACGGACTCTGCACTGGGCATGAAGCCTGCATGGGATTCTCTCTCTCCCTCCCCCTTTCCCCCTCCCCTGTTCTCACATGTGTGCACATTCTCTCCCTCTGTCTGCTTGTCTGTCTCTCTCTCTCTCAAAAGAAAAAAAAAAAGAATACTGTTCTTTCTCCACTGAATTGCTTTCACATCTTTGTTGAAAATTAGTTGTCTGTGTATTTGTGGGTCTGTTTCTAGACTCTGTTCTGTGTCATGAATCTGATTATACCAAAACCAAATAGTCTTGATTACTGAAGGTTTATAATAACTCTTGAAATCAGGTAGTGTTCATACTTCAACTTTGTAATTTTTGCAAGTTGTTCTAGGTCCTTTGCATTTCCATATGAATTTCAGAACCAGTATGTGATTTTCTATAACAAAGCCTGCTAGGCTTTGGTGGTTTTTGTTTTTGTTTTTGTTTTTTTTTTATTTGTTTTGTTTTTGGGTTTTTTGTTTGTTTGTTTGTTGCAATACAAATCTAAGTATGTGTATTTCCTTTTAAACTCTTCAGTAGCTTTCTTCATTTTTAGGCTAACTTGCTCCCAGATTATATGCCCTGGCCTAGAAGGCTCTGTGGAGTCTAGACTTGACCCTCCTCTGCAGTCTCCTATTTCTTGGTTCCCACCTCTGTAGCCCAGGCACTCGTATCTCCTCCAGCTCCATGAACGTGCCCTGTTCCCTCCCAGCTCAAGGCAGGCACTAGTGCTATTTCCTCTGATAGGCACCCCAGCTCCATTCCACTCACATCCCTCTGCCTGCATAACTCCAAATGTCTTTACCCCATGGAAGTCTTAACTGAGCCCACTCCTACACCCAACTACATCAGATACTCCTGTTAAATATTTAATAATTCCCAATATTTTCCTTCATGTACTTATTTCCTTCATGACACTTATATATGTGAATATGTAATTTCTCAAATTGTCTACAGACTATAAGTACTATGAGGACAGAATCTGTGTTTGCCTATCTTTGTACTCTACCTAGCAAAAAACTTGGCAAATAGTAGGTGCTCAATAAATATTGGTTGAATGAATGAATAAGGTAGAATTTTTGGAGTCCTCACTCTTTTGCTTCATATCAAGGTGGATCTGGGACTTAGAGCAGGTCTGAGCTGATGGGCAAGGAGACCATAAAGATGAAGTTAAGCCAAGGGAGACCAGGTTGCCTGACCCTGCCCAGGGCTCACCCAGCCACCCAGTGTGGATCCAGTATGCCATCTTGATGAAATCACTTTTTAGTGATACATTCATTTGCAACAGTTCATGCTCAGACATTTCCACTCAACTTCTTTTCACTGCCTTAAAATGTGTGACCTGGAGGAGAAGATGAACAATAAAAGAAAAGAAGAGGAGAAAGAAAGAAGAAGAGAAAGAAAGAAAACTTAAATTATTGTTTGGGAATTTTATCTTCACCTTTTATCCAAACAACTGTTTAGCATAACTGAAGCAACTTTTGCTTCATTCATTTTCTACTAGTTTGAGATGAGGTAAGAGGAGTTGGCTAGCCCTCCAACCTAAGGCCTTGTGATCATGTTAGAAAATAAAACTGTATTCTGCACCTTTCAGGCTTGGTAGAGGAATCTCAGAAAAGAAGCATTCCATGGTGCCAGCATTCCATGGGGGTAGCTCCACACCTGTTCACCTCACCCCCCAAGAACCAAAAGCCCAAGGGTAAAACCTCAGCTCTGAATTCTAGCTATGTGGCCATAACCCACTGTCTTCACTTCTTGGGACTTCTCATGTCACCTTTATAAAATCAGGGTAAAATGTATCCCTCCTCTACCTATCTTACACCACTGTTGGGAAACTTAATAAGATAATAATTAAGCTACATAGAGCAGCTATTATGTGCAAGGTACCATGCTGATCACTTTACAGATGTGAATTCCAATTATCATAATAGCCTTCTTAAGGTAGATATTAGTTTTCTCATCTTCTGAATCAGGAAACTAAAACTCGGAGAGGAAAACTCGCAAGTGCCCGAAATTGCAAAGATTCCTGAATGCCAGGCTTAGTGTTTACACGTTAAAGGACAATGTGGAAAGGGTTAAATAAGGATATGACAAAGTCAGGCTCCGGTTTTAAAACGATCTTGCCAACAGCCGAGTGCAATGTGGTTTGGAGGGGGGAAACTTAAGGGTCCGAAAAATGGAAAGGAGACGTATAATAGGGTATGTTACCATTTTCAAAGCATTTTTTATATCCTTTCAATTATTTGCATCTCGAACCCTGTGAAGTAGGGAGGAAGACATGATTACTGGCTTTTTTGAATATGGAATCTGCAGTCTGAAAATAGTATAAGTACTTTGTTCCCCTATCACGCAGCTCACAATAGCAAAGCTGGGTCTAAAACACAGAACTCTGGACTTTCAGTGCACTTTCTGTCATAGTATTCCTCAGCTGCCTGTAGACAAGAAAACTGGTTGTGCTGCCACTGACTATATGACATCATCAGGTCCCTTGCCCTCCCTGACCCTTATCCCCCCAACTATAAAATTATAGGGCCAGGATAGATGCTCCGTCTTGGGTTTTTGCACTCCGTTTTCCTGATATGGTCATCTCTCTTTGGGCCTCCACAGGCACCTCCTGTCCCAGCTGGGTTAGGGGAAGAAGGTGGGGAGAAATGAGCTTTAGCTGGCCAGTAAAAGAGGCTGGAATGGGATGGCTTAGTTACAAAAGGTTAAAATCAACTTGCTTGATTGATTATGAATTTTAAGCAGTTTTTCTTCAGTGCAATCAGCTCTCTCCCATCGTCATCACTCATTAGGGAAAGATTTCCATTCCAGTGGTGATTGAGGATGTTGCCCAGCATTTGCATTTTGCATTCTACACACTAAGCACCTTGCTGTCAGAATTATGAGCTGTTTCTCTTCCCTGGCCCCTGCCTCTCCTTCCCTGCCGGTCCTGTGTCCCTTGCTGAGATGGTGAAAAGTGACCCCAGAGGAGAGGGCAGAAAGGTCACAGCCATATTGACCACTGGCTGGCCCATGCCTGATGGTCAGCCAGCCGGCCTCTGACAGGATGATAGAAAGGGCTGCCTCGCGGCCTCTTTCTCTCCTCTTCTAATTGGCCTTTATGAATATTTAATGAAATCAAGATGGAATTCAATCAGAAGCTTTACCTGCTGCCTCTCTGAGAGAAAGAAGAAAAAAATGGCAGTATATTATCAGATTTCTCTAGCCACAGGGCAGAAGCAATATGCCCCGAAATCTCTCTGATACTCAGGTACTCAGCAGCCCTTACTGCCCAGGTGCTTCTGCTAAGTCCAAAGACATGAGCCCTTTTTACCAGGGGGAAGCTGCAGTTTTCCATGTGCCGTACAGGTAAAGGGTTTGTGTCTGGTGAGGTCAAAAGAATGTGCTGAAGCACACACTCAAGCTGAAGATGCAGTCTCAGAAAATCCTTTTAGCAAATACTCTCTCCCTGTCTACTGGAAATCTCTTGGTTTTGCAAACAAAACACACTTTATTTTTTCTGTCACTAGATTATTTGTTCATTATAGAAAAATTGTAAATATAGAGAATCAAAAGTAAAACTTGCTTATACTCCCACCACCCAGAGATAAATAGGGTTAATATTTTTATATGTATTTATCTAGTCACTTTCAACCACTATACGTACTCACATAATCACTCAGTAAGTAATGTCTTGTAACCTACCTTTTTTTGAAATATACAATGTATAACTAGATAGTAATCTATAATACCATATATAATGGCCTACTTTATTTTACTGTATGGATGCACCTTAAGGTTTTAACAAATTTCCACTCGTGGTACTTCCTTTCAAGGATCCTCATGGTGACTTGATGGCTTTATGCAGAAGGATAGCGTAAGAACCTGGGCTTTGGAATCAAAGAGATGTGGATTCGAACTGAAGCACATCAAGATATTAGCTGTGTATTCTTGGGAAATTTAACCTCTCAAGTCTCCATTTTTTCATCTTGAAAGAAAACCTGTTTTTTTTTTTTTTGTTTGTTTGTTTGTTTTTTAATTTTTTTTTTCAACGTTTATTTATTTTTGGGACAGAGAGAGACAGAGCATGAACGGGTGAGGGGCAGAGAGAGAGGGAGACACAGAATCGGAAACAGGCTCCAGGCTCTGAGCCATCAGCCCAGAGCCCGACGTGGGGCTCGAACTCACGGACCGCGAGATCGTGACCTGGCTGAAGTCGGACGCCTAACCGACTGCGCCACCCAGGCGCCCCAAAGAAAACCTGTTTTGATGAGTAAATGAGAATGTATGCAAGGCACATGGTACAATGCCTGACAGAAAGTAAATGTTCAGTTTATGGTGACTATTTATGTTGTCATTATTAATAATGCTCTGATCAATTTTCTGTAGCTAAATCTTAACCGTTTTATTAAGCTAATTTCCTAAGAGTAGAATTGCTAGGTCAAAGGATTTGCACGTTTTGAAGTCAACCAAAATTTTTTAAAGCTCCTGAGCTATTTCTTTCTCAGACCAGCCTCCTGATTTTGGCTAATGTTTGGTTAACATTTGGGACTCTTGTGGCCAGTACTTGGTGAAACTTTAGACAGGTTTTCTTCCTCTCCTTGGCCCTTGTTTTCCTCATTATAAGATGAGGTATTGGACCGGGTACATTTTAGGTTGGTGAATTCTGTCCTCTACCTCCAGCTCCTCCGTCATAGTCCAGGCAACCCGTTAGAACAGGCAGGTCTGCAGTCAGCTGAGCACCCCCATCTGTCAGGCAGGTATGCATTCATTTAGTGTAGGCTTCCTTTTTCACAAGGGTACCCTTGTGGATGTTAAGTAGTGTCCAATAAATGAATCTATAGACAGAAGATGAGTTCCAGAAGGTTTTTCCTTTCTGTCTGTTTATGTGCATACCTTGAAGGTGTATGTTGTGGGTTGAACTGTGTCCCCCAAAAGGTTTGTTGAAGTCTTAACTCCCAAATCCTGTGAATGTGACCTCATTTGGAAATAGGGTCTTTGCAGTTATACTCAAGATCATACTAGATTAAAGTGACCCATAGATTCAATGACTGGTGTCCTTATAAGAAGGCCATGTGAAAACACAGGGACACAGAGACACCCAGGGAAAATACCATGTGACAAAGGAAGCAGAGATCAGAGAAATGCCACAAACCAAGGAACGTCAGGGACCACTGGCACCCACCACAAGCTACAGGCAAGGAAGTATTCTTCCCTAGAGCCTCCGGAGGGAGCACGGCCCTCTCAGATCCTTGACTTCTGACTTCTGATTTCACTAGAACTGCAAGAGAATAAATTTGTATTGTTTTAAGCCACCCAGCTTGTGGTAACTTGTTACAGCATCCCTAAGAAACTATTACCGGCTACATCCTAATTTTTACTTCTCCTCTTCTGCTATGATGGTACAGGCTATTAATTCCTAAGGTCATTCCTGAGGACAGCATGGTGTAATGAGAAAAGTTCAGGATTAGGAGTCTGACTGTCCTAGCTAAAAGCTGGGAGTGGAACAAGATTCTTCTGCAGTGTCAGTGCAAGGAAATAAATACCATCTTCCAGTCACCAAATCCCCTGCGTGGCCAATAGGGTGCTTTCTTCAGTCACCATAATCGGCCTGAAGTCTAATCTTATTCAAATGACTCTTCCCTAGCAGAAAAAATAAGAAAGGCAACAGCACTAAAACAGGAAGCTGGCCTATGGCCAAATGTCCCTAAGACAGATGCACACTAAACTGCAGTGATCTCTTTGTGTGTCTATACCCCTTACCACACTGGGGGCCTCTCAACACCAGAAGCAATAGCTGATTCATCCTTGCCACTCCAGCATCCAGCTCAGTGCTGGTCCAAAATGTATGCTCAGTGAAAGTTTCTAAAAGAGAGTTTTCAGAGACTGGGTTCTTGTGCTCTTGGTTCTGCTGTTTCAGTTCCTGGAGTTCAGTGTCCTTTTGACACCTGGCTTGTATTTTTGATCAGCTTTGACCTGACCCACCCTACAATTTTTATTTGTTCAAATGCATTTAGTAAGTGATGTAATAATGGTGATAATATCTGCCATTTATGGAAAATTACTCTATATTAGACCCCATATCATTGTAATAGGTATGAATCTTGGTTTACAAACTTAGGAATACAAGAACTATATGTCTTTTTGTACTAAAAGCATTTAAATTGAATCAGTAGCCCACATCCTTCTGAACGAGTAGTAAATTCAATCTCTGTTATTACAGGGCTTCCTACCCCTATATTTTGCTAAGATCCCTGGAGTGCCAAAGTATCAGAAGCAGTGGGGCTAGCCTCTCTGATTATTGGTCATTGATACAGACCAGTTCCCTACGCCTCATGGCCCTGTACTGCTGTTTCCATGCACTTCCTGGGGCATAATGATCTTTGATGAGTCCACCAGACCATAAGTCCACAACCCACCAACCTGAGCACACTCTGAGATGCTGCTATAGAGTGGAGTGCAGGAGACAAATACATCGTCCTTCATCCACCTCCCTGTTTAAGAAATAACCCTCCTCCCTGAATCTCAAAGCCATCCTCCCCTCTCTTCCTTTCCCTCTCAAGGATGTCTGTAGTTCACAGTCTCTTCAGCAGATCCTGGCTTTCACAAAAAACAAAAACAAACAAAAACAAACAAACAAAAGAAAAAAAACCCACAAAAATACCACTGACTCCAAGCAGCTTCTGCTTCCTCCTCCTTTAAAAATCACCAGAAAAATCAAGACTAGTAGCTTACCTATTGCTTGGAGCAGGAGAGGAGGCATAAATACAAGACCATATACACAAATTCTTATTCCAATAAATTATCTGACTATGCTAGTTCTTTTAAAATGATATATTATTTGGGGCACCTGGGTGGCTCTGTCAGTTGAATGTCCAGCTTTTGGTTTGGGCTCAGGCCATGATCTCACAGTTGGTGAGTTCAAGTCCCATGACAGACTCCACATTGACAGTACAGAACCTACTTGGAGTTCTCTCTCTCCCTCTCTCTCCCTCTCCTCTACTTGTGCTCTCTCTTTCTCTCTCGCTCCTTCTCTCTCTTAGAATAAATAAATAAACTTAAATATATATGTTTAAATATATATTTAATGTATATTTATATTATTTATATTTATATAAATATATTTCATATAATGTATTATTTATTATAACATATATAGGTCACCACTATATATATATATATATATATACACACACACACACACATATATGTGTATATATATATATATGTCACCACAGTCACCACAATCCCACAATTGTAGGAATTTTTGCAGATGCAAAAACCAAAACTCAGAGAGATTAAGGTTTCACCAGTAATAAAGAGAGTTCTGGGAGGTGACACAGGTTGGTGTGACATGAAAGGTTGGAGGCTGAAGCACAGCATTTCCACCATCTGTGTTCTGGGTGTGGGGAGGGGAGACTTGATGGCAGTCTTTAAAGGCTGGTTAAATCTGAGTGAGGGAAGGAAAAGGGAGGTTGCAGCACCTGGTGGGAGGGAGAGCAACAGTGAAGCCTGCCTTTTTGTGGGGCTTAATTCTCCCTGTAGCCTGGGGCTCCAGCGTTGTGACTCAGTTCTGTAAGAGGCAGGTACATGCCCCCCTCCCCCCCCCCCCCCCCCCCCCCCCCCCCCCCCCCCCCCCCCCCCCCCCCCCCCCCCCGCAAGCCATGGTCTTGAGGCAAGCCCACAGTACCCAGATCACTGGATCCAGAAGGGTTTCCCATCTCTGCTTCATAATATCCTTAGAATTCTGCCATCCTCCCTTTTGATCCCAGGGCCAAGCTTGGAGGAAATTCCTCCTACTTCAAGATCCAGGGTAAACGACATGAGAAAGAGCTCCCTGTTACCACTGCCTTCCATGGAAGAATCAGCTGTGAATCAGGAGGCCTGGATATGAGTCCTTGCCCTGAAGGTCTTTCCCCCCACTTTCATAAATAAAATGAAGTTCAGCTCATTAACCTCAGAGGCCCTTCCAAATCCTATATGGATTTATGAAATATCCAGCCTGGACCCCAAATTTGACACGTTTCATAATGCCTCACTAACTTCCTTCCAGTGTCCTAGACACACAATGTTATGAGATAATCTGAAAGCCTTATAAAATCTCTCTGGCTTTCACAGTCTCACAGCTTATATACATTCATTTTTCTTAGCTTTAATCCCGATATAGTTTCTAATATTGTCTAATAAGCTCTGGTCTATCTCTCTCACACAGTTTATTGCTATCAAGAATTTTCTCTCCTATCTATACCCCTCCTTTACAACATTTCCTTACCTTTTTTTTCCTTTCCCTGCTGGCAATAATTATAAGTTGTGAAGCCCACAAGAAAATGGATATGAAATAGACTATATATGGTTAGAGATAATGTCACAGGCGTGCGTCTGAAACCTGGCTAATGTGTTTTCCTCCCCATGACACTGAACACAGTCATTATGCCTTGGCAGGGGCAGGGCTTTGGTGATGGTGTGAAAAGTGTTTACATGTAAAGAATGTCTTTCTTTGTTCTGTTGGGCTGTCCCAAGCACTATGTCCTTCCTGTGAGGCTGAGGTTGATGGATCACATTTCTAAGATTCCTGATGGCATTAACTTTGCAAATTGACCTTCCTCTTTCAACTCCTTGATTCCCTGTGATTTTTTTGTTGAAAGTTGGAGGGTTAACAGGATCGGAAAAGAAAATAGTTTCCCTGACCTATGTGTTCTGAGTATGGCCCTGAGGCTGAGGCCAGGACCTAGTCTTTTAAAAAGAAAGGAGACCAAATAACAGTGCAAACTGCCTGTGTTGTTATTTATAAAATCTAAATTCACTAATTACACAAATATATATTGAGCATCTACCATGTTTCAGGTAGTAGAGATTGAGTAAGGAACCAAACACAAACTCCCTCCCTGTCTTCATAGAGCTTATATTCTAAAAGGGGAGAGCATACATAAGCAAAATAAACAAGTAAAATATTTAATATATTAGGTAATGGAAAGTAAGGTGACTATCTAATTTATTGTCCAAACAAGGACACCTCTGAGGGTGAAAGCAAAAAACTATTAATAATTACTCTTGATAAAGAAGTATAAACCAGTACAATGGTCACCCTAAACTGCTATGGAGGAAAACAAAGCCACTAAGAGAAATAAAGGGTGTGGTAAAGCTGTGAACCAGGGGTACAAGTAAAGGAGTGGATGGCAATTTTAAATAGGGTAGTCAGGGGAGACAGCACTATGAAGGAAGTAAGGAAGCAATATATGGATATCTGGTCCATTAGAATGGACCTTGGCTGGTGTGTTCCAGGAGATGCAGGGAAGCCAGTGAGTGACATAGAATGACTGAGAGGAAGGCCAGTTGCAGATGAGGTCACTGGGGTAATGGAGCATCAGATTATGTAGGGCCTTTAAAGATATTTTACTGTTATGGGATGGTGGCCATCTAAAGCTTTTGTGCTGACTTAGTTATTTTACCATTACCACTCTAAATGATGTTTTGAGAATAATCATAAAGGGGCAATGTGTGGCAAGAGTTGAAGCAGGAATACCAGTTAGGGGGCTAGTGTAGTAATCCGGGTGAAAAATAATGGTGACAAGAACCAGCCAGAGGTGGTAAGAAGTGGTCAGCATTTGGATATTATGAAGACAAAGCCAACATGATTTGATGAAGGACTCAATATGGAGCCCGGAAGAAAGAATATTGTCAAAGATCTCTCTAAGTTTCTTTACTTGAACATTGAGGAGAATGGAGTTATGGCATTTCCCTAAGTGATAAGGGAGAGACTATGGGCAGAACAGATTTGGAGAAAGGAATTAGGGGTTTGGATTTAAAATGTTAAATTTAAGATGCCTGCTAAACATTCAAATGGAGATGTTGAAGATACAGTTGGCTATGAGTCTGGAACTTAAAGGAAAATTCAGAGCTGGGGATATAAATTTTGGAATCTGTTTAATTGAGGGAGATCATTTAAGGAGTGAGCATAGATTAAGAAGAAAAGAGATCCACAGACTTGAGTCCTGGGTTATTCCAAGGTTAAAAAGTCTGGGAAAACAAGAGGAACCAACAAAGGGGCTGTGAAAGGAGTGACCTGTGCAATAGGAAGAAAAATAAGAGAGTGTGGTATCCATGAAGTCAGGTTTTGAACAAGGGGTTCAGGGAGGAAGGACTGAGTTGCTGCTGGTCTGTTAGGTTTCGTGAAGACTGAGAACCAACCGTTAGACTTAACACAGAGGTCATGGAGACCTTGACTAGAGTGCTTTTTGTGGATTGGTGGGGTGGCCTTCACGGAGTGAGTTCAAGAGGGAAGGGGTGATGAGGAATCAGGGACAGTGTTTCAAAGGAAGGGAAAAATGAAAAAGTAATGGAAAGGGAAGTGGAGCCAAGAGTTGTTTTATTTATTTTAATAGAGAATTAACAGCATGTTTTTATACCGGTGGGAACAATCTAGTAAACTAGAAAACTTTGGTGCAGAAAAGATAGGCAAACATTGCTGGAGCAATGTCCTTGAGTAGGTGAGAAGGGAAGGGAAGCTAGCAGGGGGAGTGAACAGAAGAGGGGACAGCCTTCGACAGGGGCAGTGTAAGTTCCTCCAGGGTAATGTGAGGAGAAAAAGAGCATGTGAGTGTTAGCACAGATACACGAGTGAATGTGGCGTGGCCTCGTGTTCTTCAGTTGCTCTCACAGTGAAATAGTAAGCAAGGTCATTGGCTTAGACAAGTGAGTTTCATAACATTTCAGTGTTGTCTCTGTTGGGACACACTGTTGGAAGTCAGAGTTAACTGATTCATTCATTCATTGAATATTCACCAGGCACTTACTCTGTGCCAGGCCCTGTGCTTGATGCTTACATGGGAGAGACAGACACACGAACATACACAATCCAGTACAACATGCACTTGAATAGACTCATGCATAGGAAAGAGGAACAACCAACTTGGCCTGAGGAAGTTCAGCAATACTCGGAGAAAAGACGAAAACTGAGTTAGATCTAAGATTATATGAATAGGTATTTTCCAGGTGAAGAAAGGAAGGAAAGTCATCCTACATCCAGAGAACACCATGAGCTAAGGCTATTTAAGTGAAAAAATCCTGGGTATTTTGAGAACATGACAGGCTCTGTCAAAAAGACAACTTGTGACTGGAGAGGCAGTTAGCACCATTCTGTGAAAGGCCTTATGTGCCAGGCTGATGGGTTGGGACAGGTGGAAATCTATAAAGATCTTAAGCAGGCATGTGCTCTGAATGAAAAGACTCAAGCAAAGGTAGGCATGGGTGGCCAGGTCATGGTATGGGACAAGTGGAGCAGCCTCCTTTGAGGGAGAAGACACTGGAGTTTAGAGACAGAAGAATGCCCAGAGCAGGATGTGGTGGAGTCTGCCTTTGCCTTCTGGGAAGAGACTTTGCTCCCTGGGTCTAGAAGTGGCTCCCAATTGACATGCAGAAAGCAGTGCCCACTTTAGTGCTTTTAATAAAAATGGAAAATATGGGTTTGTGTGATGCTTTTAATCATTTTGGAATTGTAAAGAGCTCTGGGCTTTGGGGGCCAGGACAGCCCTGGTGTGAACATAAATTAGCCTAACTGAGTAGCTTGTGCTGTTTATGGGCACTATTTGCTGTAAATTTGGTTCTGATGCAACAACTGTGCATCACCCACACAGCCCTAACCTCAGCATGCCTGCTCCTGAAACTTGTAAGGGTTGCTTTTGGCTTGGCTTCCAATTAGGAAGGTCATGGACTCCAAGATGAATTAGCAGGTCTTTAATTAATGGATTGGTCTGCTCTTTAATTTGCTCACTCATTCTGCAAACCAGGACTGATTATCTACTTTGTACCAGGCCCTGTGCTAGACACAGGAAACACATAGAGAAGAGAGGCCCTCGAGGAGCCCACAGTCTCAGATACTGGGAATTTCAACACATAATCAGGGTCAATTGGGGCAAAATGAAAGGAAAAGGTAGCTTATACCTGAACGTTCAGGAAGAGCTTCTAAATAAGGCCTGTGGTTTATCCCGTGGCAAATGGGTAACTCTGGGATACTTGCTTCGAATTCTTGAAAAGCAGAGTAGAGCATCAGTAAGGGATTGGACCATGGTGTTAGGTGTAAACCCAGGGCTAGTTGCTGACTCTGCATCCTTGCTAACTATGTGATCTTTGGAGAGAATCCTAAGCTCTTTGAGCCTTAGTTTCCTATAACAGGGGGTAGTTATAATATGATGTAAAGTTCAACATAGATTCAGTCCATGATAGAATCTCTGTGGACATTATTTCCTTCTCCCCTGTCTTGTGCTTGCCTCTCCAGTGGGGATAGGCAGTCCTGAGCCATTCTCACTCTCTATAAACAGGTACACTCATGGCCAAGGGCACACATTAGCAAGTTGTCTCTCTCTATCACCGAACTCTTTAGTGGCTTTCAGTGGCCTCAAGAATTAAATGCAAACTGCTAAGTAGGGCAGAGCAGACTCTAATACGCCCTTAAGCCTTTCAGAACCATCTCCCATACATCCCTCTCTGTACTCTGTGCTCCAGTTATACTGGAGTATTCACCACTTCCTAGGTGCACACATGCTTTCCCATCCCTGAGCCTTGACTTGTGTAGGAGCCTCTACCTGAACCCCTAAACTTCTTTTCCTTCTTCCCCATCTAAAGAAATCCCACCCTACAACAAACAGTCTAAGGCCTTCTCCTCAAGAAATGCTCCATGATGCCCCTCTTGGATTTAACTGCTTTCATCTCTGGGAACCCACAGCACTCTTGTGGCGTCTCACATTCATCTACTGGCTTTGATGGGAGCTAATGGTGCATAGGTTAATTTCTCTCACCATCCAGAAACCTCTCTGAATATTTTGGAAACGGGTAATGAGAATGAAGCTAATATTGTAGTGCCAGGAAGACTTTGGCTGACTGAGCTTCCCAAGGATGCTCCCAGAGAAGTGTGAGGCTAACAACAAGCTTGGGAGCATTGTTATCGCCCAGTATTACACTTGAACCCTTAAAGGATACACATTTTACAGGGGGAAAACAATGCTTCCGAGTTAGGAAGTGGTAGAGCTGGGCATCCAGGTACTTTTCCACCGTGGCGCACTGTCTCATCCAAAGCTATTCATAAAGCAACTGTCCTTCAGTCCTTAGTGTGCAATCAGCAGGACCAGCTTCCAGGTGTGTGACTAGCATAGTATCATAGGGCCCCACACTCAGAAGCACTTGGTGTTTCATGCTCTGTGGTTGCCATATTAAAACTCTTATTCATTTTATCTTTGAATTTGTATTTTACAAGCAAAATCTGGTGAGACAATAAAGCATGCACCAGCAGCTTAGAGCCTGGGCTCCTGCATAGTACTGCCTCCTACCACTTTCAGGTTCAGGCCAGGTTCTTGACCATCCTCTCCCTCTCCTTCTAGAGGTCTGGGCCCCATCCAACTTTCCCCTTCCCAAGATGGCAGTGCCAGCTTATGTTCAGTAGATGGCTTAGTAGGGGCAAGCCTCCTGCCCACCCCATCCAAGTACCTAGCCTATCCCAGTGTGAGAACTGCAATACCCTTGGGGGTTGTCATCTCTAGTGGATTAGAGCAGTTTGCCCATGGGAAATGTGCTCCTCATTCTTTCTATCCCCAGCTGGCAGTTGTAGAGGGTAATGGGGGAATATAAGGGATTCCAGCAGCCCATGGGTCATGCACACTTATGTGTCAGGGTGGAGCCCCTGGACACTCATGATGGTCTGTACTCATCCCACAGTTATCTCTATGCCTAAAGCATCACAACATTAAATAGCAAATAAAAAATACCATAACAATTCTAGAGACAAGGAGCAGAAGAAAGGAAAAGGCTCTTTGTATCTTAGTGCCTTTAATGACATTTTAATCCTTTTAATCCTGATTTTTGAATAAGGGGCTTTGCATTTTCATTTTGTACTGAGCCCCACAAACTATGTAGCCAGCCTTAGGGCTAGGCCCTTCGCCGGGCACCAGGGATACAGATTTGAATCACATGCATAAAACCTCTGCCTTCAAGATGGTTGTTGGGTATAAAGTTTGTACTAGATTAGGAAATTGGCAAACCTCTTCTATAAAGAACAATAGAGTCAATATTTTAGGCTTTGCAAGCCAACCACTCTCTGTCACAGCTACTCAGCTCTGCCTTTAGAGCACAAAAGCAGTCATAGAGTATAAACAAATGAGTATGGTTGTGTTCCCATAAAACTTTATTTATGGACACTGAAATTTGAATTTCATATAATTTTCACATCACAAAATAATTTCCCTTTTATATGTTTTCAGTCATTTAAAAATACATAAACACTTTTTAGCTGTGGGCCAAACAGAAATGGGCATCAGGGCAAATTTGGCCAGAGGCCTGCAGTTGGCTGACCTTGAATGAGACAATCTTTAAGGGCCTTCCAGCACTCAGGTGAGCTTCAGAAAGCTGGGTCTTTATTCTTACTTTCTCTTCCCCTGTTTTTTTTTTTAATCTCTCAATCTCTCAAGTTCACTTTCTTGCCCTTGCTTTCACTCCCTCTCTCTCTCTCTCACTCTTTCTACATATACACCACACACACACACACACACACACACTCCACCTGGTTAAAAAAGCCACATATACACCCATCTCAGCACAAGGAGCTCTTTCTTCTTTCAACTGATATAAGTACTGGAGCCGATGCTCTCTCTCCCTAGGGGGCCAGCTGCCGAATTCTTGCTTGCTGGGTAATTACAAAGCCATTGAAGCAGAGACAAGAGGGGATCCAATGTAGTGTTCTACTGGCAGAGAAAAAATATTGACACATTTAGGGACATAATAGGCAAATGAAGAAAAGCATGTCCTCTATTCTCTGCTCCATCTATATCCGCAGACATGTCTTTATAAATGTGTTTTTGAATAGGATACAAACACGATATTCAGAGAGGCAGTGGACAGTTGTCACCATCTGCCATCTGCCCACATACAGGAGCTGGCTCAGGGAAGAAAAGGTTTGATTTAGAGAAATTGTAACACTTTATAAGAAGAATGCAAATAGTTCATTATATTTTCTTATTCACCTACTGTGTGCTCATAACTAGAAGGCTGATGGAAGCAGGGAAGTATAATATAATGAAAAAGAACACGGACTCTGAAACCTGTGAGATTTGGGTTCAAATCCCTAGACTAGAACTGTAGCTATGCTGCTAGAAAAAATAACTGAAGCTCTTCGGTTTCCTCATTGATATAAGAAGGGTGATGCCTACATTTCAGATTTGTTAACAAGAATTAGAGATTTGAATTCAGGGAAATAAAACATGAAGTAAGTACTTGGCACATGGTAGGCATTCGCTCAGTAGTAGCTCTTGAAAAGCTAGAGCTAGAAAAAGGCAGGAGTAAGAGTCAAACCAGGGTGTGATTGCAGTACTTGGTCCTGAACAGAATGCTGCTGGAGTAGGTGGCCTGGAGCGGGACCGCCCTCTGGGGACCACAGCTGGGACCACAAAGGCTTGACCAACTACAAGTAATGTCTGCCTCTTTGTTTATTGGTGATCAGAACTTCTTTTTATTGTTTATTCCACCAGTCAAACAATGAGTACCAGACAAGACCATCTAGCAACTTAAAGTAACTACAAAAAAAGAATAGTTGAAAAACTCCTGACTTCTTAGATCACCGTCTGTTTGCCACTCATTAGTTTATTCAAGTTTATTTATTGGGCACTGTGTTAGTCTCTTCAGGCTGCTATAACAAAAATACCATAGACTGGCCAGCTTATAAACAACAGAAATTTATCTCTCACAGTTCTGGAAGCTGGAAGTCCAATATCAAGGCATTGACAGGTTCAGTGTCTGGTGAGAGCCCATTTCCTTGTTCATAAATGATCATCTTGCTATCACTTCACATGGCAAAAGGGGTGACACATCTCTCTGTGGTCTCTTTTATAAGGAGATCAATCCCATTCTTGAGGGCAGAGCCCAAATCACCTCCCAAAAGCCCCACCTCCAAATACCATCATATTGGGGATTAGTTTTCAATATATAAATTCGGGAGGGACACAGACATTCAGTCTACAGCAAGCATCTACCTAGTGCTATGCACTATGATTAAATGCTGGGGCTACAATGATGAATGAGATACACCTTTTGCCTTCAAGTTGTTCACAGTTGAACGAGAAAATAGACGATTACAGGATGGTAAGTAAGGAGCTATGGTAGAGGGAATACAAACACAGAAGGATGGCATCCTAACCGATGGAGGGGGTGGGGCTGGTCAGATAAGGCTTAATGATGGAAGTAACGTGTAAACTGAGGTTTGAAAAAGGAGTGGAATGTAGCTAACCAAAGAAAGATTATGATAGGAAGGATGTGGCAGACACAGGGAACAGCATATAAGAGGATATGGAGGCAAGAGCAAAGTGTGGTATAGAGGGACTAAAGGTGATCAGCCTGGCTGGATTCTGTACTATGAAGGGAATGGTGGCAAGTGTGGAGGCTACAGAGGCTGGCAGGGGCAGAGTGATCATGTTAGATAGTTTAGACATGATTATTTTGTCAATGGGGGATTTGAAAGAAGGGAGCATCATGTCAGATTTGCATTTTTGAAATTTCACTCTGGCTGCAAGGTAGAGAATGGGCTGAGAGAAGAGAAACTAAAAGCAGGGAGACCAACTCATAACTATGATCATGGATAGATTCCTTTGCATTTCTGAATCTCAGTTTCTTCATCTATAAAATAGCATTGTGAAACCAACCTAGGGCTTAAGAGAGCCAATATAAACAACATACCAGGTCAGGTAAGTGCTTATCGATGCCTGCTGCCCATCCTGGACCAAGGCTTAACACAGAGCTCTGTGTACAATAGGTGTTAAACAATATGCATCTATTGCTGTCCTCTGGAAGCATCAAATGAGGAGGCCAATGATATTTATAGACAGAGAGTAGACTATTACTCGGGGTTCTAAACACCTGAATTCTAACCTAAAGCATCTTTCCCTCAAGTTCTTGGAAGAAAACACCCACAGAGGACAATAACTACTAAAAAAAAAAAAAAATCCACAAAACACAATAAAAAAAATACTTGAAACTGGTAAGCCCCAGTGTGGCACCTCAGCCTGTGTTCTGAGAGAACTCCATTTGGCCAGATGGGGAAAATCAGCATGGCTTTCCTTCTTTAAGACCTCATGGGAGATCCTGTTTGGCTTTCTCTGGAGGTGAGGAGAATACTTCTTCCCAAGAAGAAGGCCCTTGGATTAACTTCTCCTCTACAGAATCTTGGAAGTGAGAAATCTACAGGTATCATGGGAAAAACTCTTATACAGTGGCCTAGTCAGTCTCCATGATCTGCTCCAGAGCTCTTCATGCTCAGAGACGAATACCATCATCAATCCTTAAAAGGGAATTAAAGAAACGAAGGAAGAACTCAGAGCATCCTTAAATCTTGTGAGCCTATACTAACACTATCTAGATATGTATTTCAAAGTTTCACTGGGATCCATCTTTACTGGATGTTGTTTTAGGGAAAGCATTTTCTTTGGTGCCAAATCAGACCCAAGAGGGTATTTCCAGTGGCATCAAAGTTGATGAACCAAGAACAAGAGAGGTGGTTATTCCCCGAGAATTTAAAGTGCAAACAGAACTAAAACCTTAATGCTAGACAGATAAATGTGAAAAGTCAACTCTCACTGTAGGAAATACAATGAATGAACAAGATAATGAAAAAAAAATTCAAACCCACTGAATCATCTTTAAAAAAAAAACAATTAAAATAACAGTCAGATACCATATGATTATTACATTAATAAAAAATGTTTTCAGTTATAATCCCCCATGCTGGCAAAGCTACAGTAAAATCTTTATCTCACACACTATTCATAGGAGTGTAAGTTGGAATGATCCAACTGGAAAGCAATTCGGCAATATGTATCAAGAGTAATAAAAAGGTACATACTTTCTGACCCAATAATTCCACTCTTGGATATTCATCCCAGAGAGATAATCTAATCCAAATGAAGGAAAAAATTGTATTCAGGAAGATGTTTATCGTAATGTCATTTATAATAAGAAAATACTAATAGCCTAAATGTCCTATATTTAAGTAAACTATGCACTTTTACTAAATAGAACATTACGAAGTCATTAAAATAATGTTTACAATGATTGTGTAATACTGTTGGAAAACTTCTTATGATCTAATGTAAACTAAAAATAACAGAACACAGAAAGTAGAGACTTCTGCAAGTTGGTGGCATAGGAAGATCGTGAACTCACCTCCTCCCACGTACACACCAAATCTACAGCTATATAGTCCATTTCCCTCTGAAAAAGATCTGAAAAATAGATAAACTGCTTTTTTCCAAAAAAAGGATAAAAAGATCACATCTGGACAGGTAGGAAATGCAGAGAAACAGACTGGGAAAAAAAAAAAAAACACCTCACCCCTGCATGGCAATAGGGTTCTCACCAGTCTGGTGTTTCTCTTGGAGGAGGAGGAGCAAGGGATTGGTGCTCTATATCAGGCATCCTAACTCCTGGGATCTGCACCAGAGAGACTAGCCCCCAAAACGTCTGGCTTAGAAAACCAACGTCCAAGGGACTCAAAGTGCTATAGGAAACTGAGATTCCCCTTTTAAAGGCCTTATGCACAGTCTCACTCACACCATGACCCAGCAAAAAACAATAGTTTGCAAAGCACCTAGACTATATGTGAAGGAGATGCATTTGCTAATCTAAAAGCATCTGCTGGAGGGGCAGCAGACAGGTGAAAGTGTCCGGGAGATGGAGGTATTGGTGGATACGTTTTGCATTCTTCACCTATCCTGCTTGCACTGATGGGTGAGCTTGAATGCAGCATCCTCTTACTGCCTTGCTAAGACAGGCAGGGGCAAGGAGCCTCGGGCTGTCCTGCTTCCTTGCTGAAGCTGGAGAGAGTGCAGGTGGCTGCAGCACTTCCCTGCCACCCGGCTGGGGCAGGCCAGTGCACAAGGTGGCATTTTTCTGCTCCCTAGTGCAAATCAGGGAACACAGTGATGGTAACACTTGCCTAGTCGCTGGCTGAGGCTGGCAAGCACAAGGGGTTGCAGCATTCCCTGTTCCCAGCCTAAAGCCAGCAAGAGGGAAGGCAGGGCACTATCCCACTGTTCTCCTGAAGCCCATGGGCACACACAGTCAAGACATCTTCCCACTGCCTTTCTGAAGCCAGCATGTATGCCCTGCCCCCAACACTCTCTAGCTGCCTATCTAAAGCCAGTGAGTGCAGGCAGACCACCCAGGAGATGTCCCTTGATCGCCTGGCTCAGGTGACCACAGGGGCTGGCATTTCTGAACTCCATTAGAATGTAACAGTCAAAAAGACAGTTATTGTCAGGCTACCACCCCCAGAGCACTGAACAGACAGCAGAATGAAACGAAACACCAGTCTTCCTGTGAAAAAGGCCTTTTTTTCTTGGCCTGGAGCTTCAGCCTAAGGGATAGGCTTCAGGTTTCCCACATATCTAGAGGCTAAGGAGGCACTCCCTTGTAAGCAGGGAAACACCATCCTTGTGTGCCAGACTGGTGTTGCGTCAGCTTAAGGGTACCTTTCACAAAGGAGATTATACATTCATCTGGAGCCCCAAGTTTTGCAAGTGTTGCCCAGGGAATACCTCCAGATCTCCTGGTCTAGAGACCAACAGAGATTATGATTGTGGGCCCACAGGGCTCTATATACAATTGATCCTTTAACAACATGGGTTTGGACTGTATAGGCCCACCTATAACTAGAGGGTTTTTTTTATATAAATGCAGTGCAATATCATAAATGTATGTTCTCTTTTGTATGATTTCTTAATAACTTGTTCTTTCTCTAGCTTACTTTATTGTGAGAATACAGTATATAATACATACAACATATAAAATATGTGGTAACCAACTATTTATGTTATCCATAAGACTTCTGGTCAATAGTAGGCTATTAGTAGTTAGGTTTTTGGAGAAATAAAAGTTATACATGGATTTTCAATTGCATGGGGAGGTTGGTGCCCCCAACACTCATCTTGAAAGCTGATATAGCTATATTCATACCAGGCAAAAGAGACTTTATGGCAAAACTGTAACAAAAGGCAAAGAAGGGCACTACATAATGATAAAGTGGTCATTCTGGCAAGAAGATATAACATTTATAAATATATATACAGTCAACATAGGAGTACCAAAAAATATAAGGCAAATATTAACATATCTAAAGGGAGAATTTGACAGCAATACAACAATACTAGGGGATTTTAACAACCCACTTACATCAGTACATAGATTATCCAAACAGAAAATCAATAAGGAAACATCAGCCTTAACACATTAGACCAGATGAACTTAATAGATATATACAGACCATTCCATCTAAAAATAGCAGAATACATGTCTTCTCAAGTGCACATGAAACTTTTTTCAGGATAGATCACATGTTAGTCCACAAAACTAGTCTTGGTGAATTCAAGAAGACTGAAATTATATCAAGCTTCTTTTCCAACCACAACAGTATGAAACCAGAAGTAATTACAAGAAGAAAACTGGAAAAACTACAACTACATGGAGATTAAATAACAATTTACTTACCATCTACTGGGAGAAATCAAAAGTACCTAAAGGCAAATGAAAACAGAAATACAACATACCAAAATCTGTGTGATGCAGCAAAAGTGGGTCTAAGAGGGAAATGCATGGAAATTCAGGCCTACCTCAAATAAAAAGAGAAATCTTAACCAATTTAATTTTACACCTAAGGGACTAGGAAAACAAGAACAAACAATGCCCAAAGTTAGTAGAAGGAAGGAAATAATAAAGATCAGAGTGAAAATAAATAGAGACTAAAAAGACAATAGAAAAAAGATCAATGAAATTAAGAGATGGTTCTTTGAAATGGTAAGCAAAACTGACAAACCTTTAGCTAGACTCACCAAGAAAAATAGAAGGAAGGCTCAAATAAATAAAATCAGAAATGAAAAAGGAGAGTTAAAAGTATAAAGGATGATAAGAGGCTACTGTGAACAGTTATATGCCAATAAACTGGATAACCTAGAAGAAATGGGTAAATTCCTAGAAACTTACAATCTTCTAAGACTTTAATTTGTTGGGTGATTTTGGACTACTGACTCAATTTCATTAGTAGTAATAGGTCTGTTCAGATGTTCTATTTCTTTCTGAAATACAATGGAAAACTACTCAGCCATCACAAAGAATGAAATCTTACCGTTTGCAATAGCATGGATGGGCTCTCAGGGTATTATGCAAGTGAAGTAAGTTAGACAGAAAAAGACAAATAGCACGTGATATCATGCATATGTGGAATCTAAGAAGCAAAAAAGAGCAAAACCCAGACTCATAGATACAGAGGACAGTCTGATAGCTGCCAGAGAGAAGAGGTCAAGGTGGGGGAGTGTACAAAATGAGTGAAAGAGATGAAGAACTACAAAATTCCAGTTATAAAATAATTAAGTCATAGGGATGTAATGTTTAGCATTGGGAATACAGTCGATAATATTGTATTAACTTTTTATGGTAACAAATGCTAACTAGAGTTACTGTGGTGATCATTTCACAGTGTACACACATGTCAAATCTCTGTTGTACATCTGAAAGTGATGCAATATAGTGCATCAATTATACATTGGTAAAAAAAAAGAATACAGAAAGTAGCAAAATCATATTTATGCCATGACTGTATCTTTGTTTTCTGTATATAATTATTACTCTTGTAGTAGGAGCACAGCTACTTAGACAAGGACAGGAAAACAGCATGGAAAACATGGAAATGGTTGTTGAATCATTAAGATTTCTGTGTGTATTTTTCTCTTTATTTTGATATCATAAATATTATTATTTAATAATACTATATACTATGGAAAGAATATTTTTAGGAACATGGGCTTTATAGTCAGGAGTTCAGCTTAAATCTTAGCTCCATTACATACTAGCTATGTGACTAGGCAATCTATTTAACCATTTTTTTAAGTTTATTTATTTTGAGAGAGAGCATGAGCAGGAGAGAGGCAGAAAGAGAAGGAGTAAGAGAATCCTAAGCAGGTTAGCACTGTCAGCACACAGCCCATCGTGGGGCTCGATCTCATGAACTGTGAGATCATGACATGAACTGAAATCAAGAGTTGGATGCTTAACTGACTGAGCCACCCAAGTACCCCTACTTAACCTTTTTGAGTGTCAGTTTCCTAATCTCTGAAATGAGGGTTAAATACCTGCATTATAAGAGTGCTAGGAGGAAAAAAGAGTAAACATTAAATAAGGCACCTGTTATATAGATGTTCAATTATGGGCTTTTATGTCTTAAATTTTTTCTAGAAAGGATTTATCATTACAAAGGTATACACACATGTATGCACACACATATCAAAAAAGTTGAAATAAATTTAAAAAAAGGTTAGGAAAATTTAACAAGGGAAAATAAGGGCAGTTCAATAAATGTTAATTCTCCTCACTTTCCTAATTCCTGTCTGTTTAAAGTATAATGGGATTTAAGACTATTCTGTCTCCATTGTTCAGAAAGCAGAAATGAACGATGTTTGTTTTTCAAAAGCAAAAGAAAAGAAAAAAAATGAGAAAGAGACATCTCCCCCATCCCACTTTACTTCTAAACACAACACAAGACACACACACACACACACACACACACACACACACACCCTCTCATCAGACTTTAAGATGTGTCCCTGGAGTTCCAAGAAAAAAACATTTTTGTCTTTTTTTGTGGTGAACACATTTGCTTTCCCCACGTAACAAAAGGTATCATTTTGCTTTTAATTATGGGTTGTTATTATGCATTGCTTTTATTTGGCAAAGATGTTTGTTTCAGGAAAATTAATTTAGACAGTTCCATTTCTCAAACAACAATACCTTCTGTCCCAGGCTTACAAAGAACAATTAGATCTGGATCCTTTCCCCGCAATCAAGCTGGCAATTTCTTATGGAAAGTCGCGGTCAATCAGCATGGAATGGAGCTTCCACAAGAGCCAGTCAAATGCAGAAAATAGACTTTTATGGCCTGGCACTTTTACTTCCTGCAGTATATATAACTCTGACATCGTGCAGAGGCATTACTCTGGCTGGGCAGGAACACAGATTAATGTTGCCTTACTTTCAGTGCCAGAGTTTTATTCTGAATGTCATGGTATTTTTCACAGGAACTCCACAGTTTCATGCAATTCAGCAAACATGACTGAGGGCCTGCTCTGTGCCAAGTACAGTGGTAGGAGCTGGAGATACCGATCTGAATCACACAGCATCCGTGCCCACAAGAGCTCACAGCCTGATGACTCACAGATAATTGCAACCCACAGTGATAATGTCTGTGGCCAAGGGTAGCACAAGGTGCTGAGGGGCCTTAAAGAGGCACCTAACCCAGCCTAGGAGGGGAGGAGGAGGTGATGATATAAGAGAAAAGTCATAGAGAAAAGGGGGAAGAAAGGCTTTCCAAGCAAGGATTCTTGGAATTAAAAAATAAGTCTTACCAAACTATGTTCGATGCATTCAGAGGTTTTATGTTAAGTATTAGGCTAAGTGCTTTACTAGTAGGTTCATTGCCAAACCCATTTCAGGGTATTTTACTAACTTTCCTGTGGTCATTTAGCCAATATGTGGTAGAGACAGGTTCAGAGAAGGCAAATTATTGGCTCATATAGTAAGTAAGTGACAAAGCTGGGGCCAGAACACCTATCTTCTGGCTTCCGAGTGTTTCTGATCCACTAGTTGATTTCAGTCGGTCCTTACCACGGTTCTGTGCCAAATGCCGTAAACTCCTTTGCCCACTTGCTAAACCTGAGGAAGAATGGGAACAAAAGGACTTTACTGAACACTTAACTTGAGTGTGATAAGATTTTGGAAGTCAGATCCTCCAAATTCTTCTACCTAAGTAGGGGAGAGTGACCTTGATACTCTCAAAAATCTGAAATTTTAATGTTTTATTGAGTCTTGTGTTTTATCTTTAAAACAAATGTGGATTTCATATTATATCCCATAATATAATAATGTTTGTTGTAACATAAAAAATCTGAATGAAACTATATTCTAGTTTAAAGACTCTTTTTATCCCCATTTTAGAGATGTGGAAACGAGAGACAGGTTATGTAATTTGCTCAAGGGCTATACCGCTCATGAGTGTATGAGCTAGGATTTGTATTCATAGCCTATCTTTTGCTATTATCCATGGCATAAAGGCATGGCTTCCTATTATGGTCCCAGGAGTCTCACAACCACCACATTTCACGTATGTCTGTGCTCCAAAGACCTTATTCAGAAAGCATCCTGGGAGTCAGGTCTGCTGATTCCAAATACAACTCTGCTGGTATGTCACTGCATGACCTGTCCAAATCCTATCACCCACTAGGCCTCAAAACAGTCTTTCTGAAGACCCTAAGGAAAGATTTCCCTCAGACCTCAGGTCAGGAAAGGTAGATTCTATAATTCAACTGTTTTATTTTTAAATATATTTTTAATGTTTATTTATTTTTGAGAGAGAGAGAAAGAGAGATACAGAGTGTGGAGGGTGGGAGGGGCAGAGAGAGAGGGAGACACAGAATCTGAAGCAGGCTTCAGGCTCGGAGCTGTCAGCACAGAGCCTGACGCGGAGCTTGAACTCATGAACTGTGAGATCATAACCTGAGCCAAAGTCGCACACTCAACCGACTGAGCCACCCAGGCACCCCTATAATTCAACTGTTTTATTTGGGGTTTTGATTTGCTTGTTTTTGCTTTTCCCTTAGGACGCTGGGTATTTTGCAACAGAGTTTTCCATTATGCCTAGATTGCTAAAAAGCTGAGAGCCAAATGCAGACTCCACCTCTAGCAAGTGAACAGAGTATCTTAGGATATAAATTGTGAGTCATGACCTCATACATAGCACCATTCTGTTCTTATTTTTCTTTTTCGCCATGACTTTAGTTACATGTTTTTCATTTCATTGCATTCTTTCATTGTAAGCTTCTTCAAATTCTTTTTTGGAAAGAGTGTTATATATTAAATAACCAAATATGTAAAGAACAAACAATTACTGTTTCCAGGAGATACCCAATAGTCTTATGAACTAAATGTCAAGCATAAACAGACTCATTAGCTCCCAGAGACAGAGGGTAGCCAGGGCCTTGTGGCTAGTCCAGACTCCTCTCCTATTTTTTCTTAAAAGTTGGCCCTACTTTCCCAATGAAAAGTAAAATAGCTTTTATAGTTTGGGACCATTTCAGTTACCACCTATTAAAGGAGATCCTATTGATAACTCCTCAATTAGAACCAGTTCAAGCAAGTAAACAATATGACATTGGAACTCAGAATAAATTCCTAACAAAATCCTCCCCTAACTCCACTCCCCTGCCCCACTCGCTTGCTTTCCTTAACAGGTTTTTTCTAGGCATCTGTGCTTTTCTGGGCACTAAGATATAGACATAGATCCCTTTTTTCATTCTACCGAAGGAGGCATGCAAGGGAACAGTACAGAACAATGTGGCAGGTGGCCTCAAGCTGCTCCCTTTCCCTCTAAGTAGGACTTAGTCTACTTTTGTTTGAAATAAGGTAGTTGGTCTAGGTGATTTCCAAAGTTCCTTTCTCTGACACCCCAGAGGCTGTGTTACAAGTTAGCCTCACTTGTGCTGCATCCTGGTGTCCTTAAGAATGCGAAGAATAATCACAGCTTTAAAATATAAATGGAAGGCTTCAAAGGCTTATCTTTTAAACTCTCAAGTTTAAAAAGAAAGTAAAAGAAAGTTGTGACTGACTCAAAACATATGAAGAAAGAGAATTTCTAATCATGTAACTTGCTCTGGTAATAAGCTAAAATGTTACATCTGCAACAGACTTCCTGAGGTCCTATCAGAGAGCAGGGGAGAATACAGAGATATGAGAAATAAGCAGCTCCTGACCTTGGAGGAGAAGACAGTGGGTAAGAGATGGAGAGAGGGGAAGCAGAGATGGGGAGGAAAAAAAAGACTAGTATGTAAACACCTAATTGTAATGAGAGACACTATTAAATCGATGCCTGGAGGGCGTGAGGTCCATGGGTGCACTGTGTGGAGGGGGGGCGGGATTTATCAGCTATGCATACATCCTCTCCAGCCTTGAGCTGCACCATCAGTTTAGACACCACGTCTGTTCTTGCAGGTCCCCACATGGCCCCATATCGCTGGAGCAGAGGGTAGGGAAGAAACAATCTGTCCTGGCAAGGAATCTTCTGAGTCATGACTGGAACAGCCTTCCTCTTGCTGTTTCTTGATGCATGGTTCTTTCCTTCAGAGCTGGGGAAGTGAAGTCCTTTAGCACAAGCCCCCATGTGACTGTTTGGGGTTGTAGGATGAGATGTGTGTCATTTCCCTACAGCAGGCATAAGAGTTTCAGCTGTTTGTGCAGCCCTCTTTAAAAACCAGATCTGCCCTTCCGTAGGCAATCTTTGAGCACATATTTAGACAGAGTCCACCCTGCCAGGAGAGCTAAGCCCTGTACTTTCTGTCATGGAGCCTAGATTGTCATGGGAATGATATTCATCAAATAATAAACACAGGTAAATGTAGAATTTCAAACTGTGAACGCAATGAAGGAAAAGTACAGAAGGTCACTCCCACTTCAGGGGTAGCTTCTACCAGTCCCCAGGTAGAGACTGTTCCAGTTGTACCGCCTCACCCAGCACAGCTCTCGTACTGTTCCCCTGCCTACAAACCTGGGAGTCAGCTGAGATTTTTCCTCATTTCTCACAACTAACTGCTCTCACAGCTAACCAAGCACAAGCTTTAGAGGTCAACAGTATCCATTTGAATCTAGGCTCTTCCACTTAGCAGCTGGGAGCTTGAGCAAGTAACCTAACCTCCTGACCCTCAGCTTCTTCATTTGGAAAAACAGGGTAACAGTGCCTGGCTCAGAAGGCGGTGAGCGTTGGCACGTAGTAAGTGCTCAGCAAATGGCAGCTGCTACAGCCACCACTGCTATTAATCCTACTTCCAAAATGCTTTGCAGTTTCATATGCTCCTCTCCATTTCCACTGGCCCTGCCTTGTGCATGTGCCAGAGGCTGAAATAAGATGCTCCTTTAAGCTGCCCTGGGGATGAAAGCCACTTGCATGCCTGGCTTTTCCAATAACAGGAAGCGTCAGGAGCAGAAACCACTCAGCGAAATCTATTGAAGCAATCTCACACTGCAGCCCCAGCTTTTGTCTGCCACCCCACTCTCCTTGCTGATGAATTTAACCCCTGCTTGTGGGATTCTGTTTCCACCCTGAGTGGTGCTCACTCTCTCCCTGAGTAAAAGGCTAATGCATTTTTTATTATCCTGATGGGAGTATGTGCCCAAAGGGAGGCTGATCCTCAGCCCCCACCAGGGTTCCCCTAGAAGGTGGTAGAGTTGGGGGATGCTTCAGGGTGGTACTCAGGCATCAGCCAGTGGGCCAGGTGAGGCTTGAGGGATACTTTGAACCCTGGTCATAGTACTTTACCTCATATTTTTCTTTGGAGCACTTACTATAATTGAAATTAATTCATATTGTATGATTATCTGCTTAATATGTCTGTCTTCTCCATTTCACTATTAGCTATCTCTGAAGACAGAGGCTGTCTCGCTCTTGCCCTAACCTCAGGAACATGCTTGGCACAGAGTAGACGCTCCATTGGTATTTATTGAATTAACAAATAAATCAATAAAGGGACAAAGAGTGAATGCACAGCTCTATGTGGGAAAGCCATGTTGCACAGAAGTTGTTTAGCATAAGAAGAAGTGGGAAGAAGGCCATGTCAAGGACAAGAGGTAGGGTCAGGGTCAGGGAGGAGGGAAGGCAGTGGCGGGCAGCATGGTCAGGCAAATATAAGGCAGGTGTCCCACTTCGGTGGTATGTGGGCATGAACTCAGGGCCTTGAGACAGTTGTTTCCAAACTTTCATAATCCATGTTCCCTTTCCTCAGAGGTGACTGGCTCTCCCCGCTCCTTCCTTCCCTTGCAGGTGAGAGTTGATCTTCTATATATGACACTGACGCACGTGATTAGGCCCACTTTTATTGTCTGAAAATAATAGGTAACTTTTTGCTTGCTTTCCAAATATAAGTTTATATTAAAACTTAAAAACCATTTTTTCAAATAGCACATAAAACCCATGGAGATTTTTCACACCCTCCTCGAATGCCAAGGCTAAGATATCTACTCTTTATCAGAAATACAATGCGGATCATTAAATTAGTCTAAGATAGGAGAAATTTAATTTTAGAATGATCAGTCCTGTAGCCAGTGAAGATGTTAGACTGGAATAAGAGATCAGAAGCAGCGAGTTTAGAGAGAGGCCAACGGCACGTGAAATACTTTTCTAGGGAGCAGGTTTTGCCCAGGGGGCAGGGCAGGGAGGGGGTGTGAGAGCCCTAGATGCCTTGAATGTGGCTATGGCTGGGGAGGGGAGGAACTAAACAGGGCAGTGGGGTCTCAGGAAAAGGAGAGGCCTGAGCCCTGATTCCAAATGTGTGTCTGTGCCCCTGTGCCCCCTGTTTTCGGAAGGCATTGATCCTCAGGTCTTCTCCAGGATGACCAGCTTATGGAGTGACAGGAGAATGCACAGGGCCACTGGTGCTCTTGTTTAAATCATCTCCAGTCTATGCCATGAAAGACTGACTTTTCCCCAAATAGCTATTCTGCACGAAACACAGAAAGCAAAACAGAACACATAATCAGCGACTATTCTCCTCTACCACGCAGAACCCCACACATCAAACCAGCCCCGAGCTCCCAGAACACCACGTCCCTTTCTCATTCTGAGAAGTAATTGCAATGCAGTTCGTGACCAAAATGAAAAGTCCATTTTTAACCATAGTCTCATAATTACCCATCCAGATGAAGAAGGCCAAATTGTCTGTGGTCCAATCCCTAGGTCCCCAAGGCAGAAAGAGAGAATTTTGAGAAAAATTCTGGGGCCAGTGTATGAGTGTGTCTACTGGGAGAGAGGCAGACAAAACTAAAGACCTCTTCTGATGACCTGTGCAGTAAGACCCTGTCTAGCTGTCATTCTGGTAACAGGTGATCAGCAGATCTTTATGGAACAATATCTATTGGTCAGACACTGGGCTAGTGCCTGAGAGGAGAGAAGGAATGATGCCACAGCCCCTGCCTTCAGGGAGCAGGGAGCTCACACAACCAAGGGAGAGGACAGAGGAGTAAATAGGCTGGGGAAATGCAGCGTGATGATGCTCTGATGGGGAAGGTCAGGGGCATAAGGACAAGATCCGTCCAGCCTTGGCAGGTCTAGATGGACTTTACAGAAGACATGGTATGTGAGTCAAGATCTGGGTAACAAATAGGGCAGGCACCTGGGTGGTTCAATCGGTTGAACGTCTGACTCTTGATTTTGGCTCAGGTCATGATCTCATGGTTCCTGAGTTTGAACCCCACATTGGGCTCTGCACCAACAATGTGGAGCCCGCTTGGGATTCTGTCTCCTTCTCTCTGTGCCCCTCCCCCACTTGTTCGCTGTATCTTTCTCGAACTTTCTCAAAATAAATAAAAATAAACTTAAAAAAAAAAAGAACTGGGTAACAAGTAAGAATTAGCCAGGCAAAGCAGGTTGGGTGTAGGATTATTGTTCCAAGAAGAGGGAATTGTACAAAAGCCTAAAGGGGAGAGCATAGCAAATTTGGGGAAATAGAAGTGGTTGGAGCTCAGAGTCTGAGAGAACAGGAGCTAGAAGGCAGGAGCCAGGTTACGGAACTTGTCCAATAACAGTTCAATGGTTACACTTTTTCCTGCAGGAGGCCTGATGAGTTTTAAGCTGTGCATTCTAGAAAGTTCACTCCAGGTGCAGCTGCAATGTAGATGAATGGAAGAGACCAGACTTGAAGCAGGGAGGCCAGTTAAGATGCTGTGGTAGGCCAGGGGCGCCTGTGTGGCTCGGTCGGTTAAGCGTCCAACTTCGGCTCAGGTCATGATCTCGTGGTCCGTGAGTTCGAGCCCCGCATCGGGCTCTGTGCTGACAGCTCAGAGCCTGGAGCCTGTTTCAGATTCTGTGTCTCCCTCTCTCTCTGCCCCTCCCCTGTTCATGCTCTGTCTCTCTCCATCTCAAAAATAAATAAACGTTAAAAAAAAAAATTAAAAAAAAAAAAAAGATGCTGTGGTAGGCCATATGGTGAGAAGCCGAAAGTCTCAACCAGAACTGGAGCTGGCACTCAGAAATCCTGGCTGTCAACCAGAGTGCTCCCCACTCTACCTGGTATCCTTCCTCCCCCTTGCCCATGTTCAGAGTGATTCTTTCTCTTTCTCATGCCTTCTCCTTCCTATTAGGCTCCTGGAAGTTGGTCTACACTCTTTATGGATGATGTACCTAATTTTCAGCTAGCTTAAGTAGCATGCCTAGGATAACACTGCTCAGCAATGATAGAATTAGGATTCACACCTTTGTCTCATTTGGAGTCTGGAACTCTTTCTACAAAATAGTTTCTGTAACTGCAGTGAGAGGGGCTTCAGATATGAAAAAAGAACATCTTCCAGATTGGATATTGCCTGGAAGAGTCTCCCATATGCATAGTACTTTGACTACATCACTAGGCTGCAGTTGCTGGGCTTTTCAAACTGCCTCCTTGTAACAAAGTAACCAGCTGGTATTCTATTGATTATCTTGCTGATTAATGTCACCTTCCCTGAAAAAGGGGCTAGAAACAAAACCACAGTTTTAAGAGCAAACATATTCATTTTCACAAGAAATATATGTGACTTACACTTTTATACTTCAAAACAAAGACTCAGCCTGGGACAAAAAATATAATGTTGCATTAAATTAAAAAGTATTTCATTTATTATATATAAATATGATCTCATTAAATTAAACACAAGCAAGAAAGATGACAAGAAAGTACACCAAAATGCTAACCATGGCTCTCTTTCAGTGATGGGATTTCGTTAATTTTTACTTTCTCAATTTTCTGAAAATTTGGAAAATGATAAAAATAAGCATATATTGTTTTCATATTTACAAAAAAAAAATTTAAGTTTATTTGTTTATTTTGAGAGAGGAGAAAGCACAAGTGGGGGAGAGGCAGAGAGAGAGACTCCCAAGTAGGCTCCATGCTGCCAGCATAGAACCCAATGCAGGGCTTGAACCCATGAAGCCATGAGATCATGACCTGAACTGATACCAAGAGCTGGATGCTTAACCCACTGAGCCACCGAGGCTCCCCCATAATTACAAAATTTTTGAAGATAGGTTCTTCAACTTGAGACAACAATAGTTTTCACTGAGAATAATAGAACCCATAATAGGTCTGAAATTCCTGGAGAAGGTTTCTAACTGACTCACCTTTCAATATTTCCACCCTCAGGGCAATCATCTGTGACCAGAGGTGACACGATATTGGGATAACAAAACAGCTTCGACTGTATGCATGGGAGAATAAAGATAACTTTTAGATAACTTTTAGAGCATGTGTGCTGGTCGACAATTCCTTAAGCATCCACTCTAGATACTCTGGCCATCCCTGGCTTGCACCAAATGCTGAGATTGTTCTTGTTGACCTTGGAACCCCCAACCCCCATGGACTTTATTGAGTCATGACTCAGAATTTACAACATGGTGGTTAAGCATAGAAATGGGTTTCTGCTGAATGTCTACAGGCAACACTTTTACTAGGGAAGGCTGGACTCAGGATTCATACACAGTCCAGAGTCTATACATCAGCTTCTAAGTTTATGCCACACTCCTCCAGAAGTTCACGGAATACCATGCAGGCCCAACGGGACACATTTCCCTCTGTGTAGGCATGGAATTCCTTCACCTGAGAAGGAACATTCTCCTTCCACATTTCTCACATCACACACACGCGCATGTGTGCATGCACACACACACACACACTACCACTACCATGCATGTGAAGGCCTTGCCTTCCCGAGGCAGTAGCTTATGGTCGGCTGGTGGTTCAGCTGGTCAGCTCTCAGCCAGCAAGCCCCTTCGACCTACCAAATCTGCTGCCCAGCTAGCTGACTTCATTTCCTCCAGCTAACATTGCATATTCTACCATCCAAGTGGTTAGATCATATATCCTTTCCATATGGAAGACCCTTATCTCTCTCAGTTGGTAACTTATTATAATTTGGTAATTCTTTATGTCCAACATACCCCTTTCTATATATAACTCACTATACATTATTGATGAAATTCCACAAATCAGGTGCCCTAATTTTACAAATGCCATACAGTTTTCACTGGCGCTCTCAAATGATGATACTAGGCAGGCCATTTAGTAATGAAAAATTTATCTTTCATTCCATTCCTTTTATTTTTGAAGGACTTTGAGAGAATTATTTGAATATTCCAGTTTCTTAGGTAAACCCCACTGCACAATGATTCTTGAAAGTATACTTCAAGAATTTTTATTTTTATTTTTTCCATTTTTATTTGCATGTAGAACAGGCAGAGTTTGCAATCCTATCTTAAGAGCTACAGGTTAAACAATAGCCTACACTTACCTGCTTGGGCCACTAGGTGGTGCACACATATGTCTGTGAACTGTAGGTTAAGTGGGCTTGTCACCAGGTTAGATGTAATTCATCACCACAGCAGTAGTACAGACAGTAGGAGCTGTTGGAGTCTAAGAGAGCCAGTGATCCTGTGGGTGAGAGTAAAAGAAGGAAAGTCTCCCACAAGAAGTGGATAGCCAGTATTGCTGTCTGCGAAGATGGTAGGAACAAAATCATAAAGGCAAAGTAAGCCTAAAGGCGTGGCAGAGGGAAAGCCCTGTGGAGGAAGGGGCATGGTTACTTTCCAGGCTGATTAATTCTTACCTAACAGGGCTGTGGTAGAGGGAATGACAGAATAGTTGAATCATTTGAACCATATGACATAAAACATTCCTTCCAGACCTTTGCACTGGCACTGGAGATAGAGAGATGGAATGACAGTCTTACCCTTGAGTAAGGACCTCCTGAGATTGAAACAGAAGAAACAGACAGTTAAAACAGAGCATGATACAAAAGGTTGGTTTCACAAGATTCATTGGAAGAGCAATGTGTGGACTATTCTGTTGAAAGGAAAGAAGGGGGTTAGGTTTGGAAGTTGGCATGCAAAGAAGACCTCATGGACGTCTTGAGCAGTAAGAGAGGACTTCCATGAAGATCAAAGGTCATGAAAGATTAGGCATAGAGAATGGCATGATCAAAGGCATGGGGAGAGGGTTAAAAGAATAATGTGGATTCCAGGAATGCTTCAGTTAAATTTAGCAAATGCTTACTGAGCGCTACTATATACCATGGACTGAATAATACATCTTCTAGCCCTTATGATGCTCTCCAACTAGTGAGAAAGATACTGAAAATTGCAATATGAGAGGGAAGTGAGATGTGGTCCCTTTTACATTCTCTCTCTGCTCTTTAGCCCTCAGTGCTTTGGCCATAGGGAGTCTCAGGTAAGTCTCTACACCAGAAGAGGGAGCCCACAAGCACGGCACCTTGTTGTACTTGACTCCCTATCCCTGAAGGTGTTTCACTCACTTTCATTTTACAGGCGTGAAGTTTGAGGCCAGAGACATGGAGGACACTATCCAAACCCCACAGAGAAGCCAAGGCACAAGCCCATGTCTGTCTGCCTCCTGTCATATTTTCTTCCCCTTTTTCTCTACTGGACCCTGGACACAGAGTCACTATTTACAGATAGCTCTTTAATTAGGAAATAGACACTTCTCAGATAAATAATCTTTCACCAACATCAGTCATCACAAAGTCAAGCTTATAGAAAAATAGAAGGACGCGTTGTTTTCTTTCCTCAAGCATGAGAGAAGTGCTGAGCCACACAGGTTGGCCTTGGCAATGGCAGCTTGAGCCAGTTGTGCCACTGGCCTGGTTCTGCGTTTGGGAGGGAAGGCAGTCTGGCTCCAGCATTCCTTCTAGCCCGTGTGTGTGGGTGTGTGTTTCTTTTCAGAGTGAGGATGTGTGTTCACAATGTAGGTCAGTGACATCTTGGAGTTGCATTGTTTGCTTGGAAATGTCACCTGGAATGAGTTATGAACTGGCAGGAAAACAGTGATGTTGATTGAGAAGTCCTTAAGGGACTTCTTTCAGGCTCATGAGAAGTCATTGAAGTAAAGGGTACAGAGATCTTGAAGAGGGTTTGACTGGGACAGATCAAAGTCAAACAGAGGAGGAGAGAGACCATAAGGGCGAGGAGATTTGAGACCATGTCTTATGAGGAAAGGACACAAGGACTAGGCATATTTAGACTGGAGAGAAGACACAGATCTTCAGATGTCCAAAGTCTTGTCATGGGCTGAGGCAGCTAGACACAGTAATGGTGTTATATGAAAGCAGCTTTTAACCCTGCTCAAAGTACAGCTATCCAACTGATAAGAAGTAATGAACTCCCCATCAAGAAAAGGGATGACACAAACAATGTGGGGCCATTGCAGAAGGGATTTCTGACCTGGTAGCAGGTCAAACTCAGTGACTTTTGAGCTCCAAGTATCCATAATTCTATGAAAAAGGAAGAGGTAACTTATATAAACCAAGGGTCATGTGGTCTATAGTAACAACAACAACATCAGTACTGAATATCTTTTAGGTGAGCACCTATTAAGTATCAGGCACCATCATAATGATTTATGTACATTGTCATATTTGGGGCTTTCAGGCCAGCATTAGAACTGACTAAATTCTAATCCGGGCCCTTCCATTTAATGAAGAGGTGCTCTTGGAAGATAATTTTCCTCTCTGAATTTCATGCCACTTCTCTGTATAATACAAACCCTGTAGGATTGCCAAGAGTATGAAAAGACATGACACATCAAAGCACCCAATACTGTGCCTGGCCTATAGTTGGCACTCAAAAAATGTTTCTGCCTTCTCATTTCTGCTTAAGCAGAATTTCAATAAGCCATTCCCCATTCTTGGAGAAAGACAAAATAAATAGGGAAATGCAGGTAAGGTGAAATATGGCAAAGGATCTATTAGAAGAAATACTGGGTAATCAGAAGTCACTACGAGATGTAGCCTAGAGCAATGGTTCTTGTTTGCTTGTACCCTTTTGGAGAAAAAAAATACAGATTTCTGGGACTATTTATGGAAAATCAAATGTAGGAAAGAGAAAGAAGTCATCTGGGGCTTAAGAAATCCTGGCTTAAGTCTTTAAGAGAGTTGCTCACTGCCCCACTCCCAGCCTCCAATACCCACTTCTCCAACCTCAGGTTCCCATGACATCCAATTCAGGACAGAGCTTTCCTGTAGGTATGCTGTAATGTGGGGCAAGCCTACTGAGATATTGATCTCCTCAGCCCTTGGGGTAGCCAGGGCCAATTGCCTACAAACATAAGCAGCCTCACCCATATGGACTAGTGCACCAGGCAGATACTTTTGCTATGATTGTTATATGTTACAAAGATATGAGGATTCATTTAGAAAAGAAATGGTTTCATCATCAGTAATTAAAATTGTCATAGCATTGCTGAGCAAATTAAATAAATAAACCAGCCCAGGAGTGCCTTGGTTAGAAAGGAATATGAGGAGGGTGACAGTGACGTAGGGACCCATGCAAAGAGGATTGCCAAGATATGAGATACTTAAACAGTGGGGCTAGCATGAACAAAGGGCATCTCGTACAGAGGACATGAGCTCATGGCCTTTCCCTAGGTATAAAATAGGTTTGACTGGAAGACCTCTAAGGCCTCTCACCTCTGACTGTACAAGGATGAACAAAAAAGCCATCCATTCCCTTTGTCTCTAGGGTGCAATGCCTCTCTGCAGAATTGTGAGCAAGCACCACATTCTCCCCTTTATACCCTGCTCTGTGTATCTGAATATCCCTTTTGTGTGTCCACCCTAAGCTGCTAAGCACAGTTCGCTCTTGCTCAATTTAGTGATCTCATAGTATGTTTTCTTTTGCAGCAACAGCGGCAGCTTGACCTCCTGACAATCACCAGCCCTGGTGAGTAGGTGCAGCCGTTCTGCTTTGGCTTTTCCCTTATTTCCCAAAGCGATGCCTGTTTGCCTATCCAAGTGCAATTCCTGCCTTCCTCCTTTGATTCCCTGGATGAACAGCAGAACTCTTAGTGCCATGAACAATGCTTCTCCCTTCATTCTCTGCCTCACAGGCATTTCCTACCCCCACCCCCCAGCTCTGTGCTGCCTCCTCTTGACTCTGCAGATGGCAGGACTGATAATCTGATGTTGCTACATATTCCAGGGCCAAATTCTCCCCAGATCCTTCAATGGACTCAAGTGTCAAGGAAATGTCTTGGTCACATGAGAAATGAGTTTCGAAATCATGGGGAGCAGGAAAGCTGCCTGGCAGGGGGCATGGAATGGAGGAAGGATGGCTTATGAGGAAGGACTAGTCTGGAAAAGTGATTAGGTTTGGTATTCTGTGCTGAAGGTCAGAATAACTCTGGTCTCACTTTAGGGGAAATTCAAGTTCCCCAACAAAGCTGTGGCCATGGGAATTCTTCCCCCTAGGCCTGGCATCTAGCCTAGAGAGTGGTTGAGTAGTTTAGTTTTTCCAGAGACGTATTTTATTTTGGTTTGGGAACTTGAGGCAAAACTGGCCAACAAAAGTTGCTATTCTCTCTTGGGATCCAAGAGGATGATGATGCCAGCAGGGTTAGTGAGCTTTCAAGAATGGGTGTGGTGGGTCATCTTTATCCATTCAAAATATTTAGCAATGCTGGTGAACCCCTGCTGTGCTAGACATTAACACTTTGGTTACTGGACTGGAGGGATATGGGATTGTGAGGGAGGGGCAAATGTGGTAGAGTGGTCATATGGCAGGGTTGGGGGCTCTAGGAGTGGCTTAATTACTGATAAATATGGAGGCATTTCAATATCTTGGCATCCAATATGTCTATACCATGGTATCTCTGGCTCTCACCAAGCTTGCCATGCTGTACCTGGGTGCCAGCTGGCTCATTTACAAAGAGATTGAGAAACTGCCCTCTGCAGGCACTATCTCAGCACAAAGGCTAGTCATCTGGTCTCAGTCACTGAGGTAAAAGACAGTGACTACAAATGTAAGTTGGATCTACCCAGTTCAGGTGACCTTACCGTATTTCCATCTGATAGAGCTTTTTGAGTTTAGGACTTTAGAAGAACAGAGATTAAGTGGTTGAAAAATGTTTAATCTGCTCTATAGATGAGCTGTGTTCAATGCATACATGATTAACATATAGAAATTTCAAATCATGGGCTAACATAACTAGAGTGGCTCATGTGTGTGACATGTGACCTACCAATCCCTCCCAGCAAGGTGCTGGTGAGGGAATATCTCTGTCCTTCTTTGGTTTCTGTCCATTGTAATTGTGTACTATTCTACTCCACATGTGCTAACCCAGATTGCCTGTTTCCACATTCCAGTTTCATCTTGTTACATCCTGATATGATGCAGACGTATGAATTGGAGGGGATTCTTGATATGTCTTAGACCCTGTTTACTGTAGTTCTTTTGTGCTAGCTCTTTCTGTTCCTAATTGCTGCTGCACAAATTCAAGCAGAGTAGTAGTGACTCTGAGTGTACTCCTTTTCAAGAGCTACAGAATTGCAGAATAATAAGCGCTGCCAGAGTTTGGAACGGTTTATAATTTTACCTACTTTTAGATATGATCTAAAATGTCTCCTGGGTAAAAGCTTCCCAAAAGGTATAGCATGGCACACTGTGTACTGCAAGTAGGCTACCTTTGTGTGATATTATTGTGAGATTTGCACCTGTGAGATGTTGATCCACTTACCTCTCAGGGGCACAGGTAGGACCTGAGTAACTGGAGCCTCCAGGGTGGTAGTCTCACTCCAGTGTACAGGACAAATATCCATATGCGCCATGACATGGAAAGGTTGGGAAGCACCATTAGACCAGGTATTATCTGGACAACTTCTATCCCATGTCAAAAGCACTTTCCTCCATTGCGACTGACCGTCCCTTGCTTTTCATATCATCCCTATTCCCTATCTCCAGAAGCTGTAGCAGCAACAGCGGGCTTGCTACCTCTCTGGGGCCGTCAGTGGAAGGTACTAGCTTGTCTGTACTCCTCACCACCATCCTCCACACAGAGCTTCAATCTGATGGTGCCACTCTTCATATACTAAGAGCTTTCAGAAGTGCAGGTTGGGAATTTGGAAGCCTTAATAATCTGTGTTATCTTCTTTTCTTATTTTTTTTACTGTGAATAATTTTGAATATACAGAAAAGAGTAGAGATATAATGAACAGCCTTTATTGCCCTCCCTGCTCCACCAAACATGTTGGCTTTATCATATCAATATTGAGCCATCAATGCCACAGAGTCCCCTATTTGAAAAATTTATAGATCTAGTTGAGACTTTTCTATACTCTTACTGATTGCAGCTTTCTCCCTTCACTCTACAGGTAACCACTATAATAAATTCTATTTTTTTCCGTATCTGTGTATATAAAAATAAAGTAGCTATAACTGGTATTCTTTTACAAATTCCTCTAAGTGATGTCACACTGTAAATGGCATTCTGTGACTTTTCCCTTACTCATTATTATATTGTACAGATTGATTCATGTAGATACATATACTACTGGTTCATTCATTTTAACTGCTATATAGTATTCCACATATGATTGCATTGCAATTTATTTATCCATTTTTTGATCATAATTTAGGCTATTTTCAGTTTTTTATAATGGCAAGCAATGCTACTAAGAGTGTTTTTGTGCATTACTCCTGTGTATAACCATGAGAATTTCTCTAGGGCATATAGTTAGGAGAGGAATTCTTGATTTTGTGCATGTTCAAATTTACTATGTAATTATGGCCAGTTGCTTTCCAAGGTAGTTGAACAAATACATGCTTCCAATGGAAAAGTGTAAGGGTTTCCATTTCCTTAAATCCTTAATACTTGGAATTGTCAGGCTTACAAAATTTTACCACTCATCATGATAAATGTGAAATGGTATCTGATTGTTTTTATAATATTTGTTTCCCTGATTACTGATGGTTGAGTATCTTTTCAAATGTTTATTGACCACTTTGGTTTCTTCTTTGGTGAATTGACTTTTCATATCCTTTTTCCATTTTCCATTGATTTGTTGTTTCTTTTTATTGATTTATAATCCTTTATTATTCCAAATATCAATACTTTGTCACTTATATGCATTGCAAATATCTTCTCCCAGACTGGGGCTTGTGGTGTTTTGTTTTTTTTATTAATAATGTACTTTTACATGGAAGATTTTTAAAAATTTAATGGAGTTAAATTTATCAACCTCTTGCTTTGCTTTTGTGACTTATGTAAGAAATCTTTCCTTCCCTGGATATCATACTCTTCTGTATTTACCTCTAAGAATTGTCAAGTTTTATTTCATACTGAGTCTTTATCTCATTTAGTAATGATCTTTTGTATAATATGACTTAGGGATTTACTTATTTTTTTTTTGTTTACATATGGATAACCCATTGTCTCAGCACCATACAACAACTACTGCATCCCTTCTCCCACTTATAAGCAATTACATGCCTGTCGTATAGAAATTATCCTATATACAGAATCTGTTTTTGAGGTCTCTGTATTATTCCATTGGTCTACCACACTTACTCTGAATTAACTCCACACTGTCTTACTTATAATACATCTTAATTTTAATATTATCTTTATAATTAGTAGGGAGATATCCTTCTCCTTTTCCCTTTTATGGAAATCTTTTGGAAATACTGGTATCTTTTTTAAATAAAATCCAATAATCTATGTATTGTGACAGGTGAATTTAATCTATTTGTATTTATTATAATTACTGATATATTTGGATAAATATCTACTACCATATTTGTGCTTTCTGTCCATCATTTATTTTATTTTTTTTTCTCTTGTCCTCCCTTTTTTGGTATTATGTTTTATATATTACTTGCTTTCCCCCTACCCAATCTACAGATTTGGATGCTATTGATTTTATTTCTGACTTTAACTGATTACCTTTGGATGTACATTTGATTATATATTTTCTTACAAAATCTACAGCCTTTCACAAAATTAGCCTTCATAATAAGCTGAATAAAAGATAAACTAGTTGGGGTGCCTGACTGGCTCAGTTGGTAGAGAGTGCAACTCTTGGTTTTAGGGTCGTGAGCTCGAGCCCACGTTGGCAGTAAAGACAACTCAAATAAATAAATAAACTTAAAAAAAAAAAGACTAGTTGTTGTATGGTGCTGAGACAATGGGTTACCCATATGTAAACATGCTTTAACCACCTATTGAACACTGTCCTGTCACCACCTAATTATTATTATTTTAGACTTCTCAGTTAAACTGTTGCAAAAAAGAAAAACAATGAATTACTAACAGTACTGAACTAATTTACTTTTCCTACACAGCTTATAAATTTTGTGTTCTTATTATGTATCAAGATTTCCTGTTACCTTATTAAAGTGAATCCGTTTTTTTTTTTAATTTACTTATCTATTTTGAGAGAGAGAGAGAGCGCACACGCATACACAAGTAGGGAAGCTATAGAAAGAGAGGAAGAGAAAGAGAGAATCCCAATCAGGTGGAGCCTGATATGGGGCTTGAACTCAGGAACCATGAGATCATGACCTGAGCCAAAATCAGCTGCTTAACTGACTGAGCCACCCACATACCCCAAAGTGAATCCTTTAATAGCTATTTAGTGAGAGTCCACAGGCAACCCTCTTAATATATGTTTGTCCTTATTTTGACTTCTCTCTGGACTAATAGTTTGGCTAGGTATAAATTCTAGTTTGAGAAATTTCCTTTGTACTTTGAAGACTTTTAAAACTTGTTTTCTGACATGCATAATTGCTGATGAGAAGTCTTCCATTATTTGTTTTTAAAAAAATTTGTTAATGTTTATTTATTTTTGAGAGAGAGACAGAGCACGAGCAGGGGAGGAGCAGAGAGGGAGACACAGAATCCGAAACAGGCTCCAGGCTCTGAGCTGTCAGCACAGAGCCGCGGCGGGCTGGAACTCACAAACCTTGAGATCATGACCTGAGCGGATGGATGCCAGACGCTCAACGGACTGAGCCACCCAGACGCCCCAATTATTTAATTGTTTTTGATAACTTATCTTTTTTGATAGATTTCAAGATTGAAAATCTTAATGTTCTGTTTTTGGTTTGGGTGGGATTTTTTTTTTTTCTGTAAATAGATATGAATTCATTTCTATTTACCCTGCTTGGTACTCTGAGTATACTTCCACCTGAGAATCTATGTGTTTCTTTAATTCTCAGAAATTATTGGCAAAATTTCTCTTCAAATACTACTTTTCCCTTATTCCTCTAACTCTCTTCTTCAAGAATTTCTATTAGATGACTGTTGGATTTTCTCAAGTGGCCCACCATGCCTGTTTTTCATAATTTGTTTTTCATAATTTTTATCATTTTGTCTTACTGTACTAATTCTGAGTTCCCCACAAGTAACTTGCATTTATAAATTCACTTTTTGACCATGTCTAGTCTAGACTCTTTTCCCTGTCTTTTTCAATATTTCAATGACTATATATTTTTAATTTCCAAGATTTCTAATTTTGTTCATATCCACCTGTTCTTGTTTTATTTCTGCCTATTCTGTTTCATAATTTCTTATTCTGTTTTAATGCCTTCGTTTGTTTCTCTGAACATCCTCAATATGCTTATTTTAAAATCTCTGACTGTTCTATAAAATAAGTTTCATCTGGAGTGAATTCAAGTTATAATTGTTAATTTTGTTTTGTATCATTTTTAGCATTTAATTTCTTCATGCATTTTGAAATTTTAATTTGTAAGAGCACTTTGAGGAGGAAATTTTCTGGTTTTCTCTCTCCTCATCCCCAATGCCCCACCCCCCCAACCCCTACTGTGCTCACATCTCCCTGTGTGGTGGTTTTTGTTGTTAACTCTACCCACATCTCAGTCTAGGACCTGGTAAATAGTGGGGATATATCAGATCCAGTGACAAAAAGTCAGCAGAAGAGCTTGACATTGTTTCTGTTTCCTGCATCTATATTCCTCACCTCCTCTCTAGGCTTGCAGTGCAAGGAGCTATTTCCCAGAAAGTTCTACAGCAGCCTTTTTAATTTTTTCCCTAGGCTCCTTTCAAGACATGAGAGCCCCACCCTTGGGCTCTAAGCAGAAGATGTAGGGGCACCTGGGTGGGTCTGTTGGTTAAGCATCCGACTTTGGCTTAGGTCATGATCTCACGGTCTATGAGTTCAAGCCCCATGTCAGGCTCTGTGCTGACAGCTCAGAGCCTGGAGCCTGCTTCACATTCTGTGTCTCCCTCTCTCTGCCCTTCCCCTGCTCATGCTGTGTCTGTCTGTCTGTCTGTCTCTCTCTATGTCACTCAAAAATATATAAACATAAAAAAAAAGATGTTGTTTCTGATCCTCATCTTCCAGAGTACTGTTAGTTCCTGTTGTCCCATAGGAGGCAAACTTCAGCTGCTACTTCCTGCTTCTATGTCCAGATCTCAGCATGCAAGTCGCCTCAGGACCACTTAGCTTTCACATTTCTGTACGTTTCAACTTTGTGGGGACATGTCTCTCACAAGAGAGCCCAAATACATATTTTCATTTCTTTTTTCATCTAATATTACTATTTGATGAGAATGAATGGGCTTATTGAAGCATGAATTTATTTAGCCATTTGACCCAGAAATCCAGCTATAGTTTCTTCTTTACTTTCTGGAAAGTTTATTCTCCTATAGCCTTTTCAATAAAAGGGAGGCAGTATGAAGAAGTATTTTTCTCTTATCCAAGCAAAACTCCTAACCACCAGACTGCAAAGAGAGACTATTATTTTTTGCACATGTATATACATATGTAATTTTAAAAATAAAATTCAGATGATACTATATACACTGTTTTATTTGAATGTAGTATGAACATTTTCAATGTTATTAAATATTCTCTAAAAGGGAATTTTACATAGTTTAAAATCATTCCATTATATTTATAATTTATAAAAACTATTATATGTTAAATTGTACCCAGTTATTTAATTATAAATAATACCACAGTGAACATTCTTATATAAAGACTTTTGTATGCATCTCTAATTATTTCTCTAGGAAAAATTCCTAGAGTGAGAATTACTGAGAAAGGTGTACATAAGTCACCAGTCATGACAGGCTACATTATGCTGAAGTAACAATGACACCAAAATTTCAGAAGCTAAAAAAAAAACAAAGGCTTATTTCTCACTTTTGGTACATGTCCCACATGGATTGGAGACAGCTCTGCTTTACATCTTCTTTTTTTTAATCTTATTTTATTTTATTATTATTATTTCAGTAGGCTCCACACCCAATGTGGGGCTTGAACTTATGATCCTGAAGTTAAGAGTCACATGCTGTACTGACTGAGCCCACCAGGCACCCCTGCTTTACATCGTCTTTACTCTGGCACCCAGACCAAGCATTCTTTCTTTGGAACATACCTGGGTGTCTTAGTTTGGGTACCCTAAGAAGAAAACCTTGAGACAAAGATTTCAGGGCAAGTAATTTATTTGGGACATAATCCTGGAGACCCTTGGTAGCAAAGCAAGGAAGCAATACAGGAAAAGAAGGGAGAAGAAGAAGAAGACGAAGACAAAGACGAAGACGAAGACGAAGACGAAGAAGAAGAAGAAGAAAGAGGAGGAGGAGGAGGAGACGGAGAAGGAGGGAGAGGCCGAGGCAGAGGGTGAGGGAGACGGAGATGGAGAGGGAGAGGGAGAAGGAGAAGGAGGAGAAGGAAGAAGAGGCATGCTACCACTAAGGACAACTGGAACTTAATCAAACTGGAGAACCCTGGAAGTTAATGTGGAAAATAAGCCTCGAGTTATCCCTCTGGGAGGCAAAGGACTGAGAGTGAAAGTGGGTGTGCTAATTCCCTTCCAGACTTCCAATCTGCTTAAGAAGTATGGACATAGCAGATTCCATTGGCCAAAGAAAGCTCTTAGGATAGATTTTCACATGTTGGCAATTGGAAATTATTTAACATTGTGCACAAGTAAGTGCCCAGTGAATATGTGACATTGCAGCACCTGCCACATGGGTCATCATGGCAGAGGGAAAAGGGAGAGATACAGTGAGCCATATACTTGCTCTAAAAATATTTGGAAGGGGTCACTTCCACCCATATTTCCTTGGTCGAAGCAAGTTATATGACCACTCCTAAATTCAACAGGGTGGAGATGTATGCCCTTCCCACAGGGAAGGGGACTGCAGTGCAGAGAACTAGAATATTTGGCAATGATTCCTTAATCACACCTACAGAAATATTTTTATATTCCCACTATCAAGTTAAGAGTGCTGGTCTTAGGTTTTTTAAAATAATGGCTTTACTGGGGTGCCTGGGTGGTTCAGTCGGTTAAGCCTCCAATTTCCGCTGAGGTCATGATCTTGCATTTCGTTGAGTTCGAGCTCCACATCAGGCTCTGTGCTGACAGCTCAGAGCCTGGAGCCTGCTTTGGATTCTGTCTCTCTGTCTCTCTGTCTCTCTCTCTCTCTCTCTCTCTCAGCCCCTCCCCTGCTCACACTCTGCCTGTCTCTCTCTCTCTCTCTCTCTCTCTCTCTCTCTCTCTCTCAAAAATAAATAAACATCAAAAAAAATAAAATAAAATAAAATAGGGGCTCCTGGGTGGCTCAGTCAGTTAAGTGTCCAACTTCAGCTCAGGTCATGATCTCACAGTCCATGAGTTCGAGCCCCGCATTGGGCTCTGTGCTGACAGCTCAGAGCCTGGAGCCTGCTTTGGAATCTGTGTCTCCCTCTCTCTCTGCCCATCCCCTGCTCATGCTCTGTCTCTCTGTCTCAAAAATAAATAAAAACATTAAAAAAATTAAAAAATAAAATAATAGCTTTATTGAGATGTAATTCACATGCCATAATATCCACCTTTTAAATGCATCATTTAGTGGGGTTCAGTATATTCACAGAGTTGTATAACCATTACCACTAATTCCAGAACATTATCACCACACCAAAAAGAAACTCCATTAACAGTCACTTCCTATTTCTGCCTTCCCCCATGCTCTGGAAACCGCTAATCTACCTTCTGTCCTTTGGATATGCCTATTCTGGACATCTCATATAAGTGGAATTGTACAGTATGTGCCCTTTCTTGACTAGTTTTTCCACTTAGCATAATATTTTCAGGCCCATCCATATTGTAATATGTATCAGTACTTCATTCCTTTTTATTGCCAAATAATATTTCTGTATGGATATATCATAATTTGTTTATCCATTCTATTTCATTTGTTTCCACTTTTTGTCTATTATGAATAATGCTGCTATGGGCATTGGTGTATAAGTTTTGTGTAAACATGTGTTTTCAGTTCTCTTGGGTATAAACCTTAGAAATAGAATTGTTGGGTCATATGGTAAGTGTTAGGATATACATTTTGAGAAACTGCCAAAATGTTTTCCAAAGTAGCTGTACCATTTTACATTCTTATCAGCAATGTAGGACACATCCAATTTCTCCACATCCTCTCTGACACTTGTTATTATCTATCTTTTGTTTGAGAGAGAGAGAGAGAGTGAGAGAGCATTCATGTGTGAGTGAGGGAAGGCAGAGGGGGAGAGAGAGGGAGAGGGAGAGGGAGAGAGAGAGAGAGAGAGAGAGAGAGAGAGAGAATCTTAAGCAGACTCCATGCCCAGAACTGAGCCCAATGTGGGGCTCGATCTCATGACCATAAGATCATGACACAGGGCTTGATCTCACAACCATGAGATCATGACCTGAGCTGAAATCAAGAGTTGGGCACTTAATCGACTGAGCCACCCAATCACACCTATCTTTTGATTATAGTCATCCTCGTGGGTGTGAAGTAGTATCTCATTATAGTTTTGATTTGCATGTGCTAATGACGAATGATGGTGAGCATATTTTCATGTGCTTTTTGGCCATTTGTATATCTTCTTGGAGAAATGTTTAGTCAAATTCTTTTTCCTTACTCATTTTTAATTAAGTTACATTTATCTTTTTATTGTTTAATTGTAAGAGTTTTAAAGTATATATTCTGAGTATAAGGTCTTTTATTAGATATATGATTTGCAAATATTTTTTCAAATGGGTTGTCTTTTCACCTGCTTGATGTTCTTTGGAGCAAAAGAAGCATGTAACTATTATGAAATTCAATTTACCTATTTTTTTTTCCTTTTGTTGCTTGTACTTTTGATATATCTTGGAAAACATTGCCTAACTTAAATTCATAAAGATGTACTCTTGTGAGTTAATTTTTTTATATGATGTGAGGTGGGAGTCCAGCTTACCTCTTTTGAATGTGTTTGGTTTTCCCAGCACCATTTGTTGAAAAGAGTGTTTTCCCCCTGTTGAATTACCTGGGCACTCTTGTCAAATGGTCATAGCTTTTTGATGGTATATACTAGAAGGATAGTATTAAGAGAGTATCTAAATACTGGCACTAAGTGCCAGAGCTGTGTTAAGTGCTTTACATATATTTTTCACATAATTTCCCCCACCACCCCATAAGACAAGCATCACCTTTTCTGTTTTAAAGATGAGAAATGAAAGTGCAGCATAATTATGTGAACTGCCTGCTTGAGCACAGTTAATAAGTGATGGAATCAGGATTCAAATTCAGAATTGTCTGATTCTAAATCCTTTGCCTTTTCTGCTGCTGCTACATATAAATATCACTTCACTTGTAATATTGGTCCATGGAGTCTTCTTTCCCAGATGGGATTCATATTGACTCACTTTTCTGGGGATGAGGAAAGTCCGGAATGCCACAGTATCATAGTCATTGGGACTTTCCCACTAACTGAGCTATGTCCTGAAGAGACAATTGATTTCCTAAGACATCATAGAAACCTCCAGAAAATAAATCATGGCTAGATTTGTTTCTGATTGCAAATATTGTAAGCTTCCTTTTTTTTTTTCTTTTATAATCCTCTCTTAACCTTGTTAAAGCAATACATATGTTGAGTGGTGATAGACTGGGGCTGCTGACCATGACATGACAAGTTTGAGTTTGGTCTTTTATTAAAGTCCCCCATGACATAAACTCAGCCCCTCTGGAAACTAAAGAAACAAGAGAGGCCAAATTAGCCATTGTTATGTGCCTCTGACCATCTTTAGAGCCAACAGGAGGCCTGTGGAACCCGTCCAGGGTAGCCAGGACCAGGAGTGAAGTCAAGCCAGATGACTCCCGGCCTCACTGCCAGAAGGTTAGCAGCACCATGGATGTGCAGAGAGCGGCTAGTTCAAAAAATTCATGCACATCGTTAAAACAACTTTAAAAGAGATTTTTAAAGAAGAAAAATAAATTACTCCTAGTCCCACAGCCTTAGCACAATACAAAACCTAATTCTATTTATACATTTTCCCTTTCAGTTCTTGTCTATATGCAGAAACATATTTACATAATTGCAATCACAGTACGTTTTTATATACATCTTTTTTCACTTAACATTATTTCATAAACAATCTTCATGTTGCTATGTAGTTTACATACTTACCATCTTTTTTATAATAACTTTCTCTATTAAAAAATTGCACATGCCCATGGTGCAAATTTTAAAAACAGAGAAGTTATAAAGATGAAATATCAGTTATCTCCCAGAGGCAATCACTGTTTAATATTTTAACACATTTACTTCTTCGCCTTTTTTTCTATGCATGTATAATTTTGTTTTACATAGTTGAGATCATGTAGAATATAAAATTTTATCCTGATTTTTCACTTAATATTACAAGAAAAATATTTCCCCATGCCAATAATGTTATATATTTAACTTAAATTCTAGTTTCTCGATGTTATGAATAATTTATGAATCTTTGTGTATATATTTTCCCTACATTTTAGGTTATTATCTTAAGATAGATTACTAGGGTTTGAATTACTACATCCATGAGCATTTTATGAGCATTTTAAAGGCATACTTATTTTAAAAGCTCTAGTATCTTCCATCTTTTATATATAGTCTAGTTTATAAAAATCCACATCCTATTGTTGTGCATTCATGTTATTTCCAGATGTTTTCTCTTATAAATAACTCTACCACAAAACTATTTGTGGAAAAACCTTTTTACTTCTTTTATATAAGTTTTTACCTGGACATTTTAGAAGTAGAATTACTGGGCCAGAGAGCAAGAATATGTTTAAGGAATTATTGTGTCTAGTTTCCAGCTCATTTTCCAGAAAGTTTGTATCAATTTATTTTACCACCTCCATTCCCCAACCTCCTTCTCTCATGTCAACGATGAAACACAACAGCCTTGGATGTCACTCAGATGGTTTATTAAGTTAATTAAGTAAAATAATTTTAGAAACATACATAGAAACATATAAAGGCAAAGAGAACATGTTTTGTTTATTCTCCTGGTCCCTGAGAGACAAACTGAGTGCTATGTTCCTAGGATCTTTGTCCTGTTACAGATGCCATATCCCAGGACTCAGGTGAGAAGGTTAATTAGAAGGGTTCAAGGATCCCATTTTGGGACATCCAGATGGGTGGGCTGAGCTCTGGGGAGGGGAATTGGAGGTGTGGCATCCAAAGGCACCATAGCTGATCAGCATGAAGGAAGTCAGATCAGAATGGAGCTGATAAGACCTTGGCCATCAGAATGAATGCAGGCCTCAGAACTAGACAAACTGGAATTCAAGGCATAAACAGTAAAATTAATGCACAGGAACGATATAAGTAGAAGTCCTTAATAACAACCTAAATTGGCTTGGGGCGCCTGGATATCTTAGTTGGTTAAGTGTCCAACTCTTGATTTGAGCTCAGGTCATGATCTCACAGTCATGGGTTTGAGGCCTGCACCAGGCTCTGCGCTGACAGTAGGAACCTGCTTGAGATTCTCTCTTTTGCTCTCTGCCCCTCCCCCACTTGCTCTTGCTCTCTCTCTCTCTCTCTCTCTCTCTCAAAAATAAATAAATAAACATTTAAAAAAGCAACCTAAATTAGCTTAAGGGAAAAATAGGCAATTAATTGGTTCATATGAGTAAATAATCCAGAAATAAGTCAGTCTTTCTGTGCATCTTGATATAGGGTTCATAGGACCTAGTCTGTTTTTGTCCTTCTCTTAACTCACCTTGCTTGGTGTTGTCTCCTTTCCCAGGTCACATGTGATCTCAAGATGGCTGTAGGTGCAAAATTTACATCCCCCCAAATTCTAGTCTAATTGGAGTAAGCAAGAGACTCTCACCCAGAAGTTCCAGCAGAATCTCTTTTACTTATTTTGTGATTACATCACTATGAGCTTGACTTTGAAGAAGTATCTGTGTCCAGGAAAATCTACTGTGCTGATTGACTGAGAGTTGAGTTATAAACATCATCCATAAAATTGGGAGAAAAATTGGGCCCTGGCATTAACTAATGGCCCAAGATCACATGAATTTTTGCAATGATTATGGTTAAGTTGAACCAAATATGTGAATTATGAGGTCTGAGAGCAGAGCAAACATTGATCTGTTCTGCAGCAAACTTTCTGTTGAAAGAGCTAGGCCCAGCAGGGTCTCTGCAGCTAGACTCTCGGCACTGGGATAGGACTCATTACCAAGTGAATAGTATGGGCATTTTAATAATACCAATTTTCTCAATACATGAACACAGGATATCTTTGCATTTGTGTCTTTTTCAATTTCTTTCATCACTGTCTTAAAGGCTACAGTCTACAGATCTTTCACCTCCTTAGGTAAATTTATTCCTATGTGTTTTATTGGCTTTGATGTTATTGGAAATAGGGTTGTTTTCTTTATTTCTCTTTAGTATCATTTGTTGTTGGTGTATAGAGATGCAACTGACTTCCATATGTCGATTTTCTATCCTGCAACTTTGCTGAATTTGTTTTGGTGGAGCCTTTAGGGTTTTCTCTATATAAGATCATGTTATCTGCAAACAGAAATAGTTTTATTTCTTCCTTTCCAATTTAGATCTCTTTATGTATTTTTTTTATTAACTGCTCTGACTAGGACTTCCAGTACTATATTGAATATGTGTGGTGAGAATGGGCACCCTTGTCTTCTTCCTGATATTAGAGAAAAAGCTTTCAACCTTTCACTGTTGAGTGTGATATTAGCTGTGGATTTGTCATATATGGCCTTTATTATGTTGAGGTATATTCTTTTTATGCCCAATTTTTTTAGAGTTTTCCTCATGCGAGGATGTTGAATTTTGTTAAATTTTTTTCCTGCATCTGTTGAGAGGATCATATGATTTTATCCTTCTGTCTACTAATGAGGTGTATTATGTCTTTGATTTGCATATGTTAAACCATCCTTGCATCCCAGAAATAAATCCCACTTGATCATGGTGTATGATCTTTTTCATGTGCTGTTGAATTCCATTTGCTAGTATATTGTTGAGAATTTTTACACGTATATTCATTAGAGATATTGTCCTCTAGTTCTCTTTTCCTATAGTCCCCTTATCTGGCTTTGGTATCAAGTTAACATTGGCTTCGTAAAATGAATTCGGGAATGTACCCTTCTCTTCAATTTTTTGCAAGACTTGGAGAAGGATTGGCATTAATTCTTCTTTAAATGTTTGTAGAATTCACCAGTGAAACCATCTAGTCGTGACTTCTCTTCATTGGTGGGGGCAGGGTGGGGGGTTGATTACTATTTTGATATCCTTAGTCATTATTGCTCTGTTCAGATTTTTTGTTTCTTTCTGACTCATTCCTTGTAGATTGTATGTTTCTAGGAATTTATCAATTTCTTCTAGGTTATCCAATTTTTTGGCATAGAATTATTTATAGTAAAAAGTGTCTTAATCTTCTACAAATTAACACAAAACCAGGCATGTACTCCGCACTTTTTTATTCATTTATTTTCTATTTATTTATCGTACATGTGTGTAACAGCAGGGTATAGGTGACAGAGCAAGGGGTGTTATATTAAAAACATACATCATGTGTTTGAATTCTACCTCTTCCACTTAAAGTTGACATTAGGAAAGTCTATTAGTTTTTCTGTGCCTTACTTCCATTTTACCATCTATAAAAGATCAGGATGATAACAATACTTGTTAGAAGTCTGTAGAAGATTAGATATGATATATATAAAATGGCTAACGTAGTAGTGTATAGCCCCTAGTAGATTTTAAATAAATAGTTGTTATTGTGATTACATTGCTTTGTGACAAATTGCCCCGAGACTTAGCAATTTCAAACAATAAATGTTTATTGTCACACAGTTTGTGTGGGTCAGGAATCTACTAGCAGCTTAGTTGGAGAGTTTTGGCTCAGGGTTGTCAGCCAAGCCTGGGGCGCCTAGGTGGCTCAGTCAGTTAAGCGTCCGACTTCAGCTCAAGTCATGATCTTGTGGTTCATGGGTTTGGGCCCCATGTTGGGCTCTCTGCTGTTAGCACAGAGCCCTTTTCAGATCCTCTGTCCCCACTCTCTCTGCCCCTCCTGCACCCTCTCTCTCTCTCTCTCTCTCTCTTTCTCTCAAAAACAAATAAATATTAAAAAAAAAAAAGATGTCAGCCAAGGCTGTGGTTATATGAAGACTGGAGGATCATCTCTCAAGATAATTCATTCACGTGGAGGGTGAGTTGGTGCTGCCTTTTAACAGGAGGCCTCAGTCCCTTCCCATACAGACTTCTTTATAGGGCTGCTTAAGTATCCCTACAACATGGCAGTTGGTTTCCTTCGAGTGATTAATCCAAGAGAGAGCAAGGTAAAAGCTGCAATGTCTCTTTTGAAGTAGCCTAGGAAGTCATATGCTGTCATTCTATAATATCCTATTAGTTACACAAGTCAGCTTATTTGCTGTGTGAGGCAACTATACAAGGACATGAATGACAGAAAGTGAGTTATCATTCAGGGGCCATGTTGGAGGCTGGCTACCAAAACACTAATGATTATGGTAATGATGATATCAGTAATACATCTTTCATTCCTTTCAGACCCACTTACCTTTTATCATTCCTCCACAGATTTTTCCCTTATTCCCAAGATAAGTATTAGTCTGACTTTTGGAGATTGGCAGAGGTTTCTGAGAAAAATATTGAGACTTCTTTAGCTACTGTTTCTTCCGTAAATAAATAGCTGCATTTGTTCATCTGTGTCTTTCTATCCTAAGGTAAGCCTAAACTATAAGAACCTTTCATTGGCCATGAACATGAGAAATACTTTTGGCTCAATGGATTAAGACAAGTAAAATATCTCATTTAGGAAAAGAAAGTTGGGTGCTCCATTATCCAGTTCCCAGTTTATGACAGTCCTTTGCACTCTGGTAAATGGCTACTGGGCTGCCACTGAGTTGAGACGAGGTGTGATCCAAGTACATGTACTTAAAATTCCTAGAGACTAAGGGCACAATGGCAGGTCATATAGGGTAGTACATACCTTTCATGCTCTGGTCTAAATCATCAATGAGAGGGGTGAGGATAGGTTTAAGGAATGTGAGAGTTTGCTCTTAGCAACATTTATGGACCTGCCATTAACAGTGCTTACTCAGCACTACTGAGACAGAAAATAAAGTGTCTCTATGACCAAAAAAGAAAGAAAAGAAAAAGAAAGAAATTCTAAGTAGCAAGCAGCAGAAGTTTTGAGATTAGCTAGACAAGGGATTCAAATCTTCCCTTACCATTTACTCTGTATATGATTTTGGACAAAATACAATCCCTTAGAGCTTCAGCTCTCCAATTTTTAAAATGTATCTAATAATAATAACCCTATATGGCTTTTGTGGATATTAGATGAGATCATGTATCTGGCACATATCAGAACCTTGGAAAATCTCATGTTATTATGGGAAGTCCTTCTTTGAGGCTGGTCACTACAAACAACTGTTATTTTTTCTCCCTAACCTAGCTATAGCCTAGTAGGTCATTCTCTGAAATGCCAATAGGGTCTGCATTGGGCACTTGCAGTGCTATTTCCTCCCCTCCAGATGATGGCTGAATCATTGTCACATAAACCTGATACACTTCTCTCCAGAAACTGAAAATTGAGGCGGGGCAGCCCAGCTGAGTTCCATTCTTGGATGAATGGCTGAATGTCCTTCAGAAGGTTTTTTCTTTTGTCAAAGATTATACAAAAGACTGTCTTGTTAGAGAAAAGTTTTTAATCACAATGGTGAAAGGAGAATTGGTGGTTTTTAGCTGCTTTTAGAGGTAATAAAACTTGTCTTTTTCCATATCAAGTGTCATTAAACTAGTTTGTGAGGTGAGCTCAAATCCAGCCTTAGGTGGGTGGTGCATTGGGAAGCATTTCATATCACTTTACAACATGTCATATCACTTTGGAGATCTGGGTCTGGTGACAACTCCCTCCCGCGCTCTGGCCTCTGCCCACATCTTGTTCCCCCTTGTTAACCTAGGGTTCCCTTGGTTGTCTCAAGCACGTGTTTCTATTGTTCCCACCAAGTCCTCTGCCCTGATACTCTCTCTGCTTTTCTACTCCAAACCCCTGGACACTTCTTTCCTTCCTCCCTGAAGTTTCAGAGGAGGGACACCTAACCATCTTCTCCTCCCTGGAGGGGAGAATAGTAGCAGCCATAATGCCCACCACCACAGCTGGCTTTAATATAGCACGTTACAGTGTCCAAGTGATTTTGCATGCAATACTTTGTTTACGCAACAAAACAACCCTATGAAGCAGGCATCTTTATCTTAGAGAAATGATAGAATTTGCCTAAATTCACAAAAGCTTGTACTTTTAAAAGTCAGAACTTGAACCCAGGTTTTCTACCTCAGCACCCAAAGGACTTCTGACTCCTCAGCTGCCTTCCTAATCACAGGTGCTGGTTCATCCAGGGTTTGCAGAGATATTAAAAAAACAAACAAACAAACAAAAAAAACAACCCTGAATGAGGGAAGGAGTATTAGCATAAGAAACAGTTACAGGGCCTGAAACAAAGGGCTGGATGCAGAAAACTAGGCAGGAAGACGGGAACAAAAGCAGACATGAAACCCCACCTGCCATGGGTAACAAGCTAATTTACTAAACCAGCACTTCTTATATCCACTGTGCTTGCCCTTACCTGACCTTGAATCCAGAATGATCCTGGGATCTGTCAGGCTGCAAGGGGGGTGCTCAGTGGCCTCAGTGGAAGAGATGGGCAGATGGAATGTTTAGGTCCTGTAACCAAGTAGGTCATCTCTGCCTGTTGAGCTTAGAAATTCAACAGTAGGGTTCTCTATAGATTCTTCATTTGTTCTAAAAGTATGGTTTCTGGATCACTTGTAAGAAAATTACCCAGGGTTTTGTTTGTTGTTTTAGCTGGTTAATCCACTGAACTCTAGACAGGGGCTGCTAGGAGAGTGCTCTAACTATGGATGGGGCTGTGGTGCCAAAAGACAAATATCAAAAAGTGTTTTAAACAAGTATGCAGTCATTGAACCAGAGAAGAGGGTCCAGGGTGATTGTCGGTCCAGAATAGTGGGGACCAGTGAAGGTGAGGAATGGCGGGAAGGGCAAACAAATGAGAGGTAGCCAGGGTAGTTCTGCTCAAAGTGTTGTCCACAGATGGGTGGCTGTAAGTAAATTCTCCACGATGAGGTAAATATAGAAATTGAGAGAAAGCTTTTAGAAACTTTAATAGCAATTTGACATTGCTGCAGCATCCATGTTCACGATCAGTGGACTTTTCCAAAATATCAGTTTGTGATGGATTAGAATAGAGTAGCACTGGGGCGCCTGGGTGGCTCAGTCGGTTAAGCATCCGACTTCAGCTCAGGTCACGATCTCACCGTCCGTGAGTTCGAGCCCCACGTCGGGCTCTGGGCTGATGGCTCAGAGCCTGGAGCCTGCTTCCGATTCTGTGTCTCCCTCTCTCTCTCCCCTCCCCCATTCATGCTCTGTCTCTCTCTGTCTCAAAAATAAATAAACGTTAAAAAAAATTTAAAAAAAAAGAAATAGAGTAGCACTAATATAGGTGAATTCTGGAAATATCAGCGAACAAGTTTGTACAAGTGGTTTAGGTTCATCAAGCATGATAAAGGCCGGTTTTTAATTAAAAAAAAAACCTGGTGCCTAAGAGGGGCCTAGAAATGATTTAGCAATGAACTTAGTAAGAAGACCATTTTCCTCTTAGTTAGCTATCAGCCTGAGTAAGTCTTGTGAAGAGCAAGCCCTTCCACCGGCCGAAGTCTCAAGTACTGCTCAAGGACTGCCCGCTTCATTGCTTTACTTCAACATCTGGCTGCGCTGGGCGGGCTCAGCCTTTGCAGAAGCTCGCGTTCCCCTCCCAGCCTGCCTGGAGCCTAAGTGGTGTTTGGTAAAGTTTAAACAAGCCCATGTAGGGTGGCTGAAAAGCAATCTGGTTGAAAAGTAATCTCCATTTTCTTTGAATAAGAAGAAGAAAGAAAGGGAAAAAAGACACCTCCCCCTTTCCTCTGCTTGCTCATTAGGATTCCAGGTTACAGCGGTGCCGCCAGGCCACTCTAATTGGATCCGCGCGCACACAGGTCTGCGCGGCTCCATTGAACACTGACATTTCTAACTAACTGACCTTTTCAGGACCACTGGTACTTCCATAATGAGTGTGCAGTGGCATTGTGTGGACACAATACAGCAGACTTCACAGTGCCCAAAGAATGCAGGATTGAAAACTATTCAGAATTCCCAATCTCGAGTTAGCAAAATGAGAAAATTGGGTCCCAACATTCATCAGCATGTTATTGTGCAGGTATCGATTTCAATGCCCTTTTATTTCTTTCAGGGAAAAAAAAATGTTGTATTATAGAGGTCTAAATTAACTTTTGTTCTGTTATTTTTCCCCTGTACCTGTAAAAAGGTCAAATACATTCATAAGGCTTAGATAGATTTGCTGGATGGATATAAGCACTGAGATAGCAATCAACCTTCAAATAACCTTTAAGGAGACATGGGCTCTTCCATGAACAATAATTGATGTACTCATTAAGGCCACAAAATTCTTTAAGACTCACCTAAAGGAGAACAGTTATAGGTCCAGTGGCAAAATGTGTCATTTAGAACAGTGAGATAATGGCTCAGATATTTGAAATTGTTGTGGTCCTGGGATAGGAAGGGACTTTCAAAGGGAAACTAACAAGATGGGAAAGGAGAGCAGTGGTTTTCACACCACCCAGCAAGGACAACATAGGCTGGGCCCAGACAAGAGAGGATGTGATTTCTGAGTGTCCCCTGGGTCCATGGCAGAAAATTAGAATCTTTCTCCCCCTATCAATGCAGAAAGAGCATAAAAGATGTATCAGGGCCACCTTCTTCCCTATGAGAAGCAGAGTATTGAGCAGTAGCTACAAGTGGCAGCTTTTCTGATGTGTGGCCCTTCCTCTAGAACTTGAACCCAGGTTTTCTACCTCAGCACCCAGCTGGCTGTGTGGCCCTTCCTCTAGAGCCCCTCTGAGAGTTGTACACTTTCCCACTAATGTGTCTAATCCTGGAATCAGGCCACCAAATTGTATATTCCACAAGTGTTTATGAGCACAGCTTATGTGCTAGGTTCTGTGCCTGGTAGTGAGAGGAAACTAAAAGGCCATCTAGTTTCATTTCTATTGAATTCAGTTCAATTCAAGTCAGTAAAAGTTTCTTAAACATTTATTTCATGTCATGAACAAGGCATAAAGAGACAAATAGGACACAGTCTCTATCCCTAAGGCATTTATAGTCCAGAACGCCCTGTATTCACTTAGAAGGTGAGAGAGGGAACTAATATCGAGGGTCTTACACACATAGAGTACTTTACTATGCTAGGTACTATATATTTTATAATTGCCTAAATCCTAATTACTGTCCTGTGATTATAAATATTATTACCCCATTGTGAAGAAGAAGCAGCTAAGGTTTAGACAGGCTGTGCGTTTCACCTAGATTCACCCAGGTTGTAAGTGTCTAAGCATGGTGGCTACAAAGTCTGGGCTTTTTTGGCCTCTTTCCTTAATGGAAGGGTCCTCTTTGACCTGATTTCATCTACTCGTACTTGAGTGGAGACGTTTCTGGTAGAGTAAGTCTTTTTACTGGTAACTTGCTTATGCAAAAGCATAACTATTTTTTATATTTATGAGAAAAGCATGTACCATAATTGATGTGGTCATTAAAGCTGGGTAATTCTTTAGGAATACTCAAAAGAAAATGGTTGTAGAGTATATTCTCTATTTCAAGAGTAAAAAAAAAATACATGACACACGCACTGACATTCACTTATCTCATACTCATGACATAGCTAAATCATCGTGACACTTTTTTATGCTTAGCCTGAATTCAGTTTCAAATTCTCTCTATGCAGTACTCTACCCAGTCACTATTCAAACACTGAGATCTGTGCTTGCTATACCTGAACCAGTCTAACTGCTTCACTTTGCATATGAAGTAATCTGGGCCCAGAAAGTAGAAACGACTTGCCTCAAGTCAGAAGTCAATGAATGGCAGTTAAAGGAGTTGTAGACCCCAGCACTTGTAAGAGGGATGTCTAAGGCCTAAAGCCTGAGACAGAGTATCAAGGTCAGTGGGTAAGTAAGAGGACTTAGTACTTGCTTCCTCTGATCTATACCTGCTACGTGTGTCCTGACACCCACCATTCATTAGACCTACAAATTTATTGAGCACTTAGCATGTGCCAGCACTGGGGAGACTCACAATAACCCAAATAGAGCAGGCCCTCCTTTTGTTAAGTACAAATTGGTATCTCCTGTCAATTCCTAATGGGAGACAGTCAGAAGTTTAGCCTAAATAATGTGCCTTGGGCCGGGGGATCCTCTGATGTCTCCCAAGTTGTGAATCTCACACTGCTGATAACCAAAGAAGTTTATATCCCTGAAGCCAATACCATAATTATCACCATTTAACAGATGAATATACTGAGCCACATAAAGGGCAAGTAGCTTGTCTAAGATTTCATGGCTAGTAGGTAACAAAGGTGGGATTTGATCCCAGGCAGTTCAGGTCCAGAGTCTACTCTTAACCACCATGCTCTACTATTGTTCGTATAGATGCTCTTTACTTAAGAATCAGGAAACTCTCAAAAGGTTGTTGTAGGAGGAACAAAGAGTAAGATGCTAGCTGATCTAACTACTCCTGTGCATCTCATAGGGTGGGAGGTGGAGAATTCCATATTTAGGCTTCCATAGGAGGGTAATCAATTCCTCACGGAGTTCACTTCAAACTTTCTTACTTTCTCTGACTCCCCCTCATGCAGGCACCTCTCTGATTCTCTCAGCCTGGTAACCACACCCTATTCCTTCAAAACAAATCTGGCCTCCACTGGATTTCTATTGGTGTAGCCGTATGCATTCCCTCAGGCTTCAGCCTCACTGCCACTGCTATTCATGTTTGCTCAGTCCTTCCAGACTCTGGAGGCAGACCGGGTCCTAGGTTGGTAAATAACTCATTCTGTCCAAGTAGACCCGTGGAAGCTATGAATCATATGAACTAGGCATCCCTCATGGTGGCAAGCACTCTTCTCTGAGATGATACAGCCTTATCCACTGCCTGAGAAAGATTATTTCTTTTATTAGCATAGTTTTAGCTTTACTCTTTTTTTTAATGAATATAATTTATTGTCAAATTGGCTTACATGCAACACCCAGTGCTTATCCCAACAAATGCCCTCCTCAATGCTCATCACCCATTTCCCCCCTCCCCAACCCTCCATCTACCCTCAGTTTGTTCTCTGTATTTAAGAGTCTCTTGTGGTTTGCCTTGCTCTCTCTCTGTTTCTAACTCTTTTTCCCCCCTTCCCTTCCCCCATGGTCTTCTGTTAAGTTTCTCAAGATCCACATATGAGTGAAAATATATGATATCTGTCCTTCTAGCCTTACTCTTTAGGACCGACAACTGCTCTCCCCATGATTATTCTGCAAAATATTCAGGTTCTTCTGTCTCTTCTAGGGGCTGGTCCTAACACAAGAAAAAACACTAGCTATCAAGGGTTACATCTTTACAACCCAAGGAGAATCTCATGCAATAGTTCTCATGAGTATGTTTGCTTCCTGAGAGATTATTTGTTTGCTTTAGTCTAAGTCTCCCTCTGATAGGAACACAGAGGGAAGAGGGCACTCGTGGGGGAAGGGATCTGAAAAAAAACACACAAAAGAGCCATCTCATCTTACCACACAGAGATGTGTCAGACATGTCCCTGCCTACCTGCCTCAAGAAGAATGCAATCCACATGAGGTACAAATGAATAAATGCACATAGTGACAATTGACTTAAATATAACATACAGTACAAGCAAAGAGGCAAGGAATCTACTGTTTTCGAGGGCAGGCAGAGAAAGCTTCAAGAGGAGGAAATACCAGTTGGGTCTTAAAGGATGCACAGAAGTTAACGCAGATGAAAACACAGGCTGGAGGGGAAAGGAGAGGTTATTCAAAGCAAAGAGGACAACAAAGGCATGGAGACACACTGGAAATGGCTGGAGTAATAGGGTGTTTATCACACTTTGTCTTTGCTGATATAAGGCATTCAACTCTGAACACGAGAGATGTATGAGTTTCAACAAAAAGAGAATGATAACTGGTGTGAAATGAGATAAGATTTTAAAAGTGTCCATCGACTGAAACCACACAGAAGTCATTGTGGAGAGGGATCGGGGCTGGTGGGGAGTGGGGATTGGGGTGAGGAGTGTTGGACACCAGATTGCAAGTGGGTAAGAGAGAAGTTAGTGGAAAGTGAAGAAGGAGAGATTACTAGTATACACTTTACTCTCACAAAGCTTGGCTGGGAAAGAAAGGAAAGAGGAGATATAGGAGTGGAGGATAGCTTTTTTAAGTGGAGAGGAACTTGAACATGCTGATTAACTGTGGGGTAGGACTGGGAGGCAGTGGTGAAGGAGATGTTGAAGATCCTGTGGTGAGAGGGCATAAGGATAGAGTGAGAGCCCTGAGAGACTGAAGCAGGTGGGAGCCAGAGGACAGCATTCGCCACAGGTGGGTGGACAACCTGATGAAGACCAGCATGACTGGTGCGCAGGGCAGGAGGAGGAGAACGTGAGCCCTACAGTTAGGGAGAATACATTTCCCCTGGGTCGGTAGTGAGAACAGAATGCACTAACACCGTGCATTATAAGGTGTGTGTGGCTTATGATAAATATAATATTGAGCATATGTTACCCAAAAATCGGGATCAGGAAGAAGCAGAAGAGAATGCTGAATCGTAGTCTGACACACTGGATCTGCCCAGCAAGAGAGAGAAGTGCTCAGCACAGAGATTTCCTGTGTTAACTTGCTAGGACTCTAGGCAAGTCATTTCACCTCTCCCATCTGTAAAATGGGTTATATAAAGAGGTTTATACTTGATCATTCCAGAGTGGTTTTTTTGACTAAAACATCCCATGAATCTATGCCTCTATGAAATTCAGAATTAGGGCTTTTCAGCTTCTACTTGGCATGTGCGGTGATGGGGGAAAACAAAATTTTGTTATGGACACTGAAAATGGAATATTATATAGTTTTACATGTCACAAAATGTTCTTCTTTTGATTATTTTCCAACCACTTAAAAACACAAAAAAATATTTTAGCTCATGGGCCACATAAAAACAGATGGCAGCAGGCCAGATTTGCTTAGGGACCATAGTTGACCTCAAGTCTCAAAAGTCTACCATTGTTTAAAGCTGATTTCTATCAGAAGCAAAAAGAAGACCCTTGGGACTTAACTTAAAATTTCCATTTAAACAAGATATTTGTCTTAAAACACCATTCTCAGCAATTTGTATATCATGTAAGCAAAATAGCACCTCATGAAAATTTTGGAAATTGTAAAAATTTTTTTAAACCACCCATAGTTCTATAACCCTAACTCCACCACTCTTGTCCCAACATAAGGTATTTTATTATACATAAAACTTTTTTTCTAAGGTACCCCTTCCCTGGGCAGCTTTTGAGGGGTTTTTTGTGTGTTAAGCATCTTAATAATACAGTTCAATAGTGTTAAGTATATTCGCAATGCTGTAAAACAGGTCTCCAGAACTTTCATCTTGCACATCAGAAATGCTACACCAGTTATACAACAACTTCCCTTTTCCCTTCCCCCACCCCCCCGCCCCGCCCAGCCCCAGGTAACTACCATTCTACTTTCTGTTTCTATGAATTTGACTATGTTAGATACCTCATATAAGTGGAATCATATAGTATTTGTCTTTTTGTAACTGGCTTATTTCACTTAACATAATGTCCTCAAGGTTCATCCATGTTGAAGCATATGACAGCATTTCCTTGCTCAAAGGCTGAATAATATTCCATTGTATATATACACCATATTTTGTTTATCCATTCATCCATCAATGGGAATTTGAGTTGCTTCCACCTCTTGGCAATTGTGAATAGTGCTGCTATGAACATGAGTGTGCAAATATCTCTTCAAGACCCATCTTTTTGTTCTTTTGGATATATGCTCAGAAATGGATCATATGGGAGTTTTATTTATAATGTTTTGAGGAAACTCCATTCCACTTTATTTTATGGTTTTGTTTTCTTCCCCCTGAAAGTTCTGGCAGAATATAATCTAACTTTCTCTTCCCTTTCTTATGTCCTTTGAAAAATCAGATTTGTGACTGCTCATAGCTTTCTTGAGAGGGTCAGTCATCCACGGGAAGACTTTAGCACCCACGGGAGATCTGGGTCAGCTGTAATAATAAAAAACCTGAATGAAAGTCTCAATCAATGTTAATTCTGTTAGTTTTCATTTCATTGATCACTCTGACTTTAGTTTTTGAAAATGCTGCACTGAGGACAATGACTTGATGAGATCATCCACAGTGAAATCCACTCTTCTGTCTTCCCCCAGAAAAAAACCAAAGCCCTTTCACATGATGGGTTTGCAGGAGTGATTGGAAATAGGGTGGTTGTAGTGAGGGGATGCAGGCTGGTAGGGAGAGGGTTTGAGCTAGGAAATTGAAACCTTGAATGCAGAAAAAAGATGTAAATGTTGTTTCCCAGATTTTATAGCTCCCAGATGCCTCCTCTAATTGCATAGCTAACCCCGAGTTTATTAAGTTATTTTCCAGAGTCAAACTCATTTGTATACATGTCAGAATGTAAACTGAATTTAAAAAGTAAGGTCCTTGGATTAGAATTCAGGAATGATAAACAAACTCATTTAGAATGTAAGATTTGCATGTCATTTGCATGTGCCCAAATGCAATTACATGTGCTCTGTAAATATGCATTTCACATTTATTTGTCATGATAGAACAGTATGGAAGAAATTAATTGCCACAGATTTTTTTAATATTTAAAGAAAAAAATTATGGTTCTTAAAATAGACTCTGCTAGTGCATGATTCAATGTGCAGAAACTGGCAAGAAGAGATAAGGATCCATCGAAAACCATAAATTCCCACTGCAACATCTGTACTAGTTCAAATCGCATGGTTTATGAAGGCCCCTTTTGCCTTCTCCATGGGTATTACCATGGCATTCTGTAGATTTATCACTGGCCCAGGGCAAGGACAGTTTTACTAGCAAAGCTTTAGAAGGGTAGGGGGCTGCTTCCTCTGAAAGCTCAAGATTGAATCAAAATGACATAACGGCTCTGGCTTTAGAAACTTCCAGACAAACAAGTCTCCCATGTACTTCCACACTGTCTACAACTTGTTCCTTCTCACTCATCTTTTACATTTTGTAATGAGACACAGCTTGAATAACCAAGACCCTTAAACACACACACACACACACACACACACACACACATACACACACACACACACCTTAGAATTGGGAGGCCTCAGGTATCAGGTGTTAATGTCAATATGGAAAAGATTTTTATTTTATTTAATTCTTTAGATTAACACATAGACTGGCTTTTTTGTGTATAACTGTATGAATTTTAACACAGGTATCTATTTGCATATCCACCACCACAGTCCGGACACAGAACAGTCCTATTGCCCCCAAAGACTCCCTTGTGTTACCCGTTTGCAGTCAGCCTTCCCCCAGCCCTAGCAAGCACTGATCACTCTAGTTTTGTCTTCTTAAGAATATTGTGAAAATGGAAGCATACAATAGGAAACCTTTGGAGACTGGCTTCTTTCACTCAGTGTAAGGCTTTTGCAACTCATCAGAGCTTTGTGTGTATCAATAGTTCACTCCTTTTCATTGCTGAGTACTATTCAGTTGTACAAATGTACCATCCTTTGTTTATATATTCACCATGGGAGGACATTTGGGTTGTTTCCAGTTTGGGCAATTATGAATAAAGAGGCTATGAACATTCATTTATAGGTTTTTGTGTGAACATAGTTTTCATTTCCCTAGGTAACTACAGTGGATTTCTGGATCATACAATAGCTGTTTGACATTTTAAGACACTGTACTGGTTGGCATTCTGACTGGTCCTATATGAAGGTTCCCATTGTTCTGCATCCTCACCAGTACTTGAAAATGTATTGTTTTTATTTTAGCCAGTCTAATAAATCTATAGTGATATCTTATTATGGTTTTAATTTGTACTCCCTAATATCTAATGATGTTGAGCAAGGGAAGGCTTCTGATATATAGGTAACGTATGAATTCATTTCTTAAGCTCTTACACTGTGTTAGTTATCTTACATGCATATCAACTTACTTGAATTTCACAGTCTTATATGGTAGTTATGAATCATTCCATTTTAAAAGTTGGAGAAACCAAGACTGGGTGAGGTTAACTGCCTTATCTTCTCAGTAAATAGTTATAGAGTGCACACTCTGTGCCAGTTGCTCAGCCAGGCACTGCTGCACACAAAGATGTCTCTGTCTCTGGCAGTCTTATGGTTTAGTAAGAATGATCTACAATATAAGTAAAGTGTTCTGTGTGAATAAGACAGAAGAGCAGAGTGAGGGGTGAGCCAGGGCAGGTAGATTTTAATTGACCATGGCTCCAAAATATCCCAATGAAAATAGGCAAACTAAGATACCAAAGGTGGGACACCTGGGTGACTCAGCTGGTTCAGCGTCTGACTCTTGGTTTCTACTCAGGTCATGATCTCACAATTTTGTGAGTTCAAGCCCTGCGTTGGGCTCTGCACTAGCAGCAGGGAGCCTGCTTGGGATTCTCTCTCCCTCTCTTTCTGTCTTGCCCCTCCCCCATTTGCTCTCTGTCTCTCTCAAAAATAAATAAATAGATAGATAGATAGATAGATAATAGACTTTAAAAAAAGAGAGAGACCAAAAAGAACATGGCCCTATGGAGGAGTCTGGGCTCAAAGTGACATAGATCCATCTCTTCATCTGTGAAGTTGGGAAGCTACAAAGCACACTCACCATCTGTCTACTTCTCTCTCCTGGATCAGCAGGGAGCTATACCCTCAGGAGGGCTGGGGGCCATCTCCCTTTCCTAACCCCAGCCCTGGGCTGGAAGGACTAGCAGTTCACAAGTGGGAAATGAAGCAGATGCAGGACTCCTATTCAAATACAAATACACAGAGGCCTAGAAGCCTCCCTGTCATACACCACCTTGGTGTCTGTTGATAGTTATTAAGAGTTATATGTCCCAACTCAACTGAGCACCCTCCACCCACCATGTGCTGGGTATCACTTGGAGCAGAGGTGTATGGTGCACTAGGAAGAGCACTGTATGTGGAGTTCTAAGTCTTGAGTTCAAGTTTTGTTTCTGTTATTTCCCATCTTTGGGCCTCAGCCTGCCCACACACAAAGATAAAACAATGTCCTTTAACCAGCATCCAAATTCATCACGCACTCCTTTCTATTCTCCTCCTTTCATGTATCTTGAATTTACCCATTGCTTTTCATTTCCACCATGTTTCTCTTTCAGTAGCCTCCTGCTTGGTCTGGCTACTGGCTCATTTTAACTCTTGCCACCATATGCTCCAGTATCCATACATCAGCCAGAGTGACCTTCTAAGAACCAAAATCAGATCATTTCTTCCTCCTGACTAAAAATTTTAATGGTTTCCCGTCACTTAAAATCCAAATTCCTTTCCACAATCCACACCCACCTCCTCTCAGATCACTTTCTCTCTCTCATTCATTGTGCTCTAGCCAAGCTGTTGTCTGTTTCATTCCTCAGACAAATCAAGCCCTTTCCCATAACTGGCCTTTGTAGTTATTGTTCTTTTTGTCCATGATGCCACCTTGCCAAGAATGTTTTCTGACTATTCTATTAAAAACAACCTTGTCCATTTACTTGCTAACTCACCATTCTGCTAATAAAACTTAATATCAAGAGTAATTATTATTTTATTATATTTTTAATATATGTATTATTATATCATATTGTTATATACTTATAGATTATTACATATTTTTATTATTATATTTTTATTATCTTTTAACCCCCATAAGAACAGAGACTTTGCTTGGCACATAGAAGTGTTTTGATAAACATTTGTCAAATGAATATCTAAAGTCTGTTTAAGTATTGCTATTTCTTTTCTTCTCTCCTGATCTCATTCTACTCATCTCATGAACTGGCATACCTCACAAGGTTGTTCTGTCAAATGAGTCGAGGCATATTGAGACACTAGTGAAGTTAAGGAATTATTATGAGTATCATCATCATTATCATCATCCAAGGCATTTCCACATCTGACACTGATTTTTTGTTATTGATTTTTTTGGTCTCTAGGGGAAACTTCCAATGAGAGAGTCTTTTTCTTTTCTTTTGTGTAGCAGACACCTGGCAATGTTTGGTTCATAGCCTGATTCAGGGTGTCACAACTATTTATCATCAAGCTACAGGCTTGGATATTATTCTAGGAAGTAAGATTTCAGAAAGGATAGTCTTTGGCATTTGAAGGAGAGAGGAGAAATGGATTAGGATCGCAAAGTTATTGAACCGTAATTTGTCAGCCCCAGATGATATGTGAAAAATTATAAAATCCTATGATTTGCAGATTCCTACCATTTTTTGAACGAGGCTTGAGGTCTTCCATGGTGGTTGAGGGGGTTCTGAGTCCCCAAGAAGGGATTTGTGCAAGGTTTTGCAGAAATTTGTAACAGAACCAGGATAGGTATCTGGGTCACCTGTCCTTTACCCCTGCTCTTTCTGTTGCTTCTCCTAAAGATCTAAATCCATCCAGTTTTCTCCATCTCCACTGCCACCACCTTTGTCCAAAATGCCATGGTCTTTCATCTGAACTACAGGAGCCCCCTAACTGGTATCCCAGAACCCACTTGTCAAACAGCACACATGATCATTTCATTACCCCGCTCTTTCCATCGCCATTGGCTTAAACCTTTCCACTGGCTTTCTAAAACTTTTGGTATAATCTCACCAGACTGTCCTCAGACCCCTCCCCTGCTCCAAATTTCTTTCCACACTGGCTTCTTCCAATTCCTGGAAACTACATAACCCCCCTGATCACAACTTTTGAACATATTATTCCCCCTGCCTATGTTGTGCTCTTTCAGGTAATGGTCAGTTCGGGTGGATGGCAGGGCACAAGAGAGGACACAGGAGAGGTACACCGAAAGAAAGTTTATTATATTCATAGGTCCTGGAGATAAAGAGTCAACCCAGACCAAGAGGGAGTCATATGGAACTCATTGGCAAGAGAGTGGACTCACCTAAGCAGGTGGGGAGCAGAGAGTGAGGACCATGGACAAGTGCCTTTACTGGGGACAGGGCAGGTTCAAGGTGGGGGGAAGTACACAAGAAAAGATGTGAGAGGATTTCATTCGTGTATTTGGATCTTACTAGGTCATGGTCAGGGGAGGATAAGAAATGGGAAGTTGTGACAAAGGCCAGCCTTATCACATTGGTGCATCCAGTTACCTGGGCAGGATGCTTACAGTCTGTTTGTGGGAATGTTGAGACAGCAGGAAAGGACGAAGTTTTAAAATTTACAGTATAGCCTAGATCAGTGTTGGCCCCATATTTCTTTACTGGAGGAACTTAAAAATAGCATCCTAGTTGGAAAGAGAATTCTAGGTCTTGAAGCTGCATTTTTATATAGCAGACCAATTATTTTTACTGGATTGTATTTTATTTTGGATTATTTATTTGGAGTTGGTGGGGTCTTCATTAAGATTATGGACCCCTAAACTACCTTGGTGCTACCACTTTCCTGTGGTGTTCTTTCTGCCTTCTTCACCCCAATACTATCTACACAGCATTCATATCTCAGCACAAGCTTACTGACTCAGGGAGACCTTTCTTGAACCCTAATCTTGGCCAGATCCCTTTCGTGTATGTGCTCCTAGAACACTGCTCTTTCCTTCATAGCACTTATCTTGGATTGCAGTTATGCCCATATTTGTGTGATTATTTGAAGAACAGCTGTCTCTCCCAATAACCTGTAAGTTCCATGAGGGCAGAGCCCATGTCTGCTTTGCTGACCATTAGGTCTTAACATCTGTCATCATCTCAGGCACTCAAAAGGTGCTTAATCTATTGAATAATGGATAAATATCAGCATTCTGCCTCTGATGGGGGTTCTAAGAGGCACTTGGTTATGGCAGATTGGCTCCATCATCCCAAACCTCACAGAATGGGGTCATCCTCTTAAATTCTTTTAGTACACTAGAACAGGATTTCCAAGCCTGCATTTCTGAGAAACTCTTTTCAGATTCAAAGCATTTGAGTGTTTAACACATTCATGATTCACCATTCAAAGAGGAACCCTGAAGTCAATGATAGGTGGCCACTTTTTATTAGGATAAGGCATTTATTTGAAAACTCCATCACGGCAAAGCCTGATTATGAGAACATATGACAAAGCTGGTGACCCAGGCCAGTGACCATCACCATTCTGGTTCTGGAGAAAACTTAGTCACTCTGGAATCTAAATTTACAGCAACTCTCACCAAACAAGGAATTAAGGGCTTTGTGAAAGTATCATTCAAGGATGACAAAGTTCAACAGTATTTTATTCTCAACCCAAACTCTAACTGAAAGTGAGAAGTTTCCCAAATCTGTGTTAGCGTACTCAGGCTGCTGTAACAAAATACCATAGACTGGGTGTCTTAAATAAGAGACATTTATTTCTCATAGTTCTGGAGGCTAAGAAGACAAAGATCAAGGTGCCCTCAAATTCAGTTCCTGATATGGGCCCTGCTCCTGATTTGCAGGTAGCCACCTTCTCTCTGTCTTCACATGGCAGAGAGAAAGAGAGAGCACATTCTGGTTCTCCCTTCTTCCTCTTACAATGACACCAATCTAGTCTTGGAGACCCCACCCTCATGATCTCATCTATATCTAATTACCTCCCAAAGATCCCAAGATCCCACCTCCAAATACCATCAAATTAAGCGGTAGGGCTTCAACATATGACTTTGGGTGGACAAACATTTAGTCCATAGTATTCTGCCTTTGCCAATCCTACCCCCACCAAGTTCATGTCTTTCTAAATGCAAAATAAATTCATGCCATCCCAGTAGGCCCAAAGAATTAACTCATCCCAGCCTCAACTTTAAAGTGTAAATAGGGGCGCCCAGGTGGCTCAGTCAGTTGAGTGTCAGACTTTGGCCCAGGTCATGATATCACAGTTCGTGAGTTCGAGCCCAGCGTCGGGCTCTGTGCTGACAGCTCAGAGCCCGGAGCCTGTTTTGGATTCTGTGTCTCCCTCTCTCTCTGCTCTATCCCCACTCATGCTCTGTCTCTCTCTGTCTTAAAAATAAATAAAACATCAAAAAAAAATTTTTAAGTGTAAATAAAGTCTAAAGTCTCATTTAAATCTTATCTAACCCAGATATGAGTGAAACTCAAGGTATGATCTATCCTGAGGCAAAATTCCTCTCCAGCTGTGAACCCATGACACTAGAAAAGTTATGTGCTGTAAAAATACAGTGGTGAGATAGGCCTAGGATAGACATTCCCATTGCAAAGGGGAGAAATTGGAAAGAAGAAAGAAGTGACAAATCCTAAGTAAGTCCAATACTTAGCAAAGCAAACTCCATTAGATGCTAAGGCTTGGCAATAATCCTCTTTGGTTCAGTGCTATGTTCTTTAGGCCCACTAGGGTGACAATGTCATTCCCATGACAACCCCACTCCTTTGGCTCCACTATGCCCCACCTCCATGGCTCTCCTTGAGGGCCCTGCACCCAAGGTACTGGTGGGGCATCCCAGCCTGCCAAAACTGGAAAGGTGGGCTCATCCTTTTAAACTGAGGAGGAACTAGCTCTGTCCCCTAGACCTCCAGTGGAAATGACAGCCTGATGATCTCTGAATCTCCTTTCAGTGTCCTTCTTCTCTTTTCTTGAGGAATAAAGCACATTCACAGCCAAAGAGCTCTATGGTTCCATTTTATAGAATTCCAAGAAGTCTGTCACCCTTCCTTCATTCCATCCCACTTTCTCTGCCTCCTTTTATCTCAACTGTTAGTGTTTCTGCTGGTATAATGCCATTTGTTTTCCTGGCTTCTTTTGAGTGACTGAGTAAGTTTATGAGTTGTACCCATGATCTCTTTATTAAGTGATAGTCCAGCTATATCCTTTGTGCTTTCTTCCAAAAACACTTTCTTACTTTTTGTTAATATGAACAGACTGAGATTTTTCCAAATCTTTAACGTATGGTTCTTTTTTGCTTAATAATCTCTTCTTCAAGTCATCTCTCTCATGTTTTATTATAAGCAGTCAAGAGGAACAGACTATTTCTCAATACTTTGCTTAGAAATCTCCTCAGATAAGCATCCAATTTCATTGCATACAAGTTCTACCTCCCACGAAAGACTAGAACACAGTTTAGCCAAGTTCTTTGCCATTTTATTAGAGGACCACCTTTTCTCCAGTTCCTAACAATGTCTTCTTCATTTCTGTCTGAGACCTTAACAAAATCTCTAGTAATGTCCATATTTCTAGTGTATACACCCAAAATTCTTCTGGCATATACCCATTACCCACTTCTAAAGCTGCCTTCACATTTTAAGGTATTTGCTACACCATCAGCTCACTTCTCAGTACCAAAATATTTGTATTAGGGTTCTCCAGAGAACAAAACTGACTGACTCTGTATGTGTATGTGTGGAGTGGGGTACACACACACACACTCAAAAGCTATTTATTTTAAGTAATTGGCTCGTGTGATTATGGAGTCTGCAGGCAGCAAGCTGGAGACTCAAGAAAACCCATAGTATAGTTACAGTCTGAGTTAGAAGGCCTGAGAACCAGGAGAACAGATGGCATAAGTCCCACACTGGTGGAGGACCAATGTCCCAGCTCAGCAGTCAAGTATAGAGAGAGAAAATTTTCTCTTCACTGAAACTTGTTCTATTAACCCTCAACAGACTAGATGATGTCCACCCTCACTGGGGACGTCAGTTTACCTATTCAAGTGATAACCTCATCCAGAAACATCCTCACAGACATACTCAGAAATAAAGTTTAGCCAAATATCTGGGCACCCCGTGGCCCAATAAATTGACATACAAAATGAACTATCACATTCTTGTTCCTTTTATTTACAATAATTTAAGGTCTTCTTTATGCCAGGTTCTGGGCTAGGGACATGAGAGGTGGGAATACCAAACCCTTGACCTCAAAATGCTTACAGTCTAGTAGAGGAAGCTTCTTGGCAACAATATAAAAGAGAAGTACTTGGTACCATCAAAGCAGAACAAGTATGGCAAACTGGGAAAGTTCTGTTATTACCTGAGATAGAGTCTGGACTGTACAGAATACATGCTGCAGATCCTTCAACTTGCTAAAGCACCAAAACGTTTCTTGTGTGACTGTGGGTCTGTGAGCACCTTCTAAAAACAGCAACCATCTCCTCACACAAGAGCCAGTGAGCTGATACAGCTCTAGGAGAGAAAAACCCAGCATCTTCCACAGCTCTCTTGAAGCCTTTTACAGTCTCTCCTTGACCACCTGCCATAACAAGGGCTCAGGAGAGCAAGGATTACTATCAAACACTCCTCACTTCTTGGAGCTACTGCTTCCCTTTTACTTTGCACATGCAAGTAATGTCTTAATTTCTCTGAAGCATTTTTCTTCATTTATGAGTATGATAACCACCTTCACAATTTGTCTGAAGATCAAGTAAGATAATGACTCATGGTCTGCCCAACACATTGCCTGCCATATAGTAAATCTGTAGCAAATATGAATACTTATCACATCTCTCCACTTGTCCCCACTCTGCATCCCTCTATTACTATATCTGACTATTGTCAAAACAAGGATTTCCTTGCAGGAATGAGGTAATCTTCACTCACCAAAAATAAACTACTTTTTACTGCATAGGTTTGTCCATTCAGTGAGTTTTTCTTGTATGCCTACTATGTATAAGAAAATAGATTTGCATGTAAATAAGAGCCATACCTAAGTCATGTTAAAATTTTGTGCAATCCCCAAATTCCTTTCAAGTCAATTTAGCTATTCCATATTAAGCACTACCATGTGCCAGGCACGGAGTTAAGGGCTGTGATTCAGAAACAGATGAGACATTTTCCTTGCCTCAAAAGTTTAAAAAATCAGTCCCTGTAAAAAACTAAATGCTACAGCAAAGGTATGTAAAAAGTATGAAAGTGACCTCAAAAACATCTTCCCTGACAAAGTAAGGAAAGGCTTCAAAGAGGAAGTAATAGTTGAGCTGGGCTCCAGCAGATGAGTAGGATTCATTTACATTTGTGTAACACTTGGGATTTTGCAAAATATTTTGGTAAAGGGAGGCTCTCTCAGGTAACACTTGTCTTAGTTCTGGGCCCCAGGGGGAGGGTAGAGCTCCTGGAACACAGGTGAGAGAATGGAGGAGAGGGAATTTGCTCTGCACCAGCTCAGGATGCTAGAGGGCTGAGGTGACTTGCCTGAGGTCATAAAGAAGACTAGTTTATAAACTATACTTTTGCTCTACACCAGTCATTTCTTTTTTTTTTTTTAATTTTTTTTTTCAACGTTTATTTATTTTGGGGACAGAGAGAGACAGAGCATGACCGGGGGAGGGGCAGAGAGACAGAGGGAGACACAGAATCGGAAACAGGCTCCAGGCTCTGAGCCATCAGCCCAGAGCCTGACGCGGGGCTCGAACTCCGGGACCGCGAGATCGTGACCTGGCTGAAGTCGGACGCTTAACCGACTGCGCCACCCAGGCGCCCCTACACCAGTCATTTCTATAGCTCACTCCTTCATGTCATTAACATCTGTACTCAAATTGCCCCTCCTCAGAGACACTTTTGCTGAGCCCCAAACCAAAAGATTAGTGCCTTTCCCTACCCTGCTTCATTTTAGTTCTTAGCTCTTATCACTACCAACATCATATATCCATTTGGTTTTTGTCTGCCCCACAAGCTTATGATTTGCACGAAGGCAGGGTTTGGGTTGCCTTGTTCAATGAGAGTGCCTAAAACAATGCTTGGTACGCAGTAGGCTCTCAACAAATATTTGTTGCATGAATGAATGAGTGAATGCTGTGATGAACATCCTTGTTCATCTATCTTTATGCAATTATCCAGTATTTTCTTAGGATCAGTCCCTAAAAGCAAAATTTCTGAGTGCCCAAGGTTATTCATTGATTACTACAGTGATTAGCAAACATCTGCTAAGTGACTGAAATTGAATATTTTTTCTTGAACTGCACCAAATTAACTGATTCCAGGTTTAAATTCTTCCAGTATTTAATTGAGCATCTAAACTATTTACTAATTCATTTATTTACTCATCAGACATTATCTGCATTATGGATGCAAAATCAATTAGGAAATGATCCCCTGACCTTGAGATGCTCTAAGTCTAATGAGGAAGGCAGACAAGTTAACTAATAGTTAGGAATGAGGCTTTTTTTTTTCTCTATAGTGGTCTTTTATGGCCTCTGCCCCTCATCACATGTGAAACCTAAGGCAATTTGCATGGCTCCCCTGTTCCTGTTTTCTCACCTGTAAAATGGAGAGAGTTGCAATAATTGTTTCATAGGGTGCTGGGGAAGAATCACACGTTAATCATGTTAATAATCATAAAAGCTTAGGGTACTGACTGACACATAGCAAGAGTTCTATAAATGTTAACATTATACTAGTCCCATTTTACAAAAATGACTGAGGCTCACAAAGGCTCAACTGTTTGTCTAAAGTAATAGAGATGGAATTTAAGTTCAACTCCTCCAACTCCATACCCGGGCACTCCCTGCCTTATGAATCTGCCTGTACCATTTAGACTTCTTTTCCTGGGGACATAATCTTCTCCTGGACTTTGAAATGTGGGGTCTAGGCCTTGAGTTGGGTTCCTAGGTTTTCTGTTGCCCATACAACCCCTGTCTCCCCACTCTCCTCTTGCCCTTCACGCTATGCTGACAAACCCCCAATTGCAAACCCACATGTTAATAGTTTTAGGGAAAAAAAATGTCTTTTGATAATTAAGCTGGTGGAATTTAGAAATCAACAGAACAGTACATTTTCCCAGCAGAGCCAAGAAATTAATTAGGAGCAATTTTCTGTCAGAAACAATTTCCATAATTTTAACTTAAAAAAAAGCAGAAAATCATTTTTGTGGGTGTTTATTTTTTTTTTTCTTATCCCTTCCATTCTAAACTGATTTAACTCCTGGAAAGACAAATCCTTCCAAATACCTATTTTCTGTTCCTCAAACTCTTCCCTTGAGGGGCATTCCAACTTCTCTCTGACAGGTTATATCCAAGGGTAAAAAGGAATTGTATGAGACAGAGCCTTTGATCCCCTCTTTTACCCCATAGAGCAGAACCTGTACTTTTTCAATGGAGTGATTATGAAATGTGCACATTCTTGACCCAAGAGTGTGGGTGGGGGAGGGAGAAATGTGATGCTTTGGGAAAAGAGTTTGAGAGGGGAGGAACAGAAGCCATGATACAATGACTGGGCCACTATAGATAAGCCTGCTCTGTAGAGAGGCACTAAGGCACTGTGGCTAACAGCATAAACTCTAATTCTGGAGCCAGACTGCTTGGGATCACATCCAAACTCTGCCCATTCATTCTATGCATGTGATCTTGGGCAAGTTCTTTAATTTCTTTGCGACTCAATTTCCTCATAAGGTAGTTATGATGGCTTACTGAGTTCATACGTCAACATGAAGACCACAATGCCTGGTGTATAACAGGTGCTCATGACTGTTTGCTATGATGATGATGATGATGTTGATGGTGGCAAGTACAAAAATCCCAAAAGGAGAGGTCTGTTACTGGGCCCATATTAGACTTGGGTGTTCTGGTTCCAACTCACACTTAGCCAACACTAAAGATCTCTTCTGTCCCAACAGCCCTTTATTTTGTAAGGCATCATCGCAAAGAGCAGTGCTTCTGAGATGTCACACATAGACACACACGACACACACACACACACACACACACACACACAAGTGTGACTAACAATAGTAGAAACACTAAGGCTTATGAATGATTTACTTATTTGTATCAGGTAGAACAGATTTAAGGTTACCCCTGCAATTATTTTTATTTTCTTACCACTCAAATATGAGAGGAAAAGAAGAGAGTAGAGCCCTAACTGAAGCTGGAGAGTAGACTGTAAATGGAAGTCTGGGAGGCACCTAAGGCATACCCTATCGCTAGTGACCACTACTATTGCAGAGTTAACCAGCTTATAGTTTTAGCTAATTATAAGTTAATTCTTATGCAAGATGGCCATTTTGTTTCATTTTCTTTAAATCTGGGTGTATTAGTAAGTGTATAACCAAGAAAAAGAAACCACTCCAAATATTTAAAACAAAGAGGATTGAATGCAAGGAATAAGTATCAGCTGAGAAATCAAACAGAGAATGGAGAACAAACTCAGAGGTTAGCAATAGCAATAAGACACTCCCACCCTAGCCTGGAGTGTCAAAGGGAGGGAAGCGGTACTGGTTACCCAGTGAAAGCTAGAATCGTGGCCACATGGCCAGCAGAACTTAGAGCCATGGAGGAGACACAGCCACTTCTAAAGACACCTCCATGTGGATGGGGGGATACTCTGGTTTCTCTCTTCTACTGTCTGATGCTTTGGCCAAAGCATTGGCCAAATTGGAGCACCTTGTGGCTCCATTCATAAAGGGATTACCCCCCATATGAGATTTGTCTCAACTCTTAGCCTCTAGAATATTTCCCAGCTGTTGTGATTCTGTGCAGCTAAGACTATCCCCTCCCTGCATCTGCACCTAGGAGGGCTTCCCAAATGGGAAGCGTGTAGAACGGCATACCTGTATATCATGGTTACTCAAGAGAGAATTATTAGTTCAAGTTGAAGTTGATAACTGCATGGGGCAGTTATCAAGAGCCAGGACATGGAGTCAGGCAATCCAAAGCCAGAGCAGAGAGCAGAATGGAGGGTAGCAGAGAATATAAAGATAAGATACCAGAGCTTTCACTCCTTTGGGCTTTAAGGGCATTTCTGCAGCATAGACAAGGGATGCTGACTGTGTTTGAAGGCCCATAGCCTGGGAAGCTGGAGAAAGCCAGGATTAGAAGAGTCAATATCTACAAAGTTTTTAACATGCTATTTGATACATAATAAAAACTAATTCCCTCCTTACCTCTCTTTCATTTGCTTCAACATGTATTTACCAAGCTCCTCAGCTATATGAAGACTAGTGCTAGGCACTAGTTACAGGGATACAATGTAATGGAGGAGGACATAGAAACTGCCTACTAAAATTCAAATACAACAGACTTTCTACCAAATAAAAGTACAATATAATAATGTCTTCTGGAGGCAATAAAAGGAGAGGGATTAGTTTCGCCTAAGAAATCAAAATAAGTTTCTGAGAAGAAATAGCATTTGATGAAGACCTTGAAGCGCAACCAAGACTTGATTGGTGGAGAATGGAGAAAGCGTCAGGCAGTGGGAACATCATGTGCAGAGGCCTGGAAGTGAAAGAGTAGAGGACATAGGTGGGGATGGGTAAAGGGTCCAGTGTGCCTTGACTTTGGGTGATAGGAATAGGAGAGAGTATGAAGTTATGCAGTGGAAGGTGAGGGTGGGGAAGACATTGGAGACTGGATCCTTGAGGGCCTCCTCTAGACCAGAAAACCTCAGTATTTGTGGAATCTTTTAGGGTTCAGAAGGTTGGGCTCCAATACATTATTTTCTGGCAGCAAGAGAGGGAAACAATTCAGAGGAGCAAGACAAAGCTTGAGTTGTAAATTATTCTTCTCCTGCCTAGACCTTTATTCAGCCTGTTAGGTAGAGAGATTTACAACCTTCAAGTCCCTGGTCTCCTTTTGCTTGATGTCTTCTTTCTCCAGCTATGGGACTGTTTCTAGAAATTTCTTAGCCAGTTAATCTGATCCTTGGACTATGGAATCTCACTGAATGAAGCCTATGTCTCTCATCACAAATTTGCTTTTGGTAGGAGTTGGGGTGGTGGACTGGGATTGGAGCCCAGATTTCTGTTTTGCTAATGTATGTTAGAGCACCAGCTTCAGTCCTAAATGGTGATGGCATGTGGCTTTGACCGTGCTGTGCAATTCAGCAAACTTTCACACCCTTTATCATGTTTGATTCTCCTACCAACCCTGAGAGAATAGATACACTTTCCACCAATCCCATTTTACAGAATGAGAGAATAGGATGATGGGAACAGAGGCTGGCCCAGAGCAAGTTAAGAGCATGGTTGTGCAAAAAAGGGTTATCTAGGGAATGACAGGAACTCTCATTATCTGGGACTGTGAGGAAGGAGTTGTTCCTGAAAGTTGAGTCTTAAATGCAGTAAAGGATCTGTCATAAAAGCTCTATCAAATTAAATCATGGGCAATGGTGGAGAATTAAATCATGGACAATGGTTGGAGAAGGATGAAGGGCTTTGAAATCCAAAACAAAGGTCCTGAACAGAACAGAGGACCAAGTCACAGACTCCAGAAGCAGGGAAGGAGCCTGTCCAATCTCTCCCTTACTATGTCACCAGCACAGAGACTTCCTGCTTTTGTACCTTCAGGGTCTCCCTGTCACCCACTGGAGACAGCTCATTGTCCTTAGCAGAACACTCTGCCCCAAAAGACTTTTCCATCTTTATCTCTTAGACATACTCAGCTTATCACCTGCCACTTAAATAGATAATGCATTTTGCCACATGTGTGCCTTGGCTCATGGTTTTCTCTGCCAAAAATTCCCTGTCCCCTTGGTTCCTGCTTGTTCATTTATTCATGTACTTCTTCCTTTAGTCCATCAGTAAATAAAGTGCCTACTGTGTGTCAGGTACTGCTCCAGATACCGAGAATACAATAGAGAGCTCAGAAACTGCCTCTGCCTCCCTGGGCGACAAGAAAGGCATCGAACAATCACACAAGTATATAAGGCCAATCTATAATAAGAGAAAAATATGTGCTATAATAAGATAATCCACCAGGAGATCCTGGATGGGTTCCGTCATCAGGGAGGGCTTTTCTGAAGCAGGATATTTAAGGTGATCCTTGAAGGAAATCTCTGATGCCCCTTGGGTCAGTTCGGCAACCAAATCTTTCATAAAGCTGATTCGAGAAGCAGGTTGGAGTACTGGAAGTCACAGCCCCAGTGAGAAGGCGGGTTGCACTAAAATGGGATCCTTCCTTCCCTCCTGGCCTCCGCAGCAATTCCCAAAATAGGAAGCAAACGGAATTGTTTTTGTGTTCGAAGCTGAAAGTATTTTTGTTTCCCTCCTCCCTCTGCGTTCCCCCTGCCAACGTGCTTCTCACCCGATCACAGTATTTATGTTTAGAGTCATGAGGCGCCTCACATGTTCATCTCCCACGTGCCAAACATGTGCAGGACACTTGATGTGCATCTTCACATTAAATCCTTACAGCACTGTGCTGAAGTCAGCATTACAGTTCTCATCTTATACATGAGGAAACTGAGGCTCTCTGAGGTTAAGCCAGTTGCCAGGTTGACAGAGCTAGTAAGTGGCAGGGCTGAGACTCCAAGCCAGCCAGTCACAGCCACTGGTCCTAGCAGTGCTGGAGCACACAACACACATTTACTTCCTCTCCACCAGAAGCCCCTCACACGTGAAGCCAGCAACCTGGCTGACCACGGAGTCTTCTCATCTCTAGGCCAGGCTCCCCAGCCTTTAGCTTTTACCCCAAAGATGGCAAGTCCAGAGCCTCCCCCCAGTAGCTGCTTCCTTCTGATGGGATTCCTGCTTCACTTCTTTAAGGAGCAATTGTGGGCATGTTGCTCCCTAAGGTAACTCAGCCTCATGTGAGATTCATTCCCCAACCCCACTGACCTATAGGTAAAGGCCAATACCTCACCACAGCTAATAGAGCCCTATGTGATTGGCCCCTGTCTGCTCCTCCAGTGTTATATTTTAACAGATACCCACTCATCATCTCCTCTTTTAACACTTCACCTCACCTAATACTTAACACTGTGAGCTTCCCAGCATCTTCTATTCTCTCTCATTTCTACTCTTCCAAACGGGTCTATCCTCGATCTTCAGTTAACCAACTCCTATTTATGGGAGGTTAAGTCATCCTAAGGGAAGTCTGCTCTGACCATGTGGGCTATGGTGAATGCCCTTCACCCAGCCCCTATGTTTTTTGGGTCCTAGCTCTTGGCATGATTGATTGTGATTGCCATTTTATATCTGACACCCTCACTGTGAGCCCTTAAAAGCAGAAAATAGGTTTGGCTTTCCTGCCATTGTATCCCCAGTGCCTGACATATACTGAGTTTTCAGTCAAAATAGGAGAGCAGGAAGAAAGAAAGATTGGAGGGCTTACAGATTTGACACATCTCAGGAGAAAGTACCTAACTACCCCAGTGGCTGACAGGCGTGCTCCCCTGCATACACACAACTTTTCTAAGTGACTGCACAGTCCCACCATCCCCTTTCTTTCATGTATCCTTTGTAAAAATTCTGTAAAGCAAACAGTCCCATTCTATAGATGCCAAAATTAAGGCCTAACAGTGGTGCCTTGGTTCAGAGATGAAATAAGCAGAACTGAAATTCAAATTATTAATCACTTATTCATTCATTCAAATATTCATTCATGCATTTTATACACTTTGGTGCATCTTCTGTTTCATATTTTGTTCTGGGCACTGAAATACAGAAGAATCAGTGTTGATTCTTGACCTCGACAAAATCCAAAGGAAGAAAAGGAGAAGTGAAGAAATGTAATAGTCATGCTTGGATAGAAATGTGTTCAGGGTGCTGCATGAACAAAAAGGAGGGAGCAGGAAGCTCTATCTAGAATAGGAAGCATTGGAGCTGGGCATCAGGCAGACAAGAAAAGGGAAGTACATTCTAATCAGAGGACTTGGGGAGTGGAGAAGGACAGAACCAGGGAAGGTGATCGGCAATGATCTGTACCTTTGATCAGCAGAGTCTTCAGTCTGCCCCAGCTGACCTTTGCCCTGGTGCCACAGTCTAGCCAACCTCTGAACGTGTGCTTGTCTTCAGGTAGGGCTGGCTTACTTAGCAGGGCAAGTTGGTTAATTATTTGGCACTGTGTTCTAGCCTACTGAGCAGGGCTGGACATAACAGAGGGAACCAGAGGTGATAGACAATGATGAGAAAGCAAAATTGCTTCTTAGGATTTGTCTCCCGACTGTGCCTACTTAAAAAACATGCTATCAGAAAGAAGGAAACCTTTGCTCTACTAATGGATAACCATGTAGTGAATAATTAAATGTATTCAGAAACCAAAACTTTGTCCCTCTAGAATCTTGGAAATTCCGATGTCAGAAGAGCTGGTATAGACAATAAGGGAATTGCCACTGGTCGGGTAAATCTGGTGCCAGTGAGGTAATATGGATGCCAGAAGGATCAGTTTGATCATAGGCTGTATTAATAGGAGTCTAATTACAAGAACAGAACCAATACCAATAGATCTATCTATATCTATTATCTATCTATCTATCTATCTATCTATCATTGGAGATATTTGTTATAAGGAACTCGCTCATGTGATTATGTAGACTGACAAGTGCCAAGATCTTCAGTTGGGAAGTTGCAGACCCAGGAGAGCTGATGGTGTAATTCTGGTCCAAAGGTAGGTAGGGCAGGCAGGCTCAAGACCCAGGAAAAGCCAATATCAGAGTCTAAAGGCAGGAAAAAACTGATGTCCCAACTCAAAGGCAGTCAAGCAGGAAGAGTTCTCTCTTATTTGGGAGGTAGGGATGGAAGGAGTCAGCCTTTTGTTCTATTTAGACCTTCAAATGATTAGATAAGGCCCACCCACATTAGGGAAAACAATCTGCTTTACTTGGTCTATTGATTGAAATGTTAAACTCATCCAAAAACATGCTTTTTTTTTTTCAATGTCAGATGCAGGCATGAGATAGAAGATTTCTAAGAGCTCTTGTAAGTCTAGTATTCCTTGGCTCACACTTTTATATCTTTAACCAGAACTACTTCTATAGTCCCCACATTGGTCTCTCTACCTTCAGTCTCTACCTCTGTCCCCCACAAATCTATCCTTCACATGTGTTCCCATGTTCATAATGCAGCCAGAGAGACATTCTTGGTGCACAGTTCAGACCAATTCCTGTCCCTGCTTAACTCTTTTAATGGCTCCTTATTGCCCTCAGGATAAACCCTCATCTCTCCATCCTTTCTTAGAGAAGGGCTGATTTATATTGGCACCCAAGGCCCTTCAGAATCTGGCCTGAGGACCCTTTATATTACTCTTTTCCTGTGCACCCAGCATTTCGACCACAATGAAGTACCATTCCCCAAACGGGTTCTGTCACATACCTTTTTTAACCTGTTTTCTTTGTTTCAAATGTTCTTTCTCTGTTTCTCTGCCTCCGTATCCTACAGAATCTATTTTGAATGTTAACACCTCCAGGAAGTCCTCACAGACCATTCAGGCTGGTTTAGGAGCCTGCTGTATGCTCCCCTAGCACTCCATATTAAGCTCTTTGACATAGTAGGAAGGCTGACCTTTCCCAGTTATTTCATGAAGACTTGAAGGCAAAGATAAGCATTTGGTAGTGGGGCCTGCCATATGGAGTCATCATACTTATGTGCTGACCAAGTGAAAATATATTTCCACAATGGAAGTTGGCTTCCTCACTCCAGGATGTGGAATACAGTGACTTCGTGAAGTTGCCAGTATGATCAACCATTCCTCTGCTTGCCTTTTAAAATGATTTTTTAATTATAAAATTAACATATGTTCATTCAAAAAATATGTAAGAAAAAATAGGTGACATGCTCAAGGACTACCACCACTGCCATACTGATGTATTTCCTTCCAGGCTTTTTTACTGTGCATAGTCTTAAGAAGATGTTGAACACCTACCTCATTTTGTTTCTTGCCCTTTTTGTTTGTTTGCTTGTTTTAACATCACAATGTAGTTCTTTATTACCATTCTTCTTCTTTTTTTTTTTTCTTTTAGAGAGGTAGTGTGAGTGGGGGAGAGGAGCAGAAGGAGAGAGAGAGAATCTCAAGTAGGTTCTATGTTCAACACAGAGCCTGATGCGGGGCTTGATCCCACAATCTTGGGATCATGACCTGAGCCGAAATTAAGACTCAGTTGCTCAACCAGCTGAGTTTCCCAAGCACCCCTTTATTACCATTATTCACAATGGCTGGATAAAATTTCATTAAGTGAATGCATAACAACTTATTTACACCTTCCTATTGAATATTTAAGTTACTGTTTTTCACCATTATATTTTTAAAAATTCTATGACAGGCATCTTTGTGCATAAAGCATTTCTCTGTGTTTAGAATGTGTTCCTTGGGATCAGTGCCTGTGGTTTTTTTATCCAGTGAAAACCAGAGCCTTGATCTAGGATCTGCCTGTGTTTTCTCCCCCAAATCTTAGAGAAAAAAGCAAAAACTGACATCAGTGCTGAAAGAGTCACTTATCCCAGTGTTCAGTTTATGTCCCCTGATTAAGACAATGTGCCCTTTCTCAAATGTGGCCATAAATATTTGCCTTCAGTGAAGTAGATGCCAAGGAGATAATATTGATTGCAAATTACAGCCCTTGTAATTAACCAATTTGCACAGCTGGAAGATGGAGCTGGTGAAATCATTTGCTTCTGAAGAAGGATGATGTCCTTTCCAAATCTGCCTCTCAGATATGAATTTGGCCTAATCTCTGGAACATTCCTGCTGTAGCTGTAGACTATAAGGTGCTCAAGAAGTCACCTAGGCTCTGGACAGAAAAGGAATGTCTTGGTCTCTTGCCTGCTACCCACCCAAAATGGGCCTACATCTCCCAGGTGCCTCTTCAAACACACATAAACACACACTGGGAAGGATTATGGGCTGAGGTTGGTACCTGGGTGCTGTCCTCTCTGTTCCTGCCCTATCAGGAATGTGAAAGGGAGGCCCAAACAACCCCAAGCTGGGCTTCTGGTCCTAGACTCTGGTGGGATCCTGGCTCTAGACAGGTGGGGGCAGCAGAGAGCCAGTCAGTTTGGTCAGCTGGGATTCTAGCTGACCACAGCTGGTGGGAGAGCCCAACCTGAGCAGTGTAGGAAAAAGAAGAACTTGATCCAGATATATGCATAAGTGGAATAGGGGTCGTGGTGAATTAGAGATGAATCTTAATTATTACTAATAGACCCTTTCACTGAGGCAGCACGCTTCAGTTTACAAATAGAATGATAGCAGATTATGTTGTTGAATCCTCTCCATATTCATACTCATTTGATAAATGAAGAAACTGAAGTTCAGGGAAGTTAAATAACCTTCCCAAGTTCACATAGCCCTAAATGGCAAAGCTGGGTAATAAACCAGGTCTGACTCTATGGAGTGATTGGAATACTTTGAGTTCTTTATATCCACTATTTCGTTTGATTCTGGAAGTTGGTCAAGTCAAATAAATTCCCTTTAAGTGGACAGGTTGAGAGCTCCTAAACTTAACAGAGCACTATCCCAGGTGACCAAGAAACCTTAGAAGCAGGAAAAAGTGGCATTCAAAATGTCACATATATGTTGAGGGCGAGGTGAGGAGGGATGCTAGTCCCTGGCTACCAAGAAAGCACTTGGGCATATACCTTTCCAGCCTCAGTTTTTCTATCTGCCACTCAGTTTTCTCTCTGTGCTCAAACTATTCCCAAGCATTTGTAATTCTTAGAATAGATCAAGTTCTCTCTCATTTCCAGGCTTTTGCATATGCTGGTCCCACTGCCTCAAATGATATCCCTCACACCTGCTGGTCTGGTTAATTCCTCTTCATCCTTAGGACCTCTGAGGGCATTCCCTGAGCCCCTCCTTTCCTGGGCATATTAGGCACATCTGTATTCCTGTAGCAGGATTTGCCTAAACCTCCATCTTGGCAAGTATCATGCTATATTACAATGTCTTTTTCTTTCATTAGACTGTAGGCTCTTTACTGACAACCATATTTTATTAATCTCTCTGTTGGGCATATAGTTGGTGTTCAAATATTTGTGGAATGAATGCACGCATGCATGAAGAAACATCTTCCATGGTGCAAAAGTCCAAAAGTGCCGGAGGTTTCATGCTTATTGATTAGAAGGACCAGCTCTCAGAACCCACTAGGGAAATGAATGCTGATCCCTAAACCTTGGAGTAACAGCCTAGCAAAGGTGGAACACATTGCTTTCTCTGCAGTTTCCTACCTGGGTGGTCATATGGTTAAAAGATACTTAAGACACTATTACACCTCATGCAACAGAGAAAAAATCGTCATTTCCTTCCCACAAAGGCCTGAATGTGAAGTTCAGGCCCCTCCACAGTTCTATTTAAGCTGTTTTTTAAGATTGACTTGGCAGAGTGAAATCTGGTTGTTCAGCCACAAAGGGGTGGTCTCAGATTTGGTTAAGGGACTTCAAATTTCACCTGGCCACCCAAAAAGCAACTTTTTCAAAGGTTACCCCCATTGCTTAACTTATACACAAACTCCCCAGTACCCAACCACTGCTACCCCGACAAAGCATTTAACATAGCAAATTCCATAAACCAACAGAACTGACCACATTCTCTCTCCCTTTCTCTCTCTCTCTCTCCCTCCCTCTCATTCTGTTTCTTATTCTCTCTGTCTCTTTCTTTCTCTCTCCCTCCCCACCATATACACACACCACGCTCTTCAATTGAGTGGCTGAAACCTACCCATGTTTTATTTAGTTTGAGCAGCTAATGCCAGAACAGAGGTAATGAAATATATTAATTATATTAAAGATGTCCTAGAGAACCAGTATTTGCTTTAAAGAAAGAAAGAAAGGGCATATCTGACTCTGAGCAGAGATGATAGCAACAGGCAGATGATTAACAGCTAATAATATTAGTGTTGTAATTAGAACCGCCTTGAACTCTTAACCCATCTGCCTCTGTGATTTCTGGGTCCATACAGTGAACAACAAGATGATTCTTTCCTTTTTTTTCCTCCCCTTTATTGATTTACCTGGCTGTTCAGAATATATTCTTTCTCAAATAAATATTAATAACTGCTATCACTTATTATTCACCTATTGTATGCCAGCTGCTCTGTAGTTACTGAGGGTACAAGGAAGAATATAGCTATGGACTCAGCCCTTAAGGAATTAAATACAATTTATTGTCGCAAAGGTCTTATCTGGTAGAATTACTACCCTTACCTTTACAAATGTGGAAACTGAGTCTGAGGAGGGTGAAGTGACTTGTTGAAAGCCACTCAGCTTGTAAGTAGCCAAGCACAGATTCAAAATTTATTCTGTTTGACTCCAGTTGACGATTTTTCTAGTATGCCACAGTGCTCTACAAATGGCCATTATTGCTGTTACCTTGGTAATTCACCCACCCTGGTCAACTGTCTTCGACTCAGCTCACAGTCTTTTCAGGAGTGGAGGAAAAGGGAATGGAAGAATGTGATCAAACAAGAGGTCAAGTACTCTCTACCTGGCTGTTTGGGAAATCACCATCATCATTACAGTGTTCTGCATCTGGAGCCCCAATAAGAGCAGCAAACTGGCAGATCTCAGTGATGGAGAAAAATCAAGCAGGTAGTTCTTAGTTATCCATACTAGGACACAAATGGCATCAAGAAAGTCTAGACTCTTAGCTGGGGTTCAAGAGAAGAGCTAAGAGATTCTAAGTCCCAAGGAGGAGGTTGGCAGGGAACTGGAGATAATCAGTCTTTGGTGGACACTAATAGACAACAATATTGCTGAAGGTGTTCCTGAGATATTGTGGTAGCATTTCCCCAGGGGACTCAAAATATACATGTCCAACCTCATCGCAGCCAACTCTCCCTGAGGAAATATATTCATAACGAAGGACAAGTTAGGTATTCTTACCTGGGACTTTGGCTCCAAATCTCAGTGCAGAACTCTCCTGAGATGAACTGAACTGAAGTGTGAGTTCTTTTATCCCAAGCTTGTGAGGCTCAAGTTTTCTAGAAAGAAAGTCCTCCTCTGATTCCTTTAGTGCCCTGAGCTTGGCTTCTAGAAAAAGCTGCCCACAGTATCCCTGTTAGACCCAGAGGGAAAGGAGCAAAGAAGTCCTCACAAGGAAGGGTAGTAACTCTAGTGCTAGGACACACCTTTCTCTCCCACTTCTGCTCCATGATCAGTCATTCCTTCCCACCAAGCCTCCAAGGGAGGGAAATACACAAAGTCTGACCCATCAGAAGTAAAACAGAATCTTATTCTTAACTGCAGTTTTGGTCCCAAACCCTGGAAACCAGATTGTGAATCTGGTAAAGAGTAAATGAGATAATATAAGAAGCTTCTGCCATCAAACCTTGGCTTCCTTTAAATGGGGCCTAGAATCTCTTCTTTGGGTCCTATAATCTCTTCTCTCTTCTCTTGAACCACAGCCAAGAGTTCAGATCTTCCCAATGCCATGTGCTTGTTGATCTAGACATCTGAGAACTATCTGCTCAGTCTTATCATCACTGAACTCTGCTTGTGAACTGAGGGGTTTTTGTTTTTATTTTTATTTTAGTTTGGTTTTCTGCCAGGTCATCTCCCAAGCCTGCCTGTGTCTCTCTACAACAATCTGACACTATCTCTTCTTTACATATCTAATTCTCTTTATCCCTCAGCTGACATTACCTTCTTCTGGAAGCTTTTATCCTCCTATCCCTACTCTGCCTCCAGGCTGGGTCAGGTTCCTCCTCTCTGCTTCCACTCCCCCTTGGCTTCTGCCTCTCACAATACTTACCACTCCATATTATTTTTGAGTTTATGTGAATGTTTTTCCCCAAGAAACAAAATCCATGATGGCAGAGAATGTGTATGATTTACTTTGTTTCCCCGGTTTCTAACCAAGATCTGGCACAGAGCAGGGAGTGTTTGATGAATGAATAAATTGGGAAATGATGAATTTGTCTGGTCCAGTGTAGTATTACCCAGGAGGGAGGAAATAGAAAGGAATGTCTGATCCAGAGTCCTTATTGTAAATTAAGATGAACCTCCTAACCTACCTCTTACTTCTGTTCATTAGAGCCTATAGCCACCAAAATTGCTATTCATTCTAAAATCACACCCAACCTCTTCCCCCATGGTATCATGTACATTCCCATCCCTGACTCCACTTTGTAGCTTCCTCTGGGCAACTCTTAGCCTTGGGAAACCCCTCTTCTGTCCTAACTCATCCCTTTGAAACATCTCTCCATTTTAATGCCCTCAAAAGCAATTCCTCTCCTACAAGGTCCCAGCAACACAAGACGACCCACACTTATTTTCTGACTGAGCTTCAGATAGTAGCCTCTCACCACTTTCCTTGGCCATGCTACCCTCACTTCCCGACAGACTTTCCTCAGTTTACCTTCCTGCCTGAGCTTCCAGATCATCTCCCATATATTAGCCTTGTCTTTCATTTCAGACCTTCTTGGCATCTGTTCTCAGGTGTCAGAGATAGCCATGCCCTGGACACTGCTGAGTCAACTCTGCTAGTAGAAGTCTCTAACATCAGGTCCCACCCACTCCCCAGCTGCCTCATCTGACACAGCATAATGTGCCCTTCTAAATGAGCCTCCAAATGGCATTGTAATGAAGAAGGCTGAACCTCAGCCAGAGACCAAAGTGGTCAGGACAGGACAGAACCAAGAAGACACTTAGTAAGAACCAGGGATCCCAGAACAGAAACCAGAGTAAAGGGGGATTTAAACAACATAGGGGAAAATTTGTATCAAATTTTCAAGATCAGGAAGTAGCAGTCCAAGTTGTCTGTTGAGTTTGAAAGAAAGCTAGAAAGGTACAGTGAGGATCAGATCTCATAGACCCTAAGTGCCACGCCAGAACATTTTAATTTGGTACAGTTAGAAATAGGAAGCCATTATAGATGCTTGAACAAAGCTGCCCAGGAACATGAAGAAGGCACAGACTGGAATGTTGGAGACTTGAGTCTGAGGTTCTCGCTTTGTCACTAGAGGGCTGGTGGCTGTAGATACCTCTAGATGCCTCTCTTCCCCAATCTGTCACAGAAAAATTATGTGTCAGTGTCAAGTGGTCTTAGAAGCCCCTCTCAGCTCTTGGACTCCATAGCACAGACAGTTTTGACCTGAATAACTTGAGCTTTCCTCCATCTACCCACCATCTCTATCCCCCATTGCCAATCCCCAGTCTGCTGATAATCAGGGCTCCAGAGGGTTACCTCTTGTGTCCCATCTGTTGGAACACAGCCATAGAGAGAGGCATGCTCCTGCCACATGTGCTCTTGTTTATTCTTGATGCTTTACAGAGAGCTGAGGAAAAGGGGGAGGGAAGGAGAGGGCCTCCTTGAAGGATCAGTTTCAAGTATTATTGTCCCAGTCCATATGTAGGGACTGGGCCCAAGCACAGCAGACAGTCAGCCTGTGGGAAAACTTGGACCTTTTGCCAACTAGAATCCTCCAAAGGTCAAATTAAATACTTGGAATTTGGGGGCGCCTGGGTGGCTCAGTCGGTTAAGCGGCCGACTTCGGCTCAGGTCATGATCTCACGGTCCGTGGGTTCGAGCCCCGCGTCGGGCTCTGTGCTGACAGCTCAGAGCCAGGAGCCTGTTTCGGATTCTGTGTCTCCCTCTCTCTGCCCCTCCCCCGTTCATGCTCTGTCTCTCTCTGTCTCAAAAATAAATAAATTGTTAAAAAAATGTAAAAAAATAAAAATAAAATAAATACTTGGAATTTGAAAGAGAAACAAATAAAATGAACTGAGTAAGCAGATCTCAACTGGTTGCCTTAGATGGGTGAACATGGCAAGGCCATATCTAAGCCATTTGTGTTGGTTAGTATAGGTTGGGCTAAGTCGTTGGGAGATAAACTGTAAAATTTCAATAGCTCATCATAGTAAAGTTCATTTATTTGTTGACACTAACAACCTGAAATTTGGGATAAAATAAAAATGGCTTCCATTTACTGAGTACCTATTATGTGCCCAGGACTATTCAAGATGCTTTATGTAAATTATGCCCTTTTTACACATGAAAAAATTGAAACTTAGAGAGGTGAATGACTAAGTTCAGATAACTAACAAATGGCAGATCTGGGTACTGAAACCCACAACTATCTAGCTGCATGGCCTGTGCTCCTTCCCTTACTCCACACTGCCTCCCCAGTGTCCCTCCCTTACCCATATTATTCAGACACATCTTCCAAGGGAGAGGATGAGGAAAGGAAATTATTGGGCAAATGACCTAAGGAATGTCTTTTCATAGAAATGATCTCCATTGTTCTTTCAGCTTGACCACTGTCAATAGTGCAGCTTAACTGCACAGCCCTCTATTGTGTATTTGTCTCCCTAGATCATAAGGATCTTAAGGCCTTAGGACCCAAGGGCCATGTGTCCCCAGCTGCTAGCACCAATCCTGGCAGAGTGCCCAGAGAATGTTTGTTCATTGATTAAATGAATGAGTGAGTGAACTCATTCAGTTTTTGACAATTTTGAGGAGTCTTCAGATGAATGGTTGAAATCGGCTCATAAATCCTTAAGGAAAAAGTCTGTGCTCTATTGATTCTTATATTTCCTGCATTTAACATAATAATAGGCATAGATTAGCTCTTACCACCACCCTCAATCACTGAAAAGTGGGCCCTATTCCTCATGCACTGAGAATGAAGTTGGAGAAATAGGGAGGAAGTGAATTTGGGGGATATTGCAAGGTTACAACAAGAGGATCTTATTAGCCATCTTATTAGCCATCAAGATGTTAGAAGTAAGGGAAGAAATACATAAAAGAAATATAAGCATACCTATCTTCAGAGATAACCTCAGACCCCTAGGAACTATTTGGGTTATGAGTAAAGAGTGTGTAATGATGTGTCCCCAGACCACCTCAGCCTGTGGACACAAATGGGGTCCCATTTATGGTATTCACCTGTGATTTGCTGGCTTATGCCCCTACCTGCCAATGCAGGACTCCAGGCTCCTTCAAAGTCTTGCTTAGTTATTTCTGGAAGTCTCAAAGTGACATCACACATAACTCACAAAGGATGCATTCCACTTTACATGCCATCTACCGTGTTGCTTCTTTCCTGCTCAGCCCCGCCCATGAGGTTCCCTACTTCCTACTTCCTGTAATTGAGAGTGCTCCACCCTAGTCAGTCCCAACACCCACTAGGAGAAATCTGATGACCAACCAAAGGTATTTTCTGCTTATATCAAGCTTCCAGGACAAGAAATACTATAGCAACTGAAACTGCAGGCTTTTCAGTCCAAAAATTGGGAAAATGTTCATTTCCCCCTCTCTACATTCCTAGCTCTGTGGCCCTTTTAGAAACAACTTCTACCTGCAACCCTTTCTTCCTGGGACTCAGTCACAGGTCCACCAGTCATATACCCCACTGTCACCCTCCTCCTTCCCTAAAGCAGGGCTAGCACATGTCCCCTTTGTGCTGATGTAGGCCTCCAAGGATCTTCCTTGATCAGACCTCTGCAAGAGTTGGCCCCAACCATCCTTCACAATAGACTGAAGCTGGGACCCTCACTGGTAAAGGATGAATAAAATGACCTCTCTTACTCTTTCTGAAATGTATTCTCCAAATACTAGTCTGGATATTTTTTTCCAGATCCTTTGTTAAACACTTCACAGGTTCCAAACATTATGAAAAGAGCTTTCTGTGCAGCGCTTCATTTAGTTCTTACCTCAGCCCTGGGACCTAAGAATTATTACCCCTTTCTACAGGTCCAGGGAGGGAAAGTGCCTAACCCAGGCCAGCCAGCTCTGGCACACTCACTCTCCTCTATGGTGACTCACTGGCCATGGCCTTCCCCTCCTCCGAGGAACCCATATTGTCTTGTTTCTTGCCTTTGCTGATTGCCATCCACACCATTCATTCTCCTTGTTCTTCTTCTGCTTCACCCATCAGATTTGACATTCAGCACATTATTTCCAGCTGTGCTGTCAACCACTCTGGACAAGAATCTGATTTCCTCTGCTACCCTGGCCCACATACAGGCTTAGGCCTTCTTTCCCTGGGACTCTCCAACTCTGGCCCTGCCTCCTGAGTGACATTTGCATCTGGCTTCCCATGGCCTTGAAAGTTAAATCTGTCAGCCCTTTCATGTGGTGTGTGACCTTCAGGAGTATCTTAACATCTCCAGGCCTCAGTTTAGTTGATTGCAGACAGGGATAATAATACCTGTCTTGGAGGTTTACTGTGGGAAATAAATATGACAAAATATTTAGGGTACCCAGTATGATGACTGACACATAGTGGATGTAAAGTAAACAAAGTACTCAAAAAGAGCTGATGTTTACTAAACACTTATCACATGCTCTGTTAAGTGCTTTGTTGAGTTTATCTTATCTAATCCTCCCCTCAACCTTTTGCAGCAGGTACAGTTATCATTGCATTTTACAGATGTGTAAACTGATACCAAAACAGGTTAAAGGACTTACCCCAGGTCTCAGACCTTGAAAGTGGCAGGTCTCAGATGGAAGCAGACCCCCATATTTAATAACTCACTGTCTTGTACTGCTTGGCACAAAGCAGACCCTCTACAAATGGGGTCGTTGAGCTGTTCTTATTAAATCAATAGCTAAATGAATGCATTTTCCTTCTTTTTGTGCCATTGCCTGAGACACCCATTCTCTGCCCTAAGACTTGTCCGTTCATTTTCTTAATCTCCTCAGGGGAGACTAAGATGTTGCAATTTCCTGTGCCCCCAGAAATGCACCATATTGCGGTCTTCCCTGGGTAGGACAAAGCCCAGTCCTGACCAGCCCAGTCTCTGGCTGAGTTCCTTGGCCAAGAACAGCACAGAGAGAGATCCTTTCACAACTGAGGCTTGCCAGCAGAGCACTCCTGCTGAGCCAGGGCCTCTTGCCAAGCAACTTTCCCTGCCCCTCTGATATGCAGATGTGTGCAAGAATTCTACACATCTGCATAGGGCGCATCCAAAAGCTGTGACTTGGCAGAAAAGAAGGAAAATCTGAGTGTCAACTCCAGAGGAATGGCTGCTCCAGAGGGGCCAGGCAGGGGAGGACAGCAGATCAGGGCTGGGAACAGTCAGCTCAGGGTAGACGAAGGATAGAGAAATAGCACTATCCACCCCAACTTCCACCTCTCACAGAAAGGCTGGTGCACTTTCAGAAGCATGGATACCATGAGCTTATCCAAGTGATTCACCCTACAGATGTCCACATCTTGTGAGGATTATACTCTATTTAATTTGTATCACGTTAGCCTCTTATAAGTAAGGAAAGAGAAACACGGCAGCAGAGACAGTGGTAAGAACCCCAGAATAGGATTAAGACACCTTTCCACACAACATTCCTGCAATCAATATGTATGAAGCACCGATGCCTTGCCAGGCCCAGGGAGACAAAGGCGAATCAGACACAGTCAGCATCCTCAAGAAGGTACCACTGTCCAAGAGGACAGACCGGCAGGGAACTGGACAATATAGAGGAAAGTGCAGAAAGCTTCATGGGGGTGCAGGGTTGGTTAAAGTTAAGAGGGCATGTCGGGGACTGCTGCCCAGAAGAGGTGATGACTGAGTGAATCTTGAAGACATGTGACAATTGCCCAAGTGAGCAACTTATTCTGTACTGACCCTACCAGGGCACAGCTGAGTAGATGAGTAGGTGCTCACTGTGTAAGCACTTGTACTTCACACACCTGCATACACACACCTTCTGAGGTGGGTGCCATGCTGGTTGCAAACAGTTTCTGGGTAACACTCATGCTGTAATCCAAAATCTTCCTTCCCCAGTGGTGTTTTCTTTCTTTCTTTTTTTATGTTTATTTTTGAGAGAGTGAGAGAGAACAAGCAGGGGAAGGGTGGAGAACAAGCAGAGGGAGACATAGAATCCAAAGCAGGCTCCAGGCTCTGAGCTGTCAGCACAGAGCCCGATGTGGGACTCGAACTCACAAATTGTGTGATCATAACCTGAGCCGAAGTCAGATGCTTAACCAACTGAGCCACCCTGGCACCCCAATGTTTTCTGTTTCCTGAAAATCCTTGGCAAAAGATTCCTCAGAATCAGCTACTTTTCCCTGTTACTTTAAAAGCTTAATTCTCTCTTACTCAATGGCGCAGGAAGCCAGACAAAAAGGAATTCACCAGGACATCTTGAGCTCACCTTTGCTCTTGGTGTCCTTAGGCTCATCCCTATAGAGTCTTGTGCTGGGGACAAAGGAAGAGTAGTTTTCTGGTTGGAGGGAGTAGGGATTCAGTTCAGGAAAAGCTGACTTGGTGAAAGAAATAGTGTCATTGCCTTCAATCTCTGCAAGAATATCTGAGGGCAGAACAAGGATCGATGTAGGAACACCAGTAGTAGGCAGATTTCTCAACTAGAGAGACTATTTCCCCAAGTCAAAGGTGCCCATGGGTGGGATTAGATGCTTTGAGAAGTAGTGAGCTCTCTGTCCCTGCTGGAGCATGAGGGAGCATGAGATCACAGCTTATTGGGTGGGGAGGATGTTGTAGCTGAGCCTCAAACAAACACCAGGTGAAAGGTCACATCTTTTTGCCTTGCTCTACTGTATTCACATGGGAATTGACAGCACAAGAGGGTTGCTGAAGCCTCTAAGAGTACAGGGATTTGCATTTCCAAGGTTATGAAGAAAGACATGTAGTAAGTATGTGTATAGGCATCCAAGATGTGAAATGTGTGATTATTTGCAGAACCTAATCTCATACCTCCCTATCCTTGTTGAACTGAATATTGCAAAAATATCCTCATTCGTATTTGGAATGGTATGTTTCGAAGCAATCATCATTCTGAATACTCATTCCAGCCAGGAGAAGACCTGAATATTGAATAGAATAAAAATGTATATATTAGATTACTTATTCAAATGCCTATCTGGCAGTTTGGATAGAATTAAGCAACAGTCCAATCTGGCTGTTGTTTTATGCATGGGATGTCAAAGCTAAACAGCCCTTGGAGAATATTCTCTCATTCTTTCCCTGCACACAGCCTCACCATTCTGCCTTGTTCACAGATGGGGAAATAGGCTGAGAGAGAGGGACATATAGCTTGGAAATGAGAGACCTGGGACCAGCAGCTACCATTTAGTGACCAGGCGAGGTAATATTGTCCCCACTGGATGAAGGAGGCAACTGAGGCTTAGTGTGGTTCATGGACCTATACTGTGTCACACAGCAAGTCAGTGGTGGCAGAGCAGCCTGCATCCCAGGCCACTGTCCTTTTACATTACCTCACCGGGTCCTGAATATAGCCAGAGAGAGCGCTCGTTGTCCTCTCATGCAACCTGCAGACTCTCTGCCAGGCTATGAAGTCTTGGAAAGTGATGATGTTATCCCTGGTTGGGGAAATTCCACTGAGTGTTTGGAAATACATTTTAGGGCCCCCAAACCAGGGAGTCTACCACACCACTGTTCTACCCTTCATGTCCTAAAAGCTCTGTGTGACACCAGGCAAGAATGTATTGTTCTGCAATTACAGTCACAATCACAAAAAGCAATAACCCAAATTCACCTTTGGAAATGAATCCAAGTAATCTTTTTGAAAGAATATGCTCACTCTGAATCTTGCTCAGGTATCACCTCTGAGAAGATTTCCCTAGCTTTCCATACCCTAGAGCCCAGAGCACTTTTCACACAGTATTGTCACTGTATGTGAGGTTTTCTCCCCACTAAATCATGAGTACTTTATAGCGAAGAACACCTGTGATTGTTTTCTGCATTTCCAGTGTGGGGCCTGCCTGGGGCCCCACAGGTGTCTGGGAAGGTTTGCTGAGCAAATGGATGGATATTTGGGCAGTATTGCTGCAGGGAAAGAACTTAAGAGAAAGGGACTCTCCTCCCCTCCCCAACCAACCTAGAGTTCATTAATCTGTGGATAACAAAGAGGACCTGGCAAGCCCTTCAACCTAATGTAGTACTTCCAACCCCACTAACAGTGACTGAAACCAAGAACCAAACCTCAACTTCCTGGGGTTTGCCAGTGTTGGGGAAGAAGAGAGCAGCATCTGAAACACATGTTTCCACTCACACTTGAATCTCACTTCATCTCACCAGACCATTCTGAAATTGCAGTTTCAGCATTTTCTCCAGTCTCACCCCTGCTACCCTGCCCCCTCCAGGTCCTCAGAGCTCCAGCCTCTCCAGGAAGCCTTCCCTGGTCAGGTTGGCCACTGTGATGTCTCCACACCAGCCCCTCTTTCTCATCTCAGCACTCTTCCTTTCCTGCTTATCTGATGCTCATTGTCAGTTCATGGATGGTCAGTGTGGGGAGAGGCAGTGTGGCCAATGCACAGAGCATTATGGGCTCAGAAGACAGGTACAAATCTCAGCTGGCCCAGTGAATAGCTATAGGTCCTTGGGATGTTCACTCAAACACTCCAAGGCAATAAAATGGGGGCAAAATTTTCTTCGCATGACTGTTGAGAAGTATGCAGGGACCCTGAGAATGGAGGACCTTGACTGCAAAGCTAAGGACAGTGCTTATTCTATGGACAATGGGGCACCATGACAGGGTTTCTTGTCTGCAAATCACATGATCAAATATGCCTTTTACAGCGAATATTCTGGCAATGGCACAAAGAATGGATTGGAGAAGAGGTCCCAGAGAAGAGAAACCAGACAGGAGACCTTGTAGGGATGGTCAGAGGTTGAGGGAAGTAAGGAGCAGAGGGGAGTGTGAAGTTGTAGATGATAACAGCCTGAACAAAGGAGGTAATAAGAAATAATAAGAAGAGCTAATGTTTATATGCTCCAACTCTGTGCCAGGAATTATGCTAGCACTTTAAAAAATGTTTTTTAACGTTTATTTATTTTTGAGACAGAGAGAGACAGAGCATGAACGGGGGAGGGTCAGAGAGAGAGGGAGCACAGAATCTGAAACAGGCTCCAGGCTCTGAGCTGTCAGCACAGAGCCCGACGCAGGGCTCGAACTCACGGACCGTGAGATCATGACCTGAGCCAAAGTCGGATTCTCAACCGACTGAGCCACCCAGGGGCCCCAATGCTAGCACTTTATAAGGATTATTTCATTGAATCTTGTTAGCAGCCTAAGATTTTTAATCCCCATTTTACAGGTGAGGAAACAGACATTGAAAGATTAAGTAAACTAGGATGGCATAGTAAATAAGAACTGGGATTCAAGTCCAGACAGTTTCACTCCAGAGCCTGAGTGCTTAATCACCGGACCAGCTCACAACTGAAGTAGAGATTGAAGAACTATTTAGAAGGTAGAACTGACAGGACTTGTTGAGAGATTGACTGGAGTGAGTAAGGAAGAGGTTAGAACACAGAATGATTCTCAGATTTCTTCCCTAAGGTCCACAGGTCCTGGGAGGCAAAGCCAGGATTGTAACCCAACTTTATGTAACTCCAAAGCACTTTTTTTCTCTTCACAGCATCAAAACATTTCATCTGAGAGCTTGATGTTCTCAGGACAGAAGGGATAAGGTAGAGGTTGGTACTTTCCCCAGAATTTCACAATTCCTTTATTTAAACCATTATACCATGACTAGTTTCCCTTAAGATGTGGAGGGTGTGGTTTCTTTACAGGGAGATTTAGTATCAATTGCAAAGAAAACTTGACAAGAAAATGCATTTGTTGGGGCAGCTTTACAGAAGCTTTGCTTCTCTGGTGCCAAACCAAATGCAAAGGAGGATTCTAAGTACCTTTGGGAACAGAAGTAAAAGGGCAGAACATCCACTGTAGCCAGGGGGGACTGGTGAGAGCTTGATCTTGACACTCATTTGTCGCTTTATCATGCCTTTCCGAAGGCTCTTTGTGCCAGGTTGGACACCAGGAATAGTGCTAGGTAACAGCCCCTGCTTGGGCATCTCATAACAAGGGGTGTAATGGACATGTAGGCAGGCATTCAAAGGGCTACAGAAGAGGGATGTTTGAAAGAAGAGGGAGTGTGCCCTCCATACAAGAGGAGATGCTATGTCTGGGTCTTGGTATTGGCCAGAAGCCAGGCCATGTGATCTTGAACACATTACTTAACTGAGCTTCCTCATTGTCCTTGGAACAGCCATGTAGTCAACCCCATGGTGATCTACTCTTCTCATTAATCAAGGACCTGGGTTGGGATGCAAAGTCTAGAGCCTTGGCTGTCCCCTGGGGTGGAATAGGTTAGGTTTGCAGACTGTAGAGCTGGATCCTTACGGTGAGAGCCAGTGTCTGAGGTGGAAGTGAAAAAGAAAGACAGGCAAAGAGTCTGACTCTGAATCCTACCATAAAGGGTTGGGTAGAGAGGCAAGTCCAGGAGTGAGAGGAGAGGGCAGACTTGAGTCCAGTGGCCATGGTTTGCAATGGAGGGTGGGGCCAGGACCAGGGCCTAGAGACTGTCTCTGAGTATTACTGGAGTCTCTATGGGACACTCTCATTCACCACTCTGGGTGCAGAGGGCTTTGTTAAGAGTACTCCGTGGTCTCAGGGCTATTAGGAAAATGAAGTGACATGGTATGTGCAGAGCACTTTGTTGCCTGGCACACAGTTAACCCTCAGGATTGTTATTTGTGAAATAGCTTTCCCTTTCTATCAGAATTCACCAAGAACTTTCAGTGTGCTAGGTCCTGTGGTGGGCACCATGATGAGAAGGATGTTAAGATGCAGCCCCTGTCCTATAGCAGCACAGACATCTGGAGATACAGACTCACAAATAACATGTCCCGATCAAAGGTTCCAAGTGGCATATTGCAGGGAGAGGGGGAGGCATGGTAATAGGACAGGGTGAAGGTACGGTAACCCAACCCAAGGGTTCCGGGAAGGCTCTCTGGAAGAAATAATAGCTAAGGTGGAGCTTGGAGGTTAAGAAACAGTTAACCAGGCAAATTCAGTAAGAAAAACATTCTGGGAGCAGGCACAGCTTCCACAGCCACATAAAACACCACGGTGTGCTCAGTAAAGGCGGGTGTGAGGAGAGGCCAGAGAGAAGACAGGAGAGGAGGCAGGGCTATGCTGAGTCTGGAGACTAAGGAACCTGGACTCTATTCTGAAGGTGATGGGAGGCTAGTGAAAGGTTTCAAGCAAGAGAGTAACCTGGCCAGCTTTGTGCTTTAAATAGATCACTCAGGCTGGTGGGGAAGAGTATATTGGAGAGGGCTAGCTGGAGGCCAGGCAAAATCTTCAGTTTGATGTTTCTGAGTCAAAGACCAGTTACACTTTGGTAAAATTAATTAGAGAAGACTCAGAAATGGGAACAAAGGCTTTTGCATCTAAAGCTAGATGTGAAATGTTAACATTTGTACTCCTATATACAAAGAGCTCAATCCCCATTCCCTGTGCTATAAAAGGTGATGTGAGGGGACATGATGCCTTTAAGGACCCTTCCAGCTTGAATGCTTCAGGAGTCAATAATTCTATTTCTCTTCTTAGGGTATAAAATGGATGTTTATGCTATTGATCCCCTAACAGGACATATGCTTGGATTCTGCCTTCCTTGTGTCAGTGTGTGTTTGCTCTGAATGTCTGCCATTACCTGTGTACCTTACCTGTTTTGTGGAAGATGTTGTATTTATCACTTTGTTGGCTAGTGTCAGGATCTGTTAAGCCATGATCAGGGCTTGTCATGATAAGCCAAGATCAGGGCTTATCATGTGGCTAACATGAGGACCCAGTCTGTGGCCACAATTGCTGCTCAGTCTATGATTATAAAGCTGAGAAAATAGTCCCGTTGATGTCTTTGAAATCAGGCATTTGGGCTTATTACCACAGTGTCTGCTCCACTTAGCTGACCTGCCAAACTATGCTAAGGGTTCTGGGCACATGTCCTGGAGGACTTCTGGTCCTCGCTGTGCCTGACTCTGTGTATCTAGAAGCTGGAAGGAAAACAGATACTCCAGACCCCCACAACCTTCAGTGCTTCCCTCTAAGACAGCACTAATTTGCATATTGGAGTTGCCCACTTCATGACTAGGAGCTCCTTGAGTGAGGGAGTTCCCCCGACTTATCAGTTTTCATGAATTTCTGATCTCTGCCCATTTTAATTGAGGAATTCCCTTGTGGCAGGTACTGTGCCCAGTATTAGAGCTATAGATGTGAAGTAGCTACACACAACCTTTGCTCTCATTCAGGTTACTTTCTCTCAAGTAATGAGAAAATAGGAGCTCTGATGGGAGAGAAGAAGTCTAGGGTGCTAAAGGAACAGAGAGCAAGGGCCCTAACCAAGTGTGGAGTCAGAGAAAGTCTTTTTGAGGAATTGATATTTAAGTTAAGGCCTGAAAGATAACTAATAATTGACCAAATGAAGGGTGCGGGATGGCGGGGGGGCAGCTTATGTGAAGACATAGAAGTAAAAGAAAGCTGGCCCATTGAAGGAACCACAGGAAGGCTGGTTTGAGCCTCCCAGTGGAAGTGCTCTATATCTTAACTGTAGTGGTGGTCACATGAATCTACACAGGGGATGAAATTGCACAGCACTGAATATCTAAATGAGTCCATGTAAAACTGGTGAAATATGAATACGGTCAATGGATTATATCAATGTCAATTTTCTGGGTGTGGCATTGTACTATAGTATGTAAGATGTTACCACGGGGGGAAACTGGGTGAAGAGCTCATAAGATCTCTCTGGATTATTTCTTACAAGCATATGTGAATCTGCAGTTAATCCAAAATGAAAGGTCACAAGAAGAAGAGGGAGGAGAACCAGGTAGCAACCCATTTGACTGCCACAGAGAATGAAGGAATATGTAGCCTGAGTGGAACCCAGAGAGTTGGTAGAGGACAGACTATACAGGATTAAAATTAGGTGGGACTTTGGAGATAGATGAGAAGCCTTTGGAAAGTCTTATTTAAGGAGTGACAGGATCAGGTTTGCATCTGGGCAAGATCACAATGGTTTGGAGAATGCATTGGGAAGGGGTAAGATCTAAGAGCAGAGAAATAAAAATTAAGCTAGAATATAGTGGATAAGAAAGGACATAGGAAGATATGGGAGATAGTTATGGGGTCAGAATCGATAGAATTTGATGATTGAGAGATGAGAGGACAGGAGTCAAGATCTCTCGGGTTTCTAAACTGGTCATGGTGGATGACGGTTCTCTTTACTAAAATGGGGAACATTTGAGAAGAAATGGGCTTGGGATAAACGTTTGAAGAGATGACTTTGGAATATTTATTTGAGATGCCATTTAGATCTAAGTCCAGATGGCTAGTAAGCAGCTGTATGCACATGTGTTGGAGCTCAGGAGAGAAGTCTGCGCTAAGTGTATGAGCATACAGAATAAGAAGGCCAGAATTCTGAGGGAGAATGACATCTAAAATGTGGGTCAAAGAGGAGGAGCCTACCATGGAGACTGAGGATCATTAAAGAGGTAGGAAGAAAATCAAGACTACTGAAGTCAAAGGGAGAAAACGTTTTGGAAGAAGGCCAGGTCAACAGTGTGAATGCTGCTGAGACCAGATGAAGGAATGTGTCCTTGAACTCGGTAGGTCACTGGTAATGTTGGGAGAATGGGTTCAGTAGAAAGGAAGGCCAGGCTGCAGTGGGGCTGAGGAGTGAATGGGAAGTCAGTGAATTCTGATAATAAGTGTAGACTGCACTTTCTCTCAGAAAGTTCTGCTTGTAAAGAGGAGGAGAGAAGGAAGTAACTAAAGGTAAGGCAGGGATGAGTGAGGGCTTTGAGATGGCTGCTGTGGTGTTACTAGGCTGGGACAGGCTTGAGCACGTGAAAGCACAGATAGGAAGGGGACCTCCAAGATGGAGAGGTAGAAGATCTAGGATAGAGCACAGGACCTGGCATGGGGCAGGTTCTCTGTGAACACCAAGTGTTTTCTGAAGCCACACTTTATGAAGGGGAAGAGTTTCTGTGGGTACAGTCCCTGGGTTCTGTCACACTCCACTAACTTTTCTAAAAATGTTTCTGTGCTTCCTCTTTCGGGAACAGCTGGGCCATTAAGAACTGCACAAAAACCACCTTTTCAAACTCCCTTGAGGAGACTCAATGTCAGATCAGAGCCAAGGTGCTTCCTCTCTGAAGGGCATATGTGGCTGAATTGGCCCCTCCCACAGCAGCACCCAACAGTGACTCCCAGCATGAGGGTAGAGCCCCCACACAGCAGCAAAAAGAAAGGTTCCCACTGCAGCTGCTGGCCCACCAAGCTCGGGGGACCCACCCACTTGGGAAATCAGCATGGCTGGGCAAAAGACATACTGTCTGACTCAGGGCTTTATATCCACTCTGAAAAGGCAATATGGCTGACTAGGTAACTCGAACAGCTTGAACAGGTGTGCTGAGAGATAATAATCTCATTATATTTCATCCAGGCACCCCTTCAGTATCAGTCATTCCCCCTTAGTAGCTGCCACTAGCTTGGGCAAGGTGCTTAACTTTCTTATTTCTACAATGGATAGCAGTTCATGGGGGCGTTGTGAAAAGGAAAATGAGAGAACATAAATAAAAGAGGCAGGCATATGTTAGATTCTTAATAAGTCCACATTTTCCTCTCCTTCTTGCCAGGAGCCAAAATTTCCTTTCTCCTAGCAAGTGCCCAAGTCTTGAGTCTAAGGGCCAAGTCTAAAGAAAAGAGTGTCTCAGAAAGGAAGCACCTGACACGTCTGCACCTCAGGATGATACCATCTGTCCCTTGGCCAGGTTTTTGTTCTTTTGTTTTGTGGCTTCTGCTGTAAAAAAAAGTTTAGATTTAATACATGAAACAAAAATCCAGACTAAATGATGAGCTGAGGGTGGGGGAGAGTTAGCGAGAGAAATGTTCTTCATGTTATAAAAAGGATCCTTTGCTTTATCACAAAGTTTCTTTAGATACGTGCTCCCCTGTTGCAATTAAGCATTTGTTTACAGATCATTAATTATCTGGCAGAGAGGCTTGGCTGGAAGGAAGATGGCCGAGAGACACAGCTGGAGAGTTGGGAGCTTATGCCAAGTGAGAATGCATTAGAACCAGAGATAGTAAAGCCCAGAAATGCTGGTGTAAATCAGAGACGAAAAAGAAGTCAGCTTCCAAGAGAGGAGTACACAGGCGCTCTGGAGACCTCTCACTAGGCTGGATGGGCGGGTGGTGGGCCATCCACCAAATCGGGGTACGCAGGAGAACAGGTAGGAGGAGGTAAGGGTAGGGGTAGAAAGCAGGGTCTAGTTCAATTTGGAACATTTTGTGTAAGAGGTGTCTGTGGGATAGCAAGGTGGAGAAGTCTAGAAGGCAGGTAAATATCCCCACTGAGCTCCAGCAGTGATTACATATTGGTTGTTTCTCCCAAATTCTAAAACTAGTTCACATTTTTCTGATTCTGCACACACCAGGCTTTCTAGCATAAACGGTGTCCCCTCTCCCTAAGCCCATACTTGCTGACCCTTTAGCCATCCTTCAGGCCCCAGCTCCAACTATTCTTTCTGAGAAGCCTTCACTGGCTTCCTCAGGCACACACAGACTGTCCATTTCCTGGACAAACTGCCTCCACTTATACATACCTCTACTAGCACTGAGCCCCACAAGAAGTCTTCCTGGTTTAACCAAGATTACGTAATTGGATAAATGTAACAGGCTCAACTCAACAAACTCAGTCAGTGTTTTCCACTCTGTCATAGTTATTGCATTTGCTCCCTTGCATATCTCCCCAAGTATATTGGTTTTCCAGTGCTGCTGAAAAAGTACCAGAAACTGGGTGGCTTAAAACAAGAGAAATTTGGGGTGCCTTTGTGCTCAAATGATTAAGCGTCCGACTTCAGCTCAGGTCATGATCTCACAGTCCATGGGTTCGAGCTCCGCGTTGGGCTCTGGGCTGACAGCTCAGAGCCTGGAGCCTCCTTCGGATTCTGTGTCTCCCTCTCTCTCTGTTCCTCCCCCACTCGCACTCTCTCTCTCAAAAATAAAGATATTAAAAAATTTTTTTAAAAGAGAAATTTATTCTCTCACTGTTCTGAAGGCCAGAAGTCAAACATCAAGGTGTCCACAAAGCCATGCTCCCTCCTTCTTTGCTTCTTCCTAGTTTCTGCTGGTGGCCATCAATCTTTTGCATTCCTTAGCTTACAGCTACATCTCTCAAATCTCTGCCTCTGTAGTCGTGTGGCATTATCCCTGTATGTCTCTGTCTTATAAGAATATCAGCCATACTGGATTAGGGCCCACCCTAATGGCCTCATCTTAACTTGATTACATCTATAAACACCTTATTTCTGCAGATCCTGGAGTTTGGGACTTTAATGTAACTTTGGGGTAGGGGTACATAATTCAACCCATAACACCCATGAAAAAAATATTTCCTGCAGGATAAGGACCATTTCTTGTTTGTCTTCATCCCAAAACTTAGCACAGGGTCTGGCATAGAGAAGGTGGCCCAGGAAATATTTTTTGAGCAATTTACTCTAAACCTGTGCTTTCTAAATCAGATTTTTTTGAATGCTTTGTGTACACCAGTGCCCACTGTATACAAAGATCTGGGCTAAATGCTTTCTATTTGCTCTCTCATTTAATTGTACCAAATGCCCTGGGAGGTAAGTCTCCCTCCCTTACAGATCAGGAAACCAAACTTTAGAGAAGTGATTTGTTCAGGTCTGCATAGCAGATGCACTATGCAGCTGGGATTTGAACTCAGGTTTGTCTGATTTCAAAGCTCAGATCACTCCACTACATTCTGCTGCCTTCTCTTTCATCTTGGTTTCAGTTAAGCTTCTTTGGGAATCTAGACTACCTCAGCTATGCTTAGTGACACATGAGTTGGGACCATGCTTTGGACAATGTGTTAGAGAATCCACAGCACCCTTTGATGGGAAGGGTGGGAATAGAAGATAGCACTGAGGGGACAGCATGGAAATGGCAGCAGGATTGGAGAGAGAGATCTCAGGGGGAAGGTGATATCTAAGAGGAGAGAGTTGGGAGGCTTCATCACCACACCCTCCCCAACCAGGAAAGGCTTCTTCTTGAGGCAAAACCATGAGAGTGATGAATTATGTTTCTCTAGGACTAGGTAAGCTAATGCCAAGGGCACAGATGAGATCACCTTCTACTGAAGCCTGTCCCCTGTAATTGAGAGAAAGCCTGAGAATGTAGGGCAGAGAAAAGGCCCACCAGAATCTGGGTTCCAGGAAGGACTTGGTCAAAGGCAAGCTCTTTGGCTTGGGGTAATCATTGTCCTTCTGTCCTGTTTCATCATATCTAGAATGAGAGCTTTGGGCTATAAGTTCTCTAAAGTCACTATTCTTGGTTTCCTGCTTCTATAGAATCTGTTTCCGTTTTATAACTCTATTTTAAGGTGTTTATTACATTGCCAAGAAAAGAAAAAAAAAAAAAAGAACCTTCAGGATGAAATTTCTCCATGCCAAGGAAAAAGATTTTTTTTTCTCTTCCCTTTTTTGCATGCAAAGCTCTGCTCTGCTCCTGCTGGGTCTGTCTTTTCACTCTCATAACCCTCACAAGTTTTCTCAGTGGCAACAAGCACTCTCTGGCATGGCCCTTCCTTTTCTTAACACCAAAGATTAAGGATTTGCTCAAAAAGTTGAAGCCATGTAGGCAGAGCTTATCTGGCTCCTATACTGGCTCATCTGCTGTGTGCTTTTGCTATGACCTGTCCACACAGAGAGATGGAAGAGAAAAGGGTGCATAATAGGTCCAGCTTTCTCTGCTTGGGCAGTTTTGCAGCCCCTTTGCCAAGTAAAAGCACAGTTATTTCATTTACTACTCTGCTTTCTGCCTCTTGAAAGTGTGTAGACCCCTAAGTGAACATTTCCTGGCAGACTCTTTTTTCCTTGGACATTGAGCATCTCACATGGAAAAATGTATTTTGCTATTTGTGCAGTTGAGGCTTGCCTCCACCTGGGAAATGGTGAGAGTCAGAGGATAGAGTTTTGAGCATCTCATCTCTAAAGGTCATAGCAGCAGAAATGGGTTAGTTTGGGAAAAAGAATATTCCTCTTGCCAAGACTCCATGTCCCATCTGTCTCCTAAGCTGATGAGTCTGGCTGCCAGAGGACCAGAGTTCTTCCCCTGGTGACTTAGAGTTATTGATAACTGTTTGCATATTCCAATGGCAAATTTAAATCTGTAAATTTCATGCATATGTCTTGTTCCCTAAGGAACTAGAGGATAGGATTTGGATTTTCCATTCAAGTAGTCTTTACTCTACCCAAACCATAATTGGTGCTATCAGATGTATCAGCTAGCAGGAAGAGGGGTGCAAATCCTCACATTCTGCACAGAACTGGTGATGGAGCTTGACATACCTATCGAGTGACAAGTAGTATACCAGGGACCACTGAAGGCAACATAGAATGGGAACTTTATGCCAGATTTAAATACAGGGCATGATTTGGGCCCTCACTTTTCCTTTTTGAAACTCAGTAGATGCATCTGTAAAAAAAAAAAAAGATAACAAGTATTTTCCAAGTATTATGAGGATTGTGGGTAAAGCATCTAGCATTACTGGGGACAGAGCAGGGAGATCAATAAAGTTTCGTCCTTTTCTTTGCCTCTTCCTCTCTTTTACACATATTATCTCATTCACTCCTCTCAGCAGTCCTGATAGGTAAGTTAAGTTTCTCATTTTAGAGATAAAACTCAGTCTGGTTCTTTACTATATCCCAAGTATTAAGAAAAGTTTCTAGTATGTAATAAGTCCTCAACAAATAGTTCATGAATGAATGAATGAATGAATGAAGCAGTCTTACAGGAGTTAAGAATCTTGCCCAAATTTTCACAGCAAGTATCCCAGATGAGTTAAGACATAAGGCAGGGTATCACAGAAAAATTCATACAAGAAGACAAAAAAAGAACCCAGAAATGGAACAGAAAGGCATAACATAATTCATCCTTTTTTATGATTGAGAACACTGTGTTTCACAATTCCAAAGTCGTGTTTTAAATATACAAAATCTGAACATAATTTTAAAAGCATACAACAAAATCCCAAATTCAGCTTAAGTCCCAAAACTTCATAAAAGTACAGCTCTTACTAAGGTCCCAGCTTTGAAAGAAAGCATACTGCCCCAGCGTTGGCCAGGAAGGGATGGTGGGTGTGATCTATGCAATTACACTGCCCAGTCTTTGGGGAGAGGGGGGAAGATATTTCACCCCAAAATAACTGCCTTCTAGGGATCCATCCTTGTCATCTGTGACATTTGTGTCATCCATGACCTCCTAAAAGGAAAAGAGACTCCTTCAGAAGAAGAGAATGAGGACAACTGATAGTTGGGGGAACCTACCATGTATGAGGCATTGCCTATCAGGCACTTTACATGCAAACTGTTAGACGCTGTGACCACCTTATAAGACTCTGATTGACAATGGAAAAAGCTGAGAGTTAGAGACTTGCCCAAGGTCCCAAATTACCTTGGTGATGGAATATTAATTGAACCCAAATCTGAGTTCCAAGCCTGTACACTTTTTCCTTTTATTATTGTCTCATAACTTCTTCTGGGCCATGTTACTTCTCTAGAATTGGTCCCAGAGCCAGAAGCAGAGCTCAGTGATGAGAAACCATTTGATGGCCCAGCAGTGTGGCAAGACCCATTAGCAGGGTGGAGGTGGGGTCCTGGTGTTACCTACTCTGCCTACCAGTTGAGTTAAATGTCTCCCTAACCGCTTCCTCTAGAGTTTCACAAGCCCCTGTGTGTCTTGCTCCTGTTATTCTATGTTTTAGGAGGAATGTTTCACCCTTAATGGATTATCATGTTTTCCTCTCTTCTTGCCATATTTCTGCATTGCTACTAAGGGTATGCCTGATAGTAAAAAGGGGGAGGTAGGGTTTTGATATTCTGCACTCCAATTCACCTACCACCGGCACAAAAGGAATATATGAAAAAGAACTATCAACCGAAAATGTGTTGTAAATTGTATATAGGAGTCATTTCTCCATCATGATATAAAAACTCAGAGGTCAAAGACTTTTTTTTTCTGGTTAGCATAATAGGTGGATTTACTGGGCTACTAAGTAAAGAAACTTGTTTTGAGTAAATAAAAGAAAATTTTATTTAGACTATGGGTTGAATCTAGTACACTCTCACCTACCACAACATAGGATGGAAATATCAATGAACTCCAGGGTGCTTTTTAGATAGTGGCAGCCAGGATATTGCCTGGATCAATCAAGATGATCTGGACATCCCTAGAGAACCAGCATATGACCCTCTGAGAATGATTCTCTATCACCTCCCCATGTTAGCTAGAAGGACACAGATCACTTTCACTGAGGCAAGAGTCAGACTCAGGAGGAACCAGAATTGGAGTAGAAGTCCACGGTTGGGGCTCTAGAGTCAAGCAACCTGAGTCACAAATCCTGGCTCCACCATTTATTTCTGAGTGACCTTGGACAAGGTATCTAACATCCCTATGTCTCAGTTTCCTTAACTTTAAAATGAGGCTATCTAATCGTACCTACTACCCGGGATTATTTTGAGGATTAAATGAGAAATGTATGTAAAGCCTGGTATGAGGGAAGCATTCCACAAAGGTTCACGGCTATAATTCCTATTCTTACTCACATTCCTCCAAACAACAGCAGGATAAGAACAGGTTTGGGAGGAGGTGACACTTCTTCACCCAGAGATATCTCTGACCGGAGCTCTCGGATCCTATTTTGTTCTGGCTCAGAGGAGTCTCCACCTAGACCATGAAGTAACAGGTGATTCCCAGCAGGTTCAAACTCCCATTAACAGAAGGTATAAGACTATAGAAATCTGCTTGAACAGTTAGAAAACTCATAGTACTTGAAAGATTCAGGTCAGATAATGTTATCAAAGTCTCAGTATTCACAGAATCATTAGCTACTCAAGTTAGGGATGCTTGGAATGATAGTTATTGGGCTTTCTCATAAGACCCAGTTCTCAGATTTCTAAGTGGAGATTCAAGCCTTTCAGAAAAAGAGGTCAAATTCCATGGGCAGTTTAGCTCCTGTTGTCTCAGGAAACTGAGGTAGGGCCTACATCAAAACATGCCCTGAAACTCAAGCTTTGGATCAAAAAACTGAGGTTCAAGTATTCTCCACGGGACTATAAACAACTTCTATCACCTCCCTAAGTCTTAGCTTCTTCATCAGAAAAATAGAGATAATAATAGTAATGGGTTATTAATAGTTATGGGTTGTTTTGAAAAGATGAAAGGAGTTCATATGTAAAGCAATCAATACTGTTTCTGTCCTGGAAATCAATAATTGTTAGTTCCATTTTCGTTCCTTTCTTCTGATTTTATACTGAATTTATGGTCTGGTTAGGAGACATTCCTAAGAAAAAGAGTTGTTCATAATTTGCTATGAGTTTCAGAGATGAGTTGACTTCCTAAATGAATGTTCCCTTTTGTGCCTCTCGTCAGAATGGCAGCCAGAGTTACCAAACAAAAGCCTAAGAGTGAATGACACTGTGGGCTGCACTCTGACCATATGAGGACTGTGAAGGGCAGACATTCTGAGCCAGGAGGTACTTGAGATGAGCAGAGATGGTAACCAGAGAACTAACATATGGTCTTTAAAGGACCTGTTTCCTACCAAATAATGTTGGAATCATCAGAAGACTAGGGGGTTAGAGAGTCAGTGACTTCAGCCAACAGCAGGGTAAGAAGGAAGTCTAGCCTTGCAGGATGAAGCTGAATCACCATCTTGTTTCCCAGGAGACCCATGAACTGTGCCAGTGAGGTTCCTAATACTATTATCTTGGTATTGGAATTAGCCTGTGTCAACTATGTGTGATTGTCAACTTGACTATTTTTCCATTATGCACATTTTTCTATAATTATACCCATTTTGTTCTCTCCTTAGAGATAACCTTTTGAAAATGTCAACCTATCTAGTGACACTAAAAGAAAACTACAAAGGGGGCTTTTATTGTTTTTTGGGGCCACACTTGGGAACCAGACATGGTAGGGGCCCAGAAACAGAGACACACCCACAAGAGGAAGGTGAGACTCAGAGGGACAGAATAAAGCCCTGAGAATACCTCTTCTTCCTCACCTTTGGGAACTTTCCTCTCCTCCAGGGTCTATGTTTCGACTTCACTAATTCAACAAGTATTTGTTTAGGATCTCCCATATGCCAGGCTAGGTGGCAGGATACAACAGTGAAGAAAATTTATAGGATCTCTTCTCTAGTGGAGCTTTTGGTCTACCAGCAGAAACAGGCAATAATAGAATAAATGTATATTACATATTACAATAAACCCCACGATGAAAAATATAAGGAGCTGTGAAAATATGTAAAAGGGACCTGAGCTAGTCTGTGGAGGGCAGAGGTCTGCGGAGGGTTCCTCCAGTAGGAGGAACAAGTCAGGAAGGACTTTCCTGAAGAAGTGACATTTCAGCTGAAAAATAACAGAATGAGTTTATCTAATAAGTGAAACCAGAGGCAGCTTCTAAAACTAATCGACCCCTAATTAAAATTCATAATTGAGGCAAGTTGCATTCTTCCAAGGTAAGCCAACTTTTTTGTTTCTTTTCAAAACCAATTCAAATAATGTTCCCTTGTCACAATCTCTTCTACTGGTCTTCGAACATTTTGTTTTCTCCTTAGAGATAACTGTTTGAAAATGTCAACCTATCTAGTGGCACTAAAAGAAAACTACAAACGGGGTTTCTACTGTTTTTTGGGCTACATTAGGAATTCGTTTGCTCCACTAGAGAAGAGACCCTATCTGTTTTTTCACTGTTGTATCCTAGCACCTAGACTGGCATATGGAAAACCCTAAACAAATACTTGTTCGACCAAACTTCTTTTGGTCTTTGACCATTGGGAGTTTGTTTGCTTTGTGTTGCTTATGTAGAGTATATACTACTGAAGTAGAATGCCTGGATTCAGGTCATCTGTATGACCAACTCCTCTGTGTGACCCACATAAGGTCATAACAGACCTGAGATCTCATTGGTTGAGCTTGACCATTGTCTGCTTGATCTGAACATCAAGCCAAGGTGCTAATTCACAAGGCTTTCAATCGCTATAAATGTTTTTGCATTTCACATTTTGTGTAATGCATACAAGTTTTTATTTATTCTAAGAAAGTACTTCACAAAGTCAGTTTGAAAGAATGCATGGCTTCAAACACAATATCTTGGAAGTGTATGCTGCAAATTTGGGCAACATCCCGAGCCTCAGAGGCTTGAATGTGTGAGATCTGAGCTTCTTTAGTGACCCATCTGTGCCCAGGGCTCTGTGGCACTTGGATGGAAGTATGCTGGGGGCACTTATTGGATAATTATCAGCATTGTTCAACTCATTATATTCAATTTGATACAATAAACATTCATTGGCTCCTTATTCTCAGCAAGGGGATAAGAGCTCTCATAATAAACATAATAATATGCATGACAATAGCAGCAACTACAATTTATTGAGGACTCACTATGTGTTGGGCACTGTGCCAATCATTTGACATAAACATTTACATTTACATATCTCATTTAATCCTCATAACAACCCTATGAAGCTGTATGAATATCCCCTTTAAGAAAATGAGGCTTGGAGAGATTCAGAAACTTGTCCATGACCACACACTTAGGAAGAATAGGCCTTACTTATTAGGTCAGGATTTAGATCTGGGGCCTAAGACAATAATACGCTGCCTGTTTTCACATTGGTATGTCATGTTTAAGATGAAGAAATTACTGTTCCTCAGAGAGGTTACATAGACATTTCAGAACTCTGTATATTTCCCCTGAAAATAATACCTACAACTCGTTGAATAATTTCTATGTGACTGGCATGTTACCTTCAAATTTTACAACTTAGAAGTACTCAACCTTGTCTGATGTTAGAATAATCTGGGAATTTAAAAGAAATAAAAATTAATGCCCAGGCCTTATCCCCAGACCAATTGAATCAAGATCTTGGGGGATAGGAGCTGGAAATGGGATATTTTTTTAAGTTTCCCAGGTGATCCTGATAACAGAGAGGGTGAAAAATTCCTGCCCGGAGCCTCACAAGAACTCCACAAGATAGCCTCATTTCACAGATAATCAAACTGAGGCTCAGAGAGGTGAATTGTCTTGCCCAAAGTAACAGAAAAGATGTGGCAAAGTCAGGGTTTAACCGCTGGACCAATTCCAAAGCCCATACTCCTTTGGCCCTCCAAGCTGTCACCTGCATGACAATTTGGCATTCCTTCCAACTTCAGGCAATGTCCACTGGCTTTTGAGTTTGTCCTCAACAGCAACTCCTCTCTTTCCTTCCTTCCTGCTCTCTACTGCTGTTCTCTTCCCCTGCCCCAAACCCACAACCAAATCCAGCCAGACTTCATGACCGGGAGTTTATGTGGATGCATTGGCTTGATGCCCCCGCTTTGGGGTGACAATACCCAACTCAGGGTAATGCCTACCATGGGCCTCCCAGCAGGTGCAGAGCCTCCTAGTTTACCTATCCACTTCCTTGAGTTTACCTGAGAAGATGGGGGCCCTGAGCTCACAGCCCAGCAAGTTACTTTCTGGGCGTGGGAGCAAGAATTTTAAAGCAGAGACTTTAAAAGTCAAATTAAATATCACAGAGGAAAAAAAAAGGCAAAATCATGAAAAAATGTGGTCAATCATTAGTGGCGAGGTTGAAAAGACATGCTCCAATTGCTTTTAAAATTCACAGAACCAGGTCTCCTTAAAATAGTTTTGCAAAGTACACTGAGAATTCCATGCAGTAATATGAAACATAAGTCCCGCTGCTGCCACTGAACATGCCTCAGCTGGCTAAACTGAAGGAGCTTGACATTCACCCAAGGCTCTGCAGAACTCCACAGGACAGCACAATGGAGCTGCAGTTGCAAAGCTTCCCCAGATGTGTACATTTTCTGCTCCATTAAAATGACTTGGACGAAAGGCAAAGTACATTTGGCCAGCAGAAAGAGGGGGCTGGGGAGGGGCAAGCACAGGACAGTTAGCCTCATCACAGGCCTCCCACTCCCCAGCGTTGCCCCCCCCCCTCCAGCCCTTACCCTACACTGCCTCTAGAGCAGACTGTCTATAATGTAAATATGACTGCAACCTTCCAGGGACCCCCACAGCCAAACTGCTTTGCTGTAGGTCTCCAGTTTCTCAACTCTATCATGGGGTTAATAATGCCCACTTCAAGGGTTGTATACATGGTGCTCCAGCATGCCTGGGTTATAGTAACATTTGGAGGAAATGCAGATATCACAATTATCATCACTGAAACCAGGTCACATGAGGAAAGACAGGCGAAGGAAATGAAGATGTCTGAGCAGAAGATAGATAAGATCCTAAGGAGACAGGATCCCGAGTTTTCCATATTGGAGGAGCTGACATGAGACTCTTCTTGGTGAACCTACTATGGCAGCTACAAGGTGAAAGGTTCTGCCCCAGTGTAAGTAAGAAAGACCTTTCTCACAGTCAATAGTGTCCAAAAGTTAAGGGGTGCTAGTAAACCTCCTGACATTAGAACTGTGTAAGAGGAATATGGATGACCATTGGAGAGGGATATTGAAGAGGGGATTCAACCATGATTTGGTCGAACCTGACATTTTAACCACCTCTTTAAGTTTGAAATCTATACTGTTGAACTATCTTTGCCTGCTAATCAATGAATCAGCACTGTCTTGAGTAAAGCCTGGGGCTAGCGTCTCCATGTCAGAGGTACTTTGACTCCATTTCCATTAGGGCAGAGGAAGTACTTAGTAGGTTCTCCATGAAGCTGTGTTTAAAGACTGACTGTGTGAGTCACACTGGAAGCCGAAGCAGGGATGTCTTTCTGTTGCCCTTAGGCTGTCCAGTGGTATCTCTTTGAGCATCCCATACCTGCGTACCTGTCGTTCCTTCTCTAGAATCTGTGCACCTACGTACAAAATGTATTTGAGTCTGTGTTTACTCTGCTAGCATCCATGTCACTTTGTTCTTTTCATCTTTCTGGGTTCTTGGGACATGGAATTGCCTTCCTATGAGAATTATTTACTCTGACTTGGGTGGGGAACTGAGGGTATGGTGATATTTAACATGTTCACAAATCTGTCTTACAAGGAGTGGAAACAGTGCCTACCCTTTGGTCACTGGGAATGAGATAGAGTTGGGTTCAGCTCCAACTCTGAAAAAAGGGAGCAGATTTTCAGAAAAACGGTGCACCTCGTGTTCTCTTTCTTTAATACATTTGTTTTATAAGCATCTAAATATGCTAGGAACCTGGGATTCCGAGGTTACTCAGCCTTTTTTGTACCCCCTCGAAGAGCTCATTGTAATGAGGGAAGGTAAAAGGTGCTGGCACAAAATAGTAGACGGAGATCACCTGTGCTTCAGGAGTGCAAGCGGTTGGGGAAGACTTCACAAAGGAGGTGACATTAGAGCTGGTTTGGGGGAAATTGATGTCAGCATGTGCCCTAAGAGGAAGAACTTCCCAGAAAGAGGGCAGAGCAAGCATAAAGGCTTGGGACCTGATAAAGCATGCTATCTTGGGAAATGTCAAATAGTTTAAAGTGTCTGTATGTACTATTTCCAGTAAAGTGGTAAGAAAGAGGAGACTGATACTGTATTTGGGGGTCACTTTCATTTAGATGGCATAGGAGGTTGGCCATGGTACTACCTGAAATTATTTTGCAAACCTAATTTGGAGCTTCATGGACTTTCATTAAATATGGCCAACTCTGCATGATCCATCTTGTGAATTATCAGAAGCCTTGCTACACATTACTTCCCCTTGGCCACCATAGGAATGTATTCTTAAGATAAAACCTCATTTAAGATCAGTCCAAAGAAATCATAATCATGAAGGTAAATCTTCTGGAACAACTCAGTGTGGCACCTCATTTTTCCACAAGCATGTGGGTCAACGTCAGGCCAACATCTGCATCAGGAAACTAGTGGTCATATCTGGCTACAACCACATATATACCACAGGCATGGTTTAAGGGAGCTTAATCTGATCTGTGCATTTGGATCAGGGAGATGTGTGTTAATGAGGTTCACCCATTTAACATAATCCCCAAATCACGATGAAATAATTTGGGGGGTTTGGCTTACCAGCTTCATCATTAGTGTAGCTGATCCAAAATGTGAGTAGAGTGCTTTTTTTAAAAATAATATGTAGGGGTGCCTGGGTGGCTCAGTTGGTTAAGTGGCCGACTTCGGCTCAGGTCATGATCTCGCAGTCCATGAGTTCTAGCCCCGCGCTGGGCTCTGTGCTGACAGCTCAGAACCTGGAGCCTGCTTCAGATTCTGTGTCTCCCTCTCTCTGACCCTCCCCTGTTCATGCTCTGTCTCTTCCTGTCTCAAAAATAAGTAGACGTTAAAAAAATAATAAAAATAATATGTAATACTTTCTGATCATAACATAATGCCTGCTTATTGTGGAAAATAGTTAAATATAAACATATAAATGTAAAACACAAAGAAAACAAAATCACCACTACTATGAAACAGTATTTTAGTGCATTTTTTTTACAGCTCGAGTTCATTTAAATAAATTTTAAAAATATATAACATTTAATTAGGTCTGCCACCTCCATTAAGCATTCCTCCATGAGAACACTTGTCTGACTATAACATAATCACTTACTTAAACATTTTTACTACTCTCGGACGGGACCATAAGGGTTTTGAGGACAGGGAAGGTGTTATCCATTTAATAACATATCTAATTTTGGCATAGGTATCCGAAACCTCAATTTCTGATGCACTATCGAACACTGCAAGGAATCTAGGTGTTTGTCTGGTCTGTTCATCTCTCTACTACTAGCACCTAGCCAGAATCTGGCATATAGTGCATACCCAAAAAATATCGGTTACTTGACTAGAAGAATGAATTACTGGATGGCTGGCTGAATGCAGATTTCTATTTGTTGTTCTTCACACCAAATTGAAGTCCCTACCAAGTGCCAGGCCTGGGCTGGAAATTGGGGATATAAGCAGCCATGTATGATACAGGGGCGTCAGTGTGAGACTGCTGGTCCCCTCTGAACAGGCTCTGGTCCCTGTGAGCAGAGACTCGTCAGCCCTTTTTCAGTTGTTTCATGACTAGTCTGGGGGTACCCAAGCCCCTCCAAGCTCTTTTCCACCTAGAAAACTAAGGACAGAGCAAAGACTGGTATTCCTCGGAGCCCCATTCCTGAACTCAAAGTGCTCCAAAATGCCCAGCTAACCCTGGGCTTGCCTCCCTCAGAGCACCCCTCCACTCCCTGCTGCATTCCAAGTGGTCCCAGCCACTTGGTGGAGAGGGGCTTCGGTGGACCAAGACTACAGGGGAGAGGGTCGCCCCCTGCTCTCTCTGGCTGAGAGCTGCCCTGGACTAACCCTCCACCACCCCAGCCAGCTGGTCCAACTGGAAATCCCAGATAAGCCCCCGGTCTGGTCAGAACTAGTTTGGCAGCTCTGGGAGAACGTTTCTGGCTGACTGACCCTCCCCACAGCAGGACCTGGCAGTTTTGCAAAAAAAGAAGAAGAAAAAAATGATAAGGGAACTAAAGGAGCTAAGAGGAGTGGCTACAATTATTTGAAACACTCTAAAATTCTGCTCGCTTGCAAGTGCAAGTTTACACTAAGGGATCCCAACGAGACTGTCCCCCTCCCATACCCTGCGTTCATTCTCTCACACTCTCTTCCCTCCTTTGCAGTGCAGTTTTGTTGCGATTCGATTTGTTTTGCAGCGCGATTGTTGAAGCGGTATCATACTCTCCGCACGCAGCGCGACTTTTCGTCGATGCATTTTTTTCCTCTCCTGCAATGCTATTGTTATTATTATTATTATTGCCATTCAGTCTCCCTGCCCTTTCCTCTCCCTACGTGAATCGCGCTCCGGCTGTGATTGCTCGGGTCTGACTTTGCGAGTGGCGGTGCGCTTCCAAACCCCCCTCACCCGCCCCCCGCCCCCTTACCCCCCCTCCCTCTCTTTTCCGCGCCCAGGCGAGAGCAGCCGATTGGCAGAGCGGTGCTTTCAGGAACAATAACAGTGGGGGGAGCCCGGGTCCCGGGGAGCCGCCCCCGCCCCCCGGCCCGGCCGCGCGGCCCGCGCCCCCCGCCGGGTCCCCACCTCCGCGCCCGCCCCGCGGGCTGACCGGCCCGACCGGGGCCCGCCCCCGGCGCCCACCATGTACGCCTTTGTGCGGTTCCTGGAGGACAACGTCTGCTACGCGCTGCCAGTGTCGTGCGTGCGCGACTTCAGCCCCCGCTCGCGGCTGGATTTTGACAACCAGAAGGTGTACGCCGTGTACCGGGGCCCGGAGGAGCTGGGCGCCGGGCCCGAGAGCCCCCCGCGCGCCCCCCGCGACTGGGGTGCGCTTCTGCTCCACAAGGCCCAGATCCTGGCGCTGGCAGGTGAGCGAGCGGGCCGGGAGGGACGGCGGGACCCGGGCGGGGGCAGGGACCCGGGGCGGAGGGGGCCGGGGGGAGCCTCTGCTCGCTTCGGCCTCCTCCTCCCGCCCCCTTGGCTTTTCTTTTGGGGATGGGGTGACTCGAAAAGGCCAGACCAGTTAAAAACACCGGATGGTCCCCTTTGTCTTCCCCGCCTCCCCGACACTCCCGCGCTGTCAGTCTGTCTCCATCGCTCTTTCTCCGTCAGTCCTCTTTCTGTTTCTGCCTGTTCTCCTGGTTCCTTCACTTTTCTTTTCTCTCCCTTCCTTTGCACGTTCATTTCTCTGCCTCTCACCTTCTCTTTGGTCCTTTCCCTCTCTGCTCCTTCTGTCTCCTCAAGTTTCTCTGTCTTCCTTTAAGGCCCTTGGTGCCTCCTGGAACTGAGGAGGCTAGCTGGATGTTGTCAGACTCTTCTAGGTGGGAGTCCCCCTTCACAGAAGGAAGCTATGACATGCTTGTCCCATCCGGGTCATCATTGGACAGGATGAGGAGGCCTTGATCTCTGCATGCCACTCTCTCCTGCCCCTTCCTGGCTAGGTGGCAGAGGTAGTAGTGGCACTCAGCATCCCTCAGCCTCCACACCCCTTTTGAATCTCCCAGAAGCCTCCCTGGGTTGAGAGCTGAGGGCGAGGAAAGAGTTTCTGGTCAGGTTAAGACCAGACCTCCCATTCCTGCTTTCTCAGGGAGCTGACCAATGGCAAGGCAGGTGGTCTCATCCCCATTTTGACAGATGAGGACACTGAGGTTCAGCTGCTGATAGGACAAAAAGCCAGCCTTTCAGCCTCCTACACCAAGTTATTTCTGCCACATTGAGGCACCTTTTCCTTTGTAAAGAGAAGTCAGTGGACACTCTTTCCCAGCTAGTACTGAGAGACTTGGGTACAGACATGAGAGGAAGAAGAAAGTATCACTTCTGTTTTGGGGAGCAGCCTTTTAGCTGCTGCTGGGGGGGGCGGGTACCTTGGAGTGGGCAGGGATAGTCAGCTGGCCCGGTCTCCACTTGGAAGGGAAGACCAGGGTTAGGAAGGGAAGGCCAGTTCCTAACTGCATGAAGATGTCGTAGTTTTAAGACCTTTCCAATCTTTCCGACTTCCTTTGCTTTCTCACATTTAGCCTGAAAGATGAAGCCAGCATGTATCATATTTAAACTTGGCAGATAAAGAAACTGGCTTGAAACACAGAAGTGACTTGCCTAGGGTCCCATGGCAAATTAGCAGGTCAGAGCTCTGGCTCATGACTCTAGGTCCTTTCCACCACCTCACGTGGCCTCTGGAAAGTGGGTTTGCAGTTGAGGAGTGGGGAAGAAGAACTAAAGACTGGTCGCCCTTTTTGACAGACTGTATCCTCACCACTTCTCTGACACACTCCGGGGTACAGGGGTATAGGCCCATTCACAACACCCAAGGACAGATGAGTCCAGAAAACCAGAATGAGAGGAAGCATGCAGATAGAAAAGGGAAACCTTTGTGGCTGATTAGGTTTTATTTTGTTCGTTTGCTTTTAATTACCTAACGGAAGGGGCTAGGAGATTATTTCCCAAGAGTATAGGCCTGAGGAAGTTGTAACTAGGTTGTAACCTCAGCTTCCCTTTGGCTAGAAGAAAAGAAAGCATGCTTCTTGATGATTGTATTATACTCCTAGATCTGGAAGGGCCTTAGGAGAAGGGAAGGGGTGTGTGTCAGAAGTCAGTGGTATGTATGTGATTTAGTGTGTTAATGACTGCTTTCCTCCTTTAGAGATTGTTCATTCATCCACTTGTTCTTTCAGCAAACAAACTGCTTGGCTCTTCAAGCACTGCAGAGAGGCTGCTAGGCAGCCCTCACCGACTCTGATTTTAAAAATCAATGAAAGTCCTCATAAGAAAGAAATGTAGTTATTGGTCCTAGAACCATGAATCTTCAATCTATAGACTATTCATCCTCCAAGTTGGAATGTTGATAAATCTCTGGGGTTATTAAAAACAACAACAACAACAACAACAACAACAACAACAACAACACATCTAGGCACCATCTGGAAATTAGCAGAGTAGATCCAGAGAAGAACCATGGTGCCAGTTGAGCAAAGTGAGTTGAAAGCGCCTCCCCTACCTCGTTCACTTCTTTTCTTGGGAGGAGAAAAGGAGAGGAAGAAACAACTTGACGTTGGCTAGACCACATTTCGAATTCCAATCAGCTGGTTAATTTTTAAATGGGAGCCGATGCCCTGGCTGCAGACCTGATTGAAAGGACCAGGGTGGGTTTGGGGATTCATTTATCCTGAGAGAATTCTCCTGTGTGTCTTGAAATTCCATCTTGACTTGAACGTGGTGGCTCTGAGAATTGCTCACAGTGACTTCATCTTAAAGAGCTCATCTTCTGGCATCTCCCAGGTATAAACACCACTGTGTTGTGGCATCAAATGTGAGGAGATGAGCTCTCAATGGTGAGGCAGAGATGGCTTTATGTTTGTGAATTGGCCATGAGTAGTTAATCCCTCTCTGGCAACAACAGCATGAGTTCAGGGGCAGTTTTAGGGCTACTTTATGGCTTTGGGTGACAAGTGTGTTACTTTACTGGGTATTTCCCAGGGCCAACCCAGAGCTGTGTTCAAGTGTCCCTCTTCTTATATCCAGGAAATGTCAAAGACACTGCTGTGGGGCGTTGCATTTTTCCAGCCTGTGGTGGTTTATGTCATGGCTTCATTTGCATCAGACCCTACAGTACAGCCCTCCTCTCAACAGATTGTGATATCATTTCAAGGAAAAAAGAAACAAACCCACCTGTACTGATGATTTTGCTACGTGTGTGTGCATTGTCTCTGTTAGTCCTCCCTTTGCCCCTGTCGGTAGAGATCGCTATGACTATTTTCATTTCCTAGATGAGGACACCAAGGCTGAGACTTGCCTGCTAATAAATGGCAAATCTGGCCTTGGAAAACAGGTCTTCCAGTGCCAAGGCCCTGCTTGGCAGTGTGCTTTGTAAAGTAGCTAATCTTCCCACCCACCACACAGCATGCTTGGAAGGAGTGAAAGCCAATGGAAGAAATGACCCTGAAATGTGTAGCTCAAGGCCAGTTTTTGAGCCAGTGGACAGTTTTCATTTCCGAGTTTTCTAGCCCATTCTGCTCGTCTTCTTCCTCTCTTACCAGCCTCCCTCCTACAGAGCACACACTCCGTGCCCTCTCTGCCTTTAGTTGTCATTTTACTAAGGAAATCTCAGAGGAGCTCCCATCCTCTGTAGAGGAGCCATGTGACTCAAGACTTGGTTCACCGTTGGTCTCTCTTTGCTCACTCTAATTTATTTGGCAAACAGGTTGTGAAAGTGAGAGCTACCCATGTCGAGAGCTCACTATTATCCAACTGCAATCTGGCCTGCTACTATGGCTCATAGGATTGAATTTTGTGGTTTTTATGGGGCAAAAACTGGTTTCAGTAGGCTCAGTCTTAAAATTCTATGTTATTCCATCCAGGCACCTATGCTATGTTATTATTTGGGTGTGCTAAATTCCTTTGGTCGTCAGATATCCCTTTACTACTTCCTACATGCCAGGCCCAGTGCCATAATAAGTGAATGCACCAGTACAGCTGAGGTGCTGGCATTGAAATGACAGCACGACCTGGGGCAGACAAGAGTTCACTTATCGGGCCCTGAAAAGTATAGGTTTTTGTCAGGGGCAGAGTGATGGGGAAGAAAGGGGCATCATCCTCAGGTAATATGTAGTCATAGGGCCCATGGTAAGAATTATAGGTAGAAGCCAGGCACTGGTAGGGAGAGGGGTGGGAGCAAAGAAAAGGCCAATTCTAGGTGGGCTTTGCAGGTTCTCTTTTAAGTCTTTCTTTTCCAGCCCTACTGCCACTGCGCATTCAGGCCTGTACCAGTTTTTCTTTGTCTAAACCAATGCAGAGGCCTTCTAGTTGCTCACCCTTTCTGCAGTCTCGTTTCTAAATCACCATCAGAATAATCTTCTAAAATGAAGTCTTAGGTCAATTCACTTCTCTCCTTAGAACCTTCTGTAGCTCCCTCTTGCCTAGTGAATTAAACTTCAGCTTCCTGGCATTTATAGCAGCCCGAGCCCTCCCTCCCTTCTCCAGCCTCATCCACCCTTTCTACTTTCCATAGACCTCCAGTATTTCGTGCCTTCTTGAGAACACACCCACAGTCACTCCTTTGAGCCAACAAAGATGGATTAATCATTGTCTGATGTGGGGCCTCTGCCCATGAAGCTCACCTTCGAGTGGGAAAGGCAAACATGTGACATGTTTGTGGTCCAGCGAGCTGAGGGCTGTAGAGGAGGGGACAAAATACACTGGGAGCCCCACTGCCTCAAGGGTGTTCCCGGTTCTACCTTCTGCCCCAAGAGGAGATTCTCCCTCCTCAGAGCTCTCCCTTTGCTTTGCTTGTCCCTTGCTTATGGATCTTAGCATTTTGGGTTTTGTTTCAGTGTGCCTGTCTACCTTACCAGCCAGTGAACTCCTCTAGGACAGGGCCCCATCTACCTGGTCTCTGTGCCTGCAAGTGCCCAGCACGCAGGCCACACCAGCCAGCCTGTGCTGAACTCATGAACTTGGGGAAGACAGGTGCATTTATTAGGTTTGGGGAGCGGAAGTAGGAAAGCACAGGAACCTCTGTAGCAGCAACTTGTTTTTCAGAGCAGAAACCTGCAGCGGGATTCTGAGGTTTCATTCAACGTTGTTCATCTGGAAAGAGTCAACATTCTTTATCACTCCCTTGACTAGAAAAACCCCACACTTGGGGGGGAATAGCTTCCAAAGCCACGTTCTTCTTACTTTGGTAATTTTAGCTCATTCAGGGCTCAGGTCCCAGCTTGGCATTGTCGGTCCAAATAGATCACTTGCTCCAGAAACGCTTTGGAACTTCTACAAAGTTAGCAGCGAAGCAGGGGACTAGCCGATTTCATATGCAAAGATTGTTACATGTCATCAGTGGGAGACTGCCAACAAAAGGATTTATTTTTTTTTAAAGCGAGTGAAAACTTTTAATTTAGGTTTTGACATGTTCTGCTAATACACATTGGAGCAAAGATTGGAACTTGCCTGCTGTCATCTGTTGCAGATTCCACTGAAATGTTAACCATTGAAGGCTCAGTCTGATGTGATTTATCTTGTTGGAGAACCACAGATTTGTTACAACTAAATGGTATGTGCTACAGAGTACTTCAGAGTTCTGGTTCACAGGATGAAAGAAAAAAATTGCCCCCAGGCAAGCTGAGGTCTTTCTCTTTTGTGTGGTGTTTTGTTATTTAAGAACACACTAGTTTTTATTTTTAAAAACACACCAGAAAAGTAGAGTTCAAATTTAGATCTTTGACTCCAAGATTAATTCTCTTTCCACTGTGCCTACCTGCTTGTCTTATAAACTCCTTAGAGAGACAGAGAGATGTGTGAACTCTTCATTTTAAAATGCTTACCAGAAAAGCATACATGCCCTGAAGAGGTTTTCTCTGATGTATTTAAGTTCTGCTGGTATTGAGTTATACTAGGTGGTCAGCCATATGCTGGAGGGAAATGCAGGAGGAATGGACATTGTTTTTTGTTTCTGTTTTTTTGCCTTTAAGGACTAACTTACTAAATATTTATGAAGTGCTCACCAGGTTCCAGGTCCAGTGCTAAGAATTTCTATATACTCTGTCTACATCCCTATAAAATAGGGCTTCTTGTTTTACCTGGGAGAAGCGAGCTATTCAAACAGTGGTATAGCAGGTGCGATAGGTGCCAGGCAATGAACTGAATCTTCCCACGTACTCAGGGCTTGTGGAGAAGTGTGAGTCAGTTCATTCAAAAAGTGTGACACCTAAACTAAGGTGGCAGTGGTCATGATGGGTCTGAGAGGGATCAAGAAAGGAGAATCCATGGGACTTGGGAACAGCCTGGTTGTGGTGAGGAGGATGTGGTAATCTGGCCTCTCCTCCCTCCCTGAGGAGCACTAGAAGAGTAGTTGGTTGGAAGAGATGATGAGTTTCGCTTGAGACAAGTTGAATCTTAGGGGCCTGTGGGACATCTGGGTGGATGCTCCAGGAGAGCAATTAGGCATATGGCCAAGGTTCAGGACAGCACTCTGAAATTGGGCTGAAGATCCAAATGTGGAAGTCATTAGCCACAAGACTGGTGAGGTCACAGCGGGAGAGGGTGCAGAGTGAAGAATCATGGAAGGCAGAACTGTTCAGAACATCAGCTTTTAAGGGTACAGCTGAAGAAGAGCCCAAAAAAGGTGACTGGGAAGAAATAGAGATGGACAGAAAATCGAGTAGTAACCAGGACAGAAGGGTGTCCTGAAAATCAAACTAAGAAAGAATCTTTGGATCCCAGATCTAGGCTTGTTTTTCTCTTAACTACATAGAACTACTTTTTCCTCAGAGCTATTGGTTAGACATAAGGACAGCTAAGTATATATAAGCAAGAGAAGAAAAGATTTGCATGGGGTATTTTAGTAGTTTTCAGTGTCTGAGTTTTGCCCCCAGTACAGGAAGTATCAGGCCTGTTCTTTGGGGTCCAAAAAGCAGAGTTGGATGCAAAGAATGGAATTCATAGGAGTTGGTGGGAGCAATATGATATTAACAGAGAGAACGATGAACAACTAAAAGGGCTTCCAGCATGATGATAAGCTCCTTATCACTGGAGGTGGCAAGTAGGTCAAGGATATTCTGGAATGGAATCCTGCCCTATGAGAGAATTTGGTTAGGGGACCTCTAGGTCACTTCCTTAAGTATCATGGAGGAAGTGTAGAGAATGAAAGAAGATGGGCTTTGAAGTCTGACTATCTGGGTTCAAATAGTGACTCTGGTACTTAGAACCTGTGTGACCTTGGGGAGATCAATTCACCTCTGAGTCTCAGGTGCTCAAGTGTGATGCAGGAATAGTAATCAGCTACTCACCCACTGGGTTACTTAGCAAGGTAATATGGAAAAGCGTCTGGCACACAGTAGGTACTCACTAAATATAGGCCACTGTTAAGAACTATGGTAGTCAAGGGTCCCTGAGAGAACAGCTTCCTTAGCTGTGGGTACTACTATTCGTGGAAAGGATTGATTTAGAGGAACGAGCACACGTAAGAAGCAGATAAGTGTAAGTTTAACTTGTGTGTATTTTAAATCCTCCTAGGGCTTGGCTTCAGCATGAAAGGCTAGTCATCCCCCAGTATGTTTTGGCCCTTTGTGACCCTATGCTGGTGCCATTCATTACCCTGACAAATGAGCCAGCAGGATGAAGTTCCTAGTATTGTCTGTGCTGCAGCCCTGTGCCAAGGCCAGTGAGGCAGTGGGAGGGAGAGCAAGGAGACCTACTGAAACCTGGTTAGCAATTTCTTCTCCTCCTTCTTGAATGGCATCAGTGGGACATTTCTTCTAATGTGCCCACCTGGAGGGATGAGATCATCTATTCTTACCCTGCGCTGCACAGAAAAGAAAGAGACCTGGATTTCCCTGTGACTGGTCAGCGGTCACAGAGCTGGAAGGACCCATTGAGGATTTCTAGTCTAGTTCCTGTGTTTTACGGAAAAGAAAACCAAAAAAAGGTGCCCAATCAGCCATAGAGTTAGCCACAGAGCCAGGCCTCGAACCAGCATCTCCTGATTTCTTTCTGCTATACCACAGCGGGCCCTCTTCTTTCTGGTCTTTTGACTGGATATAATCCTTGAAACTTGAGAATTTTGTCTGCCTTGGATTCTGTAAAAGCAAACACCACAGTCTAGAAAACGCAATGTGCGTGTCTTCTCTGTGGCATGTCTGTTTTTAATGCAAACATCGTAAGACTTTACAGGATTTTTGTACATATGAGAAACTTTAAACTTGCCTGTAGATATTTTTAAGACAAGACCAACTTTTGTACAACATTTTATGTTTGGCCTTTCAGAATTTCACCCTAGCTAACAAACCCACACCACATTAAACTCTCTGATACTGGATTCTTTTAATTATCCAGCATGATTTTATGTAAGATGGGAGTCACGACAGTCCCTCTCCCATTTTAACTGTATGCTGCAAATCCTTCAGGGCTATCATCGCTTTTGAAGACAGACTTGCATGGCAATTCCTGTCCACCTGCCTGTTTTCTGAGACACTATTTGCTTGTTACTGTACTTCCACTTTAATGGGATGTCTCTTTCTCAAAGGTCAGTAACAGACACCAATGAAGAGTAGCTTCTACCCTATTTTACGGCTTTGAATAAGGACTCTGAGGATTATGTAGAGCTGGGTGGATTTGATAAGCTTGCAGTTCAGGAGTCTGCCATCAAGTCAGATGGGACTTGTATAATGCCTAGTTCAATTTGGGAATTTATCACAACATTCTTCTGGGTGTAGGCAAGGTTTTAGGAGAAAGCAGGCACTCTGGAAGTTATATGGACATGCTCATCATTGTATATGTGCCTTGTAGTTCAGTTGAGGATATTTTAGCGACTTAACCATTTTTCTCTTGTTCCTATAGGATAATTACATGATACGAACAGGGAGGGCCTGAGTGTCATGCAGACCTGATTGGAAATTGTTTCCACTGTATAATAGCTTTATGTCTTAGGCAAGCCATCTCACTTCCTTAAGCCTTGGTTTCTGCTTCAGTTGAATTCTCAGGCGGATTAAGTATATTGATGTTAATAAAGAATTTGGCATGGGTTCTGGCACACAGTAGGTACTTAGTATTGTTGAATGGATGAATGAAATTAACTGACATCACAGCAGCTGCAAAGGAGGAGGAAATAGTTGATGCCCAAATCCTTGGTGTTTTTCTCTCCCCTGGAAACAAGAGAATTAGGCAGTCAGAATCAGTAAAGGTTGTCTCTTCAGAGGCTACATATTTGTTTGTTTACCTGAGAACTGATTATTTAGTCTTAAGCTTGGAACAGTTGCAAAGGTAGGTTGACTAGAGAGTTTTCCTCGTCCTTCTGAGTCCACTGCTGGTTCCTTTTGTGGTTTCCTGGAATGTGAAGCCAGAAGTACACCCCAAAGCCACATTAGAATGCTACATGAGGTTATTTGCTGCCTTAAATGATCCACACCACTGTTCACCTTCATTATTGTGACCAGTCAAGAGTTATAGCTTCTTGTCACCCTATGTTCAGTCTCCTCCTCACACCTCATCCATCTTGCTTGCCACTGCCACATTAATCTTCCCAAAACATCTCTTTCATCATGTCTCAGTCTGTGTCAGATACCCGCAGTGGTTCTTTTTGCCATGGGATAAAAGCCAAGCACATAACCCACAGCGATAGCCTCAGCGCAGCTATTCATTGAACACCTGTGACAAGAAAGACACTGTGCTTGGTGTTTTACATGCACCATCTTTTGGAAAACAGTTTATCATTTCCATTTTATAGATCATGAAACTGAGACTCAGACAGGTTAAGTAGTGTGCCCAAGGTCCCACAGTTAGTATGTGGAAGAGACAGAATTCCAAACTAGGACCACCTCATTCAAATGACCATGCTGCTTTTATTAGATCCTGGGCCTCCCTCTCCCAACCACTTCTTCCACTTTTTGTGCTGACACTGATTATTCATTAATTTTCTGTAGCTTAGATATAGATGTGAGGTACCACCTTCAATCAGGATTAGGGTCAGGAAGGCCTGGAGACCCAGAGGTTTGCCCCATGTGTGGCAGCATCTCTCAGGAAGTCAAGTCTTGCTTTCTGGTTGGGGTTCTTGGTACATTCTGGGTTGTAGTGGTCCAAACTGAGACCAGAGCTCAGTAAATGTGCACTGACTACAGAAAAGGATGAATGGAGGCCCCAGGGCTTCCTGAGCCCTTATCCCTGGAGCACCAGTCAAGTTGGAGACTGATGAGCATTAAGATGGAACCAGGAAGTAGTTAGCTCCAGAGGAGCCTCAGGATCTCCCTGGCCATGTGTCCAGATCAGGAGGCATGGGGTTGGAGGGACTATCTGCTTCTGCTCCTTTCTAGAAGTCACTCTTGTCATTTCAGACTTTACTGTTCAGCCTACCTTTTCAAAGAATCCATTTCAAGTCCTTAGGCCTGGCTACAACCTGTTTCTGTTATGTCTGGTGATGATCACTGCTGCTTTCTGGAGGCTTCCTGAGGACAGAGGCACCTGGAGATGCAGGAGAGCAGGAATAAAGTGGTCTTCTGCTTTGAACTTCGGGCTGGGGAATTTGGATGTTTTCATCTATGGCCATCATTCATTCATTCAACATTTATTCTGGTTCTGCATGTTATAGGCCTGTGTTTAGAAAGGGTAGAGCATGGGCTCTGGACATAGAGAGACTTAGAACAAATTCTGACTCTGCATCTTCCCATCTGGATGGCACTAAGCCTTCTTTGAGTCTCATTTCTTTTTTTCTGGGAAAAAAAAAATGTGGCTAATAATTGCAGGATTGTTGTGAGATGTGGTAATGTAAGTAAAGAGCCTTATGGTGGCACCTGGTAGGTAGTAGACATGCTACAAGTGGCAGCCTATTTTTTAATTGAAGTCTAATAACATAAAATTCACTATTTAGACCATTTTAAAGTATGTACAAATCAGCAATTCTTAGTATATTTACAGTGTTCTGCAACCATCTTCACTATCTGATGACAGAACATTCTCATCACACACACACACACATGCAGAGAGAGAGAGAAAATCCCTGTTACCCATTAAGTGGTCACTTCTCATTGCCTCTTCCGCCTACGCCCCTGGCAAACATACTTTCTGTCTCTATGGATTTGCCTGTCTCTATGGATTTCACATTCATGGAACCAGACAACATGTGGCCTTTGTGTCTGGCTTTTCTCACTTAGCATAATGTTTTGCAGAATTCATCACGTTGTCGCTATCTGTCAGCACTTCATTTCTTTTTATGGTTGTGTAATATTCTATTGCATGGATATACCACATTTTTTTAATCCATTCACCAATTAATAGACAATTGGGTTGTCACCACCTTTTAGCCATTATGAATAATGTTGCTTATAAACATCCATGCACAAATTTTTGCTGGATATGTGTTGATTTCTCTTGGGTATATACCTAGGAGTGGAATTGCTTAGTCATATGATGGTCTTACATGTAACATTTGGAGGAACTGCCAGACTGTTTTCGACAGTGGCTGCCCCAGTTTACATTCCCACCAGGAGTGAATGCGGGCTCCAGTTTCTCCACATCCTCTCATTGCTTGTTCTGTTTCTTCTCTCTTCCCTTCTGTTTTCTCATTATGGCCATCTTAGTGAGTGGATAGTTGTATCTCATTATGTGTTTGATTTGCGCTTCCCTAATGACTGATGATTGTGAGCACCTTTTCATAGGTTTATTGGTGTAGCCTCTTTTTAAAAATTATTCTTCCATTAAACATTTTTGTTTGATGATTCCCTGTTGTATGGCCAGGTCTAGGATTTGGGCCCTGCCCTGAGGTAACTCACACTCCAGTGGGGAAGGTTGACTTCAAACCAGATGATCTCCGCAGAGTAAGAAAATAAGCTACCTAGAGGTTTGTACAATGTGTATTGGGACCTTTGAGGAGGAAGGAGGAGGTGAATGGAGGCTGTGTGGAGTTTGCCAGGCAGACAAGAAAGGAGGGGGGCATTCCAGTTAGCTGGGCAAGCATGGAGCCTTGGGTATAGCTGGCGGGGGTGGGGCCTCAGGTAGAGAGTGGAGCACCCCAGGCAGGCAGCTGGGCAGGTCTCCACCCCCAAAAGCAAACCTGCAGCAGGCTCTACCGAGCTTCACCACCCACCATATATACAGACAGGGCTCTGTTGCTTTCAATGCACATTTACTCAGCTGATTTGATTCCCACTTGAGATACATACTCAAAGAGAAGAGAAAGAGAAAGAGAAGAATGACACTCACTGACATAGCAGCTTGCCTGACTTCTTATCCCACCAAGTGGCAGGACTGGACTTGGAATCTGGGTTGCCCCACTCCTAGTTTTTTCCCCACACCTATTAGCTGGACCTCAGTTCTTCTTACCTTGGCATTCAAGGCCATTTACTCTCTAAGCTCCAACTGCCTTAACTTCTTTCCTCACCTCTTTTTTCTGCCTGTTACTGAACCATGTTTAGTAACCATACCAGTCTGAATATTTTCCCAACATTCCTTTTTTAGTTTCTAGTCTTTGTCCCTTTTGTGTGTTCCAAATTCTTGCCACCCTTTTTTTTAAATGTTTTTATTTATTTTTGAGAGAGAGCAAGAGAGAGAGAGAGTATGTGTGCACACAAGCAGGGGAGGGGCAGAGAGAGAGAGGGAGACACAGAATCCAAAGTAGGCTCCAGGCTCCGAGCTGTCAGCACAGAGCCTGACGCTGGGCTCGAACTCATGAACCATGAGATTATGACCTGAGCCGAAGTCAGACGCTTAACCGACTGAGCCACCCAGCTGCCTCCAGATTCTTATCACCCTTAAATGGCTATCCTTTTATGAAAACTGCCCAAATACCATTCACTCCACTCAGGTTCTTACTAGAACTTGATACAGAAGTGATCCTGGCCACTTCACAACATCCTGGCCAAGTGAGTGAGTCACAGATGAGGAAGCAGGATCAGAGAAGTAGAGTAACTCACTCAGTAAGTCAGTTAGTAAGGAGCCTAGCTCAAATACTGCCTCTTCTCAAGCACCTACCATGGTTGCACTGACCAAAGTGATCTCCCTTGCCTCTGAAAACAGTTACTTCCCCCTTATTCAATCTCAGTATTGAAGATCTTGGATTATTGTTTTTTCGGTGGTTTTATTGTGTGTTCCCACAACTGGGTGCTCGTTCTCCATGTTCTGGGGCCCAGGCTGGATTTTGTAAGTGTATATTCTCAGGAAATGTTATGCTGAGACATAGGAGAAAATGCCGTGGACACTGGGTACAGGGTCTGAGTTCTCATACTATTCATGTTTTGACACTAACTTCTATGACCTTGCACAACAGTGAGCTCTCCAGAATGAGAACGGGAACTGTACTGCTATTCCTGTATCCCTGGGGCCTGATTGTTGAGTACACAGATATGTGGACTTCACCATTTGGAACCTCAGTCTCCTAATCTGCATTTTGAAAGGGTTGCATGAGATGACCTGAGGATTGCCCTCAGTGCAAATATTACCTAGTGTTGCACGTCTGAATGATTGCTTCTCTCCAACCAACATGATCCTGAGCTACACAGTTTCAGCTCAGGGAGGCAGAGGGTGGCTTGTCACTTCTAGTTTGGTGTCTCCATCTCAAACTTTTGCCCTTGAATTTATCAAACTGACAACTAGCTCAGAAGCTTTGCCCCAACACATCCAGAAGTCCTAACACCACCTTCTCATCCTCTGTGTCTGGCTTTTCACATGTGGAAACGCCCACCTACCCCATTTCAGCGTAACATCATTTGAAGCACTTTCTTTCGCTTTTATATTTTCACAGCTTTTTGACTTAGAGTCAACAATGATCTGTAGGAGGAAGAAGCTGTTGCTCTTTTAGAAAGACCACAGTCCCCACTGTTGTTCAGCCTAACTCATTGGATGTATTTTATAGGCACAAAGAGAACAAAAACAGGCCTTTCTTGTGAAAATAGAACCTGAGGATTGCTCCTCCAGTTAGTGGGAAAGGCCGTTTTCACCTCTGCTCAGGCGGAGGGTGTTAACAAAGACTAGTCTTTTTTTCCCTGGGCAGGGCCCTCACACTCTATATCCTTCTTAAGTCATTCCTTTATTTTTAAAAATTGTATCTTTACTCACCTTATGCTTAAGGAGATAAAAATGATTCCGAGCATGTTGATAATGTCAGTTTTAGTGTTCTGTTTGTTGAGAGCCTGATGTGTACCAGGCAGTGTGCGGTGAGTTATGTAAATTATTGGTGCTGTCCCTCCCCACTGCATTATAGAGCAGACACCTGAGCTCTGTGAGACTAAGGCTTCCCCCCTCCCTCCTTACCCTGCCACACAAGAGCTGAGGTTCCCAAAGAGGTCTCTCTGGTACCAGAGTCCCACTCCTCTCCAGCGGGGGCTCCCTTCCTAAGACTGTTTGGGAAGATGTGGCATTTGACTACATTCTAGAATAGTTGTGTGCTTATATGCTTCCTTCTCAGCTTTACTAACAAGTTGTGAAGAGAGAAGCCTGGCTTGGGGGAAGTGTAAGAGCATGTTTAACACACACACATATGCATGCACACACACACACTCACACATAAAGACCCTCAGAGACTGTATTTAACCAGCTACCTGGCCACATGCCACATCCAGCATTGGGCAACATGCTAGAAAGTGAATTTGGGCTATAGCAGTGGGAACCTTTGAGAAGTAAAAGAAACAGCAATCCCTAGAGTCTCAGTTCAAGCCAAGAACACAAGATCCCAAAGTATTTGCCACAAGGGGCCAGTTCCAGGCTCAAGTTTCTACCTCTAGAACTCCCCTCTTTGAATTTTTACTTTTGACATCTATAGTGAAAGATAGATCTGGGAAATAAAGTTTGAAATCTGTGCAGGAGAAAAAAATAAATCTAAAGAAGTCTAAAATCTCTTTTGGATTATCTGAAGTTGAGTTTAAAGAATGAGAAAGTGAGGAGGAGTAATATCCCTTTGTATTTGTGTAGCACTTCACAGTGTGTGGTTCATTTTGGTGTGTATTATTATCACGTGTAAGCACTGGGTGAGATGCCAGAGGCCTGTTTCTCCCTCCTGGCTCTTCCTCAGACTCACATTTTGGGCAAACCCCTTCTGTCCTCTGGGTTTGAGTTCCCTCCTCTGTAGAATGAGAGTTGGACCAGTTGGTCACCAAGGCCCCTCAAACTCTGTCATTCTGTGATCTGATACCAGTAAAAAGGCAGTAAATGTTACTTGTTACTCTTCTCATATCTGTCTTACCTCAGCCTGTCCTATGTCGGGATTGTGGGGAGGCTCCACGAGAGGCCCCATGAGAGCCATCATCCCTTTCATGCTTATTGGCACTTGAGCTGGCAGAAAAACACGTCTTCCTGGGAATTCGCCTGGCTTAGAAAGATGGTGGTCGTCAAGGGCTCCATGTGCTAGTTTAGACCAAATAGAAGTCTAAGGGCCATTCCAGTGCCAAGATCCTGGAATTCATAAAAGGCCACCCTTTAAGGTATTTGTGGAGAAACCCCTAAGCCAAATCATTGGACACTATTTCAACACTTTGAATGGCAGTGCCTGTAGCATGTACCTTTGACCCTAGAGTTTGATCTGCACTGCTGCTTTTAGGAGCCCTGCATGCAGGAGGGACAGGTCTTGGGTTTGTTTGCTTTTCCTTTTTAACTGGTCTGGCCTCAGTCAGTCATTCTCTAGCATTTGTGATTATGGGTATTTTGAGCATTTGACTCATAATGAACCTTGTTCTCTTGATATGCATTTTAGAAGACAAATCTGACCTTGAAAACAGTGTGATGCAGAAGAAAATAAAAATCCCCAAACTTTCTCTCAATCACGTAGAAGAAGATGGCGAGGTTAAAGATTATGGGGAAGAAGATTTACAGCTTAGACACATCAAGGTAACAAAATCTTTCCCCTTCTTTTGGACGTATATGGGGGCATTTTCAGATTCTTGATAGCTAAAGAGTTCCAGTCTGGCCTCTTCTCCCCATATAAATGTCCTCTGGCAATTTTTTCAGATTGGGAGAGTGTTGAGACAGCTAGTATGCGTGTGCCTTGCTGACCAACTGTCCAGGAGCCCTGACTCATGCTGTGCCACCATGCACCACCCCGTCTGCCCCATCTAAGCAGTGTCATCCACTGCTGAGGGTTTGGAATGGTGCATTCCTCTCTGGCCTACAATCGTGAGCTCCAGGAACCTTAAACAGCCGTTCTTGGGCAGCAGTTCAGAGCCAGTCACTATCAGATTGCCCCAAACAGCAAAGGGTATAGATTCGATAGGAAGCAGAATGTACCAGGTGTACACAGAGGAGTTTGCAGGACCCTGGGCTGGAAGAAAATTTTTGCCTGAGGTTGCATTTCCTTTGATCTGCTTCCCAGGTGGTCTCCTCCAGCCTTCATTTGTAAAGTGAATGTCTTATTCAACAAGCCATATGTTTTTTCAGTACAGTGGGTACCCCAGAGGCAGGGAGGAGAAAGAAGGCTGCCTTCCTCATTGACCATGTTTGGACATCGGACAAAAGGTCAAGGACATTCCCAAAGCATAGTCCAAGAGATGCAGCTGAGTTCAGTTCATAAATTCATTGCACCCCTGCTATGGGCCTGGCTCTGTGCTGACCCCCGGGGTCATGAAGATTAGGCAGACACAGTCACTGCCCTTGATGTTCTCATAATGTAGTGATGCAGTTATCTTAAGTGATCATTACAATTTTAGCAGATAAGTTCAGCTAAACTAGCAGCACCTTATCCCAATGGATAAAATGACACGATAGGATTCTGTCATGTAACTGAATCTCAGAATCATGTTGTTTTTGTTTCTTTTTTATTAAATACCCAGAAACTTACTGAGAAGTTAAGGCAGGCTTGACCTGACGCAGTTAATTTGTCTGGAATCCTGTGTCCTCAGTTGTCTGCACCTCCCACCAATGCCCGGATCAGGAGAGCTCCTAGCCCTCCTGCCATGAGTGAAGAAGTCAGTTGGTCCTGTAACTCCCATTGCCCCTCAATGGAAGCTTTGTCTACTTGAGCTGGAATTTCCTCAGGCAGCCGAAACTCCAGCCCCTAGATAGTCCTGGATAATGTTCTTCTCAATGAACTGTCCTCTGTATACCCACTGTCTTGCTGAGCCTCAGCTTGGCAGGAGCCCAGGGAGAGGCTGACAGATGTGGGAGAAGGGGCCTCGTGCTGGAAGTTGGGCTCTAGGTTCTGGACCTGGCTCTGTCTGCAACTCATCACGTGACCCCAAGCATAGTCCTTCTCCTCTCTGAGCCTCAGTTTCCTCGCCTGGAAAATGAGGGAGTAAAGCTGAAAGGAACTTCCAGTGTTAGCATCTTTGAACTTTTCAGTTATGTAAACATTTATCAAGCTGCTGCCAAATGCCAGTTCTGAGTAGGCAGTGGAGACACAGAGAAAATAAGGCATGGCTCCTGCCCTGGATTAGAACAGATTAGAGTTCTTAGCATCCTTCCCAACTAAAGCATTCTTGAGGAAAAGGTTACTGGTGGGATGCCCTTTGGTTTTGTGTGTTGGGGAGGGTAGGTATTTTGTCTTGTTTTGTTTTTTTGTTTTTGCCTTTTATGTTTTTGTTCTCGAAGAGATTTGAGTGGTGACTCCCCTTGGGTGGTTTGGCCTGGCCTGATTTCTCACAGATTCTGCACCAATACACACTGAACGCCCCCACCCCACCCCATGAGCAAGTCACTGCACAGGCACTGTGGGTGGGGTAGGGGCTGGGGAATGGGGGAGGGTGGTCATGGTATAGTCTGCACCCAGGAGACAGAGTGATGGAATGGAAAAAGCACTGGCCCGAGAAACCAGAGTCCTCGGTCTGCCACCATACGACTGTGTGATCTTGGGCAAGACCCTTCCCCGCTCTGAATCTGCCCCATTTGTACAATGAAAGGCTTTGACTAAGTGTTTGCACAGGTTTCTCCAAGCACTGATGTTCTGTGGTTCTGTGATTCTAGGATTGTCTGGGGAAATATTGAGCCGCAGTCCAAGAAAGTCCCAGCTGCCCTTGCCTGAACTGATTCTCGTTGTCCTACACAGAGACCCGAGGGGCGGAAGCCGAGCGAAGTGGCGCATAAGAGCATTGAGGCAGTGGTGGCCCGGCTGGAGAAGCAGAACGGCCTGAGCCTGGGCCACAGCACGTGTCCAGAGGAGGTCTTCGTGGAGGCCTCGCCGGGCACAGAGGACATGGACAGTCTGGAGGACGCTGTCGTGCCCCGGGCTCTGTATGAGGAGCTGCTGCGCAACTACCAGCAACAGCAGGAGGAGATGCGCCACCTCCAGCAGGAGCTGGAGCGGACTCGGAGGCAGCTGGTCCAGCAGGCCAAGAAGCTCAAGGAATACGGGGCTCTCGTGTCTGAAATGAAGGAGCTCCGTGACCTCAACCGGAGGCTCCAGGACGTGCTGCTCCTGAGGCTTGGCAGTGGTGAGTGCCCCAGCAGGCCACCGACCACTCCATGCGGGGGGGATGCCTTGCGCAGCCCTTCTTCAAGGAGGGCACAGGGGAGACGTAGGCTCGGGAAGGGCAGGGGCTTGGCTTGGCAGGCACCACGAGGTCGAGCCGCTCCCCTCCCGCAGTGAGTCTGATAAGAGCTTCAGAGTGCCACGGCCTTAGCCACCTACAGCACAGTGGGGAACGCTGAGAGGTGTGGCGCGGAGAACAGGGGCTGACAGAGTATCTGCCACCGCTCATCCATGCATTCGTTCAGCGAGAGGCAATGCCAGGGGTTGTCAGAAACATCTCCACAGCAGTTTCTGTACCGTGAGGAGAACTAGAAATTGCCCTAAGAGCATGGTACTTAACATGGTACCAAGTTAAGTCAGAAAGTGCTAAATGCCACGGGAGGGATATGGATAAAGTGATAGAGTTCAAGGGATGGAGAAGTTGTTTATAACCGAGAGAGACTTCAGGAAGGAGGTGGGCCTTGAAGCAGGCCTTGAAGGGTGGGGGTGTCTCAAGGCACAAGAGGAGGCAGAGGGCAGCAGCCACTGAGGACGAGAAAGCACCCGGAACATGCTAAAAAGAGATATGGCACGTGTAGTTTGAGGACAGGTGGTTAAAGACCTTGAAAACCATGCCAGCTTGAAGTGTTGGACTTGTTTGGGAAGGAATGAGAGACGCCGAAAGGCTTGGAGGGTCTAGAGGCACACGACCTTAGGAGGATTGATACAAAGATGTAGAAAACTCCTTTGGTTTGCTCGCAGAAGAACTTGAGAGGATCTTAATGCTGCAAGTGCTAGTAACAAACCAGGTTTTTAGGTTTTCCTACCTAACGTGGTTTAAAAGTAGGAATCGGGAGATTTGAAAGGTGGCAGCCTTCACAGCAATGAGAAATGACTGCCTAGTAGAGAGAACAAGATGGAAACCCTCTCTCAAACACAAGAATCCAGGATGGTAAAAGCTATAGGCCAGTCACTATTGCAGAAACCAGTGAAACACTGGTTCATAGCCTCCACATCCCCAGAGGACAATCATTAACAACCCCATGTCAGTGTTTTCTGCCAAACATGGAAGTAATCTAGTCTGCAAACGTAAGTTCTATTCCCAAAGTTTAAATCAAATATAATTTTGTACTCAAGAAGGAAGACTTGTGTTATCTAGATAATAGATTTGTATGTAAAGCCTCATTCATTTGTCTTTGATGTTTAGATAAATGTGCTCTTACCCTACCTTACTTATATTTATAGGCACCTTTTATATCGTCAAGTGTGTCCCCAAGGCAGTGTCTCAGTAGATCTTCAGAATGGCTCAGGGAGGCAGCTGAGAGGCCTTTCCCTGCAGTTGTCACAGAGAAGGAAACTGAGGTTAGGACTTACCCAGAGTCTCTGGGGAGGCAGAGACAGAGCTCATGTCAGACCAAGGGCCCTGACTCCTTGACCGGTAATTTCCTCACCTTCCAACTCTGCCTTGGCCTTGGCCCTTCTCCCAAGTCGTAGCCTGTGACACTAAAGGTCACATGGGGTGTACAACCTAAGGAGATACTAGAATTCTATATAAAAATAAAACCATAAAGAGAAACCCTAACTATAAAATTTGTAAAAGCATTGTTGGTCTTGGAGTGGGGTGGGGATGGGGAAAGAACTGGCATTTTCAGAGAAAAAAAGTGTTTCCCAGTCCTCAAATGAATAATTTTTATTTTCATTGCACTCAATGTGCTACACCTTTTGTAAACTTCTTGTGGGGAAAATTCACACTAACAACAAAAACTCTCCACACGGTTTTCAACTCCTAGGGAAACTGCCTGTTTTGTATGATTATGAACTGAACTTAAGCTCCAGAAACCACTCCAAGCCTCTGGAGCAATAAGACCTACATTTTGCATCATTATATGCCTCTTTAGTATTAAAACACTTAGACAAACTTGATCTCAGCTATAGTTTCAGTGCGTTGAACTTTCCCAGCTCTCTTACTCCACAGGTCTTAAATGCCATCATAAGGACCAGTGGCTGGCTCTTCCCCGATCAGAGTCACCATTGTCTCCATAGTGGACAGGCTAAATATAAATCAGCGCAAACTGCAAGTATGTGTGGAGCACCCACCACCTGCAGTGCCCTGTGCTCTAAGGGTCATGGGCATCCTGGAGCACCACACTGATAGCCCCTGACGTGTGAAAGCTTAAAGTCCATTGATTAGCACTTGTTAAATGGAGAATGATAATGTGCCAAGTTCTAAGACAAACCCACAAGAATATAATAGAAGGGTTTCTACCCTAAGGGGAGTTTGTATATTTTCATGGATATCGTCTAGTCTTTTGGAACCAGCCAGGCCTGGATTCAGACCTAGCTTCCCTACTTCCCAACTCTGGCTTCGGGAAGCTTCTTTCCTTCTTTCCTTCTTCCCTTTCTTCCTTCCTTCCTTCCCTCCTTCCTTCCATTACTCACTGGTATCCTGCTGTGTGCCAAGCATTTTGCCTAGCGGTAAGAGTTTAATATATTTAAGATATAGCCCTTGCCTTCTGCCCTTGAAGAAGTCAAAGTTTGATGAAGGAGACAGCCACTGACACAAATATGACAACACAGGGCATCAATGTCACCATAGGGACAAAAGCACATGGGGCTATGGGACTATAGAAGAGGAGTACCCACAGAATTTGGGGAGGTTGGGGAAGAAAGACTTCCTGAAGGAAAGTACATCTAAGCGGAGGCCTGAAGGGTGAATTTTTGTTATCCAGGCATGAGCGAGTGGGTGGGAAGAATGAGGAGCAATCTACACAGAGAGTACCTCTCTGAGCCTTGATGTTCTCATCTGTAAAATGGAAATAATAACATCCCCCTCACAGCCTTGTGACACAGGGCATAGTGCTTATGTTCTGGTTGGTGCTCACTTATTGTCAGCTTCTTTTTCACACCGTTTAGTGGAGGGGCTAAGGAAGGGTCCAGTTTGATTTTTAACGCTCTCTCCCCCTCTACCTCCCCTAACTAGTAATTGGCTATATGACCTTGAGCAGGTTAACTATCTTCTCTACCTGTCAGAGTCTCCTGTTATAGAAAATAAAAGGTTGTGTACATATATGTATACATATATATACACATACACATACACATACACATACACATACACATATACACTTACACATATGTTCCCTTATTCAGTCAGGCAGCTAACATTGACCATATGCTTTCTGAGCCTAGGGGCCTGGGGAGTACAAAGAAGACTAAGAGGTTGGAAGTTGGGGTGTGGGTAGTGATGGAGGAAACATGTAAGCATGTAGTTGAAATGTAGTATAATGAGTCCTGGGGGAGAGACTAGCCTAGCGTTTGAAGGTGGAGCTCTCTTGGTGAGTCTGGGAAGACACCCCTGCTGTAACAGCTCCTCGTCTGTACACACCGTCAAGAAACCAATAACATGGCAGATAAGAGCCAAAAAGTGACTAAGGCCTTCTTTGTTTCTTGGCTTCACCTGTTCTCTGAAAGCAGCATCCTGAGCTCTACCATCCTTGAGCCTCTGGGCCTGCCTCAAGCATTGTTCTTAGAGGCCTGTCCTTGCATATTTTCTCCTGTCCACCTTGCCTGGGGACCCAGCTCAACAGCCTTTGTCTGGCTTGAGTGCTGAATCATCTACACCATAATAGGCAGATTCAGAGGCAAGAAAGCCAACAGGTCAAGGATGCTCAGTTTTAAAAGGAAGGCTCCCAGCTGGGAAGAATCATTACTGACTCCCCCAGCCACTGAGATTCTGCAGGTGGTAGACAGGAAGAGGCAGAGAGCAGGAACCTGGCCCCTTGAGCCTGATGGAGACCTCAGAGTGGTGAATGGCCCTCTAGCAGTCAGGAGTTGTAATGGTGCACCTGGTGGAGGTCGAGGGAGAATGATAGAGGACAGCAGCAAGATGGTATAAGAAGATGTTTCAGAGACTGCCCTGGTGGCTCACTTTTTCATTTGTACATTTATTAATTCTTCTTTCATTCATTCCACAAATACACAGAAGCTGGATTTAATAGGAAAGTCTCAGAAGCTGGATTTAATGGGAAAGAGTCTCTGGAGTCCTGAGAGAGCTTATCTAGGAAATGGACTGGTGTCCTCATGTTGCTGATGAGGAAATAAGCTCAGAAAGTGTCACAGGCTGATTCCCAGGGGTCTCTTGACACCTAGTCCTGTGTGCCTCTCTCTGGGCCCTCACCCACATGGCCTTCTTTAGCCCTTGGACTTCATTGTCATGGATATGGAGGTGACTCCTCGGCCCCTGCCGAGGAGTCAAAGAACATCTTCTTTGTGAAACAGAACTTTCTGTGATCTTAGGATAGGAAGTAGCCCTCTCTGCTCAGAAGGAACCCCACTGTCCTATCCTAAGGGTCTCTCCTCTCAGGGTCTCTGTGACAACATCAAAATTAAATGAGGAAGCAAATGTAAAGAATAAAGCACTGTGACCAGCATATTGTGTTTAATAAATGCCGGTCTCTTTTTCCTTTTCTGCCCTTTTTTACCCACCCTCTCCCAAAGAAGTAAATGCTGAGGACACACAAAGCACACAGATAATTCCAGTTGGTAAAGTGCAGATTTATTTGTGCATTTATTCATTACTTACATTCATTCAACAATTATTTATTGAGGGCATGCTTTGTGCCAGGACTGCATTAGGTGCCAGGAATATAGAAACAAACAAGACAGTCTCTTTTTTAAATATTAACAAGTATTTATGCGTAGTATTTATTAAACTGGAGCTTGGCAGACTCAGAATTCCAAGGGCTTGAGGAGAAACACACAGGGGAAAGGCAACTGCAAGGGGGAGCTTTGGCATAGGAGAAAGAGTAAACCCTAAGGTCTCTCTTGGGTTCTCCTCGGCTACATTCTTTGTCCTTCGAGGTCAAAGATAGTATTAGCACCACAAGTGCCTCTCAGATAGTTACATTCATTTTGGTGTGACTCAGGGAATGTTAGTCCAGCTAAAGCTGAAAAGGGCTCTGTGAGGAATAGAGAGAGGAGGGTGTAATCGCTGCCTCCGAGATGCACACACAATCCAGAGGGGAGCACAGACCCGTACACAACAGGACACCAAGCAGAACAAAACAAGTGCTGTGATTGCACAAGGTAGGCTTATAATGGTTTTAGATTTGGGGTGTGCTTTGTCAGGGAATGTAGGTGGATATGATAAATTCTGGCCAGAAAGAGGCATAGATAATAAGCATAATAATAGTAATTCACATATGTGTGACACTTCACAGGTTTCAAAGCACCTTGACATTTTTATGTCATTGGACTATTGCGATAGCCTTATTGCGAGGCCAGGTAAGGTTGATTATCTCCATTTGAGCGAGGAGAGGCAAAAAGAAGAGATAACGTCCCTGTTGGCCAGATCACAAGCTGGTTGAAATTTTTGAAGGGGAAAGCCATTGTGGTCTGCAAATCTGTCTTGGCTCTTTAGAGCTAGGTTTCTATCACCTCTGTTCCCCTCTGGGCTCATGCCTTGTGTTCTGTCCAAAGTCCGTTAAAATACCAGCTTTGATCTTTAAAATCCTTTGCAGTCCGAGCTGGATTCTTTAAGCACAGGTCTCTGATGGTGCCTTTGAAAAGGCAGCTAATGTCAGCCAAATGCCTCCTGCTGGCCTTACCCCTGTGCTGGAGGCAGCCTGGGCTTTGGCAACAGATATTACTTGGGTTTGAATCTCAGCTCTCTGGTTCAGTACCCATGCAACTTCAAGTAAATGACTGAGCCTTTCTCAGCCTCTGTTTTCTCCTCTTTGAGATGGATATCTTAATGCCTACCACATACCAGGAGAGCCAACTGGGTCATTAAGAGCCTGCATGGGCCCAGAGGTCTGGAATACTGGGGTTTTGAACCCTGGCTTTTCCATGGTCTGATTTGTTACCTTGGGCAAGTTACTTAATTTTCTGGGCCTTAGTTTCCTCATCTGTAAAGCAGAGTCAATGGTAATAGTAACCATTATGGTTCTTATGAGGATTAAGTGAGCAAATGCATGTTAAGACCTGTGTCCAGGGGCTAGCACATAGTCAGTGCTCAGTGGGTCCAGCATATATGATGTAGGATCATTTGAGGATACATGTGGGATAATGTTTGTATGATGCTTGGCATATCATAGACTCTTCATTGTCCTGCAGCAGAACACAGGTACAGTTGTCTCCTGGAGATTGCTACTGCCTCTTGTAAGTCCTCCAAAATCACATTTGAATAGTCCATTTTACAACTTTGCCCAGTCTTGATCTCAAGCTTACTGGTGTGTAGTTTATATAATTCTCCCTCCACTCACTTTTCCTAGGCAGAATTCCATCTTCCCATGCCCAGTCCTCAACCACTCCTTTTGACCCCCTCAATCCTTCAGATTAGCACTTCATGGCTCAGTTTCCCCTTTGCCAGGGCTCTCCTTCTGGGGCCTGTTCATCTCAGGACACTTTTCCACCTCCTTCAGCCTCAGTGTGTTCTCACCAATAAGCAGGAACACTCACAGAAGTTGGGTACTGAGGGAGGCCGACGAGGATGGGTTTGTGTATCCCCATTGCAAAGGTGGATCCATAGGAGATCCGCAAGCTGCCAGCTGCCTCAGTGAGTGGTGGAGCGGGGCCAAAACCACTGTGCCCTGTGCCTCCTCAACTTGGATAACAGGAAAAGATCTAGCAGTGAGAACTGGAATTGTTTCTCTTAAAGATATAGGTTATCTTCTCTACTTTGAAGGGCCTTTTGCACCACTGACTGAAAGATTATCCACAATTCCTCCCAGATTGTTTTAAGAACAGATTTCAGAGTGGCAGGACACTTCAGAACCCTCCTTTTTCTCCCTGGACTTCATTTTTCTGGGGGGCTGAGAGAGAGGTCCAGGCTGTCCCTCTGTTACCTGCTTGGGGAGCCAGAACACGTAGGAGCTGCTGGACTTTTCTTCACTGCCAGAATAGGAATGTGCTTTCCTCTTAGAACAAGGCTTTGCCTGATGGTCATTGCCTTTGGTGTGGCTGTGTGGCAGGCTTGTTCCCTGCTGGATTTGCCAATCAGAGGAAATGGAGGTAGGAAAGGGCTCCTTACAGACAAGAGCTTGCCTCTCTGAACATCTGCTTTGGGCTTGACATTAGGTGCTTGTCATATTTAAAACAGCCTCTGCAGTAGATAGGATCATCAACTGAGGCCCGAAGAGTAGACTCAGAGAGATTAAGTAGCTTTCCTGAGGCTACACAACCAGTAGATGGTGAAACCAGCTTTCAAATTGAGGCCTATCTCCCTTTTCCATCCACCAGGTAGGCCGAGCCCACAGGCACCCAGACCCTGTGTTTCTACAGCGGCCGTGTCACTCCTGCCTTCATGATTAGACCTCCTTTGTGTGCTGCAGTGGATTCTGGGACTGATGAACCCTTGAGCTATTGGATGGAAATAGTTTTTATAGAAATTATCTCTTTAAATGAGAGCCCAGTCCAACCCCTCACCCCCATCTTGTAGATGGGAAAACTGAGGACTAGAGAGGGGCCAGGACATGCCTAGGCAATATGGAATCTGAACAAATTCATCATAATGAAGCAGCAGAAGGTTAATATTGAGCCAAGATGGATGAATGGAATCATTCTGGTCACCGGGGTTCTACAGGGCCCAGAGTCTGGCCATACTCTCTCTCCATTACTGTTCCAGGCAGCTGAGTTTGGTTGGAGGTAATTCTTAAAGTTGCAGCACCCTAGTCCTATAGGGAGTCCCAGAATTCACTTAGTGTACCCTCCTACACAGGACAGGAAGCCTTGTGTAGCCTCCTTGCCTCCTGGAACATCCCTCTAGACACAGGAAGCTCACTCACTGCCTTCCAGTGCAGCCCATTCCATTATTGGATGGTTCTGACTGTAGGGAAACATATTTGTACAAGAACATTTATTAGACTCTTCCTTTGTCCCAGGCCCTATGCTGGGCACAGGGAAATCAAATAGCTAAGACCCTGGAACTGCCTTAAAAAGTCACAGTCTCATCAGCAGATGGGTAGAATCCAGTGTGAGCCTTGCTGTGCTCCTGGGCTCTCCGGGCACTGGAAGAAGATATAGAGGAAGGCTCAGGAGATAACGGGGGCAGGGGTACCGTAGGTGGCTGGGGAAGGCACCCAGATGAGGAACTAGTTAGGTTCACCCAAAGGAAGAGGAAGAGAACAGTACCTCAGGCAACAGGACAGCCTGAACAAAGACTTGGCGTTAATGAGAGAAGCTGGCTCTCTCAAGTAGGTTCTGGCTGGACCGCACAGTGAAGAGGTAGATAGGAAGGAGTGCGTGTCTGGCAGGGCAGACTCATGCTGTTCTGCACATTCCTGCCGTTTGGATGCTTATCTGGGCCCAGATGGTTGGGTGGAGAAGGAAGTGGTAGAACCACAGATGAAGAACCAACCCAGTTTTGACTGCCCCACCAGCTGGCGGAAGATAGGCTCAGAGCTCCTGGGGGGTGAGATGAATCCTGGGGACACTCCCTCATCCTGCCCCCCATGGAGTTCTTCACAGACTGCTCCCCCATGCCCCAGGAAGGTCAGAGATGAACTGAGGGTCTCACAGAATGGGTATTACGTGACAAGCCTGTGAAATCTGAAAAGTGCAGTTAGCTGAGGAGGTGTAGAGTAGTGGAAAGAGCAGGTCTTTGGAGCTAACAGCCCAGAATTGGAGTACTCACCCCCTGTGCAACTTTTGGCAAATTATTTTACCACTCTGAGCCTCTACAGAGATAATAAGATCCGTTTTTCAGGACTTCCATGAGGATTAAATTCTTTCATTCAACACATGTTCAATGACTGATGTGCACCAGAGACATTGTACTGGGTGCTGGGGAGATAGCAGTGAGCCAAGGTCCATGGCTGACCTTGGAGTTGCCATCTAGCCAGGGGGATATGAAACAAATAATTACTTGACATCAGTGTGAAAAATACTGCAGAGATTTTTTTTAAAAAGAGATTTTGACATAAGGCATATAACAAAGAAGATGTTCAGTAGGCGTTGGTCAGTTTCGCAGAGATAAGCAAATAAGTCATTTGAAATAGGCATCTGCAGTTCCTCAGAGTGGGACCCCCATGACTGGGAACCTGGACCCTTGCCTGCCATGCCTTGCTGGGTTTCTGCCCCATGGTGAGGGGATGCTCACAGGTCCTTCCCAGCTCTGCTGCTCTGTGGTTCTGACTCCCAAGGAGGAGACCCCACTGTGGGGACATCCATGTGAGCCGCAGGGACTTGCCAATCTGGTATTGAAGGCTCTACCGGCTTCTCCTGCCTCTGCCCAGCAAAGCCGGCTCCAACCCTCACTCACAGAAGGCATTGGGAAAATCAGGAGCGAGGGGGAGAAGGACCCAAAGAGCCACTATTTACTGTGATCCCATCCCCTGCCTGACTGCCCCTCCACCTTCCCCAGACCTCGTCACACATCAGTGCTCCAGCCAGAGCTCACCTCTTCCCTGAAGCTTCCCAGGGTCACCAAGTCAGTAGTGACCTTTCCCTCCCCAGACTGGTGGACTTGTGCAGATCGTTAGGCTGCCAACTTCCTGGCTGGTCAGGGAGCCTTGATTATGTGCCACTTGCCTTCACTGGATGGGGATAACTCCTCGCCCAGCCCTTTGCTCCCAATGAGTTCCTGCCCATCCATCTTCCAGACCCCAGCACACAAGTATGTGGCTGTCTTTCTGAAGCCCTCCTAGCGTCCTCCAGGTGGAGCATCCCTTCCTTTGCTTTTGTTCCCAAGTCTTCATCCTTACCCTTGTCAACCACATGGAGTGGTGACCTGTTGCCTGTCTTTTGTCACCACTGGGCTGTGAGCCAGTCAGGGCCATCTAGCCTAGTACTGGCACTTAGTAGGTGCTTAGTAGATTCTCACTGAAGGAATGAGACCAGATAGGTCCCCACCGTCACTGGACGCATAAATATGGGGCAAAAAAAACCCAGATGCCCAGATGTGTAGTGACAATAGCAGGTGAAAGTGGCCGATACCTTTCGTGAAAAAAATGATAGGGCCCATAGGGATCCGCCTGCCCAGCTCTGGACCGTGTCCCCTGCCTCTTTCCAAGGCTCTTGTGCACCTCCTTCACTGTTGCATAGCTCTTCCCATGCTTAAGTCTTTAAACAGGGTGGAATCCTCTTTCTTCTACCCAATCCAGTGTGCCTCTGTGCCACAGTAGGTGTTCCGAATGCATGTAAGAATTTTGACTTGATAGACTTTGCATTTAGGAAGAAACTGGAATTATACCTGTAGCAGAGACACTTCCTGTTCACTGGCAGAAGTAAATGGAAGGATTAAGTATGTTTTAAGAAAAGTCTAATATTATTAGCCCATCTGTTACTCAGAAATGGTATCTACTGTTCAAACATATACACATATTTTGAAGAAATGGATGACTTCTGAACCTCCTGGAAGTCACACAAGCATTAACTTTTTAGAAAGTTTTCAAGAAGAACAGCATTAGTCTAATTTAAGCCAGACAAAACCAGAAAGATATAATTTCATTTATTCGTTGTGCCAATGTGTATCAAGCCGCTTTCTCTGTGCCATGATTCCCATTTTATGGAAGAGGCCCCTGGGGCTTAAAGAGGTCAAATAAATAACAGAACCTGGACTTGCACCTGGTTTTCTAACTAAATCCAGTGCTTGTCTGTCAAATCACAGCTATTTGTATGCAAAGAAATGGAGTTTCACGTGTAAAATTCTCAACTTCTCCAGAACTGGGGCATGCTGTATTTTCTCCGGGTCCCCAGTGCCTTACAGGGCCCAGATCTGGGTATGCGTTCAGGGATTGCATACTGAATGGGTTCCTGAATGACTGAATGAAAAGACAAGTACTACCTTTTATGCTTTTGTAAAAGCTTCCCTTACCCAGCTGAGAGGCTTCTCTTCATGGAAGGTGTATTTTCCCCAAAATAAACCTGAAGTAGATCAAAGGGCCTTTTTTTTTCTTTTTAATTCCTACTCTTCCCACAAAGTGAAAAAAGTTCCTTTGTTACTTAAAATATCTGCACCAGATCGTACAATGCTGTCTCTTAGCACAAGTGCTTATTATTGTGGCTAATTTGGTCACATGTGTTTGAAGGAGAACAATGCCTCAGAAATTTTTAAAAGCAAAACAGCAATCTGAGGCATTTGTTGTAATGAGATGTAAATTGCCAACATCGGTAGTAGAACCGGCTAAAATTTGCAATGAAATGTTTTTCTCCCCCCTCCCTTAAATTAAAAGCACTAGAGGCCCTCCCTCTTCTCCCCAAAGAAATCATACGCTTTTTTTTTTTGTTCCTTTTCTCTTGGATTCTGTAATACGGAACACCCTGCTTTACTCCCGGATTCATTCTTTTGTTTATCTGCCATTTCCTGATCCTCTGTTTTGTGCCTGCCTCGGTGCTGGACTCTTCCAGAGGCATTATCAGCTTGCATGGTGGCTATTGGTAATCCACATTTTGCAGGTAGGAAAGCTGAGGCACAGAGAGGTGAGGTGATTTGTCTGAGGTTATGCAGCTGTGATTTACCCCCAGTTCCCTTGAGGAACCCCTTTCCAAGATGTGCCTCTGCCCTCCAGGCTGAGGCTGAGGAGCCAGGTACCTTCTGTGTACAGTACTGAAGACGGGGCAGCTGCAGAGAGCAGTACTGACACCTGGCAGCCTCCGGATGCTCCACGGTGCTGACGGACAATGGGAGGAAATAGTTTTCCCTGGGAGCCAGAAGATCCCAGTGCAGCAGTCCCTGAGGAGATCAGCATGAGCCCGAGGGAGCGTGGGTGTGCCGTGGAGTGCCAGGACGGACTCTGTGCACCAAGGCCATGGTTTAGTGGTGGGCTAACTGAAGCACCCAGGAATAACTTGTGTATGAAGGAGGTGGAGCAGGGGTGAGCACTGTTTACCGAGTACCCAGTCCGCACCAGACTCTGGGGTAATCATTTCATATATATGGTCAACTCACTGAATCTTCAGTCTCGCCAGGTCTCTGTTGTCATTGCTTCTTTCAAGTGAGGCCACAGGGCCAGGAAGGTTAAGTAATCATTAGTGTGGAAATTACCTGTTGAGGGTAGAATGTGAACCAGACACTGCTGAGCCCTGGTCTCTGAAATAAGAAGACACAGTCCCTGCCTGGCCTCAAGCCTCACCATCTAGTGGGGGGGACAGAGCTCACCCACCTGAGGAAGCTTACAACTCACCTGAAGAGTAAATGGGGAATCCAGAATTTAAATTCCAGGCTCTGACTCCAAATTCCAAGCCAACAGGTGGAGAGAACAGCTTCCTCCTTTTGAAGAGATGGAGGAGGTAGCATTTGAGTCAGGCCTTGAGGTCCTGGTGGAGTTCAGCTAGGTGGGCATCTGTGGGGTAGACTGATCCGACAGCAGGAGGGAGGGACACAAGCACAGACTGGGAAGCTGGAAGGAATGGTGTATGCGTGGGGAAGGCCAGGCTGGCACTTTGGAGTGGAGTCCTACTGGGAGGTTGGGGTGGGGATGTGGCAAGGGGGCAGCAGAGGATGGAGCCAGAGAAGCATCTCTCAACCCTCGGTCCTCATGTCCCTTATATGTCCCTCTGTAGCCATCGGAATCGTCCATTCTGTCAGCAGTTTCCAATTTCTACTTGACAGACCTAAGTTCTACTTTGTGGGCTGCCAAAAGGTCACAGTAGTTTAAGAACAGCTCTCACCCACCCTAGCCTGTACCCCCAAGCACCTCAACTGGGCAGCAGGATTTTGTTTCAGAACCTTTGCCCTGGTCTGTTTAAGTCCCTGCCCACCCCTCCACCCCCAACTCTCTCCCCTCCTGTCACAAAGAATTTACTGAGAGCCTGCAATGTGCCAGCCAGTGCTCTGGCTGCCAAGACTGCACAGAGAATAAACTTTGCCCCCAAAGAGCTTCACAGTCTAATGCGGACAACAGATTGGCAGATGATTGCAGACAGAATTTGCTGGAAGTATTTACAAAGTAGAGACTCCCCCTACCTGGTGGTGATCAGAGCAAGGCCTCACAGAGGGGACCCCTAAGCTCCATTCTTGGCAGGCAGATGAGGTGGCATTATGCAAGGCCAAGATTTCCAAGGCATAGAGGCCAGGACAGCATGGCATATGGCCCCTCTGCAGAGGTGAGTATCAGGTGAGAACAAGAATTGAGCACCAGGGGTAGAGAGGAGGCTGGTTGTTCTGGGCCTTACAGAGGCTACAACGTATGACCTAATTTTGAGGGTAACTAGGAAGGAAGATGCTAAGCAAGGAAGGACATGGTTTCAAGGAGATCTCTTTGGCAGCCATTGTGGAGATGGGTGGGGGAGAACCTGACTAAAGTCAGAGCTGAACTGGAGTCATTCTCTTGTCCAACATCTTCCTCTCCTAGAAGGAAAAAGAGACTTTAGAGGAGGGGCACAATCTTGCCAAAGATGACCTGTGAGCCAGTGGCTACAGGGACCTCATCTTCTCAGCCCATCCCCTTTTCCTGTTGGTGAATGTCAGAGCAGGAAGGGACTTCAGATGCCAACTGGGCCATGCCCTTTAGGGGAAACTGGAGTAATTACCTCTGCCCTGATCTCAGAAAAGATCAAATGCTCCACTTGAGTTTGTATCTCCGAAATTCAACCTGAGATCTCACACAGAGAGAAGAGAGACTTTGGCATCTGCTTCTGAAACTGTAGAAGTATTCATTCATTGTTGTCATTCTTTAATTCATTTAGCAAACATTCAGAGACCAGGTACTCAGTGCCAGGTGCTGGGGGCAAAGAGAAGAGTGGGACCCGGGCCCAGCCCCTACATACATCACACAGTGTTAGGAGATGCCCTCAGCACAGTTCTGATGCTGTCTGTCCTTCACTCTGCCAACGTCTGCATCTACAATTCACTCACCTGCGGTCACACAATTAAAACAGCAGAGCCAGACATAGGACCTAACCTTGCTCTACCATGATGAACCATTTTTTTTCATCAGCACTCTTTTGCTTCCCAGCCATGTTGCATTCTGCTTTGTACAAGGCTTATGCTTGCATCCTTAGAGACTACAGAGATTCTGTCTTGCAGATGGTAGCTGCCAGCAACTCGGGAATGATATTCTTGTTCTGGGAAGCCCTGTCATGAGGAATTTTAGTAACAAAATCACCAATACCTTCTCTACCACCAGCCAAAGTCTGGGGTGTGGCAGTTGAGCATAGAATTGGAACCAGATTGTAATTTAGTGTATAAAGAGCTCCTTATCAGGCGATCCACATAGTTAGGATAAGGGAAGATTGGACCTTGAAATTCATTGGTTACTTCAGGTATAGGCATAGCCCAGGGGGACCCACTATAGCAGTAGCTAACTCCCAGATCCCAGACAGCTCAAGAAATGTTTGTGTCGGGAACATTTCCAGGGTACTGAGCTCTCCATTGGCCTTTGGAGTTGCTCTCCTGCAAAAGTTAATCAAGTCATTCAGCCTTATTTACTCACTTTCATCCTGTTTCTCTGCCCTTTGGTAATCAAGACACAATAGGTGATTTAAAAAATAGTCCATCATTTTAAAAAGCTTAATGGAGAAGAAAAAATACTCCCCTTAGAAACCACCACCATTTATCTAGCTTCCTTTCACTGTTTAAACTGCGCGTAATTTGTGTTGATTGCATTAAAATAGAAATCACGGTAGCTGCTAGATCAGGCAATCAGAAGCTTAATCTGTATTGTATTTTAATTTCTTGGTTGAAATGCTCCTGTCTAGGTAGATACTAGGTCTTAGGGAGAGGGAGGCCTTTGCATTTGTCCCCACTGCTTTCCTAACCTCTGTTCTTAGGCTGTGGCCCGCTCCACTGCAGGCTGCAGAAGTGGGGTTTTAGCAAATACACACTTTGCATATTGCAGCGATTGCCACCCCTTGTGCACCCCAGTCTTAACAGGACCTCTTTTTCTGACCAGGAAGTTGATTCCCCTGCATTTCCATTCAGACAATGACACCCTCAAAGACCACTTCTCATTCATACTTAATTAGAGTCTTGTTCATTCTTGTCTTCCAATTTCCTACTTTTTCCCTTGTGACGTTCATATCTCATATTATTTTCAAGCCTGGGTTTAAGTGTAGTCCAACGGAAAAAATAAACCAGCATATTTATTTTGTGCCACTGTGTGCTGATAGACGCGTAGTTAAAAATATTTGCCTTTTATTGTCCTTGGAGTTCTAGACAGATCTCTTTTCTTAACTGCCTAGGTCCCGCCATTGACTTGGAAAAAGTAAAGTCAGAATGTCTCGAGCCCGAGCCGGAGTTACGGAGCACTTTCAGTGAGGAAGCAAATACGTCGTCCTATTACCCCGCTCCTGCACCTGTCATGGACAAGTATATCCTAGACAATGGCAAGGTAGTGTTTCAAGCTCAATATCCATTCCCTGCAAGTGTTTGTTAGTCAGAGTGACGATGGAGAGTTTGGTGGGAGCTTCCTGAGACACAGCGTGGCCACTTGGCCTCCTGGCCCGGGCCTCAGTAACTATTTCCAGAGTTCTTGTGTTGTAACTAGTGGAGCTAAACTGGGACTTGTTCTTTTTCTCTTCCCTTTTTTTTTTTTAAATACTGGGCCAAAGCAAGTATAAAACTAAACTGACGTTTTAAATAGCTTAGTAGTGAGAAAGATTTAAAAAGGCAGGGTGGTTTGATGAAACTTGTCCTACCCTCCTATAAAAACCAGACACAAAATTTATAAGGTGTACCAGAAATACACCTGAATGACAGAGAACAACTCAATATGTATCTGTTCACCATTCGCGAAGTATCTATATGTTCTAAGCCCTGTGCTAGATCCCAAGGATAAACTGGTAAATGAGAAGCGCTCCTTGTCCCTAAGCTGTTTCCAAGCTGTATATTCAAACAGTGGTTAGGCCACAGTCCTAGGACCACATATAACTTCTCAGATTTTCTTGTAAGGCTATTGGAAAAAAAAGTCATGAAAGAAAACTTAAGCATTATTAATTCTATTAGTACAGGGGTGAAACCTAATGGAATAGCCTTTGGAAGTCTTAAAGTCACGTGTCATAGCAGCTGGGCAGGGAGAAAATGTTCTAGCATCCTTCTGATATCCAAATGGATTCATCTTGGAAGAAGTATATTGGAGCCCTTTGTCTAGGCACTGGTCAAATTCAGTTTTAGTGTTATATTTCTGCCACCCTGGCATACAGTACAGACATCACCTCTCATTCTCCCCAAAGAATCATCTGTGTCAGTCTGTTTTTCTTGCCTCGTGCTTCAAAAGGTCTCTGTTTATCCAGTATTGTTCCCCAGTGGGCTGATGAGAAAGAAAAGGTTGTTTTATTTGGGTTTGTCCAGATATATCCTTGCAACTGGCCAGATTGAGGCAAAAAACAAATATTGTCAGCTGAAGAAATGAAACCTGTTAGTCTTTAGGGCTCTCTTGGATATGCTGCCATTCCCTCATCTCCCACCGAGCACTTCCTCCCCTGCAGAGGCAGAACTGATGGGCCAGGTCATCGCCCATTCTGTCTTGACTTGCTCCAGCCAACAGGCTTTAAAAGTCTGCTTTGCAGGGGAGAGGTGGCATGCCAGAGTGGAAATAGGCAGTCGGGAACCTGAATGCTGAGCATAGCTCTGTCTCTGTCCTTTCTGTGTAACTTTGCTTGGGTGGATCTTTCTCTTGGCTGGGCCTCAGTGCCCCGATCTGTGCGAGAAGGGATGGATTCATGCTCTCCATGGGCCTGTAGTCACTCCAGCTGTGTATCTAAGTTGGGTGAATCTTCCCCAATTGAAGATAAAGAAAAGAAAGGACCATTCTGTGTTTGTTGATTCCTTTTTAGTGACGACGGCACTGTACGGTGACTAGAGACTTTTTCTTAAAGTAGCTTCCAAGAGAACACTATTTCTCTCTTCCTTTGAAAACTGATGGACAGTTTCTGAGCATTCTGGGGGCCTCTTTTGCAAAGGTATCATTTTTCCATTTCCAGAAAATGGGTGTCTCAAACCTCACTTAATGTTTCCCTGGGAGTTGCACAACAAATCTTGAAATTGCCAGTATTGTTTTTTCATTGGTTGTTGCCAACGTGTTGCTGTAAAACTAACCTGACTTTTGTTTGCAACTAATTTGAAGCTCGACAGAGAAATTTATGAAGGGAGAGGAAAGGAAGTGGACAGACTAGAAATGGATGGCAGCTTCCCAGAGCAGCATTCCCTCGTCCTCATTGTTCTTGGCTCTGCTATCCTTTCTGACCCTCTCTTCTCTCTGCCTGCATGAACAAAAGCCTTAATCTCTGCAAAGCCTAGAGCATTAGAATGGGATCCACTTCCTAGTAGGAAACTAGTTTTGTCCTACAAAACATTTCACAAAGCCATTTTTTGATCAAGTCCCATCCTGCCAGATGCCATATTTTTAAAACCTCCCTTGACACATAAGGCTAACATTACGGTCAAATAGTTAACAATGGTTTATGTGTATAATAGGGCTTGCCGCAAAAGTTATTTTCTGATTTTGATAAAGTTCATTGCTTTTCTTTATTTCAAAACCTCATTGAATCCTAGAGCTGCAAAGACTATTAAAGTTTACATAGTCTAATTTATAAATGGCATAGTTGGGGAAGCACATCCAGGGGAGGGCTCCTCTGTGATTATAGAACAGGCTAGAAACAAACAGGTAGGAACTGGAAGGCAGGTCTCCTGGTTCCCAGGCCAGTGCTCTTTCCAGTCTATTCTGCTCCATCTCTGAAAACTGGGCATTGTTCCAGGTGACCCTTATTTTGCTGACCTCGGGAGCACTTGTCCCAACATATACCTGTGATTGGTCTTACCCAGAGCCATTTCTTTCTGTGCTCTAAAGCTGGCCTTGTACTCAAGTTCATGTCAGAAAATATTTTCTTCTCTAAGGAAAAGCAGCTCATCAGAACTGAAAGCCTGTGCCATTAAAACATATTAAATGTGCCCTTCTGTTTCTCCTGTTTTGTGTTCAGACTAGTCCTGATCATTTTGAACGGGACCAAGGAGGCAAAGCCTCAATGCGTCCCCATGGAGATGTACTGTGAAGGACTGAATCAGGTGGTGAAGGCTCACAGAAGGCTAGAAATTCAGAGGGGATAGAACTTAGCCATGGAGAGTTAAAGAGTGTTTCCTGGATTTGGGACTGGGGCTTGGAAGATTAGCAGGCTTAAGAAGACATAGGCGAAGGCATTCATTTCTGGACAGGGGAAAGGCATCAGTGGAGACATAGCTGGGGGGTGGGTTGGGGGTGTGCTGTCCTCCTGACGTTTTATTCATGTTATGTCATATAAGCCTCAGAACAGCTTTTTGCGTTAGGTGGTGTTCTGCCTGTTGTCCATCTGAGAAAAGTGAGACTCAGGTAAAGTGACTAGCCGATTGCCACCTAGGGCTGAAGACTCCAGCACCCCCTTTTCTGTTACCACATACTGAAAGTAGAAGGAAATGCGGGAGTTTGCAAGCTTCATCATGATGGCCATAGCAGGAGAATAAAGGCTAGCAAGTTGAATGGAAAGAGGATTCTGGAGGGCCTCTAAAGATGACTGGGGAGGTTAGATTGATGTGATAGGAAAGAGGGAGCCATTCAAGATTCCAGAGTGTTCACACAGAAACACGGAGTTGAAAGACTATGGAAGTAATCTAGTCAAAGAAGGAAAGCTGTGTTTTAGGGAGACTAATCTGGCAGTGTTTATAGGGTGAGTTGAAGGGAGCAGGGACCAGAGGCAGGAAGGCCAGCCCATGGCTTCTTCTGGTTTCCCTGTCTGCCGTAGTGACGTGCAGTGAGTGCCGGCAGGGGAAGTGGCTGGGCCAGCACAGAGGAAAACTCAAAAAGAAACCTCATGGAATATAGATATGTTAGATAGGCTATGTGTCCACCACGTTGGCACCACTGTGACACTGGCAGCAGCAGAAGGCCTGGGGAACTTGGGCTCTAGGGCCATACAGATTTGGGTCTGAATCTTGAATCCAAAATTTACTGCTGGTATGTCTTACGGAAAGTAATTTAGTCCTTCTGAATCTCTATTCGTGTCTGTAAAGTGGGAATAATAACTGCTACCTATTTCCATCTCTTAAGGTCATTATGAGGATTAGATAAATTGAGGGTACAATACCTGGTTCATTATAGGTACTCAAAAAATATTAGTGTCCCCCTTCTCTAGCAGAACATGGGCTAAAATGACTGTCACCTCTCTTTTAAGAATAATAAATTAAAAGATTATAGGAAAGCAAGGCCCAGGGTGGAAAAGAGCAGAAATCTTTGAAAAACGGACGCTGTCTTCCATTCTAAGGTTTTCTAATTCTGAATTTAATCTAATTCAAATTCCTTGTTTCCCCCTTATCTCAGGAAGCTTGTGAGGTAGCTTCAGAGTGTCTTCAGAGGGAGGTGACTTGGGGCCCAGCAGGGAGCAGCAGGAAACTTGTCCCCAGCATGCCTGATCTGGCACACAGACTGCCCACCTGCGGTTCAGACTGCAGAGGAAAGGCCAGACTTGACCTTGGATCAGTGTTGCCCAGCTGGCCCCGGGCAGCACATCTCACTTCCAGGGTTGCTTATCTTCCTGAGCCATATGAACAGATTTGCGGCACTGAAATTTGCAGCACAGGAAGACCAGGTGGATCTGGTTACCTGACACCAGGCCTGCAGGGATCTGAATGATCTTGTGAGCAAAAGAAAGTGAAGGCAGATGAGGCCAGGTGGATTGGTTACTTGCTGACATCCGTGAGTGGGCCGTGTTGCTGGGCTATTTTGTTTTCCGTTTTGGATGGCTGAAAAACCTCAGTAATTGGTGAAGGAAGAAGTGTTGCTGACTGACCTGTCTTCCCATCTGTGTGTACCCACCTTCTTTTCCAAGCCAGTCTTCAGTAGAAAGATCTTCAGCCATCTTTGAACGGTGGTTCTTGCCAGGCTGCCATCAGTGTGGGTGTGTGTGCGGTCTCTAAGGCCAGGACCTCTCCCAAGAGGTCTCCTGACCACATGATGTTTTTGACCTACGGTTCTTTCTGAAGACAAGGACTTTGGGCAGAGCTCTTTCATTACCCTTAGAAAGTTCAGCTCATTAGCAGCTGCCTCCCCTCCTTCTCCACAGAGGCCATTTCCACCCTCCACAGACTCAGGAGAAACACAACATAAATGGCAGTGTCGAAGTCAAAACTCCATTTTTTAATGATTAGCAAATGGTTTTTGAGTTGTTAAAAGAGCCAGAAAAGAGAAAAAATTTGAAAGCCTATAGCTTATTGCTAGATTGTTCTGAGTCGTCTTACATTTACCGACTCTGCCCTGAAACCTTCTGAGACCTTCCCTTCCAGGGAGCGCTAGGCCGTGTTCTGTTCCATCAGAACAGAATCAGACTGAGGACACTGTGGTTGTATTTAATTTATCAAAATCATAGGTGTTCTGAGCCAGAAGGAACTTAGAGATGAAATCCCACTCTCCCAGTTTAGTTCATGGGAAACTGAAGCTAGAGGTAGGAAAGGACTTGCACAAACACACTCCAGTTAATGGTGGAGTCTGGTGGCTGTCCTCCCGGCTCCAACTGGCAGTGGTTTTCAAACTCAGCTGTACATTGGAATTACTTAGGGAACTTTCACCTACCCCTGTACCCAGGTCCCACCCAGAGTAATAATTCAGAATCCCTGGGAATGGGGCCCAGGCATCAGCGATTTTTACAGCTCTAGACGACCCCCGCGTGTGCCACTGTTGGGAACCACTATGCTGGGATTTGTGCCCCAGCATGTTCACGGCAAAAGGAGAGAAGTCTTTCTAAAGTGTAACAGAGAAGGAAGTGAAACGTACACGTTCTGAGATTTGCTCGGGCTCCAAGTGGCCCTGTTATAACATGAGTATGTTTAGAATCCCAACCCTGTAACATAATAGTTGAGTGACTTTTGGCAACTGGTTTCACCTTTCTCAACCCGGTTTTTCCATCGGAAATGAAATAGTATCCCAACACCTTCCTTCCAGGGTTGCCACGAAGATTTGAGAGAGTGGGTATAATGCACTCGAATAAGGCCTGGTGCATTATAGGGATTCGGTAAATGATTATTATTTCCCTTAAAGAAAGTTAACATGATGTTTATGGAATGAGCCTCTTATGGGTGTGCAGCAGTGTCTTTTAAAGGAAAAGAAAAGTTTCCAACTGCCAGCCTGTCCGACTACACAGGTGCTTGTGTTCTTATCTCTTTCAGGTCCATCTGGGAAGCGGGATTTGGGTTGATGAGGAGAAATGGCACCAGCTACAAGTAACCCAAGGAGATTCCAAGTACACAAAGAACTTGGCAGTCATGATTTGGGGAACAGATGTTCTGAAGAACAGAAGCGTCACAGGAGTTGCCACAAAAAAAAAGAAAGATGCAGTCCCTAAGCCACCCCTCTCGCCTCACAAACTAAGCATTGTCAGAGGTAGGTCACTGCAGTACAAACGCAATGGCTGAGATGCTGTCCTGTACTCTGTGGAATGTACTAGACACAGTTTAGTTCAGCAGACACTGAAGCCTCTCCATGCCAGTTCCCAGGCCAGGCACAGAACACAAGAGCAGGTATGGACCTTGTCCCAGAGGAGCTCATGTTTAACGGAAGATGAGCCGTGGACACAAGCACAGTTCAAGTTGCTAGCATGAGAGAAGGGTAGATGACATGCTGAGAAAGATCTCAGGAGGGGAGGAGACCCCCTAGCTAGAAAATCAAGGAAGGATTCCTTGGGAAGGGGGTCACTGCATGGGCCTCAGAAGCCGTGCTCCTGACTACTGGTCTCTAAGTGTCCAGCTGCCATGTTTCAGTAAAGAAAGTAGATTCCATCAACATGTACGTTTTGAGCAGGCCCCACGCCAGGTTCTGCGACAGACAACATACATGTCAGATAATTTCAGGTACTGATGAAGGAAGGTAATGAAGCATCATTACATGTTACGGCAGGACAGAGAGGGCTGTGTTAGGTGTGTTGGAGCAGGCCTGCTTGAGGAGGCTGGGAACTAGGGGTGGAGGAGGCAGCCCTGTGGAGGTCTCAGGGGCGGCAAAACAGGCAGAGTAAAGAGGCACAAAGGCCAGCACACTCCAGGGATGAGGCAGCTCCAGACAGCCACGGAGCCATGAGTGAGGGGAGAGCGAGGTCAGCGAGGTGGGTGAGAGCTGTTCTCAAGGGCCAAAAAAGCCACATTAAGCAGCTTGGATCTATTCTATCCATAGGAGAAGGGCAGATTGTGGAGTGACCAAATGGGAGCTCAGGACACTCGTGCAGTAGTCTCGGATGGAGATGATGGTGCCGTGGACTAAGGTTATAGCAGTGGGAGTGGAAAAAAAAGCCAGATTTAGGGTACGCTTTGGAGGTCAAGGTGGCAGGACTCAGCGAGATTAAGTGATCAGCCAGGTTAGAGCTACAGAGTTCAAACCCATACCACCCTGGCTCTAGTGTGGGCCTTGTTCTGCTGGAGCAGAGCTGCCTTCCTTGCCTGGCCGACTCATGACTAATTCACTTAAACAGCCACTTATTTTTAGACAGTTGGAGGTAACCTTTAGTCTGCTTGCTTTCTGAAATAATGGATCCCCATTTGGGAGGTCTCCCTGAGGAAGAGCCCTTCCTGGGGATGTGGCCCTGCCCCACCAAATAGGTGCCCAACCTCTGATTCCACTATACTTGTTGGAATGTGACTCAGCAGGTCCCAGGTGCCTTCCAGTGCCTGACTGGCCCCATCGTCTTTTCGTGGTCTAAAATCATCTGCTGTGTGTCTGCCTCAGGCACTGGTCTGACCTTATCTGATTCATCTCCACATCCTCATTGCCTACCACAGGGAATGGCACACAGTAGGAGCTCAATAAATGAAGTGTGAACAAATGAAACACTGAGACTGGCAAGCTGATCCCTGGACTGAGCCTCGTTGTGATTTCTTGTAAATCAGTTCCCCCCTGTGTCTTAGTTTCCTCAGCTGAAAACTTAACCTCTTAAGACAACTGAAAGGGCTGCCTAGGATCATAGCTTGGAAATAGTTATGTTCTAAGTATGACAAGAAATTAGCAATCTTTCTTGACAAGCGAGCTGCCTCCATCGAGCCGATGTGACCTTGTGATGATCACACCATTGAAGTTCACTAATGCCCAGTACTTCTCAGCTTGCAGGCTCTCTCCCATCCACTCATGGTGCAGGGTGATGGCAAGTAGCAGTAGGAACCCAGTATCAAAAGCCTGGGGTTGAGCCCCAGCTCTGCTTTGGTTTAACTTGGAGCTAACCCTGGTTCCTATACTATATTCACTTTTGTTTCCCCAAGCCTAGCGCAATGCCAGTACCAACCAAGCCCATGTTTGGTGTCTCCAGCAATAAAGCCAGGATTGTGGTCTTTGTCCTGGCTACCCAGTGGCCAAAAGAGACATTTTGAATGTTCCTTAAACCCTACTCGGATGATGTCCTGTGCAGCTAACCGGGTCCCCAGTGCTACAGAACAATCTAGAAAACCTCTCAGCTGTGTGGCATTGGGCCATTAGGTCTTCAGCCTCCCTGCCAAGTCCCCCAGGTTTCCCTCACGGATCTACTCCCCTATTTTCCAAGCCTTTTTTAAACTTCCTCTGCTTTGCCAAACATGATAGTCCACACCTCTCTTTCCCAGAAGATGGCCTTTTCTCTTCCTTCACAGAGAAAAGAAAAGGAATTCCCACAGCTTCAAACTGTAGGCTTAACTACAGACTTAACTATACCGTCTGTTCTTCTGCCCCATGTCCTAGAAGAAGAGTTTCCTTCTCTTATTTGGGGCCATCCATTCTCTCTATCTGGATCCCAGCCCACCTGCCTTCCTAAGTACCTTGTTCCTCCAATTATGCTCCTGCCCTCCCACTTCCTTCCCAGCGTCATTTAAATAGACTTTGACCACTTGTTTCTTATGAAAACAAACAAAACACTCCCTGGAGGCCACTTCAACCACCTGGTTGCTCCATGTCTCCCTTTTCCTTTTCACATCCAGCTCTCTTAAGGAGTTGTCTGTCTACACTCACTGCCTGTGCTCACTTGTGATGCCCCTGCTGTCTGTCGGAGGGAACCTAGTCCCCTAGTCTAGCCCCCTACTAGTCTGTTCTTGCCAAGTTTCCCATGGACTTCTGCCTTACCAGATCTGGGGCACACTTTTCACCTCCTCCCCAGACGGTCTGATGGGACCACTCATTCCTCCTTTACTGAGGACTTCCTCAGTAACACATGTTCGACTTCCTCCTGCCTCCCTGGCTTCACATCCCCCTTGTGGGCTCCACTTCTGCTGCCCTGTCCTCTGTCCCCAGAGTGTCCTCTCTCTCCACAAAGCTTTCCTCAGCTGATCTCACTTCCCACTGTTCCCAGGGCCCAGGCTGAAACCCACACTCCTTGTCCTGGCTCACGCCTGGCAATCTGGCCTCTGGGGACCCCTCTGCCCTCTGCTGACACCTCAATTCCCATTTTCCACCATGCTCTAATCACAGGGACCTCCTACCACCTTCCTATTCCCACTGTCAGCAGTGTCCTCAGTCTGCCCTGCAATCCCGCCTCCTTCTGGCCATCCAGAGAGGCCTTTCCCAGCGGCCCCATCTGCATAGCCTTTCCATTTTTCTCTGTCACCTCAGCATCACCCTACATAAAGTGTCTGCATAGCATTTCTTGTTTGTTTACTTGGGAATTGCCTCCCCACCCCCCCACCCCCCGCAAGCCCACTAGAATATAAGCTTTATGAGTATTTTGTTCAGGGCTAGCAGGTAGTGAGTGCTCAGTAAACATTTGCTAAATCAGTGAATGATGTTCCCAAATCTATCCTTGGCTCAGTCCACATTTCTGCATTCCCAAACCATACATTCAGGTGCCCACTGGCCGTCTCCTCACAGCTCACAGGTTCCCCCATGACACTGGCACAACTGTGCCCCTCACCACTCTCTCCTTTTTCCTCTCTGCACAGCCTTCTGCCCCTTCTGGATTCCCTGTCTTGTTGAAGGGCACCACCAGCAGGTACCCCAAGATGCCCATGCTCGACTCCTGAACATGCCTCGTTTTGTCTCTTCTGCCCCCAAATATGTCTTAAACCACCCACTTCTCTCCCTGCTCCATGCACCTTTCATAGGCCATCATTTCCCCCCTACAATACTCCAGCAGCTTCCAGACTTCTCTCTCCATTACGTAACCAGAGTGATCCTTAAGAAACCAAACATGATCCTGTCACCACCACCCCATCACAGCCAGCCCATGGTGCCCATTATTAAAAGGTAAGCTTCTTAACATGTCACAAAAGCACCTTTATAGCCTGGCTCCTGGCCATTGCTCCAGCTTTATTTTTCAGCAGTATTCCCCTAGAGTTCTTGCCCTAATGAACTACTGTACTCCCTGAACAAGCCTTGTTCCCTCTCACGTTAGGGAATTTGTAAGGGCCATTCCTGGGGCCCGGACCACATGTCATAACTACCCACCCTGCACCTGGGCTGCTTTGTCTGGCTAGCTGCTCTAACCACCCGGATCTGCTTAGGAGAACCTTCCTCTAGGAAGCCTTCCCTGACTTCTTAGGGTGAGTGGACACTTCTGTCATATGTCCCAGAGCCCCTTGTGGTCACCTCTGGTCTCTTTTTGCTGTATCTTTGCCCCCCAGGGGCCTCCTATAGCAACGCTGAGAGCCCAGAAATGCTTGCCATGCAGGCGAATGAGAAGGAAAGTGACTTGCCCAAGGCCGTACAACTGGTTAGGTCGGAGCCAGGCAGAGTGAGTCTGACTTCCTCATCCCAGAGGTTTCTTGTCATACCGAAGTACAGTGTTGGTTTTTTCTCTACTACAAGCAGGCAGGTTGGAAGTCCGTCTCCTACCCCACCATACACTCACCATTTTTACCCCAATTATATGAGCTCCTCCAGACTGCCCTGGACTGGTCCTTCCAAGCAGGAGATCTGTGGCTTGAGATTGTGTGTGTTTATTTCCACTTTTACCACACTTAGTCACATTTGCTGTACAAAAATGACAGCCCTTGCTCATTAGGGATTTTCTCATGTCTTTGAGGATTTTAAAGTCCTTCCCGACCGGATGGCAGCAGGATGGTGAGCACTGATACCGCTTGCAAATGCAGAAAGCAGAGCAGGAGGGCCGTAGGAGAGTCTCTCTTTAATGACAAGCTCCAGAATGACAGTTAAACCTTATTAAGGTCAAATGACCTTTTGCAGAATGTCTGAGTTTCCTAAATGAGCCACAGCATTGAGTTCTGGGTAATTTTTATAACTTTTTTAATAGGACACATTAGCGCTGTTATAAACCTTGTTAATTAAGCAATAATCTCAAATGCTCCCTCGCAGAGGGAGACATTCCCGGCAAGTGCAGGTGATTAATACCTAGAGTCTAACAAAGCCTTTAATCAACCTCAGGGGCTGCTCAGCGCTCTTGCCCCCGAGACACAGGAACGCTTGGGATGCTGGGGAGCCCTCTTGGAAAACACTCCTGCATTTGCCCCTTTCTCTTCCTGCCTCTTCTGCGACCCCTGCCAGTGCTCCAAGGGCCATCACACCCACTCTCCTTCTCTCCCCTTCTCTCTCCTCAGCCTCTTTACCACCCTACTACCTTCCAGACAGCTAAAGACTTAGCACTGGAAGAATCTCCTTGGATCATGTGGTTTGCCATCCTACTTTTACAGATGGTAAAACTGAGACCCAGACTGATTCCCACTTAGAGGTTGCACAGCAACTAGGGCAAGAGCCAGATTCGAACTCCTGAACTTCGAAACAGTTCTCAGCACAAGTTGTCTCCCTCACTTGGTTCAGGTTCCAGCAAAGTCACCGTGAGTATCTGCTTCCTCCCGGCTCAGGGCTGGAGACAGACTGTCCAAGTGTTCCCATCTGTAGGGGAGGCACTGGTCACAGTTTTATTAGACCATGATCAGTGCTTTGAGACAGAGAGCCAGGCAAGTGTGGGGGTGCAGAGGCAATCAGCAGAGTGGGGTCTCCCAGTTTGATCTGGTAGGCCCCAGGGATGCTGAATCTGGAAGGATGAATAGGATTTAGGCAGCTGAAGGATGGAGCCAGGGTAATCGGGAAACAGATTGTCAAAGACACTGATTTGTGGGATAGCCTGGAGCAGGAGAGAATTGCAGGTAAACTTAGCAGAAGGCAGGACTGGAGAGAGACCGGGCCTCCTACCTTCTTGTCTCAGTCCCTGTGGAAAGGCCAAGACAAGATGAAGTGGAGATAAGTGGCTTGGGAGTAGTCAGGGAGTAGTGGAGGTCAACCAAAAGCTTTTAAAGGCTTTTCTGTGCAAACCCGTTCTCAGTGGGGAGGGGAGGGTGCCCGGGACCCGGGATGCCCATAGCACATGCACCTGCAGTGTGGATGGCACCCGGAGGCGGGCTGGCTGCACACCCAGGAAGAGCTCAGCGTTGGGGAAGGCACAGTGGGCTCTGTCCGTACTTTCTCCAGGCCTCCGCTTTCCCACATGCCAGAGGAGGGGTCAGCACGTGTTAGTCCCCACAGTCCCATCGAGTGCTGACATTCTGCACCTCCAGCAGGATTACCTGCTCTGGGCTGGCCTGGTAGACAAGATGTAGTTTACCCTCCATAGCAACTCCTTAAGAGTAGGTCTCCATTCCTGTTTTATAGGTGAGGAAGCTCAGGTTCAAAGAAGTTAAAATTCTTGTCCATGATTATATACTCCACTGGTACGTTCTCCATGCGTAGTCCCCTTATGTCCAGAATTTTTATGACCTCTGGAGTTTCTCTGGAAAACTATTCATTTGTTCACTTAACATATATTTACTGAACCTTGCCCCTCTGCAAGCACTGTGGTAGGCCCCAGGAGTGGACAGGTGTATGTACATAAAATAATTGTAACAACTCCATACAGGTGTAATGTTCTCTACGGTTCGAAGAAGGCTTGCAAAATGTTTATCTCGCATGCTTCATGGCAGCCTTAAAGATAACCTGTGGTTTGTTGTTCTTGGTAAGCAGGTGAGGAATCTAGGGCAATGATTTGCCTCAGGTGCCCAGGCTAGAAAGTGGGCAGAAGTCAGGCTCCTGTCAGGCCTTGTCTGGGGCTCACTCTTTGTTTCATCACAGCAAACGTCAGACTCACTAAGAGCGGCCGATCTCAGCCTCGTTAGTAATCACCACGTTGAGATACCACTTCACACCCACCGGGCTGTCAAAACCTTAATAACCGGGCAATGTCAAGTGCTTTTGAAGATATGAGGCAACCAGTACTGGTATACACTACTGTCAGGAGTTCCAGGCAGCACAACCGCTTTGGAAAACAATTTACTAGACATCACCTAGTAAAGTTGAGTATGCACACACCCTAGCGATGAGCAGTGCCACAGCTTGGCCCTCACTGGAGAATTTCCTGCATGTGTACCCCATGAGACACGTACCAGGGTGTTTGTAATTGCAAAACACTGGAAACAATCCGAGTATCCATTGACAGTAAAATCAGCAAATTGTGGAACAGTCCACTCCAGAGAACACTGCCCATCAGTGAAAATGATTGACCTGTAGCCACACACTTCAACTTGGGTAAATCACGAAATTTATGTAATGTTGAGTGAGAAAAAGAAAGATATATAAGATACGGATATACCTGTAAAAAAGTTAAAAACAGGGAAGCGTAGGAGTGCCTGGGTGGCTCAGTTGGTATAGTGTCTGACTTCGGCTCAGGTCATGATCTCGTGGTTTCTGAGTTCAAGCCCCGTGTCGGACTCTGTGCTGACAGCTTAGAGCCTGGAGCCTGCTTCAGATTCTGTGTCTCCTCCTGTCTCTGCCCCTCCCATGCTCATGCTCTGTCTCTCTCTGTCTCTCAATAATAAATAAACATTTAAAAAATTATTTTAAAAAAAACAGGAAGAGTAAACAATACATTATATAAGAATGTGTACATTTGTGATAACACAAAAAGAAAAGAAAGAAAAAATCCAGGAGAGTGCTTACATCTGGGGAGGGTGAGGAAACGATGGGATTGGGGAGGGGCATCCAGAGGCATCAGAAGGACCAATAATGTTTATGAAACTGGGTAGTGGGCATATGGATATTGTATCATTTTTAAAGTGTAAACTTACAGCATATATCTACTTTTTTCTAAGTACATTTGTATTGAAAATTTAAACGTACAGCAGTGCCAGATACGTGAATTGGTATTTGGGAAGTATGTCAGGAGGTACATTTTCTTTGTGCCCCCTTACAAGATTGTACTTAAATTCACCATTAATCCTTGGCCATCTTGTTCCTTTCCCCTGTCTAGAGTGTTTGTACGACAGAATAGCACAAGAAACTGTGGATGAAACTGAAATTGCACAGAGACTCTCCAAAGTCAACAAGTACATCTGTGAAAAAATCATGGATATCAATAAATCCTGTAAAAATGAAGAACGAAGGGAAGCAAAATACAATTTGCAATAAACTTTGGATTTTTCATAAAGCCTTATCGTTTTTCTTGCGTGGCTTGTGATTTGCGGGCAATGGTGCTGTCCAGTTGAGACCCCACCGTGCGTGGTGGCATGTGGGCAGGGAGCCAGCAGGTTTCCAGGGTCGTCGGCTTGCCCTGAACTTGGACTTCCCATTCCAAAGAAGTCAAATGGATTTGCTGAGACTCAGGCAGCAACTTGGCACCAGTGTCATTCTGGGGATGGGGAAAGCACTGTCTTTTTTGGAAGGGGATAAAGTGTCTCTGAGTTGCCTATCACCTGACTGAGAATTTGAACTAATATTTTTACCATTCAAGGACTTCTATCTCTTTTCCTCTATTTTGTTCTATAATAAAGCTTCATTAATTCTTTGATGTAGACAATCATTATCCTCATTTATTTAAGTATAGTAAGTGGACAGTGGAGGTGACCAGTGTCCTTTGAGAGGTGGAACACTCAGGACGAAAGCAAGAAAATTCATAAGGGGAGGGGTTGCTGTCTGCAGATCTGAAGGGCTGTCTCAGAAGCAAATTACTTCCTCTCACTTCAAAGGACAGATCTTAGGACCAGACAGACGCCTTTCTCACTCAAGATGATCTGAGATCCAACTTCCTTGATAAATTGAATCAGTCTCTGTAAAAGGGTGTTAGGGGGCGGTAATGTGAGATGTGGCCCAGTGTTACCTTCAGGAAGCAGGGGGCAGTGTCACCTCGCGTCAGTTCGTTTATCCTTTTATATCTAAAATGATCTTTCAAGTTACATAATTTTTATCTCATTCAGTAACTGATTCTCTAAGGTGCCTGGTGCACAATCTGGCAAACCACATTCGATCTTCCTGTTGATTTGCACTTTCTGTAATGCCTGTGAAGTCAGCATGGTATATTGGAAATGGCAAGGGTTTGGGGCTGAGCACCTGGGTTCCACTCCTGGCTCCCCTGCTTGCTTTGGGTTTAACCTAACCTCTTGAGTTTCCATTTGCTGTTCCGTAAAAAGGAGATTATATCTACCTTACAGACTTGCTATAAGAATTATATATCTATATATAAAGTGTTCAATAAATGTTGGCGATTGTTATTTTCTTCATTTCTGGTCATTGGCTTTTAGGCATTGGTTGGAAAACTTCAGCCCCTGGTTTCTCTGGTGGTCTCTAAGCCAAAGGTCAGGGTCACTGGGATAAGTAGGGGAAGTGGCTGCCTCTTTGAGGGATTTTGTTTTAGTAAATAAAATAACCCTTTGTCATGTGAAATATTGTATGCTTGCTAATAGGATGTGTACATGTGAGTTTCCTTTTATGGTATTTCCCCAACTTTCCACAAACTAGCAGTGTGATCTTGGATTGATCACTTAACTTCTCAGGTTCCTTATCGGTGTAATGAGGAAAATAACGTCTGCCTCATGGGCTATATGGATAACTAAATAATAACAACAACAGGACTTTTCTAACTGACATAGTTTAACTCATTTCATGAGCAAAGTTCGTTACACTTAGTAGTGTTCAATAAATTCATGTTATTAAGATGGGTTCATTTCAAAGCATGAGGCAGCTTTGGCATGAGTAGTGCAGGATGCATGAGGGACTCGGAAGAAGTATGCATTATTCTTGAGCTCATCCCCTTTTCTCCCTAACCATGGTGAAGACACACCTGAAAACTGCATTTACCTTCAAAGACCATTACAATGTCGTACCTGCTTTATAAGTGCTTTTAATTTGGTGGGGGAAATAGTCATGGAAATATATATTTAAAAACGCTATGAGAGATGTGAGTGCTTTATGTAATGTACAATGCACACATTACGGACTGAACAAGGTGTGAAAGATTCTGGGATCTGAGTTCAAGTCCTGACTTTGCCACTTCTGTCAAGGTCATTTGACCTCTCTGGGGCTCATTTCTTTTAAAGTGAAGATCATGATCCCTAACTCAGGTTAGTTGTGGAGAGGATGCTAGGTAACATCTGGATAAAGGGCTCTGGAAATCTCAAAGAGCTACAAAGATGTTAGTTACTTTTAGCTTATAAGGCAGAATAGAATCAGAAGTGGGATGTGACAAGGAAGGACATAAAAGCCAATTCTGCTGGGGAATCTGGAGAGGTGCATACTCGAGTTAGACTGAAATGGTTTTGAGCCCCTCTTGAGTACTCAATGCCCTGTTACTGTCATGCAAGGGCAAGACCATAATACCCGTACCCATACAAATGAAGAAATGGGCTCAGAAAAGATTAAATAACATGTTGGCCAAGGTCTCAGATTTGTCAGCAGTGGAGCTGGATCAGAATCTGGATCTGTACAAAATCTACCCTTTTACCTCTTCCTTGTAAGATGAGTGGGATGTAATGGTCTGGGCTGAGACTCTAAGCATGTAATTTGAGGGTATATTTAGAGAGACCCAACCTAAGTAATCAATGGAAAGTAACCAGTCTCATTAATTCAAGCCATGTGAAGGAGCTATAGTACTGTTTAAAAGGATGCATAGTTTTATTACATTAAACGCATACACAAAACTCAAATTCATTTTGTATAGTGGAGAGTTTCCCAAATATGTTCAATATTAAGAATTTGCTGAGGTGTTTAAAATATAGACTTGTGGGTCGTGGCTTAGTGAGCTCAAATCAGTAAGTTTGGGATGGGGCTGGGGACGTGTATTTGAACATAAGTGTCACTCTTGAATAATACTAGTCTACTAGAAGTCGTTAGAAGACTTGATTTAACCAAGGAACAAGAGTGTTTCCAAAGTAAAAAGACATGTTCCTTTTAAGGTGCCTGAGGATATTTGCAACTGAGAGTATTAAATAACTGAGGACCTGCCCTAAAAGCTTGTCTAGAGTGCCTCTTTCATGGTTGCCAAGTGCTGGTTAGTTGGACATGAGGCAGAAGGTGACTTTCAGTTCAGGCACCAGTAAGTATCCCCTCACTTTTACACTTAGGTTCTTTCTTTTGATTCTTGTGACAGGCCAGTGAGTCGTGTAGGACAAGACAGTCAGGACTCAACTGGCAGAGTCTGAATTGATGAGGTTTGGGCACTGTCTTCAGAAACCCTGGCAACAAGTTCTCTGTTACCAGATGAAACTGAAAGATGTGGTTTGTTTTTATCTTCTACCCGAGGAATGGACTTAGTGATCATTAAGTGCCCAAGGATTTCTTGCATGCATTTCTAAATTATGACATTCTTTTGTAATTGTAAGAAATAAAAAACACTTCATAGAAATTTTTGGAAAAATAGGGAAACATTCCAAAATTACGCTCCTGTAAGCATTGTGATAGATCTCTTGTAGTCTCTCAAGGCTGAGAGAATGTATTGTACACACTGCGATCATACCATATGATCAGGTTTGCATCCTTCCCTTTCCATTGGATCGTGTTTCCCTGTTGCTCCAGGAAACTTAACCATCAATTCCAACATCACCAAGCAGATAGACATCAAGCTATAGTCGAGTAAGCCATCTGCTGGGCTGTGGGGCTAAGGAGGAGGGCTGCCAGCCCCTGAGAGGCCCCACTACACAAATTGGTCCATCGAGGACAGGAGCGAGAGCCTAAGTCTAGAGGTCAATGCATTCGAGTTCAGTTCCCAACTCTAGCACTTACTACCTCACTTGATGTGAGTTATGCAGTCATCTTGTTGAACACCAGCTTCTTCATTTGCAAAATGGAGGAAATAACATCCCGTTGTGGTGTTGCTAGAAGTACTGAATGTAATTAAAGCTCCAGGCCAGAGAGGATAAAGGGCCACCAAGGTTAGAGCTGACATTCTTCTCCTCTTCTCTCCCCACACCCTTTCAAGTCCTCCCCCCAGTGTGCCTCAGTCCAGTCTCCAACCTGCTCTGACCTCTTACACGGCGACTTTGTCTTTTATACCTGCCTTTGGCCCTCCAGACAGCTTGTGCTTATCCCACAGCTCTCCATGCTCATGGCCTTTTCCTGTGTGTACCAGCTAGGCCCCCTCCCCACCTCCCAGCTCTCCTCCCAGAAAAGCCCCAGCCTCAGGCCCACCACCCAGGGGCCCATTGCTCTTCCTTAAGTTTTTAGGTTGTTTATAAATAAAACTCAGGGGAAGATTTTCATGTGCACGGTTTTTTCCCTTTATATTTTCTATCATTTTCTTAAGGTCATTTTACCTGGGTCAAAAAGAATGCCATTTTTTTTTATCATTCTTGATACATATAATGAGTGTGTGACCGTGTTTTAAATTATTTTGCCAACTTACTAGGTGAAAACTAGTACCTCATATTTCCTTTGATTATTTCTGAGATTGTACATCTTCCCAGAGTTTGCTTTCTTGGTTTCAGAAAATAAAAGCTTAACCTGTAAGCATTTCCAGCAGAATCCATTTCATTTTCTGTGTTTAGTCTTCTGTGGACAAATATGTGTACCTTGGGCGTATAATTTTTTGTATCTGCAAATAGACATATCAACAGTTATTTTCATCACTTCTTTTGAAGAGATTGATCAGTTTGTGCCAAGCACCTTCATAGGCTCAAGAAACCTCCGGGTCAAAAGTGAACTTCGAGGTCCTCCTACCAGATCTCCTGCCCACTGCAAGCAAATGCCTCTCTAGGCCGTGCTTGAATACCTCCAGGCATGGGGGAGTTGGCTTCCTACCCAATTATTACTGTCACTGAGATGTTCTTCTGTTGAGCTAAAAATCTACTTCCCTGAGATTTCTAAGGTCATTCAAATTCTCTCCTCTGAAATCACACACAACGCTTCTCCTCATAGCCCTTTGTGGAATTGTACCAATCCTGTCTCTTCACCAACTAATAAGTAGTTCAAATTCTATTTTATCGTTTGTCACATGAGGGAGGCTACACGGGACAGAGTGGGGCTTCTGGACTTGACAGCCCTGTATTTGAATCCTGACCATCACTTACTACTATCTGACCTTGAACAAGTTTATAACCTCTCTTAACTTCAGTTTTCTCATTTTTAAAATGGGAACATAATCCCTACCTATATCAAGGGCTATGTAAGATAATGTGAGTAAAGCAGCTAGGCATTCAATATCAGTTCCCTAATCCTAAGACCCCTGACCATCCCAGTTGCTCTTTTATGGTTGTGTCCCTAAAAGGTAGGGTTCAAGACTGGACAGGGTACTTTAGGAAGGGTCTGGGTGGCACTAACTAGAGCAGGTTATCACCTCTTATGACAGCATATCTCTATGAATGTGTCCTGACCCTGAATTAGCATCTTCCATGATGGAATTATCCCATGTTGAGTTAATGGTCACCAAACTTTCCTCTGTGTTCTCTTTTTGGCTAACACAATACTTGTCCCTTTAGTTCACTGCGTTGTAAGAGGAACATAGGTCTTGAAGCCAGAGAAACTGACACAAAATTCAGCTCCTGATTTCCCTATTGATTGGAGTAGAAGATATTGGTCAAGTGCATGATGTCCCCCAGCCCCAGCCATCTTGTCCATTATGCACTTGTTACGGTGATCATACTGGCCTCCCGCCACAGCAGGCCTACAGTCCGTGCCTTCCTAGTTCAGGGATTCAGTAAAGTGCTTCTTTTTTTCCCTTCTTCTTTCCCTTTTTCCTTTTAGCGGCTCTTTATCACCACCACCACCACCCATTCAAGTGTGTGTTCTTAAATATAGTTCTTAAATGAAATACAGGACTTTGCATTTATCCCTCTTCTATTTCATCTTATTGGTTTCAGCCCAACATTCCAGCTGGTTGAGATCTTCTTTTCCATTTGTGTTTAAAATACAAAACAGAATTTGAGGAAAGCCAAAGCCAAGAAAGAAAATCCAACCATAATCTCGAGAACCAAGCCCAACTGTGCGTGGCTCCTGGGAGCCCCTCCTGTCTGTCCATGGGCAACATCTCTTTGTCCCCATGGCTGGCCAGCTTCCCATGATCCTGCCTTGTGCATCCAACACCATGTGGCAAACATTTCCCCCTCTGTGGCCCGATGTGCATAGTTACCATTTTAATGCCCTTTCCAGTACGGGGTCCTGATTACCTTCTTATCTCTTATGTGCATTTTGTTGTCTCTAGTGTCTTGCTGTTAGAGATAATACTGCCATGATCGTTTATGGTTGTTTGTTTCTTAAATTCCCAGGACTGAGCTAACTGGGTTAAAGGGCAAGGACATTTTATAGTCCTTTCCATGTGTTTTTATATTGCTTTCCAAAAGGTTCAGCCATGTCTCAAGCAGGATAGACATCCGTGTGTTTTTGGAATTTTTAAAGAAGCATGGTTAACTCATTCTCTATAAAGATGTACTTTTTCAACGCCTTTCTAGGTGAATTGTCTGTGCATGCATTTGGGTGTTTGAGATCCTTATGGAATTTGATTCTATGATAGGCCCTTTCTCCCAGGTTTATAGTATATAAATATATCTTTTGTATCCTAGCCAAATTATCAATAACAATGTTTAGTTCTGTGAAAAGGAAAGAGCCATATGGTCCTCCACTAAAGACCCTCTTCTCCTCCCCAATTAGCCTTCTCTAAGCTGGGTTATTCTAGTAGCTAGAACTCCTCCTTCTAGTGCAATCATGGAAGACTGAGATGGGGCCTTTGAGCTTCCACCTAGAGGATGACAGTGACTGTCTATTGGCCATTTGTGTGCTAATCCATCCCTCCCTCTGTTCGTTTTACATGCGCTGAATGTCTGACCTGTGCCCAGCACTCTGAGAGGCACTTCTCGTTGGGCCCAGGCAGGGAGTCACACACCAAGCATAGCTCCAAACCCCCATCTGATCCGACACCTGAGGATATGGGCATTCACTGTTTCATTAGCTAAAGGGGAGAGAGATTCAGTGTCCTAGCCTCACCAAATTTCTAGTATCCAGAAATTCCCCATCAGTAATTATGGAATTCATTCAGTCACTCAACAATCATTTATTGAGTACCTAGTACGTGTCCGTCACTGGTCTAAATGCCTGAGACACATCTATGAAGAAAAGCACAAATGGCCTAAACTCTGGCTCGGGGGGGGGGGGGGGGAATGGGAAGAGGAGGAAGGTAAATAGTAAACATAATAAATAAGAAAATTACAGAAGAAGGTGATGAATGCCCTGAGGAAAAGAAAAAGCAGTGCAGAGTCAGGAAGACTGTGTGTGGGGGGAGAAGGTTGTCAGCATGGGGCGGACAGCCCTGCAGGACCCTTGCCATGGGAGCTGGAGGTGTCTCAGGAGCGGAAAGTGAGGGAGATTATGTCCTGTCTGCCTGGAGCCTCAGCTTTACTCCCCGATGAGAGGAAGGGAGTGGGGGGAAGGAGGAAGGAAGAATTCATTTTAACTGGTACTTGAAGACACTCTGTGTAGCAACAAGAAGGATTAGAGCATAGAAGAAGCATGTTCATGAAGAAAATGAAGCAGGAGACTTCAAAAAAATGGGCACTTGAAGGAGGTAGTGGTGAAGATCTGTTCTTGCCGATACCCTCCCTCAGGTCCCTCTGGGAAGCCAGGGGTCCCTTGCCATGGACAGATGTGGGGTGGGGAGGAGAGTGGGCGCTGAGCCAGGCTATCCTAGGTTTGAATCCAGGCTCCATCTCCTGCTACGTGAATCACACAGTTTCCAGATCTTCTGTCTCCTTGTCAGAAAAACAAGGACAGGGGTTCTGACTTTGTGGTATTGTTGGAGGGACAAAACAAAGAAGCACACTAGCAGGCTCCCAGCAGAAAAGCTGGCCCCGGGAGAGGTGCTCAGCTGCTGGCACCTGGAATGCACGTGGGAGCCAAGGGGCCTTTCACGACCTCTCCTGTCATCGGATGTGGTGATGCCAAGTATCTCTGAGGCTTTCTCAAACCATGTCTCTTTCTCGGCCTCTTTTTGCCCCCATGGTACAGCACCAGTAACACTGCCTCTGAGGGTTTGCTCTGAGGATTCAGCGAAATCCCAAGTGCAAGTGTGTGAGCAGGAGCCTGGCCTGGAATAGGTCCTGGCTAAATCTACATCCTTTTGCTGGTGTAGCACCTCAGACCCCCTGCGGGGCATGCACTTGTCCTCACCCCCACAGCACAGCCCATACCCTTTGCGTAGCAAAACTTAGAGAACTGGTTTTATCTCACCAAGGATAATCTATAGACTATTGGCCTGCCTGCGTCTGAGCCCAACCGAAATGACAGCATAGGTGTGGCCTGGATCCAGCAGACTAAGCATTCAATAAATGCTTGTTGGATGAATGATTGAGCAAATGAATGAGTGGCTTTATTATTATCACATTGATTAGTAATATAAAAGACTCACAGATATTACTGCTTGTGATTCCTCATAGCAGTTTTCTGATGTGTCTTTATGTTGAAGGTAAGGAAACAGGCTATAAAGAAGGGTAATTTGAATTTCCTGAGTTACATAGTTAATGGATGGAACTTAAACCCAAGTCTCCTGAGGCAAGATCCTATGTTCTTCCTCTCTACCGGTGGTTCTAACACTTCAGCCTGCTTTAGAATTAGCTACAGGCCTTGCTGACACCCGGATCACAGGTCCCACCCCAGAGTTTGCCATTCAGCGGGTCTGGTGTGAGGCTCACAAATTACACTTCCATCCAGTTCTTTTTTTTTTTTTTTTAATTTTTTTTTTCAACGTTTATTTATTTTTTGGGACAGAGAGAGACAGAGCATGAACGGGGGAGGGGCAGAGAGAGAGGGAGACACAGAATCAGAAACAGGCTCCAGGCTCTGAGCCATCAGCCCGGAGCCCAACGCGGGGCTCGAACTCCCGGACCGCGAGATTGTGACCTGGCTGAAGTCGGACGCTTAACCGACTGCACCACCCAGGCACCCCCACTTCCATCCAGTTCTGAGGGTGATGCCAATGCTGCTGGTCTGGGCACCACACTTTGAGAAGCACCTGTCTAAACAAAGGTGCTTTTCCACATTATAATTATGATAAGTGGAATGTAATTACATCTTGGTGATTTCGAACTAATGTGCCATGATCAGCGGAAGCTGTGGATAGAGAGTAAGAAGGACGGAAAGGGTGCCTGAGCCTCAAAGCCAAGTCAGCAGCCTAGGCCTTAGTGACTTTGGAGGTGAGTCTCACCATTTTAAGACTCACTTTGCCCTGTGGAAAATGGGATTTTCCATATGCCTCCCAGGGGTGGCGGTAGACTGGATGAAATAACGGAAGAGGGACTATTTCAAGAAATCAGTAGGGCAAAGCCTCCCTGTTTCACTTATCTGCTGTGTCCATTTCCAGGGCCAGGGACATGAAATAGAAGAAAGAAAGATCAGAACCCCACATCCTCCCTCTGCACCAACACCCACCTGCCCCAAACAATAACCAGAATTATTGACAAGCACCTACATTGAGCTGTGGATTTTCTCTCTCTGTTCTTCTTATATGTGAATAATTAACAAACTCTATCATACTTACATTCATTATCCACTTCAGCATCTTGGTTTCTTGTTTGTTCACTGCTGTATTCCCAGCACCTGGCATACAGTATACATTCATTTAAAAAATTATTGAATAGGGCGCCTGGGTGGCTCAGTCACTTAAGCATCTGACTTCGGCTCAGGTCATGACCTCGCAGTTTGTGAGTTTGAGCCCTACGTTGGGCTCTGTGCTGACAGCTTGGAACCTGGAGTCTGCTTCGGATTCTGTCTCCCTCTCTCTGCCCCTCCCTTGCTCATGGTCTGTCTCTCTCTGTCTCAAAAATAAATAAACATTAAAAAATTTTAATTATTGAATAAATAAATGCAAAAGTCAAAGATTCGGTAGGAGGCTGTGGCTCCAATCCAGACCTGAACTAAAGCAAGGACCCCAAAGTTGGAAGGAGAGGAATGGAGCAGAGACAAACTCTGGGGTCATTGTGTCTCCATCCCAGTGTGGGAAGGACAGGACTGTCCCTTAGCTCCTGCCTCGGGGGCAGGCCATGGGTCTTCCCGATCAGGCCAATGGTGTTATGGGAAGAAGGGGGTAATAAACGTCCAGGGCCTGGGCCACTCCCACATAGATTCTTCTGTGGGAAGAATCTGGATAAGGTTATCCTCCTCTCCCCCTGAAATGGGCACGTGAAATTTATCCAAAAACTTTTAGTGAGCCCAGATCACCAGCAATCATGCGGGACACCTCTGGACTCATTGCAATGGTCATCAGAGAAGCTACACAAGGAACAAATGCCAGCATAGCTTTTTCTGTAGCATTGTCCTTGGTTCCTTGCCATTAATTTCTCAGCAGTTCTCACTCGTGGCCACCTGCAGCCTGTCCAGAACTCAGCAGAGATGGGATTTTCATGCTGCGGAAATTCAGGGGAGGGGGGGTTGTGGGGCTGGTTTGCAAACCTGATCAGAGTGCAAACCTGATGCAGTTGTTCACACTGCATCCCCCACTGCACCCTTACATACATTTCTCCCTACTTTGGGAGAACAGTGACTCCACTTAAATAGTTTTCTGAAATCAGTGATGTGTCAGCACTGTTATAAATTGCCTTATGCCTCTGCTAGTTCATCAGCTTATACCGTCACTGGGCACCCATCTTTCTCGCTGGACTGTGAGTGCTCAAAGGGGCTACCATGTGTGTGTTCCTCTCTGAGGCCCAGGGCCCAGCACAGAGTCGGTACAGATGAAATGGAGCTCACCCTGCATTCCTGGCCCCTGATGACCAAAGACTGTGCAAAACCAGACACTGAAGCAGTTTCTCCCACCTGGAGGTTTAAGGTTTTGCAAGATCAAGAAAGCCCCTCACAAGAATGTCATGAGACCTCCTTGGCCTTGTTACCCCAGGATAGGGCACCACCAAGTCAAGAAAGAAGGAAAGGATTTGGCAGTGGTTAAGTCTGAGGAGCCTGACCTTACGCTGCCTGGGTCTGAGTGTGAGCTCCACCACTTACGTCTGTGTGAGTTATTGGGTGAGCTATTTAATTGGTCTGGGCCTTGGTCTCCTCCACACAAAATGGAGGTCTCAGGTTCCTGTGAGCATGAAGTTAATATCTATAAAGCACTTAGAACTGTACCTGACACACAGTGAACACCACGTAAGTGTTTATTGTCATTGTGAGCAAGGGGCAAGAGGTGGGAGAGGGTAGGGGTGCCTGGGTGGCTCAGTGAGTTAAGCATTTGACTTTGGCTCAGGTCATGATCTAATGGTTCATGAGTTCAAGCCCCCCACCGGGCTCTGTGCTGACAGCTCAGAGCCTGGACCCTGTTTCAGAATCTGTGACTCCCTTTTCTCTGCCCCTCTCCCACTCACACTCTGTCTCTCTCTTTCAAAAAATAAATGTTAAAAAAAATTTTTTTAAAGAGGTGGGAGAGGGGAGAAGTTTCAAGGAGTGGGGGTGAAATTGGTATTGGGAGAGAAGGCTGGAGAGGGGGGAAGGGGTGAGACCATGGAGAGCCTTGGCCCCAGGCTGTGCTGTTGGCCTCTGAAGACCACAGACAGCTGCTGAAAGGTCAGGCCAGCATCGGTATGGTGGGGGGCTTGGAGAAAGAGAGGAGTTGCGGAGGTTTTTGGAATAGCCCGGGTAAGCGATGATGAGGGGCAGATGCCCACCATCCTCCCTCCTTAAGTGTTGACACTGCCAGATGGGAACCAGGCTGTGAGCCCTGCAGTGGTCCGGGTGCGAAGAGCCCTGGGGCACCTGTGTCTGGAGCAGCCCCTCCATGCAGCTCCCGGCTCCCATGCTCCGGCCCCATCAGCACAGGCCCTCGTGGGAACTCAGCCCCAGCAGAAGCAAGGCTCCCAGAGCGGGAGATGAAACTAGTCCCGGGGAGGGGGCAGACTGCCGGCCTGGATTCCTCTCTGTGTCAGGGCTTCCCTAAGCTTCCTTGATGCCATGGAAACAGCGTGGGTTTGAACCTTTCCTCCACCACCTTTCAGTAACATGACCTTGGACAAGTGACTGACCCTTCTGGGTCCTCAAATTTATTAGCTATGTAGAAAGAATAACAATGGCAATGTTTTAGGGCTGTTGCATAAAGCGCTGGGCACACGGCAGGCACATAGTAGGTGCTGACTACCAGGTGCCGCCCACCCCTCAGCATGAGGAAGCAGGGAGCCAGGATGGCACGCCTCACCTGTGCGGAGCCTTGAGGCTGGCTCTTCCATGAGTCTCAGTCTCCTCTGTTATTTTTTTTGTATTGAATAAATTTGTCATGCAACATCGTGCAAGTTTAAGGTGCACAGTATGTTACTTTGATACATTTATGCATTGTGATTGCCAGTGTAGCAGTATTTATCACATTACATACTTATAGTCCAATAGTATTTTCTGTATTCATTATACTGTGCAATAGATCTCTACGGCTTACTCACTACTCATGACAAGCCGGTTTCCTCATTTACGGTGCCTGTGACATATAGTCCTCCTGCCCCTCTGCCCCTCCTCCCATCAGAGAAGAGATTTCAGCCTGTGACACATTCTTTCCCCAAATGGGTGGGAAGCCCCTGGCCCTGGATATGAAAAATGAGAGCCACTCACTGCTGAGAAGCTATCATTGTGGTAGAAGGAGAGAGGCCGGAGTTCCTCTTTTCAATGGCTCTTTAAATTATTTTCATTTTGCTGACTTGGCACTCCTCTGAGCTAAGGAGGTTTGGGAGATGGTTATGGGCCATTTAAGCAGACAGCCTCACTGGCTCCAATCTCTTGGGGGAGGAAGAGATTTAACCCTCTGTAGTCCAGCCTGGCGCCGCCTTCCTCAGGGCCCAGGAGGGGTAGGTGGGGCTTTGCAGGCTGGGGCTGCCTCTTGAGGAGCTGGCCCAGGACCAAGTACCTCAAACACCTAGAGATTTCCAGTGTCAGCCCATTAAAGGCACAGATGGAATAGAGACTACGGCCAGATTCGAAAGTGGGTTGGGTTCCCCTGGGTTTTAAATTATGATTGTAAGGTGGCTTCTTTTCATCGTCTTTTTCTTTCTTTTCCTCTTGTCTTTAAGACTGAGCTTTTGATCCAGACTTCCTGATGCAGAGTGAGAAGGGTGGCCAACAAGAGCATGCGATGCCTCCCCACACCTTTCCCCTGCTCAGTGGTAGGAGATCTTTCCATTAGCTTTGCTGAGCTCCTCCTGTCGCTCAGGATCCACACTGAAGACCCCACGTATTTAAATAACCACAACAAGAATATTTCAGAGTTGGCATTGCTGTCTTTATTTCTCCTGATGAGGACACTGCAGCCCAGAGAGGTTAGATCTTCTGCACACTGTCACACAGCTAATAAGTGAGAGCGTTAAGACTCCAATCCAGGTCCTTCTGAGACCAAGTCCACTGTTCTTGCATCACGGCCTCAGTGCCTTCTAGCAATCAGCACTGACTGAGAGCCAGCCGGGTGCCAGCCCCTGCACTGTGGGACAGAGTTGGGGAGTGTTCCTCCCCCGCTGGTTGGGGTCTAGCCATGTTGTAAGGTTCACCTTCGCGTACAAGTTTCCCTTGCAAAGCAGTGGGGATGGTAGAAAGATGGAAGCACATGTCCGACAACAGGATAACTGCACGTGCACACACACGTCCCACTGACTTTCTTCATAGAGTGAAAGACCATCCAGCAGAAAATGAAGCAGAGCTACAAGTATCCGCAGAAAGAAGCACCCAAAGCATCATGTGGAGTCAGAAAAGCAGGCTGTTGAGTGAAACTTAGAGTCTGAGACGATGTATGTGAACTCTTGTAACAGACCACCAGCACAGGTTGTTGATGGACAGGGAGCTGAGCATTCAGAGTGTGAGGACCCGGCCAGGAAAGGTCCTCAGGGGTGGGAGGGGCAAGGGCACCCCAAAGAGACGTCTGCGATGTTGACGCTGTTTCTGACAAAAGACAAAAAGGAGATCTGAAGAAAAAGAACAGATAGCAGAAAGGGTTTCGATACCTTGTGCCTGCGAGGGTCCTGGGTGAGGGGGTCTGTGAGACACACACCCTCTTCTGTGTGCCTGAAGTGCAGACCTGGCCTGGGGCTCAGTCACGTGGGGGCCAGCATGAGCCCCTCCTTCACAGGCTCTTGGCAGGATTAAACAGGGATCAGTCAGAAGCACTTTTTAACCTGTAAAATGTTGTAGGAATGTAAATGTCTGCGCTCTTTTCCGATCTGTCTTCCTGGCTACCTTGTGACTTTCTTGAGGGCAAAGACAATTTCAGAGTCACGCCTTGACCCCAGTCTAAGCTCAGGAACTCTTGCTGGCTCTGGGCCAGAACCCCAGATCATAAGCCCTGCCATCAGTCTCTTCCGCCGCCTCCGTTCCCCAGCACTGTTTGCATTGAGGGGAAACAGCTTACCCCAGGTTTTTGCCACGGTGGACACACAAAATTGATAGCTGAGCACGGTGTCAGGTACTTGAGAGAAAAGTCCAAAAGAGTCCTGTGGGCACAGTGAATGATGTAATAGTAAGAGCCCACCCCACCAGACTCTTGCCTCGGGCCCCAGGCTGGGAACTCTCCTGAGCTGTGCCTCCCCTGGACTGAGGCCCCACAAAGCCTTGCTTGCTCCTTCCATGGCCCTAAGGGAGGCCCATCACCACTCCCATCAGGAAGATGGGGATGCTGAGGCTAGAGCAGCGATAATGGGCAGAGACAATGCAAATCCAAGTCTGGTGGATTCCAAAACCTGTGCTGTTCTCCATGGACCAAGGCATCTCCATGGACTGTGAAGGCACAGATGCCACCAGGGAATCCACGGACGGCCATAAGATACATACCCCGCCCCCCCCCCCCCCCCCCCCCACAGGCCTTCCTCGTCAGGCAGTGAATGGTGGCTCAGGCAGGGACTGGAGTGGGGAATCACGTTTCAGAGCCGGCCAGAGTGGCTGCCACTCGGAGCGCTCCCTTTGTAGTTTGAATATGCAGCCTCTAATTAGACTTTGCCTTAATTGCAAGATTTCCATACGCCCCGCAACTGCCACGCACTCTGTCTGGGGATAAACACGTCCATCAAGTGAGAAGCAAATTGTGGCTGTTGCCTTGGCCCCATCATCCGGTTTGCTCGCTCCGCTCCGGTTCCTCTGGGGACGTAGTCAGCCTTCCCCTGTGCAAGTGCTCTGGGGCCCACATTTTAATCAAAAGCGTACCTGCCTCTAGGAAAAAGAGTAGAGGCACAGCTCAAAAGTGATTAAATTTAATAACCAAAAGACCAGAAAAAGTCTGCTTTGCAATGCATAATTTCACCATATATTTATTTATTTCATCATGTGGCCACATTCTGTATGCTGTATGGGGACACTTTATTAAAAATGCCATTTATTTTAACAGCAGCAATAAGGGAAAATGCACACCTTTTTTTGCCTCCCCGCTGTGTTAAAGGCATTTGTGGTTATTAAATCACTCTTGAGCAGAGGAATGCCTGTCTCCAAATTTACTCTGAAGTATTTCAATAAAATGATCTCAAATGTTTATTCACTCAGCCAAAGCCATGCTGGGCCAGGTGCTAGGCTGCCCCAGGGATAATGAGGTGGAGCACACAGAGTCCCTTCAGGCCTGACCCCCAGGGGCTGTTGAAGCAGTTTTTGTTGAAGATAGGAATGAATGAGTGAATGAATGAATGAAGGGGTGGGGAGCGATAAAGAAAGGAGACGCCTCGGGTCACAGAACTGGGACCCAAGCTGTGTGAGGTATTGCAGGAGCACAAAAGAAGGGTGGGTGGGTTTTGCTTCAGTGTCCTAGAGGAGGGGCCAGCTGCTTCTGAGGTGAGAATGAATTTCAGGTGAGAATCTCAGGGCCTGAGGAGGGCGTAAGGCGTTACAGGCAGAGGGAATGAGGTGAGTAAGGCCTGTGGCCATAAAAGCCCTCCGTGGGGACGTGGGGACGACCGCACAGCTGCTCCCACTTCCTTCCGTTCTTTGCCCACACGGGTCTCCCTCGTGAGAGGTTGTCCTCGTCCAGCCTCGGCTGAAGGAGCATACACCCCTCCCCCCCCACCACCGGGGGGCGCTCTCCTGTGCTCTGCTGCTGCTCCAGAGCCCGCCCATCCTCATGTATTTACGTGAATGCTGTCCTACCCCCATCACCGCCTATGGCCTCAAAAGTTGGATACGCAGATGGATGAGTGACTGCATGAACGACTGGGAAAGCTCAGTGTTTTCTCCGCACCTTGAGAGGTTCGGAGTGGGGTCTGGAGTGTGGGGTCCGAGTGGGACCTGCTGAGAGACAAGGCTGCGGGGTGGTGGGCCCCTGGGCTGACTGGCTGGATGTTGCTGTGACGTGGCCACAGGGAAAGATATTAAGCCCGGGAGTGACCTGGTCGCATTGGTGCTTCAGAAGGACCACTGTGGTGGAACTGTAGAGGATGCACAGGTGAGGGCAAGAACCGAGAGTGGGGAAAACGGAGCCTGGTCGAATGGTCCAGGCAAGAAATGTGGGGACCGGAGCAAAGCAAGGTGGTGGGAGTGAAGGGTGGGGCGCATCAAAATAGAAATGTGTATTTGGGGTGAAGCCACCGTGACTTGCTGATTAGACGGGGAGGGGGAGAAGGATCGGACTCAGCGATGGCCTCCCGTTTCTGCTTTGGCTGAGCAGGTGGGCAGTGATGTCATTCACTGGGAGGGGACGGGGATTTATCCTCCCCAGGGGCACGGAGGCAGGGCCATGGAGAAATGTTTGTTTTAATCAGAATCCTTGGCTGATCATGAATCACATTGTCTGAAAGCCACATCCACATGTGTGTCTCGTGTTTGGAGGTCCCTGCTGAGCCCCAGATAATCAGTTGGCAGGATTGCCTTTTCAAGTTAAGACTCTAGGTGATGGCCTGTCTGGTGAGGAGCCACTCAGAATCTATCCGTCTCTACTGACAGCTCATACCAAGATGTACTACTTTAGCCCCCCACTCCCTTAAAAATAACCATGAGGCAATGGAGTGAGCGTAGGATTTTGGTTCTCAGCAAATAGGCATGAGTCTCGTCTCCATTATGAACAACACTCGGACAGGGGCACTTGGTCTCCCTTAGCCTCAGTTTCATCAACTGTGAAATGGGAATAATGATGCTGTCTGGCGGTGTCACTGTGAATCTCTAGGTGTTGAAGGGAGCGAGGAAATTCAGTGGACTGAAAAGGGCTGTTCAGGTGGAAGAAACCAGGAAATGCTGCAGGTGAGCAGGCAGGAGCAGCAGACGGGGGCGGGGACTAGGAGCAAGCAGAGCGGGGCCAGAGAGTGGGGAGGAGCAGCTCTGTGCCCCGCCTCTTCCTCAAGGGCTTCCTCAGAATCTTGGAGTCAGTGAGGCCGCAGCTGGTGCCAGATTTCTCAGATGTGCACTCCATCCAAGCGCTGCCAGACCCTTCCAGAGAGGGCTGAGTGAGCTTCCCTATACACAGAGAACTGTTGGGGCTCATTCCTTAGAAAGTTACCCCCATCTTATGACACCCCCTGGGCACCAGTCTCTGCTCTCCAGGTCACCCGAGCGGCCCTGTGCTGCCCCTCTGCCGGCCCAGCCCCCAACCCTTCTCCACAGTGGACAAACTCCCATTTCTGTTCCGTGTTGGAGTCCCTGCCCCCAGAACTTTACAGAACGTCCCTCCTTGTGCCCCAGCCTGAAGCCTGGCTGTCCCCCGCCCCCCGGTGGGGGGGGGGGGATTTCCCATCTTTCTCCTCTGGGTCCCCTCCTACGCCACTCGTCAGCCTCAGGTGCTGTCTTTTCCTGGGACCTTCCTGAGTGCTTGCCCTGGGCACTGCTCTCACTGGGTGAATTCTGTTTGTTTCTGTCTTTCCCACTCACCAGACAAGGACTTCTCAAGGACACCACCGGTTCTTGCTTCCATGTGTCCCATGCCCAACATAGCATGGCTTCACACAGTGTGGGCATCAGTCAAAGGTGCCATGCGCCTCCCTCCCCACCCCACCCTATCCCCCCTCCCCCTGTGGAGAGTGGCTGCTCAGCTGCAGTTTCTCCAGAATAAGGGGACACTGTGCCCACAGGTGGCCAGCACTTCTTAGAGGGGGCGGGGGTGGAGATGGCCTGGCCCGGCTGTAGGAACCTCTTCACCGCAGGGTTTCCCAGGCAGCACTGTCTCCCCAGGGGCTGCTGTCCTGATGTCTCTCATGTACACTTCTGTTTTAACCCCATTCATGGGGGCCACAGCCACATAATTGGATTGAGCAGACATTGACAAGGTCAATTTGACAATTTCATTAATCTTTTATTAAACACGGGCCCTGAGCTCCAGCCAGGCTCGTCTGCATGCCGGGCCCAGAACGTGCCTGGCATATTCCCGTCTCACATGCCTCTTTCAGTCCAGACGTGACTGTCCCGGTGATGCCAGTAGCTGCTGGGTGCTTCCTGAATCCAGGCCTGATGCTGAGCTAGTCCTTTAACTGCCGAGACCAGCCCAGCAGGATGAAGGAATTGATACCTGTAAGGCACTTAGAACAGAGTCCAGCCCATACTTTGTGCTCTGCATTATTATTAGTACTAGTACTACTACTGTTAGGGAATCAGGCTGGAACTCTGGCAGAAAAACCAAGCAGCACTCAGATCTTGGTGAATCAGAGATTTGTTTAACACTGGCGGGCTCAGAGGAGACCATTTCTCCAAAGATCTGAGCCCTGAATGCAAGCGGGAAGGGTAATTTATAGTTGTCAGCCTCCATGTTGGGGGGGGGGGTGCTTTTCGCGTGCATGGCAAACAGGGCAAGAAGAACCCGGAAAAGGGGTTTCTAAGCCAGAGACCAGAGCTTGTTTTAGTCCCATCGGCCATCTTATGATGTAAAACTTTATTCGTTTTCCCAACACTACTACTGTTATTAACTCACAACACCTTGAGAGGTGGGGATTGCTAAGGAGGAAACTGAGTCCCAGACAGGGCAAATGGTGTGCTCAGGGTCTTCCCATGGGTACAGAGAGCAGCAAACAGGGGGACTGGAATGTGAGGAAAAGGCCAGGTCCCGAGAGCCGTCCTCTGCCTCCCAGGCCAGTTGGAGGACTGTAGGTGATGGGAGTGGTTTGACCCTCGCTGTGCCTGGCACATGCTCAGCACAGGTCTGTGGAATGAAAGCAGGAGGGAATGCATGTGGAACACTCATGCAGGCTGTGGAGCTACTTTAGAATGTCAGGGTAGGGGACTTCATCTTCCAGGGAGAAGGGAACTGTAGGTGGACATGAGCCCTTAGGACTCAGAGACAGGTGGGAGACAGAAAGCACCAGTCAAGGAGGCAGCAGAGGTGGAGGCTGAACTGGGGCAAGTGTGCCGGGAGCAGGGGGAAGGGGGTGGGTGGTCCAGGAAGGTGAGGCTGGAGAACCAGGCAAGGGCCACATCCCAAGGCCTTGCAGAACCACGGAAAGGGTTCCAGTGAGGAGTCATGACATCTAGTTCCAGTTTCACTCTAGCTTCAGTGGGGAGGCCCAGAACCTGTTCTGGATGTACTTGATGCAGGGAGGTCACTGGGAGGCTGCCTCAGGAATCCAGGCAAGAGGAAATAGGGACTCAAGAGTTCTGGGGACAAGGGCAAGGAGGGGCCAGAGAGGGGGGCCAGAGACAGAGGGCTGCACAGCCCTGGGCAAAGGTATACTTGTTTTGGGGTTAAGGGGAGCCAGGGAGCAGGTGATATGTCAGGTCCAGGTGGTCAACACGAGCACCTGCTCCCCAGGGGCAGTGGAGAGGGTGGCACTTGCCTGGATAAGTCCATCCCTGTGCTTCTGGGCCTGCTAATTAGTGGGGACAGACATGGAGTCAAATGAGACCTTCCTGACACCACCATGCCTAGTGCTTGTTTTCATAACTATAAGCAGACAAGTTGCCTTAAACACCAAAGGTTAATGGCTTCGCTAGTAAGGCCAGAGGCACTGGCACCCACAGACTCACACACGTGGGGACTGATAGACTCTCCCGGAAGCATGAGAGGCCATCAGAGTGCTTGGTTAGTTTGCTGGGATATCACTCAACGTCTGAGCCGGTCTCATGTCCAACATGCAGCCTTTTCCAGCCTCTCTGAACCTCAAGACCCTCCTCCTTTCCTGGTCTCTGCTCACCCACAAGTGCCCCAAGAGTGCTGCCCAGCCTTCATCACCCTCCAGTCAATAGACTCTGTGGATGCCAGCCATGGATGGGAGGGGAGTAGTGGGGGCAGACAGACAAATAAGGACACACAGTGCCAGGAGTGAAGGGTGTCCCAAAGAGGAGAGATAGAAGAATCTGTGTGAGAGGTGATTCATCAGAGAAGGCTCCCCAGAAGAGGTGACATTTGCACTGGATCTTAAAGAATGCTCAGGGGCTCCATAGGTAAGCGTTCAGCTTCAGCTCAGGTCATGGTCTCATGGTTCGTGAGTTCAAGCCTTGTGTCAGGCTCTGTGCTGACAGCTCAGAGCCTGGATCCTGCTTCGGATTCTGTGTCTCTCTTTCTCTCTGCACCACTGCTCCTCCCCCTGCTCCCACTCATGCTCTGTCTCTCTGTGTCTCTCAAAAATGAAAAACACATTAAAAAAATTTTTTTTTAATCTCTAAGGATATGGGAGACCCAGTCTTACTCTTTTTTGAATCTTCTCAGGGCAGGGCCTGGAGCACCATATGTAAGGCATAAAAGCTTGTTTATGGCTTCATTAATATGTTCTGTTTTTTTTTTTATTTCGATTTACTGCTTTCTGTTCTAATCTTCATTATTTCCCTTTATTATTTCCCTTTCCTTCTTCCCTTTATTATTTCCATGGTTTGGAGCTTTATTTGCTGTTCTTTTTACAGCTCTTTTAGGTGGAAGTTTAGGTTGTGTATTTGAGACCTTTCTTCCTTCTTTAGGGAGGCCTGGATTGCTATATATACCCTCTTATTACTATCTTTGCTGCATCCCAGAGGTTTGGGGTTGTCACGTTTTCATTTTCATTGGCTTCCATGTACTTTTTAATTTCCTCTTTAATTTCTTGGTTAACCCATTCATTCTTTAGTAGGATGTTCTTTAATCTCCAAGTATTCGTGGTCTTTCCAAGTTTTTTCTCATGGTTTATTTTGAGTTTCATAGTGTTGTAGTCTGAAAATATGCAAGGTATGATATTGATCTTTTTGTACTTGTTGAGGGCTGACTTGTTTCCCAGTATCTGATCTATTTTGGAGAATGTTCCACGTGCACTTGAGAAGAATGTGTATTCTGTTGTTTTAGGATGAAATGTCCTGAATATATCTGTTAAGTTCATTCAGCCCATTGTGTCATTCAGAGCCATTGTGTCCTTGTTAATTTTCTGCTTAGATGATCTGTCCATTGTTGTAAGTGGGATTTGAAGTCCCCTAGTATTATGGTATTATTATCAATGAGTTGCTTTATGTTTGGCATTAATTGATTTATATATTTGGGTTATTCCATGTTGGGAGCATAAATATTTACAATTATTAGATCTTGGTGGATAGACCCCTTAATTACAATATAATGCCCTTCTTCATCTCTTGTTACATCTCTTTATTTTAAAATCTAGTTTGTCTGATATAAGTATGGCTACACTAGCTTTCTTTTGATGACCATTAGCATGATAGATGGTTCTCCCTCCCCTTAGTTTCAATCTGCAGGTGTCTTTAGGTCTAAAATGGGTCCCTTATAACCAGCATATAGATGGATCTTGTTTTCTTATCCATTCTGTTATCGTAGTGTCTTTTGACTGGAGCATTTAGTCCATTGACATTTAAAGTGAGTATTCAAAGAGTTGGTATATCTGGTGATGTTCTCTGGTCCTTTCTAGAAAGTCTTTGTTGCTTTTGGTGTTTTTTGTTTTGTCTTGTCTTCCCGCCCCCTCCCCCTAAAATTTATTGCATGGCTGTTTTAGTGGTCATGAACTCCTTTAGTTTTTGTTTGTCTTGGAAACTCTTTATCTTTCCTATTTTTTAAAATCTTTTTTAAATGTTTACTTATTTTTGAGAGAGAAAGACAGAGCATGAGGAGAGGAGGGGCAGAGAGAGAGAGGGAGACAAGAATCTGAAGCGGGCTCTAGGCTCTGAGCTGTCAGCACAGAGCCTGACATGGGGCTCATGAGATTATGACCTGAGCCAAATCAGATGCTTAACCAACTGAGCCACCCATGTGTCCCTCTCCTTCTATTTTGAATGACAACCTTACTGGATAAAGAATTCTTGGCTGCATATTTTTCTGATTCAGTACATTGAAAATATCCTGCCACTCCTTTCTGGCCTGCCAAGTTTCTGTGGATAGGTCTGCTGTGAACCTGATCTGTCTTCCCTTATAGGTTGAGGACTTTTTTTCCCTTGCTTCTTTCATAATTCTTTTATTGTCTGTGTATTTTGTGAATTTGACTACAATATGCCTTGGTGGTGGTTGGTTTTTATTGAATCTAGTGAGAGTTCTCTGTGTTTCTTGGATTTTGATGTCACTGATTAGGAAAGTGTTCCACTATAATTTGCTCACATAAACCTTCTTCCATTTTTTCTCTCTTTTCATGTTCTGGGACTCCTATGATTCAGATGTTATTCCTTTTTCAATAAGTCACTGGGTTCTCTAAGTCTTGTATCGTGCTCTTTTGCCTTAGTTTCCCTCTTTTTTTTTTCTGCTTCATTATTTTCAATAATTTTATCTTTGAAATCATTGATTTGTTGGTCTGCTTTGTCCATCCTTGCCTTCATGGCATGCATTCAAGATTGCATCTCGGTTATAACATTTTTTATTTCATCCTGACTAGATTTTATTTTATCTCCACAGAAAGGGATTCTATGCTTTTTTCAACCCCAGCTAGTATTCTTATTATCATGATTCTAAATTCTAGTTCAGACATCTTGTTTATATCTCTGTTGATTAAAGCCCCTGACTGTCATTTCTTCCTCTTCCTTCTTTTGGGGTGAATTCCTTCATTTTGTCATTTTGGAGGCAGAAAACAATAAAGTAAAAAATTAAAATTAAAAACTTAAAAACAAAACAAAAAATCAAATACTGGAGGCTAGATCCTAGGTGTGTTTTGGTCTGCTTGTTGAAAGAAGCTTGATAGAATAGAGGAAAAGGGAAAGAATAAAGAGAAAAAAAAGGCAAGAAAAAAATTAAAATAAAATAGAATAAAATTAAATAAAGAAAATGAAATAGAATAAAAAATGTTTTAATAAAAAATAAAGCAAAATTAAAATAAAAATAAAAATAATTTTTTCTCTTTTTGTATCCAAGAATGAGGAAGAAACGAAAGAATAAAACAGAAAATAAGAAAGCAATTTAAACAAAAAACAGAAGCAAAGAAAATGAACAAATAAATGAACAAGCAGACAGAATGAAACCCAAATGAAGTTACATCCAGTTGACTTGTGCTCATCTTCTGGGGGATGTGCCTGGAAGGCACAGTTGGGTGGGACTTGGTGTAACAGCTCCATTCTCCACTATGGCGCTGCTTAGCTTACTGGGGTGGATCAGTGTGGAGCATGTGCGCCTGAACAAGAGAGGTAGCAATGGCTTCACCCAGCTCCTTAGTTTCTGGCACAGGACCTTGGGCTCTCACTGACCTACAATCAAGCACCCCTCCTTTGGCTCAGGCTTCTGCCCACTCCAAGTCTACCCTGTCTGTGTCCAAGCCATCCACCTTCCAGGCAGCACCTCCCTCCAGAGTTTTATCTCAGTGGGGGTTGTGTTTCAAAACCTTCAGAGACCTCTGCAGCTTGGACCTGCTCCAGCTTTCTGGGGGAGGGTCTTGCTGAGCAATGGCCAGGTGCTGGCTTGCCCCAGAAAACATTCATGTGGTTGTGCAGTAGCAGATTCATAGATCATGACTAACCACAACACACAGCCAGCACCAGGTTTCACTGCACTCTGGCATCTTTTTCCCAATACCAGCAAACATGGATGCTCTCCGGGGTCTGTTGGGTCCTTTGGCTGTGCAGAAGCCTTATGGCCTCTACCAAATGCACTCTAAGCAGGGGAACCACTTCTCCCTGTGTGGCCCATGGACCCCTCAGACCCCACTGCCTGCTCCTGGGGATTTGTCCTGCTTTCTCACCAGAGCACTGCCAGGCGCTGAGCTCTGAAGCTTCAGACTCTGCACTACACTGTTTGTAGAATTCTTGTGGTATTGAAACCCTCTCCTTTCTTCCCATCAGTGGTTTGGGGAAACAGATTTCTTGTTCAGTCCCCTGTGATGGTTTTACTTTTTCTTTCTCTCTCTCTCCAGCTACTTTCGGGGGAGTGCTTTTCTCGCACTGGCATGAAGGGCCACACTCTTCCTGTGAGCTGAACTCTCCCCCTTTCCTTTTCTTTGTCCTCTCTCCACAAAAACAGCTCCCTACCCTTCATGGCTTTTCTCTCCTCCAATTCACCTCTCTGCACTGTGTACCCACCAAGTTCTGTGGCTCAAGTTATTCAGATTGTTGTGTTAATACTCAGACCAATTTCCTATGTGTTCAAAATGGTTTGCTGATCTACCTGTGTTTCAGGGATGAGACAAGCTCAGGGTCTCCATGCTGCTCTGCCATCTTAACTCCCCCTCAAACAGGTAGTATTTTTATCTGTTCTTGTAGCCACGAAGGCTCGCTCAGAGCCTTGTACAAAATAGACATTTCATGGAACTTTGTGGAAGGAAAGAAGAAGGGAGAACAGACAGGAAGGAAGGCTGTGAGTGGTAGGTTTGGGCTGCTTCTGGAGAGTCAGCGGTAGCTAGTGGTCATTGGGTCCTTCCCTCACTTTAGTGACAGACCCTGAGGCCAGAGAGGGGAGGGACTTCCCTGAGCTCATTCAACAAGTTAACAAGAGGGAGACCATGGCCAGACTGGAGCCTTTCTCCTCAGGCAACACATGGCCACCCTTCCCTTCTTCCCCCACAAGTCCTCCTGGCCTCAAGTCAAGTTCCCTTATTCAAGGCCTGATGTGTAGTCCAGGCAAGGATGGCCCTGGTCCTGCCAAGCTTTGCAGACTCCCCCCAAGCTCTAGTTTGCAGGAAAGTCTGGGTCTCAGGCAGGGAGACCTTAGGGAAGCAGAGGGAGGTAGCCAGTGGGGAAAAGTTGCCAGCACCAGGGAGCCTTCTATTCTGTATCCTCAGATGGTGGCAGGCTACTTCTCAGAGGCTACAGTACTTTGGAAAATCATTTCCCTAAAAGAAGAAAACAGGCTTTAGGCTCAGCCTTTCCAATCTGTCCCTCACTCAGTGGCCCAGACAATCTCCTGGAAACAAGGCTGTAAGTATGGCCTCCCTTGCCTACCAGACCTCAGTAGGCCCCACTGGTGGCAGAATAAATTGTCCCTTGGTAATATGGGGTCTTCTTCCTGGACACTCCCCACAAATCTTCCCAACCACTGCTCTCTCTGTCACTCCCATGGTGCCTCTGGGTCTTTGCATATGCTGTGACTTCCATCTCAGAACCATTGTGGTTTCTCAAGGCCCTTCTCCTTTGCCTCTGAGTGGCCATTCCCTCTGCAGGGCTCCTGCAGCCCTGAGATCACAACCAACCTCTGTGTTGTGCCTCACAAAACCCTTGCACCCATGGCATGCCTTCATTGCTGCCACTGCCCTGCCCCTGGGTGTCATTCAGCCCAGTCACAGAAGAGGCACCTGGGTGGCTGAGCAGAGGGCAGTTCTGTAGAAAATGCCTGGGTGTGGGCTTGAGGGTAAAATAGTTTTCCCACAAAGGCAACCTTCAAGCAGATGTATGTTTATTAGCTGGAACCCTGGAAAATCCCTTGTCACCTTGGACAATCCCTTCACCTCTATCTGAGCCTCAGTTTCCACATCTGAAAAATGGCAATGACACTGCCCACATCACAGGGTTAAATGAGCAAACGTGTAGGAAATCCTGAACACATAGAAAATGCCTGTCAGTGTTCTTTCTCTCCCATGCCCCTTTCCTTTGCTAGAACATCACTCTTAGACTCCAAAGTAAAATATTTCTAGAGGCCAAAAAGTGACCCCAACTCAAAGTAGAACAATAGACCTCACCCCCAATTGGACACATAGAACCCAAGGCCCTCACTTGAACTCCAGCTGGGGTGTCTCCCTGCCAGACTCTGGGGACAGACCCCTCTCACCAGAGCCCCCCGCACTGGCAGTTCCAATGGGCAGCTGCAGGGAAATGCCCAATTTCCAGCCCATGGAGTCTCTGCAATGTGGATTTAAGTGTGAGAAGCACACCAAGCACCAGGGAATTTCTGCCGAGGAAGATTAGTCTTTGTCATCTGCTATTGTATAACTAAAGAGGCTATTTCAGCAGAGCACTGGGATGCCTACCAGCAGCCCCCAAAATGCTTTCTGGAAGATGATGCCCAAGGCGTGTGCTGATTGGCCTGAGCACTTGGCAGTGTCTCAGCAGAGGCTCTCTCTCCATTCCATGGCGATGGTAGTCTGGCTCCAGCTGGGGCTGAGCTAGAGATCCCACATCTGCCTGGTGCTGATTAAGTCCTTCTTGCTAGGCCAGAAGCTAAGCCTTTGGACAAATTCAGGGCAGAAGGCAAGCCAGGGAGGTGACTGGTGTCCTAGCCAGGGTACTTCACTCAAGGACAACCTCAGCAGTTAAGCAGATGGTTTAAACTGTTTCCCCTCAGTGGATGTTCCAGATGGCTGAGGCTGACTATCTGGAGCATAGCCACCTTGGATACGGTTCCCCTGGTGCTTCCTTGTGGCCGCTGCCAGGAACTGTATTCAAGTAAGAGTTGTGGACTCAAGAGGTCAGAGACCTTGGACACAGTCACTTCATTCATTCATTGATTCATTCATCTTTTCATTACTGCATTCGTTCATTTAACAAATATTTATGGAGTTGCTACAATATTCCTGGCTTGTTCTGAATGCTGGTATTTGATGTCCTTGTCCTCATGGAGCTGATACTCTAGTGGAGGGAGACAGACAAAATGACAAATGGGCAAGCAGATTTATAATGGCAGGTCATGATTAGTACTTCTCAGGAAAGTAAGGTGGGGTAGAAGACACGTGGTGCAAGGATGCTGTTTGGTCAGGGAGCTCTTCTCCAAGAAGGTGGTATGTGAGCAGAGACCTGAATGGAGTGAGAAAGTCACCCCATGTGGCAGCTGAGAGACCGGTGTTGCATTCCAGACCTCAAGATCATCACGGCAGAGGCCCCTGAGGCAGGGAGTACCAAGGTGTCCCAACAGAGGCAAGGCAGCCTAGGACACATGATGTGATGCAGGGGAGAAGCAGTGGTGGAGAAGTGGACAGGGATGAGGTGGGCCGTGTAGACAGGACCTGAGTTGAGGCCATTCTCTGGGCAGACCCAGATCTGTCTATCCGTTCAGAGCTCTTTGGGGAACAGGGTGCCTCTTGGGGTCCCAGAACCCATTCCAGGAACCACCCAGGGTCCCAGAGGAAGACTGGTGGAAACTGCATGTGAATGCTGGCCTTCACCTCCATCTTCCCACTAGACTGGTAGCTCCTTGGCTACAGAGACAGTACCTCATGGTGTGGGGTTCCCCACATGTGGCCTCTTCTGCCCAGCACAGTGCTCGGCATGCCAAGCCTAAGGGTGCTGTAGTACAAAGACATGGGTTTCTGAATCAAACACACCTGAGTTCAACTCCCACTTTCCCACTCACAAGCCATGTGATCTCGGAAGTGTTACTTAACCTGTATGAACCTCAGTTTCCTCACCCACAGCATGGGTCTGATCCATTTCATGAGGTCATTGTGAAGGTTTTAAAGAGAAAGTTGTGAATTGCCTCATGTGGTGGCTGGCACACAGCAGGTATGCAAATATTGCTTTTTCTCTTCCTTCTACTTTCCACCACCCAGGATCAATGGTGCCAGATCTGCAGACCAGAGCTGGCATCAGAAGGGACAACATAATCTGACACTCTCAGTGGTGGATGAGAATGGAGGCTGACTTGGCAAAGGGCCACCTCAGCACTCCCCCAACGTTGGGATGTTCCCAAGAGCAGCAGGGCAGCGGGGGAGGGGACATACACCATGGTCACCAGAGGGGCTCTGAGGTTTTGCCATGACTGGCTGCTTAGGGTTCTAGGTTGGCCACTGGAACTGACTATGCAGTTGGGGGTGGACCTGGGGGCCCTTCTTACACCAGTGCCTTGCCAGTCCCAAAGCCAGGGTGGGGTGCTGTGGCCCCTCCGGGGTAGGCAGACACCCTGCCTAGGAGGTTACCTCTGCTTTCCCACCCAACTGAGCATAGCAGAGAAGGACTGTGTCCTCTGTCCTGCTGTCCCCTTTTAGTCATGGTATTGGCTGCGTTCCCTGCTTGGTGGCTTCAGTCCAGGAGCTTTCCAGGGGGATGTAAATTAATGGTCCCTGGGAGAGTGGAAGAGGAGCCCCCAAGGGTGAGGACTTGGAGATGGGAGGCATGCCAGGGCTCCCAGTCCATGCCAAGCAGGCGCTCTGCCCTCAGGCTTCCTCCTCGGCTGCCTGCCAGTGCCTGGGGCCAGTCAAGGGACCAGAGAATCAGCTGTAGGGCCTCAGCAGACAAGATTTGGAAGATGTCACCAAGTCTCTCTGTGCTTCCATTTTCTCCTTTTTCCCAAGTGAAGTAAATTAGCTGCCTGTGGTTGAGAGACTAAGTTAAAAACAATAACTTGTGATTATTGTATATATGTACAGAAATTTAGAGCCAGTGAAGTACTTTCACATTGTTTGATACTCAAGAAACTTTATGCAGATCATCTTGGAACTCCCACAGTATCCAAGGCAGATATTTTTATCCATAGTTTTAGCTGAGGACACAGGCTCAGAGTGGGCCATCAGCATGTCTGAGGTCACACTGCTGCTGGTTAGTAGCAGAGTCGGGATTTAAGTCCAGGTCAACCTGGCAGAAACCTCATGATCTTCCTACTCATCCCCTGGGAACAGAAGAATCATCAGGATGGAAGCCAAACCTGGGCTCACTCCTCTTTCTCTCCTTGCTGCCACGGACCACCCCCACCCCTTCCCCCCTGCCACCAGATTCTCTGTGATGTGTTTGCATATTGATGATAGTGTCACAGGGGTATGGGTAGCACCCAGTGATGAGCTAAGGAAATGAGATGTCTTCCTTCCTTCCTTCCTTCCTTCCTTCCTTCCTTCCTTCCTTCCCAGCCCCTACCATGTGTCCATGCCTGCTCTCCATGTTGGATTGTAATCTGCTACATGAACAAGAGTCTGCTGTCCCTGAGCCATAGGATGGGATAAATATGCAAATCTCTTTGTCCCTCTCATTTGATTTGCTGTAATGAGATTTCTCTGGCATCATATCCTCAACAGCAGCAGAAAAAAAAAATGCCACGTCCTTCCTCCAGATGTCATATAGATATGTTATTCGTGTAATGTGAGGGATGCAGTTGTTGTGGGCTATTAAGATACTGATATATCATTTGGATCTGAGCTGGGGATAAAAGCCCCTTTGCTTTGTGAATGAAATGGGGTAGGGCTAGGGTGGACAGTGTGGGGCAGGTGGTGTCAAGGCACTGGAATCAGAGACAGCTGGATTTGAAACCTGGTTTGACTGTGAAAGTCGTTAAGTGATGCTTTGTGGAACCCCTATGCTGTGCCCAACTCTGTGTGAGGTGCTAGAAATGCAAAAGGAATCTGAGACCCTCCCTTCAAGGAGCTTACAATTTTCCTGGATTGAGGTTATAATTCAGGAAGGCTTCATGGAGGAAGGGACTCTTCCATCATGGATTATTACCCCATAGATACAGCTCCCTTCTGAGTGCAATCACTCCCTGAAGTTTGAAAGGTCCTCGCTGATGCAGCCAGGAAGCCACCTCTGCTTTGGGCTCTATTCATATCTGAGGGCATCTTTGAATTATCAGATGGGCCCCTGATGCTACCTGAACAAGTCAGGAAAATTCCCCCCAACCTTAAGCCTTAATTCTTCTTTAGTCTGGTGGGTTCCATCTAGGTGTCTCCTGACTTTGGATATTCCAATCCATTTCCACGACTCCCTTGAGAAGCACCTCTCATCTCTGGGAAGAGAGCTTCCTTACTTGAAAAATGGGGACATCCATAAAAACAACATGCTCTACAAACCACTCTTCCCTTACAAATTTAATGGTACTCGATGATGGCCCGGTTCCAACAATATCATGGCCATTTTGCTGAGCTTGACATTCATGGTCCTTTACAGCTTCCCTCAGCCTTCCTTTATTTATTCAACAAATAGTTTTTGAGGACTACCCATGTGGTGTGTACTGTTCTAGGGGTGAAAAGATACCCAAAATTCCTATCCCGTGGAGCTTATGAGCTAGTCAGGGAGACGGACAAAAAATAAATAAACAAACATGATCTGATCTTGGGTCACATTAAGGGTTATGCAGACAAATGTAACTGGATAAAGAATATAGAGATAGAATTAATTCAACAAACACCTCTCAAGTCCTGACTTCATGTCAGGCCTTGTGTTGGGTCCTGACATGGATGCTGTCTGGCTGGCCCCCAGCACAAACTCCTCTGTGCTGCCCACAAGATGTGCACTTTTTTCTTCTCCCTCCTGTTCCTTCCCCTGTCTGCTCTTCCTTCCATCTTTCTTTTTCCCCCTTCTTTCCTTCCCATTCAGTCATCAAACATATCTTGAAATGCATGTGCTCAGCATATGTCAGGTGACAGGAACTTTCACAGCCACCCTGAAATTGCCTTCATTCATTGTGGGTCACCCCTTTTCAAACCCCAGGGAGCCCTAATTGACCCAAGAATCCACCTGTGAGTTCATATGGCCCTGTGGCTTCACTGTCTTACTTTGCTCTCAGATGTATCTTATCCTGTATTAAGCTAACATGTGGAGGTGTATTTGGTATTTATGTGTGTGCATGTACTTACATACACCTCCATACAATTGTGTGATAACCTATATGCCTATAAGAGTGTATCCTGTGCTTGAGTGTGTATATTGGATTTGGTTTTAAAGTTATCTATTTACCTATTTTGAAATATCTGCTCATTTTTTATATACCATTAATACCCCCTTGTGTTATAATTTTAGCTTTGAAATATGCTTTAACATCTGAGAGGCTAAGCATCTTCCTCTTTTATGCTATAATATCTTAATCTTACTATTTATTTTTCTAGATAAACTTCAGAATGATATTTTTGAGATTAATTTTGAATAAAATCCATACATTAGCTTGGAAATTAACATCTTTATACTATTCAGCCTTCCTATACAAAAATGCAGCATCTATTTTCACTTGTTCAAGTCTTCTTTTAGGTGTTTCAGTGAAGTTTTATAGTTTTCTTCACTTAAGTCCCTAAATTATTCCTTAAGATTTTATATTTTTGTTGTTACTATGACTGACATATTTTCAAATTTTAGTTTTAATCTTAATTCTTGTTGGTATTTAGAAAAAGCTACTGATTTGTGTTTTTTTGGCATTAATACCACCGATTTGTTTAGGAGTTTTTTTCAGTTGATAATTTTAGGGCTTTCTAATTAAATAACCATATCATTTACAAACAATGATAATTTGTCTCTTCCTTTCCAATATTTATAACTTTGAATTGTATTTCCCACCATACTGTATTGGTTAATTCTTATATATCAATTTGAAATAATAATGATACTTGTCTTATTACTAAGTTTTAATGAGAATACCTATACTATTTCACGATTCACTATGAAATTAGCCCTCATTTTAAGATAAATACTCTTTAGCATGTTGAGGAAGTGCCTTCCATTTTTAATTTATTCATTTTTTTTAATTATCATTGAGTGTTTTCATTTTACCAAATGACTATCAGTTCTCTGATTTGACCTGTTTGTTTCACTATTATACTTCATTACTCATCTTGCATTCCTGGTATGAACCTTCTTGATCTTGCTACATTTGACATGCAGGTATTGGATTTTGGACTTCAACTTTTATAAGCATGAGAGACCATTTTTTTATAGCTTTGATATTGAGCTTGTGTTATCTTGAGTGACTTCCTATCTTTTTATATGCTTTAGAAGAGATATTTAGTTCAAGAACTGTCTAATCACAAATATTTGGGGGGGAAATACCCATAAAACTATTTGGACCAAGAGCCTTTATAATTTCTCATTTTCTTTTATGGTCACTCAGGTCTTTCACTTCTAAAGTCAATATTGGTTACATCCAAAAACATCTCTCTTGTCTTGACAACCTTGCCTCTTGTAATTAAAAAAAAAAAAAGTCCATTGTTGTTATATCCCCTTTACTTTGTTGCTCTATATTGGTCACTTTTTTCTTGATTGTTTTTGTCAGAGGTTTGTCATACTTATTACTTTTGTAAAAAAGAAAAAAAGTAGCTCTTGTATTTCTATATTAAACTTACCATTTTTCTTTCTGCTAATTTATTCATCTATAGCTTTACTACTTTTTTCCTACTGGTTTTCATAGGTTTCTTTTTTTCTTTGCAGATTATGTAGTTACAGTCTTACTTATTTTTCTTAGTCTTTTCAATTTAGTTAAGAATGCATTTGAGCAGGGCACCTGGGTGGCTCAGTTGGTTAAGTGTCCAACTCTTGACTTCGGCTCAGGTCATGATCTCACTGTTTGTGAGTTCAAGCCCCACATTGGGCTCTGCACTGCCAGTGTGGAACCTGCTTGAGCTTCTGTCTCCTTCTGTCTCTATCCCTCTCCCACTTGCTCTCTCTCTCTCAAAATAAGTAAAAATATAAAAAACAAAAAAGACTGCATTTGAGCATAATTTCTCTCTGAGCATGATTTTGGCAGCATTCCATTAGTTTCATAAATTGTTTATTTATATTTTTATTATTTTCTAAATATTTTGTAATTGTATTTTTTCTTTTTATTCTATGACATAACATTTTTATAAAGGTGATTTTAATCTCCATGCAGCATTTAGGTGCAGCTATTTCTGTTGCTGTTGAGACATTAAAACCAATTTCTGGTTTTAGTAGTTATGGTTATAAAATTAAAATTATATATATTTCATTATTATTTGGAATAAAAAATTATTCTCTGTAGAGTGAAAAAATGTTTTTTTGTCATTGACTTAACTTTATTGATTATTTTCTTCAAATATCTTTTTAATGTGTTTTTTCTTTTAGTATTTTTCTTTATATTTTTAATATTTAATATATATAAAATAATATAGTTATGTATATAAGTTATAAAGCATAATGAACACCTGTGAACTCACCACTCAAGAATCAGAACATCACCAATAACTCACATTTATCAGTCTTACCCTCATAGTTAACTATAATTGTCAATAATTATCAATTTTGTGTTTATCACTTCTCTTTTTTAAAAAAATTTTTAAATGTTTATTTATTTATTTATTTATTTATTTTTTAATTTTTTTTTCAACGTTTATTTATTTTTGGGACAGAGAGAGACAGAGCATGAACGGGGGAGGGGCAGAGAGAGAGGGAGACACAGAATCGGAAACAGGCTCCAGGCTCTGAGCCATCAGCCCAGAGCCAGACACGGGGCTCGAACTCGCGGACCGCAAGATCGTGACCTGGCTGAAGTCGGACGCTTAACCGACTGCACCACCCAGGCGCCCCTAAATGTTTATTTTTGAGAGAGAGAGAGACAGAGTGTGACTGGGGGAGGGGCAGACACACACACATACACACACACACACACACACACACACACACAGAATCTTAAGCAGGCTCCAGGCTCTGAGCTGTCAGCACAGAGCCCAATTCTGAGCTCGAACCCACAAACCGTGAGATCATGACCTGAGCCAAAGTTGAATGCTCAACCAACTGAGCCACTCAGGCGCCCCTTCCTGCTTTTTTTTTTTTTTAAGGAGAGAGAGAGCAGAGGAAAGGACTAGAGAGAGAGAGAGAGAGAGAGAGAGAGAGAGAGAGAGAGAAAGAGAGAAAATTAAGCAGGCTCCATGCTCAGTGCAGAGCCCAATATGGGGCTCAATTCCACGACCCTGGGATCATGACGTGAGCTGAAATCAAAAGTCACACATTCTACCAACTGAAAAACCCAGGTATCCTGTCATTTCCTTGCTTTTTAAATAGAATTTTAAAAATCACCTATGTTTGAATGTCTGAAAACAGAAATAGGATAATTGACTATTTTGTCTATGCATGCTATCTAGGCTCCTGCTCCAATTTCTGTTGCTTTCTTTAGGAATTTCAAATATTTGTTGCTTTACATATTTGGCTATTTTGTTGGCTGCAATAAGTTTATGACTGTTAAGTCTTCAATGTAGATTTTTGCTTCTAATCAATTTAATGTGACCAACCTCTTCCTTGTTAATGGTTTTTGCCTCAAATTCTGCTCTATTGTTAATATTTTCACTTCTTGTTTCTCTTTAATTGAGTTTGCCTGAAATATTTTGGAAGCTTAATTTTTAACCTTACTGTGTAATTTTGCCTGAGGTTCAGTAGATGGTAATGTTTAAGATGTTGTGCTCTGAGATAGGATTGGGTTTTAATACCAGTTCTGCTGCTTGACCTGGGGCAGGTTTCTCAAGGGTAACAGTATCCCTGCCTCATGTGGTTGACAGTGGCCTAGATGAGATGACTGAAATGTTTAGCACAGTGCAATGCACATGGCGCGTATGCAGTGAATGTTAACTATTTTGATTAAGTTTATCTCTTACAAGTTGCACATAACTTAGTGTTTGCGTTTTAGCTTGAGAATTTTTGTCCTCTAATAGAATAATTTAGACAGTTACAGTCATTTCATATCTGGTGTGTTTGCCCTTAATCATCTGTCACCTACTTTTTTTGTTGTTAAAAAAATTTTTAAGTTTATTTAGTTATTTATTTATTATGGCGGTGTGGGGGAGGAGCAGAAAGAGAGGGAGAGAGAGGGAATCCCAAGGAGGCTCTGCACTGACAGTGCAAAGCCTGACATAGGACTCGATCCCACAAACCATGAGATTGACCTGAGCTGAAATCAAGAGTCAGATGCCTAACCAACTGAGCCAACCAGGCACCCCATCTGTCATCTGCTTTTACACTTTCTCTTTTATATATATTTTGCTCTTAAGTGTTTTCTCTTTCTTTGTAAACTATTTTTTGTTTGTTTATATCTCTTGTATTAATTTAGAAGTTTAAAATCCTCTTTTAATTTAACTCTCAATGCCTTAAGATGCATGATAGACAGTTACCCTCATATTTCTCAAATTGTCAGTGAAGAACAAAGCAATCATTTTTACTTCTCTTTGTACAACAGAGAATCTCAGGTGCTTTTACTTCCCTTGCCATCTTCCTCAACACTCAATTCTGCTTTTCTAATATCGAAAGCTAAGCTTAGCTGTCAACCTGTTTTCCTTCCTGTGTGATATTTTCTTTATCCTTGAAGCTTATTTTTCCAAGATCTTGCTAGTTATGGTTTTTCTTTTCATGAATATTGCCTAGATCCCTGATCCCTTTTGGGTTTTGGACTCAAGTTGATATTGTTTTGTTTGCTTTTGTTTTGTTGTAGTTAGTTAAAATTTTTCCCAATTAAGTTTTTGTCACTTTCATTTTTATTATAACCCCCCCCCCCAAGAATATTGATCATTCTTAGACTCCACTCTTATCTCCTGTATCCATCACCTTCTTTCTCATCATTTCCATCACTGTCATTTTTCTCTGCATTCTTTGAGAGGTATTCAAATTAGTCCTCATCACTGCTGTCTGCAGTATCGACTCTGTTCTTTTCTTACTCTCAGGGGGGGACTTTAATTTGGTATCTTATTTTGTGTTCCTTTGCCATATCATCCCAGTTCATTCAACTCCTGTGTCTCTGCCTTTGGCACATCCTACTCTCTGCTCTTCTCTTGCATCTATTGAAAGATTCCAAGCGATGGCCTCTGAAATGGTCTTAATTTCTTTTCAAACTTTCTTTCTCCAAATTTTCAGGGCAATATTTCCTTTTCCTTTTGCATTAGTTTCTCTCCAAAGGTCCCATCTTTTTGTTTCTTTAGAGGTTTTATTTTGTTTTGCCTCATCATCTTTGAATAGAGCCAGATCTACACAGACCTGGCATTTGCAAACAGGAAGCCTTGGAGGGAAACATTGTTGACCCCTCACTGATTTATACCTGAACTGCTCTGCCCTGGGTTCTTTTCTGAGGTTTCACAACAGCATGATTTTGCCAGCCTGAAGTTGGCTCTTCTCCAGGACAGCTTCTAGATTTTCTGACTGCAGGATCAGATGCAGTTTGTGCTTCTTCCTTGACCACAGTAGTGCCTAAAAGCCCTTCCTTGCCCAGCATGCACTGCTTCCAGGGTGCTTCCTGTCTCGTCCCTGTTTACAAGGTTTCTCCTGAAGAGTCTAAGTGTTTCTAAATGCCAGCCCTTCCTCTGCTTCCTGTCATGCTGCATGCTTAGTGTTGTTGCTTCTAAGTGCATGCTAGGGAAAAAAAAAAACAGGAACAAGAAGATGAGAGGACCACGAGATCAGGGAGGGAGAGGGCAGTGCAGGGCTCAGGTGCTAGCTGGCTCAGAAGATGGGTCCTCTAACCTGGTGGACTCTTGTTTTCCTATTCAGCATGTCCTCAATTTGGGAACAGGATGTGCAGGAAGTAAAGTCTTTTCCTTCACTTTGGGGTGGGGAGATATTAAGAGGCCAAAGTGCTGAGCCTCACCATGAATCAAATTATATTTTGAAGTCTTAGTGTTATGAATCACCATCATGTGTACTACACATTCACAATTTAAAAAAATTCTAATATCTGTTCCCTAACTTGATGCTAAAAACAACCTGGAATTAGACAAGACAGATATTATTCTTCCCAGTTTACAGATGAAGAAACTGAGACCCAAAAGGAGGCGGAGACTTGTCCGTGGTCGCACAGAGTCACATGTAGAAACAGCAAGGGCAATCTCCCTGGCCCACCTCACTGGGTGGGCTCTCCTCTAGAACAGCTGCTGCTTCCTAGGTCTGGTCACATGGATGTGAGAAAGAAAAGATTGTCTGAAAGGGCAAGGGGAGGCTTCCTGGAGGACTGGAGCTGGCACTTGAAGATGAAGAGAGACAATAGAGAGGAGTATCCTAAGCAAAGGACAGCTGGAGCAAAGGCATGAGTGGGGCTGGAAGGTCATGGGAGGATGGGCCAAAGGCTCGTTCCCAACCACTCCTATGCTTGGGGGTGAGTGCCGACGGTAAAACCCTCTCAAAATGTTCAAGCTGCACTTTAGCTAAGCATCCTGATCTCAGCTTATCCCTGATGCCATATGCCCTTCATTGACATTGTCATCCCATCAGGGTGGGGGAGGAAGGAAAGAACAAAGATAGTGCAGTCAGACAAAACTGGGCTTGAATGCTTGACTGCAAGGCCTGTCTCACCTCCCTGAGACTCAGTTTCCCCCCTTGAATAATGGGATAGTAATAGCTGGACTTGCTGAGTTTTGTGCAGATTAGAGAAGGAAATGCATGTGAGGTCCATGCCACATAGTAGGTGATGGACACCTCTCAGTTCCCTTTCTTTCCTTCCTGGCTCTTCTGTGGGCAGGCAAGAGATGACGCCATGCTCTGTACTCCCCAAGAAACTTGGAACACAGCAGAGCGACATGCAAACAGGATGGCAGCCTGAGAAGGCCAGGCCTGCCTTCCTCCCTGTCGGGGCTGCATGTCACACTTCTCAGAGGAGAATCTCCTCTGACACTCCTCTCCTCTGAACACTGAGGCTAATTTCTTCCTAAGTGAAGGCCTTGGCAGCTGAGCCTCCACATGTGGTGGACTCCCTTGTTTGCTGTCAGAACAGAGCCCTGTACTCCGTTCAGATGCCATGCATTGTAATTGTCCGAGCAGCCTTTTGTTTGCCCACCATCCCAGAAGACGAGTACAAGGTGCACCCTGAATGAGACACTGTCAGACAAGCCTGGATATGCTGAGAAACTTGCTTTGGCTTCAGGGACTACCCCTGAAGCCTTGTCCCAAATCACTGGATTTGGGGAGGCTAAAATAAAGGGACCCGATCAGCAATGTGCTGGTATTTGGTAGACTCCACTGCCCATGAGACTATGCTGGGCACTTCCTGATTGAGGCACAGGTAGCTGACAGAGCAATGAGAGCCTCAGTTTGGATAACTGAAGAAGAAGTCCCTGAGATAAGGATTTGAGTGCAAGACATTATTTGGAAAGTGGAAACACCAGGAGGGAGTGGGAAATAAGACAGTAAAGGAAAGGGAGATGGTCAAGGGCATGTTATTGAGAAGGTTACCTTTGTGGGCAACTGAGGATCAGTCTTGCTGGGGACTCTAGGAGATAGTGTAGAATATGTAGGGGCAATGGGGGCCAGGGTGACTTACCCACAAATTCATGCAGTTCCTGGCTGAAGGCAGCCGGGTGGGAGAGTGAGGTGTTTACATTCCTTGGCACCTCCGACCTGCCATGCATGGGGACAGAGTGGGCTGCAATCGTCAGAGAGTGACCTCAGGCCAACCTGACCAGGGATGCCAGGTCAGCTCGCTTTGAGGTGGGCTGACAGCACAGGGCAGCAAGCAGCACTTGCTACAGAGAGAGACATGTGACACATACACAAAAGTGATGCTAGTCAGACAGTCACTAATTGAGTACCTACTATGTGCCAAGTACTTTATTTTCTTACAGAATCTCTATAGGCCAGTTATTATTGTCTCTATTCTATGGAGAATGGAAACTGAGGTTCTGAGAGGGCCTATGTCATCCCCGGGGTCTCAGAGCATTAAGTAGCCATGCCAGCAGGCAAACCCCTCTGCCTGCTTCCAAAGCCTGGGTCTTTACAGGGCTCCTCATAAGACAGGATAGAACTGAAAGAGGGCTACCACATGCCAGGACAATCCATCAGGCTGTAGATAGGTGAAGGAATCACAGGCACCTCCTGGAGTCAGGCTTGAGAGACAGGAGAACCCTTGGATATGGAGACACTGCTGTTGAAAGAGTGTGGTCAGTGGCAGACCTCCCAACATACTACCACCAATGGGAGCTAAATGGATGACATTTTTAAGGTGGGAAGAGGCAATTCTAGGACTCTTGATGGGTTTGGGACCAGCTAGACCTAGGTTTGGACACTGCTCTCCTTCCTACTGATTTACTCCATGAGCTTGAGCCAGTTATTGGACTTTTCAAGCCTGAACATTCTCAACTGTAAAATAGGGATAATATTACCTTATGGGAGCATTGTGAGGTTGAGATGGTGTGGAACACATGAGGTACCTGGTGCAGAGCCGGACATGTAGTAGGTGGGATGTGAGGCCAAGAAATCCTGCTTGGTTCCAGGTCCTGCTCCGACTTTATCTGTGCTCTTGTGCAAGATTTGTTCCTCTCTGAGCCCTAGTTTCTCCGCCTATGAAATGGAGATCAGAACCCCAACTCCCAGAACACACGGCTGCAGTGAGATAGACAGAGCCAAAGCACCAGAAATGCCCCAGGGATCCAGCCCTCCAGCCTAACAGTGGAGGAACTCAGGATGGGGAGCAGAGGTGCCCGTTCTGATCTGGTCTCGGCTTCCAACACACCAGGTAGCCCTGGGCAATTTCCTTTTTCTTTAGATCGAAATGACGGTGTTGGCTGAGACGATCTCTGAGGGCTCTGGGATACTGACTTCTCCCCACCCCTTATTGATTGTACCCCTCTGGCCTTTCTCTCCCCATCTCCTGGTCATGGGCTTGTGCTGTGGTTGGTCATTGCCTACCTCCATTGGCTCCAGTCTCCCTGCTGCTTCTCAGTGGTTCCCTGAACCCCACTGATCTGCTCTTGGACAGACCCCAAGCCTGATAGCCATTCTCAGTGCCCATGGCCCAGCTGAGGTCACCCCCAAGCCAGGGCCTGTCTATGTGTGTCTGGAGGCAGAGCTTACATGTTGCAGGTCACCAGGGGCAGGGATGTAGGAGAGGGGGAACACGGACCACAGCGCAGGCTCTTCCAGGCTTAGTCCAGCCCTAGGAGTCTTTCTGTGTCAGGGAGTCATTCAGTAAATGCCTTAGAGCTTGGTCTGAAGTCAGGCTGAGGGGTCGAGGGTGTGACAAGGGTCAGGCTCAGTAAACTGGACACACCATTTCTTTCCCTAATATTCAGCCATCCTTTCCAACAGACCAGCAAGGTCTTAGCCCCTCACATCAACCCAGGCCTCAGGACACTTGCCCACACCCAGTAAAGTGATTTTGAGCTTCATGTCTAGAGGGGTTTCTAGAGGGGTTTTGTTCCTTTACTTTGGGTGTGTCTCAAGAGCCAGAACTAGTGGGGCAGGTGAATGATTACATGGTATGAGTTCACAGATACCAGAGATGCTGCTAGAAACCTCCAAATGCTCCTTCTATCTGTCTTATCAATACTGAAATCTCAGTTAGAGGTTCATCCACTTGGATTAGGTTTTGGAGCAGTAGAAAAAACACTGGGCTATGAGCAGATGAGGAGCCGAGGCTCATCTTTGCCTCCTAATTGCAGTTGCATTACTGCACTTCTCTGAGCCTCAGTTTCCCTATATTTAAAGTGGGAATAATGCCCACCTTCCAGAGTTGCTATCAAGAGTAAGAGACACAGTATATAAAGCACTGGCACCTGGCAGAGGCTCCATAAACAAGCCTTCCTTCCCATTCAGCAGGAAGAACAAAGTGGATTTGGATGACGCCATGCTGGAAGTCACCACCAGGTGACAGCACAAGGCATTTGTTCTTTGTTGGCTCCTAATAAGGATGCACTTTAGTGATGTGTGAGATGAACCCAGGCAGTGGTGAGTGCCCTGGCCCTGCAGGTTAGTGGGTTAAGGCTGGCAGCTTCCTGTCCTGCTTGTGAAGAGCAGCTGAGTCCTCTATTGGTGGGATGTGACACCTAGAGAACATGACCCGAATTTCCCAGGGGATATAGATAAATGGCCGCTTCGCCCCTGCCCTCAAGGAGTCTCTGGTCTGCGGAGGGAGGCAGAAGTGTATACAGATAGGGAATAGATGGGAGGCACGTTCTGATGAAGGGGCGCACAGAGGCTGTGTCAGCACAGTGAGGGACACCCACCCTGCAGTCAGCAAGGGCTTCTCAGGGAGGGGGTCAAGCAGAAGGACATCAGGGTCCCCTGGTGGTGACTAAGGTTTCACAAGGGCTGCCTGTGATTCTGTGGACTCAGAACACAACACCCTCTCCCTTTTCACTACTGCTCAGGCTATATAGGGAGCCCATGCTCCTCTAGTATCTATCAGTTCCCCCATTCTCTCACATCCTCACCCCAGAGAAGCCTGATCTTCCAACAGACATGGAGTGAGGCCTCTCCCAGGAACAATTCCTATCCCCTCAGTCCTGTTCCCAGCTTCACAAGTAAGCAAGGCCTTGGTGGTTCTTCCTGCTTGGTGATCACAAGCCCTTTTGTAAAGGAAAAGACCCTGGGCAAGGAATCTAAGGTCCCTGCAACCACATTCTAAGCCCTGTCCTTCCACTGTCCAGCTGTGACCTTGGACTCGCTTCCCATGTTGTACATCCAGGTTTACCTAGAAGGTCCTAAGAAAGCTCCCAGTTTTAACATCTAACACCCATAGATTCTTCCTGATCCTAGAGCCACCTTGGGAAGGTCACCAGCTTGACACTGTGGAAGGAGAATATGGATCCTTCCAGGATCGAAGGAGGTAACAAATGTACCAGTGCTTTGAAAGCTTGTGTATCCCCCTGATGATGTTTACACTGTGCTCTTAGAAGCAAGTGGCATACAATTCTCCGCTGTGTCCTCCACAGAGCCTGGACGGGCACCCAACACCTGGCTATATGAGGAAGAAGATGCATAGGAAGAGATGGAAACCATTTTTATTTTTTTTTAAATGTTTATTTATTTTTGAAAGTGTGAGTGGGGGAGGGTCGGGGGGGTGGGAGGCGCAGAAGACCCAAAGCAGGCTCTGTGCTGATAGCAGACAGCCTGATGCAGAGTCAAACTCACAAACCGCGAGATCATGACCTGAGCTGAAGTGGGACGCCTAACTGACTGAGCCACCCAGGCTACCCGGAAACCATTTTCTAATACCTGTCCAGTGGTCCTGGGGTAGAAGGAGCACCTTTGTTCTATGGGGCCTCAGAGGGCAGAGCCTGGGCCAGTGTGGGCAAGCCTGCCAGGAGACGGGTTTCTGCCCCAAATGAGGAGGTGTTTCAGCTAGGGATATCTAGAGATGACCCTCCAAGGGGCACCTGGCTGGTTCAGTTGGTAAACATGTGGCTCTTGATCTTGGGGTCATGGGTTCGAGCCCCATATTGGGTGTAGATATTACTTAAGGAAATAAAAAAAAAAAAATAGATGAACTCCAAAAGTAGAAGCCTTGCTGGCAATGATGGGCATCTTGGCCAGGGTCTAGGCCAGCCCTTCCCAAACCTGGCTGTGTATGACAAGAGTCATGTTTAGAAACTGAACTCTGAAGGTCTTTGAAGACCCTCAGGGATGTGGCTTACAACTTGGTATTTTCATAGATTGAGGTGCTTAAAATGGGATCCACCTGCTGGGTTTGGCTGCCTCCTGAATCTCTCTCTTTGGGGCCTGCGCTTCTCCCCCACTCCTGCCTTCTTTCTGGCACCGGGACAAAGCTGTAACTGCTGTCTTCTGGGTCCCAAACCTCCTTCCGTTCTGAAATACAACTGGTTAAAGAGAAGGGGGTGGGGAAAGGTGTAAGTCAGATGCATTTGAAGGAAAGCAGCTTTGAAGTCCTGAGGCCATTATGTTAATGGCATTACTCAATTTCTGGAAGCAATCCTGATTAAATATTCATTGGCTTTGATTATACTGAAATTAGGGCTAAAGCGTGAAGTCAAATTGAGGGGAGTAATGGCAGTGTAAATAATGCATGGCCTCTAAATTGAAAACACCAGCTTGTGCGGCCCCAGCTCTCCCCCCACCCCCACCCTGCTTGTCACTGTGCCATTTGTTTAGAAGGTGATTAGTCCAACGAGGGCATCTCTTACCAGCTGGGGATCCAGAATTGGAAGGATCATAGCACCCTGTGTCTCTGGGAATGTGGGAGATGAAACGGACACCTTGGAGCAGGGGGTTTTCTGCAGGTCAGGAACCTGGAAGCTGGGAATTTTGGTGAAGCCACCCCATTGTGGAGTCCTGTATCCCCTGAGTGATATAGTCTCAGACTCAGAATAATAGAATCTCCCATTGCTGAATCTTAGGCAGTGGAATCTTCAAACAGAAAAGAGGAAGTGGGGTGGGGGAGAGAAGCAGGTATGTGCAAGAGACAGTTGTGGGAACCCAGAAAAGAACTTTGGCTGAGTAGAGGGTGAGGTTGGTTATAGGAGGGCAGGCTGGCTGGGGCAGGAGAGGGCCCTCAGTGAGGTTTCAAGGCACTTGGCCTAATGACGTCTTACCCTCCACGGGTCTCCTGATGCCTGGCCCAGAGCGCAGGCTAATGACGTTGGCAGAATAGGTGGATGACTGAGTGCCTAAGCATGGCACTGAGAAGGAGGAGGCAACCCTCCCCATTGCCTAGAGGAAACCACCACTCAGACACATAAAGGTTCATCACAAGAGCTAGGTCCCCATCACTGTGACCGCACACTTACTACTTGCTGGGCACTGGGCACAGTGTCTTGGTTTATTTTTCCCAACAATCTTATACGGAAGGGACGATTATTATCCCCATTTTATAATCAAGAAGAGCAACACAAATTCATTTGCACATATAGCTAAAGACATTAAGTTCCCCCCCTCCAACACACAGCTAGTTATGTAAAGCTAGAATCCAAACCCGTGTTTATTTCTGAAGCCACTTTAAAAAACCTTCTCAGTGGTTCTGCACCTCCAGTGGTAGATATTTGTATACAAGTATTCCTATTCGGTCACCTCTCACCCCATCCTTTCCTGCCACTCCTCACTGCTCTAGGATCCTTGAAAGAGGCTGGGCTCACTCACTGTGTGCCAGCCATGGTTAGGAGGAACAATGCACACACTTCAGCATATAATGAACCCTCAGGACCCCGAGAGCCCTGAAGGAGTGAGCCACCACACCCCAAACCACAGGCTCTACTTTTTTTTTTTTTTAATTGAGTAGGAGTTCCATTACCTGGGGATAAACGCCGTTTGGGGACAGAGCTGGTACGGTGGCACAGCAGAAGAGCTTGCGTGCCCAGGGACTAGGGGAGGCCGGTTAGGTCTCTGCGGGTCAGGGTGAGTTGGAGAGGAAGCCGCAGCCAGATCCTTGCAACCTCAAGGCCCCAGTGGACGCTACAGGGCACCCAGTAGGAGAGCTCCGTTCAGCAGGCTGCGTCTCACTCTCTGTCCACAGAAAACCTGAAGTCACAAGAGGAGCCTCCGCTTTTCAGTTTTCCCGTGGACTTGGAAGGAAGTTTCTGTTTTGTGTTGTGGAGTCTGCGGCTGATCTGTTAAGATAACAGAAATTGATTTCACCAGGCTTACTCTTGGAGGCTTCTCAAGGAAGCTGGGCTGCTGAGTGCAAAAGCTGTGCCGGCTAGAGCGCCACCTTGTGGCGAGACACAGGGCCGGGGCTAGGAGATCCTCCTGTTGTTGCCGGAGGTGGATCGAACCCTGAAGTCTGAAATAAGTGTGTACATCTCTACATGTGCACGTGCCATCATGGAATCTGCTTCTGTGAAGCAGGACATGGACTCTGTGACAGGGAAAGCATGCTGGCCAGAGTCGAGGACCCTGGGACGGATTCCCAATTCTTTCCCCCACCATGTTGAGCAATCTTGAGCAAGTACTCTAACCTCTGGGTTAGCCCAGTTTCCTCTCTGTCAGGTAAAGGGTGAGTTTGATTAAATATCTTTCCCGTGCAAATAATATATAGACACACTCCCTTCTCCAGGAAATACTCCTTGGGTGCTTAATCTATGCCCAGCCAGGTCCTGGGCCACAGAGGTTCCGGTGGCTGGCTGGAGACATGAAATGAACAGCCAGATTAGGGTTAGCATTTGTGCCTTAACAGGAACAAAGAGTTTGGAAAGGGCAAAGACATGAGTGTGTAAGTACCTCTCCTGAGCTGTATCAACAGTGTGAGCTCTGAAGCCACAGGCTTGGGTTGAATGCTGCTGTATCTTCCTTTCACGAGCTCGGTGATCAAGCAAGCACAGGCTAACGAGAGCTCTTACCCACTAGGGTTGTTGAGAGGATGAATGAGGTAATTCAGGGAAGAACCTATCACAGCACCTGGCACACAGTAAGTTTCAATAAGCCCCAGCTGTTACCGGACTATCGCAGGATTCCTACCCAGAGCCTTACAATTGCCTCCATCCCGTGTGAGAAGACAGAGGAGGAAGGAGGGAGGGAGAAAGCCCAAAGAGGTGGTCACTAGCCTGTATAGATACCCACAACATGCTGGGCACCATAACAGGCACCAGCCCATTTGACTTCCTGAATCTCCCCATGAGGCAAGTAGGGTCACCTGTACAGACAAGCCAAGTGCAGCTAAAGCCCTGACCTGCCAAAGATCACAGTCCTCATAGGGGTACAGCCTGGGTTGGGATCCAATTCTGCCAGAATGGGGACCAGGGCTGTAGTTGTATTTACAAACACTGTGTTTGCCCCCCTTCTGTTTCCTCGGGGGGTGGCCAGCCCACGCTCCCTCTCGGAGACTCCTTCCACCGCCTGAGCTGCTCTCTGTGTGGGTGACTCGACAGACAGCCTCACAGAGCCTTTCCAGCTCCCCCAGCCGTACCTGCAGGTCCCAGTGGGAGGCTGGGATGGCAGACTTCCAACGCTCCCCAACACACCGCCCCCGGTCTGGGGCTGGAATCTGTCAGTGCCTCTTTAGAGCTCACAATTAACCGGACTCCTGGCTAGATTCTGTTTGTTTCCCTCTTTCTGAAATTACCATCCATTGCCATTAGTTGATGCGTGATGTAGCATCAGGGACTTGCCGAGGAGTCTGTCACCCTCTCCCTGTCACTCTACCACCTCTCTTCTCTCTCCCTCTTAGACCTTTAATGACTGGAGGGAACAGTCTGATTTAAAAAATCTTTAGAGAGGCTCCTGGGTGGCTCAGTCGGCTGAGCGTCTGACTCTTGATTTCGGCTCAGGTCGTGATCCCAGGGCTATGGGATTGAGCCCCACATTGGACTCTGTGCTGAGTGTGGAGCTTGCTTGGGATTCTCTCTCTCTCTCTCTCTCTCTCTCTCTCTCTCTCTCTCTCTCTCCCCAGAGCACGAGCAGGGGAGGTGCAGAGAGAGGGAGACACAGAATCTGAAACAGGCTCCAGGCCCTGAGCTGTCAGCACAGAGCCCAATGCAGGGCTCGAACTCACGAACTGTGAGATCATGACCTGAGCCGAAGTCGGTCACTTAACTGACTGAGCCACCCAGGCGCCCCTGAAAAAAATATATGTTAAATAAAACTTAGGTCTTCACAGAAATTAATAGAAGGGAGAAATCGGGGCGGACTCTAAGATGGGGTGGACTCTAAAAAGGAGGAAACTCCCAGTTTGGGCAGGGTGGGAGGCTCAGGCCTGGCAGAGGATGAGAGAGGGCCAGCAAGAGACACAGCAAGAGCAGAGGCCTGCTCAGGTCCAGGGAGGAGCCCTGTGCACTCGCCTTCCAGGTAGGGCTGGCATCCTGGCGGGAGCAGGGAGGTCGGAGGTCAATGCTGGCTTGGCTGTGTGACCGAGGGCAGCTGTCTTCTGTTCCGCGGCTATTTTGCAGGGTGATATAAAGATATGAATGCACAATGAGCGGGAGGGTGTTTGGTACACCATCCAGGGCCATGTGAGTTGTAAGGGTGGCCATGGCCACTGGAATAGGACTGTGTAGAACAAAGGAGGGGCAACCCCGTGACCTTCACCCTCAACTTGCACCTCACGTGACCCCCAACCCCATCCAGGCCAGTGACCCCCGACGGCAGAGCCTTCTCATTCTCAATGTTCTACCTTTGTTTGTAATTGTTACTTCTGTGTGTAAAGCCTTCCACCTCCACTCTGCCTTGCCGAATGCCCTCCCCTTCTCAAGGACTCCTTCCTGAAAGCCTTCCCTGATGACTTTAATGCTCTGCTGTCCACCACACAGCCACAAGCCACACCTGAGCACTTACAATGCAGTCTGTCTGAGATGTGCTGTGCGTGTGAGATACACAGCTGGATGTCAGACTCAGTATAAAAAGTAACATAAATAGCTCATTCATACAATTTGTCCTATCAATTACATGCTGAAATAATATTTTAGATACTTGAGTAAAATAAAATGTCATTAAAATTAACTTCACCTCTTTCTTTTACTTTTTTAATGTGACTATTAGAGAATTTAGACTCACACATGTGACTCACACCTGTGGCATGCGTTACACTTCTGTTGGTTAGTCTGAGTCTGCCTTGAACCACTTAACTCGCTCTCCCTCATGCCAGGATTGATTTCACCACTTGACAAGGTTCAAGTGATGCTTTGCGATGTATTGCCCAATGTATTTCATGTGTATAGAGTAACTTCTTAAAGGTGACCTGCCTTGTCAGACCCTTTAGCCAAACTACCCTGTCTCTGGCAATCGGTTTTCTCACCTGGAAAAAGGGGGCTTGAATTCACTGGTCTCTAATGGTCCTTCTTTCTCAGACATTTGGTGACTTACTAATGAATCCTGACCTTTCCCTGTTTTAATGTGAAGACTTGGGGAAGTCATCCCATCCTTCCATGCCACCATTGTTGCATCTATTCTATAAATGAGCTGAGACTGTCTGCACACCCCCTTCCCTGTAATCAAAGTGGTTCTGAGAATCAAAGGAATTCATGGACTAAGCATGGTCTCTGGCTCCTAACACTCAAGTCCAATGGAAGCAGCACATATCTCTGAGGTGGGGGCCAGGGTGGGCCCTGACCTGCTCTGTGTGTTTAACAAATACGTAGTCATTAACTTAGCAAATCTTTGCACCAGGCTGGCACCACATGCCAGGCTCCAAGGCTCGTGGACGGACCTGCCACGCTCTGGCCCGTGAGGTGCTAATGGTGCAAGGGGGACACTCCAAGTAACAGCGGAGCATTCTAACGGTGCATTCCATGCAGACACAGAGGGAGGAGGGGGGGCACAGGACATTCCAGATCAGATATAGCCTTTCCTCCACAACAGGAGCCATCCTTACCAAAGAAAGATCTGATCAGCCCTACCAGCCCTCAGATCACAGGCAGCCTCATCTCAACACACACAGTAGCTTTCGGGCAAAAAAAAAAAAAAAGACTTTTTAACATGTTGTAATGAATTCCCTTTCTCAGACAGGAGTGCCCATTTCCTGGCTGATAGGAGTTTTGGCTCCCCTCTTCTTCGTAAGAAGATTGCCATGAGATTGCCCCAGTCCTAGTCCCTGAGAAATATTTATTTTTAAGAAATATTTAATAAATACTCCTTTTAGGAAGAGAAGAAGGAAAGAACAGAGGAAAGAAGGAAGGAAATGAGAGAGGGAGGAAGAGAAGATGGAAGGAAGGAAGTAGAGAAGGGAGGAGTCTTTGGGATTAAGGTGAACTAGAGGAGCTTCCCAGTCGTGGTATCCTCTCTCTCTGCTGTGTATTGTAGCTGTCTGGGCCCAGATCCCTCTCCAGTTATATATTGCCAGCTTGCCTTGTATAAGGACCCCATGCCAAGTGGAAGATTCCCACGTTTCTGAATGGGGATCCTGCCTTGATGTCATAGATCCCAGTGGATCCTAGACATCCACCGCCTGATGGGGGCAGGGCTGGGCCTGAGGCTCAAACACGGAAACTTTCACTTTGATCCTCATTGCCATCATTCATGTCCCCTCTGTCTTTACAGATGCACAGATTCTCCCTCCCTTTGTGTCTCTATCCCTTAACAATAGCAGAGTGATGCCTTTAGCATCTCTTATTTGGATCTCTAGTGCTCTTCCTGGACCCACAGGGCCTCTTGGATCAGATTATTCCTCACCCCAGGGCCTCCTTTATCCCTTCTGGTCCAAAGCTGAGATGGCTTCCTCAATCCCAGGAATGCAATCTATGTCATCATCTGTTTAAGGCACTGGAAGCTTCTCAGCACCGCTCAGGCCTCTCCTGCAGTATAACTAAGGGAATGGGCTTGTCTTCTAATACTGGGGGAATCTGGGTCCTTGGAGACACAGTCATTTCTGGGCTGGTAGAATCTGTTCTGATTGCATAGAGCATCCCCCCACCCCCATCCCAGCAACACTCAGCAATGAGTATTTGAATGAATGGCTCTAAAATGAATGAAGAAATGAAGTGGCATTAGAGCTAATCCTCGAAGACCAACAAGACATGGCAAAGCAGAGAAGAGGAAGGCATTCTGCACCCAGGATGGTTCAGAAAGCATGGACACAGAGAGGGCCATGAGGAAGCCAGGAGCACAGGAAGCAGGAGGGAGGGAAGGCCCCAGGGCTCAGGTGGGCATGAGACCAGAGGGAATGCCAAGGCCCACACCCCAGGAGGACCAGCCAGGTGAGGGCTCCTCAGGTCCATTTTGGCCAAACACCTGGACTTCCTCCTGATCCTCTGAGCCACCTGTGAATGCAGCCACCAGTATGAATGTCTCCCTCTCTTCCTTTCTTCCTTCCACAAGTGTCCTTTCAGCACCTGCTCTTCTAAGTCTGGGGGTTACAGCAGTGAGTAAAATGGCAAAGTTGCTGTCTTTATGAAACCTACATGCCAATGGGAGAAAAGAAATATATACACATCAGGGGGTGAGGAGTGCTACGGGGAAGAAGGACACACACACAGACAAGGAAATAGGTGTCGGGGAGGACTGCTGTTCTGTAGAGGACTCCCCTGTGATGGGACACATGAGCAGAGATTCAGGGAAGCCTGCTAGCCCCACAGGAGTGTCAGCAGCAGCAGGGTCCAAAAAGTGGGGAGTGCTGGCCTGCCTCTGGCCGTACCCCACAACTCATCACCTGTGATGGAGCTGTGAAACTCTGTGAGCACAGAGGCAGCAGAAGCACTAGGGCCCCTATTTCACAGGAGGATTGTGATGCTCAGAGAGGTGAAGAAGTAGACTCAAGGTCATTCAGATGCTAATGAGCAGTTCTGGGCTTCAGACTCCCACCTGTGGGCTTTTCCATGACAGCCTGACCATCCTCACGCGAGATCCCAGCACCAGACCAGAGAATCTCATTCTCATGGACAGCCTCTTCCCACTGCCTCCCTCCATCAAGGCTGGGGTGGTGTCAGCCCGGGGTGCAGCCTGCAGTGCAGACTCCTCACCTGCTGACAGGAGAGCCCGTGGGGGTGCTTTCTTCTCCACCTCTCCTCTCCAGTGAGCCGTGCTGCTCCGTCCCAGCCTGACAGTCTCTGGACACCCAGTTAAATTTGTAGTTGAAGCCAATGGTTTGGCAGCTTCCCCTGGCTTTTCTCCCGCTCCACGCACCTTCGGTGCTGTCTCTCACCTCCAAATTTGCTTGCTTCTCTGCCTTGGCTGCATCTGCCCATGTGTCTGTCTCCCTCTCCCTGGGGGTCTTCTGACCTCTATCTGCTCCTCACTTGATTCCTCCCTGACCTTCCCTCCATGACCCACATTTCCCTGTCCCTTCTCTGTTGGACCCCCATGAGTTCCAACCACCCTCTCTCCTCGTGCCCCTGAGTACTGTCTAATGCTGACATGACTCCCAGCCAAGCCTGCTGGGAGTGCACACACACACACACACACACACACGTGAGCTTGCCAACTGCAGGCAATGAGGGGCTGTCCTCCGTCCTTATGCACACTCAGGGTGGCCTTGGAGCAGAGCCTGAGCATTGACGAGGCCCTCAGAGGTGGCTGAGGTGGTTGTATAGCTAGATGAAGATACTGTAGCTCAGAGAGTGGAGATGACTCTATCAAGGTCAAGTAACCCTTTGGTGGCAAAGCTTGGTGTCTCTGGAGGCCATGCCGACCAGACGGTGCCTGCTAGCAAGTCCCCACCCTATGTCATAGCCCATGGGGTTCTTTGTACCCCAGCAGTAAGTGCTATTAGTTTTCTACTCCTTGTGGTTGCAAGGGGTGGAGGATGAGCCCTCCTGCCCACATGGAGCCCGTGGCATCTTGTTCTGACAAGGCTGGGAGATGATGGGTTTGGGAGTCATAGACTCCCAGAATTTTGCAGGCAGGAATATCGTGGTAAAAGTTCTTTCCCTCTCCTCTCATATTCAAGGTAGGAAGTCAGACCCAAAGAGTGAGTTACAGTCAGATGAAATAGTAAAACCAGCTCCTTAAGGTTTTCAGGGCTCCATGGCTAAGGACAGAAAAGTGTACCAAGCCCATGGACTTTTTTTTTTTTTTTTTTTTGCTTTAAAGTAAAAGAAAAACTAGTTTGCATGAGTTAGAAATTTCACATAAAACTCAAGATCCCCAGTATCTCTTGAAAAATTATATGAAAGGATCATAGAACTTGGGGCCTAATTCCTACACTGCAATAAACTGGCAGTTGCTGAGGACGGCTGTCCCCTTTAGATAGGGCAAGCACCGTGGGCTCTCCCATAGCCCATCTGCACATGTCTGCTTAAATCATCTGTGAACCTTCCCGGCCTCAGTAGGCCTTTGCATTCAGAACTCCTCACACACAGTGTCTTCATGTACACCAGGAATGAAGGCAGGACACGAACCGGGTCCCCTGATTCCCTATGTCTTCTACCATGCCAGGCTTCTACTGAGAGAACATTCAGAAAGAAGTCTATATTGATTCTGTCCCACTTAGGTTCCCTATACTCTGAAGCAGCTGTTCTTAGATTCTCTCTTTTCCTTATTTTGTCAATTGATAAATTCCCCAAGGTCCTTTTCTGATAGCTGTTGTTTCATAAGCACAAAGAAATCTCTGTTCTTTGATTAGCTGTGGCATCTGATGGCCTTTTGGGCTGCCATCTTGAAGCTATTAGATAGATGCTGCCTTTTTGCAATGCTAGGCTTAAGTGCTACTTGAGTTAAGGTACTTGCTTGCTCCTTCCTCCAGGACCAATGGAGAGCCAAATAAGCAGGGTATTTCCCTGAACCCCACTTGATCCTCATATTATCAACCACTTATGTTACAAACCACAGTTGAAGGAAAGCTTAGTCTGATGTCCAAGTCAAAAGTCAGCCCTGGTATCAGCTGCGTCTGGGGTCAGAACTCAGCCTGAGGCCATGGGCAGGCAAGTGCTTCAATTCTTTCTTTGACTTTGCCTTCCTTTCCTCTTCTCTCCCTTCCACTTTGGACTATTCACTGATGTAGGCCTCCTGGCAAGTCTTCTCCTGACCAGTGTCTAGACCCACACAGACTTGGCCCGGTAGCAGGAGCCAATCCCAGTAAGGGATCCATGAGGTCTGAGAGCACTTTGCAGTCATCCACACATATTGGACACAACCCATGAGTCTTCAACTATAGTCATAATGACAACCCTTTGGCAGGGAAAGACAATCTTCCCCATCACTAATCCCATTCAGGATATGGAGACTAGGTCTCTGAAACTGCCCACCTAGTGGTCTAGGCAGCCAGATTCTTGAGTGCCTACAGAGCCAGAGAAATGATTTTTCTCTGGGCACATTTTCTGGGGGCACTACAGAAAGTCACATGACTTCAAAGGAGTGCTTACTTACTCAGTTTTCAAAATGTTGCCTCAAAACTGGAAGGATGGATTAGACCATCTTCCTCATCCACCCTCCCCCATGTAAAATAGTTACATCCAGTGTGGTTTTGGTATATCAGCTGTTGACTGTATGCAGTTACAGAGCTAATGCTCAGTGGCTCATCAATAAACTCTGACCTCACCCTCTGAGCAGTGGTTCAAGTGACAGCTTAATGTTTTTACTTATTTGTAGAGCCAGATGACCTAGAATTATGTAGGCCCTCAGGGACAGCAGATCCGGCCCTCCCCAGCCTCTCTGTGAGGCCCAGCCTGGCACACACCCTTCCCTGGATGAGTGTTGCTGGAAAGAGATTTTTTTTTTTTTGGACAGCCTTATTGTTGTGCTTTTTGCCTCATCCCCGATACTTCCTCTTGTCCTGATTGTGAGTCAGCTTGGATGGTGGGGAGAAGCCAGAAGTCCACTGTGATTTAGAAGGAGGCCGCTCATGGATTGCACATTGTGAGCTATAGGACACTGGGCTCCCAGTCTCCTATGACCCTAATTGAAGGCTGAGGGGGCCCATGCCCTGGTCCTCTCTGTCAGATTCCTAGAAGGGCATGGTGTCTGTATCAGAATGGGACTCTGATGGGAAAGAAATAGAGCTCTCAGACCTTGGAGTGAGTCCTCTGGCATGACTTCACACGAAGCCATGGGGAAGGCGGGGGCAGGAGGGGAAACTTGGTGAGCTGGAGCAGTGCATGGAATCATTTGGGACTTTGTGGGATGCCTGCATGGAAAGTAGTCACCTCTTCTGTCAGAGGTGTCCTCATTCCTCTTTTGTAGGCAGGATACTGAAGCTGAGCGACGTGACCATGGTTTCACTGAAATGGCAGAGCTGGGACTTGGACCCACAGCCTGTGTGTCGAAACTGCTCTTTCTAGTGCTCTGTACTTTAGGTCTCAGTTTAACAGCATCCCTTGGGGAAGATGACATCGCTTTGCCTGGAAGTAATGGTTCCTCCATCGGCAAGGCGCTTTGTACTTTCTCGAACCTGTCACATGTGTTGCCTTGCTGGGTTTCCCAGCAGCTCTGTTCAATGACGTGGACAAAGGTTGTGATGCCCATTTCCTATGTGATAAAACCGAGTTTCAGAAGGGTTACTGGCCAGGTCCAACTTTGCACAGCAGAACAGGGAAGGGAGATAACATGTGTCATATATACTCAGTAAATGCCAGGGTCGTCATCCTGTTATCTTCTTGGAGACATGCCTGCATTAACAACCTGTGAGTCAAACATACTATTTTCCTCTTCCACAGATGAGGAAAACTGAAGCAGTCTTTTCCCAAAGTCAGGGTCAAAGAGCCAAGGGAAGGAGGCTGCACCAAACCTTCTGTCATAGTCACACATGGCGGTCCTGAGATGTGAGCTTGGGATGCCTGCAAGGCGGCTTCTCTGAGGCCTCTTTCCTGGGCTTGTGGATGGCCGCCTTCACTCTGTCCTTGTGTGGTCTTCCCTCTGAGCAAGGCTGTGTCTTAATCTCCTCTTCCTATAACAAACACCAGTCACTTTGGATTATGGCCCACTCATAAGACCTCATTGTGTCTTCACTTCCTCCTTAAAGACCCTGACTCCAAATACAGTCAGATTCTGAGGTCCTGGGAATGAGGACTCCACCATATGAATTCTGGACATAATTCAGCTCGCACACACCCTTGTGGCCTACATCTCTTCACACAGTTAACCCTATCTCTTACAGACTTGCATGAGCAGGGAAGGAACTCTCCCCTCGAGGCCCCACTCAGAACTGAGAGTGCCTGTTCCCAGACTGGGCCTACTGTTTTGAGATTATCGGGAGCCCTGGAGGTGGGGAGTGGAAATCTGGAAGATCAGTTGTCAGCCCGGGCTGATTGTGTCAAGGATTTGGGAGGTCACCTCCACCCCAGCCTCCCTCGCAGAGCTTTCCCTGAGGAAACCTGTGTCCTGACATCCTGCACTGCTGAATGCTCTGGAGCCCTGTGGCACTGGCTCCTTGGATGGGGCAGGAACTCGACAGTGCCCCTGGGGGGCAGGGACAAGGGAGGCTGAGGCTCAGTGGCTGTGAGTCAAAAACTAGAGAACAGGAAGAGGGACTCTAGGCACCACTGGGGACACTGGCTTGGAGGACAGCAGCCTTCTCACACATACAAGGGAGGACTTCACACACTGCACGTGTCCTCTGAGTGCTAGGCACTATCTACACCCCTGACATACTCATCTTGTTCTTCCTTAGATACAGTACAGCCTTGAGAGGCAGGGATTCCCATCCCCATTGTACAGACATGGAGATGGAAGCTCAGAGAAGGAACGTGACTTCTCCAAGGCCAGACAGTATTCCAAGGGCTCCAAAGGAAAGTGTCAGTGCTCCAGTAACTTCATAAGAAGCATCCAGGGCGCTAGTTAAAAAACATAGAGAGATTTGGACACTTTGTTGCAGATTCTAATTCAGTGAGTCTAGAGTAGGGTCCAGGAACCTGTGATTCCAACAAGGGCACCAGGTGATTCTCCCTCTTGCAGGTTTGGGATTCAGTGGGTTGAAGAACACTACCCCGTCCCTCCCTTCCCCAAGCAGGAGTGAGGGCCACCTCCTGGAAAACCTCTACCCAGCCTGCACTGCCGCCTTCTGTTCAAAGTCAGGTTCCTTTCCCAGCCTGTAACTGCTGATTGCTCCCCTGTTGCCTGAGTGAGTCTCTGTCATTCACCGCTGTCTCGGCATCCTGCCTTCCCAAGACTCTGAGTGACGTAGTGGCTGCCCGGGAGGGTGGGGACAGATACCTCTGCCCTCTGCCTCCCCACAAGGGGCCTCCCCTCTCAGCTGGGGCAGGGCGGCTGCTGTTGATCCGTCTGGCATTTCTGACTTCCCCTCTGGGACAGGGCAGGTGAGTGATTGTGTTGAGGGCCGTTTTGTTATGTGTTCTTTTGCACAAGGTCAGCTTCTAGCAATGATTTTTTTTTCTCATCGCCTGGGACAGCTCTCGTCTATAGACCTATGTACCACGAGAAGCACAATACATCCAGAAGATAAAGAAACAAATGAACGAAAGGCGCTCGCTCTCCTGAGCCCTGCTCAGTTTGCAAGGTAGCCGACGCCACCTCGCAGACCCCCTTGCAGCCCTCAGAGGTACGCTGCACATTAATTAGAAATCCAGAGCCCTGGAACAACGGAAATGACTTTGTGTTTCAATTTAATTTGTTCTCATTTTTTGACAGGGTCAAAGTTCACCTTCCCAGTCTGAATCTGAAAGCAAATTATAGCTGTGTCATTTTGATATTGATGCGTCCAGGCTAAAGATCTTTGGCAAGCATTTTCTTCTGGGAATCGGTGTGGCTAATATTGTTTTCTTTCAATCCATTTAGCAAACCTGACTGCAGCCTTACGGGGTGCCAGGAACAGTGCGAGGCACTGGGAGTGAACAGAAAGGGGGAGGTGACAGCGGCACAGGAGAGGAGGGACACACGGAGGAGGGCAGTGGTGCAGGGGCTTTGAGTCAGAGAGGCACGGGGCCTCTGGCCAGAGACATCAGGGGCCAGTGATGGAGAGATTAATGAGCCAGGCTTTGGAAGGCAGTAGCAGCCACAGCAGCTGCCTTCCCGAGTGCCCAAATTCTGCCAGTGCCGCACGGCCACCCACTTTGCCCTCACACCCACCACTAGAGTACACGGAGGAGGCGCTCAGTGTTTCATCACCCCCAAGCTCAGGGATCAAATCCTAGCTGGCCAACTGTGTGACCTGGAGCACATGACTTAACCTCTCTGGTTCTTGGTCTCTTGTGCTGTGAAAGGGGGGTGACAGGAGTTAAGGCAGCGTGGCTGTGAGCATTAGGGGAACCCGCCCACACTGGTGAGGGCAGGGGTACGGTGCGAGGGTGGGAAGCCAGGCAAGGTCAGACCCCCCCACCCCGTGATCCCGCTTGCCTTGAGCCAGCCTGCAAAGCCTGCCCTCTCCCTGACACCCAGAAAGGGCACAAAAAATGTTAATTATGATGATCGCCACACAGCAAGTGGTGTCACAACCGGGATTTGAACTCAGGCCTGACACAAAGACCCTTGAGCTTAACCTCAACCTACTTCCCATACAACTAAAAGTCATTAACAGGGCTGCATCTAAGCAGAGCCCTTCCGATTCTTTCCTGTTCTTTCCACTGTCTACAAAAATGTTCCCCTGGAATCTGAAGTCCTCCTCTGAGGTCTGACTTGCCCCTGCAGCATGTGCCAAGAGCTTTTCTGGCTCCGGTCGTGTGTGCTTCCCTCAGTCCACACAGCGGTCGCCCAGAAATCTGTGTCCGCTTTCACATGGTCTCCCCCACTGCCCTGTGAGGTCCTGAGAGAAAGGATTTGAAAGCAGAATTTGAACAAAAGTTGGGAATTTATCCCATGTTTGAATATTTCTCAAATACAAAATTTCCCTTTACCAGTAGCAGGTAGGACACGTAAATATGTTAATAAACCGTGGTGCCAGCAGCCTTAAAATATTAACGGTTTCTAGAATTGAAAATGCAAATAGCTGTCTGGAACTCCTCCACCTGGCATTAAGGAGAAGGGTTTGGAAAGGACACTGTGGGGACTCGGGATTGGAGAATATGGCCTTTCTTGAAGATGGGAACACAGACATTTGCCACCTTGTTATTGACACATTGGCACCATTGGAAAGCAAGCCCGGCTTTTCCCGGGAAGTCAGGTTTATCACATGGGTGCTAATGAGGACATGGCCTTAAAGAGCAAAGGGTGGCTGGTCCTGTTCACCTCAGCATCTGCATACAGAACACCTACTATGTGCCAGCTGCCAGCAAGGACAAGGTGCAGACTCTGGTATGCGGGACCTTCACTCGTCTATCAGAGCCAGCAAGGGGGTGGGGTGGGGGAAGAGAGAAAGATCCTAGCCCAGCCCTGAGTCAGCGCACAGCCAGGCTGAACTTGACCAAAACAAGGGAGCTGGGTTGGTGGAAGCTCTGGGCACACGACACTGGCTGTGCAGCTGGGCACCTGCTGTCTGGGAGCACCTCTCGGATCCAGCACCAGCACCCACCTTTCTCGAACTCTCCACACTGCTGGAGTGTACTCTACTCAGCTCCCAGGCCTCCCGAGCAAACTCGCTTTCCATTTTTGTAATGTTAGCTGGGTACTAGATGGTAAGTTTCTGGGAAGCAGCCCCGTGACTGCCTTGTCTCGTCGTCCTGAGGGCTCAGTGATCGCACATGGTCGGCATAAGATGTGAGAGTGGAAAGGAACGGCACTTTTCTGATGGGTTTTGTTTTCCCCTCAGACTGCTGAGTGAAGAGATGGGGGCTGTGGAGCCAGTTTGGTCCTTAGTGAGAGTCCTGGCCCTCCTCACAGGTTGGGACAAGGGACAAATAGCATGGACAAGGGAGAGCCGGGGGGAAGCTGGGTAACAGCAACGAGGCAGCTGAGTAAGTACAGTGGAGAGGTGAAAGGGAAGGGTCTCAGGGGTGGATAAGGGTGGGCCCCATGGCTGCGGCCACCCAGTGTGGTCACCCCTACCACGGGGTCACTCCCAGTGAGCAGGCCCCGCGTCTCAGGGCTGTCGAGCTGCCCTCTCCCCATACAGAGACAGGCAAGGCCTGTCACAGCCCTGTCAGAGCTCCTCAAAGGCATCAGCTCACTGCCAATTGCCCCCTGCTTCCCTCAGATGTGTTCGTAGGGTCAGGCAGTCGACAACCGTGTCTTGGGAGGTCCTCAGTCTCCTCATGGTGACCTTGCCAGTTCCCAGCCTGTATTACTCTGTGCTTACAGACTAGTTTTAGAGAACTCCCACTTTGCTTCAGAAAGTGAGATTTCTCTCCCTGTCACCCCAGTGTCCCAAATAAGCTCTCCTGAAACTCGACTGTACCTTTAATGTGAGACTCTGGGTCTGGATTTGGGTCATTCTCAACTCTTTTATGCTTCTTTCTGGCTCTTTGTGTGTTCTGGGTGTGTGAGGTTATGTGAACAGGGAACTCTGGATAAGTGAGGCACCGAACCATAGGGGAAAGAGCATGGGGTTCTGGAATCAGAGCGAGCTGGATTGGATCCTGGCACAGCTGCTCACCACCTGTGGGTCTATGGGATGGAGATCAGAACACCTGCTCTCCAGGAGGTTCCAGGAAGGAATGAGATTAGATACACAGTGTGCCCCCTGGGGCCTGCATAGACCAGATGCTCAGCTACCATGATTTCCCTTTTTCTCTTCTAGTGTCCAGGAACCTGCTTCAGTATCCTGGCATGCATGTACCTGGGGCCCTCTATGTCCCCCAACTGCAAGTGTATTAATCTTCCTCCTTTGTCCTTGGAAAAAAGGCCTTTCCTCCTTCTCAGGCAGGTGGACTCCGTTTCTGCTATAAATCCAGTCTGTTTGCTCTTAGCTTTGGAAGTTCCAGAGGAGCCACACACACCTCTATTATCTTAGTAATCTTGTCCTGTTCCCAGGAAGGGACGGTGTCTGTGAGAAATTATCTGCTTGATCTATGCATATTTCCTTGTCCACTCACTCCCATACCTTCTCCTTGTTGTTATGACTAATGCAGTTTGATCAGGGCCATCCTAAGCCACCTCCTGAGTCCTCCAGATTTCCTGGATTACAGTATTTTAGGACTTGAGGGGCTGCGAGGCCATCTGAGAGACTGATGATGTAGTAAGACAGAGATCCAGACCTGGCCCACGCTGGATCTCACGCTGGACCAGTGCTTCTTGCTTGCGACTGCACATTAGAAGAATAATTTGCTCTGAGCTCTGTCCCCAGAACCTTGGCTGGAGCAGGAGAGTTGGGCAGCAGTATTTCTAAAAAGCTCCCAGGTGGTTTTAATATGCAGTCAGGGAAGAGAACCAGAGTATAAAATGTGTTTCTTGCATATGTATCTGGAGAGAAGTATCAAATAATTATCCATAGGTGCCTGTCACAGAGGAGGATCCCAAGATGAACATCTCCCTCTGCAGACCTGGGCACCTGAATGGGTATCATTAATCAGTACTTACTTTATTCAGCAAGCGCACATCGATATAAGATTCACTGGGTGCCAGATACTGCACTAAGTGCTTTACAAATGACCAACTTTTTACTCTCCAGGGTGCGACTATGAGATAGTCCACTATGACCCCCATTTTACAGACAAGAAGGCTGAGGGAGGCACAGAGTGAAGTAGCTTGCCCAAGGTCACATACCCAGATGGCAGTGGGGTCACTGCTCTGGTGCCTGAGCCCCTGCTTGCAACCATTATGTGAGACTGCTTCTCAGCTCAGCCCACACGTGCCTGACCCTTCAGGCCCCGGCGCCTTCCTAGATGCAACGGTCTGGCCCACGATGGGCCTGCGGCTTCTGAAACCAGCAATACCAGGGGCTACCTTTGTGGGTCCCTATAATTTACATCCCTCTCCTCAGCCTCTGAGTGAACCGCGGTTCAGCAGCTTACCTCAGTCACACAGCTTAAAACCCAGGTTGGCCTGGCTCCAGTCCATGTGCCCCAGGGATAATCCGAGGCAGAATTTCTATCAAGGGTCCAGGTTTATCCTAGAAGCCTTAGCCAAGGATAACACCACTCTGTAAACACACCCTCTGGAAATATGTTCTTGTAAATTAAGTTTTTATAATTTATTTTACTCAAGCTAGACTCCATTCAGTCTAAGCCATGAAGCCATTAAGACAGTGGGGATAGGGCACCTGGGTGGCCCAGTTGGTTAAGCATCTGTCCGACTCTTGGATCTGGCTCAGGTCATGATCTCATGGCAAGTGAGTTCAAGACCCGCATGATTGGGATTCTGTCTCCCTCTCTCTCTACCCTGCTCATTCTCTCTCTCTCTCTCTCTCTCTCTCTCTCTCTCTCTCTCTCCGTCTCTCTCTCTCTCTCTCTCTCTCTCAGAAATAAATAAACATAAAAAAAAGATAGTAGGGATAGATCATTTCCTAACTCAGGTAACCAGAGGTTTATTTCTTCAGCAGATGACAGAAATACCAATTGTGGATATAGATGCAAATAGCTCTGTGAGTGTGCCCCACACAGCAGAAGTCCTCCTTCCCCAATATGTACCGGGGCCACCAAGAGGCCTTCCTGCTCCAGTAGGCTGCCTGGCTAATGGGATATTGACAACCTGCCTGGTTGGACACTAAAGCTTCTTTTACTGAGAACTTGCCCAAATCCAATTTTCAAGTGGCATGCCTAGGACTTTAGCAGTTAGAGCTTTAGCTAAGCTTTGTCAGCGGCTGTTCCATTCTGTTGAGAGTGTGCCTGGAACCCAGTAGTGATGTGCGATCCAGAATCCAGTGCATAGGGTAGAGAGGTTATCCAAGAGCTGATCACATGTTCCAGGTCCAACACGTGAAAATCCAAGTCACTTTCTCTCTTGGTGACTTGCCTGTAAACTGGGGGAGGTTAATTAGACCATACTCAGTTCTAAGCATCTGTGTTCTGCGGCCTGCTGTGTGAATTCAGGCAGCATCCTTAACTTCTCTGATCCTCATAGTGGTGGAAACATCCTCAGTGGATCAAAAAGGAAATACCACAAGGAGAGTTGGTGTTAAGTGTAGCTGATTTTTTGTTAAGCCACTGACAATGGTGTATGTTTTTAAGTCCATTCTCAAGGACCGGTACACGCCAGGTGGCTCCTTTGCAGAGTTCATACCGTTTTGACACAGTCCTTTTGTTTCAGCCATGTTGAAGTAGTTCCTCTGACACCAGCCATTTTGATATGGGGACATTTTGACACAGCCAAGGACACAAACCATTACACCTTCAGCCTTTTTAAAAAATGTTACCAGATAATGTGCCAAGGAGACATTTCAGGCTACCTCCCCTCGGCCCCCAAACTTCCCCCTCCCTGGTAAGACTTCTGAGGGGGCTTAGGGGAGGCAGGGAGGGGAGAGATTAGGCTTGGGTGGGCTCCAGGTCCAGGCTGGCGATGAGGGGAGCAGGGGCAGTAGGGAGCCGGTAGGAGGGAAGGAGAGTGCAGGTCAGACATGCGCGGGGCAGGGTGTTGGGGAGTGGCTTCACACAATACCTGCTAATTTTCAAAAGCATTTTACATTTTGATGCGACCATTTTGCAACTTTTTGCATCAAAACAACCATGTCAAAATGCCCTTCTCTGTCTCCAGCAAAGGAAATGAGTGCCAGGAAGAGATGAACAGGACAGGGCTTCTGCCCCCAAAAAGCTCCGAGTGTCCAGAGAGGAAAGGCAGGCCCTGAGAGTGAAGCAAATTACTATCATAGAGATGGGCAATTGCTGTCACGGTGGAAGGGGTGAGGAGGAAAAAGAGCAGAGGGCGCCTGACTGCCTGGGGATGCAGAAGGCTCCACAGGGCAAGGGGGTGGCGGGCAGCCCAAGAAGTATCTGTTGAATGACTAAGAATAGCACACGTGTAGTCGAGGGCTTATCCTGTGATAAGCACTATTACTACTGGTGCTTTATTTGAACTCATTTAGTCCTCAGGACTACTCAAAATCATTCCCCTTTTATGGATGAGGAGACCAAGGCATCCAGACACAGATGGACCTTCCCAAGACCACACAGCTTCCCAAGACCACACAGCCGTAAGTGCCCCTCACCCCCTCGCACCCGGTGGCCCCTCTGTGAGGGCCTGGAGGAGCTCCAGGGAGGCAGAATGAACACAGGTTTTAACATTCATCCTACAGGGATCCGTTCTGTTATCACCCATTACCAGCTGTATGACCTTGGGTAATTTGCTGACCTCAACCACGTCTTCAGTCTTATTCCTGGGGTCCTCCCCTTCCCCAACACACATCACTCAATGCCAGTTAGCTGTACTTACTGACTCGACCAATAGGCCGTCAGCATGTGTGTCTGCCAGGTGCCACTTTAGGCCTGGGTCCATAGCACTTAAGACAAAGTTCCTGCTGCCTCGGAGTGACTGTCCTCATTGGAAGAGACTTAAGCAATAAGGAGCCAGCCCCGTAGAACCCAGTGGGGACCCCCCACCCCGCCCACCTAGACCAGACAGAGAAACTGGAAAGAACCCCAGTGTGGAAGCAAGCATGATGAGCAGTGAGGGAGGGGTAAGAGGTGGGGGATGGGAGTGAGTAGCTGGGTTTGCTTCTAGCATAAAGGGAGCCACTGCAGGACCCGAAGCAGGAGAGTGGGGTCGTGTGCCTGAGAAGGGATTACAGGGCCCACGAGGGGCAGGGGGCCACTGTTCAGACCATACAGATGGGGGACTGAGTTTGAGTGGTGACAACTCTCCCCCCTAGTGAGAGACAGAGTGCTTCCTAAACTGTAAAGTCATGGGCATGTGGGAGTTTATCTATTATAATCACTCTTCTTTTTCCTCATCACCCACCCTTCCTTGCCTTCCTTGGCTGTTGCCATTTCATAGTCTGTGTAACCACGTCATGGGTGAGGCGTGGGTTCGTTCGTTTTCTCAGAGCCCGGAACAATCCAGCTTCCCTGGCTCCTCTGAAGATGTTGTGTTGAGAGAGAGAAAAAAAATTACACTCTTTAATAGAAATACTTTTCCTTCATTAAATGAAATCTCCAAAGCCCAGTAGCATTTTCAGTGCTTATATAAAGATGCCAGTGGGGATTTGAGATTGAAAGTGGTATTTTTATACAAGTCAATGAAGATCTCAATAGGAAGGAAAGAACACTCTTCAAATCTGAATTCCTCCAGCGCTGGGCAAGACGGATCTTCAGCCCTGGGTGTGGATCACATTACTCTCAGCCCTACCAGGAAACTCTTTTCCTGGAGCACTTCGAGCACTCATAAATATTGGTTCTCTGTTTGGGGAAATTGTATTAATAGTGTCTTTCCAAGCCTGCAAACCATTCAACTTGAATTTCTGTTTGTACCTCAGTTCTGATAACTTTGTACAAAAAACTCAGGAATTTGTAGGAGTTTGAGTCAAGGCAGATCTATGCATGGGCCTGCATGCCTGCACACACAAAACAACGTCTTTTATCTGGTATAACTCAAGAATGAACTATTCCCTTTGGAGGTGTCAGAAGAAAGACTGGTCTCAGGAGATAGAAAGACCAGATTCAAATTCCACCTGTGACTCTTGCTTGTTGGCAAGGGTGGCCCTGGGCAATGCACGTAACCTCAGATTTCTTATCTGTGATAAGAGGAAAACAAAACCATTTTCCCAAGTCTGGTGAGACCTGGATCATAATGTATGAAAAGTGCTTGGCACACAGAAACTGCTCAAAACCTGTTCCTTTGTAACCACCTCTCACCTATTGTTTAAAAACCTGCTAGAATCATCAATTTCATAGCAATTATTCTGACTATCTATTGCTAATACCCTCCTCCCCTCCACACACACACACGTTTCATGCTTACAATGAAATGACAATGGTCTTGCATTTTTCAGAGAATCTGCAATCCAGGGCTCCTTTCTACTGCATGCTATCTGGGCCTTCAGCTGAGCTGCCTCCAACAGCTTTTTTTTCCCTTTGTGTTCCATATCTGGGAATATCCAACACCTAATTTTTTATCTTCTATTCCGTATCTGGGAATATCCAGCAGCTAATTTGCAGATGGAAAAACAGACATGAGAGTGGGTATTTGAAGGGGTCTGTTTGGAGCTATGTAGCAAGCTAAGGAAATCTCTTTTCTGAACACCACCACTGTGTCAGGTCCTGTGGGGGGAGAAAAAACTGAAAGGCACTAGCTTTTGAGTTGGTGAGACCACTAGGCGGCAATAGAACCACTGGAGGGACTGAGTTTATGTTCTTCAACAGCTGGTTGCTTTGGCCCCTCAGGACACAAGGCTTTGGAGTCTGGTGAGTCTGGACCTTCCCTGGCTTTCCTTAGGCTTCTTCATCGAGGAGATTTTTTCCCCCTCGAAGACTATGCCCAGCAGCCAGCAGGTGCTCAACAAATGGCATCAAAGGAAGCATTAGCTCTCTGCTCCACCTCCTAGCATCCCGGTGCCTGCGTCATCAGCCCCATCAGCCCCATCAGCCCGATGCGGCCGGCCTGGAAAGTAGCGGGCTGGCTGAACTCTCGCCTTAGCTGTGGAAAAATCCATTACCGACAAGTCATTTGTCAAAGCCAACTGTTTAGCTGCTCTAATTTACATATTTATCAAGTTTGATTAGAATGTATTGTCTTCGACTTTCATCCCAGCTTTCACCTCTTCTCGCCCTCTTTTCCTGGGGAAACTGTTTTTGTTGTCCTTGTTGCAAAAGGGCACAGCGTAATTCAATTTGCATTTGCTAATAAGCTGCAATCCGAATCTGGGGAGGAATTTCTGGAGGCTGGGAGAGATGAAAGGCAGAGCACCTGTTGGGGAAAGCCTGAGCACTCAGTTCTAGCCTCATAAGCTCATTCAACCAAAGGGCAACAAGTACTCTACAACTATTCCACCAGCATTTATTGAGCACCTTCTGTGTGAGAGGCCGTTGGAATACAAATTGTGAAAAAGACAAAGTTTGGCTCCAGTGTTGCTTACAGTCTAGTGACCTCAGTTTCTGCATCTTTGAGATCAAGTAGCTGGACCAAGTGACCTTTAAGCATTTGTAAGTTACCATTTTTTAAGTATGTACTATGCATCAGGTCATGTGCATAAACCCAATGCATTATCTCAGTTAATTCTCACAAGATCCCTTGTCAATATCATTATCCTCATTTTGCAGATGAGGAAATGAATGATCTCAGAGCTCAGTGCCATTTGCAGCAGGGTTTGGGTTTAACCCACCTGCTTGACTCTAGGATTCAAGTTTATAACTGCAAAGCCAGGCTTGAGCTTTTCTTCTCCATTAGTCTTTGAACTCCCAGATGGCAGGGACAGCATCTGGTTCCTCTCCATGTCCTCAGGGTCCAGCCCCAAGTTTGGCATTTGATCAGTGTTAGAACTTGTGTATGGAATTGCACTAAACAGCCCTTTGTCCTCAGCCTTCCTGGGTTTTTTGTTTTTTTTTTTTTTTTGGCCTAAGGTCTGCCCTGTTCTCTTCAGCTGCTTCAGCTGAAGGCTGGTGTAGTAGACAGTGTGGGTACCACCCTGCCCGCTCCCCTTCAGGACCAATTCCCTCCCTTTCCAGGAGTGGTGGGGGCTGAGAGCTCACAGCTGATTTCCTCCCTGGAACTTGCACTCAGCCAAAGGACACTGCCTTGCCTGAGGTCCCAGCCCTGCCCTGGAGACAACTTGCATCCAGTATCCAGTCAGTGCGAGACAGAGCCTGCCCCATTGCCTCCTGGAACAACCGCGCAGGGCCCTCCTGGCCCAGAGCTCCCCATGGGATTGATTAAAGTCACCTTAGAGATCGCCTCAATCCTGCATAACTCCCACCTCTCACAAGTGTTCCTGAGAGTAATTCCCAGTAAAGCTCCTAGAGGCAGTCTCAGAGCCTCCCTTCTGTTTCCCAGGAGACCCCACCTCAGCAGGAATTCAGAGTGGGCAGCTCTGGGTCTGTTTTCTGGAGGTGCTTGGAGGGTGCTAGGAACAAGACAGATGGTGGCAGGGAGAGCCCTCCTGCCATCACCCTGTTCCTGAAGGTCCATTGCATACCTCTGCCTGATATACCACATCTGAGATGTGACTTTTGATCCTGCTATGAAAGGCAGCCAATGATTTATGGCCAGATGAGAGGATCCAGATGAACTCTGTGAAGTCAGAGACAGGAGGGTAAGGGCACTACAGTCTGGAGATATCTGGGAAGGCTTTGGGGAGGAGTTGGGGGAAAGAAAATCTAAGAGATTAAAAGTTTGCTTGGGAAGATAGTGACAAGGCCAGTCTGAATAGGTAGAGTATTCTTATAGAAGCTTATAAAATATTCACACCAGGGGCTATTTTGCCTCCAAGGAGACATTGGACGTTTGGGGATGTCTGAAACTATTTTTGATTGCCACAACAGGGGAGTGGAGTGCTCCTGGCATCTAGTGGGCAGGGGCTAGGGATACATCATACAGTGCACAGCACAGGGCCCCATGCAAACAGTTACCCTGCTGAAAATATCCATAGTACTGAGAAACCCTATTCCTGTGGCTTTTCTCTCAATAAATGGGACCTGCAATTATAGGCAATGCCATAGGGCAGGGACTTAAAGTCTCTTGCTTAGGTTTTTCTTGTGAGCTGGGGATTACTACTCTCATTTCATGGGGAACTGAGTGAGGCACAGAATGTGTAAGTAATTTACCCGAGGACTCACGGGCCATAATCTGTGGGGCCTGGATGTAAGCCTTGGTCCATCTGCTTGGGAAGCCAGCTGTCTGGGACCCCCTTAGGGGACAGAAAAAATACAGGGACCAGTGTCTTTCTCAGGCTCCCTCCTCCAGACCTCTCCTTCTGCTGGCTTCACCCTCAGTCGGCATGGCTGGATGGATGTCTTTGCCCTTCATCAAGCCTCAGCTCTACCCAGATGAATTCACTGGTTCTCCAGTGCCTCTGAAAAAGCTCTATCGATGCCTCCTAAATGCCATTTTTCTCATAAATTTATGTACAAGAAATTCTGCACCTTGAGCATGTTCTCACTATCATTCCCAGCTCCTGTTCCCTCTTTATTGTCAGTATCAACAGCAGAATGATATCCTCACATTACCCTCAATATGCCATATTTTATAGGGGAAAATCAAAATTATTGCTCTGAGGAAATCAGATATAGCACAACATTAACACCAGGGTTGGCCTAGAAGAAGTCCTGGATACATGATAGTTCCCTCTCTCCCTCCTCAGAGGAGGAACATCCGAGCAGAGTCTGGAAGGCTGAGTAGGAGTAAGCCAGACAGATGAGATGGGGGCTGGCTTTTTTCCCCCAGAGAGAAAAGCGTGTACCCAAATGTGGAGGTGTGAGAGAACATTCGTGCTTGTGGAGCTGCCAGGAGTTGGCTGAAGCTGGGGCCTGGGGAAGGGATGGACAGGTGAGCACCAACAGCTACCAGAGGGGAGCCACACAGAGGAGGCTGTACTCGCCCGGAGGACAGCCAGGAGTTGCTCATGAGTTTGCAAGCTGGGGAATGGTGTGCTCCCATGTGCGCTTCAGGAAGACTGCTTGGGTGGCTGGGTGGAGGACGGACCAGCAAGGATGGTGCCAGCACAGGGAGACCAGTGACCAGGCCATCCTAACCCTGAGCAGGCCCTCAGGCAGATGCCAGCTAACCGTGCTGTTACTGGTGTCAGGATTTCTTTTTCTCCAGCTTTAGTGGTAGTGTGGACCTGTTTGGGCCCTGGAGTGTTAGAGGAAACACAACAGCCAGTTTGGTTTGGAAACCAGTAGGAAGGTATTTTCTTGACTTTATGATGGCCTTCAGGGATCATGAAGCCAGGAAAATAACAAACGCGTAGATCTGAGGAATAAAAAATCCTTCTCCTGTTATAACATTATACATCCCCCTCCCAGCTCTCCACCCCTTCCTCCTCCACAGAACACCTCACTCCCTATGACAAGTTATTGTCAAAATTACTGTCAGGGAAGATAGAAAGAGAGAGACCAAACTGACCATGTGAACTTTTGTCCTCAGAGGGCCCAGCTAGTGCTCTCTGGGGCCTCTTGGCATCTTCTAGCACCTCCACCAACCACAGATCCACTGATAACTGATTGGATCGGTTAGGGCTCTCCATGTTGACACCAAGGTTATGGCCCTGGTCTCACTCAGGCTGGGCATCAATAGGTAAGATACAAAGTTTCTTAGGCCATCTCTAGGGGGATTAATTAGTTATCTATGGCTGCCTGACAACTTACTCTAGAATTCAGGATCTTACCACAACAACTTACAATCTCCCAGTTTCTGTGGGCCAGGAGTATAAGAGCAGCTCTACTGGGCAGCCCGGGCTCAGGGTCTCTCAGAAGGTTGGGGGAAGCTGGTGGCCAGGGCTGGTTGTCACCTGGGACTAGAGGATCCTCTTCAAGCTTGCTCGCTCATGTGGTTTTGGCTGGCCTCTGTTCCTGGGTACTTCAGTCCCTCACCAGACAGGCCTCTCCACGGGCTACCTGAGTGTCAGGTCATGGCAGCTGGATTCCTCAGTGTGAGTGATGACAGAGAGAGAGAGAGAGCACTCAAGACGAATGCCACAGTCTTTTTATAGCCTAATGTCAAAGGTGACATGCCATCCCCCTCCATGGTATTCTATCTGCTAGAGCAAGCCTATCTGCCTGTCTGTCCAGCCCACACTGAATGGAAGAGGGCTTATCTCTACTTCTTGAAGGGAGGAGACTGACAAAGAATTTGTGGATGTATTTTTTTTTTTTGAGATGGGGGAAGGGCAGAGAGAGAGAGAGAAAGAGAAAGAGAATCCCAAGCAGGCTGCATGCTCAGCATGGAGCCTGACATGGGGCTCAATCCCACAACCCTGGGACCATGACCTGAGCCAAAATCAAGAGTCAGACACTCAACTGACTGAGCCGCCCAGGCGTCCCTGTGACTGCATTTAAAAATCATCCCCAAGGACTCTATTTAATCTCCAAGAGATGTTAAGAGCGTAAATTTGAGATTCATAAAGACCTTGGTTTCATCCAGGCCCTACATGTGCTACTTACACAGGTGTAGACAAGTTGTTTAACCTTTCTAGATCTCGATGTCCTAATCTATAAAATAGGGGTAGGAATAGTTTCATTGGGTTGCTATGAAAATTAAATAAGGTCATGCATGTAAAGTGCTTGGCACAGAGTAAGGACTGAATAAATATTACTTGGTTGCTATTGTAACTGATTTCTATTATTGTCCTCCTTCACAAGAAGCAAAATGGCGTGGAAGTTAAGGACACAGGTGAAGTCAGACTGCCTGAGTGGGGCCTCACTCTGCCAATCATGGGCCGTGAGCACTAAGACGAGTCACTTAATGTCTCTCGGCCTTGGTTTTCTGTAAAATGAAGATAATAATGCCTCGTGCCTGGCCACCTAATAGGTGTTCAATAAAAACTTTATAAGTAAAGAAATAGTGGATGATAGAGGGATATAATGATAAAGGGATGAGTGTGTATGCCTGTGCATACACAAAGCACATTTGACTTCAAACTCCCTCTGTTAACTGAAGAGGCCAGAATGGCTATCAGGTTCCTCTTGAGTGTGCCCTTGTACCCTTGAGCATGTCACCCTCAATGAACTTTCAGACTTATCACCCCTTATGGGTTGTTCTTGCTCTCATTGTTCAGCTTCTTTTCCACCCTGGCTTTGTTCAAGCATACTTCCTTCATCATCCCAGCTGCCTCCTTCAAGAGTATGTTTAATTGGCTTTGCATGAGTCTGGGGATTCAGTGACAGTGGGGGGTGGGGGGTGTCCTATGTCACACCACCTCAGAACTGCTACATTACCTTAAATTGATTTTGCAAATGAAAGCTAAAAGCTAAGCAAAGGCGACCCATCCATTTTGCCTAAAGATGATTATAATGCTCTTTTACGGCCTCCTAAATGACAAAGCAATTTGTTACCTGCCTGCATCAACATTTGCTTATATTAGCACCCGAGATGCTTGATTTTTATTAGCCCCATGTTATCATTTTATGAAGACGCAGGGGCTCAGTAAAATTAGTGTGCAAATAGAATGCCCATTTTGCATTTCTCTGTGGTCAGCAGAAATGCTGAATGCAATTGAGTTGATACCAGGTCAGGGGAGACATCCATAAAGATAGCCTTCACTGAGGGCCTTGGTAATGCTATTTATCATTTCTGGACTGCTGGGATAGATGGGGTCAGTGTTAGTGTTTTTTAAAAGGTCTTGGTGGCATTTCATTTTTTGTTTTGTAAGTGAAAAAACAATTGTAAACACTAAGGCAGTAGGTCAACTTCCACCACAGCAAAAAGGGTCGAAACCAAACTCTCTTGTGTACATTGTAGACGGAAGTGCAGCAGATGTGACATCTGATACTGCTGTTGGTCGATCCAGGAGGAGACAGGGTCATGAGAGGAGTCCTAGGCTGGGAACTGAGGCTCGACTCCACCACTGCTAGCCACATGACCTTGGGCACAGATCTTCCTTTTGTGAGCCTTGGTTCCTCACTATGAAATGGGGTTCATACTGTCCACTACATGGACACACATGGAGGTGTGATAAAGATTAAATAAGATAAGCCATGATCTGTATGAGTGTTTTTTATTCCTTAATTCAATAGCAAATTCCTGAGTACCTATTCCACACAGAGTCCTGGGAATGACGTTAAAAATAACCATGAAAGTGCAGCTTCTTCCTGGAAGAGCCTATATTTAGTCTAGGAAATACTTAGGTGTCTAACTCCTCTTATAAACCATAAATTTCTCTTCCCGTTTGTTCCTAAAGGTGCCAAACACAGAGCTGAGCACAGAGTGAGTTCTCAAGAATGTTATTTTTTGGGTTGGGGTGGGGGGAAAGAATGTATTTTGGCTTCACTGTATTTGTTGCTGCCTCTCAGAGGCCTAGGATTAGAAAAGAAATGACCTCCATACTGGTCACCCCAATGCACCAGGCAAGTCCCAAGCCTGGGACTTTATTAAGAACCAGGCTGGGGCTCCTGGGTGGCGCAGTCGGTTAAGCGTCTGACTTCAGCCAGGTCACGATCTCGCGGTCCGGGAGTTCGAGCCCCGCGTCGGGCTCTGGGCTGATGGCTCAGAGCCTGGAGCCTGTTTCTGATTCTGTGTCTCCCTCTCTCTCTGCCCCTCCCCCGTTCATGCTCTGTCTCTCTCTGTCCCAAAAATAAATAAACGTTGAAAAAAAAATTTTTTTTAAAAAAGAACCAGGCTTAATAAAGTTAATACATATGTTTTTTTATTTTAGTCTCTGACGTTGGTGCAACTATTGGGATCATAAACCACATTCAAAATAACCTGTCCCTAGCATTTCAAAAACAAAACAAAAAAAAAACCCTGTTAATTATTTCTACCTCCCCTCTCCCTCCAGGTCATCTTCTAATATACATATAGGATTCTTTAATCCAACTTCTCACAATGTTTATTTCTGAATTTCCTTCAGATCATGGTTCCGTTCTGGGTCAATCTGGCCTGCTGGTGCCAGTGACTAAGTAACCCCCTGCCCCTTCCTTCTTGTCACTCTTGGCTACTGCTTTTGTCTTATAATCTCTTTGCATGATAGCTAAACTTTATTATACAAATGAGATTTCTGTAAAAGCAGCAAGAGCTTGGGCTCTGCTTTGGGGCCATATTTTCCTACTTCTTTGCATGTCTGTTGATTGTTATTGCATGCTGGACATTGTGAACTGTACATTGTTGCATGTCTGGATTTTGTTGTCTTCCCTTAAAGAGAGTTGCACTTTATATGGCAGGCAGTTAAATTTCTTTTGTTCAGTTCGGTCTTTTTGTGATTTAAACATTTTGTTAGAATGAATCTGGAGTAGTTTAGTCCCACCATTAAGACATGGCCCTTCTGAGTTCTCTACTGAATGCCCTGAATGATCAGTGAAGAATACCACTTTGGTGGTGGAACTCAAATGATTCTTATCCCTGAGTGATCCCTGAGAGCTGCACAGGTCACTTCTCCCTGATCACTTTCTCATGATTCCGTGGAGACCCTTTCTCGTGATGTCGTGGAGACCCTATGCATGCACATCTTGGGACCCAAAAAAAACACTCTTAAGGACGCCTTTACAGATTTCTAGGATTCCTTTTCCACAGAGCTCTGTCTTTTCTGGAATGTGCAGAGTTTTCTGGAATGTGCAAGCTACAAACTTGCTTCAGACTCTCTGAAGTTTAATTGCAGTGAGACTTCCATGGTCTGCTCAGGAAACTCTTCTTTGCTCTTTGGTCTGGAATGGGCCTCCTGGCAGAGAGCCAGGGCAATCATAGGGCACACTTCATGTATGTCCCTTTGTTCATATATTAGTCTTGCACTGCCTCTGGTCTGAAAACAGTTGTTTTGTATATTTGCAAATATAATATAAGCAATTTTTCAGTTGCTTAAGTTGAAAGAGAAATCTGGTCCCTATTACTTCATCTAGGCCAAGCAAGGGTTTGGATTCTAATCTCAGCTTGACCCACACCTATTAGCTGTGTGACTTTGAGCAAGTTATATAACCTCTCTGAGCATCAGTTTCTGCCTCTATAAAAGGAATATTAACTGTGCATGTTTCTGTAAAGACTATAAATAGTGTGTGTAATATGCATGACTCAAAAGGTGCTAATTAAATAGCAGCTGCTACTAGTACTATTACTGATATAAATAGCTACTTTCTTTACTCCAGTATTTACTGAATGTTTACTGTATACTAGGCAATATGTAAGCTTATTTAATCACTATTACTATCCATGTTTATAGATTAGTAAATTGAAACTCAAAAATGATACACAACTTGCCTAGGGTCATAATCAGTGGATCTGGGATTTGACTTCACTCATATGACGTCTTCAGATGATTGTAATATTGATATGATCAATTATACCAAGGAACAGGAATGTAGCCTTTTAATATTGGGTACCCAGGGATGTAATTTAATTAGTCAGCAATGACTGGGCCTGCATGATTCTAACCCAATGATTTAAGAAATGACTATAAAGCACCCAGACCATTCCCTACCCCTCTCTCCCATACCAACTCGTAGTCTCAGCTTTCCCTGTGACCCCTAAGCAACCTCCTTCCATTTTTATGTTACAGACAACCTTCGGGAAGGGGCAGAGCAGAAGGTGGTATTCATCACGGGACGAGTCCACCCAGGGGAAACACCCTCTTCATTTGTGTGCCAAGGTGAGTTGCAAAATCTCATGAGCATCCTGTGCCTATCCCCGACATCCGACTGGGGCACTGTGATGGCTTCTAGGACAGTGTGGTCACATGCAGAGTCATTATCTTGGATGCAAATGTACTTCATTTCTAAAGAGGTTATAGCTGATCTCCATTAGTAGTTCTTTCAATAAATGTTTACTAGCTACATGTATGGGTGGAAGAATGGGTGGATGAATGGTTGGATGGATGAATAGGTAGGGCTAAATGGAATTCTTTCATATGTGCTATGTTGAGGATAAGCCACACAGAGTCATCTACACTTCCTAGCTTGGCTTTTCTTGTTTACAAAATTAAGAAATCTGGCCCCAGGCCAATGTATATGTTAGTAGGAGTACAGTAAAGCAGGGAGGTAAGGATTAGAAGCTATCTATCTGTTCACTCATTAATTCAGTCATTCACTTAAGAAACAACTTTTGAAATACCTACTATGAGCCAGGAAGCATGCTTTGTATCAGACAATCAGAGCTAAATAAGACACAATTTTTCATCTCAGAGATATCTCTTTATAATTTCATTTTTATTTATTACTAAATATTTAATCCATATGAAATATATATTTAGTCAACAATATATATACATGCGTACATATGTATTTAGTCAGCAATATAAGTATACTCAATAAATAATATATAAATAACAATTTAATGAGTGCCCAGGTACTCACCAGCTTTAGAAGCAGAATATTTAGAAGCAGAATCCTTTGTCCTGCTTTCCACCTTCCTCCTCACACAGATAACCATAAGCTTGAATCTTGTCTTTGTCTTTCTTAATAGTTTTATTATGCATGTAAGCATGCCTAAACAATGTAGGGTTTAGTTTTGCATGTTTGGGGCTTTTTATAAAGTTAAAAAAAGGTATCATTCTGTGTACATTGGTGCTTGTGTTCACCCAATATCCATGTTGGTGAGTGTGGCTGTAGTTCATTTCTTTTTGCCATGCACTCCATGTCTGTCTGCACCTCAACTACCTGTCTGTTCTCATGGACAATTCCATTGATGATAGTGTTTTTTCTTACAAACAATGCTGATACAAATGTCCTTATATGTGTGTTGGCTTTGTGCAAATGTGCACATGATTTTCTTTTTGTCTTTTTTTGAATTTTAGTTAACATACTGTGCAGTACTGGTGTCAGGAGTAGAATTCAGTGATTCGTCACTTACATACAACACCCCAACAAGTGCCCTCCTTATACCCATCACCCACTAGCCCATCTCCCACCCACCTCCCTCTATCAACCCTTGGTTTGTTCTCTATAGTTAAGAGTCTCTTATGGTTTGTTTTCCTCTCCCTGTTCTCCCCCCTTCTCATGTGTTCATCTGTTTTGTTTCTCAAATTCCACATATGAGTGAAATCATGTGGTTTTTTTCTTTCTCTGACTGACTTATTTTGCTTAGCATAATACATTCTATCTCCATCCATGTGTTGCAAATGGCAAGATTTCATTCCTTTTGATGGCTGAGTAATATTCCGTTATATATATATCCCACATCTTCTTTATCCATTCATCAGTCGCAAATGCTTTTCTAGGGCATATAACCATGGAAGGCAGTTGACAGGCCACAGGATATGTGCATCTTAAACTTAACGATATCTCCAAATTTCTGAGACCTACACCTCTATACTGACACCAGCAATGTGTGAGAGTTCGGAATGTCCCACATTCTCACCAATACTTTTGCGTTTTTACCTGTGTAGTGGGTACACCACATATAAAATATGTGACACTGTATATGTGCCAAGCACTGTTCTAAGCACCTTACGTATTTTATTTTATTTTAATTATTTATATTTTACTAATTTAATGTAATTTATTTTAATTATATTAAATTTTCTATGTGATGGAAACTAATATTAACTATATTTTTACATATGAGCAAACCCGGGTCTGGTGAAGGTAAGTCATTTGTCTCATTTTAGTCTCTAAATGACCATAAGGTCAAAGGATATTAAAAAAAAAAAAACAGAAATTATACAACTTGAGGGAGACAGTGGACTGCTGTGGACATATATGGTGATTTGCCATCAGACAGTCTTGGGGCCAAAAATTGTCTAGCACACTTCCTAGCAGTGTGATAATCAGTTTCCTTAGAGGTAAAATAATTAGGGTTTCAGTACCCATTTGCAAAGGCTGTTGTGAAGCTGGTGTCAGATGGATATGGACAAACTCCCAGTCCTGTGCCTGGCACTTAGCAGACACTCAGGACAGATGTTACCCCCTTCCCCATGGCAGTCTGCAAAGATGCCGCAGGTAATCTGCTCTGTAAACTCTAAGGCACCATGCAAATTAATATGAGTCTTCTTTTCCCATTCATAATTGAGTCTACGGTGCTGTGATTAGGCACGATTGCCTCCCCCTTTCTTTGAGACCAGGAGCCAGAGTTTCAAGGAGAGGAAGTGATTGCCCAAAGATGAGCCACTCAGAAGAGCTAAGGCCTGTGCCTCGGCTCCCTGCTGCTGTCACTCCAGCTTACTCCTTGGCCTTTCTCACTTCCATCCTCTTTCCTCCCAGTGCTGTCCTTGCAGTAACCTCTCTGAGGTCCCTCCTGGTTTTACCAGACCCTCTACTTGCAGCCATCTGTCACTTACTAAACTTGGCAGCAGACCTGTTCCCCCGGCTGATTGGATACAACTATTTTGTCCTTGTTTTGTGAAAAAGATAGTAGTAGCCTTACCATCAATACTTCCAGCTCTGGGGGCCCAAGCTCCCAGGCCCACCTCCTCTGTGGGCAGTAGACAGAGAGCAGGGTCACCATCACATTTTACAGACAAGGCCTGAGACACAGAGAAGTACATCTCAGGTGCTTTCTCTGTTGAGCTTGCTTTTCCAAAAAGGAATCTGGATGGTGCTGAGTTGATAGACTCAGTGCCGTCCCACAGGCTTTCCATCAGTGTTTATTCCTTGGCAGAGCCTTTTAAAACCTTCTCTCTACCTTCTCAAGATAAACTCCAATTCCTTCTCATGACATTTACAACCCTCCACGATCTGGCTCCTGCCAGGTTCTCTGGTCCAAGCCTCATTAGATCCCCCCCAACCCCCTGCACACACAATTTAACCCTGAACAGGCAATCTTCTTCCAATCACCAGGCCTTTGAATCTGCTGCTCCTTTGCCCACCCCTTGCAACCTGGCAAACATCTCCCATCTCCCAAGGTTCGTTCAAAATACCCACTCCCCTCTCCCACTCCCTTCAGACCCTGCTTTGCACCTCTGTTGTGGTTACCCACTGGTCATCTTTATTGCCGTGATTTGTTATGTATTTGATTTATATTTATTTCTTCCCTTTAAACTGTGAGCTATTTGAGGCCTAGGGCTGGATCCTGGAGTGTCATTTTCTACATCTGGAAAATGGGGATTATCTCGTTCATCCCATGGGGCTGCTGTGAGGAGCAAATGCTGTGTTGGTTCTGGGATTCCAAATCTGAGCTCAGAAAGAGGAGCCTTAAGGTCACACAGTCAGTAAACAGCAGAGGGGGGGCTTTGAGTCTGGGTCTCCTGAGCCTGTACACGCACTTTTGCCCCACTCAGAGATGGGAAGTGCTAGAAAGCCAAGCTTTATGCCTGGGAGAACATAGTACTCTGGGAACCCCACAATGGTTGATGTGCATTTACAGATGAGAATGGGGAGGCACAGGGAACTAAAGTAGCTTACCCAAGATCACACAGTGAATTCGTGGCACATGTGGCTTGGGACCCATCCCTTTAATCCCAGTCTTCCTCCTTCCCTAGCTCTGTCACTGTCCCTGGAGATACAATTTATCCCTCTGGAGGCAGCTTAAGACAGCCTCATTCCTCCACTTTGCCAATGAGAGACTGAGGCATCATCTTGAGGGTCTCTCAAGTTGGACCACAGCCCCACAGGGCACAGCTGGATCCCCTTCAAGCCCACCTTGTTCTGGGGAGAGCAGCAGGGTCCAAGGCCTGGAAGGGTGATGGCTGAGGTACCTTCGGCTCAGTTAATGCTTCTTCCACATTAACTGGCTCAGTGACCTTGAGCGGGGAACAGACATGTGGGGCCTGTTCGTCCCCATCTGGCTGGGACCATGGTCCTCACAGCCAAGCTGCTGACGCACCTGCTGCTGGGAGTAGAGTGAAATCATGTCATCACAGAGCTCTGGAGGGGCGCCAGTGAGGGTGGCAAGTCTTTGATTTCCTCAAGACTCGCCTTGGCCGTGGGACGGCAGATTGTCAATCACCCCTCAGCTGCCCCAAACCCCACACATGGGCTCTGTGAGGCCAGACTATCCTCATTCTCCAGCCATGACATGAAAGGTCAAAGGAGCTTCCGAGTTGCCCTGTAGCAGAGTGTGTGTGATCATGACCTCTGGAGCTAGACTGCCTGACACTGAAGCCCAGCTCTTCCACATAGTACAGTATGACCTTGGGGTCATTCCATAACCTCTCTGTGACTCAGTTCCCTTATCTGGGAAGGGAAATAATGATAGACGTCCTACCTCATATGTTTGTTGTGCAGATTAAATGAGTTAATACCCATAAAATATTTAGGACAGTGTCTGCAATACAATAAGCACTAAACAGGTGTTACTAATGGAGCACTTGCAGGTGCCAAGTATGGTTCCTCTAACCCTCACAGGGCACCCAAACCCCTTGGGGTGTCATTCCTGTGTTGTGTGTGCCACCCCACCTTCCTTGCTGCTTTCCTGAGAGAGCCGTTAGCTGAACCCTCCTCATTTCTGCACCAGTAAGACTGTATCACAAGTCAGAGGTTTGGCCTGAACTAGACCTCAGGTGTCTGATTTCTGGTAGAGTGAATGTTCTTTCATGGATGCTTCCTGGGGTTGTTGGGACCACTCAAGGGGCTGCTGTGAGGATTCGTGAGCTCTGCTGCCAAAGTGCTAATGTACCCACCAGGGCCTAGACTATGGAGATAGAGCTGGCCTTCCCTCAGGCAGTTTTTTCTTCAGGGGTTACCCTCAGGTGATAAGAAGATGGAAGAGTTATACACACACACACACACACACACACACACACACCACTCACAACCACCAGGACCACCAGGACCAAGCCCAACCTACTGTTTCCTCCAGTGAAGTGGTCACCTTTGCCGCTTTCTCCCTCCCCTCCCCCACTGTTTTCCTCCCACCTCTATCCCTCACCTATTCTCCCTCTTCTCCTCTCTCTCTCTCTCTCTCTCTCTCTCTCTCTATCCCTGACAGCCTCATATTATAAGTGAAACACCAGATCCACTAAGGGGTTGTCATGGGCCTTTCACTTCCCTGAGCTTATCTTTTCATCTGTGAAATGAGCAGAGGTAGGGGTTGGATGTTAAGAACCAAGACTGTGAATTTCAGGTTCTTCAAGGCCAGACTCCCTCTGATTCCATAATTTGGGGCCCATGGACCCAGCTTAGGGTAGACAGGGGCCTGGTGCCAGGTCAGGAAAAGGCCTGGAGTGGCTGCTATCATGTGACCCACACTCTGGACTCTGGGTCCAGCAGAGACCCCCAACTATCTTGCTTGAAGCCTGGACTTTTCCCACTGCAACATATTGCCTCTTAGTAGAGAACAGCAACAATAAACCTCACATGGAACTCTCTATATGCATATATGCATATATGCAAATCATTCTACAAATCACATGCAAATAGCTTCCTGACTCTTCCATATTGCCTTAGTGGAAAGGGCACCATTTTGAAGCCAGTAGAACTGGATCTGCATCCCATCTAGGCCCCTGTGAGATGTTCAGCAAATGATGTCACCACCCTGACTTTGTTTTTCTATCTGTAAATGGAGCCAATAAAATTACAGGTCAATCCAGCTAATGAACATACAGTGACCATCACTGGTCCATCTTTATTCCTAGCACTGAGCTAGACACTGACAAAATAGTGGCAAAGAGGTAGACCTGTCCTTGCCATCTTGGAGTTCACAGTCTGGAGGGAAGAAAGACAAACAGCAGGTGCAAACCTCAATCACCAAACCTCAGAGGCAGAGGAAACATAATTTTCCCTATTTTTCTGTAACTGAACTTACTTTCCATTTTGAGGCCCCATTCTGCCAGGGGCCAGAAGCTTAATCTCAGTCATTTTAGTATCATCTTTCCCCAGGAGTGTGTAATTTCAGTGAAGAGTTCTGATGCTCTTGGGGATGGTAGACAAATAATCTCATCATTGGTATCACCATGTATGCACATTCCTTCCCCTACACCTGCTGCATCCTCACAACTTTCTGGGCCTTGGTCACTGCAGAGCCTCTGCAGGTCAGCACCATGTCAGACCCTGGCTCCTGACTGCAAGACTCTATGTTTGCTGGCTCTCGGCTATGTCTGCCCCCCAACCTCCACCCTGTCCACCTTCAGGTCATCGAGACCTCCGTTATTCCTTCCTCCCAAACTGCATTCCTTGCTGCAGCTGGGAGAGCCCAGATCTGCCCCTGTACTTCGCAGTGGTCTCCTGTGTCTTTCATATCCTTCAGCTGGACTGGCAAGTCCCTGTTCACCTCTTCCCTTTCTATCTCAACACCCTCTCATCCCCACAGCGTCAGCCAAATCAAGTAGGAGCAATGATTCAGACAACATACATGTAAGCTTCTTATGTGCCAGACCCTTTGCTATTAGCTCACTGAGATCCCCACAATGACTTACAAGGTAATTTTATTCTCTCCTTATCTGATGAGGAACTGAGCAACCAAGAGATTGGGCCACACAGCTATTCAAACCCAGGTAGTCCAGTTTCAGAGTCTATGCCTTTAAGCATGAAGCCAGGCCATCTTCTTCCTCACCTCCTATCCTTTATGCAGGACTCCCCTGCCTGGAGCACCTTCTCCTGGCATCCCTTCATCCGGCTCATTCTACTCATCCTTTACGTCTCCCTTTTCCATAGTCCCTTCCCAGGCCCTCTGGGTCCTCATGGCTCCTTGGACTGTTCCCACCTGAGCCTTTGCCAGTCACCAGAGTGGGTGTTTCTCGCCTACCATGCACCTTCTATGACAGGAACCACTTATGTATCTTGGAATGCTAGGCTTATAGCACGGACATAGCCTGAGTGATTTTCAGTTCAGTTAACCCTATACTCTGTCAAGGTTAAATGAATACCTGGGGCCAGTCTCCTAAAGGGCATTTATTAGGCACCTTCTGTGTACCCTGCCCTGATCTAAGTACACTAGGAGAAATAACAATGAATGGCCAGTTGGGGTTGAACGGCGAGGTTCATCATGACCAGGCCAAGGTTGGCCCAGAGCAGTGATCTCTGTGACCTGGCTGTAATTTCAGATCATCTATCACTTTTTCTGCCTCTACCCCAGGCCCTCAAGCCTCCAGCCCTCCTGTTGTCCTGCTTTCTTCCACCTTCCTGATTAAATGAGTTCAAGGGAAAGGACCCAGCAAACTTGTTTACCAAAGGAACAAAGATTGATCTAAGGAGGTTGATTGTGTCTCCTGGCAGGAGGGAGATTATTCTCCTCACTTGATAGATGAAGATCCTTCTACTTTGGGGGAGAGGAAGAAAAAGATGGAATTACAGACTGCCAGTGTGGAAAGTGTCCTTGAGAATTACCAACTTCTTTCTCCTAACTTTAAAGATGAGAGTAGGCTGGAGACTTTGTAAAACTCAGCCAGTAACTGAGCCACAACTAGAACCCAAGTTCTCAGACAGCTGGTTTGTTGGCTTCTTCAATTTGGCATCCTTATTCCCAGATCCCATAGCTAGCAAACTTCACAGACCAGAACCCCCAGTTTCAAATCCCATTCTGCTTTTTCTCCCCTCATTGCCTCTCAATCTTTAGTAAAGCCCAATTTTCAGGTTCTGTGTCAGGCAGTTAAAGTACAGGCATTTTAGCCCATTCACATAGTAGCCTTCCAGACTGAGTATTATAATCCCTGTATCAAGATGAGGAAACTGGGCAGAGAGAGCTGGCAGCTTCTCCAGCTAATAACCAGTTAGGGTTTGAACGCAGGTGTCCAGGTCCTTCTGCTTTCTCAGTCTATGCAATGCTTTTGGCCTGTGGCTGGGGGTGGCGTTTCTTCTGCGCTCTTACTTTCTCCACTATTTCTCCTCATATTCCTCTCTACTTGCAAAGGCTTGCCTACCAACTTCCTGATCTATGGGAATGATTCAACATTCCCTGTTGAACTGTATCTGACCTCAAGCCAAGAGAGGAGTCTGAAACCTCTCCTCTCCTTGCCCCACACTCACTGTGGGAGAGGGAGCTCTGGGTGGCTGCAGCTTCTGGCCTGGCTTTGTTTTCTCTCATCCTTTTATTAGCTGCCTAATTGGCAGCCCAATTAATCTGCTCATCTGTGAAGGAGGATGGATCACGATGAGCTACTCCATTTCCAGAAGCCATTCTCTGCCATTCTCTGAGGCAGCATGGCCAGGCCCTGAGTGCAGGCTGGCTCCTTGATGGAGGGCTGCCCCGGGAGCTGGGGTCAATTAGTGGACAGATTAAGCAATTATTAGCCCCTAACAAGGGCACCTGGTATCATTACCCTGCCTGTTTACTGGCAAACTACAGCTTTAATATGAAGACCAACAAATAAATTAGGGCATCTGGTCTACTGCCGCGTCGGTGGAGAAGTAAATGATGTCCAACTGGCTTTCGGCTGCCGATAGATTCTGAGCCCTGGCCTAATGAAAAGCCTGAGATGTCGCTCACTGGTCACAGCAGAGTTAGGATATGCTGTGGAGCCATTTATCATTCCAGGAGCTAAGTGCCTGCCGCTGGCACATGGATCGTTCTTAGTTACCCTGCTGCTTCCTCCTGTCTGTCTGTCAAAACATACTTATCTTTCAGGGCCCAGTTCAAAGCCTCTTTCTGTTTGATGCCTTTCCTTCTCTCTCCAGCAGAAAAGGAGTTCCCTTCTACACCTTGGGAGGGTCGTGCACTTTCCTACCATTCTCCAGCTCTACAGTCATTTCATGGAATGCCAGAGCTCCATTTTGCCTATTTTTTTTCAGGTCTCTGAAGAAGGGATAGAAATGTGGAGGAGAGAAGGGAGGCATGAGGACTCAGGTTGTTTTGTTTCCTGAGCCCCTCTCCTGTCTGGCTATGCAGACCATCACCAGAAGGAAGTCAGCAAGGGCAGTGAGAGGCTCAGATTCGCATTTCAGGAAGATCCCTTTAGCTACACTGTTGAGGGCACATTCCAAAAGTGTTTGCAGTCATTCAGGCCAGATGTGGTGGTGGCCTAGAACAGACGAGCAGCAGAGGGATGGAGATGAAGGGCAGATTTGCTAGATTCAGGGAAGAGACTTGGGGACTGCCTGATTGAGGGGGTACAGTCATGGAGAATTCAACTTTCCTAAATTTGGTGACCTGAAGGCAAGTGGTATTGGTGCCGGTGAGAATCAGCGAGGACAGCCAGCCCTAGAGTCTGTGAACAGAGGGCCCTCAAAGTGGAAAGGGGCAGAGTAGGGACATTGAAGAAGCCTTTCTCTCTTCATGTGACTTTAACCAAATCCCTTCTCTCTGCCTCAGCAACAGGAGGGTTTAGATCCCTGAGTCCCTGAACACATAATCATCCAATCCAATGTCAACACTTAGCCATTGGAGAGCATCTCTTAATTCATTGTTTAGGGTTATCCTGCCTCTCCCTCATCTCTGTCTGTCAAAACCCAGGCCCTCCAAGGCATAACTCAAATACTCTTTTCTTAGAAGCTCTCATGGGCTATGCAGCAGGAAATGTGCTCTCCCTTCTGCCCATGGGCTTCAACATTATGTTTGGAACTGTCTCTTGGAAACAGAGATATATTTGTAAAATTTTCCAGGCAACACCTAATCCATAGCCACATACCCACGATGGTTGACAACACAGGTCAAAATTCACCTTTCGAGCTTTTACTGCTTCCAAGCTGGGTAAAATGTGCTCCTCCCTCTTGAAACACTTCGAGGTTAACCCAGATGCTTTTCTTTCCCTAGGGATCATTGACTTCCTCATAAGCCAGCACCCTATTGCCCGTGTCCTCCGGGAACACCTGGTCTTCAAGATTGCACCAATGCTCAACCCAGATGGAGTCTACTTAGGCAATTACAGGTAAGGGGCAGGGGAGAATGCTTGGAAGCTGGCAGTCACAGGATGGTGGGATGGAAGCAAGGAGAAAAGGGGAATATATTTTTGAGAAAGAATTTTCCTACTACCCATGAGTTCATTAGAGGAAGTCTCACCCTAGCTTTTGAGAATGTGGCTAATGAGCCTTGGATGTTTCATGCACAGCCACCTGAGGTAACTTGCTGGGGTTTTCTGGTCAGTTCACTAGACCCGGAATCAAGAGAGTTAGAATCAGTTTTGGCACCTACTTCCCGTGTAACCTTGGGGAATTCGCTTTCCAGTCTGATGCTCAGTTTCTCTTGCATAATGAAGGCAATGATCACATACCTGGCAGGGTACTGGGGAGAATCAAAAGAAATGGTGGAGACAAATGTGCTTTGCAGAGTATCATATGGTGGTTACAGTGATGACTATTTTGATTCTGTGTTTCTTTTTGGAGATCATTAATGAAGGAGAGTGGCATCCCAGGTCATCTGAACAGCATTTCTCTCGGATGTGGGCATACCAGCCAGCCCCACACTCACTCATGTGCTCAGACCTTGAACTCTCTTTCTCTGGGATGAATACCATAATTTATATAGCCTAAAATTTCACTGCCCGGTGGGTCATCTGCTAGAATATTGAATCCTCTGAGATAGTGTTATTATTCTTATTTGACAGTTGAGGCAACAGGCTTGCCCAGAGTCACACAGCCAATGAACCACTGGCTGTCTAACTTCACTGCCCTCATTATGCCTCTTTAGAGTGGATGAGTCCCACAACTTGTAACATTCATTCTGTGTGACCTGGTGCCTGTCTGTCCTCCTTTCTGCCTCCCCTCCCACCCTGTACTCTTAGAACTGTTGCTCTAGCCACACTAAGCAAAGCCTAGTTCCCTAGACATGTCCTATTGGTCCCTGATTCCTTACCTTCCTCAAGGCCACCCTCCGCTGAGGACATGCTGTCCCTTCTTTAACTCATTAACCCTTCTTCACAATGCAGCTCATGTCTCTTCTTCTGCAAAGCATTCCCCAACCCCCCAGGCAGAATTAGTTACTCCCTTCTCTAAGCTCCCACAGGCCTGGTTGTTGAACAAGACTTATCCCATTGTGTGGACTCCACTGGCCTTCAAGCCAGCAAAGAACAGGGACTGAGCCTTAGTGGTCCTTTTGTCCCTGATTCTGGGCAGCAGGGATAAGCCCACAGTAGATGCTCAAAAACTATTTGATGAATTTGAGTGAAGAAAAGGATGATTTTATTGATAAAGAAACCAAGGTCTACACATGAGATGGGATTTACCCATGGTCAGTGGTACAGCTCAGATTAGAACCCAAATTTTTAAATACCCAGACAGGTCCATTTTAAACAGAGTTGATTTACTCTTTCCAAAAGCATGGCAACTGGGTCCAGAGGGGCTTTGCAGTACCTCTGGGTATAAGTTAGAGAGAGCCCATGGGATATGTGATGCCTTAATTAAAGACAGTTTTCCTTTCTCTCTTAATTGGCTCAAGCAATGGTTCATTAGCACTGGAAGGTTTTATGGCTTGCTGCAGGCCTGAGAGCAATGCCTTTCCACCTTCCCTGGACAGAATGCACTGTTAGTGATAATGGTGGTGGAAAGACCATTTGATTTATGTTAACATTTCTGTTTAATTACAAGAGCGACAGTGGTCAGAAAGAGGTCAATACTGTCCACTCTACACACTTATTTATGTCATCATCTGCTTTCCAGGGATGGCAAGTTGGAAAGAGGTCTGTGACCTTGACCAAAATGTCTCCCCTCTCTGGGCTTCAGATGGCCAATGGGGTGGTGATGGGGAACTAGATGCTTTCTGTACGTCCTCAAGCTCTAGATTTTGTGATTTGGGGATTTCAGGATAAAAGAGCGCCAACCCTCAGAAATGGTTCTCTACTGAAGTTTAAACTCTCAACGTTTTCCTAGTGAAAATACGTGTTTCTTATTATAAGAGCTGGAGAAAATCCCCAACCACCGGCATTAATCCTGTTGCTAAGACAGCTCTGAGTTGCAACAAAGAGCCTAACAGTCATGAGAATTCACTACTAAACGTTTGGAGAAGGTGAAAAATAATAATAAAGACTCCGGATTGAGGGCTTCAAGGTGCCTTAGAGGTGCTCTAGACCAGCCTTCCCTGACTACAGCAGTGTGTCCCATTTCCTGGGGGACATGCCTCAGCGTTATAGGGGAGAAAGGAACACAGAGTTTGAGTAAGTTTGGGAAACACAGAGTTAAGCACAACTAAATGTGTTCTTTTATAACAAGATCTTTCAGTTCTGAATATGCTAATCAACAGGAATCTAAGAGGGGTTATAGTATCCGGTGTTTCCAAAGATAAGTCAGGGAACACTTTTAGGGAAAGTGTTTTAGGGGAAACTTGTTTCCCCCTCCATCCCTCACCCCCTCCACTGCCACTTCCCCAGCCCCGAGTGGTGTTATGGTTTATTAAACTCATTTTGGGAAATAGCATTCCAAGAATTCTGCTTGCCCACCCAGTGCCATGTCAAGCACTCATACACTTATCTCATTTAATCCTCACACAAGTTGGTGAAGGAGGGTGCTTGCTGAGATTTCTCTGCTGGCAAATAATGAAAATCTACTCAAATTAGTTTGAGTACAGAAGGAAAGGTGGGAGGGAGAGAGGGAAGGATACTTGTCAGCATTCTAGGGCAGTAAACAGAGCCCGACCTCAGAGGAACTCATCACATTGCTGGAAACCGGCTGGAACACAGACGGACGGCCACATCGCTGCCTCTGTCCTGCTCCCTTTCACTCCTAACATCCCCTCAGAATATTCAGTCTCTTGAGCCTCAGTGAAGTGAAATAATCCCCCTTAGGTCATGTGGCCTGTGAGAGGCAGGCAGACATGCAGGTCTGTGTTCCTCCCTGAGGCTGCACCAGACATGCCAGACCCTGTGTGAAGAATGAGACAGGCCTGCCTCATGCCTGTCGTTGTCCTTCTCCCCCTCCGCCCCCTCCCCCTCCTCCTCCCCCTCCTCCTCCTCCACCTCCTCCTTCCCCCTTTTTCTTCTTCTACATTAAAGAGACAGATAATCCAATCTAGGAAGGAAAGGCAGGAGATTTTCACAGATGTAATCATGTAAAATTATATTTATGACACAAACACCTATACTATGGTATTTATAGTAAATTAGCATTTAACTGCAAATGGTGGCAGCTACACATGACTGATAATGCTCTTTATGAGGAAGGTGGCATTTACTAACCAGACTGCCATATCTGCACCTGGACTGCGGCCTCCAGGAGGAGCAGGGAGGGCCTCCATTAGTTTACAGACTCTACTCCATACTCTACTCATACTGCACAGGAGCCGGCCACAATAGATGATGTCAAAATATAGCAGCGATGTTATGGTGTATAACAGTGACACAGGGCAACTGTACATCCTGTCTCACTTACTATGCTCCATTTACACTGGCCTGCTTTCCAGTTCAATCTGAGATTTCATGCCAACTCACAGGAAGGCCTTCTCAGAGCTGCCAGGATAGAGCAGGCCTCCCACTGTGCTCTTTCTAGGCACTCTGCACTGTCCTTTCATAGCCCTGGCCCCAGCTGGTAATCGTGCGGGGATTTATGTGACCATTCGTTTAATGACAGTCTCCATCTCTAGACTGCAGACTCCATGAAGTCAGGACTTTGTCTACCTATGTCCCCAAAGCCTGGCAGAGTGCCCAGCACAGAATGGGCCTCTGATGTGTATTTTCTGGGTGAATAAATAAGCCCAACAGCAGTGTTTAGTAATAGTGCCCTGGCACAGAGGTACAGTCCCAGTGCAGAGTAGCTATGGCTGGATGCCATCCCCTCCCAACCCTTCACTTGCACCTACATGGCCTCCTAAGCCCAACTGTCTTGACCGCATTACACTGAGATGGCATGAATACCATGATGAGCTGCTATTATGATTTACCAAACTCTGGTTCGCAACCACATGTTACTGTACAGGACACTATACTTTTAAACTCACTTAAAAACCACATTTGATCTCTACAACAACTCTTTGAGAAAAGAAAGTCAGTTTTTATTATGTACATTTGAACAAAGGGGAAACCGAGCATATAAAGGTGAAGAACCATGTTCAAAGTCACATGGTGACACTCTGCATTCCCAGGCTTGGCCTCTGCCTTGCAAGCTGGAGGTAGAAGCAGAGAACCGGCAGTCTTACGTTCCCTACTCTCCTGAGCCTTGTTGTCTTTGGGTAAGACACTTCTCTCCACTGGTCTCAGTTTCTCCCTGCCCTCTTGGAAGAAGATAATGAGGTGGAAAGCATCTTCCATCACTTAGTAGAAGCACTGGGCAGAGGCTTTGTCAAAAATGGCATGGCTACTCCATGGATGAACTTGAGGACATTATACTATGTGAAATAAGCCAGTCACAAAAAGCCAAATACTGTATGTTTCCATTTATATGAAATACTTAGAGTAGTCAAAATGACAAAGACAGACAGTGGAATGGTGGTTACCAAGGGCTAGAGGAAAGGGGGGAATGGGGAATCAGTGTTTAACCGGTATAGAGTTTCAGGTTTACAAGATAGAAAGACTTTTGGAGATGGATAGTGGTGATGATAGTATGGCATTATGAATGTACTTAATACCACTGAAATGTACACTTAAAAATGATTAAGATTGTAAATTTTATGTCATGTGTATGTTACCACAGTTAAAAAAAAATAAGAATGGTTCTACTACTGATGCCATGTGAGCATCTTTGAAGGGTTCTGGGAGATCTGGGGCCTAGAGGTCTTGAGAGATGGATCTTGTAACTTCAGGTATTATAAAGGCAAGAAGCTGCAAGGCAGCTCCCAATTGGAAGGCCATTGGGGTAGGGGGTGATGGGCTGTGTCGGTCACCAGTCGAGTCAAGTCACTGGGTTGGCAATTCTCGATGTCCTGTGTTAGATGTGGCTGCCCACGCCCCTTGCAACATTTGTACACAGTCTCTGCCACCTCCTTCTCCCCATCACTCCCTTTGCAGAGAAGAAGGCCCCACCCCCTCCTGTGCCCCACTGCGGTTCATTTCTTCAGAGCATATGTAATGCACGAGTTGCCTTGCATTTGAAAAACAGAACTCTCCATCTCCATATGACAATATGGAACTCTGTGTTGGGTTTGCATTTCTTAATTAGGTGCTTGTCATTGTGTATTCCATAGAGCCACGTATAAGTAAACAGTCATAGACCTTTGAATAAATTTATTGGTTTTATTTATGTTTCTGGGCATAAAAATCTATAATTACCAGGTACAGCCTCAGTATAACCGGTATTTAATGACAATTACTTTTTGTTACCATAGAAATGAGTCCAAAGTAGTTACCCATAATTTCTCATTTCCCAAACCTCACACATGCTGAATTGCAATATTACCATAGTAATTGCCTATTAGTCATCATAAAATACGCAGTTACCCAAAAGATAGCAGGATGCTATGAAATTTCTCATCTTCAGAAAACCTCAGTGCTTCTTGGGAACGTGGAGGTGGGGGAGAGCAACAAACCCCTCTGGGTGGTGCCGAAATGATTCAGCTTCATAGCATGGCACCACTGCAGACCCCGCGGTGGAAATGGATGCTTCTCCCATCTGTGGACACGCACCACAGTATGTCTCCTGGCCCTGGTGATCTCACATAACAAAGGATGCTCCAGTGCAATAAATCCAATTTAACTAAAGTTTATTGAGGGCCTGCTGAGTGTCAGGCCCTGCGCTGGGCCTTAGGGAAGCAGATGGGAATCAGAGGCAGCCTTTGCCAATAAGAAGCCCTGTGTTTGTATTACAGGGGTGTGTGTGTGATGCCACGGAGGCCTAGATAACAGAGGTAATGTCTAAGTGCCTACTCACTGTACATTAGCCATATCATCTCATTTAACACTTGCAACAGCCCTGTGACAGAGGTAGTGATAGAGCCCATCTTTTTCACATGAAAAATTTTTATGTAACGAAACATAACATACTAGAACTAAAGAACACAGTAGGGAAATATTCAATCACTATATGAGGAACCACTGAAATCCATAAGAAAATCTTGAATAACTTATTAGAAAACCAAAAAAGAAAACTAAAGGACATCTAAAGTTAATGCACAAGGGAATTTTTTCAAAGTGGTCAAAAACTAAAGGAGAAAGATTTTTACACAATTCCAATAAAAATGTAATTTCTTTTTTTTTTTTTTTTTTTTTTTCAACGTTTATTTATTTTTGGGACAGAGAGAGACAGAGCATGAATGGGGGAGGGGCAGAGAGAGAGGGAGACACAGAATCGGAAACAGGCTCCAGGCTCTGAGCCATCAGCCCAGAGCCTGACGCGGGGCTCGAACTCACGGGCCGCGAGATCGTGACCTGGCTGAAGTCGGACGCTTAACCGACTGCGCCACCCAGGCGCCCCTAAAAATGTAATTTCAAAACAACATTTTTAAGGATTCATATTAAGTGCGGTTGATACACAATATCAATATCACTTTCAGGTGTAAACATGGTGATTTGACAATTGTATACGTTACTCAGTGCTCGCTACAATAAGCCGACGTTAACATCTGTCTCCAGACGTTATTATAAATTGTTGATTTTATTCCCTATACTGTACTTTTATCTCCAGGACTTACTTATTTTATAACTGGAATGTGGTTCCCCTCAATCCTCCTCACCTGTTTTGCCCATCTTCTACCCCTGGCAGCCACCAATTTGCTCTCTGTATTTATGAGTCTGTTTCTTTTGCCCCATTTAAAAAAAATTTTTTTAATGTTTATTTATTTTTGAGAGAGAGATAGAGTGTGAGTGGGGTAGGGGCAGAGAGAGAGGGAGACACAGAATCTGAAGCAGGCTTCAGGCCCTGAGCTGTCAGCACAGAGCCCAACGTGGGGCTCGAACTCACGAACCGCGAGATCATGACCTGAGCTGAAGTTGGACACTTACCGACTGAGCCACCCAGGCACCCCTGCCCCATTTTAAATACAGAAGGAAGTTGAGGCACAGAGGCAGCCATGAACATGCCCCAGGTGCCTCAGCAGGAAGGGTCCGAGAAGGTTTATGAATCCAGGCAGTCCCACCCTAGCCTACTATGGAGGTCACGTCCTGCTACATCGTGTCCTGAACTCAGGCAGTGCTTCCCTCTGACTGCCAGTGGCGAGGGAGGGTTTTTGAAGGCTATATAGGAATTCACCAGACACAGACAGTAAAAGAGATTTGCACAGCAAAGTGTCATTAAGCATGGCAGAGGGTGATACCAGACAAGGTATTCCCAATGTACAAACATACACATATACACATGCACAGACATAATAACTTGCTGACCTCGCCCACCTCAGCATCCAAAGGAGGAAACATTTTAAACTTTCCAAAATAGGATAGAACACAGAATTAGCTGTGTAAAATGTAAAGTGCATGGGGATATTCTATTTGTTCTTTGACAGCATAAAAACTGTGCACTTTTCATCAAGCTAGAAATGGAAACCAGAGGCCCATTACAAGGACCACCTCACCAAGAGGTGCTGCCAGCCCCTTCTCACTGTGCCTCCCTCCCCATCCCAGCCACACTCCCCCCCATTTGGTGGCTCTGTCACAGAACCATAAGCCTTGGAGTAGGATGGGAGCTGAGACCTCTAGTCCAATGCTCTTCCTCAGCAGTGTCCCTGAATGACAGCTGGGTCCCCCTCTTCTCATCCACCTCCAGGCTTGGGTGTGGTTCTCTGGCTTCCAAAACATCACCAAGCTGCCAGTTTGGACTGTTAGAGAAGGTTTGGATTCATGCTAAACCCCCCAGCCCATCCCTTCCACTTCACCCCTGAAGGATTATTCTGTTTTAGTCCATCTTCTACGTGGTAGCCCTTCAGCTGTCTGAAGACTGTGTGTCTGCACATCTCCCCACTGTCCACTCCAGCCACTGCCAACTCCTGTTCTCCAGGCTGGACATCCTCCAAAGCCATGGGACTTTTCATATGTAATCTGAAATCCACTCCTCTCCCCATAATTCCTGCTGTCCTCTCAACAAGCTCCAGATGTTTGTTGTCTGTCTTTGAGGCCTAGTGTCCAGAACTGAACAGTTATGATGATGACAATAATAATAATGGTGATGGTGATGATGAACACCTCACCTCTGTTGAACCTCCTGGGCCTGCCACTGTTCTAGACATTTTGCATGTAGTGTTTCATTTAATTCTCAGAACGACTCTGTCATTATTCTCACCTTACAGATGAGGAAACTGAGGCATAGATAGATTAGGAAAGTCCCGTAAGTTCATAGAGCTAGCTAGTGGAGGAGGAGTAGGAAGGGACCATCACAAGCCTAATTCCGGGGACGTACTTCTCCTGATATAGCCCACATGCACATTGCTTCCTGACATTGAGCTCTCCTTAACCTACATCTTTCCACTTGCATTTCTTCTAGGTCACAACTCCCCCACCTTTTCTTAGAGCCTTACAAGAAGCCTGTGACATAGACAGGGTAGGAGTCACTCTCTCTCTTTGAACAAAGAAGTGACCAAGCCACAGAGAGGCTAAGTAACTTGCTCAAGGTCACACAGTGAGTGAGTTCCATCGTTAGTCAAGATGAAGTGCAAGTGACAACAGGGACCAGACAGAGCCTCACCTCCCAGAAACTCTCTCCTGCTTTATGTAACCTGAGCGATGTTTCTAAGGAGGTTGAAAGGACATTGGGGCTGGCAGTGTAATCAGGTGTCTAACCCACAAGTGCACACCGCCAAAACCAATTATTCAAATGAGCTTCCCAGCCAGGTTCCACAGAAAAGGCCAGATGGCTAGATGTCTGTGAAGGCAGCCCCCCATCTCTGTCCCTGCAAGCAGCTGAATAGCATTTCAAAGTTAGAGTTGATAGCAAGTTGATTGTAATAATTGATTCTATGGCAAAGGCAGGCCTCTGAGGAGACAGTAACCCAGAATGAGTGGCTGGGGTTTCTGGAGGAGCAAAACAGTAGAATCAACAACTTTGTCATTTCTAGTCTTAGTTCTTAAACCACTTGAATAGTGTTAGTTGTCTATGTAAAATCCTCCTGTGGCTCCTTGTTCGCCATTAGAAGGAAGCTAAACCCCGTAGCCTGGTATTCAAGGCATGCAGTGTCCAGGAACATCTTTCTCAGGTTCATCTCCCACTGTCCACCTTGCTCTTGTGCTAACATCCTCCATCCACTCCCCTCACCTTCCTGGGCCATTTGCAGGGCCCTGAACTGGCCTGCTCTTGCTCACACCTGTGCCTTTCCTGGCAACTCTGCTTAAGAAGCCTTTCCACTCAATCATTTCTTCCCCTTCTTCTTTCTGTCTGTTCCTCCCCCTCCCCACCTTCTTTCTCTCAGATGTTGTCACAGCACACACTTGATACTAGGCACTGGGGACTGGGGTGGGCTTTGCCCTGTGCTTACCCTCAAGGAGGAGGTGTTGGTGAGGTGAGCCTCAAAGGATGAGGGGGAGTTCGCCAGGGGGGAGATTGTCAACATGTTCTAAAACAGAGGAATAATCATGTTAGGTAATAACAGTGTTGATAACAATACAAGCATTAATTGAACTGATACAAGCTACCAGGCCCTGTTCTGTTTTTATGTATTATTCCCACTGAAGATGGAACTCATCATACTCCTGCTCCTACTCTCTCCCTACTGCTACCAATTTAGAGGGTGATTGAGGGATCATAAAGATAGGCGTCAAAATACAAGTTTGTTATTGGTAAAATCAGGATTTGGAAGGCATGGTTTATCTATGTGGCTAAAATTGGCCTCCTTTTACCTCACCCCAAAGTTCAACTTCGCCACCAGCCCCAAGCCAAGCAGAAGGTGAGATGCCTCTCAGAAGGCATACCATGTGGCAGAGAGGAGGTCCCTCCCAGAAGGGTCACTGATCCCAGCAAGCCAGGCCTGGAGAGTCAGGGCCAACAGGCTCTGCCCCTTTTCTCAAGGGGACCAATCAGATAAGTCTCATTGCCTCCCTTGGGGGAGTGGAAACAAGGGATGGAAAGGAAGCCATTCTCCTTATTGCTGGAGACCAAGAGTCCCTGTTGGGCTGAAAGCAATGGGAGGTTCCTCCCAGCAACCCCCTCAACCTGTGAGGTAGGGTCTTGTATTATCCTCATATTACAGACAAGGAAACAGAAGCACATAAAGTGGTTGAACAACTAGCCCAAGGTCCTGAGATATAGGAGATCCAGGAGTCAAAACCAGGGAGCTGCCTTGAAGCCCCAGTGCCTAGCTTCCACCTTACTGCCTGAGCCCTGAGTGAGCAGAAAGTCTTGGAGAATGCCAAGTGGTCTGACGTGGCTGGTGCACATGGTCACAGCTGCAGACCACAGTGTAGGTTCACACACCACACAAAGGTACCAGCTAAGAAGGCAGGTGGAGGCTGGCATGCAGCCTAGGCCTGATCAGCCTGTGACTTGGAGGAATTGCATCAGCCCACAGGAAGGGGCACCTTCTTGCAGTTAGTTCCTAGGATATAAAATGTGTAAGCCTTGTGGGGTATACAGATTAGGGACATGGTTGAAGAAGCTGGAGGAATAAGTGAGGACCCATTTGTGGAGGGCCCTGGCAGTCATACCAAGACCAAACTATAAGACCAGTTAACATATGTGTGGCACTCATCTCAAACCAGGCAGTTGTCTCCAACATTTTCCACGGCTGATCTTGTTTAATCCTCAAAACGGCCTTCTGAGGTAGCAAGATCAACATTTTGCAGATGAGGGCTGAGCCACAGAGAGGCCACATAGCTAATATGTGGCCGAAGCCAGGATCTTATCCAGGCAATGTGGCTCCAGAGTCTTCATGCAAACTAAGCCACTTTTCAGGCTCAGACCAGGTGGGCAGGGGTCTCACCTGCTCCCAGAGCTTGTGAAGGCCTAAAGGACTTTTCTTCTCTTTTGCGTTTCCTTTGCCCTTTCTCGCTTAAAAAACTCAAAGAAATGATTCCTAGCCCCAAGAGCCAGTGCACTCCTTTAGAAAATGTTCCCCCTTGGGTCTTGTTAAATGATTCTTTTGACTCCTGTCAGTGTTCTTATGGAGGGAAAAATAATCTATTGGTTCTGGAATGAACTTCCAGCTCTACTTTTTACAGCTATGTGACCTAGGCCTCTGTTTCCCTGTCTTTGAAATGTGATGATAGGGTTTTATGAAATCTTGGGTCCTTCCAATTGGTGACTGGCTCTCAGAATTGTTTTTTCTTTAATAATTTTTTTAAGTTTATTTATTTATTTTGAGAGAGAGAGACAGCGCGCGCACACAGGAACAGGGGAGGGGCAGAGAGAGGGAGAGAGAGGATCCAAAGCAGGCTCTGTACTGTCAGCGCAGAACCCAATGTGGGGCTCAGACTCACGAACCATGAGATCATGACCTGAGCAAAACCAAGAGTCCAACGCTTAACCAACTGAGGGATCCAGGAGCCCCAGAATTGTTTTAAGTCACAATGTGGACTGCCCCTGCCCCAAGCCTGGTATTGCTGCCAAGCAGGAGACTGGAGGGAGGAGGCTGAATCCCCAGAGCACATGTTCTCCATGAGAAGGGAGAGGGCACTCCAACGAAGCTTCTCCTTATCCACTAGTAATAAGTTCTGGGAGAAAGGGCACAGGAATTTTAAGGTTAAAGATGATCCCTTTTCCAGGTGTGGTTTGAGTACTCCCTTTCCCGATCCCACCACCTTGCCAGAAAGGCCACCATTACAGTGTAAAGATCTTGCTGACCCTTGGAGGTAGGAAGTCCTACCTCATTCTAGCTCTGCTATGAACCTTGGGAATGTTCTGAACCACCTCACATGCACACACAATTTGTGCACTGCCCAAAGACTCCTGGTGAAGGGCCAAGGCCAACTGTGACTGCTCCCAACCACATGTCTGGCCAGAGCAAGCATACTTCACCCATTCGGAAGGGGCACCTGTTTGCTAACTTGGAGGGGGTACCTTTTGTCAACTTGCATAAAGGTACTTTTCATGTCAACTTCCACTTGAGATTCAGTTTCCCTATTTAAAAATTAAGGATGTTGCATCCACCCCTCACCTCACATGAGTCCCCTCACTCGGGTGCTGACTTGACTCCCAGGACTGGTAAGAGAATAGAGAGAGGGGCGCCTGGGTGGCTCAGTCGGTTAAGCATCCAACTCTTGATTTCGGCTCCGGTCATGATCTCACAGTTCCTGAGATGGAGCCCTGCACTGGGCTCAGGGCTGACTACTCAGGCTGCTTGGGATTTTCTCTCTCCCTCTCTCTCTGCCCCTCCCCCTCTTGCAGGTGCGTGTGCACGCTCTCTCTCTCTCTGTCTCTCTGTCTCTCTCTCTCTCTCTCTGTCTCTCTCTCTCTCTCTTTCTCTCTCTCAAAATAAATACACATTTAAAAAATCGAGCATAGAGTGATAGCTAAGAATATAGGCTTTAGAGCTGGTGGACTGGGTTCAAGTCTTGCCTGTATCACTTATCCTTTCTGGACTACAACAAATTACTTACACTTTCTGAACCTCTATTCATACAGTTTAATGGAGGTTTGGCTGTGTATCTGGCACTGTGCTAGTATGAAATACTTAATGGCAAATGAAATAGATTCACTTCTTGCCCTCCTGGTGCTTTCAGGTCTTTGAGCAAAACAGATGAATTTGTCCAAGGTCACAAAACTACTCAGTGGTAGATCTGGGACACAAACCCAAGTCCTTCTAACTCGGAACGTATTTTCTTATCCATCCTCTGCTTTACCTTTATAGCTCAGGCCACATCCTTGTTGTGATAGTCTAAGAGGGAATGTGAGGGAAATCCTTTAAATATCCTAGTGGTGGTGATAGGGAGTGGGATATATTAGAATTATCCTTTGTGTTTGGGACAAAGGACACTGCCCACTGTCCTCCATCTCCACCATAGTAGAGCCCACTCCACCTGCTAAGCATTTTGCAGGAGCTGTTGATGACAGATTGCCTGGCATTCTGACACTGGCCAATCAATACAGCTGGAAGGTGCCTCAGGCCAAGGGCAATTGAATCCCAACCTTTTAGTGACATTAAATAAAGCAATATTTATTTTGCTTTTGGTGCAAATATACTTAATCCAATCCAGCTCATTGGTAATGCTGGAAAACTGCTGCATTTGAGAGACAATTGCATGTGTGGCTTGTACACTCTGCCTGTCAGTGCCACCCTTCCAGGAGCATATAGCCCCACAGTGCTCAGATGAGATTGATCTGGAGCCACCAAGCTGTCTTATTCTCTATCCTTTAGAGATGAAAAGGAAATCATAAGGAGAGGAATTAAAATCATTGCTCTCATTCTAGCTGCCGTTATGACAGCTAGGATGGGAATGATGCCCTTAACAAGATGGAGCTATTTATTTGCCATTTGAATAATATTCTCTGGAACCATGGGCAGAGGAGAAAGAGACCAATAAAGGAAGACCAGATAGGAGTAGCTTGGGGTCTCTTTCATAGATCACACAGTCTTACCCATGGCTGGGGGGACCTCAAAAAGTCACTATAGACCATCCTTGCATCCATAAGATCTTGGCTCAAATCCCAGATCTATATCCTAGTAGTTGTCAAATGATCTCCTAAAGGTCAAATCTCTCTTGGATTTTATCTGCTCATATAAAATGAGGATTAATAATACCTACCTTAATTGGTTATTGTGAAAGCATCTAGCTTGTAACAGATACTTAAATGCTTTTCAAAATATGTCTTTAATACCTAAACTTTGTTTGCACATCTTCGAGGTATTCATTCATACATTCGTTCATTCACTCATTCATTCAACAGATATAATGAAACTTCTCTGCACCTGGGTCTGTAGTAGATAAGTTGGAGTGGAGGTGGGCAAGATGACACAAACATAGTCCCTTCCCTCACTGGGCTCACAGTTTGGAAGAAGAAACAAAAGATAATAAAGAGTAAAAAAAAAAAAAAATAGTCAAGAGTATCTCCAACTCAAGAGAATAAAAGCATACATTATATAATTACATATAAATTTGACTTCCACAAATTTGGATTTTCTTTTTTTTTTATTTTTAAATTTTTGTTTATTTTTGAGAGAGAGAGAAACAGAGCATGAGCAGGGGAGGGGCAGAAAGAGAGGGAAACACAGAATCCGAAGCAGGCTCCAGGCTAAGAGCTGTCAGCACAGAGCCCTATGTGGGGCTCGAATTCATGAACCATGAGATCATGACCTGAGCCAAAATAGGACACCTAACCGACTGAGCCACCCAGGCATCCCTGGATTTTCTAGAATGATCCCAATGTCAAATATTGTGTCTCATTGGCACCATAAAGAGCCTCATTTATGTCAGGGCATGGGTCCTGACTTGGAGCGCATGCAGAAATTTTGTGTTAAAAATAAATAACAGAATAGAAGAGCACCAAGAAGACAGAGACCCAGGATTTCACACTCAGTAACTCTAAATTGGCAATCATACTGTAAGAGCTCGACATCTGGAGGTCACCTTGTTCATTCCTCTGTCTTTAGGCAGATGGTTTGGGTCCTGAAACCACTGAAGAGAAAGAGCTGCATCAGCCCTGCCCTCCTGGTGCTTATAGCCTAGTTAAGGACAGAAGCATAATACATTAGTTGCCTGTTAAAAATATGTATAATTTCCAACCATTCTCACTTCGCTGACTGCACATGTCACACCCTCTGCCTGGAATGCTCTCTCAGGACTTGACTTTTGGAAAATTCCCATCCCTTCTTCAAAGTTCAGAGCAAGTTAAGAATTCCTAGAGGCAAAGATTGGTTCCCATGTAAATCTCGAATGTTGAAAAATGCATGCAATTAATGTTAAGATATTGGCAATCCTTGACTATTTGGTGTTTCTTTTAAAAACTGTATCAATCCTTTTCCTAGAATATTTTGTTTTCTTTGTATTTTAACTTTATCAGTAATGTGTGTTTCCTTCAAGTCCCTAACTTTGGAGATAAAGCCCAATCATTGATGCTTTAAAATCATATAATAAGATTTATAGCAGCATCATTTACAATAGCCAAGATATAGAAACAGCCCACGTGCCCATCGATTGATGGATGGATAAGAAGATGTGTATACATACACAATGGAATATTATTAATCCATAAAAAAGAATGAAACCTTGCCACTTGCAATGACATGGATGGAGCTAGAGATTATAATGCTAAGCAAAATAAGCTAATCAGAGCAAGACAAATACCATATGATTTCACTTATATGTAAAACTTAAGAAACAGAACAATGAGCAAAAGAAGAGAGAGAGAGAGAGAGAGAGAGAGAGAGAGAGAGAGAAACCAAGAAACAGACTCTTAACTATACAGAGTAAATGGGTGGTTACTAGAGGGGACAGGGGTGGGGGGATGGATTAAATAGGTGATGGGGATTAAGGAGTGCACTTATTGTGATGAGCATAGGATGATGTATGGAATTGTTGGATCACTATATTGTATCTCTGAAAGTAATGTAATACTATATTTTAACTAATTGGAATTAAAATAAAAACTTAAAAAGTAAAAAACAACAACAAAAAACAACCACAACAAAAAAACGTGTAATGTGAGACAGCTGGACGAGACCTCCCTGAGTGAAATACAACCTCCTTGTTTTATAAAGAAGAGCATGGAGCCAGGGGAGGGGAAGTGACTTTCTCAAGTTGATATAGACATAAAGGGCAAGACCTGTCCTCCTGGCCCCCAGCCAGGTGGGGCTCCTGCATCTTCACTAAAGTGTTTTCTTTAGTAAATACCCACCTGCTGATAGACTATTGCCATGAGAAGTGTTCTTTAAAAATCAGCTCAAAAAGTACCCAGCACAGGTCCTACTCACTGAAGAGTTTCACAAGTGCTTTAAATTCTACAGAGCTCTAGGATTCTTTGAGGATTGAGGTGCCTTGAGTCACCAGCCACACTTTATTTTCTTCGGCAGGCTGGATGAAGGTGTTGACCTTTGAGGATCTTTGCCTCTAACTCTTTCTCTTAAGTTTTGAATCTCACTCTTTTGAATGAAAGAGGCTTCCTGGAAGCAGCATGGCCAAATGGGAAAACCAACTTGGGCTAATTCACCCTGATTCTAGTCTGGGCCTTGTGGAATACCAGTTAGGTGACCTTGAATGAATAGCTTACCTTCTCTGGACTTCAGTGCTCCCACTTAAAAAATGGAATCCAGCTGTGTGCCTGGATGGTTGTAAGAACTATATCATAGGAGATTGGAAAATTCTTGGGAAAGCATGAAATGCTCATTCAACAACTACTTCTTCAATGTCTACAATAGTCCAGACTCCTTCTCAGACCTAAGAATACAAACATAAATAAGACATCATCCTTACCCTTAAAGACTTCATAATCCAGTGGGGAAGACAGACTCAATTAATTACTATATCTTTTGCTGTAACCAATCTGATGGAGGTAGGAAGGGGAGCAATGGATGCCATGGGAACAAAGGAAAACTACCTATCCCACATTTGCAGAGAGTAAGTCAGCAAGCTTTCCTGGAGGAGGTGACATTTAGGTTCAGACAATTTCAATAATACCAGAGTCCCCACCACTGCCACTGTCATCACTGGCTACAATTTATTTAATATTCAGTCTGTTCTGAGGATTCTGCTGGACCATTATTAGTTCGTGTTCACAATTCAGGAAGTCAAGGTTGTTTTCCTCATTACACATACGATAAAACAAAGCAAAAGAGGCTTCGAAAAAAGAAATGTTAAAAAGATCACATAGCTAGTAAGGAGTACAACCAAAGCTTAAACCCAACTGTGACTTCCAAATCTTCTGGTCTTCACAACACTGCCTTACAGGTCTGTGTGACTCTCAGAGGCAAGGCTGAGACTAGTGGAGGAAGTCACTGGGAGACAAATTTCAGCTAAAGAGAAGAAAGACTTTTCTAGCAGAGCTGTCCCAGAATGAGATAAGCTGCCTGGGGAGGTGGTGAGTACCAGGTCATAGAAATATCATGGAGCAAGCTGGTGACTTGGCTAAAACATTGCTTAGGGCATTCTTATCTGGAGGCAGAGGAGAGGTAAATAAGCTAACCTTCTCTAAGGAACAGTCGTTTGTGATTAAGTCCTATTAACAACAATGTTCCATTCCAAGTTTTTAGATGCTCAGTGGAAGCTGGAAGAACTCTGGGAGCATAACACCCAGACCCATGGTTCCATCTTCTTGGTGACCAGCCACTGGGAAGTGAACAATATAGGGGCCTGCTGGAGTTTTCTATAAATTAGGCTACAGAGTTATATGGTTAAGGATGCTTTCCGTTAAAGAAACAAGGACTAATTCCAGCCACTTAAGCAAAAAGGGAGTTTATAGGAAAGATCACATTTGGAAAACAAACAATTAATAGACTGGCTTTGGGAGGCAGAAAATTGGCTCTTGGCAGAAGTAATCTACTTCTGTACCATGGTGGCACTGCTGTACACCTGACTTCCAGCCTGCATCACCTAGTCCAAGTTTAAATCCTGGGGGAAGTGGCTGTTGCCCGAGTCTGGTTTCCTGTTGCTGCCCTGGCTGGCAAATCACAAAGAGAGAGCATGTGGCTCATCTGGTCTTCTGTGGGAGGAAAAAAGGCACCACTATAGTCTCATCATCTGTAATGTTGGAGGAGCATACTCTTCCCAACCCTGTCCCATCTAATCATAGGGTTAGACGCTGGGCATTCCCCCAAAGAAAATGGGCAAATGCCTACTACATTAGGAACATGGACATGCACTCTGATCTGCCTGATTCCCAGACTGGAAGAAAAGATATGGGGTATCCCTGACCACTGCTGTCTACTGCCCATTCCAAGCCCCTGTACACTGCAAACTTATTAGTCTATGTCACTCCTATAGGATGTAGCACAAAATAATAACAGAGGCACCTGGGTGGCTCAGTCAGTTGAGCGTCTGACTTTGGTTCTGGTCATGATCTCGTGGTTCTGTTTCGGATTCTGTACGTCCCTCCTTCTGCCCCTCTCCCGGTCATGCCCTGTCTGTCTGTCTCTCTCTCTCTCTCAAAAATAAAAAAACATTAAAAAAATAATAAAAATAAAAATAAAACAATAATAAAATGTTCAACAAAACAACAATATAACATTTTTAAGTTGTTATTATATGTCAGAACCCATGCTAAATTAAGTTCAATACATGTGTTTTTCTCATTTAATCCTCACAATATTGTCCTGAATTATAAGTGGACATAAGCCTGGAGCATATCTTCTTTCTCCTGTTAGCCTATGTTCTTAAAGGCCAGGAATGAAGTCTGCTTGTGAACCAGTCCTGACATCACCTCTTTTCTCTCAAGCACTTTGTTTGTAACCTCTCTGGGTTTCAGTTTCCACATCTGCAAAATGGGAATAGTAATAGCACCACCCTCATAACATTAACTTCAGTTACGTATTTTGTATTTGGTAAAGTACTTAGTTCTTGACACCAGAGTAATGTCAGCAAATGTTCTCTTGATTGTGTTTGCTTCATTGGGTGATGATGTTGTAACCTAGATGTAGGGCTATCTCTGTTCTTACTCTGCAAGCAGTAAAAAGCCAGCATCAGCACCGGGTTGATCTCAACACAGCAATACAAAATAATAATAATAATAATAATAATAATAATAATAAACTCTTTGCCAGGAATTCAAAGCCCTTCACATTTCACCGCCACCTCCCTTTATAGCCTTACCGTCACCACCTCCCCACTACATACTCTATGACTTAGCCAAACCAAACTGTCCACTATTCCCCCAGTATCCTGGGTGGATTCACAGTTCCTTTCTTTGCTTCTATATTTCCTTTTGCCCCCAACACCTGGAAAAATTCTATTCATCCAGCAAGGCTCAATTCAAATGACTTCTCCTCAATGATGCCTTTCCCCATGTGCCTCATGAAACATTAGCTATTCTCCTACAGGGTTCCGACAATGCTTATTTTAAGTGACAAGGGGAAATTTTTATTTACCACCCCCCATTCTTACCCCAACCATCTTGAAGGAGAGGTAGATTCCCAGTACAATCCTTTATTTTTCTGAGTAGGGTGATAGATGGGGGATAGAAATTTAATAAATTGAGAGAGGGTTAAACTATATTGCTTAAGGAAAGAGAGGAGCTTGGAGGATAAGATGGGGGTGTAAAATAGTGAATCAGAGGGATAGAGGAGAAAAAGGAGGACAATTGAGGCTCAGAAGACAAAGAGAATGATACCCATCAGTTTTGAATCTGGTTAAAAATCTGCAAAGAGCAGACTTTTATCCTGTAGGTGATGAAGACCCATAGATGAATCTTGATTAGGAAAGCAAGCCAGTCAGATCTGTGTGGGGGACAGTCTGGGGATTATAATAGGATGGCCTGGAGAGAAGGAAAGTGGCAATTAGAATTGTGAGCAACCACAGAGTTTCAGGAACTTGTACCTCAGCCTGGGCTGGGCTGGAGAGTACCTAGAGTGTGTGAAGGCCTGGTGGATGGTGGCATGGGGACAGAGACCTGGAGGTGACATCTCTTCCCAAGTCTAAGCAGGGCTTTGAGTAGATCTGAAGTGAGAAAAGGAGGAAGAGGGAAGAGAAGAGAACCAGAAGCCATGATTGCACTTGTCCTAGTGAGGTTATTTAATGTGCTGAAGGGAGAGTATGGAGAAGGTGGTCAGGATAGCTTCCACTGAGCTGGTGACATTTGAACACAGATTTGAAATAAGTAAGAATGAGTCATTAAGATATCTGGAGGGAGAGTATTTGGGCAGAGGAACAGCCTATACAAAAGCCCTGAGACAAGATGTACCTGGTGTGGTGAAGGAACAGTGAGGACTCCAGCATCTGGCACAGAGAAAGCAAGAGGGATGGTGGTAGGAGCTGAAGTCAGAGAGGTTGGCAGAGAAGGACCACATGGGGACTTGTAGCTTGTGGGGGGCTTTACTCTGCATCTAATAAGGACCATTTGAGGAAAGGGACATAATTTTACTTATGTTTTAGAGGATCAGCCTGGATGTTGTGTGGCAAATGGGGGTGTAAGGGGAAGATAAGGTGAGAGGTGGGCTGGGAGGATGTCAGGATGGAAATAAGACCAGGTAAGAGATTATTACAATACTTGGGACCTTGGTCCAAGCTCAAGGTAATATCAGTGGAGGTGATAAAAAGGTGTTGATTCTTAATACATTTTGAAGGTAGAGACAATGGGTTACCTATGGGTAGGAGACAGAGAGGAATAATAGGGACACCAGTGACTTCAGCCTGAACATTTCTTTCTACTGCTCTGTGTAACACATCTACATATATCTGCGGTCTCAGAGAGTGGATACTGAAGTCAGACTCGTCGACAGAAATATCTGAACTTCTCTGTGACTCAGCTTCTTCTTATGTAAAGTGGGAATTATAACAGTAGTGACTTCATAGGGTTGTTGAAAGCATTGAATGAATTAATGCATGTAAAATGTTTAGAACTGTCTCTGGCAAAAAATAAAGGCTAGATAAGTGACATAATGATTGTTCCTACTCCTAACTGTATTTTGGTAAGTGAGAAGCTTGGTTTGTCCTGTTCATACTGACTCTGACTTTGGGTATTACCCAGGTGCTCTCTAATGGGGTTTGACCTGAACCGTCACTGGCTGGATCCCTCTCCGTGGGCTCACCCTACCCTACATGGAGTGAAACAGCTCATCATCCAGATGTACAATGACCCAGTGAGTAACCAAACCCATTCAGCACCTGCTGGTTTTATGCCTTAATCTGGGAAAGGGCAGCGTTGTGCTGGGGATATCTACTAGGAGCTACAAATTAGGAGTGCAGGGTCAAACCAGGGTGGGTATTAGGCCTGCTGGTCTCATCTCTAAATGAGTAGCTTCCCCTCCCTTCACAAATACTGGGTTCAGTTGGGTTCAGGAGGTCTCATGGGATAAAGGAAATATATTGAAGCAGATTCACATTTGTCAAGGCTCTTTGGCTATAAGCAAAAGAAATACAACTTGAAATATGCAAAATAGAGAATTTATTACAAGAGTTCCAGAATACTGTAGACTGGCCCTCCTCCCCTGTAGGAGACAGGTGTCAAGTGTCACATCTAGTGACTCCCATCGCTGGAGAGTGATTCGCTCTCATTTTCTAGTTCCAGTTCCAAAAGGACCATGACTGGCCTAGTTGGGAGGACATGCTACCACTGGGCAAGTCAACTGTGGCCCCAGAGGCAAGCATATGTAAGACAGGACAGCCTCACTGGAACCACATGGTTGGACTTAGGGGCTATGGTGGTGGTGGCAGTGGTAGTGAACTTGTTCCCAGAGAAGAGGGCCTGCTATTCCAGAAAGAAGGAGAACAATGGGTGTCCATATTGAGTTTTCTCATAGGGGTAAGACTTTTAAGAAATAGAAGACATTGGGGTTTCATAGGTTAGAGAAAGCAGGATGACCATAGTCATTCTATCTCTGAAGAGCTATCAGAGAGGACAGGACAGACATCTTCTGGGTGGAGGCCAAAGGTAGAGGTAAGGCCTGTAGAGAAATAGAACTTTTTAACATTTAGAGCTGCCTGAGCCAGAGTGGGTGTAGGAGCTGTGAACTTTGCCTTACTAAAAGTGTTCACCTTGAAGCTAAGTGACACTGTCAAAATGGCGTATAGAGGAGATTCAGTTGGAAGATGCTGTAGTGAGATGGCATCTGAGTCTCTTCTAACTTTGATGACTGTGATTTCATGATCCCTTGATTTCCATAGCCCCTAAATTTTTTTCTGATCTGGCTGGTTATAGATATTCAATAACTATTGGTTGAATTGAATTGGATTAACTATGGCAAATCGTGTTATGCCAACTGTAATGTGGTTTATAGATAGAAAACAGTTATTCACTGAGGGGACTATGAGGAATGGCTTTAAAAAAAAAAGACATGGGACAGTGATAAGGTAGGAGCCATTGAACAAAATGGTATTTTAGATGAATCCCTGAGGAGAGAGGTGGGGGGTGGGGCATGGAGGAGGAACCAAAGCGAAGGGGGTTAGGTTTGCTAAAGAGAAGAGGCTTCAGCCTGCCATTGCTATCATCAATTGGAAGTCATTGGTTTGCTCACAAACAACTGGGCACTCGTCCATGCTATAGAGCATAAATCAGGCAAGAATGAGTGACAGAGATATGTAGACACTTTCTGTGCCATGAATAGGTTGCTCATCAGCTGGCTGGAACTTAATAAACACATGGGGAGGCTGAGCTCGTTGCATAAGCTGTGTTGTTCCTGACAGTCCACTCCTTTAAGTCCTAAGCAAGAACAGGGAGCACTAACCTGGGAGTCAAGGATCCCAGCTCCCTCCACCTCTTCTCTTTTCCCCACCCCTCTCTCCCTGCCCAGGCTTTTACTCCAGTCTTGCCTTCCTTCTTTCTACAAATATTTATCAAGTAGTTTCTACATACTAGGCATTGAGGCTTTTTCTAGTAGTGAACAAAACCCTAACCCTTGCAATCTGCAGGGAAATAGACATTAAGTAAGTAAATACTGGTAAATACAGATTTACAAATTGTGTGTGGAGTTACGGGGGGAGAAAAAAGCACCGAGAATGTAACCTGTGGGTAGGATGGTTATAAGTTTTGGCTTGCCTGGGGAAGTTCCCACTTATACCTGTTGTCCTAGAGTATGAACAGTGCCCCCTTTCGCTCTTAGAAGTGTCCCAGTTTGGATGATAAATTATACCGTCTCTCTACTTAAAAGCTATGTAAAAGCACTTAGCAGAGTACCTCGTGTGTAGTAGATCCTCAACAAACATTATTTGAATTGGATTAAAAGTCACATTTGACTTTAAGGGACATTGTGTCCAATTGCAGACACTGCAGTACCCAAAAGCATCTGCCCTAATAGCTTTAAATGCTTTCTACTCCTGACCTTCACTGTTGCGCACATCATCATAATCACTCAACCCAAAGCTGTGTGAACTGCCAGGACAGCTTCTGGCCTTGTTTCTAAATGCTCACAGCCTCACTCCTTCATCCCAGTGGCCTTCTGCTTGACAGAATCAGCAAGCGGGGGATCAGCAGACCCTCACTGGTGGGCAGGGACTATGCCTGTGAGCATCGTCGTTCCTCACCGAACCCCTTCAGGTTCTAGCTGGATGCTGGGAATAGTCAGAGCTGCTGTCCACCCCTAAGGAGTTCACAGCCTGGTAGAGACAGGTATGTACAGGCAGTTATTCCAGGTGCATTTATAGAGGGAGGCACAGGGGCTGTGGGAGCCCATGGAAGGAACCCAACCCAGGAGACCACACCTGAGCTGATGCGTGAAAGATTCCCAGGGCAGGGAAAGCTTTCCAGGGAAAGGAGACATCTGTGCATCTGCCTTGAGAGGGAGGCACCCTCAGGAGATTTCCAAGTCATTCAGTGTGACTAGAACTAGGAGCAGACAGAAGGGCAGAGAGGGTTATGATACAGGATGCAATTTGGACTTTTAAGCAGGGAAATGATAGAATCAGGTTCGCATTTCAGAAAGACCCCTCTGGTGTCTATAAGGGGGCCATTTTGGAGGGTCAGGGGGCCAGGCTAGAGGCTAGAGACCAGTAGAGCTTACTGCTATAGGCTTGGAGAGGAATTATGGAGGGAGATGAGGGCAGCTTAGTGCCTGGCTGATTGGATGGGAAGGGGTCTTGCATGATGCCCATCGTTTGGCCTGGACAG